>NC_135334.1:67832575-69039242 GCF_023851605.1 Tamandua tetradactyla | reverse complement strand
GGCAAACCTGGGGCAGGGAGTCTTATACATGTCCCATGTCTAAGCTCTAGTCTTACCTCTGGATCCCTCTGCACTTCTGATTTGTCACCTTGAATTTCACTTTTGTGGGGTGAGAAAGGTAACCCAACCTCAAAACGCCATTGGGAGTTAATGGCAGATGTCACTCTGCTTAACCACTGGCTAGCTTGGGCCACACCATCTCTGGACTATGCCAGTGGCCACCTCGCTGGCCTCCTGCCTTTCAAATAATGCCTTTGAGTGTGTGTGGCTCAGTAGCCCCTACTGCCCTCCTCTTAAGATAAAGACAGATTCGGGAGGCCTGACCATAGGTTCCCTGCCAGAGTTTGGAGCAGGCAGGGAACATTTTAGCAGGAGTCTGGGCTCTAAGAGAGGGTCATGTTGTCTCCAGCCACCCCTCCTTGCCCCCTGCCTTCTCTCCTATTTTCTGATGCAGAGTGAAAGGGAGGGGAGGCACTGCTGCACCAGTAACTGAAGCCAACTTCCCATGGCTCATTTGGAGCCACCATCCTAGCTTAGGCTGGCCCCCTCCCCTAGACCCCTACTCTAAGAGTCCCCTAGGGGCAGAGTCTCCCTCTGGGATCAAGACCCCCAAGTCTGAGAATTTTCCAGGCCACACACAGAATTACAAATCAATGATTAACTTTGGGATCCAGTGCAGGAAATTAAGTACCACTTAAACTCTATTCCTAATGGGAGGTGTTCAAGTTTGCTAGCTGCTTGATTCAAGAAGGCCAATGAAGTTTAGGGTTTCTCTCTCAAGTGAGAAGGCACATGGCAAACACAGGCAGGGCTTCTCTCAACTGGAAGGGTACATGGCTAGCTTTCTCTCCTGGCTTCCAGTTTCATGAAGCTCCCCGGGAGGCGTTTTCCTTCTTCATCTCCAAAGTTCGCTGGCTCATGGACTCTCCGCTTTGTGGTGCTGCAGCATTCTCAGCTCTCGCCGAATCTTTTTTCTCCAAAATGTTTCCTCTTTTATAGGACTCCAGAAACTTATCAAGACCCACCCAAATGGGTGAAGACATGTCGTCACCTAATCCAGTTTAACAACCACTCTTGATTAAATCACATCTCCAGGGAGATGATCTGATTATAGTTTCAAACATACAGTTTTGAATAGGGATTATTCTGCCTTTATGAAATGGGATTTAGATTAAAACATGGCTTTTCTAGGGTCCATACATCCTTTCAATCCAGCCCAGGAGGTTCTTCTGCCTTGCAGCTTTCCCAGAGCAACAGGGCTCCCCCACCAACCCCACCTTCCCCAGACACACCAGGGTCATTTGTTCCTGGGTTCAGGGGAGATCTCAGGCAGGCCTTTGAACACGCTGACTTGGGGCTGAGTTGGGGCACCAGGGTTGGCTGCCCAGCCCTCCATCATCATCAGCGGGGTGACCTTGAACAAGTTGCTCAAGCTCTCGGAGCCAGTTTCCTCCTCTGTAAAATGAATATAAAGCACCTGTTCCACAGGAAGATTGAATGAGGAAATGGAAGGAAAGAGAGCTGTCAAATAACCCTGAGCATCCTCATCATCGAGGTCAGGGCAGGGCACAGGCTTGCCTCCAGGCTGTCCCGCCTCCCTCTCTCTCCCCTCCGCTCTCCCTGAGGGCCGATGGGGTGCGAGGAGCAGGTATGCCTCTGGGTACTCACCTCCCAGGGCTTTTGGGTTGTTGCTGGTTGGAAAATGGTGAAAACTCATGCTTGGAACCTGTCAACGACTGTCAGAGTCTCTGTACGGACTTCTCCTTACCCACTCCCCTCACAACTCGTGGCCTCTGGGAGGTGGTGGCTGTCAACAGGGATAGTGCTGAGGGTCTGAGGCGACGAGGGTGCTGAGCGCGGGCTGGGGCGCACGTTAGAGTGAGAAGGCAATGGCTCTGGCAGCTCCCTATAGAGCCCCGCTGAGATTGAGCTGCTAGAAGAGAGGGTGCAGGTGGAGGACCCAGCGAAGAGGAAGGGAGGGGGGAGGGAGGAGGACCCTGTCTTTCTCCAAGGAGCTTGTCTGATTGTCCCCTCTTCGCTCCTGGGGCTGAGCTGAGTCATGCCCTTTGGCTCTTAGGTGCTGTACCTCCACAGGCTCTGAGGTGCTGATTCCAGGGTTCCCTGGTCCTTCTAAGATTTCTGCCAGGTGTCAAGTTCCAGAAATTATGTGGATTGTGAGACAGGAGTGGGGGCTTTTAGAAGGCTAGTCCTTTCAGAGAGCTGCCTTCATGGTCGGATGCAGTGTGTACTGGGCATTTTCCTTTGTCCCAGAATTGAAAGTCTCTGTTAGTATGAAAATCTATTATTTTCTAGACTTCTCATGAATTATCAATTGAGCTGTTGTCTTCATCTAAGAATAAGTTTAAAATCACTAGATTTGTCCATCCTAGCCCTTCATCTGTTCAGGGCTAGGATGGACAAATCTAGTGATTTTAAACTTATTCTTTTAAGCTCTGGAAACTTTTTATCAAACAATTTACTGAATGCAGCTTCTCTGGTTGGAAAAAGAAGTGAGGCACTTCATGACCTCCCTGCCATCACCTGTGAGCTCAGGGGGATTCAAGGAGGGCTGATACCTCATCAGGTCCTTAATGGATGACTGGGATTTTGCCAGTAGGGAGACATGGAAGGGGCATTCCAGGTGGAGAGACAGGCCTGGCCAAAAGCGTGGTGGTGGGCAGGCAGGTAGGCTGGTGGGAGAGGCATGGTCTGCAGGGAGGGGACCTAGACTGCCTGGGGCCGGGGCTGGGGCTGGGCTGGAGCAAGTTTTAGTGGGTCCAACTCCTCACTAGGCTAAGGAGGGCAGGAGTGGGGCAAGTCTCCCATCAAGGCATGTCCAGGCTTGTGGAGGGTGGGGGGGTGAACCCAGGGTGTCCACACATCGTGCTCAGAGCTCTAAGGAGGGTACAGGGTGAAGTACAGGGGTGAAGGACAAGGAACCTGAGCAGGGGGTCTCTGACAAGCTGGGGGTCAGGGAAGTCTTCCTGGAGGAGCTATGCAATGTCCATGCCGCACCTTAAAGTGGGGAGCAGAGCCGTGGGGAGGGTATTCTGGGCAGGGGGCCAGCATGGGCAAAGGCCGTGTGGACTCCTTGAAGGGAGGCTCTGATGTAGCACCTGTGCTGCTGTCCCCCACTGGGCCCGCATGTGCAGCTGGGCTCCTTTCACCCATTGCCTCCCATCCCCCCAGCCTCACCTCTTCCCACGCATCCTTTCCCTGGAGCCCCCAGGACTGCCCTACTGAAACCCTGCCCTGCTCTGCCCCCGTGGCTTCCTATCGCCCTCAGAGTTAAGTCAAGCTTCCCCTGGGGGATCAGGCCTATCCAGCTTCCAGCTTCCAAGAGGCAGAGGAAGGTAAGGCCGGGGTCGTGGGGGCCCGGCTGCCGCCTCCGGATGGGGCAGGCGGAACTTCCCGAGATAAGGACAGCCAACAAAGAGGGGCTGTGTGGCGCGGCCTGTCTCCCCCGCCAGAGGAAATGAGTGGCCTCCGCACCATTAATTCGCTGAGGCCTGTAGCACCCTCTGGAGGGGTGACCCAGGGGTAGGGGTGGGGGGTGTTCCCACTCACCCATGCTGTTCTAGCCAGAGCTGCTGGGCCTGCCACTCCAGGCCCACCTCCTTTCAGCGCCATACCTGGAAGTAGGGGGCTGGGCAGAGGGAGGGGGCATTTCTGGTTTGGGAAACAGGACTCAGGTTTGCTTCCTGACTGAGCTCAATCCTCTGGGACATGAGCCAGGGCCGCACCATGTCTGGACCCCCTGTTCCCCTCAGCAGTCCCCAGGCACCTTTCTTTTTGACTGTTCTGGGAGTCTGAAGACACTAAATGCCTTCAGTTCTTGTCTTTCTGCCCCTCTCAGTACAAAGACCTCGGGACAAATATGGGGGCTGTGGTAGTGGGATGTTAGGTCCAGGCAAGGTTGCTAGGGGAGATGTTTTGTGAGCTGTCACAACCATCACCATCCAGTAGAGTGAAGAGAACACATGGCCTTGTGCCATCCTGAGCCTTGGTTTCCCTCCTGTGTCATGAGGGGTGGTGTTCAATGACCCCCTGTGGGGGTTGGGCAGCTGTGGTCTGTGATGTGGGCGTGAAGCCATGGGATTCCCACAGGTCCCTTGGGCTCCAGCCATGTGAACTGGGGCAACCCCTTCCAGCCTTGGTCTTCCGTCAGTAAAATGGGGCTCCTACCTAGCCAGCTCATGGGAATTCCGTGACAATGGGGGCAGCGGGGACCTGTAGGCCACACACAGAACAGTTGCTGCCTCTGAAGTGGCTGAGCCTCTCACTCTTGCCCCCACCTCTTGGATGGCCAGCCTGAAGCAGGTTTCCATTCAGATAGAGGTCAAAATTCCTAACCTGGGTGATAACCAGACTGTGGACTGGACCCACAGAGGCCCTTAGATCACCAAAACCACCCACTTTGTTCAGACAGGGAAAGGGAGAAAACCTGGGCAGGAGTCTCCCAGGTGGCAGAGAAAAGCCTGGATCTCAGCTCTCCTACTCTTCACATACTCCCTGGCTCTGAAAAGGCTGAAGAACCTCTGGGATTCAGAATATCCTTATTCTGCACAGGTGGGGAAACTGAGGCCTAGAATGGAGGAAAGTCTAATCAAGGTCACCCCAAAGGCAGTTTGGATTCCTGAACCCTTCCTACTCCTAATGCCCCATGTGGCCTCCCTGGTTTAGGGAGATCAATCCCTCCTGTTCCCCTGGCATGAGGGTCACAAGGGAAAAGAATGACAAAATCAATAAATATTGGCATTAGCCCTTTCTACCTCACCAGGAAAGTTTCACTTAGGTTATTTTGTGCAGGAATAAGGAAGAAGAAGAGGCTTTGTCCCAGAATCATCTCAAATCGCTGCTGGGGTCCCTAAAACACACCAGTGCTGTCCCCAGCCAACTCTCCAGGCTGCCGTCAACCCCAGGCATGGCTCAGCTCCCTCAAAGCAAAGCAAGAAAAATGGCATTTGCTGACTCTCTAGACTGTGCATAGCCCCGGGCTCTATTAGTCTCATGGTCTCTGTTAGTCCTCAGCACAGCCCTGGAGGTCAGAATTAATATTCCCGTTTTACAGGTGCAGAACGTGTGGTGCAGGGAGGGAAAGTACACAGGACGCGGCTGGACCAGGGCTGGGTCCAACCTGAGCTCATCCCTCCGCACCCCGTGGCATCCCTACCTCTAGAAGACCAATCTCAACCACACGGGAGTATTAACCAGTGTCTGCTGCAGCTCTGTGACCCTGATTAAGTCACTCACCCTCTCTGGCCCATAAGGGTGAGCCCACTTCCCTTTCTTTGTTGGCCAGGTCTGAGTGACAAGCTGTGACTCTGGCAGGACAGATGGTTTCAGGGAGTCATCTATGCTTCCCTCCCTCTGCGCCCCCACTGATCCCATGTGGGGGCACACTCCATAGCCTCTTCCTAGAGTTTAGAAAGCTTTAGATATTTTGGGTCTGGGTTCTTTAGTTTCTTATTTCTTGGAATCTGTAAATCTATGATATTTTCTCTGGAACCTCCCGGGCTGTTTCCTGGTCTTGCCTGGGCTTCCAAGCCCATGGTTTTCTTTCTGAAAACCATAAGCTTTCTTTGGGGACAGTGGGCCTAATGGACCTCTGTGCTCACATCCCCAGCACAGTACTGGGCACACAGTACATGATATGGACGGGCTTGTTGAATGAATGGACATGATTCCTTGGTTTTATCTTGTACTTTCTCCCTGCCTTTGGCATAAAAAGGACAGTCAAGGCTGGAACGAAGGCCCAAGATTGTGTATTGAGGTGGTTTTTGCAGCAGCCCTGGAACACACAAGGCAGGGGCCTCTGGCCAGCTGTTTTAAAACCCTGTGTTCCAGGCCCCAGGCCATGTGCCCTTCCCATGTGCCCTTCCTCCAGCCTTATGGGGAAGATGGGGCATCCCCATTTGAGAGTGGGAGTAAAGTGAATTCAGAGAGTGGAAGAAACGCATCCAGGTTCGCCTGGCTGGGAAGAAGTGAAGCAGTGCTGCTGACCCTTTCCGTTCCATGGCACGGCTCTGCCTCCCCATCTCTGATGGGCTGAGTGGCAGGTCCAGAGGAGAACTTTCTTCTAAGTGGAGGAGGGGATTGTCTTGACATGAGGGAGTGAGCTCCCATCCCATGGGGTGCCAGAAGGGGGTAGATGGACACCTAGTGAGGGTGCAGTAGAGACATCAAAACTAACATCAGATAGAGGCCCGTGGAGACTTGGGTGTGAAGCTGAGTCTGTCCCAAACTTCAAATCCTATTCACCCCAGAGCAGCCATGCCCAGGGCAGCAGGATCCAGGTGAATGGAGCTCAGGAGAGCAGGCCTGGCTGAAGGTGGTGATGTAGGGCCAGCACGTGGCCAGTGGGACCAGGAGAGAGAATAATATGGAGCAGGGAGAGGGACGGCAGCTGGGAGTGAAGGAGAGGGTGGAGACCTAACAATTCTGCGTATAATAGGAGGCTTGGGGACCGTAGAGGAAGCCAGAGGAAAGGGTGTCAGGAGAGAGGGAGCAGCCAGTTGGTCCGCAGGGCCCTTGAGGAAGGGAGGTGGGCTGGTGAGCTGGGGTGCTGGGTGGGGAAGAGGCCTGAGTGGAGGGTCTGCGGGAAGGAATGGGATGCAGGCACCTCTTCTGTGGGACAGGCCAGGAGGGCAGGAGCGAGGACTGGACCGACGCAGGGGCGTTTACATGACCGGAAGTTAAGGCATGTTCCCTGTGAAGCAAAGGGGGTCCAGTCTGAGGAGAGAGGAGGAGGAGGGCCTGGCCGAGAATAGAGGCCTTGTCACCTCGGAGCACCAGACACAGAGCTCCCACAGCCACCCGCCAGGGCCTCCACAGGCTGCGGGAGCTGACGCACGTGCCGGGTGCTCTGACCCCGGGCTCTTCCCTTCCCACGCTGCTCCTTCATCACCGCTACTCGTATTTACTGGTGATTTACCAAGTAACAAGCTTTTTACGCATGTGCATTTGTTTCAGCCTCATAAACGACCCTATGAGGCAGATACGAGCATACACCAGACACACACAGGCTCACAGAGACACACACAGACACACACAGACAGGCAGTAGAAATATACAGACACGCGTGGACACACAGGCACACACACACACGTGCTCGATCTTATCCAACCCTGGAAAAGAGCATGTGGTGAGGGGGTGGAGGGACCCGCTGGTACGGAGCTCTCTCCCACCCCCAGCTCCCAGTCACTCCTCTCCTCACCCCCTCCTCCCAGCAGGTGCCTCTCCTCGCCCCCTCGCTTCCCCCCCCCCCCATCTATTGCTCTTGGACTGAAGATTTTTAAGCATTTTCAGGCTATGCTGATGTCCCCCCCAAGCCCTGACTCGCCCTCCCTATGGGAGCTGGGGGGATGGCGGGCCCTCACCCCTGGGGCAGGCTGCCTGGTGTCAGGGGCTCTCCCGCGACTCCCCTACCCCCCACCGGCAACCCACACCCTCCCGGGAAATGCCCCAGCGCTGGGGCTCCGTGGCGGGGTCAGGGTGAAGCCTCTGCAGCATTGCCGGGGCGGGGTGCAGAGCCTGACAGACCCCAAGCTCATCATCCTGGGCGCTGCCGGAGGGGAAGAGGCAGCCTGCCTTCCGCCATGCCCTGCTCCCCTCTGGAGGCCCTTCCTGCCCTTCTTGGCCCCCGGAGACCACTGGCTGCCTCTCCCACCCCAGGCCACCCAACTGCACAGACCAGAACCCCCTTTGGGGGAGCTCCCGGGGCGGCACAGGTCCTATCACAGTTCACCATGTTCCTGCCTTGCATCCACACCCAGACCCTGCCCACCCATCAGTCCACCAACCCGGTCCCCCAGTCACCCACCTCCCCACAGTGTCTCTCCTTCACTCGCCCAGCACCTATACGACAGTCCACTAGCAGATGCCAAAGTAGGCAGCGTGGACAGTAAGCCCCGTCTGTGGGATGAGCACAGGGAGCCTGCCCTGGCCCCTTACAGGGCTGTGGTGAGGTGCAAATGAGCCAATGGCCGTGCTCGCTATTGAATTGTGTCCCCAAAAAAGGTGTGTGGAAGTCCTGATTCCCAGTGCCACGGAATGAGGACTTATTTGGAAGTAGGGTTGTTACAGTTGGAACTAGGCAAGTCGAAATAAGATCTTACTAGAGTAAGGTGGGCCTTTAATCCAGCATGACTGGTTTCCTTGTAAAGAGAGGAAATTTGCCCACAGATGGGAAGAGGAGGGGATGCCTGAGGCAGGGATGCCAGGATTGCCGGCACACCACGGCCGGCAGCCGGGAGACAGGCAAGGAACAGATTCCCCCCTACAGGTTTCAGAGGGCGCATGGCTGCCGACACCTTGATTTTTGGACTTCACGCATCCAGAACGCTAAGACGGCGAAGTCGTGTTCCTGTGGCCAGACGGCGTCTCGCACTTGGTTATGGCAGCCCTAGCAGACGGACCGGCCGCGGAAGCTCGGGGCAAACTCCTGGGATCCGGGCCAGGGGACGGAGCCATCGCTTCTTTCTAGGGCAGGGAGCATTGTGGAGTGAGCTTGTGGAAGCTTGGAACCAACCGGGTGCCTTCTAGGAACCCCCAGATGAGAAAGGGGGGGCCCTGGGGGCCAGGCCTCGGGGGACAGATTAAGGAGTTCTGACTGTCCTGTGGTGATGAGGAGTGGCAACGGATTCCCACCGGGGAGTCATTGGACCAGTTGTGTATGGCAGCTGGAGGGACATCCTGCGCTGTGGCCATCAGGAAGATCGAGACCTTCAAAGAAGAGGCCGTGGGAGATGAGGGTACCAAGCCCCATCAGCGGGGGGAGAGGGAACGCCGGTCCCCTCTCAGAGTGGGAATTGGGAACCATATACCGAGGGCCAAGCGCTGGGCCTCCTGGGAGATAAGCTTAGTTTAGGCATGGTCCTTCCTCCTGCTGGGTCCCGTGAGGCATCCTATGAGGAAGGGACGTATGGATTGACCCTGGGCAGGAAGGAAAGGCACCCCCTGCCCGACCAGTGTGGGGCAGCTCCGAGGCAGCTGGAGGCCCAGTGGGGAGGGCAGCTGGGGGGGCTGGGCAGAGCGCGGTCGTGCCGGCTGCTCGCCGCACAGAGGCACTGGGCTGAGAGGACAGGCAGAGGGTGGGATCCGGTGTGAGGCCGTGCCTGCCCAGAGGGGGCACATTATGTAATCGTCACAAAGGCTTGCTGAGGCCCCTGGGGAGAGAGGGGTCCACGGAACAGATTCAGGTGCTGAGAAGGCAGGAGGCCAAGGAGGGCCCTGCACCCTCTCTCTCTCTCTCACTTTCTGAAATCACAACCTGATTTTCCTCTGGCGGAAATGGGGCGGGGAAATGAGCCTTCACTGAGCTCCTTGAGGGCTCGGTCTGAGGAAGAGGGGCTATGAGGAGGCCCCAGCAGATTCCGGAGCCTCAGGGTCAGGCAGTGGGTGGCCCCACGTAGAGCCACGTGGCTGGGCCGGGAGAGGGAAGACTGGCAGGGCTGCCCCTGGGATGTGCTGCTGCTGTGCCAGCCACTGGCAGGCGGGTCCCCATGCTCTCTGTGCCCCTGTGGGAACTGAGAAAGATGCGGAGGCAGATGTGAGTGTGGCCGAGCGTGTGCATGCCCACACGGGGCAGCGGGCAGGGGAGAAGGGGCCTGCTGGGGGCTGAGCTCACCGTGTGGGGGTGGTACAGCACTGTCCTCTTGGCAACTCAGTGTCCTCCACACAGAGACCCAGGGTGTCCTAGACTCTCAGACCCCAAGCCCTTACCTGTGCACACACCGTTCACCTCACCTCCTCATTTTATTCATTCCCACCTGAATTAGGCAGATGGCATTCACCCCGTTTGACAGGTGGAGAAACTGAGGCCCAAGGCCACACAGTGGACAGGTGATGGATCTGGGAGCTGCTCCCTGAGCCTGGGATTGTCTCCCTGCCCTGCAGGGAGTGGGTGCAGTAGGGACACTGGACAGGATAGGGGATCAGGAGGTGGGAGACCCTCAACCTGAATGGGGGCAGTCCTCCTCCTTCCCCATGACTCTCTGGGAGCCCTCCCTCTCCCACACTCCTCTCCAGTCTTCCCTCACCCCCAGCCGCCTCCTTTCCACAGCCAAGAGGCCAAGGGGCCCAGCTACAGCTGCCGTTTGGAGAGCACTGACCACGAGCTGGGCTCCATCATTTTATTTAGGCATCACAGCAACGACGTGAGGTATAGAAATTGTTATTCCTGGGTCACAGATGAGGAGATGGAGGCCCAGAGAAGTTGAGTTGCTTGTGTCAGGTCACAGCTAGCAAATGCTGGTGCCAGGAGCACAGCTGGTTCCTAACAGCCCTATGATCCTGCGTCCTGGCCGACAGGGACCTCTGGGCAGGGCAGGTGGTCCAGCTCTCAGAGGAGATGGAGCACCCCTGGACCCAAAGGGCCCATCCTGCACAGACCCAGCATCTCCCTACCTTCTGGAACCATATGGAATCCAGGCTGGCAGGTTCTCTGGCACAGGGAGGCCAACCAGCTGGCTCTAAACCCAAGGTATTTTCTGAAGCCCTCTTGACAGAAAGGGAAGGCTCTGCTGCACCTGGCAAAAAGCCCTCCACCTGGAGGGGCTGCAGCCACCCACCCCCAAACCTGGTGCCCCTGGGGACCCTGAGATTTCCAGCCCCCCTTGGCCTGTCCTGGGGGAGACCCCTCTGTACATCTGGAATCGAATCCCTCTGGCTTCCTGGGGACCAGTCTTTGCATGCCTGGACACGGATGGCTCCAATTAGGGGAGTTTCTAGTTTGAATCTCCCCCAGACCTCCCTGCTTTAGCCCTGGCCCCTCCCCCCATGTCAGGGGAAATCAGTGATGGGCGGGCTTGGGCACCTGAGTCTGCCTGCTCCCCCACTGGTCGGAGGGGGAAACTGAAGCTCTGATACTGGACTGGCCCAAAGCCACATGCTGGTGAGCGGGAGGCCAGAAAAGAAACTCTGGCCTGTGCACCCCTGTTCTCTTCTTCTCCCCTTGATTAAGCTTCACAACCTGGCTCTCATGCCCTGATTATGATGAGGTTTCTACTTCTTCCAGGATAAAGTCCTGGCCCCTTAGCATGGCCTTGCCAACTCTTTCATTTGTGTCTCCTGTGACTGCGTCCCCCGCTTGCTTCCCCCTTGGTCAAGCGCAAACCCACGTGCATCTGGGACGCACCCAGTCTTGCCCTCCTTTGGCTTTATGTGTTCACTGGGCCGTCTACCCTTTGCCCCTGTTCGTTCTTTTATTCATTCAACAAATACTTATTGCTCTAAAACGAAATACAGATGGTCAATAAGCACAAGATGCTCAGTATCATTAGTCAGGGAAATGCAAATCAAAACCACAGTGAGATACCGCCTCATACATACTTGAAGGGCTACACAAAACAGACAACAAAAAACAGATAATAACAAGTGTGGACAAGGAGCAATTGGACCCTCATACACTGCTGGTGGGAGTGTGAAATGTCACAGCCACTGGGGAAGGCAGCTTGGCGGTTCCTGAAAAAGTTAAACAGGAGTTCCCATATGACCCAGCAATTCCAGCAATTCCATTTCTAGGGTATATACTGAGGAGAAATGAAAACATATGTCCATGCAAAAACATGTATGCAAACTCCTGAGCAGCTTTATTCATAACAGCGAAAAAGTGGAAACAAACCAATTGTTCGTTAGATAAATAAAATATCATGTATTTGTACAATGGAATATTCAGCCACAAAAAAAGGTACTGATACATGCTGTGTCACAGAGGAACCTCAAAAGCACTACACTAAGTGAAAGAAGCCAGTCACAAAAGACAACACATCACATAATTCCATTTATATGAAAGGTCCAGAATAGGCAAACTCTGTTGGGAAAGTAGATTAGTGGTTGCTGGGGGCTGGAGGGTTAGAGGGAAATGGGAAGTGACTGCTAATGCGTATAAGGTTTCTTTTGGGGGTGATAAAATGTTTTCAAGTTGATTGTGATGATGGTTGCACCACTCTGCAAATATACTAAAAACCAATGAATTGTACACTTCAAAAAGGTGAATGTATGGTATGTGAATTATATCTCAGTAAAACTGTTGAAAACATTTATTGAGCATCTGCTATGTGCCAGGCACCATGCAGGAGCAGGGCAGACAATGGTGAACAAAACAGTTGGGTTCTTTGCTCTCACTTTGGCCGGTGGATGATCTCCAACGGCAGCTGCAGCTTCAGGTTTCCTTCAGGGAGCTTCCCTTGACTGCCTAGCCTGAGTCAGCCATGCCCTGTCTCTGGCCATGTTCTTACTTAATTGCCTTACCCTACCCCCGGGGCACCCCACCCCCCAACACACACACACACACACACACACACACACACACACACACACAATCTCATTCCTCTCTGGTCCCTGGGGCCCGGCATGGGGCTGGGCTTGGGGGTGTCAGTAAATTTTGGATGAATGAAAGCTCTCTCCCTCCCTGCTGCGTCCAACCCATCTCCCCTGTACCATCCCCAAGCCTCTTGCAGGGACACTGTTGGGTGGCCAGAGAGAGAGAGAGAGACGAGTTTTTTTTTTTTTTTTAACTTTTTTTATTAATTAAAAAAATTAACAAACAAAACATTTAGACATCATTCCATTCTACATATACAATCAGTAATTCTTAATATCATCACATAGTTGCATATTCATCATTTCTTAGTACATTTGCATCGATTTAGAAAAAGAAATAAAAAGACAACAGAAAAAGAAATAAAATGATAATAGAGAAAAAAAAAAAGACTATACATACCATACCCCTTACCCCTCGCTTTCATTTACCACTATTTCAAACTGAATTTATTTTAACATTTGTTCCCCCTATTATTTATTTTTATTCCATATGTTCTACTCTTCTGTTGGTATAGTAGCTAAAAGGAGCATCAGACATAAGGTTTTCACATTCACAGAGTCTCACTGTGAAAGCTATATCCTTGTTCAATCATCATCAAGAAACATGGCTACTGGAACACAGCTCTACATTTTCAGGCGGTTCCCTCCAGTCTCTCCACTACATCTTGAACAACAAGGTGATATCTACTTAATGTATAAGAATAACCTCCAGGATAACCTCTCGACTCTGTTTGGAATCTCTCAGCCATTGACGCTTTGTCTCATTTTACTCTTCCCCCTTTTGGTTGAGAAGTTTGAGAGGCCAGTTTTGAATTGTAAGAAATATCAGGTCTGGTATAGAAGATTGGGGTCTCCATATTTTATTAAACAAATATTCATTGATTATTTACTATAAACCAGGCACTGTTCTAGGTAAAGGGACACACCAGAGAACCACGCAAACAAGAATCACTGCCTTCAGGATCTGACATTTGAATGCAAGGAAATGAGCAGCAAACAAATAAATCAGTAAATTATATAACATGTTAGAAGGTGATAAGGAGGGGGCTTGAGGGGACGGCCTCACTACAAAACTGACACTTGAGCACAAGCATCTCAAGCTCTGTTGATGTTTGTATCTAGGGGAAGAACATTCCATGGCCAAGGGAATGGCCAGGTCAAAGGCCCTGAGGCAGGGACAGTAGGGAGGGCTGGAAGGGAGTAAATCATGGGAAGAGTGGTTGGGGTGAAGGTGGAGTAGTGAAGGGGGTTCCGTACGTGAGGCCTGTGGTCCTGGGGAGGACTTGGATTTTACCCTCAGAGGGGCCAGGCTTGGAATGTTTTCAGGAAACACAACCTGATTTTGTGTTTTATAAATATCACCCTGCTTTCTGTGCTGGGTAGGAGGCCAGCCTGGAGGCAGAGTCACCAGAGTAGGCTACTATAATAATCCAGGAGTGGTATGCCAGCAGCTTCAACCAGAGAGATAGTGGCAGAGGCAGCCAGAGTGGTGGGATTCTGGATATATCTTGGAAGCAAAGCCAAAAGGATGACTCCAAGGTTTGGGGCTTAGACAACCAGAAGGATGGAGTTATTAACTGAGAAGGGGAAGATGGACGAGGGGCTTAGTCTCTGGACTTTCAAATGGCAATGTCAGGGGTTCAGGGGAGAGGTCCAAGTTAAGAAGAAATATTTGGGAAGCATGAGCAAAGAGCTAGTATCCAAGACAAGCTTTGAACCTGAACAAGATTATCCAGAAGTGAGGATAGATGAGGGAAGTGAAGATGTCTGAGGACTGTGTCTGGGGCTGCCTGATATCTAGAAGATAGTGGATGAGAGAAAGGAGACAATGAGGTGCGGCAAGAAGTGCAGGAAGTAAGGTCCTGAAAGCCAAGTGTTTTCGTTTTCCAACTGCTAAAACAAAGACCATATAATGGATTGGCTTGAACGATGGGAATCGATTGGCTCATGATTTTGAGGTTAGGAGAAGTCCAAAATTGAGACATCAGCAAGGCTATGCTTTCTCCTGGTGGTATTCTAGGGCTGACTGCTGTTGATCCTTGCTCCTTGGCTTTTCTGACACATGGTAGGGCACATGGCGACATCTTCTCCTTTCTCTTCTGAGTTCCTTTGGCTTCCAGCTTCTAGCTGTTCCCTGTGGCATCTCTTCCTGTGTCCAATTTCTTTTGCTCACAAGGACTTCAGCCATATTCAGTTTGTGCACACTTTAACTAATAACATCTTCAAAGGTCCTTTTTACAAATAGGTTCACACCTATAGGACTAGCGATTGGGACCCAAACGTGCCTTTTGGGGAGGATGTGATTCAATCCCCAAGTGAAGAAAGCATTTCAAGAAGAAGGGAGTGGATTAACTATGCCTCAAGAGCATTTAAGGATGATTTGTGATCGAAGCCAGGGTAAAAAGGGGAAGGGGGAACAGCCCTCTCACTCCATCTGAAGACCTAAGAGGTCACCACGGCCATTCCCTTGCCTCCAGGTAGACTTTTCCTAATGAATGCAAGTCTCATGGGCTTCAAAGACCTGCCGCTGCTGAGCTGGAGGATGAGGTGACAGGGAAGTCCCAGGTTCAGGGCCTGTAGCACCCCCCACTCTACCCTATACAATGAACACACACTTCAGGCCATTTCCCTTCTCAGTCAAGTAGGGATGCATCCTGAGGCAGCAAGGAAAGTCTCAAAGCAGGAGGGGACCCAGGACTCTGCTCTGAGGCTTGGAGAAGGGAAAGGGTCACCCTCCCTGGTCCTCAGCTCCCTCTCCCGGTCCAGGGAGACCCAATTCCAAAAGCAGTTCCCAGGTCTGACCAAGATGTCTGGTTCCAGCACATGCCCTGGACCTGCCGACTTCCTACCCAGGACAGGGAGTGCAGCAGAACCTGAGGGCCAGAACCAGGGACAAAGAACCATCCAGAGCAAAGGAAGCCACCTGCTCCATCTCTCCAGACTGTGGCAGCTCTTGGCCTTGCCTGTTCCCCTGCTGTCTCCCTGCACTGGCTTTCTTTGCTTTCCTACATACGGGAGTGGACATGGCGGCTAAGTTATCTCACCTTCTGGCTCCAGCACCACCAGCTACCACGTTCGCATGGCAGTATCCCAGGTCCAAATTTTCTGCAGAGAAGATCTGAAGAGCTCTGCTTGAGTCACGGGTGCTCCCAGGGCCAATCACGTACAGCCAGGGCGCATGGTCCCCCAGGCTGCTGGGATCATTGGAGTGAGAAGGATGTTTTCAGAGGAGGGGCTGTGAGCCCTGGGCTAACGCTGCTAGGAATGCACAGTGAGGGCATCCAATCCAAACCCTTGTTAGGTCAGGGGACTGAGGCCAGAGAGGGCCTGGGTCTTGCCTGAAGCCAGGCCACGGTGACGATGCGACATCAGCAGTGGCACAGGCACAGCATCCCGCAGTCTGCAGGGACTGTTCACCACACTCCCTGGTCAGTCCTCGCAATCACCACGTGAGGTAGCACCTAGCATCCCCAATGTCCAGATGGGTAAGTAGAGCCTCAGAAAGGTGCTCTGCTGGGGGATGTGCAGGCCGCTGAATCCCAGAGAAGGGGCCCCTAACCAGATAGTTCTAACCCCTGCCTGCAAGTCAGAATCCCTGCGGCGCTTTGGAGCTTCGGAGCTTCTAAGGGCCCAGATGCCCAGTTACCACTCCCTGGAGGGTCTGATGCTGATTGAGATAACTGCCTTAACCCATTGTGGAGGGGAAGGCTTCTCAAGAGAAGTGACACCAAGTGGCTTTTGAAGAATGAATAGGAGCTACAGGCTGGCAAGGGCTGAGGGAGAAGGGGGTCCAGAGAGAGGAGGCTGTCCTCAGAGACCTGGGGCTGTGAAGTGGAGGGCTTGGAGTGCAGGTGTGTGTAATCACACCCTGGAGAACTGTGGGAAATTCTGCTGTGGGTCCAAAACCAACAGAGGCTGAGCAGACGCCCCTGGAGCTCTGAATCTACTGCACATTCCCTTTCTTTACTCCCCCCCAAGGTAAGAGGCAAGAGGCCCAGAGGCTCCTGGGGGTCACCTGCTTCATCCTCAAAGGTGATGAAGAGCCAGACACGCTGCTCTGGAAGGTCTGCTTTGCGGAGAGGGGAGTCACTGGGCCACAGGGATGGGTGCGGGCTGTAACAGCTGTGCATGTGTGTGGTCACGTGTGCACGTATGTGTGTGCATGCATTTGTATGAGGGTGTGGATGTTTCTAGACCTCAGTTTCCATTTGGTGAATGGATGATATCACTATCTCCTTGCCCATATTAGAATCATTGAAAAGCTGTGAGAACTATTGCGACAGAAATCAGGGGCAGCAACAGTCATCATTTATTGTACACCTATTAACTTCCAAATGCAGAATCCAAATGGGTGAGATGGTGGCGGGCCTGGGGGTAACAGAATTACAGGTCTAGCCGGCCAACCTTGAACTTTAGGAGAATGGGACTGGCTGGAGCACAAATAGAAGGGCTCCTGCTCAGAGGTGCAGGCAGCATGGTATTTCAGGGGGACATGAGGGACATATATGCTGCTTCGCTGCCCACCTCCAAACCCTCACCTCCAAACCCTCTTCTGGTTGGGAATAGTCTCCCTCTGATTGAGCCTTGGCAGGAGTTTGGCCCCATGTCTGCTACAGAAGCTGAAGGGGCTGCACAGTTCCTCTCCCCTAGCTCCACTCCCTTTCCAAGGGTGTGGCACTGATCCAGACTCAACCAGTCAGGTGCTCCGGTCACCCTGGCTTTGGATCCCAAAGGATTGACCTCAGAACTACACGGATGGTGGAGAAGGTCTTGTGGGAGATAGGTGGGGGGAAAGGTGGAAGGGGAAAAGAAGTGAGCAGATGTATTCACTCAACACATATTTGCTTAGTGCTTATTACACACCAAGCCCAGCATGAATGAATGAGAGTGAGAAAACCAGTGGGTGAATCTGGGTACCAGGAACCTGACCCTTGGTGACCCTTAGCAGCCAGGTGGGGCTGAGGGTGTGGCAGGAGACCCAGGTGGACACCTCGCGGCACGGTCCCCTGGTATTTGCTTTCAGAGGCCAGGCAGGGATTCTGGTCCCCGACAGGCCACCCACCCCATACGAGGCCTGCCTTACACCCCAGTGGCCTGCCGGATGTGATGGGGTCCGCGCCCGGTTTATTTATTTGTGAGAGCCAGGTTGGGCTCTGACTCCTCTGTCCTTCTCACCTCCATGTGTTCAAACCCCACATGGTGACGAAGACGGATGCCTTGGAATTACTTTGCATGAAATCGCCATGGAAAACTATTTGGCTTGCGTTTGATTCCACTTCTTGTAACAGCATAATTTATTATCCTGAAACATGCAGCAGCTGGAGGCTGGGGGAGCAGATGTTCCTGGAGGATGGTGAAGGCTCCCTGGGCAGAGATGCCAGCGTCCCAAGGCTGCAGCATAGTGGCTGACCCTCACCCTGACCCTGCCTCTCCCTTGATGACTGCAGAAAGCTCAGCAAGCCCCTCTGGGCCTTGATTTCCCTACCTGTAAAATGGAGACAAGGGCACCTACCTCCTGGAGCTGTTGTGAAGCTTGAAGGAATAATACACATAAAATACTGTACTCAGTACAGTACCTGGCCCAAGGTGAGAGCTCAATAAATACTTGCTATTATTTCTGGAAAGATGATCATCCAAGAGAGGTTTTAAAGAATAAATAGAAGTAAATCAGGGGAAGAGGTGTGTTTTCCAACATAGAATGAGCAGAGCCACAGAGGGGAGTCTTGGGGCTCTATCATTTAGTGTAGCTGGACCTGAAAGAGGGAGGCAGGGAGCAGTGGGAGAAGACGCCAGAGAAGTCAGTGGTGCCAGCGATGATGGGTCACGATGGCAGGGGCCACAGGGAGCCACAGAAGAGTAGTGAGCTGGGGAGGGACACAATCTAGTTCCCCAGTTACAGAGAGCCCCCCGGCGGGGTGGAAAGCTGAGTGGAGCCTGCAATCAGCCATCAGGCCGCAAACTGCCCCATCCTCGGTCATTGAGGAGCCCGTGGACTCTGGATCCCAGAACCCAGCTGATGGAGAGAGTACCCCACGTTCAGGCAGAGGGTTGGAAACAGCATGGGGAATCACCACTATCTGGGGGCGAGGGCATAGCAAGTCACAGGGAATAAAAGAAAGGCAAAGCATGAGCAGGATGGAAACAATTGATGCCACGGTTGACAATGGAGAGGTGAGGGCTGAGCTGAAACTGTAGAAAGAAGTAAGTGAAGGGTGGCTGCCGGAAGAGTGTGGGCAAGTTGAAGCTGAGCGAGTGAAGACAGAGAAGTCAGGTGAGCTGCGGGCTGGTGGGGATCAGAGTGAGCAGCTGTCACTGGTCAGCCTGGCTGCCCCAGGGCCACAGGAACAGAGGGGGTCTCTTTGGAAGGCCCCCGGCCCTATCTCTGCAGCCTTCGAGGTGGAGTCCCCTGGACGGGACTTCAATCTGTGCCAGGGCAGAGCCTCACATCAGAGAGGACAGACACTTCTCCACAGTCACACGGTGGGTGCCCAGCAGAGCGGGGCCTGTGCCCCGTGCCTCCTGCCTCCCAACCCACAGCTCTCCCACCACCCCAGCTGCACAGGTGGTCCCTGCCCTGGACAGAGGGGGAAAGGGTGTCCTCTGAGGCCGCCCCATTTGGGACCCAGGACAGGGAAGTGGTGACATCAGTGGGAGAGAACAGAAGGACTGGTTGGGCTGGGAGACCCCGGGCACCAGAATGAAAAGGAAGGCCAAATATCCTGGAAAGTCAAGAATTTCAAGGGTGATAAGAGATGGGGATGGGTGAGCCATGATGGAGATGGTGTTGGATGTGGAGCTCTCTGGTGGGGAGGGCGCTGGGTGGGGGTGGGAGAGGGTAAATCTGAGCAGAAGGGCAAGGAGGCAGGCTTGGGGCTTCGTGCCTGTGCCTGTGCAGGGGCCATGGTCCCGAAAGGAGAGGGGCACCAAGAGAAGGAGGGGGGTTTTGTGTGTGGGGAGGAAGCCTCTGCCCTCTGGAGAGGGTGGTCTCAGGCTGTGCGGATGGGCTGGGGGCTGGGGCCACGGCAGTGAAGTCAGAGAAGAGGCCCAGCGGGAGTCAGTGGCTCTCCTGGTTGTCAGGAGTAAAACATCAGCTGTTCTGTTGGGACACTCAGGTGAGCCCAGGAGTTATTCACCTTAGGGGTGCAGCATGCCCCGGGAACCCCTGGCGGGAGTGAAGGCCAGCCTCGGCCTCTTAAGGGCAAGACGGTCAGCCAGGAGCTGAGGCTGCGCCACAGTTTATCTTACCCCGGCTGGCTTCCTGGACTCGCTGGGGGAGGATAGGCCCCCGCCGCCCCACTTCTTCTGTCCCTCAATATCACTTAAACCTGGAGACTGACCGAATCAGGGCTGACTCTGAACCCCAAATCCCAAATCCAGCAAGAGGGCGTGTGACCGGCCCAGCCCAGGCCACCTATCCACCCTGCTCCAGTCAGCTGGGGGCAGGAGGAGGGACGGGGGTGGGGGGGCGGGGCAAGCTTGCAGGCAGGGCCCCACCCCTCGGGGAGGAGAAGTTCTCAGGGGACTAAACTCACCCCGGAAGGCATCTCCGTGCCAGTGGAAACCAAAGATCAATCAGATTAAATGGAGAAAACTAATTCACAGTGATACAAAGGAAACATACGTGACATATTTAAAAGCCTCGGCTCAGAGGGAATACAAACCAGGATAAAGAACGAGGGAGAGAGACAGTCCAGAACTCTACCCCAGGAGGCAGGGAGCCCCACAGCCAACCCTGCAGAGACCCTCGCTTGAGCTCGTACAGAGGATGCAGAGCAGAGAGCTGAAGCCTTGGTAGCCTGGGGCAGTGGGAGCGCTCTCCCCACCTCCACCCCCCAGCAATCTGGTCCCCTCATTGAGCCTCCATTTCCTCATCTGCTTAACGCAGGCCGAGGTACCTCTCAGAGGAGAGGTAAAGACCAAATGAGACAAGGCATTTTAATAGGGGCCTGGCTCAAGGTGTAACAATAGGCACATACATTTATTTGCTAGTTCCCTCTGTTTCTTTCCTCCTACTCCAGGGTCTCCCACTGAGCCTCACTTCTGCCTAAGCTAGTGCCCTAGGAGGTGCTAAGAGCCCTGATAAGGTCGGCTACCATGTCCCCACCTCACTCCTGTTGCTATTCCCAAAGCAAGTGTCTCTTCACTCACCTCGTTCTCTGATGGCTGCTAGGAAACAACAAGCCCTTTGTGGCTGTTTGTCTGACAGATGTAAACACAGGCCTGGGGCTGCTCTCCCCCGCTGGCTTGGCTGGCCGCTGGCTCACAGGATAGAAATTCCATCTGCCTGGGTCTCCCAGGGAGGGCCGTGCGGCACAGGCCTGGGAACCGCACACCCCCTGGGGATCCTGAGACCCCGGGCTCATTGTCTGACCTCGTCCTGTCCCAGCCCAGCCTGGGGCTGCTTGGGCCATCCAGCTCCTCCTGAAAGCTGTGTTTGGGCTTGGTTGGGGGTTGGCGTTTTTTTCCATCGGAGGCAACCTGAGCCTGCCTCAGCCCTGAGCCCGCCACAGCCCGTGGCACCCCGTGCCTCTGTGAGGCGCTGGGCTTTGCGGATGGGCTGACAGGGCAGGTGCCTGCAGGCCTCCCACCGTGGGCGCAGGGACGCTCGGTTGGCTTTGATGTCCTGAAATGAGCCCCCCCAACCCCCAGCCTCAGTTCCCTCTCTCCCAACACATAAGTCCGAGATGGTGCAGAAATGAAATGCCCCCCAGCAGTGTAAAACAAAACAGGCAAGACCGCGGTAGGAAGACAGAACTGCTCAGGTCTAGGCATCCTGACCAGCACCTTGCTAGAAGACCCCTTCTGGGGGCGGTGGCTGAAACGACAGCTCTAACACCTGACCCCAGGGAGGGCACAGGCGGCCGCTGGCCCAGAAGCCGCTTAATGTCCCTTCCAATGCTCAGGGCTGCACAGCCTTGGGTTTTAGTGTGTGCTCTGTGCCTCGGGCCCACGCTGGGCTGTAGGTTGAAACGTGAGTAAGTTCTAGCCTGCCCTCCGGGAGCCGGAAGTCCCGGGGACCAAGTCCTGGGTAAGGAAACTGAATCTTGGAGAGGAAAGACACGCCCAGGGCCTGGTGGAACTGGGAGTGGAACCAAGACAGTCACTCTCAACTTTACAGACGACAAAACTGAAGCCCAGGCAGTTATGTGAAGACTCCAAGATGTGTGCCAGGGAGGGTCTGTGGGGTGGGGCGGATGCCCCAGAAAGGCTGTTACTACTTGTGACTTGACCTGGGGACTTAGCCGCACCCTTACCTGGTGGGGCCTTGGCTTGGCTCGTGGCCTCGGCCCCAGCTTTGTTCCCAGGTGCCTGGATTTCCTGCCATCTGCCTCTGAACCCTGCCAGGTCCCCGAAGCATTTCAGACAGACAGTTTTCTTCAAGGCCACGAACACCTCATATCAGGAGAAAGCTCAGTACACTGATATGGTGCAAGCTGCGGTTTATTGTGAGCTGAAAATTCTGATGGCCTTGCTGCAATGAATCCAGAGGTAGGAGAGCTTGGGTAACTTGTCCAGAGTCACGCACCGAGGCAGAGCTGGGGTCACCCTCGGTCTGTCCTGCTAATGCTGACAGCTTCCATGACTTGTGTAGGGCAGACACCCCTGCCTCTCCCCTGCTCTGGGACCCTGGACAAGGGGACTTTCACGGGTGCCACAGGAGGTGGGCTCTTTGGCCAACCCTGAAGTTTTGGGCACCAATGTGCTGAGGATTCTAGCATTCCATATGCAAAGATTCCATGTTGTAAAGGGACTCTCTGGTTTTAACACAACATCATACTGAGCTTTCTATGATTCAGTGAATGTAAGATCCTAGAATTACATTAGTCTAAGTTTCCATTACGCTGTCGTTCCAAGATCTTAGAATTCTAAGTTCCTCGGAGCGCTTGGGCTCTGAAGAATGGGAAAATCCAACTGGGGTGGTACTGCAAGGGGGTAAGAGGCAGGCTTTCCATCCTACCATCTTTTCTAACAGCTGGCACGCAATATGTTGTTTGGTTTTCATTGCATTCAAAGGAAAGCTCTGGGCTTGGCCAAGCCATATCAGAGCATGATTTCACCCGCCCCGGCAGCACAACCCAAGGAACCAGACGCGGGTGGAGGAGGCACCTTCTGCCATGGTGGAGGCAGCTCTCCATTCCTTAGCGAGGGCCTGTGCTGTGCTGGGGCTCTGGTTCCCCGGAGAGCGCTGGCCAGCTGTAGGGACAAGCAATGCAGACAAGGACAGTTAGGTGATTGAGTGACATCAGGAAAAGGGAGTGGGACACAGCAGAGGGGAGAGAATGAACTCTGTTAAGGTGGGAAGGCAGTCAAGGAGGCTTCCAAGAGGGGGTAATATCTGAGTAGGGAGTTGAGGGCAGCACACCATCAAGGGAAGGGCACCCGGTGAGTCTAGGGACTAATAACTGTTTCCACACGGCTGAGCCTACGGGGCGGCGGGGGTGGTGGTATGGAGGGGCGTGGGATAGGGTTGCAGTGTCTCCAGGGGCCAATTCACACAGGCCCTGAATGCCAGGCTGAAGAGGTTGGATCAACACTGAGAGCAATGGGGAATCACGGAAAGTTTCTGTTGGTAGGGGAGTTCACTGGACGTCCTGAGAATATTAGAGAGGAAGGGACCTGAGATCATGAGGTGAGCTCAGTAGAAGAGGCCCAGAAAGGAGGGATTGCTCACAGTCACCCAGGGCATCAGTGCAGAGCCCACCCCCCACCATGCATCCCCCTGAAATCCACCATTCCTTGGCACCCCTGGCAGATTCTCAGTGTCCAGGCCTTTCCTCGCACCCATAGGAGCCCTGTCTGTGCCTCATTGCTCCACACCTGCTGGAACAGTGTATGAGCAACTTCTGCGGCTGGCCCAGGTTTTCTCGCTCTGACTCTCCCACTGGAACTCCCCTCATCACTGGGCTCTGGCCCACACCAGGCCAGAATGATGGATGGACACAACTGAACAATCTTTGGTAAAAGTAAGGAAAGAGCAGAAATTCAATATAACAACAATATGGAAGTCAAGCCACAAAAAGCTGTCAGCAGCGGCCACAGTAAGTTTGTGGGGCTTGTAGGTTTCGCTCCAAGGCTGAAAGAGAGAGACGTAGTCACCCCTGTCCCCACCCGTAGGACATGGAGAGTGGAGTCCCCTTCCTCTCCACTCATAGCCCCAGTGAGGGGAAAACAAAGAAGGAACAAGTGGTTCAGGGGCAAGGAAAAGGAGAAAAGATCTGGGAGAAGAGAAGAGGGTTAAAATACAGACAGGAACATGGAAAACTATTTCAGCAATAAAAAGGAACAAACCATTGATGCACACACAGCTTGGATGATCTCACGGGTATTATATTGAGAGTAAAAAAGCCAATCTCAGAAGGTCACAGATGGTATAATGCCATTTATACAACATTCTTGAAATGAGGAAATCACAGAGATAGAGCCCAGGAGTTAGGGCTGGTCAAGCTGGTTGGAAGGAATCTGGCAACATGGGTGGGATGGGGGGGGGGGGCAGCCAGGTGTCCAGAAGATGGGGACCGGGGGGCCGCAGGGGGGTGAGAAGCAGCAAAGCCATGAGCACGGCAGGCCAGGTCGGGGAAGAGGAATGGGGGCGAGTCTAAGGGGTGGCAGGAGAGAGGAAGGAAGACTGGGGACAGCATAGTTCTGTATCTCGGTTGTGTTAGAGGTTATGTGAATCTGCACACATGTGGCAAGGTGGCATCAAACTGTACACACATTATATCAATGTCAGATGCCTGGTTTTGATATTGTGCCACATCCTTTGCAGTCTTTATCCCTTCCAAGCAGGCCCTCTCTGATGGGATTTTGGGAAGCCTTAGTCTCTCAGCCCATTTGGTAAGTCCCAGATAATGTCTGGACCCACCCACACAGCTGCAAGCGGACAGGCCCAGAGTGGGAGAGAGGAGACACAAATCCACGACTCTCTCCAGCCCGTCCCCAAGTCTGGACATTCGGGAAGCCACACCCTGTCCCTGAGTCCCTCTGGAAACCTTGGCAGCCTTGTCTGCAAAGGGGAGGGGAGGGGACCTGGGGTCAGCCAGGGAACACCAGAGGGAGGAGGAGGAAAGAGGATCGGAGAGAGGATGGAGAACACCCCATGTGACCCCAGCCAGGACTCCTGAGTACCCTCTGTCCTCCCTGGACTGCAGTCAGCGAGACCTGGCTTCCAGCTCTGGCTCTGTCCTGAGCCCACAGGGTAAACTTGGGTTGCCATTTCATCCTTCTGGGCCTCATTTTGCCCATCTGTGAAATGGGCAGTTGAGCTAGAGCAGGAGTCCTCAGTCCAAGGGTAGTAGGCAGGGCTCCCAGAGCGAGGCCTTGCTCCACATGCCCCAGGCCTGTCCACAGGTGTCTGCGGATTTGGCTGCGGTATTTCATGTATCATTCCCAAGTTCATAGGTACCGTGGCCGGCAGGCTGATCACTCGGCAGGCCTATTACACTTCTCGGTGACTAATAGATTCTTGTTCTGTTTGTATTTTAAAACCATAGCAATAACATTGGCTCTCAGTGACATTGTTGAAATGGCCATTATTAAGCCTGACTCAATCTAGATGATAAATAGATCAGCAGAAACCTCCCTTCTAAGAAGGGCCTTCTGCCTCTCATTTGGTGGGACCAGGTTCTTTGATAATGAAGCTGGCATATGGAGGACAGGGCATGGATTTGTGGGCTGTTGAGAATCATAAGGCTTAGGTCATTTCTCTGGTCCCTTCCAGCTTTGACCTACCTGTTGGGCCTCAACAAAAGGAGGAATTGAACAGATACCATCTTCTCTTTGAAAGTTTGAGGGTGGGGTTAAGATCACGGTTAGGAGTCATCCCGCTTGGTTTTTGGTCCTGGCTCTACCACTTCCTAGCTGGACGTCCCTGGGCAAGTCATATCTTCTCTCTGAGCCTGTCTTCTTACATGAAAAATGGAGGAAATAAGAAGACTTCTCACTGCAGGTCGGTGGGATATAAGGGAGTAAAGCATAAGAAGCACTTAGCACATTGCTTGGCACACAGTTGGCACTCAGGAGATGGGACTTGTTAATATTGAGTTGATGTTAAGCCACTGGGTGGTGGGCTGGAGGAGCCCAGGGTTGGGGCTGACATGAAAGAGAGACTTGAGGGAGGGTTAAACCCCCCAGGAAGGCAGGCCACTTCTATGCCACCGGGACAAAACTTTTTTGTCTAATATTATCTGTCAAAGCTGCAAAGAACAAAATAGCCCAGCCCAACCCAGCAGCCCCAGCATCTGTCATACAAAATTGCTAAATCCCTCAGAGGGCAGGAGCAGGGGCTGCCTCTGGTTTGACTCCTGCCTCCCTGGAGGGGGAGCAGAATCTTCCACTGCTGTTTGACTCTCCCTTCACAGGTCTCCTCACCAGGATGCAAAGCTCACCAGCCTACAGGAACCACTTCTGACCTGCCATGGTCCTTACTTATAGCCATTTGTGGGCTCACTTTCCTCCATCTGTAACTCTGTGCTCTATGGGGTCCAATAGCTCCTTTACTATGCTGAAATGATCTTCATAAACAATATAGCCCAACTCCACGCACAGTGAGAAAAAGCCAACAAAATCAGGGGTGAGTTGGTGAATGTTTAACAATTGGCCCTTTGAAGGTAAAAAACTTGATTTGCAGCACATGCCAATTTCTGTGGTGTAAATACTTCCACTGTGGCTGATTTCAAACTACCAACATGATGTCGCTGACTGCAGAGCTGGGAAGAAATGTGCAAAACCAGCTCTCATGTGAGATAGCTCCAGCCCACCATGAATAATATTGAAATGAATTTGATGGAAAGCAATTTATACTAAAATACACATTTCACTCTTTCTGTGCTTAGGCCAACAACCCTAGAAGACATGATAAAAGGTCTATATGTAGTCTTACCATGACTGCAACTGCTGTGCACGCAGACATAGCCAGGGGTGCTATATTGGTCACTCAAATATCATGAGTGTTGTCCTCAGTAAAATGATTTTTCTGAAATGGTGAACCAGTCTCTAATGAAGTTCTGAACGAAGGGCAATCTTCCCTCAATTTACAAGGTAGTGGCATTCCTGAAAAATTCAGAGTCTGTTAGAATCATGCAAAACTACTTTGTGCTTATATGCAAAACACAACTAGGTTAAAGATGCAGGTAATTATAAACAGACTTTTCATCCACCCAAACTTCCTGCAAGGCTTTCAAATATCCTTACTTGTAAAATGCCAGTGAAGACACCAAATCATTGTGACATCCAAAAATCATTCCCACAAATTTCCAGAACAGCCCCTTGCCTTAGTACTTGGCACCTGTTGAGACTCACTATCCTAAACACATACTCCTTTACCCCAGGCAAGCCACCCTCTAAGAGCACACCCCATGCTATGTGTTTTGCTAATTTGCACCTGCAGATCCTTTACCTGGAATTCTCTCACCCAAATTCTGACCTAGAGTTTAGTCATCCATCCTTCCACCCACCCATCCATCTACCTACCCACTCACCCACCCACCACCCATCTACCTACCCACCCATCCATCCACCCACCCACCCACCCATCCACCCATCCATCCACCTACCCACCCACCCACCATCCATCCATCCGTCCATCCATCCATCCACCTCTGTGCCAGGCCCAGTGCTGGAATATAAGGGTCTTGGATGCAGTCAACCTGATCCCTGACCTCAAGGAGCTCCTGGGTAAGTGGGGACACATGGAATGACATCACAGTCAATAACAATGCAGTATGCCTAATGAGATGCAGAGGTGAGTGCTTCAGGTAGCATGGCTTATAGGTAAGAGGACTATCTTTAGTCTTGAACCCCTGACTTTGATCCCTACCTGGGTAGGTACTCACTGTGTGACCTTAGCAGAGCAACTTCACTCTCTGGGCTTAAATTTTCTAAGACAAAAATTTGGAGGAGGTAAAAATCTTGACTTTTCAGGGCTGTTATGAAGATAATTGATGTGAAGATCATGGTGGGCTCACGCGTTCTGCCAGGGGTCTCAGTGAAAACAGTCAAGGGCCCCTTCTGGTGGCCCTGCATCAATCCTGAGGGTAAAGAGGCTGTGGTGTGGTAACCACGTGGGGCAGCTTCCCACTGATGGGATGATCAGTGGATTGTTCTGGGCTTCCCAGACAAGATTCACGGTCACCTTAACTTCCAGGACTGGCTGAGTACCTTTGCCATGCCCTTATCTGGCTGGGCGACCCCATGGCGGGGAGAGCTGGTCAGCTGGTGAGGGTTAGCCAGCACCCACACAGAGGCCCTCACTGAGCCCCTGCTCTGGGCCAGCCCTGTGTGTCTGTCTGATGATGCTGGGATGTCAAGATGAGCCAGATGGTTCCCACCCCAGGGAGCTCCCTGTCTGGTGTAAAAGGCAACACATTACTGGCCTCCCCATCTTGTCTTGTCTGTAGCACTCACTGATGACTTCCATATTCCTAGCTCCGATGGCCATGCCCAGTCATCATTCACAAACCTCAGCTACCTCTGACCCTGCTGCCCACCCTCCGCCTCAGTCCCCATGACAGATGTAACACTCTCCCAGTGTCAGGGACGCTTCCCTCAGAGGAAGGCTCTTGACTTTGGCTCCAGGACTCTCGGCTGCATTATACCGCCTTGGGGAGGAGGAAATCAGCCCCGCTTCTCCATCTTCCACAAGCCCCAGCACGCTCCCCAGCCCCATGGCCTACAAAATAGCAAACAGCTGCTGTGACCATGGGCTGCCCAGACCCCAGGGGCCCTGGGGGGAAGCGGGCCAAAGGGAACTTGGAAAAAGAGTTCTTAATAACATACCTTCCCCGAGCTGCTTCCAAAGAAACTTCTCCTCACAAATCATTCCATAAACACTTAGCAGGCTCTCAGGAAAGCGTGCACGGCTCTCACCCAGCTATTAAGAGGCTCCTCACAAGTAAATTGAGACCAGGCAGCAGAGGCCTGTGCCAAATCCCCCTTCCCGCCCTCTTCCTATACAGCATCCTCCTCCCCTGCCCTGGACACTTCATCTCTGAAGCTGGGGTCTCCTCCACTGCTGCTCCAGGCCCCTCCTCAGGCTTCCGCCCTGTCGCCTTGCTGGGCAGAGGGTACCTTGTTTCCCCACCCAACCTGGCTGCTGGATCTCCAGGGGGCTCTCCTGGGCTGCTGTGAGGCCTAAATCCTACTGAAACTTCCGAGGGCCACACCGCCAGGCCAGATGTGGGCAGACTGGACCGGCCACGCCCCTGCTCTGTCCCAACCACCCCTCAAAAGTGGAGGCTGCTGGTGCCTCTCAGGCTGGGGCTGCTCAATAGGGAAATAACTCCAGGTTCATCCAAGTCACGGGCTGGAAAATCCCTCCCATCCAACAGTTCTCCTCCAGGGAGAGCGTTGAGCAACTCACGCGGCTGGCTAATGTCCAGTGCTTGGCTAATAGCCAGCAGGGGTTGGGGGGTTGCTTGATTGTTCCTAAGTTGACACATTCGCTTGTAGGTTAGCAGTCTGCTCGTGCGATGACTTTCATTAGCGTCTTGTAGAACAATAGCAGGAGTTGATACCCCAATCCAGTCCCCCCGTCGTAGTTTTGGAAAACACCTCAAGAATGACTGCCCCATTTTTAATATTTGCTCAATATCGCTCTGAAGAGCTAAAAACACTGCTGCAAACAGAAATTGTCAGTGAAATAAATGGAGTATTCAGATGAGAATAAACATGCAGGCTTGATGGCCCTGATACTAGGAGCAGACAGGCTTTCGGGGGAGGCCCTGGCCAGACAGCTTGGGTCAAGTGCCAGCCTCACCATTGACTGCATGGGGCAACCTTGAACAAGCCGCTGTAAGCCTCAGTTTCTTCAGTGCTCAAATGGGCATAAATCATACCTGTCTCAAACAGCAGCCAGGATGAGCTTGTGTCACTCCACCATCCCCTTGCACGTGGTTCAGAGGTGGCCTCCCAGGAAATCCAGAGGCTGGAGGCCTTGCCCGTGGCACTGAGTGCTCTGCCTGTTCACTCGGGGTGTCAGTGACGGGTCATTCATTCAATCTTCCTTGCAGCAAATATTTAGGGAGCCTCTTCCTGTACCCCAGGCAGTAAATAAGACACTGACCAGGAGAGACACAGGCCTGGCCCATGAAGAATGAACACAGCAGGGAAGACAAACACAGGATGAGGAAGGAATTGCAGTTGTGGTGGCAGCTATTATGTCCCCGAGTCAGGAGACCAAATAGTCCCTTGGGCAGGTAAGGATAAGACTCCAAGCACCAAGCTGCAGGGGAGCAGAAATGCAGGCCTGAAAGGCATCAGTGAGAGGACTCAGGCTTCTGGCTGCAGCGGGAGAAAGTACAGGAGGAGGAACAGTTCCAGACATATAATGGTGATGATGATGATATGGCTAAGATGATAATAGTAATAGCTTCCATTCATAGGGCACCTACTCAGCGCCAAGCACTGTTTTGCATTCATTATCATGAATCCTCATCACAGCTCTACTTTACAGATGAGCTACCGAGGCTCAGAAGGTGAAGTGAGTTGGCCAGTGTTGTACATCTTGGAAGCAGATGAGCTAAAATTCAAGCCTGGAACTGGCTGGCTTCATGACAAGATGACGGCAGGCCCCATCCCCAGGCCTGAAACAGAGGAGTTTCCTCTGAAAACCCAGAAAAAGCGGGTATCACTCCACAGTCTACGGTCTGTGCAACTCAGGGCACACCCTGCTGCCTTGTCCAAAGCCCTCTCCTCAGATGTCAGGGGCCTGAATTTCCACCATTGGTGACCTGCCCTCTGTGCTTAACCTCGTCCTCCTCAGGCACCGCAGTCCCGGACACATCCTTTAAGGGCCAGGGGACTTTTAAGTAGAAATTCCTTCACATGGCAATACGCCCTTGGTAGTCTGTCCCGACTTTTATGCCCATCCCCACATTTATCCTTCAGTGGGCCCTGGACAGCCCATCACTCTTGATCGTACCCATTTTCACCGCCAGGCTTTTGCTCACAGTTACTTCCCCCTAAAACGCCCTTCCACTGTCTTCTTTTGGAGTCCTACCCATTATTCACGGCCCAGCTCAAATTCCACTGCTTCCCAGAACTTTTTATGATTCCCCACAGCTGGGAAGGTGGTACAAGAAAGCAGGAAAGGCACAAGTTCTTGCATCAGGAAAGCTGCCCCTTGCACTTAAATAATGTGCAACCATGAACAAATCCTATTATTTCTCTTGGGCTCAGTTTTCTTATTGTGAATTAGGATCAATAATCCTTATCTCATGGACTTAGTGTGATGATTAAATGACGCAATGGATATTAAAGTTCTTTGCAAATGGTTAAATTCTGTAAAAATATTATTTATCATCAACAGTACCATTGCCATATAAAGTGACAAAAATTGGCTTAAGCAAAAAAAGAAAATCATTGGCTCATACAAGTGAAAAGCCTAAGAGTATGAGAATTTCAAGCATGTCTTCACCCAGGGGCTCAAATTATGTCTCTGGGCCATGTGTGTCCCATCTCTAGTTTCTCTGGTCTTCCGTGGCAGCTTCACTCTCAGGCTCCACGAGCTGGGAAGTTAACTGTGACGTTATGTCACAGGTTCAGATCCGGCAGGAAAAAAAAGAGAGCACCTCTTCCTCAGCAGTCTCCAAAAGTACTCAACTATTTAACCTCATTTGTTCTGATGAGCCCTACATCCCTGAACATGTCCCTGTGGCCAGGAAGCTGTGCAGCTTTGGTTCGTCAAGCCTGTATCTCACGGCGCTGGAGGTGGGGAATGGGCAGACGCTATCTGAAATGTATGGATCAACATGTGGGAAAGGATGGGTGAGAGGAATTATCACCCTAAAGCAAAATCAGGGCGCTGTTACTAGAGAGAAAGGAGAAAGACTGTTGATGGCAAAATCAAGAATTGCCTCACACAGCCCACCCCTTTGAGGGATTAATATTCACTTACACTCTTATCCCCATAGAAAACATGTTTTCCTACTTTACCTCCCCCTAGATGGAGACAAATCAAAGCCTCATATGATTACTGAATTCGGAATCTCTGGGTAACTTAAATTCTTCTTCTTCAGAGTTGGATGTGTTCTTATGGACCTATAGTCTGTGATTGAATGCTCACCCCCCCCCCCCCCCACTTTATTACTCCACAAGGGTGGAGAAAAAATAGGGCAACTGCAATAACCATTCTTATTTGAAAGAAGGAAGAAAGGAAAACAGCTCACAGTAGCTGCTGGTCTGTAGCACTGATAAATTCTTGCTGAGAAGAACTAGCAAATGCTTCCTGCCCTGCAGGAAGAATGGTTACTTGGATGGAATGGAACGTAGAGTGTCCCCAGTGATGGCCACATCCTAATCCCATGACAAAGGAGACCTAATAGGAGGATTGTTCTGGATTATCTGTGTGAGCCCAGTGTCATCACAAGGGTCCTTAAAGTGGAAGCGGGAGCAGAAGAATCAGTGTCAGAGGGAGGCAATGAGGTAAGAAAGACTTGATCAGCCATTGCTGGCTTTGAAGGTGGAAGGGAGCCAAGAGCCACAGAATACGGGCAGCATCTAGAAGCCGAAAAAGGAGAGGGAGCAGAGTCCCCCCACCCCACCCCAGAGCCTCCAGAAAGGAACGCAGTCCTGCCGACACTTGATTTCAGCCCACTGAAACCCACAGCGGATTTCTGACCTACAGAACTGTGAGATGATGTGGGCACTGTGTTAAGCTGCTAAATTCACGGTAATTTGTTCAGAAGCAATAGAAATCTAATTCAGATGGCAAAACCAACAGGTCCCACTACTGTAATACTCCTTTCATCCTGCTTTTATGCCTGTGGCTGGGCATTTTACAGACACTGCCATCTGTGGCCCCTATAGCAATCTTGGGAGGTTGGGTATCATTATTTTTCTGTTACGGAAGAGGAAAACCGAGACCCAGAAAGCTGAGACTTGGATAAATTTGTCCAAAGTTAACCAGCTAGTAGAGGACGGAGTCAAGATTCAAACTTTCATCTGTCTGACCCAGAGCCAAGGAGGGCCCCTCTCACAACTGCTGAGTGGCCCTCTCCTCTCTGCTCGGACCGCCCAGTAACATGGGCTCCCGCCCTGCAAAGCAGTCTTCCTGCCCCAGGCCTCCCCGCTCCTTCCTGGCTTCGCTCCCGCGTGGCCCTGATGCATGAGACAGCCCAGTGGATGGAGGCTAGAATGCCAGACTCCGGGCCAGCCAGGGGGCAATAAATCCAGGACACTGATACCTTGATAGCCAGGCTTAGGCTGAGCTTCCCCACTCTCGGGGGAGCAGGTTCTTTTGATCAAAATCGAGATTTCTGCTCTCCTTTCCCTGTCTCCAGCCTCCATGCAGCCCTCAGCTGCACTGAGAAGGTATTGGAATGCATGGTTTAGTATTAAATGGAGGAAATGTGGAGCTTTGTCTTTCAGGATTTATTCTTCTCTCTGTTGTCACCTCTACTCTCTGATCCAGGAATGTCCCAGGAGGGGCTGAGGTGAGGAAGGGCAGCTCTGGCTCCTCCAATTTCTCCCTGACAAATGTGAAAGTTTTGTGGGCTGCAGGGGTGGGGTGGGGGGCGTTAAAACAGACCCATAAAAGTGCCTTGTGTGCAATTTGGGCCGAGGGTAAATTAATGCAGAGAAAGGGCTCTGCGGGTACATTTCCTAGGACAGGTCCAGCCAGCTGATAACAAAGAATGGCCACCTACACCCACCCCCCACCCCCTCCCCCACCAAGTGAATAAAGGCCCCAGACTGTTCAACGCGGAATCCAGAGGGGCGAACGGGACCTTGGGGGAACATGTTATCTGATGCCTTCATTGTCCAGAGAAGGAGGGTCATTTGTGCATGATCACACAGCAAAGTCAGAATTACTGCCTCATCAAGCCTCAGTTTCCCCAGGAGTAAAATGCAGTCCTGTTAAGAAGCTCAAACAAGGCAGAAATTACTAAGTATCTGAATGTGAACAGGGAAGAAAAACAGCCCACTGTGAATTGAGCATATATTGGATGCCGGGTACTGTGCTACATGCTTGACAAACCTCACCTCATTTAATCTTCACAACACTCTGTGGAACTATTGTTCTTCCCATTTTATGAATGAAAACTTGAGGCTCCATAAGGGGACTTTCTGGGGGGATGAAAATCTGTACTTTAATGCAGATGGTAGTTACAAAGGTGTACAGATAATGGAAAAGTAATTGAGCTGTATGCTAAAGATTAGTGAACTTTACTCTCTGCCAATTGTACGTCATTTTTTAAATATGCTATGATAGAAAAAAAAGAAACCAAGGCTCAGAGAGGTTAAGTGACTTTCTCAAGATCACACAGCTGACAAGTGGGCCTTGAACTGGACTGGCTGCAGAGTCTCAGGCACAATCTCTCACCCTATTGTTGTGTCACATGTCAGCATCATAGGGACTCTTCCCATTTGCTTCCATTTTCCTGAACCAGAACCAAGGGAGTGAGTGGGAGACCTGGGGGCTCTGGAGGGAGGCTGAATCTTGACAAAAGGTAGGGGCAGAGCTGTTGCTGGCCCGTGAGGTGCCTCAATGCAAAGTAGAAAAATCTGCTCTCTCCACCAGATACTGCAGCCTCACACCAGGGCAGGACAAGTGGGGCACGGACAGAGCTGCAGCCCCAGCCCCTCAGTTGGTCCTCGGTGCCGCACACAACCTGCACACCTGCAGACAGCCCTGGTGGATGTGCCCCAGGGCAGGCAGAGGGGATCCACCCAACAACCTGTGGGCTTCAGCCTGGAAGGGGACATCCTTCCTGATCTACTACATTCCCCTGCCTGGACATGTCCTCTTCTTTGGGGACAGAACCTAGACAGGTCCTCTGCAGGCAGGGTACACACAGGGGGCATCACTTAGTCACTTAGAAAACCCTTGGAAAGGGTCATCTCTGTGGCAGTCCCTGCACTGGGTTCTGGGGACAGAGATGATCAGATCTAGTCTGCACTATGGAGCAGTACCCAGGCAAGTGCAGAAGATGTAGGAAGAGACAAAAAAAAAAATGGGGTTGGAATCTTGATGTACCTATGAAAAGGTGTCCTTTCCTTAGAACAGAGAATTGTCTTAAATATACGAGTCCAGGATGACTGTGATGTGAAGGGTGGCCCCTGGAGGGGCACAGACCTCCAGGCCAAAAAGTGAACCAATTCTGTCTGGCTCCAAAGTTGGGCTCTCCCTGCAGCTCCCTGAAGGCCCATGCACCTTTTCCTGTGCTCACTTCTCCCCACCTAGGCCCACTGCTTCCTGTCCAGGCTCCACCGCACAGGCTAGGAGCTGGGTCAAGGATCCCCAGGGTCCACCTGGCGTGGAGGGTCTGGGTTCTCCACGTGGGAATCTGTGCAGACCCAGCCCTTGAGCCAGCGCAGCGGTGCTTGAAGCACACGAGAGCGTTCCTCATCAATGCAACGTGACCGCAGGGGTCACTTGGAAAGGGCAAGAGAAATGGGTCATGGGAGAAGGCATGAGCATAATGGGAGTCCCTCCCATCTGTGCAGTGGTTTATTTACCCTGTACAAAGCCTGTTTCCACACCTTGGCTCACTGAACCTGCAAAAGAATGGATAAGGCAAAGGAGGCTCAGAGAGTTCAAGGAATTTGCTCAAGATCACACAGCTATACTGCAGATCCCTGGAGCCTGGCACACCAGTCCTGGCATACCAGCTTACCTGATTCTTTGTCTGAGGTCCCCCTTCACACCCCCAGCCCCTCTCTGGTTCACATGGGTGGGCTCAGGGAGGAGGGGGGCTGAACCCTGAGGCTGGGCCCCACCAGGCTCACTGAGGCGTTGGAGTTGGCAATGATGATGGAGGAGCTGCCGTCTGCCGGGAGGAGGTCACGGTCTGCAGACGCCACGGTCTGCTGGCTTTGCGAGCAGGATGAACTGGGGAGGCCCACCTGGGGGCAGACAGGCCTGGGCCAGGAGCCCCTGCCCCAGGTACGCTGGGGGGGTCTCTGCAGAACCAAGAGAGACAGTGGGCCTGGGCTCTCCTGCTTCCCCCACCCATTGGACGGTGGAGGCAAACAGCCCAGCAAAGTCTCCTTTGCTGGTGCAGGTGGATGGACGGTCAGCTGGGCTGGGGGGTAAAGGGATCTGGGGGGCAGGGAGGGGGTGCTGCTCTTGGCTTAGAAGCCCCCTTAGAAGAGCAGCAAACTCAAAGTCAGCTCCAGCTAGCAAGGGTAGAAGGGGGCTCTGCACCCAGGCAGCTTGGGCTCAACGCCCGGCCTCCGCTCTGTGGCCTTGGGCAAGCCACTTCACCTCTCTGTATCTCAGTGGCTGCTCCTACCCCCATTTGCAAGTTTTAAGGTTTAACTCATAGGGTTGTTATTATAATTAAATAAAGACCCTTACAACCAGTGAGTCAGCATCAGAGCTGGGATTAGGTCCTAGGTCTCTGGACTTTGGACCCAATATCTTTTCAACAAGAAGTGTTTGCCCAAGGGCTACCCTACAATTGTTTCCAACATTCTTTCTGCTCTCCAGGCCTTAGTCTTTTCACCTGTAGAGTGGGTCAGCCTAGTAAGTCTCCAAGTCCCTGAGAGTTTAGCCCTCACTGTGGACTGGGGAAGCAGTGGAGTCAGGATTACATGGCTGACCAACAGGTCCAGGTATGAGGATTAATATCCTCCCCAGAGGGAAGGAAGGAAATATGCTGTCTAGGAACACTGAGGGTGGGGGCAGAGCGGAGGGAGCGTCCCTGCGGGCGGGCGGAGTGTCGTCCTTTCCATACCACTGCCTCTCTGAGGGCCGGCTCTTCCGGCAGTGAGCACAGGATCCAGGAGTGGGAGTGGGGGTCCCAGCTGCTCCCCCAATACTTCCCTTTTAAGAACAAAGATATGCCCCCCCCCCAAAACGTGGGACATGATTTCCAGGGGTGTAAACCTCCCTGGCAACGTGGGACAAATCCCGGGATGAGCTGGGACCCAGCATCGAGGGATTGAGAAAGCCTTTTTGAGCAAAAGGGAGAAGAGAGAAATGAGACAAAATAAAGCTGAGAGATTTCAAACAGTCGAGAGGTTATCCTAGAACTTATTCTTATGTAGTTTATAGATGTCCCCTTTTTAGTTTATGGTGTATTGGAGTGGCTGGAGGGAACTACCTGAAAATGTAGAGCTGTGTTCCAGTAGCCATGTTTCTTGAAGATGATTGTATAATGATATAGCTTTCACAATGTGACTGTGTGATTGTGAAAACCTTGTGTCTGATGCTCCTTTTTATCCAGGGTATGGACAGATGAGTAAAAAAATATGGTAAAAAAATAAACAAGTAATAGGGGAAACAAAGGTTAAAATAAATTGGGTGGATGGAAATACTAGTGTTCAATGAGAGGGAGGGGTTAAGGGTATGGGTATGTATGAGTTTTTTCTTTTTTCTTTTTCTGGAATGATGCAGATGTTAAAAAAAATGATCATACTGATGAATTCACAAATATGTGATGATATTGTGAGCCACTGACTATACACCATGTATGAAATGCTTGTATATTAAGAATGTTTGTATGTTAAATTCCATCAATAAAAATACAGTATTAAAAATATATATACATATATATGTATATATATATATATATGGCAAAGCCTTTCTCCCTCAATTTGGACCAACCAGAATGGCAGTGCAGGTCACTTAATGCCGCATGACCTTGGGCAAGACACCCAGCTTGTCTGTGTCTCCATTTCCTCACCTGTAAAATGGGGATAATAATTCCTCCGGCACAAGGAGATGCCATGAAGAGAGCTCCCTAACCACAGCTGGTGCTCAGAAGATGCTGGCTCCTTTTCCTCCTTCTAGTGAGTCAACTGAATCACCCTGATGCCCCCAAGAAGAGCTAAGCATGGTGTGGGAAGGGGTCCAGCCTCAGTGCCTGCTTTTGATGGGCTCCAGGGCTCCTGGAGAAGCCAACATTGTGGCCAAAATGTTGGGGCCAGTGACGGCTTAGTGCTGGAGGTAGAGGTGACTGGAATTTTTTTTCATAATTGTTGAAGTTGGATTATCAGTACGTGGGGATTCATTTTACTATTCTATATAATTTTCTAGGTGATTGAAATTTCCCATAGTCAAAGTTTCAAAAGTTTTTTCTTGAATCACTTAAAATCATATCAAGTATCAATAGCTGTATGTAACACATTTTGTGAAAAACTAAAGAATCCCCTCCTTCCCCAATTCAGTGCTATTAACATCTAATCCAGAGTTTGTGAAATTATGGCCTGTGGGCCAAATCCAGCTAGCTGCCTGTTTGTTTGTTTTTTTTTTTTTTAAACTTTTTTTATTAATTAAAAAAAATTAACAAAACATTAAGATATCATTCCATTCTACATATACATTCAGTAATTCTTAATATCATCACATAGTAGCTGCCTGTTTTTGTAAATAAAGTCTCACTGGAACACTGCCAGGCTCACAGATTTACACATTGTCTATAGCAGCTTTTGCACTATAATGGTAGAGTTGAATAGTTGCAAAAGAGACTTAAGGTTAAAATGTTTAGTATTGGCCCTTTGGAGGAAAAGTTTGCCAGATCTAGAACCCAGTTACTAGGTTCCCTGTCCAGGGCTCTCCCCCTCACCCAGCTGCCCCCTGGCACTCAAGATGAAGATTCAACAACCCCAGACAAGAATTCACACCTGAAGCCTTGCGTAACTTCCACGGAGACTTCACCCCCTGGAGTAGCCCCCTTTTCCCTGTGAACTGGCTCCATCTAAGAGAGTCCTTTCTCATGGGGAACTGAAATAAGACAAGCCCGTGGGTCATAGTTCATCCAGAAACAGCTGGCAATAGCGGCTTTCCAACCTCCCACCCTCACCTCCAACTCTGCCCTTCTCCACACTGCGCACAGACTTCACAGGACACTGTTTAGGGACCCATTCAACTTTGTCTCTTCAGGACAAGTTCCAGCTACCTGTGGAGCCCAGCAAGGCAGTTCTCCATATCAGGACATCCCCTCCAGAGTCCTGGCCTCTAATATCTCTTGTAATATAGCCAGGGATGATACTGGTGTCCTTTGCCACCTCCCACTATTGGCTCATGGCCATCACACACACACCCCACCCCCCAACCCCGTCCCTACCATCTTGGGTGGCCTGCAGGTGGACTGAACCACAGGCAGCAAATATTTGCTGAGAAAGGGAATGCATTGTCAGTGAGAAGCCCACTCAGCAGGTGTCTGTGCCTGCCGGAGGTGAAATAGGGGGCAGTGGCTGGGGAAAGGATTGCCTGAAGCCTCACACCTGTGGGGAGGCCCAGATGGGGGTGACCAAGCCTCAACTCCAGTCAAGTTCAAAGTCAATGGGGGAAGATTGGGGCCAGATCGGACACTTGAACAACAGGGCAGAAGAAGTGAAGGTGTCATCAAAGGCTGGGTTGACAACTCTATGGCTCTGTTTGAGCTGGAGAGGCTGGGCAGGAGAAGACAAGTCAGGTTTCCGGAACAAGTCAGGCTTCCACCCTGGATCTGTGCAGCCTCAGCCAGGACACTCACCCTCCCCGAGGCCCCCTCCTGCTCCTGCAAAGTGGAATTAGCATCACCAACCCCACGAGGTTGTTGGAAGCAGAGGTGACAACGGGTTGAACTCATCTCTTCCATTCCAGGGTGGCCCTTTTGCGGAGCCGACCCTGTCCACACCTACCGAAAAATATTCATAGTAATAACAGCCACATCTCATTAAGCATCTACTAAATGCTTTACATGCCCCGACGCTGAATCTTCAAGGCAACTCTGTGAAGTGGGTGCTGCCACTATCTTCACTTTAGAGATGAGGGGACTGAGGCTGGGAGAGCTGCAGAGATTTCCTGAGTTACAATGCCGGCACGCAGCAGAGGGGACTTCAGAGGAGGACCTGGGGGCTGTGGCCTGGCAGCAGGACCCTGGCTGTCCAGAGGGGAGGGCCCCTCCCTAGCCCACAGCTTGCCACCCGGGTCACTCGTCTGGCCCAGACCACCTATTGCCTCCTTAGAATAGATAGCAAGGGAAGATCCTGAGTTTCCACTCATCCTGAGGGCAGAGACTCTGTCCACCCACTCCTGGCCCCCCCACGCAGCAGGAGAGACTGGGCAGCCTTGCACCTGAGCAGAGATGCGAGTGAGGGTGAGGGGTGAACCTACCCTGGCTGTGGAGGGACCCTCAGAGCACATGGAGCCCAGACCACCCACCGAGCAAGCAAGGGTCCAGGACGTGGAGAGGAACCCACACAGCTTGTCCCCTGGAGAAGGGGGTACCCAAGCCTCCTGCCCCAGCTAGCCTCTCAGCGCACCATGGAGAAGGGAGAGGCACTGGCCAAGGCCCGTGTGTTAGAACATCCCCTGCTCACGGTCTAGGGTGGGGGCAGAGGAAAGCGTGCCAGCCTAGAGCCCTGTGGGGTGGCCTTGGAAAAGCCCCTCACTTTCTCTGGCCTCAGTTTCTGCCCTGTAGAGGCTTTGGCTGGTGAGAGTGCCCCGTGGGATGCTGTGTGTGCCACCCGTGGTGGGTGCCTGTCCTTCTCACCATCGTCTCCGGCCCTATAACCTCAGGGCTGTGCCAGCAGGGCCCCAGGGCAGAGGCAGAGATGCCCAGGGAAGAAGGTGTGGTCTGCTCAGATATGGGGCTCCCTTGCTCCCAAACAGGATGGCAGCGGCTCCGCCGTGTTATTGCAGGGGCGATCATAACAATGGGCAAACCAGGAAAATCACAATAGGATGCCCGCGCCTCCCTGCCACCTGTGATCCCAGCTGGGGAAGTGTGGGGGTGGAGGCCAGGATGTGGCTGCTCGGGAAGGCCGGTTCCCCTTGTACCACCTGCTCTAGGGCTCCTGTGGGGAGATTCCCTGTGAAAGGCCCGCAGAGTGCTGGTCTCAGATAGCTGTGCCCCCAGCCTGCCCCCAGGCCTCTCAAGGAGTCCCCATCGCAGCGGCGGGGGCTGGGCTGGGCTGGGCTGGGCAAGCCCTTGTCTCTGCCCCACTGTGGCCCTGGTGGAGCCCTGGCCCTCTCTGGTCTTTAGGATTCTCATCCGTATAAAGGGGGATTACTTTATCCCCAGATCCTCCTCCTTTCCTTCATTCTGGGCTGCCTTGTCAAAAGGGCTGGGTGAGGTGAGAATGAACCAGAAATACCCTCAAAGCCACGCACCTTGCAAAGTTGCCCAGTGCACCGATGCCAGGCTGAGTGACAGTGCATGCTGGGCCCTGCAGGCCTCAGACCTGCAGACCGAGGCAGAGATGGAAGAGGGGTCAGCAGGAGGTGTGTGGGGACGTGCTGCCTAGCCTGAGAACCTGAGACACAGACTGGCTCAGGCAACCCTCACAGGGTTGATGGGTCTTTGCTCTGAGGTGTTTGCTCCCCAGGTTTGGGATGGCGGTTAGGGCGGGACTGTGAGGAGACAAGAGGAAGAATCAGTCGTGGAGACGTCCAAAGGGGAGCCCACATGGTGTTAGGAAATATGGAGCCAGGGTGGGTGCTGGTCTCTGATGAGCCAAATGACTGCCGGTGACTCCCGCATTCTGAGCGTGTTTCCCAGCCTGTAAAATGGCCTGATGCTGGCTACTGAGCCAGTCCCACAGGGGTCTGGGAGCGCACTTGCAGGCGCCCTGAAGAGCCATTCACAGGCGGGGTCCTGACGACGAGCACGCCCCTGGATGCAGGAGGTGCAGGGGGCTTGGCACCTCGGGGGCCGGAGAGAAGAGGCCACTCCCTGTCTGGTCTGTGGTTTCCTCTGAGCCACCCGCACTGCAAGGGCCTTGCCTGCCCGGTGCCCAGCACTGCCTGTCTGTGCCCTACCCCCTCCCCACAAGCCTCCATTGTCCTCAGAGCCCTTCCTCCAAGGGGTAGCCCTCCTGGCAGGGAGCCCTTGGAGACAATGAGCATTCCATTCCAGGGATTCCAGCCCCAACCCCTGCCCTCAGCCTGTTTCAAAGAGGCCGCTGGGCTGGGGTCTGTCTGTGCAGAGGTGCCAGGCCTCACGCCCCTCCCACCTCCCTCCCGGCTCTACTGGCTGCCTCAGAAGTTCTTCCAGGGTGCTGAGGAGGGGGCCCTCTCAGGGACGGTGTAGCTAGGCGAGGCCTGGCCGGGGTGTTGAGCTTGACCTGGCTGGGTCTGAAGCTAGGCTGTTCCTCCCACCTGCTGGGCAAGCCCAGTTGAGCCCACTGCCCTCTTGGGACATCGGTATCCCCCTCTGCAAAGTAGCTGGTGTGGCAGTCACGAGCATGGACTTTGGAATCACATACCCTGAGTCCCCATCCAGGCTTTGACTTGGGCAGGCCGTCAGCCCTTTTCATGCCTCAGTTTACCCCTCCATCAAATGGGGGTGACACCAGCACTTACTTTACAGGCCGTCGTGAGGTTTAAATGAGATATGTAGATATCCTGTCAAGTTCCAGGCCTGGCCATGGTGAGGCTCGAAGGGGAACAGCTGTTTCAAGGGGCCTGTCCTGTCACTTTCCAAAATTCTTATCAGTGTTACTTCTTGTCATTCTTGGCTCCACCCATGCACTCCTGTGACCTGGCCTTTACTCAGTCCCCACCAATGTTACAGGCCAATGGGAAGGGGATCTGCCTTCCCCAGAGACTTCCTGGGCCCAGGTGGCCCACACTGACCTTTCCCTCCCCTAATCTCACTCAAGAAGATTTTGTCAGGCCCCCACTGTGTGCTCAGCCATGTACACACATCATGCACCCTCAGGACAGGTGGCCCAGCTCCAGCAGCCCCCCTTGGCCAGATTCCTGGCTCAACAGAGACACTGGCTTGACGCTTCAGCTCTTGTACTGAGCCTGCCCTGTGCCCATCCCTGTGCTCGGCCCTGAGAAAACCCAGACCCCACCACCCTTAGGTTGCTCCCAGTGCACTGCAGAGACAGTGACAACATCTGAAACACAGTGACGTGAGCTCTCAGGAGGCCAGAGGCTGCCCAGAAGAAGGGACTTCACTGTTGGGGAAGGGGTTGATCAAGGAGGGCTTCTCAGAGAAAGTGGTGCTGAGCTGAATTTTGAATGTTGAATTCAGATTCTCTAGACAGACTTGGGGTGGGGGCCTCACAGTGGGAAAACACATGCAAAGCCCTAAAAGATTGAAGCCACCAGCAGGGCTGAAGAATGATGCATCTTACAGCTCAACCAGAGCACAGGGTGGCAGGGCTGGCAGAACGGAGAGGCCTCCTCAAGGGATAAGCTGGCCAGGCTGGGCACTGGGGAGCCAAATGGGGAGATGTGATGAGTCGGCATTGTAGAAGGACAGTCCTGACTACTTGCAGGGCACGGGCTGGAAGAGGCAGGACCTGAGGCAGGAAGAGGAGGGAGAGACAGGGGTCAAGGCCTGAGTCGGGCCATAAACGTAGTAAAAGGGTGAATTCACGGGGGCATCTCAGGCTCTGGACTGAGCATCTTCTATACTCCGCAGACACTTTCTCCTCCTGGGCCATCTCACCCCTGACCCCCACCCCAGCTTTATCACTTCCTCCATGCTGACCTCTCTTGTCTCCAGTGAGTATCCCCAGGCCAGGCCTCTCTTTCCAGCTCCTCCCTGGCCACTTGGTGTCTGTACTTGCATATCTCCAGGTCTAGCTCCCATGCCCAGCTTGCTACCCCTGGCACCTCCCCCACAAATCTCCTCCTGCAGAGTTTCCCGCCTTGGGCCTGGCCACCTCCACCACCCCCAATGCGCTCACCCCTCATGTCCAATCCTTCCCCAAGCCTTGTTGGCAACCTCTCTCTTGCTGCCCCCCGGGTAAAGCCACCCCACCTCTCACCTGGAGCTCCAGGAGCCTCCTCACTGGTCTCTCCACTCCCACAGGACTCCCTAACACAGGAACCAGGGAGAATTTTAAAATTCTTTTCTCTCTACCTCTGTGTCCCCATCCAGACTGGTGAAGCCTTGGGGGGACAGGGGGGTGGGCAAGCCACGGACATGCATACCCCAGTGTCCAGCATAGGCTTGGAGATACTCAGGCCAGAGAAGATACCCAGTCACCTTCTCAGTTTAAAATCCTTAAAATCTGGCCATACTTAGAATCCAAAATTCTAACTGAGGCAATGTGGCCTCACTTCCTGCCCCTTGCCCCAGGCTTCTGCACTCCAACCACATTGGCCTTGTGTGTGCCCTGCTTCAAGCCTCCACAAACTCTTCCTTCTGTCCAGAACCTTCTCCCCTTACCCTTTGCCTAACTCGATTCTTCCTTTAGGTCTCAGCTTTAAGGACCATCTCTTCTTAACCCTCAGAATAAATAAGTCCTCTCCAGTCTCTCCCTTCCAACCCTCCTTTCAGAAGCAAACTGTGAGATTATCTGTCTCCCCACCACACTGTAACTTCCCCAAGACCAGTGTCCCCAAAGAGACCACAGAGGGAAGTATCTGCTTGGGTCAGAGCCAGGAGCTGACTGCCACACTCTGAAACCCTTGCCCAGGGCTGTTTGCAGAGCCTCTCCCTGCCTCCAGGGCTGGGCTGGGCAGAGGCCACTCCTGCTGGCCCAGGCAGAACTAGAAACCAGGCTCTTGCCTGTCCTGCCATCCCAGGTTCTTCCATTATAGCCCCCACCCACCTCCTGCCCTCACTTCTCCTTGGAGTCCTCTGTGGCCTGAGAATTCAGGGGGTTTCCACTTACATCAAGACCCAGCTCAAATATTACCTTCTCCATGAAGCCGTGGCTGAGGGCCTGGCAGGGCTGGTCACCCCACCTGAGGGTGCCTGTGGGCATTAACTACCAGCCTGTCCCCCTCCTCCAGGTTCAGAGCCCCTGAATTCCCCACTCCCGGCACAGGAGCCTCAGGGTGGGTTTGGGGTGAATGGGGGGATAGGTGGAAGGATGGATGACTGAGATGATTGACCGAACACTTCAGTCTCCAAACGGCCTCCAGCCTGCCTTCCTGGCCTGTCTGCTGTCTCCTGCTCCACCTCCCAGGCAGGACAGCAGTGGACCTGTCCCTCCACTTGCCAGCCCTGATTTGTGGGGTCCCCGAGGTGGTGAAAGGAGTCTAGGGCCCTTTCCCTTTCCTGCTTGGCCTACGCCAACCCCTTGGAGTCTCCGCAGTGGAGAATCCCTCTGAGAGGGAGGCATTGCTCAGCAGCATTGGGGAAGGGCACGGTCAGCTCGTCTGTCAGCCCTGCTGGTCAATACCTGCCCACCTCGCGGTGGAGGGGCCTGTTGCCCTTGGAGCTGTTTCCCAGAGCTGTCTGCTCCCCGTGAGCAAAACCAGCTCATTTCCTTCTGAAAATACAAACCACTTCCTGGCTTTGCCCAGAACTGCCAGGTGAAATGGGCCGTGGTTTCAGGGCAGACTGTGCACAACCCAGCACCCCCCCACCCTCAGTGGCTCAGGGTTGCCCCCCCACAACGCACACGCCTTCTCCCCCATCCACAGGCTTGACCCAAGGACACCTGTCTGTCCAACCCCGAGCAGGCTGGAAGGGCATACTGATCGCAGGTTTGCTATTGGTGCCCCCACAAACTAGATGAGGGGTAAGAGGAGGGGAAGGAGGGGGAAGATGCAGAGCTGATTAGGTCTGGGAGGAGGGGGCACCCTGCAATCCCCCAGCTCTCCCCACTTTGGAGGGCTGCGGTGACTGGGGAAGGGTGGACGCTGTCCTGTTCCTGCCTTACTTGGGGGCTCCCCAGGTGTGTTCCCTTTGATAATTTGTCAAGCTCTGTAATTATGATTTGTGCATTTTCCTGTATGTGTTAAACTTCAATAATGAATTTTCTTAAAAAAAAAAAATGAAGCCCTCCCAGCTGTCCCCTCACTCTCTGGCCATGCTCCTTCAGGCCATCAGGAGCCCCCCTGCACCACCGGCCTGGCCTTCCCTCATGGGTGTCCCTCCCCACTTCTGCCCTGGCTCCCCATTAGGGTTGCCAGATTTAGCAAATAAAGATATGCTAATAGCAAAAAGTTAATCTGAGATTCAAATTCAACTGGGCATCCTGTATTTTATCTGACAACCCTTAACATATCCTTCACCCCAGCCTCCTGAGACATCTTTCTCAGGGAAACCTAGCCCTGTCCCTGCCTCCTGCTCATACCTGTTCCCATATCCCCTCTGCCCGTAGGAGCACACCCAAACTCCTTCGTGTGGTTTGCAAGACTTGCACAATTTCCAGCCCTTCTCCAGTCACTTCCAACCCCTTCCACCCCAAACCTATTTCCCACCCTCCACCTAAGCAGGACTCCTTAATACTCATTCAAAAGATATTTACAGAGTTCCTTTTACGCACCGGACCCCCTTCCCCAGCTGGACGGTGCCTGTTAAAGGACTGTCATTTTGCATGTGCTCTTCCCTCTGGCTTGGGTGTCTTCCCATAGCTCAGCTGCCTGATTAACTCATCAGCAACATTCAGGTCAGGCCTCAGAGTCCTACCCCTCCCAGCCCTTCCTGACCCCAGGCTGTGTTCGGGGCCCCACCTTGGGGCTCCCACAGTCCCCGAGCTTCCCTTTGTCTTGGTTTGTCATTGTGTCCCATCAGATGTGACCTCATCCTGGACCAAGGCCAGCCTGACTCATCTCAGTGTCCCCAGCCCCAGCTCAGGGTCTGGAGTATCCCTGGCTCTACAAAAGGTATGTGGCGTGAGAGGACGAAGCTGGTGGTAGATGAGCACAGGAAGCAGAGTCCTGGAGTTGGCAGGACGGTTCTAATCTCAGTTTCTTTCCTGTTGTTTCCATAAGAACCCAGCGATTGTCAGCCTATGTGTGTTAACTGATGGAAGTCTCAGTCCCTGCATCTGTGAATGGGGGTGGGAGACCCGGTGGTGGTGGCGGGAGGGTCCTTGTCCGCAGCCATTTCAGCCGTCACTGTGTCTTTTCCGATCTGCCCTTGGGACTCACGCTCCAGCGCCTGCAGCTCTAGAAGGTGAGACTGACAGCAGCAGAGGTGAAATCCCCGGGTGCATTAATTGGGGCCATGTTTACCCAGGCTGGGCCCATAAAATGCCTCAAGCGGAACTGAGCTCTTGTTGGGAGCTCTCGGGCATTGTCCGTTCCAGCTGCTGAACCTTGGAATGGACCACCCACGTGGGCATCTCATTCCTTGAACACCTTGGAAAACTCCAGAGGGAAGCCTGGGAATGCCTCAGAGCAGAGGAGTGGACAGGATGGGTTTGCAGGGCTTGGGGAGCCGAGAGGTCAACTGGTCAGGCCCCTGGCCTGTGCGAGGGTCCTGTGCAGGCAGCGTTACAGCCTGAGGCGGAGAGGAGGTGGGCCTTTCCTGCACTCTGCCTCAAGGTGGAACCCCACGCGGGAGCTGGTGGATGTGGTTCTGTGACATGTCCCCCTTGCCTGCTCTGTGGCTTCTTGCTCCCACACAGTTGCTGAATTCCTCAAGGCAGGGACCTGGGTCTCCTCATTCCTCTGTCCCCAGCCTGGCCCCCTTTCTGAGTCCTTCCTCGGTGTTCTGCCCTGTGCAGAGCTCCCAGGACCCGGGCTGGGGGTGGGGGTGGGGGTGTTGTCAGATTCAGTTCTGCCTTTGGAGGGTTAATGCCCAGTGGGAAAGTAGCTGTGTGCCCACTGGTTTAGGAGATAAGGCAGGAATCCATTCAGCCACCCAGTCGTCCATTCAAAAACACCACGTGTCAGGGAGAGATCCATACCTCTCTTGCCGTAGGAGAATGGTGAGTGCTTTCTTGGGCCTTCATCCCCCCATGCAGCCATCTCTCCCAGCTCCCTGGACACCATCCTGCACCTCTTTGGGCTTCTGTGGACAGGGGTCAGTTCTGTTCTGTCTTTATGTCCTGGTGCCAGCACAGGACCTCACACAGGAGAGGCCTTGGTGAAGTTCTGTTTAAGGAATGAAGCGAATGATGACATGTGCGGATTTGTGTCGCAAAAAGATGGCTTGTATCAGTGGCAGAGAGAGTTCAAATAGAGTCAAGAGGCTACTCTGGAGGTTGCTCTTACACAAGCTTCAGAAAGACCTTGCTACCTATCATAACCTGCCAACCCCCAACCAGGACCATTCCAGCCAATCCTAAAGAACGCCTAGGGCTATATATAAGATTCCACAAGGGTTCCATGCATTAGAGCATGTAGGCTTCCAGAAGCCTACAACCTCCAGATGGGTCCCTGGTCCAAATAAGTCCTGAAACCTAGCTCAGCCTCTCCAGAACATCAGATAGTTCCATCTCCCTGCCTCATATTAGTGACAGACCTTTCCAATATGAAAAGTTTAGAATTGCCATAGCCCAACCAACCTCAAAGAGAGGTATGGAAAGATTAAAGGTGATGGTGGAATTACACATAGAAGACAGGACTTAACAAATGAATATGAATGCTGAATCATTAAATTGATATCTCTTTTAGTCTCCTGTATTTTAGAGCAGCTAGAAGTAAAAACCTGAAGTTGTGGAATTGTAACCCATGTCAAAGTCTGAAATATGTTCTACAACTAATTGTGGTGCTGTGCTTTGAAATTTATAGCTCTTTTGTATATATGTTGTTGTTCACAAAAAAAGGAAAAAAGTCGATTGTGATGATAAAAAATATTTAAGCCCTCAAGCCTCCTATATTCTGGAGCAGCCAGAAGGAAAAATCTGAGTATATGGTAGCCCATGACAAACCCCGGGACCTGTCCTGTAACCACTTGTTGAACAGTGCTTTGAAAACTATTGCTCTTTTATTTTTTTGCTTTGTATATATGTTATACTACACAATAAAAAAAGTTTTTTAAAAAAAGATGGCTTGCTCCACAGCACGTTGGGGTCAGGAGTGAGAAGGGCAGTAGGAGGTTGCTGTAAAATACTGGGTCACAGGTGGAGCTGATGGCAGGGAATCAAATGGTGCAGTTATGTAGATCCATCAGAGCTTTGATGACCAAGGGTTTGCCTAAAATGCTCCTCCTGCACTGCTCAGCCTTCAAGGCCCATCTCCAAAGCCCACTCTTCTGGGAAGCTGTGTCCAACTAAGGAGACAGAGTTGGGTGACGCCCCCACCCCCACCCCCACAAACACCTCAGGACAGGACAGCGGCTAAGTCAGGACTCCACAGCCTGCCTGCCTGCCTGCCTGGGTTTGGATCCTGGCTCTGCCTTGTACCAGCCACGTGGCCTGAGGCCTCAGTTTCTTCATCTGTAAAGCACAGTTGAAAATAGTAGCCACCGCATGGGGTTGTTGTGAGAATGAAAGGAGCTGATGCATGTGACGCTTTGAGATCAGTACCTGGCACAGAGAAAGCCCATGATGTTTACCGTTATGGGTCCTTCCTGGTCCTCGCAGCCCTGCCTCCTCATGACGTTCCTCTACTCACACACGCTGTGAAACGGCACTAACCTTGGGCCCAGACAGGTCATGCGTTGCATTTTTCCTCTGAGTCTGCCAAGCCCTCAGTCTTGTGGAAGATGCCCCAAGCCCAGGCGCCCAGCATAAGCGCCAGATGCCCCGGCCGCGCTCGGGCCCTCTTGCTGCAGCTCCCACATCCGCCGCCCAGGGGCGCTGTGACTGCTACTGCCGAAGGGGCCTGCTGTGCATACAGCCGCCAATGAGGGGCAGGGTCCCGAGGCCCCTGGCCTCAGGCGGGGCTGGGTGGGGGTGGGGGTGTGGCTCGTCCTCTCCTCTGAACTTGGTGCCCGAGCATGGAAGGATTTGTGCTGGCATCTCAAGGTTTCTTAAGAACAGTCCCACCAGCTGCTGGGGAACAAAGTTACCAGCCCAGGCTCTGTTCTGGCGTCAGTTGGTTCTGAGTTCAAATGTGTCCCCCACTGGCCTCTCACACTACCTCTCTGGGCCTCAGTTCCTCAGGGTCCATAAACCCCCTTCACCAGGTAGCTGAGGCGATTCATTGAGACAACGCGTGTAAACTGGATAAAACAGTGCCTGGCACCCAAAGCAGATTTAGGGGGGAGCTGACTCAGTTTACCTTCCAGGGTATTTGTCCCTTCCCTAGGAGAGGCCCCAGGAATTTATTTGCATAGTCATATGTTTTCGAAAATTTTTGTGCAAAGTAAGATCTTTTAGCCTGAATGGTGTCTCTTTTCATTCTGACTTCCCCTCCATCTTCCTTTCCTGTTGGGGGCTGAGTGGCAGAGGCATTTTGGGTAACCAGCTAAAGAAGTATTGAGTTGAGGATTCCTTCAATTTGGGATTAGTGAGGTATGTATACCTCAGTCTCTTATGGACAAAGTGATTGCTAGCTGCCCTGGTATAGAAATGGCCTCCAGAATGAACACCCCTACTGCACCCTGTGCTGACTCACCTTTCATCGCATCTCTGATGGGTGCTGTAAGGATGGGGACGGTAGAAGAGAAACAAGGTTTGAAATGTATGGAGCTGGGAGCGTGTCTGGAATATTCTACCAAGCATCAGAGGTGTGACATTTAGGCAAATAATTTGGGACCTTATCAAAACAGAAGCTCTCTTCTGTCAGGAATGTAAATAATAATGTGACCTTTATAATTAGAAATTAGAAATACACATTTATTTCTCTTTGATGGGAATTATGTGAAATGGAATTTACCAGAAGTTCTGTAATTGTAGGGCACGCACCTGTAGCAGTACCACAAACAGCAAGTACACGGGTGTCTGAAATTGCATAGTATGCCAAATATCAATAACAATAAACTAATTCAATCATATAAAAGGAAAGACAGAATTGTATTCTCTCTATAGAAAATATTAGAGAAATATTGTCATATGAGGAGGTGAAAAGAGTATGCAATAAAAAATTATAAGTGAAAAGTATTATAGAGACATTTCTGGCATGTAATTAGAAAAAATTTATTATTTTTCTGAATTGGGTGATGTTATGGTATTTGTCACCCTTTAAAATTTTGTAATTGGGTGTGATTCCTTTTCTCATTTTAAACGAATATTTGCTTTTGTACTTGATTTTGTATTTTTCATTTTATATTCTTCTTAAAGAAGGGTCCTAAAATTGCAAAAGCCTCAGGCCCCTGAAACTGGATCGGACCCTGCCTGGTGCATAGCACACATCGGAAATTTCCAACTTGGTTCTCGTACTTGAGCCAGGATTCCAGTGAAGGTTTCTCCCTCCGCCACCACGAACCCCAGCATCCCCTTCACACGTTACAATTACTACAGATTCGTGGGGGCAGATAAAGGGAGCAGGTACGAGATTTATGCTGCTGCTTTTAAGCTCATCTGCCATGTTCCTGCCACACTTCTGTCTCTCCTACCACAGAGAGAGGCTTCAGGCAAGACTGTAGGAGTCACCTGGGTCCCTCAGTGCCCAGCATGAGTCTGATGTGGACTTGGGGCTCACACCCATGGAGGAATCTGTCTGAGGCTCAGTGTCAGCCGTAAATGGGTTTTCCTGGCTTCCTTCACTTTTTATCTGATAAACAAAGAAGAGTATAGTTCGGTGGTTTTAAACTGATCCTCCAGGCTCTTCAGAAAAGCCTTAGGAGCTGCTGAGAAGGTGAAGTGAAGCCTGCAGAGGTTCCAAGTCCCCTCATTTCCCTTCAACCAGAGCACCTCCCCTTTTATCTGACATATTAATTGTTTCTGCATAAGAATTCATTTGAAATACATGATACAATCCTAAATCCTAGATTGAAAACCTCTGGTGTGTTTCCTACCTTGCATGGGTTGCTAGGAAGCTCAAATGTGTCCCAACATCACATCTGAGGGAATCTCCCAAGGTTGCATTTTGTGTAACTAATCTCACCTTTTGCATCCTGCATGTTTTTTCCTTCTCTTATTGTACTTTCTCCCTTTTAAAAACTGGTTGTGCTTCATATATGTCTGTAAGCCATCTCCCCTTTGGAGTGAGGTGAGCTAGAAATGAATAAATCTAATAAAAGCTTGCTGAGTAAAGGATTCTCCAAACATATGTGCTCTCCCCTAGCCCAGCCCTCTCACAAAGGTCTCTCTCGCTCTCTCATACAATAATTATCATCTTCTTATCTGTCTTCCCTACTAGATTGTGAGTTCTTTGAAGGCAGTGGATTTGTGTGCTCAGCACCCTCCCCTGCTGGTGGAAATTTTCACTACATGTCTATGGAAGGTAGGAAGGAAGGAAGGAGGGAGGGAGGGAGAAAAGGAGGGAGGGAGGAAGGGACGGAAAGAAGAAGGAAGGGAGGGAAGTCCTATGTCATAGTCCTTTCCTCACGGTGCAGAAGCACTCTCAGATTCTGCAATCAGATACACCCAGGTTCAAATCCTGGTTCCAACACCTGCCATCTCTGTGATTTGGGCAGGTCACTTTCCCTTTCTGAGCCTCTAATTGGGATTGATGATCCCTACCTCACAGGGGAGTGAAGAGTCAAAAGAGTCAATGAGATAATGTGTGTAAAGTGCCCAGTCAGGCCTGGCGCCCAGTAGGCACTCAGGAAAGGCCTGGAGAATGAGCTGAATTGAACTGGCTGGGAAGGGGATGGGTCCTCTGTGTGCAGAGCCTGTCACAAGCTGGGGCCTTCTCTCTCCCATGAGTTTCTCAGCCCCGGGGGCTCTGAGTCCAGTGGGGCAGAACCTTTTAATTGGCCCATGCCGGAAGGCTGGGTGGGGGCAGTCAAGCCTGCCCGATCTTGGCAGGCAGGCTGGCCCTCCGAGTTTGTCTGTGTTGGCTGCTAGTCTTTACAACAGGGCCTTCCAGATCCTACCTGCCACCACCAGCCAGCCACTGGCCACACAGCCCGGCCAAACCCCCACCCTGTGGAGTCCTTGAAGCCTGGGGAGGGGGCATGGTTAGGAGCCCAATGCCACAGGAAGGCACACAGTGGGTGTCCAACCAACACTCAGTGAGTTGAATGCAACTACATTCAATGGACACGTTCCCACAGAATGCACGGACACCTCTGTCAAATGCCCTATAGGGACAAAATGGAAATAATGTAATGCGTTTATTGAGTGATGACAATGCACAAGATGTACTTTCTGTTACTTAATGCTCTCTGAGCATTATTCTTATTTACAGGAGGGGCAAGTGGGGCTCGGGTCACAGAGGAGGCCTGTGAGCGGTCAGGGTTCAAGCCCCACCACCCAGCCCAAAAGCGTGTGTTCTTGCCCTGCCCGGTGCCCCACATGCCTCAGTTCAGGCCCATGTTAACCAAACCCTGCTCTGTCCCAGCCTGATGCCGGGCTGGTGTGCAGGATAAACCCACAGCTCTCTCCCAGCATGGAGGAGACTTACACATAGACAGAGCTTACAGGAGGAAACCAGAGGGGAAACTGTAAGGACCTGCACCAGGGCATCCAGAGGGCTGGAGATGGCCACTGGGGACAGGGGGAAAGGATGACCTCCCAAGACCATCTGCTCCAAATCCCCCATTCTCCAGAAGAGACCACAGATGATCGCAGGGAGCAGAGGCAGAGCTGGGCCCTGTAAGCCAGTCCTCCACACTCTGGCCCTGCCCTCCTCTCATACAGCTACCTGAGGGTTCTTCATAAACTATTCGGAAAGGCAGCAAGATGGCAAGAAGGTGGGAGCAGAACCTTCTCATCCCAGAGAGGCTGGCTGGGCATCGGGAATGGGTAGGCACAGACTCCACCCACCCTGGGTTCGCAAATATTTGCTGAACGAACGAATGAACAGATGAATGAAAAAATGGGTGAGTGGAGTCCCAGTGGAGGTGGGGTGTCTCCACAGTTTGAAGCAGTGTCTGGAAGGGCCTTCTCCCAGGGAGAGCTGACCCGCATGAAGGTGATACCCTGGGTGGTGGGCTAGAAGACCTAGTTTCTGGAGGGCACTTGGCCAGGACAGCTACAGCCAGGACTCCCGCCTGAGGGTCTGTGTGTCTCTGGTTCTGAGATTCTTTCCACAGAGCTGCTGGCGGCAGGGAGAGTGGAGGAAAGGGGGCGTGGAGCCGTGGTTGGGGCTGGGCGAACCCCGGAGCTGGTTTGCATTAGGAGGATGAATGCCTTGCAGGCCAGAGATGCAGCCAGCTGAAAGGTGACCCCTCTGACAAGCGGCAGAGGAGGCAGGGGCCTGCTGAGAGCTCCTGGCCTCCACCCCCACGCCCAGACGCCAGCTCCCGCTGCCTCCTAGGCCCAGGCCAACCCTGCCACCGGCTCATCCAGCAGCCTGGCCCCAACCGGGGCCTCAGTGCCCACCTGCCCCGTCTGCTCACAGGGCTGTTCTGGGGCAAAAACCATTTCCATTTCCCCTTTGCTGTACGGCCTAAAAGCCCTTTTAAATACCGTGGGGGTAGAAATTGGCCTCATGCAATTTCTTGGGTACAAAATTCTCCCTCTGTGGTTGGGGGGGGAGGGGATCCCCAGAATGCCCACGTGGGTCATTTCTTTTTCTTCCCCCTCGTCTTTCCCAAGGCCACCTAATTTTTCAAGCCCCTTCGCCTCTGAACCTCAGCTTCGTTTTCTATAAGATAAGAATATAAGACTCTTTTACGAAACCAAAACAAACAAAAAATAGTTATCAAAAAAGGAATGCCCCCACCTGATAAGATGGCTGGGAGATGCCATCTTGGGCCTGGCCTGGCCCCTGTCCGCCCCGGCAGGCGGGAGTGTGGGGAGTCGCCCCGCTGGGCTGTTTCCTGAGTTTCTTTGCTCCTCTCATTTTGGCCCCTGGCCTGGGAGACATGGAAATTCTGAGGGCTTCAAACTCACTGTGTTTTATGGGTCCTGTAAACCCGGCTGCCCCATAAAGTCACTTCAGACGGTTTATAAGCCCCAGGACCTCCCGGGAATCCCCTGATCCAGGGACCCCTGAGCTCACTGGGGAGTGACTGGGCCCCCAAACTAGAGAAGAGCTGCTGGGGCCAAAGGGACTGGGACCCTGTGAAGGATCCCTCTGCCTGCGTGCTGCCCCTGGGGGTTGGATGGCAAGGAAGGATGCTTTCCCGGCAGGTGGGGCCAGCAGAGGCCCTGGTGAGGGATTCTCCATCGGCTATGATTTGAGAGGTTTCCTCGTGATTACAGGAAGTAATTGTCAACCCCGCCTGCTCCCCCCCACCTCGCCCCCGCCTCTGACCGGGAGATGTGCAGGCCTGCTCCGGGTTCGTGGGGTGAGTGAGGCACTGACCCCTGCTCCTAGAGCCCTGGCCGGCCCCTGGGTGCTTCTCAGAGAGGCATCATAGCGAGGGAGCCCGAGGAGGCCGCGGGGTCGCCTCGTGCAGCCCTCTGCTCCTGTGGGGAGCCGAGGTTAAAGGCGCAGCCTTTAGGGTCAGTTCTGGGTTTGAATCCCAGTTCTGCCACTAGTCAGACCTCGAGTAAAGCGCTTAAGCAAGCCGAATCTCAATTTCCTCATCTGTACAGTGAGAAAAATAAGAGCAGCCATTTCTACTGCATGTGGTTACTGTGGGGATCAAACAAGCTAAAGGTGCCCAGTGCGTGCCATTATTTTGTCCTTGCTTTGTCCTCCGGACAAGATGGCACCAAACACTGACCCAATGGATGGGCCTCTGACCCAAGGCCTGCTTTTCCCTGGGGTTTTCCCCAACCAGCTGACACTCCTTCTTGTCCCTGATTGCCAAGGAAATTCCAGTGGAAACCTCTGCTCCAGTGTCCTCCACTCACTCCTAACAACCCCTTCTCAAGCTGCTGCCTCACCACACACACACACACACACTCGCACACACGCACACACACTCACACACACACTCACAGCAAATGTTTTTGATGGCTCCTGGCTGCTGCAGGATGGAGTTCAAATTCCCTAACCTGATTTTTAAAGCCCTCCTTGACTGGTCCCTGTCATCACACAGGTAATACAAATACTAACAGTAATATTAACATAACAATAATAATAACCAGCATCTATGGAGTGCTCATTCCCTCCCCCTTACATTGCATGTTTCATATAACTCGAGTTACATGGATTAATTCACTTAATACTCAGAACCACCCTGTACAGATGAGGACGCTAAGGCACAGAGAGAAGTAACTTGCTCAAAGTTCACATAACAGGGAAATGGAGGGCAGGTATTCAAACTTGTGACGTCTGGCTTGGGAGCCTCAAAGGACCATTCTCGGCACATGCTGTACATTTGTTCATGAGACACGGATAGGCCCTGGAGGGCATAGGGACTCTGGGATGAGAGGGATGTCCCCTGGCCTGGACATCCACAGATGCCAAGTACAAACATGCTCCTCAAACATCGAGCACCTACTATCATCCCATTTTCAGGTGGAATGCCCGGGGCTCAGAGAAGTGAGCAGCTGGGGGCTCGCAGCACAGTGGCACAGGGCCTGGGGTGCAGGGAGCTCCCCGATGGCACCGTGGCCTAAGCATTCTGGAGCCGCTGCAACCACCTGGAATATTCTTCTTACTCTGGAGGCACTGAGGTGAGGGTGGGGTTTGTGGGACCTGCTCTCTTGACCGCTGGTACCAGCATCTAATAAAACACAGATCGTGTGGCCCGTTCCTGGCCTCCTGAGCTACATTCTCTGGGGGTTGGGGCCAAAGCCTGAGAGGAAGACCTAGACTAGAAATAACTCTGCCCACAAGTTAGAATCCATTCAAATCCTGAATGAGGAACCTGAATTTCTCTGAACTTCCATTTCCTCATCTGCGATTTGGGAAGATAAGCCGACTCCTGAATGGCTGCAGGATTCAATGCGTAACTGAGGCACTGAACACGCTGGACTCAGTGGAGTGCCAGAAGAAAAACAACTTTTTTTTCCCCTACCATCGTCTCTTGCACCTGCTCTGTTGGAACACCCCCCCATGGCCCCCATCCCCGAGAGAGATTTGGGCTGGACCCCAGCCTTCTCTATTAGGTATTAAGGGATAATCTCATGTTCACGTGGTGACAGGTCTGCCCAGTCTGACCTCCGTGAGTCAAGCTCACATCCATTTCAAAGTCCTTTCCTCTCCCAGCTCAGACCTATTCCCAGACTCAGCTGCTGGGAGGTGGGAAGGCCAGGTTGGCTTCCTCTATTTCCTATTTCCTCACCTCATTCTTCTACTTCTTGCTGCCCGGTGTCTGCAGAACCAGATCTGGGGCGGCTGGGCGTGGACCGCCAGGCACAGGACGGCCAGAAGCCTTACCCGGGGCTGCTGGAATCTGGTGTGGGGGCTTCTCTCGGGGTGGCAACGTCAGATGCCGGCTTGCTCTCTGAGGGGAGGGGGGTGCTGTGACCCCTTGCTGAGAAGCTCTCACCTGCAATTCTTTGACACTGGTGATTCCTCCTTTAGCTGATGCCCTCATTCTGGCATGGACGCTTTCTGTTGGGATAACCTGACCCTGGCAGGCACAGATCTGGGGACCTTATTGAATAATTTGGGCCCCGTCATATCCCACAGTGTCCACTCTGGGTACAGGCACCATGTTTCTTTGCCTGCCCAATTCTGCAGGATATGTTCTATCCCTGCAGCCCCCTCTCTTCTCCCTTCAGCGCCTTGTGGTATTTCAGGTGAAAAATCACATACTCATCACTCTGTCCCCAAACTCTAGGACTTGCCATGGGGAGGAAAAGTTTCTCGCTCACCAAACTTCTTCTATCTCCTTTCCTAACACAAACCTAAGCTTGAAGTGAGTAACAACCACAGGACTGGTTTCAGTCCACCCCTTTTCCCAGCCCTGAACAGATGCCTCTAGAGTGTGGGGGGATGAGCATCTGTTGTGTGCAGTTTGGGCCTCGGCACCTAACACAGAGTAGGTGTCCATAAAGAATACCAGAGCCTTCTCTTCCTACAATGAGGGGTGTTGGGGATTCAGGGGAGGAAACAAAAGGACAGAAGTGAGGGCTACACAAAGCATCGGACAGAGCGGGGAGCCTCTGCAGACTCCCGGAGATGGATGTAAAACCAAGGATTGGATGGATTCGTTTTTAATTAAAAAGCCATCGAGGCCTAGATATAAAGTATCATGACACTAATGGTCCAGGAAATCTGGAACCTTCAATCACAGGAATTTCTCCCTGGAGGGCAGGCCTGGGACCCCAAGACTCGGTAGGGGGCTTGGTGTGTGCCAAGGCAGGAAATGCAGGAGGTGAGTGCAGATTCCTCCCCGCTAATGCCTTCAGGTAAACAGTAGGGTGAGAGCTCAGAGGCTTCTGAGTCTAATCTGGCATCAGTTTGGGGAAACTGAGGCCAAGAGAGGGGTGGGACCCACCTAGGATCATACAAAGAGCTGGGACAAAGATGGAACCAGAACCTGAATTGAAGGCCCTCTTCCTATACCTTGTGACAAGACCCCAGGCAGGAGTGCAGTTCCCCTGCCAGGGTACTCCACAGGGCCTGGAGAACAGGAAATCTGCCAAGGTCGCTGAACCCAGAGGTTTACGTTTCTGCAAGGCTTTTGGATGGTGCTGATGGACAGGGCTGCAGCTGACCCCTGGAGCTGGACAGGGCTAAAGCTGATCTGCATTCCAGCACAGTCCCCACCATCTGCCTACACTGCTTTCTATCAGGGTCTCCCTTGGTAACTTTAGAAAACCTTGCCAACCTCCCTCTACTCTAGCCTCGGTTTCACCATTTGTATGATGAGGAGATTGAACTGACTCTCTATAGAGTCCTGTCCAGCCCTGACAACCTGTGATTCTATGAGTCTATTAGCCTGCTGCTCCATCCCCCAAAGACAGATGTTGTGAAGGCAGAAGGCAACCAGCAGGGCAGGGGAGATGATGGATGAGGAGACAGGAAGTGTTTTGAGCTCCCAAGGAAAAACTGCAACACTGCCCCCAGTTGTGAGGATCCCTCCGTGCCCCCAAATTCTCTGGATTTTCCTCCTCAGGGCTGGTCTGAGCCAAAAGTCAGACACTTCATTTATTCATCCCATAAAGATTTATCACTTCCCTAGAATGCTCAGTGTGCTTCTGCAAATCTTGAAATGTCTGAGACCAGCTGGCCAAAGTGGTCGGCTCTACTTGCTGCAGCTAAGTGCAATACAGGATGCCAAAAAATAACCACTTTCTTTGAGCACATCAATAGAGATATTGTGCCCAAATCCAAGGAGGTGATTTTCTCAATCTACTCCACACTAGCTATATCCTTAATGGTGACCAATGTGGAGCTAAACTTTGCGATGGCCAGAGGAAGTGACCGGGGTGGGGTGAGAGGTCTGGAACCCAGAGCATGGGGGAATTGCTCTGGTTGCTGGGCCAGGCCAGCCTGGAGAGAAACAAACTCAAGGGACAAGGGTGCTAGTTCCAAATCTCTGCGAGGATGTTTTGGGACAGATGGCCAGATGGGTTTGGTGGAATTATAGGCCTGAGAGCTGGGTTTCTGGTCCATGCCCTCCACCTCTTCCCATACCTTCCCTAGTCTGCCTTGCCCACCTCCTGTGGCAGGAAGTTTACCCCCCATCCCCACCCTGGCAGGTGCTTCCATAGTAAGAAGACTTCGGCAGTTAGAAAGTTCTGCTTATTTAGGATGCCCACTGGTTATAGCTGGGCCGACGCTCGCCAGGCCCTGAGTTGTGTGCCTTATCTACTTTCTTCAATTTAAATTTTCACGACACTGAAAAGTAAGATTTGTACCCTGATTTTCTTAAAAAACAGAACAAAACTGAGTCTCAGACAAGTCAACTGACTTCTTCAAGTACCCACAGTCACTGAAGGCAGAACTAGGATTCAGTCCGCACCTATCTGCTCCAAAGCCAAACTCACCAAAAAGTATTTACTTTTTCCTGCCTTAGCCATACACTTTTTGACCTTCTTCAACCCCATGATAGTCTTTCATGAGTCCCCACTGTCTTTGCCTGTGTGCCCCCTCTGCCTGGACATGCCTCCTTCCATGTCCATTTGAAAAACTTCTTTTCTCAGGGTCACGTCGATCTGCATCACTATTTTACACACTGTTTTACGCACACACACTGCTCCCAGCATCTTGCTTGTTGTCTAGCACATAGTTGGCACCCCACGTTTGTCTGATGAATGTATGAATGCAGCAGTAATTGCAGTCTAGAACTCAACTGTCACCCACTTAGGGAAATCTTCCTTGACTCCTCCCTCCAGGGAAAGTGAGCTGGTTCTGGCTCTCACAGCCCCAGTCCCGGCCCCACCCCCCACTCCCCACCCCCACACTCACCTGCCAGGCTCTGAAGGCCCTCTTGGCCCAGCACTGGCCATGCGGCACTGTCAGAGCCCGCGTACCTGTGAGTCTCCCCAGCCAGAGCACAGCTCCTCGAGGCGTCCCGGTCCCCAGGCCAGCACTGGACAGGGGAGGGCTCTGGAAGGGAATGTGGGACTCACCAGACCCCCAGTGAAACCTAAAGACGACCTTATTTAATCTTTGCAGAGGCCCAGAGAAGGCAGAGCAGGGAGGATGGGGGTCCATGCTTCAACTTTCCTTCCCGTTTGATGCCCTGATGGGGAATACCCAGGACCCAAGAAAGAAGGAAGCCAATGGACCAGTGGGGGCCTGCGGGCCTGAGCTGGCCCCAGGGCTCTCCTCAACTCAGCCGTCCCTGAGCTCCTAGGGGGAGCTCACCAGGCCTGCTTCTGGGGTGCTGGAGGGGTGAGCCGAGGGCCAGGGGGGTTCCTCAGGCTTCCGCCTCACCAAAGAAGCCTTTCATTTGCCCTGCCAAAGACCTGCTACTCGCACGGGCTCGGAGGAAAGGCCCCCGGTGAGTGCTGAGTGTGAGGCGCGAGGGTGGCTGCGGTTCAAAGGTGGCCTGTGGCAAGCGCCAGCCCTCAGCTTCCACCATAAATTTACAACCCCCAAAAGGCCCTGTATCCCCTGAGGGGTTGGGAAGGAGGGTTTCTCCGTGGTTGGCCCCACTGCCCTACAGAGCCAATGACTTACTGGAAAGTCTGAGTGAAAGTGGTTCTTCTGCGCGGGGGGTGGGGGGGGGTGGGGGGGGTGGGGGGGGGTGGGAGCAGCGGGCCTCGGGGAACCAGGACTCGCCCACAGGGCTCCCATGCGGGGACATCTCAGAGCTGGCTTGTCACGGCCCCCCCAGTCTGTTTTCCATCCGGAGGCTGGGGAGCTCTGACCAGGCCATTTCCTGTTTAGCACGGGCTCTCACACTTGCTAGGTGAAGTTCATACTCCTTGCTCTGGAGTTCAACAACAGGGGTAAGGGTGAGGGATGGGAGCTGCTCCTCCTCCCCGGCGCCTAGGAGGTCTCTCTGGGGCCTGGAGTCAGGAAGGTCTGGCAGAAGCTCCCAGCCCCGCAGATGGCAGCCAGGACCCCAAAGTGGAGTGTCTGCGGCAGAAGCGGAGGCGGGGTCGGAACACAGCAAGCACTGGATAAATATTTGTGAAACAAGTCCTGGGAGAAAATGGCAAGAGGGGCCCAGGCCTTGGAAAAAGCCCTACTGCAGCTGATGGGCTGGGCTCACCTCGACGGGCCCAGCTCTGTCAACCTCAGCATCATGGCTCTCAGAACCAACGTCAGCATTGGCCTCTATTTAGTGGGGTCAAACTTTCATGCCAGAAATTGCTACAATCCCTCGGCATCTGACACAGAAGGGGCCATGGGGGTCTCTGATGTCAGGTTCCCCTTTTTTAGAATGGGAACCTGAAGTACAGGGAAAGGAAGCAACTTGTCTCAGGCTGGTAAATGGGCTGAGTCATAAACCAGGCACCTGATTCTTCTCTCTGTGCAGGCCTGTGCAGCTGAGACCACCCTGGGCTAGCCTGGGGACCGGGGCAGTTTCTCCAGGTTAGAGCTTCAGGTGACACTCAAGATTTTCTAACCCCTCTCCCCACCCCATGCCCCCTCTGTGCCAGGCCCTGCCCTACCCCTGGGTCATAGGGGTAACTAGACCCACCCCTGCCCTCCAGAAGGTCATTCGGAGTGTTAAGTGCAAGGGTGGGGACAGGATTCGGTGCTCTTCAGGGAAAATGGGGAAAAAGGACATTTCAGGCAGAGGATCAGCATGTGCAAAGGCCCAGAGGGGGACCAGCAGAGCTGCCCCAGTCAGGGAACTGCAGGCAGACTTGGCGTACCTAGAGCTTGGGGTGGGGCGGGGAGTTGGTATGGAAGAGTCAGGAGATGGAGCAGAAGAGGCAGGCAGGGCAGGATCGGGAGGGCCCGGGAGCCACACGAAGGTGGTGGGCTTCACCTTGAGCCCCGGCAAGGCTCGGGTATGTCCTTCCCACAGCAAGTCACTGGCAAAGCTGAGCCCATGTTCCGGCTGCCCAGCACTCTCCTATATCCACCCATTCACCACCAAGAGCCACAGGTCCCTTTGCCTGGGATAGCAAGGGCCCGAGGCCTGTCCACCCCAAATGATCTCTAAAGGTCACTCCCTAGAACAAGACCTGGGGAATCTCGTTCCTAAATCGGACCTGAGCAATCTCCTCCTGACCAGAAATTAGTTGCCTGAAGTCTTTATTTAACTAGAGTTATTTTCTTCCAACCTGCACATCGGACTAAAAGCAAAATAGATCAAAGCAACAATCCTCTCCCTCCTCTGCTCTGGGACTGGCTTTCCCATGGGGGCTGGGGGTGGGGCGAGCGGACCTCCCACCCACCTCCCCACCGCTACCTTCTCAGAACTCCCAGCGTGGGCTGGGCCCGGGCGCCAAGGTGCGGTGGGTCAGGCCTGCCCTACCACGGGCCGAGGGAGGGGCCGGGAGCATAGAGTCCATATAAATTAATTTAATTGGACCCTATTATCACTTTGCTCCAAGCCTGCAAGTCTAATCTAGCGTTGAAGTAATTCATTGGGTGTGAAGTGTCCTGGAGCCAAGACTTCCCTCTGTTCACGGAACAAACCTCTCCGTGCTTGGCCCAGGCCCCAGGGCCACTGCAGCCTGGCTCAGCGAAGGGGCTGTGTGGGGAGCCGGCCGGGCAGGGAAGGCCTTAAAATAGCTCTTTGCTTTGGCTGCATCCCCCAGCATTCCCAGAATGAGGCCCTGGCCCACACCCAACCCCCCAGTACACACTCACACATTCACACGTTGGGCTAACAGACCCTCCCAGACCCAAAAGGTGGCCGAAGAGATCCCATGAGACCTGAGTCTGCCCCAAATTACTATGAGATTTAGATAAGTCCCTTGTCCTTTCTGTGCCTCAGATTCCCTTTTTGTAGAATTTCCTGGTTTCTCAATTTAGTAGCTGTGTGACCTTAGATAAGTTATGTAACCTCTCTGAGACTCAGTTTCCCAATCTGTGAAACAGAGAAGCCTACAATGCCTATCCCACAGGGGTTTGGGGAGGATGAAATGAGTTCATAAATGTGCAATGCTCAGAACTGCGTCTGGCATACAGTAAGCACTCAACAAATGCTTGTTCTTACTATTGTGAGACTCAGATGGGACAGGGCAGGAGCCCTTGTGAAACTGTAATCGCTGACGCCAAGGTACACACTGCAGTTAGAATTTTAGAAAAGTAGGAGGGAGTGGGAATGGTGTGGTTCCCAGGAAAGTTTTGTCCCAGGATTAGGGCACCTGAGGGAGTCAGGAGCTGAGAGAATGCAAGTCATCCAGTGCGTGTGTTATGATTAGATTTGCATAATTTATGGTGCAATTATTCCTACCCCAAGTGCCAAGCTCATTAAGCAATCAGGCAGCATGAACAGAACCCAATGAGTTGAGCCCCAATCTGAGGGGGAGAGGCAGCCTTGGGGGCCCTGGTCTGAGGGCAGAGGCAGGACACTCATGCATGAATGCAAGTGTGCACACCACACATGGGGCTGGGGCGGGTTGGAGTGGGGGTGCAGGCACCCAGGGGCTTTGTCAGGAGGAGGCAAGGTGCTAAAGCCTAAAGGAGTGGGGGAGGGTAAGGATTTACCAGTCGGCCTTCCCCTTTCTGTCCTCACCCTGAAAGTCCAGCCAGCCTTGCAGGGTCCCTGTGCTCTAAGCCCTGGCACCATGCTAACCCGACCACTGGAGCCACAGGGCATCCTGAGAGGCAGTTAGTGGCACTGCCCTTGGTATTAATGTCCATTTAACAGAAGGAGAAGTTGGGTTAGCAGGCCCAACCAAACTCTTTCCCCTACAAGTACAAAATCCTACCCACAGTTTGCTTTCTAATTCAAGCATTGTGAGATGGGGATAGTCTCTTTGGGGGAAGTAGCTAGAAAAAAATAGCGTTCTGGGCTGGGAGTTAGGAGATCTGTGTGAGTGCCTTTGCCTCTCTGGGAAGAATCAGAAAACTGAGAGTGATAATCTCTTTCCCACTAGGTCGCTGTGAGATCCGGCTTACAGACTCCCACACAGGACTCGGCACACACTAGGCGTGACATAAAATGGCATCTGAGCTCAGCCCCAGAGACACAGGCCAGGCACACATTAGGTGGCTCCTATTAAGTCCCCCCTCTGGTAAGAAGGAGCGTCTTGATAGTAAACCTTCATCCTCTGTGTTGAGCCCCAGAAGAGAATCTCCACAGGAGGCAGGGCAGTGGGAAATCAGGCCCACAGGCTTGCTACCCATGATGGAACTTTCCTGGTCATGTAGCTGATGGCCATGGTGGATGGGGCCACCAGACCCTTCATTCCCTTCCTCCTCACCCCGTGGCTCAGCAGAAGTAGATTCATCAAGATTTATCCAGGACTCCGGGTTGACAACAGGGAAGCAGACCATTGTTACACAGCCCTCTCCATGGTGGAGGTGGCCTTAGCCTGTCTCTCCTCCAACATGCCCCCAAGACCAGACCTGAGCTGGCCTGGTTCAAAGGGTCCCTCTGTGTCCTCTCCAAGAGCTGCCAGGATGCCACCAAGGGCCAAGTGAGGGCAGCGCTGAGGCTGTGAAGCACCAGCAGGAGGCCTGAGAACTGCCCCCCACCGCTCCCCCTACCCCATGCTGCACAGGTAGCTTTCTCAGCGCCCCTCCAGCCACTCTTAAACTTTCCTAAGTTCCAGGTAGGGCCACCTGGCATGCACAGCCTCTCCCTGCCCCTCTGATCCCACCACACAGCAAGGGATTATTTAATTATTTGAAGTACTCTCTTGTCCTCAACTGAGCCCCAGTGACTGTTGAACTCAGGTAGGGAGGAAGGCCCAGGCCTCTCACTCCAGATTGGAATGATTCTGAAGGCCGGCCCACTTACAGAATTCCCCATGGGGCCAGCTGAGGCCTTCATTGACACTGTTTCACAGCCCAACTCCTCCCTCTGCCCACTCCTGCTTCTTCCCCTTCCCTAACCTTCTTGGCAGTGTAGATTTCGAGAACACTCCTAAGAAGCACCCTCCATGCTAAGCTCCATCTTGGAGTCTGCACCTTAGGAAGCCAACCTGTGATAGATGCTGGGTTGAAAGTGATAAATGCTTGTCCCGATGGGTAGTTGTTTACTTGGTGGTTCTCTGCTTTTAATGTGTCTCCCCTCATTAGACTCTAAGCTCCGTGAGGGCAAGGACCATACTTATTTTTGTTCATCACTGGATTTGTATGACTGGTATACAGTAAGTACTCAATAAATATGGGCAAAATGAAGAACAGTAGGAAATGGAGAAATTAGGATGGCCTTAAGGGAGAGAAGAAGGCAGCCAGAGAGTACAACAGACAACCTAACTAGATTCGGGATGTCAGGTAATTGGGGAGACTGGCAGCAGCAGATGTGATGGGCCAGAGAGAGGGTGGTGGTGCAAAAAGACATTTTTCCAGGCAAAGACAAAAGCACAGGCAAAGGCTCTAAGGTGGGAATTTGAAGAACAAAAAGAAGGCCAGTGCATGAAGGGCAAAGGGTCACAAGATGTGGCTGGAGAGATGGACATGGCTGAAAACTGACACTTAGAACATGACTTTAGCCTAAAGGCAATGGGGACCTTGGAAGAATTTTAAACAGGTAGAAATATGGCCAGGTCTGTGTTTTAGAAACACATCCAGGTGTCATGTGGAGACCACTTGAGCAACGGTCATGACCCAGGGGAGAGTGTGATTTCAGTGACGGTAGAGATGGTGGTGATGGAGAAAACTGCAAATATTAGAAATTTATTTGGAGGTGGTATCTGCAGATTTTTCTGTTTGCTGGTTTAGATGTCAGGGTGGGGGTGAGAAAAAGGAGTCTAAGTAAGAAGATCGCTGGATTTTAGACTGAGTCCCAGGTGGACAATGAGTTCTCTTAATGACCTGGAGGAAAACTGAAAGAAAAGCAGGAATGGGCAGTGAATGGGCAGATAAAGTGTTGTAGTTTGAGGAGCCTGTGGGACATCCAAGGGGAAATGTTCAGGCATCTATGAAATTAAAAAATCTGGACCTGGGAAGAAATGTCTGGGTTGGAGGCAGGGACATGGGGGTGGTCTAGAGATGGACTGTGAGTCTTCAAGGAAAGGGACCCTGTGGGGTGAGGTTCTGCAGTCAACATCTATTATGGGTAGACATTTGATGGATGGATGGATAGATGGATGGATGGATGGATGGGTGGATGGACAGATGCTCAGAGAGATGGACTTTCTCTCTGTAGAACCCTGGGCTCCATGAGGGTGGGGACTGAATCATCTCATGATGCCCCAGCCCAGACTGGACCTTGAGAGTGACCAGGATACAGGACACTACTATAGCTACTACCATCACTGCGAGAGGGAGGGATGGGCTGAGGAGGGAGGGGGAAGCACAGGGGATGCCCACACCTCTCACTTTACAGAGAGCTGAGGCCCAGGGAGTGGCAGAGCCAGGATCTGGCTCCTGGCCACAGTGCCAAGCAGCCCTTCCATCTCTCCAGGTGCCTTCAGGAATACTGGGTGCCAGTTAGCTCCCCAAAACAGAGAGAGAAACAGGTGGCAGATTAACCACCTGCCCAAATTCACAGCTCCAACTCCCCTGGGGAATTAAAATCAATCAGTTTGGAACACTTGATTTCAGGTTCCCGGGTGAGAACACTGATGGCTGAGTGTTCAGGGTCAGTGGGGTCCCTCCCTCTGTGGGTCCCACTTTCCTCAGGGGCCAAATGAAGATAGAGAAGCACGGGATATGGGAAGATGAGGGTGGGGGGAGTGGAATAGCACTTGGAAACCCACAGAGCATTGCAAAGGCTCTCTAACCTTGTGGGTGGATGGCAGGGCCCTGCCCCCTCCATGGCCCCCTGCAAGCCCTGGCTGACATCAGTGTGTGTGCTGGCCAAGTAGGCTTGCTCCAGGCAGATGGGTTCTGAGATGAGGCCATGAGAAGCAGCGTGGGGCTAAAGCGACTCCACGGGCCAGGGCTGGAGCTGGCACCCTTCCCCAGCCCTCCCTAGGTGGGGCTCAAGGCTGAGAGGACAGGGACAAGGACGCAGGTTCATGAGGAGCATCTGCCTGTGTGGACTTCACCCTCATGCCCTATTTAGGAGGGCAGTTGGAGGAAGCCATCACCCCAGTCTACAGATGGGGCATTTGAAACCAGAGAGGAGCAGGGCTTTGCCCAGCGTCACCCAATGAGGCAGTGGCAAAGCTGAGGCCCCAGGCTTCTGGCTTGCAGACCGAGGATATCTCCATTGCCTTGTGCTGCCTGGTTCACTCATGCTTTGCTTCCTTCACTCATTCAAGCCTTCCTTCCTGAGCTGGAGACTCAGAGAGGAGTCAGGCAAGTCCCTGCCCTTAGGAAACTCTGGTGTGATGGGAAAACAGACACATAACTAGTGCATGACAATATGGAACTTGTGTGACTACAGTTCACAAAGGGCGGGTACAGAGAGGCTCCCTGGAGGAGGTTGAGTTTGTAGAAGAGGGGTTCCCAGGGGTGTGTTCTCAGCCAGGCTCAGAGCACAGAGGTCTAAAAGCCCCCAGGAGGGGCAAGGCACGGGAACCCACGGCCTCACTGTGGGTGTGGAGGGCACTTCCTGCAGTGATGGGCAAGGAAACCCCACTGTGTATTTGGCCTCCCAGTCCTGGGTTCCCCTTCCCCTCCTCGGACTTGCCATCTCTCAACGGTGGGAGATGAGGGAAAGAAAATGACAACCCAGCAAGCTGTGAGCAACAAGCATGGCTCTACCCCCAGATTCCCAAGGAGTGTGTCCTCTCTGGCCGCGGTAGCTGTCCCTCTGCTGGCAGTGTGGTATCTGCTAGGGCCTGGCCTGCATGCCTGTATGGCAGGTCATCTCACCTAGCCTCCAGGCCTTGAGAACCAGTTCATTCGTTCAACAAATATTTAGTGAGGCCCTGCTCCGGGTCAGCTAAAATATATAGTCATTCCCACCGATTACAATAATTTTTATGAAAAAAAATATTTAATGTACAGTCTTTCCCTCTTCACAAATGGAGCCAGCTTGCAGAAAGAGGTGGATTGGGTTGCAAAAAGTTTTACATTCCATTTCTGGTTCTTCTACTGGTCAGCAGGGGATGATGAGCCGCACAGCTCAGAGAGCCGCTCTGAGCAAGGCATTTCCATAGAGCCCCAGCAGGGCACAGTGAACTGCCCCCTTTCCTCCCATTCTGCGGGGTAAGCACTCTCAACGCACCCTTCTCTGGAAGGGAGTGGATGTTTCAGGGATGAGGCAGGGCCTGAGGAAGGGCCAGAAGCCAGGAGGAGAGGCTTTAGGGCACGTTAAGACTTGTCTGATCCCCCACTTGGTCTGGGATGATACTTCATCCCTCATATTCCTGGAGGCGAGGTGGTGGCACCATGCCAGTGGCTGATCTGACTTTTCCCACCAGGAAACCAGCAGAAACCGCTCCTTGCAGCCTGCAGCCTACAGCAAGGGAGCAGCGGACCTGCCCTCTGGACCTGGGGGGTTGGAAGCTCTGAGATTGATGGCCCTGAGGAAGTGGCTGGATCCCTGGGCTGAGATGGAAGAAGTTCTGATCAGGACCCCGTGGGAGCCCCTGGGAGGAAGCTTCCCAGAGAAAGGATGACCTCATCAACTGGTGTGACGTGCGGGCATCAGGCTGAGCTGGGCGTCGCCGTCCAGCAGACAGCCCTGTCCTTACGGGCAACTCCTTGCAAAGCCCTGCCCCAAATGCACCCCAAGCAGGATGGCTGCTACTGGAGGGAAAGAGGGTAGACAGAATGAAGATCTCCAGGAAGGCATTCTGAACACTCCTTCCTGGAGTTAAGGGTTGAGGTGCTGCTGCCCAGATGCAGGGGGCTGTACCAAATGACCACCAAAGTGATCCCTAGAAGGATCTGAACAGGAGTCTTGGAAGAACAGGCGGGAATGTGCTTTAAGGTGTCACCAAATCACAGTGGGAGTCAGGGGACCTGGGCTCTGGGCTTTGCTTGCTGTGGGTTCTGGACAGATGCAGTCCTCTTTAAGCCTGTTTCTCTTTCAGATAATGAAGGGCCTGGCTTGAGACACTAATGGCCCTTCTCTCTCTGACTTCTGTGTAGCTGTAAGCCTGGGCACCCAGACAAAGTGGCTCCTTGGGGAACTCCGGACTAAAATTTTCCTTATAGGTGCCCAGAGAGGGGCAGGGACAAGGCCAAGGTCACATGGCAAGTTGAAGACACTCCCATAATTTACACTGTGACCCAGAGGACTGAGGCACTCCTTTTGCCTGTCCCCACCCCTAGGTTTCTGTGCAACAAATATTTGCAACTTGTAACCACGTCCTGCCCGCCTGTCTGCTGTGGGTAGCCCCACAGCTGTACCTCCTGCTTCCCGGCATCCAGCCCGCTGACCACAGGGCTCCTTGGAAGGTCTTGTTATTCTGCCCCAGCCTGATCCCAGACCATGGGCTGCCCACCCATCTGGGCCTTGCCTGTCCCTGGATCACTGGAGCAGCCTTCTCGCTAGCCTCTAGCTGCCTTACAGCCTCCATACCAATGTTTCCAGTACTCAGGTCTGCCCGTGCTGGCCCAACTCCAAGCGCTTGGGTACTCAGGCTCCAGGACAGGAGCACTTTAAGGACCCTCCTCATCTTCCTTCCCCACATTACAGTGACTTTACTAAGACCCTCTGGGGGATGTGGATCCTGTTGCCCTGCGGCCCCATGGGGGACCCCACCAACCCAACCCCCTTATAGCTTGAGGCCTATTCTACTCGGCTGCTGTGTGACCTCAGGCAAGTCTTGTCTCCTTCCTGCGTCAGGCTCCTTTTCTGCATAGCAAAGATAATAACTGATCTCTGACCTTGTCAGGTTGCTGTGAGGATTGAAAGATACGTGTGTGGAAGCACTTAGTGCATTCCTGGCCCACAGTGAGGCACATAGGGATCTCCCAGAGTGGGCCTGCTGTTAGGTCATTCATTTAAAAAGGCTGCGCTGAGCTCCCAGTACAGGCCAAGTTCTGTGCCTTTGGGGAGCAATGGTGAGCCCAGCACTGGGGTCCCTGCCCCAGATGCACTCTTTGGTGATCCAGCTGCAGAGTAGGTGCTGGGAGCCTCGGGGGGAGGGAGTCAGCAGGGGAGAGTGGCAGTCAGATGTGATAAAAATCCCTGAGCTGGGTGGCAAATGGATAGGATGGGGAAAGGTACAGGCAGGCATGGAAGACTCAGTCTATGGAAGGAGGCTGGGACAATGGTCCAGGTCAGGTGGATGGAGAGAACTGAGGAGATGAGGCGGTGGGGATGGCAAGGAGGAGGTGAGCTGGAGAGGGATTTAGGAGGAAGGACCAGGACGACCTTTCACATTTGGCACAGTGGAACCACTCCTCAGACACGGATCCACTTGGTGACTCAGGCAAATCCTTCCATCTCTGAGCCTTCGTTTCCCCATTATGTGAAATAGGAACATCCACAAGAAGAGCTCTGAGGCCCTTCCTGCTCACAAGTGTATTCTGTGGTTCTGTAAAATCAGTAGCCTTCCGTGCTTCCAGAGGAGGGGAAGCAAAGCCTGCCTCCACTTCACCCAGCCATCCTCCCAGCCCAAGCACCAGGCCAAGTAGGCTTGAGGCCCACCTGCCCAGGTGAGGGACAGGTAGCCCTGCCCAGGAGGCTGAATGCACAGAGCTGCAGCGCCACCTACCGTCCACCTGGGAAGAAGCCCAGGAGCCTGGCTCTGATCAGGAAATAAGTCCAGGTGGATAAAAGCATAGCAAGTGGTTCCTACTGAGCCCACTGCCCCAGCCTGAACTTGTGACCTCTCCAACCTCTCCAATCACCGGGTGGTTCAATGACACAGAAAGTTGCCTCCTCTAATGGATTCTGACCACATCTCTCTCTTGCTCAGAAATCTTTTACGGCTCTCACTGCCCTCGAATTCTGCCAGCTCCTTAGGCTGGTGTTCAAAAACATTCTTGTCCTGACCCCTGTTGACCTCTGCAGCCTCATTTCCTAAATAGTGAAATACTTGCCAGTCCCCTAAACGTTTCATCTTTTTCCCACTCTCATGGAAATGCATATGCTCTTACCTCTGCTTGAAATACCCTTCTCTCAGCCTCCTTGGTCAAGAAAACCCCTACACAACATGAAAGACCAGTGCAAATGTCACCTTCTCCATCTCCACGAAGGCTTCTTTAACACAACTTTCCCCCCAAGTTCACCACTAAGTGCAAGCCCTGACTCACAAAAGTGGTTCAAAATATGTTAATCCCATCCTCATCTGGGTCCCCAGAGTCACTGCGCTGCCTTTTATCACTGCATAGCTTAGGGATGTTTCTGAGCCCATCTTTTGCTCTCTCCAGACTCTGAGCTTCTTAAAGGAAGAGACTGCATGGAATCCACTGCTGCTCAGCATAAGGTCTGGTGTCACATTAAGTAACATTTATTAAGCTACCATGTACTGGCCATTGGACAAGATGCTTCCCCATGCTTTAGCTCATTATATAGTGACTCAGCTCCCCTGTGTTGAATGCAGTCGCCTTTAACGCTTTGTCCTTGCTCTTCCTATCAATCAAAATGCCTACATGACTGTGGCTCACCTGGTTTTCATCTGGGAAAACAGGTGGGTACAGTGACACCACTTGTTATAGCCTCCTTTAGCTGGAACCTACTCAAATTCCAAGCTTTGCTTACACATGCCTGATCCTGTTGGCCCTAAGATACCTGCCTCCCACTCCCTCTTCCCCACTGGGCTTCTCCACATCAAGCCAGTATCCTCTTGGATCTGGTTTGTCTTTCAGGTGCCTCTGCCTCCTGAGGAAACCCAGGCCCCATTCCACCAGACTCCAAGTCCCATGGGAGCTGGTCCCAGGTCTGGCCTCTGGAGATCTGCAGAGGGTGATACCCGTGGTCCCAGGGGAAACCAGACTCACAGACTGGGAGGGAGGATGTGATGGCATCCTGGGAAGGGGACTGTAACCCCAAAGCACCTAGGGCTTTCTGGAAGTTGTGCAGCTCCACTTGGAAACTGGATGGTCAAAAGGCAGTAGCAGAGACTTCAGGAGCATTCCTGTCCATCTACTTGTCCAGATGGGGGGAAACTGAGGTGCACAAAGGGGACCCAATTGGCCTAGAGTCACACATGGAGCCTGCAGCAGGAGCTGAGGCCCCCCAATCTCTGACCTTAAAATCTATTACTCCACTCTGTTACTTCTATTTAAAAGCCCTAGGGGAGAAGTTTTAGGAGACACTTCGGGGGCACTTATTTGGTTTCCAGGCTGGCTAACTCGCTGAGCACTGATCATATGCAAGGTACTTAACCTCACAGAACCCTTCAAGGGAGGGATTCAGTGTTACAAATGAACAACTCCCCAGGTCACAGAACAAGTTCACCAAAGAGCTGGGATTCTAATATGATCTTAACCACTGTGCCGGGCTCCCTTGAAGGCTGATGCACACAAATTCATTCCAGAAAAACACAAGACAGCAAACAATCAAATATGAGCTTTGATGTCCTTAGATTCATGAGGGAGCAGGGACAGCTGTCTGGAGGTGGTGATACGGGGAACTCTGTGAGGCCTTGGAAGAATGATTCAGGCCGAACAGATTGGGAAGGAGGAGGATTTTCCAGGTGAGAGACAGTATGGGAGAAAGCATCACTTTTACCCTTGTTTCTTATTTTAGGAAGTCAGCCCCCATCCATCCAGTTGTATAAGCAGGTCACCTGGGCGTTGTCCTCATCTCGACCCCCACATCCAGTCCATCATGAGGTCCTGCCTGCTCTACCTCAAAAATTCTCATTAGCTCACCCCCTTTCCTCCATGCCCTTTGCTGCAATGTTGGCCCAGGCACTGTGACCTTTGTAGATAGACTTCATACCCATGTCCCTGCAACCCCTCTATTCCTCCTTCTGCAGCAAGCCAGAGTTGTTTTTCTTAAAAGCAAGTTATCTGGGGCAGTGCAATGGTGGCTCAGTGGCAGATTTCTTGCCTGCCATGCCAGAGACCTGGGTTTGATTCCCAGTGCCTGCCCATGCAAAAAAAAAAAAAAAAGTTAAAAAAAAGCAAATTATCTGGCTAAGTCATACTTCCTGATTAGAACCCTTCAGTGCCCACCCTCTACCCTCGCTTGAGCTGGTTCCCCTGGAACTCAACATTTCAGTAACAAGAAATTCTTATAATTTCCCCAAGTTCCACCTTCTTGGCCTTTGCATATTCTGTTCCCTCTGTCGACCATATTCTTTCAAAGTCTTTCAGAGAGCTCAGCTTAAATGGCTCCAGGAACCCTTCCCTGACACTTAGCTGACTGAATGGTCCTCTTCCAGACTCCTACAGTAGATCTATGCTTGCTTCCCCCTGCCCAGCCCCCACTCATCCCCATCCCTCTACACTAGGATCGCGGGCCCCAAGGACCTGACACCTTGCCTCTGGGGCTGCAGGGGGCAGGCAGGGAGATGTGCTGAGTCCTGAGGCTCTGCCATCTTTGTTCTGTGCTGGAGTGGCTGCCGGTCAGGGCCAGAAGGCACACTGCGAAACCAGTTTCCGCCCCTCCCAGGCCCAGGGAACATTTATGGGCTGCTGGAGGCGAGAGGAGGCCCAGGTGGCAGGAAGCGCTGCACACTCGGGGTGTAAGTCGGCGCGTGAGGAAAGTGGCTCAGAACCCCCAACCTCAGGTCCTATCCGCAGCTGATTAGGAGGCGACCGCAGCCTGGAAGTGAAGAGCCACCAACTATTTCCTTCCACGTGGGGCAGGGCTGGGTGGATGGAGGCCAGAGGGCAGAGTGGGAAGTGTGAAGCTCTCCAGTCTTATCGGCCGCCTAGGGCTTGGAGCCTCACAGGACCCCACCCCACTTTAAATTGAGGCTGTCCCAAGGCTAGAACAAGAACAGCTGCACTGACTCCAGGGCTCAATCTCTGCCCGGAAGGCATCCATAGGTCACACTGAAGGTTGAGGGCAGTTGTTTTTAAATGAATTGAAGAATCACCGGGACTTTTGGTAAAATGCAGATTCCAGGGCCCCATCTCTTGAGATAGGTAGGTCTGGGGTGGCACCCCAAAACATGCCTTCATAAACAAGCGGGTGGTCTACATGCCATGCATTGTGAAGCACTGGTGAATAAATATTTGTAACAGGCAGCTTCACCTCAGCTGATGGGTAAGGCAGAAGTGGGTAGGTGGGGGAAGCTGAGAACTTTAGGCTTGGAAGGGATGGATTTGAATCCTGAAGCCAAAACTTTAGGTCTGAGTAACCAGGAGCTGATAATTAACCTCTCCATGCCTTGATTATCTCTTTACTAAAACGGAGGTAACATTCAGATCACAGGGTTGGAGAATATGAAACAAGATTTTTGTGAAAGTGCTTTGCAAACTTCACCACCACCATCATTATTATTTGCTATCACTGACAATCCTCTAAGCAAGAAAGACTGAGGGAAGCCAACATGAAATGGTGGTGATTGTGAGATCAGATGCTACCACCTTTGTAAAGCCAGCCCTGGTCACTTGGGTGAATCGTTTTTTCCTTTGGACTGCACAGCACTATTTGGTATTTCTTTCCTCTGCCTAGGCTGCCTTTGCAATATATGTACCTTTTCCCCCCACCCCCATCATAATAGGGGCTCCTCACAAAGGCAGTGATGATGTCACAGAGACCACCAAGTGGTGGAGAAAATCCTGAGTTCAAACCTCAGTTCTTTCATTTATTAACTGAGGGGCCCTGGTCTTTGGATTCACCTCTCTGAGTCTCTACAGCTGTAGAGATTTATAAGTTTTAAATGGAATGATGTCTGTAAGGTATTCATCATTGAGTAGGTCTAAGTCAGGTAAAACGACACAAACTTGGGAGAGTGAGGAAGGTGTCACAAGGGCTTTTAGAGTGAGGGAAATTCTTAACACATGAAAACCTACATGGTGGGGGAGGGCTCTCCCAGTCCCTTCTTCATATTCTGGAGAAGAATAAAGAGTAGCATTTTGCCGTGTGTAGGACTGAAGATGATCAATATATCACTACTTCTTTCTCCCTGATCCATGGCAAACATTGCTAATAAATCACAGTCCTGGTAACATTTTATTTTGCTAGGAAAAGAACATTAAGAAGGAACTATCACAATGTTCTGTTTCTTGATCTGTGTGGTTGTAACAGAGACTTCACTTGGTAGAAATACCTCGAGCTGAACAATTACGATTGTGACTATTCTGTATAAGTGTTAGGCTTTGTAAAAAGTTTGCTGAAAAAACTATTAGGTACTATCCATCATACCATCATGTTATCTAAAAAAAAAAAAAAAGTATGTTAATGCCAAAAAATAGGAAGGGTTTATACTCAAAACAGGTCAGCCAGTCACTCCAATATTATTTACACATTGGTTTTCTCAGTTTAGGGTTCAACACAGAGTAGAGTTCTATACCCAGCTTGTTTTTAAGTTTTTATCATAGCTGTTGAGAAAAACCCAGTTGCGTCTGGTTATCTTGAGAGAAATGGAAGCCCCCCCAATGTATATACACTAGAACTTGGAATTGCTGGGCAATCAGAGAGGCTGAGGACCAAGATGGCAGCTGCCAACCACTGTTCTCTCTACAGCTTGAAGGTCCAGGAGGCCAGGTGGTGTGGCCTCAGGGCCATCAGGCACATAAGACCTTTATCTGAAAGGAGTACTGCAGACCCAGGAAAACTTTGCCAGTACTTTTGCCCATCAGTCCATTCGCAGGCTTTGGAAACCACTCATCTGTCAGACTCCTTCATGTGAAAACTGAGGCCCAGAGACAGGAGATGATTTCCCCAGACCCAGAGTCACATGAGGAGTTGGGGCTAGAACTCTGGTCTCTGGCCATTCAGCAACATGTTCTCCCCACCCCACCCCAGCTCTGGGGCTCCATAGTGGCTGCCTTCTCCTGACCCTGAAAGCTGCTCACAGGCCTAGCCATTCTGCCGTAAACTCTTCAGGGCTTTGGTGGCCAGACATACGCTGGTGCCGGGCTGCAGATCAAGTTCCCTGCTTGAAGAGTGCCCTCTTCAGGAGCTAGCAGCTCTCCAGGTTGGCAGGAAGACAACTTGACAAGGCTGGGCTTGTGGAAGGTGCCAGAGCTGCTACAATGGAGGGCTTCAGCCATCTAACATCTCCTTCAGAGCTGCTACCACCAAACCCAAGCTGACACCCAGGCACTGGGCAGAGGACGGCAGGGGTGGGTTGAGGAGGGAAAAGAGGGCTGTTAGGAAGACTGCCAGGCAGTGGAGTGGGGGCTTGGCCTCTGCAATCCAGGCTCCATTCCACTGCCTGCCCCTCCAGGGCTTTGCTTAGGTTAATGCCTCCCCCCGACTTCTCTCTCCTCATAGACATACTCAGTCTCCAGGGATTCCACAAAGTCTCTTTGATTAATGATTTCCTGAAGAGCTACTTCAGAGGACCAGGGTCCGATCCCCTCTTTGGACCTTCATCATCCAATGTGTAAAATGACCAGTTGTGTCAGGTAGTCTCTGTGGTGGGTTGGCTCCCAAGTGAGGGAATGAACCTTTGATAGCACAGGTGGTCATTTCCTATCCTGAGGGGAGAGCTTTGAGGAGGGACCCCAACTTTCTTTACTGTAAATCAGAGCTACTCAAAGCAAGAAGAAAATCCATCAACCATATGTTTTAGGCACTTTGTAGGTCTTAATAAATAGTTGTTGAATGGATGAATGAAGATTAAGCTTCAGACTAAGATTATTTTAAGGAAAGGTGCCCCTGCTTAAAAAAATAACATCAAAGACCTAGTCCAGCTACCCTCATCTAACAGAAGAGAAACTGAGGCCTTTCTTGCATAAGGTCGCATGGGGGTGGGGCACATGGCAGGGCCAGGCCCAGAGTCTAGCTGTTTGAGCACTGCCCTCTTGAAGGGTGAGAGCCCGTCACTCCATGAGCTGCCCCACTGTGCAACCTTCACATCTGCAGCCTCCAGCACACCCTCCCTTTCCCCAGTCAGCAGCACTCTGGGTGTCTCAGAAATTCCTGTCATTCCTTGGGCTGGCCTCCCCCACACCATCACCTTCTTCTTTTGAACTCCCCCCAATTTCTTTGACTATTCGCTGCAAGCTGTGTGAACCTGGGCAAGTTGCTGAACCCTCCTGAGCTTGAGTCTCCTCATCATTAAAGTGAGAGGAACACAACCAGTCCTGAAGTGTCTCTGTGAGGCTCATGGTTTCCAGCAAAGAAAGTCAACATTTATGGAGCTCCTATTCTGTGTCTGGCACGTGCTAGAAATAGGGTCATTTCTGCACAAAGCAGTGGAGGGGTTAGGGCAAGATTGGATTTACAGGTGGGGCTGAGCAGCCTCTCTTTTCTTGTCTGTACTGTGGGGATGATAATGTCTACCTCACAAGGTTTTCGGGAGGAATACATGTGGACCCTCTAAATTAAGTGCCCTGTCCAGTGCTTGGTACATAGTAGGTGCTCAATGAAAGTCAGTCTTCTTCAAGCACCAATGGACCCTGCCCTCCAGGGGTCCCAGGTCCTCATGTGAGCACTGCAAGTCCTCAGTCCTGGCTATGAAGTCCTGCTTGGCTTAACAGGAAGTACCAAAGTAAAGAGGAATGAGGAGGCCCTGAGATGGGGAGTTTGTAATGGAAGTGCTGTGGAGCTTGTAGTGGAGGTGCTGTGCTGGGCCAGCAGCCAGCAGGCCTTGCCCTAAGCCCCAGGGTAACCACCTTTCTAAATCAGATCCTTCCCTCCCTGGACAAGCAGGCTCTGGCCAAGCACAGCAGCACTTGTGAGCCCTGGGCTCTCCCTGCGGCACCCCTCATCTTTGTCAGGAGTCCTAGAGATGGGGCTCCGGGCAGGGGAGAAGATGACAGGCTTGTAGGCCCCCACCACCTCCAGACAATCTCATGGTCTTATCCTAGCATTCAAGGCCTAAGATTCTGGGCTTAGCCCTTCTCTGTAGTCTCATCTCCCTCTTCCCCTCCCAGGCTGCCTCTCTGTCTTTGAACATGTAGGTTCTCCCTCCACTTCAGTGGAGGCCAGGAAAGGGCCTCTTCAACCCAGGGACTAGCACTGTGGAGGGGCAGGGAGAGGTCTTTGCTCCAGTAGAGGTCAGCATTGTCCTCCCACCCTCTGTTGCTCCTAAAGCAATGCTTAACCACCACCCTGGCTAATCTTAACCACTCAGACACAGTTTAAGTCTAGGCTGGCCATTTACTAGTCGGGAGGTTTCAGCCCTGAGGTGTCACTTTCCTCCTCTGTACAATAGATGAAAACTCCTACCTTGAACAGGACCCTAGTAAGGCTGCTTTCTGTCCATCTGAGGGAATCAAAGAGACTCCTGTCCTTGCTCCCTTTTTCCAGACATGGCTGTGCCAGGTGTCTCATCACCACCCAGGATTGCTTGGGCTCCAGGAACATGAACTCTGAAAACTCCATCTCTCTGAAGGCTAGCCTTGAACTATTCACTGCTCAGAACTCTCTCTCTGAATCCTGGACCCCTGATAGTCCCTCCTCATTCCTCAGGTCTGGCTGGGAGAGGTGCCCATGTGACATTCTTGCCCATCACTGCTATGACAACAGAGCCTCCACCTATCTTACTCACCACTGGATTCCCAGTGCCTGACCCAGGGTCTGGAACAAGGTAAAGACTTCAAAATCAAGTACTGCCTGCGTGATCCAGGTCCCCCACCCCATTCACTGTCAGCACATGAACCCGTCTTCACTCCACTGAGATTCGTCTAGCTCTTCCCCAACCCCAAGATCCTTGATGTCATCGTTTTTCTGCACAAACAGACCTGCATCTGCACTCAGCTTTGCCCCATCCCTCCTGAATAACAGACATGGAGCTTCCTTGCCTCCTGCTCTGCACCCCATTCTTTCCTCCACAGAGACCTTCACTCCCTCTTCACTTCCTACTTCACTCCCTCTTTTTCTCCACTGGCTCCTTCCTATCAGGACAGAACAAAATTTTTCCCTCTTCAAAAACCAAAACAAAACTGCCCTCTGTCATCTAGCTGTCCTGCCTTTTGCTTTCCTTCCCTTATTGCCTAGTCACTGGCTTGCCTCCTGCTCCCAGCCCACCCAGAGCATGCTATTGTAAGGAAGGGACCTCCCCTTCTTGTCTGCCCCATGAGGGAACCCACTCCTGCTCTCCTATCAACTTCCAAGTCTTCTTAGTATTCAATGAAGTGTGGACACAACTGGCTCCCCACTGTAAAAGGAAAGTGAATTTCTACCTTACTCTATCCACTAAAATAAATTCCAAGTGGACCAATATTTTCAGGCAAAAGCAATAAAACCAGAAAAGTATTAGAAGAAAGCAGAATTCTTATAAAATCTTGGAAAAAGTTTCTAAGCAAGATGCAGATTCTTACCTATGGAGAAGGAAATGGTGAGGCTGAGGGAGCCAAGGGTGGGAGGAAAATGTTTTCTAAAGTATCCTTTACTGCTTTGTTTGAAATTTATTGATGCCATAAGCACATGTTAACTTTACAAATCAAAAACTCTCTGAAATAAAGATGTTCCCTGAAACAAAGTGATCTGTGATGAAATAGTTTGGATAAATAGTTTGATAAATTAATCAAATCTGAAGTGTCTTTGCTTCAAGATTTGGGGTAGGGTAGCCTTTAATATGGTGCTGTATCTTGTGAATCTACCCTGGGAACACACTGTACGTGGTGCTTCCCACACGTATTTGCTGGGACCTGTTTTCCACAGAGCATGTCTAGGGACCAGAATTTTGTGGAATAGACATTGGGAATTGCCACTTCTAGGATCAAGTACAAAAGCCTCCACTTCACTATTCCCTTTTACACAAACACACACTCACACACAGAATTTCCTGAAATGTGGCCATTGGATCCTTGGACCCCTGATCTTGTGAAATGCTCCGTGGTCAAACATTCCTGGAAAACACTGCAGCAGCCAAAGTGGATGACAAATTATTGCTCATGCTTCTCCAAGATTTTACCACTTCTCTGGCATTGCTCACACCACTCTTTCCATCTGGATCGCTATGTTTTAACCCATCTCTGCCTGCCAAAGTTCTATCTCATCAAAAAAGGCTTGGGTCGCATACTTTCTGCACTACAATGAAGGCTTTCTAGATGCTAGCAAAATGCTAGTAGTGCCTGACAGGTGTCTCCAGACCTTGTTGAAATTAAGAAATTATTGAGTGCAATAGAGGACTGACTGGAAGGAAGGAGGAAGGCAAGTATATTGGATGGAAGGATGGATGGATGGATGGGTAGATTATTAGATTAATGAGGTGATTGTGATTGGGTTAATGAGTGGGGGATGCAGTAGCTCATTACAACTGTGTCTACACTTATCTTTATTGTGTGTGTGTGTTGGGGGTGTGCTGCCAGGAACTTCAACTCTGCAGGTATGTCTAAGAGTCCAAAAGGCTCTTGATTGTCAGTTTTTGGGTAGCCCCCAAGGATAGCTGAAAGGTCCTTCTCTCCTAAGCCTCTTTCTTGGACTTTCATCCCTGTCTGAAGCCCCACAGAGAAAGCTGCCTACCTCTCAACATGGGTCCAGAAGGTGATTTGCTAAATTACTCATTCTTGCTCTTCAGACCATTTCTCATAGGCACTCCAGGGGAGGTGGGCAACCCCTGTATTGGTTTGACCAGAGAACCAGCTGGGGCTCTGCTAAAACCAAGCTGTCCTAACTCTCCATCTGGGGCCTGCATCTCACTGATGTCCATCACTGTCCCTCTCAGGGGCCATACGAAGGTGGACCTGCAAAGAGCCCCCAAATGGAAAGAGACTGATCCTTTAAACAAGGTTCCTTATAACCAAGTTCCTCTGGAACCTCCAGCAAATCACCCAACTTTTTTGAACCACATTTTCCCCTTTATGAGGGGGATGTCAACCTCACTGGCTACTTATAAGCATTAAGTTAAATAAAGTAAATCAAAGTATTTTGCACATAGTAAATACTCAGCAGCTGTTTTTTTACCCTTTCCCCTCGACACTGATTCTGAGGTACTAGAGAGAGACTGCCCTCAACATTGATTCTGAGCTGCTAAAGAGAGACTATTAGTTTTCCATTCCATCAGGAAACTGGATGAAAGATAAGGTGAAATGGATAGAAGAGGGATACCTGTGGTCCAGTCCACACCAAATAAAGATATGCAAGCTTCAGAAGCAGCCTCAACCCCCAGGGTAGCTTCTCTGAGACGCTCCCTTTCCAGGATTGCTTTTATTGTGCTGACTTATTAAATAACTGTTTTTTCCCTCTGTCTACTGATCCACCTTCCATGAATGTGAGCAGCCTTAGATCAGGTATCAGGAATGACTCAGCTCTATGTCCCCAAATCCCCCTCAAGGCTTGACACAGAACAGACTCATCAAATGGAATTGTGGAAAAGGTTGTTCTCTGCAGTCATCACTGAAGGTCCTTTAAAGAACAGCTTTACTTGCTGCCAAGAGGGTGCCAAGCTCCTGGCAAGAGGCAGTGGCACTGGGAGCCTGGGCAAGGAGAGGGGATGAAGTGGTGAGAGACGTGATTGGATAGGCTCCATGAGGGACAAGCTACTTTGTGATTTGCCCTTGTGTATTCATTCACTAAACTCATTAAACAAGTATTAAGAACCTACTGTTTGCCAGGTTCTTGACACATTCTGACTTGGGGCACTGCACTGTGTTGGTTAAGAGCAGACTGGTTAGGAGCTCTGGACTGATGTAGACCTGGCTCTATGCATTCTTGGGCACATTACTTAACATCTCTGAGCTTCAGTCATATCAGCAAAATGGCATAACACCCAATGTTTCACAAAATAGGAATTCATTTACACAAACTGCTTGCTGCAAATCCCTGCTAGGTAACTATTAATATAATTATAAAAGGTAATAATATCCTCTCACTGATCATGAGTGGTTAGAGCCAGGGCTACAGGAGGCCTTGGAATGCAGGTCAGCAATCCAGCTCCTTCATCTGAGTTGAGAAAACTGGGGCACGATAAAAGAGAGGTGGAGCAGGTACAGATATTTGGCTGAGGGCTTTTCCGGCACTGACCCTCCACCTAAGCTGTGTTTCCCCCTGAAAAAGCAAGTAGGCTGGTTCACTAAGCACTCCTTCGGGGAAAGTGGTATGTGAAGCTGGGGAACAGTTTGCACATATCCGTGCAATAAAGGCAACTTCCTGGACTCACAGCTGAGGATGTACTTAAAGAGCAATTCACTCCTGGGTCTGCAACATGCAACTCTGAGCTCCTCTTCTCTCTGGTTGTCCCTTCTGCTGAATTACATCCTGGCCCAAGAGAGCTTACTGCTTCACTTCAGAACATTCTCTTACTGGGATTTCAGGCAATAATAATGATACAGATGTATCTGTGTGGTTTTTCTGCTGTTTCCATAGTGCTTTTGTATCCCTTTATCTCATGATCCTCACATTTTAACAGAATGGAGAAACTGAGGTTCAAGGAGTTCCTGATACTAATAGCACTAAGTCAAGAGCTCTTAATACATAACTACTTAAAATAAGAAGTAACACCAATAGTGTCTCCTGACTGCTAGTCTCCATTTGAATAAGAGCTCTACATATATTAAGTCCTAGCTATCCTCACAACCACTGTATGTGGCAGATACTGTTGTTATAGCAAGACACTAAGAGACACAGGTCAAGTAACTACCCCAAGGATATGCAGCTAGTTGGTGGCAGGGCTGGGTTCAAATCGGGCTGTAGGGCTCCACAATTCACACTCTTAATCTCTCTCTATGTCAGGGTTTCTTAACCTCCCACTATGGATATTTGAGAATATATAATCCTTTGCTGAAGGGGGCTGTCAGATGCACTGTAGGATGTTTAGCAGAATTCCTGGCCTCTAACCACTAGAAGCCAGTAGCAGTTATTCATTTCCCTGCCCAGTTGTGACATTGGCAAATGTCCCTCAGGAGGCAAAATCACACCCAGTTAAGAACCACTGCCCTGTGTTATAGGACCACATACAGTTACTCTTAAAATATGACAACCCCTAATTTTAGACCTCTTTCCAAATGAATGAACATCCAGATTCAGATTCAAATAAACTTAACTGCTCACCTCCTATGCCCAGGCAATGTATAGACCATTTAAAAAAATTAATTGATTCTTAGAGAAATCAAGTGACCAGCCCAGAATAACAAACCTAGTACATGGCAGAATGGGGACTTGAAAGTTGGTCTCAAGGTCCACATGACTAATTTTTTTTTGGTAGTATTGATTCTAAAGTGACATATTCTACATTTTCTCAATTCTAAGATATACTTTCTCCCTACAATTGAGTGGTTTTGAACTTGGGATGCAACTTAAAACCAATGCATGTTTATAACAGAAATATTTTTTTATTCCCCTAAAAGTTGCTGTTCAATTAAAAGTGTCTTACAACTAATTGCCTCTTAAAATTGAAGGCTTAAATTGTACATCTGGGGCGTACTCATGGAGCCACATGGGAAAGGAAGAAACAAAGCAGTGGCCCACCTTGCTCAGGAAGGATGCCCAGTCCCCGGGCTAGTCATCTCCCAACTGTGCAACCTTATCTGCTGGTGTCCTGTCCAGCCTTCGTGACTCAGCTCACACCGTATTCCCCAAAGAGGCCTTGCCAAGTCCTTTAGCATGAATCTCATACTCTCAAGCTTCCGTTACCTTGTTTCTGTCAGAGCATTTCAGTAGCAATGTATAGTATACAGCTGACGAAATGCTTTCTCCTAATTGTGAGGTATAAGCATACCTGTTTTACAGATGAGACTTGAAGTTCAGAGTCTCATAGTGAGGCAGAAATAAGAAATGGGTCTTTAGGTTCTTCCTATTCATACTTGTTCTAAGATAATTAACCATAACCAGCTGGCTAGTAGGCAAATTAGCCTCGGAGAAAGTGGCATTCCAAGCTCTATTCAGGTTTGCCCATAATTTCATAATAAATACCGGGATATCTGAGCTCAGAGAGGTGAAGTGGGTCGCCTAAGGTTCCACAAGTCCCAAGTGGCAGCACTCAGACTGGGTCGCCTCATACCAAACCCCTTCTCTTTCTCCTGCTCCTTACTGCTGGTCTGCCCAATCCTCACTCTCTCATTCTGGTACTTTCAAGTTCTGGCCAGGCCTGCCTGTAGTTTCACTGGGAAAAGGACAGCAGCCCCTTTCAGATCTCCCCAAGAGAACATATACCCACATCTCTGCTCTGTTACAGGGGTTGTGGGCTTGTCCCTCCAGGGTATCACCAATGCTCTAACTCTTATTTAGAATTGGACCCAGATTGCTTCACCTAGGACAGGGACATACAGAGAAGGGGCACTCCTTGTGCTCCTCTCAGACTCTGCCCCAAGCACCAGACCCCAAATCAGAGAACCACAGAGCTGGAGGAAAGGAGACATGAAGTCAAGTCTCAGCAGTGCTGCAATTTGGCAAGCCACTTGAGGATGCCACCGTTAGTCTCACAGGTAGTAATTAGGACAAAAATGACGTTTGTGAAGCCCTTTGGTGCACTTTAAAGTACTGTGATGGGGGTTGAGGCTGGCTGCACAGGATAGTGTAAAGAGTCCAGGCTCTGGCTTTGGACAGACAAGAATTGTGTGACCTTGGGTAAATAATAATCTCTTTGAAATTTATTTTTCTCATTTGTAAATTGCAGGTATCAACCTTGTCAAATTGTGAGTCTTAAATGAGAATACACATAAAGCATCTCACACAATGCCTGGCATACAGGAGGCGGTCCTCAATAAATATTAGATCCCTTCTTTAGTGTAAGCATCATTATATGAAGCATAGCAGAACTCAATTCCTTAATTTTATTATTTAAATCACATTGATAAATCTCATGCTATGGACAGGGATTTTAGCCCCAAATGAGCACTGAGATCCCCAATAATTTTACAGCACCAGCAGTCTCTTTTATGTTCAGTCATCTATCTCCCAGGGAGACCTGACTGCAGAGCTGGAAAAGGAATTGCAGCCCAGGGGAAAATACATTATATAATGGGAGTAAGTTAAAAGGGCACAACTCTCCGTAGTTTCAGGTCTGATCCCCTTCTCTTTAAAAAGGCTGAAGCCAAGACACAAGCAGGTTCTAAAGAGGGCAATGAAAATTATATGGGTTGTAGTTTGAGAAGAGAAACAAAGAAAAAAAAAAGGCAGAATGACTTGGCTTGGAAAGGAAGTGATAAGACAGGTGATAAACAGTAGGATATTTATGGTGGGGGTTGGTGGGGAGTCACATGCCAAGGTCATTATTATAGCAGGGGGCTGGGGAGCTGGAGCAAAGGGATCATATCTCAAGATTTGGAACACTTTGGAAGAAAGACTATACCAATCACAGACATTATTAATTATGATTAACAGTGACCAAAGTGGGGTTTGCTTTTTAGTTGAACCATGCTCTCTCATTTTTAAAATATGTCTGGAATCTGGATTTTGCCATATGCATCTCACCTTAGAAGGGCACTGTTCTTACACTCAGTTCACATAGGAATGAGCTCCACGCTCAGCATCTGTTGGAGCACCCTTGACCGAGGGTGATGGTCCATCCTGAGCAGGAGTTTGAAGCGTTTCATGGATTTGCTCTAAATCCTTTTCCACCCTCATCTCTGGCTGCTTTCCCCTCTCCAAATCCTCTAGCCACTCAGAATTCCTCACCCTAAAACACCTCATTTGTTCATTCATTCAACACTTATGACATGTCATGTGCTGTTTTAGGCAGTGGAAATACAAGCACAGTGAACAAGATGAGGTCCCAGCCCTAGTAGAACTTACATACTAGTGTGGGAAGACAAATCACTCTAGTAAAGGTGGTTTTTTTTGAAAGGGCAGTCAGAGAAGGCCTCTCTATGGAAGTAATATTTGGGCAAAAACCTGAATGATGCAAAGGAATGAGCTAAGAGCTAACTGGGCCATCAGCTTTAGAGGCACAGTAAGTGAAAAGCTTCTTCAGCAAGCTTCTCTGAATGAGCTTCATGAGTGAGAGAAAGCCAGAGAGGACCATAAGAGCTGGGTAGAGTGAACAAGAGTCAGAGAGCAGGAGCTGAGGCCAAAGGCTAGCTGGACCAGATCATGTAGTACCTTACAGCCATGATCAGGGGCTTGGATTCTGGTCTAGGTGTGAGGGAAAGCTTCTGGAAGGTTCTGAGAGAATGAGGTCCATGATCACTTTGCCTGTTGGGTGGAAAATAAGGTTGAGAGAAAAATAAGGTGAGATGATGGTGGCTCGGACTAAAGTGGTAATATAGCAGAGGGGGCGAGAGACAAGCGATAGGAGAAACACTGGCAACAGACACTTAAGATGGCTCTTGAAGAATTACTAGTGTGCCTAAAAACCTAAGACTAGGATCGATGTCTTATCTTTGTAGCAAAAACACTTAGCATAATGGCTGGCATAACGTGTGTTAAATGGAACTAGAAAAATAACAACAAATTTTATGGAAGAAAAATGTTTTCGTGTAACTAATTTTGAATTTTCTTTTTCAGAAGGCTGTTTAATTCTTTCCAAGTTGGGAAATATATACACATGATTAAAAAATTGGAAAATAAAAAAGAAAGGAAATTCTATTATTACTCCTCATACTCCCACCACCTAGAGACAGAAGTTATATTTTGATATACTTTCCCCCGTCTCCTTTCTTTTCATACACGTTTTTAAAAAGATAGGTATTTCCACTTTAAGGGACAGCCTGGTCTACCAGAATCAGTTGGCCAAAGTTTAAATCCCAGCTCCATACTTAGACACTTTCTCTCTGATCTACAGATTGGGGAAAGCGACACCTACTTCATCAGGTTACAGCGAGCTTAAATGAGATGATTCATACTGAGCATCTAACACAATGCTTGGTACTTAGTCAATCTCAATATATAGTTAACTGCTATTAATAAAAGGAAGTCCAAATCCCACAAGATGCAATTATAAGGAAAGCTTTCGACATCTAATTTTTTTTGGGAAAAAGGCTTTGCAAGTCCACAATCAAACAATATGTGCTCTTCCAAAGAAAAATAATCGTACCAAGAATAAGAGTTTGCCAAATACGAGGTAAGGAATACCACATTTTTTAAAACCAAAATTTTATGGTAATGTAAAACAGAAATGTGCCAAGAACTAGCCCCAGACCCCAGACTGTTTAATAAATCTTGCTCCTATAAACCTGACATACTTAGGGAATTACTGTTTATATTAATAACAGTTTAAAGGGCAGACACTGCTCACCTGCCAAGAAATGATTCTCTCAGGTTTTCCATCTTCAGCTACGTTTGTGTGGTACCACAGAGCATGGCAGTGAGTTAGGACACTTCTATTCTGTTCTGTTATCAAGTGGTGTACTCCTGAGCAAGTTGTTCTCTCCAGTCCTTTGTAAAATGAGGGGCTCTCCATATACTATCCAGGACTTCTTCCATCTCTAAACTCTACTATCAGGTACAGTTTACAGTTTAACATATATAATACAGTTGAGGAAAAAAAACATTACGTCTTAATCAGGTATCTTGAAAACTTTGTCTTAATTGGTAGTAACCCATGGCTTCTAGGGAGGAAATTAATCGCACATTATATGGATGTATTTCTAATACTAAGATAATCACAGCCATGTTTACATTGAAAAGGAAGCAAGAGACTAAATTTAAAACATTCGGAGTCATGAAGTCCCATAGTACACGCCATGTTCAAAGGTCAGGCTACTCTTAGCAAATGCCAATTTTTCAAACCTATTCCAGGAGGGCCTATATTGGCAATGATGGTGATGAATTTGGCTTAGTTTTATATACCATCATCACTCATTAATTAAATGAGGTAACATATGAGAAAATAAATACTGCTGTTTTTACAGGTTTCTGCAAATGTTATTCTGTACCACTTTGACCTCCTAAATTCAGTACTGACCATTTACTCTGAGCTATAAACTGGAAGACATGTAAGAACTACACAGATTCTCACAGGGTTTGCATCCAGTGAAAAAGCCAGGTAAATCTGGAAGTACATGTAAGGGCCACTTGACCCAACTTCAGGGATGGGAAAGCCCCCAGAAGTGGCATCCAAACTAAGGTCTGAAGGGTGAACAGCAAGGGTTTGAGCACAATGGACTAGAGCATGCTTCACACTGTGCACTTAAGGCTTAGCTAGGGCATCCCCTCCTCCAGCTGGATAAGGCCCTGTCCTCTCCTCTGTGTTCCACTCACACCCTGGGTTTTCCTCTAGCTAGAGTGAACATAGGTCCTGGTTCTCTCAGGATAGTCCCAGTTTGTCTGTTGTTCTAGCATAACTATTAGTAGTGTGCCCTTATATTCTCAAAAGCATCGGGGCTGGGACGATCAATTATATCATTATCTTACCTTTAGCGCTGCCGCTGGCAGTCCTCAGCTTGCATATCTGGCTCCCCCATGTGACTCTACTCTCTGAGGGCATGAGCTTTATCTTATTCATTTTTGTATCAATGATACCTAGGCTCAAACCTGATACTAAGATTGAGTAGTGAAGGCATTCAATACAATATTTGAAATAAAAATGTAAAGCAAATACAAGATACTATTTAATTCTTTCAAAGATGGGAAATATATGCACAACTTTATATCATGGTTGGAATCCAGTCCCATCTTTCATTAGCTGTATGATCTTCTAATCCTTAAGTTTTCAACTGAAAAATGGGGATAATTTATCTTGTTCAGAAGGTGCATAAGTGTAGATGAGATGCATCAAGTAAAGTGCCATAGCATAGCACCTGATATGAGCACTTAGAAGCAGCTGCTGCTGTCAACACTGACTACACTCTCGCTGCTGTAGCCATGTTTTTAAATTTATTATTATTATTTTATTGATTTTTTAATTTTTAAAAAATATAACAACAAACACAAACATTCTTAACATATGATCATTCCGTTCTACATATATATAATCAGCAATTCACAATATCATCATATAGTTGCATATTCATCATCATGATCATTTCTTGGAACATTTGCATTAATTCAGAAAAAGAAATAAAAAGACAACAGAAAAAAAATTCATGCATACCATACCCCTTGCCCCTCCCTCTCCTTGATCACTAGCATTTCAACCTACTAAATTTATTTTAACATTTGTTCCCCCTATTAATTATTTTTATTCTGTATGTTTTACTCATCTGTTGATAAGGTAGATAAAAGGAGCATCAGACACAAGATTTTCACAATCACACAGTCACATTGTGAAAGCTATATCATTATACAATCATCTTCAAGAAACATGGCTACTGAAACACAGCTCCACATTTTCAGGCAGTTCCTCCAGCCTCTCCATTACATCTATTTAATGCATAAGAATAACCTCTCGACTGTTTGGAATCTCTCAGCCATTCACACTTTACTTTTTTATTAATTTATTTTTTATTAATTAACGGAAAAAAAGAAATTAACCCAACATTTAGAAATCATACCATTCTACATATGCAATCAGTAATTCTTAACATCATCACATAGATGCATGATCATCGTTTCTTAGTACATTTGCATCGGTTTAGAAGAACTAGCAACATAACCGAAAAAGATATAGAATGTTAATATAGGGAAAAAATTAAAGTAATAATAGTAAAAACAAAACAAAATAACACAAAACAAAAACCTATAGCTCGGATGTAGCTTCATTCAGTGTTTTAACATGATTACTTTAAAATTAGGTATTATTGTGCTGTCCATTTTTGAGTTTTTGTATCTAGTCCCGTTGCACAGTCTGTATCCCATCAGCTCCAATTACCCATTATCTTACCCTGTTTCTAATTCCTGCTGAACTCTGTTACCAATGACATATTCCAAGTTTATTCTCGAATGTCGATTCACATCATTGGGACCATACAGTATTTGTCTTTTAGTTTTTGGCTAGACTCACTCAGCATAATGTTCTCTAGGTCCATCCATGTTATTACATGCTTCATAAGTTTATCCTGTCTTAAAGCTGCATAATATTCCATCGTATGTATATACCACAGTTTGTTTAGCCACTCATCTGTTGATGGACATTTTGGCTGTTTCCATCTCTTTGCAATTGTAAATAACGCTGCTATAAACATTGGTGTGCAAATGTCTGTTTGAGTGTTTGCCCTTAATTCCTTTGAGTAGATTCCCAGCAATGGTATTGCTGGGTCATATGGCAATTCTATATTCAGCATTTTGAGGAACCGCCAAACTGCCTTCCACAGTGGTTGCACCATTTGACATTCCCACCAACAGTGGATGAGTGTGCCTCATTCTCTGCATCCTCTCCAGCACTTGTCATTTTCTGTTTTGTTGATAATGGCCATTCTGGTGGGTGTGAGATGATATCTCATTGTGGTTTTGATTTGCATTTCTCTAATGGCCAGGGACATTGAGCATCTCTTCATGTGCCTTTTGGCCATTTGTATTTCCTCCTCTGAGAGGTGTCTATTCAAGTCTTTTTCCCATTTTGTAATTGGGTTGGCTGTCTTTTTGTTGTTGAGTTGGACAATCTCTTTATAAATTCTGGATACTAGACCTTTATCTGATATGTCATTTCCAAATATTGTTTCCCATTGTGTAGGCTGTCTTTCTACTTTCTTGATGAAGTTCTTTGATGCACAAAAGTGTTTAATTTTGAGGAGCTCCCATTTATTTATTTCCTTCTTCAGTGCTCTTGCTTTAGGTTTAAGGTACATAAAACTGCCTCCAATTGTAAGATTCATAAGATATCTCCCTACATTTTCCTCTAACTGTTTTATGGTCTTAGACCTAATGTTTAGATCTTTGATACATTTTGAGTTAACTTTTGTGTAGGGTGTGAGATATGGGTCTTCTTTCATTCTTTTGCATATGGATATCCAGTTCTCTAGGCACCATTTATTGAAGAGACTGTTCTGTCCCAGGTGAGTTGGCTTGACTGCCTTATCAAAGATCAAATGTCCATAGATGAGAGGGTCTATATCTGAGCACTCTATTCGATTCCATTGGTCGATATATCTATCTTTATGCCAATACCATGCTGTTTTGACCACTGTGGCTTCATAATATGCCTTAAAGTCAGGCAGCGCAAGACCTTCAGCTTCGTTTTTTTTCCTCAAGATGGTTTTAGCAATTCGGGGCACCCTGCCCTTCCAGATAAATTTGCTTATTGGTTTTTCTATTTCTGAAATATAAGTTGTTGGGATTTTGATTGGTATTGCATTGAATCTGTAAATCAATTTAGGTAGGATCGACATCTTACCTATATTTAGTCTTCCAATCCATAAACACGGTATGCCCTTCATCTATTTAGGTCTTCTGTGATTTCTTTTAGCAGTTTTTTGTAGTTTTCTTTATATAGGTTTTTTTGTCTCTTTAGTTAAATTTATTCCTAGGTATTTTATTCTTTTAGTTGCAATTGTAAATGGGATTCGTTTCTTGATTTCCCCCTCCACTTGTTCATTGCTAGTGTATAGAAATGCTCCAGATTTTTGAATGTTGATCTTGTAACCTGCTACTTTGCTGTACTCATTTATTAGCTCTAGTAGTTTTGTTGTGGATTTTTCCGGGTTTTCGACGTATAGTATCATATCGTCTGCAAACAGTGATAGTTTTACTTCTTCCTTTCCAATTCTGATGCCTTGTATTTCTTTTTTTTTGTCTAATTACTCTGGCTAGAACCTCCAACACAATGTTGAATAATAGTGGTGATAGTGGACATCCTTGTCTTGTTCCTGATCTTAGGGGGAAAGTTTTCAATTTTTCCCCATTGAGGATGATATTAGCTGTGGGTTTTTCATATATTCCCTCTATCATTTTAAGGAAGTTCCCTTGTATTCCTATCCTTTGAAGTGTTTTCAACAGGAAAGGATGTTGAATCTTGTCAAATGCCTTCTCTGCATCAATTGAGATGATCATGTGATTTTTCTGCTTTGATTTGTTGATATGGTGTATTACATTAATTGATTTTCTTATGTTGAACCATCCTTGCATACCTGGGATGAATCCTACTTGGTCATGATGTATAATTCTTTTAATGTGTTGTTGGATACGATTTGCTAGAATTTTATTGAGGATTTTTGCATCTATATTCATTAGAGAGATTGGCCTGTAGTTTTCTTTTTTTGTAATATCTTTGCCTGGTTTTGGTATGAGGGTGATGTTGGCTTCATAGAATGAATTAGGTAGCTTACCCTCCGCTTCGATTATTTTGAAGAGTTTGAGGAGATTTGGTACTAATTCTTTCTGGAATGTTTGATAGAATTCACATGTGAAGCCGTCTGGTCCTGGACTTTTCTTTTTAGGAAGCTTTTGAATGACTGATTCAATTTCTTTACTTGTGATTGGTTTGTTGAGGTCATCTATTTCTCCTTGAGTCAAAGTTGGTTGTTCATGTCTTTCCAGGAACCCGTCCATTTCCTCTAAATTGTTGTATTTATTAGCGTAAAGTTGTTCATAGTATCCTGTTATTACCTCCTTTATTTCTGTGAGGTCAGTAGTTATGTCTCCTCTTCCATTTCTGATCTTACTTATTTGCGTCCTCTCTCTTCTTCTTTTTGTCAATCTTGCTAAGGGCCCATCAATCTTATTGATTTTCTCATAGAACCAACTTCTGGCCTTATTGATTTTCTCTATTGTTTTCATGTTTTCAATTTCATTTATTTCTGCTCTAATCTTTGTTATTTCTTTCCTTTTGCTTGCTTTGGGATTAGTTTGCTGTTCTTTCTCCAGTTCTTCCAAGTGGACAGTTAATTCCTGAATTTTTGCCTTTTCTTTTTTTCTGATATAGGCATTAAGGGCAATAAATTTCCCTCTTAGCACTGCCTTTGCTGCGTCCCATAAGTTTTGATATGTTGTGTTTTCATTTTCATTCGCCTCTAGGTATTTACTAATTTCTCTTGCAATTTCTTCTTTAACCCACTTGTTGTTTAAGAGTGTGTTGTTGAGCCTCCATGTATTTGTGAATTTTCAGGCACTCCGCCTATTATTGATTTCCAACTTCATTCCTTTATGATTCGAGAAAGTGTTGTGTATGATTTCAATCTTTTTATATTTGTTAAGACTTGCTTTGTGACCCAGCATATGGTCTATCTTTGAGAATGATCCATGAGCACTTGAGAAAATGGTGTATCCTGCTGTCGTGGGATGTAATGTCCTATGTCTGTTAAGTCTAGCTCATTTATAGTAATATTCAGATTCACTATTTCTTTATTGATCCTCTGTCTAGATGTTCTGTCCATTGATGAGAGTGGTGAATTAAAGTCTCCAACTATTATGGTATATGAGTCTATTTCCCTTTTCAGTGTTTGCAGTGTATTCCTCACGTATTTTGGGGCATTCTGGTTTGGTGCATAAATATTTATGATTGTTATGTCTTCTTGTTTAATTGTTCCTTTTATTAGTATATAGTATCCTTCTTTGTCTCTTTTAACTGTTTTACATTTGAAGTCTAATTTGTTGGATATTAGTATAGCCACTCCTGCTCTTTTCTGGTTGTTATTTGCATGAAATATCTTTTCCCAACCTTTCACTTTCAACCTATGTTTATCTTTGGGTCTAAGATGTGTTCCTGTAGACAGCATATAGAAGGATCCTGTTTTTTAATCCATTCTGCCAATCTATGTCTTTTGATTGGGGAATTCAGTCCATTAACATTTAGTGTTATTACTGTTTGGATAATATTTTCCTCTAACATTTTGCCTTTTGTATTATATATATCATATCTGATTTTCCTTCTTTCTACACTCTTCCCCATACCTCTCTCTTCTTTTTGTATCTGACTCTAGTGCTCCCTTTAGTATTTCTTGCAGAGCTGGTCTCTTGGTCACAAATTCTCTCAGTGACTTTTTGTCTGAGAATGTTTTAATTTCTCCCTCATTTTTGAAGGATAATTTTGCTGGATATAGGAGTTTTGGTTGGCAGTTTTTCTCTTTTAGTAATTTAAATATATCATCCCACTGTCTTCTAGCTTCCATGGTTTCTGCTGAGAAATCTACACATAGTCTTATTGGGTTTCCCTTGTATGTGATGGATTGTTTTTCTCTTGCTGCTTTCAAGATCCTCTCTTTCTCCTTGACCTCTGACATTCTAACTAGTAAGTGTCTTGAAGAATGCCTATTTGGGTCTAATCTTTTTGGGGTGCGTTGCACTTCTTGCATCTGTAATTTTAGGTCTTTCATAAGAGTTGGGAAATTTTCAGTGATAATTTCTTCCATTAGTTTTTCTCCTCCTTTTCCCTTCTCTTCTCCTTCTGGGACACCCACAACAGGTATATTTGTGCGCTTCATATTGTCATTCAGTTCCCTGATCCCCTGTTCAAATTTTTCCATTCTTTTCCCTATAGTTTCTGTTTCTTTTTGGAATTCAGATGTTCCATCCTCCAAATCGCTAATTCTATCTTCTGTCTCTTTAAATCTATCATTGTAGGTATCCATTGTTTTTTCCATCTTTTCTACTTTATCCTTCACTTCCATAAGTTCTGTGATTTGTTTTTTCAGTTTTTCTATTTCTTCTTTTTGTTCAGCCCATGTCTTCTTCATGTTCTCCCTCAATTTATCGATTTCATTTTTGAAGAGGTTTTCCATTTCTGTTCGTATATTCAGCATTAGTTGTCTCAGCTCTTGTATCTCATTTGAACTATTGGTTTGTTCCTTTGACTGGGCCATATTCTCAATCTTCTGAGCATGGACCGTTATCTTCTGCTGCTGTCGTCTGGGCATTTAGTCAGATTTGCCTGGGTGTCGGACCCAACAAGGTTGTAAGATTTTTCTGTGAAATCTCTGGGTTCTGTTTTTCTTATTCTGCCCAGTAGGTGGCGCTCGTGGCACACGTTTGTCTCACATGTTTGGAAGGGATCCCCCCGGTCACCGATCTCCGCGGCCTGGGGATTTCCGATCCAATTCTCTCAGTTGGTTCGGGGGGCCGCGCGTGGTGGGGGCGTCAGCCGCCGCAGCTTGAGGGGACCCTGTGGCTCCTTCATTAATTCCCCTATTGGTGTTTGGTTGGACCCAGTCTCTGCCACTGTCGGAAATTCCCTCCTCTCCCTGGAGGGGTGTCAGTTGCCGGCCGCAGCGGGCCCGGGGAATTCGCCACCGGACCAGGAAGTCGCCCGTGGGGGAGGGGCATCAGTCACCGGCCGCCGCGGCCTGGGGAATTCGCCACCGGACAAGGAAGCCACCCGCGGGGGAGGGCCACCGTGGCTTGGGAAACCCTCTGATCCGAGACTCGTACCGGTCCAGGAAGCCGCCTTCAAAAGAGGGGCACCGGCCGCCACGGCTTGGGAAACTTGCCTCTCCGAGACTCTCAGCCGGCCTGGGAAGGAGGGAGGGAGGAGCTCCGGCCGCCACAGCTGATGCTGCTCGGGAAATCGCGCGCCGCTCGGGGATCTCACCGCAGCCAAGTCTCGCAGTCAGACTAGCCAGTCCAGACTGGGGTATGCTGTGTGTCCATTCCCTGCCGTGGCCCCAGGAGGTGTTCTGCACTGTTTCTGTTCACCTAGTAGTTGCTCTGGAGGAGGAACTAAGACGCACGTACCTTACTAAGCCGCCATCTTGGCCCCGCCTCGACTCTTTATTTTATCTCATTTCGCTCTTGCCCATTTTGGTCAAGAAGGTTTTCTCAATCCCTTGATGCTGAGTCCCAGCTCATTGTAGGATTTCTATCCCACGTTGCCAGGAGGATCCACACCCCTGGGAGTCATGTCCTACGTGGAGATGGGGAGGGCGGTGAGTTTGCAACCATGTTTTGCTAAACCAAAACGTAACGCATCTAATAGGAAGTTGTTAAGTATATATTACTTCAATGTTCAGTCCCCTGCTAAATGGCTGCTTGCAGACCAGATTCTTGAATTACAGGATACATTAATCAAAATTACAATTTAGAAGTCAAAAGCTTTGACTCTTTTAATTCCAATTTTAATAACCCCTGCACACACCCCGCCCCACCCCCCCCAAACTTCATATCCATAAAGAAGCATAGAACACAGCAGCAGTGTCTGGACACATGCTAGATTAATAAATGCTGTATTAATTAACAGCATTTAAACCACACCCTCAATATAACTAAGCCGTCTTTTAAAAGCAGTTCTTGTATAATCATGCCAACTTGGATATTTGGGCCATCTTTCTGAACTGTCAGACCCTCAAGTTTTATGTGATTAATGTATATATAGAGAAAATTAGAAAGGCTTCAGATTGAGTCAACAGTAGTTTTCTTGATCCCCCGATTACAATATCCTCTTTACAGTATATCCTTGTTGAACATTTGGAATGGATTAAGACTTGAAACTTCCAGATGTTTAAACTACTAACTGTAAATTCAAACTCATTAAAAAGAGCAGATTTACTACCTCTACTTAGTTTTGAAGTCTGTTGTTCACCCTGTCCAAATAATTTATGAAACCAAATACAGTGGCAAGTAGTGTATTCTATTTTTATAGTATTCATGGTGGGAAACGAGAGGCATTAAAAAAAAAGTCTGGAAATTAACTGCCGTTTTAGCCAACCTAAAGATCACATTCATTGTTGTTTCTAAGCTAGTAATTGTTTCCTGAAACTAATATAGTAGAGATTTTTATGATAATCTGTATCAAAAATTACCTTGCTTTTTCTGGCCACAAAAATCTGGCTACAGAGGAGCATTTTGAATATGGCAAGAAGACAGCTGCACCCACTTTCATACAATAAGTGGATCTGGATCTACAGTCCTTTGTGGTAGTGTCTTGGCAGCCAAACAAAGGTGGCAGCATTTCTACACCCAGTTTATAAAGTCTCAGAAGTTTCAAGCCCCAATTTTTTTTTTTTTTTTGCAAGGAACCCACATGGACTATTATGAGTGCATTTTAGAGATGTTGTGCTGAAAGCTGGCAATGGATAAAACAAAAATATAAAAGGGGCCTATTCCTAAAGAAAATATTTCTTCTAGAAACCCTAAGAATGAAGTGGCTTTCACAGTCAATTTTAAAATTGAAGGACTGAACTGAAGTACCTGGCTCTGGCACTTATTAGCTATATAATTTGGGGCAATTCATTTAGCTCTGTGAGCTTTATTTCTCAACTTAAAACAGGGTATAATACCTGTCTAAGTTTTTTTTTGTTTGTTTGTTTTTTTTGAGAATGGAATAATTCAAAGTACTTTGTAAGCTCTAAAGTATTATGTAATAGTAATACACATTGCAGTTGCAATTTTCCTATATTTTATGAATTACTTTAAATAGCACTTAAAGAGTGGCTTTCCATAACATGAAACAAAAACAAAAACCAGATCCAACTAAGTTATTTCAGAGGAACTGGCTTTAGGGTAGGGCTCTCTCAGCTCAATTATTATTTACTCCTGTGTTACAGTGAAAATTAAATGAAAATTACATAAACTATTAAATAAATCACTTGTTCTAATTTCTTTTATTTTATAGATAACAAATCCTATATCATGCTGAATAGCTTCAATTATGTAACTTTTCCGAAAATGAGTGGATATGTCAAAAGCAAAAATTCCTCCAACTGGATATGCTTAAAATCTTGAATAAATTTTCTAATATATTTTGCAAGCTGTTTAGATATACAGAATTTTTAAAATGTTTTTTATTGTGAAACATGACACATATACCAAAAACAAAAGCAGTTATTTTCAAAGTAAACTCCAACAAGCAGCTATAGAACAGATTTCATAGTTTTGTACGGGTTAGCATTCCAGTTTCAAGTTTTTCCTTTTAGCTACTCCAAAAACACCAGAGGCAAAAAGAAATATCAATATAGCGATTCAGCATTCATATTCATTTATTAAACCCTATCTTTTCTGTTATAACTCCTCCTTCCTTGATCCTTTTTCCACTCTATTAGGATCTTTGGGTTATGCCCTTTCTAACTGTTACATGTTGAAAAAAACAGGTGTTCATAATATAAGATGGGGGATGGAATTAGTTGATATTCTTGGAGAGGCTGGCCCCTCTGGGATTCAGGGCTTATCTGACCTAGGAACCCTCTAGAGGTAATGGGTTTCAGGAAAGTAAGCTTAGTGCACGAAACTTTTAAAGAGTCTCAGTTAGAGCCCTAGGTGTTCTTTGGGGCTAACAGGCATGATGTTGGTTAGGATTTGGTAAACTGTGGAAATCAGCAGTGTCTCGCTGAAGCTTGCATTAAGAGTAGTCTCCAGAATAGCCTCTAAACTCTATTTGAACTGCCTTAGCCACTGATATCTTGTTTTGTTATCTTTTTTCTCTCCCTTGTGGTCCAGAAGGCATTATCCATCCTACAGTGCCAGAACCAGGCTCATCCCCAGGAGTCATGTCCCACAATGTCAGGGAGACTTTCACCCTTGAATGTCATGTCTCATGTGGGGACAGGGGAAGGTTGGGACTAGAAAGAGACAGGCCACATCTGAGCAACTAAAGAGGTTTCCTGAAAGCAACTCTTAGGCAGAATTATAGGAGTCTTAGTTTCTCTACCAAAGAAATAAGTTTCATAAGGGCAAAGCTCAAAATCAAGGGCTTGGCCTATTTTCTTGGGAGTCCCTAATGTTTGCAAGAGCACCAGGGGGGGTTCCCAAATGTAAAAGTGTAATAGTTCCATATTTTTTCTCCAGTCTCTCAAGAGACTTACCAATACTTTTTATTGTATTGGTAATACAATACAGCCCTCCATAGTGTGGGACATCTCCGGGTATTACATTAAGCTATACAGAATTACAAGGCCTCATTCCTGTTCTGGGCTCCATGTGTTTGGGTTGTTTAAAAGACCTATCTAGACAAGTTGATTTAGATTGTGTTTTACAGAAAATTAAGATTCTAGACACAATAAATCTCTCTGCCTTTGGTCTCATAGAGTAGGCGAAGGTCTAGAGTACATATATCATCTTTTGCCCTGTATTCTGATTTACCTTAGTCCCAACCAGATTGGCTTTATTTTTATCTATAATTGAAGGCTGATCTTTTTTTCAGTTGCTTTAACTGTTATTGTATATAGCTATGCTAACTTTTGGGCTACAGCACTCCATTTTTGGGTCTTAGCTGTCACAGAGTTACTCTAAGTTCCAGGGAAATATCAGCTGATACACATACAGCTCAGTGTCTCAGAATATAGAAATACACTTAACAACTTTGACTAAGTATGGCTACTATAAGAGCTTGCAATCTAAGCTCCAATTTTCTTATAAGTACTTTCTGAAAGAGACTATAGCATTTTTGTTCTTTAGTTTCTGGCTTATTTTGCACAACACATTGTTCCTAAGATTCATCCAGTTTGTTGTGTGCCTCACGACGCCATTCCTTTTTGTAGCTACATAGTACTCCACCATATACATATAACTGATATATATATATAATTATCAGTTTGTCTTTTGGCTTCTCAGTCACTGTACCCTTCCACTGGGCATCATGGATAATGTCCAAAATAAACAAATCATGTCTTACACTATCCTCACTTGGTTGTACAATCAGCAGCACTCTCAATTTTGAACAATTTTCATTGGTCCAGAGAGACAAAGAACCAACAAACACAGCCTCATTGAATATCAAATTAAAACCTCCCCTAATCTCTTTCCCACCCACCCCCACCTTCAATTATTTACCGCTAGTATTGCTGTGGTACTGCTGCTGTCTTCCTGTTAACTATAGGCCATAGCATGAAATATTATTAGTTATCCCCCCTTACCCCTCTATTATTGCTCTTTGTACAACATTTACACCTTTGAAGGAGCTCATGCAAGAACTTAATTATAATTGTAGAGTTAATTGGTGAGATACGTGGCACTATGCATCCCCTTTCAATCATAATCACCTTCGCTATGGCAATGTTTACTTATAACCTCACTAATTAGCTACCATCACTTCTATCTATTCCTTTACATTTAAGTTCAACCTCATTGGGTAACCTATCCCATCTCTAGCTTCTGTGTACCACTAAGTCCTCTATATTCTACAGTGTAAACCTTTGAGTCACCTTTACCAGAGACATAATAGTGAAATCATACAGTGTCATGCTCATGTTCATGTGTCAACTTGGCCAGGTGGTGGTGCCTATTTGTCTGGTTGGGCAAGTGCTGACCTGTCTATTGCTATGAGGATGTTTCATGGACTTAAATCATGATTAAGTTGGCTGCATCCACAGATGATAGCATTTGTAATCACCTAAGGGGAGTGTCTTCTTTGATAAGTGGCATTAATCTTATCATTGAAAGGCTTTTAAGGATTCCAGAGAGATAGTTTCTTTTCCTGATTCAGCTGGCAAGCCTCTCCTGTGGAGTTCATCCAGACCCTTCATCAGAGTCATCAGATTCACAGCTTGCCCTACAGATTTTGAACTCTTTCATTTCAATCATTGACCCAGCCAGCCTCTCCGAGAGTTCGTCAGAGTTACCAGCTTGCAGCCTGCCCTACAGACCTTGGCCTCTACATTCCCACAGTTATGTGAGACATTTTTATAAATTTTATATCTACAGATATTTCCCGCTGATTCTATTTCTCTAGTGAACCCTAACTAATACATAGTATCTATCCTTTTGTGTCTGACTTATTTCATTCAGCATTGTCTTCAAGTTTTATCCATGTTGTCATATGATTTGGGATCTCATTTCGTTTTACTGCTGCATAATATTCCATCATATGTACATACCACATTTTGCTTATCTGCTCCTCTGTTGATGGGCACTTGGGTTATTTCCATCTTTTGGCAATTGTGAAAAGTACCGCTATGAACATTGGTGTGCAAATGTCTGTGGAACTGCTTTCAGCTCTTCGGTGTATATACCAAGTATTGGTGTTGCCAGGTTGTAGGGCAATTTGATAGTTAGTTTCCTGAGGAACCACCAAACTATCTTCCACAGCAGGCTGAACCATTATACATTTCCCACCAACAGTGAATAAGCGTTCCAATTCTTCCAATTCTCTCCAACATTTGTAGTTTTCTGTTTGTTTAATAGCAGTCATTCTTATAGGTGTGACGTAATAATCTTATTGTAGTCTTGATTTGCATTTCCCTAGCTAGTAAAGATGAACATCACGTCATGTGCTTTTTAGCCACTTGTATTTGATTTTTGGAAAAAATGCCTATTCATACCCTTTGCCAATTTTATAATTGCATTGTTCTTGTTGTTGAGTTGTTTAATTTGTGTACACAGGATATCAAAACTTTATCCAATATTTGGTTTTCAAATATTTTCTCCCATTGAGTTGACTGACTCTTCACCTTTTTGACAAAGTCCTTTGAGGCACAGAAGCTTTTGATTTTAAGGAGTTCCCGTTTATCAATTCTTGCAATGCTTGTGCTTTGGGTGTAAAGTTTAAGAAACTACCACCTACTGTTAATGAGTCTTAAAGATGTTTCCCTGTATTTTCTTCTAGGAATTTTATGGTACAAACTCTTATATTTAGGTCTTTGATTCACTTTGAGTTAATTTTTGTATAAGGTGTAAAGTAAAGGTCCCCTTTCATTCTTTCGGCTATTGGTATCCAGTTCTGTAATGCCCATTTATTGAAAAGACTATTCTCTCCCAGTTTAGTGGATTTGGGGGCCTTGTTGAAGATCAATTGACCAGAGATTTGGTGGTATATCCCTACACTCATGATTCAGTTCCTTTGGCTAATACTTCTATCCCTGCACCAGAACTATGCTGTTGTGACCACTGTGGCTTTATAGTAAGCTTTAAAGTCAGGGAATGTTAGTCCTCCAACATAAGTCTTATTTTTTAGGATACTTTTAGCTATTCAAGGTCTCTTTCCCTTCCAAATAAATTTGATAACTAGCTTTTGCAAGTCTTCAAAGTAGGTTGTTGGAATTTTATTGTTATTGCATTGAATCTGTAGATCAATTTTTTTTAATTAACATCTCACTGACATTTGACCTTCCTATCCATGAGTACAAAATGTCTTTCCATCTACTTAAGATCTTCTGATTTCTTTTAGCAATGTTTAGTACTTTTCTGTGTATAAGTCCTTGACATTTCTAGTTAAACCTATTCCTAGATACTTGATTATTCTGGGTGCTGTTTTGATTGGAATTTTTTCCTTAATTGTCTCCTCAATTAGGTCATAACCTGTTGTAGTGGTTAGGTTCATGTATCAACTTGGCCAGGTGATGGAAGCCTGTTGTCTGGTCATCTAAATGCTGGCCAGTCTGTTGCTATGAGGACATCTCGTGGACTTAAATCAAAAGCATGTTGGTTGCATCTTTGGCTGATTACATCTTCAGTTGGCTAAGGGAAGTGCTTTCCTCAATGAGTGACAATCTAATTACCTGAAGGTAAGAGAGAATCTGTCTCCGCCTCAGCCAGCCAGCTTCTCCTGGGAAGTAACTAAGGACCTTCACTGGACCTGCCAGCTCATGGCCTGCCCTACGAATTTTGGACTCTTGCATCCCCACGGTTCCATGAGACACTTTTATAAATCTTACATTCACAGATATCTCCTGTTGGTTATGTTTCACTGAGAAACCTGAGTAATACAACTGTGTATAGAAACATTACTGATTTTTGTACACTAATCTTCTATCTCAGCACTTTGCTGAATTTATTAGCTCAAGAGTCTGTTGTAGTTTTCTCATAGTTTTCCAAGTATAGGATCATGCCATCTACAAATAATTAAAGTTTTACTCCTTCCATTCCTATTTGGATGCCTTTTATTTCTTTCTCCTGACTGATCACTCCAGCTAGGATTTCTAGTACAATTCTGAACAGTAAGGTGATAATGGGCCTCATGTCTCCTTCCCAATTTTAAAAGGAATGCTTTTTTTTTGCAGCTTCATTCAGTGTTTTAACATAATTACATTACAATTAGGCATTATTGTGCTGTCCATTTTTGAGTTTTTGTATCTAGTCCTGTTGCACAGTCTGTATCCCTTCAGCTCCAATTACCCGTTATCTTATCCTGTTTCTAACTCCTGCTGGTCTCTGTTACCAAAGACATATTCCAAGTTTATTCTCGAACGTCGGTTCACATCAGTGGGACCATACAGTATTTGTCCTTTAGTTTTTGGCTAGACTCACTCAGCATGTTCTCTAGGTCCATCCATGTTATTACATGCTTCATAAGTTTATCCTGTCTTAAAGTTGCATAATATCCCATCTTATGTGTATACCACAGTTTGTTTAGCCACTTGTCTGTTGATGGACATTTTGGCTGTTTCCATCTCTTTGCAATTGTAAATAACACTGCTATAAACATTGGTGTGCAAATGTCCGTTTGTGTCTTTGCCCTTAAGTCCTTTGAGTAGATACCTAGCAATGGTATTGCTGGGTCGTATGGCAATTCTATATTCAGTTTTTTGAGGAACTGCCAAACTGCCTTCCACAGTGGTTGCACCATTTGACATTCCCACCAACAGTGGATGAGTGTGCCTCTTTCTCCGCATCCTCTCCAGCACTTGTCATTTTGTTTTGTTGATAATGGCCATTCTGGTGGGTGTGAGATGATATCTCATTGTGGTTTTGATTTGCATTTCTCTAATGGCCAGGGACATTGAGCATCTCTTCATGTGCCTTTTGGCCATTTGTATTTCCTCTTCTGCGAGGTGTCTGTTCAAGTCTTTTCCCATTTTGTAATTGGGTTGGCTGTCTTTTTGTTGTTGAGTTGGACAATCTCTTTATAATTTCTGGATACTAGACCTTTATCTGATGTATTGTTTCCAAATATGGTCTCCCATTGTGTAGGCTGTCTTTCTACTTTCTTGATGAAGTTCTTTGATGCACAAAAGTGCTTAATTTTGAGGAGCTCCCATTTATTTATTTCCTTCTTCAGTGCTCTTGGTTTAGGTTTAAGGTCCATAAAACCGCCTCCAATTGTAAGTTTCATAAGATATCTCCAACATTTTCCTCTAACTGTTTTATGGTCTTAGACCTAATGTTTAGATCTTTGATTCATTTTGAGTTAACTTTTGCATAGGGTGTGAGATATGGGTCTTCTTTCATTCTTTTGCATATGGATATCCAGTTCTCTAGGCACCATTTATTGAAGAGACTGTTCTGTCCCAGGTGAGTTAGCTTGACTGCCTTATCAAAGATCAAATGTCCATAGATGAGAGGGTCTATACCTGAGCACTCTATTCGATTCCATTGGTCGATATATCTATCTTTATGCCAATACCATGCTGTTTTGACCACTGTGGCTTCATAATATGCCTTAAAGTCAGGCAGCGCGACCTCCAGCTTCGTTTTTTTCCCTCAAGTTACTTTCAGCAATTCGGTGCACCCTGCCCTTCCAGATAAATTTGTTTACTGGTTTTTCTATTTCTGAAAAGTAAGTTGTTGGGATTTTGATTGGGATTGCATTGAATCTGTAAATCAATTTAGGTAGGATTGACATCTTAACTATATTTAGTCTTCCAATCCATGAACACGGTATGCCCTTCCATCTATTTAGGTCTTCTGTGATTTCTTTTAACAGTTTTTTGCAGTTTTCTTTATATAGGTTTTTTGTCTCTTTAGTTAAATTTATTCCTAGGTATTTTATTCTTTTAGTTGCAATTGTAAATGGGATTCGTTTCTTGATTTCTCCCTCAGCTTGTTCATTGCTAGTGTATAGAAATGCTCCAGATTTTTGAATGTTGATCTTGTAACCTGCTACTTTGCTGTACGCATTTATTAGCTCTAGTAGTTTTGTTGTGGATTTTTACGGGTTTCTGACGTATAGTATCATATCGTCTGCAAACAGTGATAGTTTTACTTCTTCCTTTCCAATTTTGATGCCTTGTATTTCTTTTTCTTGCCTAATTGCTCTGGCTAGAACCTCCAACACGATGTTGAATAATAGTGGTGATAGTGGACATCCTTGTCTTGTTCCTGATCTTAGGGGGAAAGTTTTCAATTTTTCCCCATTGAGGATGATATTAGTTGTGGGTTTTTCATATATTCCCTCTATCATTTTAAGGAAGTTCCCTTGTATTCCTATCCTTTGAAGTGTTTTCAACAGGAAAGGATGATGAATCTTGTCAAATGCCTTCTCTGCATCAATTGAGATGATCATGTGATTTTCTGCTTTGGTTTGTTGATATGGTGTATTACATTAATTGATTTTCTTATGTTGAACCATCCTTGCATACCTGGGATGAATCCTACTTGGTCATGATGTCTAATTCTTTTAATGTGTTGTTGGATTCGATTTGCTAGAATTTTGTTGAGGATTTTTGCATCTATATTCATTAGAGAGATTGGCCTGTAGTTTTCTTTTTTTGTAATATCTTTGCCTGGTTTTGGTATGAGGGTGATGTTGGCTTCATAGAATGAATTAGGTAGCTTACAGTCCGCTTCAATTTTTTTGAAGTGTTTGAGGAGATTTGGTACTAATTCTTTCTGGAATGTTTGACAGAATTCACATGTGAAGCCGTCTGGTCCTGGACTTTTCTTTTTAGGAAGCTTTTGAAGGACTGATTCAATTTCTTTACTTGTGATTGGTTTGTTGAGGTCATCTATTTCTCCTTGAGTCAAAGTTGGTTGTTCATGTCTTTCCAGGAACCCGTCCATTTCATCTAAATTGTTGTATTTATAGGCGTAAAGTTATTCATAGTATCCTGTTATTACCTCCTTTATTTCTGTGAGGTCAGCGGTTATGTCTCCTCTTCCATTTCTGATCTTACTTATTTGCATCCTCTCTCTTCTTCTTTTTGTCAATTTTGCTAAGGGCCCATCAATCTTATTGATTTTCTCATAGAACCAACTTCTGGTCTTATTGATTTTCTCTATTGTTTACAATTTCATTTATTTCTGTTCTAATCTTTGTTATTTCTTTCCTTTTGCTTGCTTTGGGGTTAGTTTGCTGTTCTTTCTCCAGTTCTTCCAAGTGGACAGTTAATTCCTGAATTTTTGCCTTTTCTTTTTTACTGATATAGGCATTTAGGGCAATAAATTCCCCTCTTAGCACTGCCTTTGCTGCGTCCCATAAGTTTTGATATGTTGTGTTTTCATTTTCATTCGCCTCTACGTATTTACTAATTTCTCATTCAATTTCTTCTTTGACCCACTCATTGTTTAAGAGTGTGTTGTTGAGCCTCCACGTATTTGTGAATTTTCTGGCACTCCGCCTATTTATTGATTTCCAACTTCATTCCTTTATGATCTGTGAAAGTGTTGTGTATGATTTCAATCTTTTAAAATTTGTTAAGACTTGCTTTGTTACCCAGCATATGGTCTATCTTTGAGAATGATCCATGAGCACTTGAGAAAAAGGTGTATCCTGCTGTTGTGGGATGTAATGTCCTGTAAATGTCTGTTAAGTCTAGCTCATTTATAGTAATATTCAGATTCACTATTTCTTTATTGATCCTCTGTCTAGATGTTCTGTCCATTGATGAGAGTGGTGAATTGAAGTCTCCAACTATTATGGTATATGCGTCTATTTCCCTTTTCAGTGTTTGCAGTGCATTCCTCACGTATTTTGGGGAATTCTGGTTCGGTGCGTAAATATTTATGATTGTTATGTCTTTTTGTTTAATTGTTCCTTTTATTAGTATATAGTGTCCTTCTTTGTCTCTTTTAACTGTTTTACATTTGAAGTCTAACTTGTTGGATATTAGTATAGCCACTCCTGCTATTTTCTGGTTGTTATTTGCATGAAATATCTTTTCCCAACCTTTCACTTTCAACCTATGTTTATCTTTGGGTCTAAGATGTGTTTCCTGTAGACAGCATATAGAAGGATCCTGTTTTTTAATACATTCTACCAGTCTATGTCTTTTGATTGGGGAAATCAGTCCATTAAAATTTAGTGTTATTACTGTTTGGATATTTTCTTCTAACATTTTGCCTTTTGTATTATATATATCATATCTGATTTTCCTTCTTTCTACACTCTTCTCCATACCTCTCTCTTCTGTCTTTTTGTATCTGACTCTAGTGCTCCCTTTAGTATTTCTTGCAGAGCTGGTCTCTTGGTCACAGATTCTCTCAGTGACTTTTTGTCTGAGAATGTTTTAATTTCTCCCTCATTTTTGAAGGACAATTTTGCTGGATATAGAAGTCGTGGTTGGCAGTTTTTCTCTTTTAGTAATTTAAATATATCATCCCACTGTCTTCTAGCTTCCATGGTTTCTGCTGAGAAATCTACACATAGTCTTATTGGGTTTCCCTTGTATGTGATGGATTGTTTTTTTCTTGCTGCTTTCAAGATCCTCTCTTTCTCTTTGACCTCTGACATTCTAACTAGTAAGTGTCTTGGAGAACGCCTATTTGGGTCTGTTCTCTTTGGGGTGCGCTGTACTTCTTGGATCTGTAATTTTAGGTCTTTCATAAGAGTTGGGAAATTTTCAGTGATAATTTCTTCCATTAGTTTTTCTCCTCCTTTTCCCTTCTCTTCTCCTTCTGGGACACCCACAACACGTATATTTATGCGCTTCATATTGTCATTCAGTTCCCTGATCCCTTGTTCAAATTTTTCCATTCTTTTCCCTATAGTTTCTGTTTCTTTTTGGAATTCAGATGTTCCATCCTCCACTTCACTAATTCTAGCTTCTGTCTCTTTAAATCTACCATTGTAGGTATCCATTGTTTTCTCCAGCTTTTCTACTTTGTCCTTTACTCCCATAAGTTCTGTGATTTGTTTTTTCAGTTTTTCTATTTCTTCTTTTTGTTCAGCCCATGTCTTCTTCATGTCCTCTCTCAATTTATCGATTTGGTTTTTGAAGAGGTTTTCCATTATTGTTCGTATATTCAGCATTAGTTGTTTCAGCTCCTGTATCTCATTTGAACTATTGGTTTGTTCCTTTGACTGGGCCATATTTTCAATTTTCTGAGCATGATCCGTTATCTTCTGCTGGCGTCTGGGCATTTAATCAGATTTCCCTAGGTTTAAGACCCTGCAGGTTGAAAGATTTTTCTCTGAAATCTCTGGGCTCTGTTTTTCTTATCCTGCCCAGTAGGCGGCGCTCGTGGTGCTCATCTGTCTGCGTTCCCACCAGTACAAGATGCTGTGGCCCCTTTAACTTTGGAAAACTCTCGCTGTAGGGGGGGTCGCAAGCCAAAGCGACTTGGGGGAGTGCCAATCCGAATATTCCAGCTGGCCGGGGATCCACACCTGGGGAGGGTCGCCGGCTTCCGCGGCTTGGGGGACGCCTGTCCAAATTTCCCAGCCGGCCCTGGGCGCCAAGCGTGTTGGGGGGGGCGCCAGCCGCCGCAGCTTGGGGCAGTGCCTATCCACCGTTCCCAGCCGCACCGGGAAGCCACGTGTTTGGAAGGGATCCCGGTCGCCAGTCTCCGCGGCTTGGGGGGAACTCTGATCCAATTCCCTCAGCTGGTCCAGGGGGCCACGCGTGGGGGGGCGGCGCCAGCCGCCATGGCTTGAGGGTATCGCCTGTCCTATACTCCCAGCCGGCCCGGGAAGGAGGGAGGGCGGGACTCCGGCTGCCTGCCGCCCTGGCCCAGGGAAGCACGAGCCCCTCGGCGTTCTCACCGCAGCGGATTCTCCCAGCCAGTCAGCCGTTCCAGAATGGGGTACACTGTCTTCTTGGTCTCTGCCGTGGCTCCAGGAGCTGTTCTGTGTCGTTTCTATTTCCCTAGTAGCTGTTCCGGAGGAGGAACTAAGACCCGCGCGTCTTACTAAGCCGCCATCTACTCTGGAAGTCAAGAGGAATGCTTTTAATCTCTCACTGTAAGTGTTCTAGTTTGCTAGCTGCCAGAATGCAATATACCAGAAACAGAATGGCTTTTAAAAGGGGAATTTAATGAGTTGCTAATTTACAGTTCTAAGGCCAGGAAGATCTCCAATCTAAGGCATCCAGGCAAAGATACCTTGGTTCAAGAAGGCCAATGAAATTCAGGGTTTCTCTCTTAAGTGGAAAGGCACATGGTGTTCTAGATTGCTAGCTGCCGGTATGCAATATACCAGAAACGGAATGGCTTTTAAAAGGGGTGAGTTTTTTTTTTTTTTTATTTTTATTTTTTTATTTTTTTTAATTAAAAAAATTAACTAACACAACATTAGAAATCAATCCATTCTACATATGCAATCAGTAATTCTTAATATCATCACATAGGTGTATGGTCATCATTTCTCAGTACATATGCATCGATTTAGAGAAAGAAATAGCACGACAACAGAAAAAGAAATACAGTGATAACACAGAGAGAAAACACAAATAAAAATAAAAAGTACAAAAATATATAAGAGAAAAAAAACAAAACAAAACAAAAAAACTATAGATCAGATGCAGCTTCATTCAGCGTTCCAACATATTACATTACAGTTAGTCAGTATTCTGCTGACCATTTTTTTTTTTAGACATCATACCATTCTACATATGCAATCAGTAATTCTTAACATCATCACATAGATGCATGATCATCGTTTCTTAGTACATTTGCATCGGTTTAGAAGAACTAGCAGTATAACAGAAAAAGATATAGAATGTTAATATAGAGAAAAAAAATAAAGGTAATAATAATAAGAACAAAACAAACAAAACAAAACAAAACAAAAACCTATAGCTCGGATGCAGCTTCGTTCAGTATTTTAACATGATTACTTTACAATTAGGTATTATTGTACTGTCCATTTTTGAGTTTTTGTATCTAGTCCTATTGCACCGTCTGTATTCCATCAGCTCCGATTACCCATTATCTTACCCTGTTTCTAACTCCTACTGAACTCTGTTACCAATGACATATTCCAAGTTTATTCTCGAGTGTCGATTCACATCATTGGGACCATACAGTATTTGTCTTTTAGCTTTTGGCTAGACTCACTCAGCATAATGTTTTCTAGGTCCATCCATGTTATTACATGCTTCATAAGTTTATCCTGTCTTAACGCTGCATAATATTCCATCGTATGTATATACCACAGTTTGTTTAGCCACTCGTCTGTTGATGGACATTTTGGCTGTTTCCATCTCTTTGCAATTGTAAATAACGCTGCTATAAACATTGGTGTGCAAATGTCTGTTTGAGTTTTTGCCCTTAATTCCTTTGAGTAGATTCCCAGCAATGGTATTGCTGGGTCGTATGGCAATTCTATATTCAGCTTTTTGAGGAACCGCCAAACTGCTTTCCACAGTGGTTGCACCATTTGACATTCCCACCAACAGTGGATAAGTGTGCCTCTTTCTCCGCATCCTCTCCAGCACTTGTCATTTTCTGTTTTGTTGATAATGGCCATTCTGGTGGGTGTGAGATGATATCTCATTGTGGTTTTGATTTGCATTTCTCTAATGGCCAGGGACATTGAGCATCTCTTCATGTGTCTTTTGGCCATTTGTATTTCCTCCTCTGAGAGGTGTCTATTCAAGTCTTTTTCCCATTTTGTAATTGGGTTGGCTATCTTTTTGTTGTTGAGTTGAACAATCTCATTATAAATTCTGGATACTAGACCTTTATCTGATATGTCGTTTCCAAATATTGATTCCCATTGTGTAGGCTGTCTTTCTACTTTCTTGATGAAGTTCTTTGATGCACAAAAGTGTTTAATTTTGAGGAGCTCCCATTTATTTATTTCCTTCTTCAGTGCTCTTGCTTTAGGTGTAAGGTCCATAAAACCGCCTCCAATTGTAAGATTAATAAGATATCTCCAACATTTTCCTCTGTTTTATGGTCTTAGACCTAATGTTTAGATCTTTGATACATTTTGAGTTAACTTTTGTATAGGGTGTGAGATATGGGTCTTCTTTCATTCTTTTGCATATGGATATCCAGTTCTCTAGGCACCATTTATTGAAGAGACTGTTCTGTCCCAGGTGAGTTAGCTTGACTGCCTTATCAAAGATCAAATGTCCATAGATGAGAGGGTCTATATCTGAGCACTCTATTCGATTCCATTGGTCGATATATCTATCTTTATGCCAATACCATGCTGTTTTGACCACTGTGGCTTCATAATATGCCTTAAAGTCTGGCAGCGCAAGACCTCCAGCTTCGTTTTTTTTCCTCAAGATGTTTTTAGCAATTCGGTGCACCCTGCCCTTCCAGATAAATTTGCTTATTGGTTTTTCTATTTCTGAAAAATAAGTTGTTGGGATTTTGATTGGTATTGCATTGAATCTGTAAATCAATTTAGGTAGGATTGACATCTTAACTATATTTAGTCTTCCAATCCATGAACACGGTATGCCCTTCCATCTGTTTAGGTCTTCTGTGATTTCTTTTAGCAGTTTTTTGTAGTTTTCTTTGTATAGGTCTTTTGTCTCTTTAGTTAAATTTATTCCTAGGTATTTTATTCTTTTAGTTGCAATTGTAAATGGGATTCGTTTCTTGATTTCCCCCTCCGCTTGTTCACTGCTAGTGTATAGAAATACTACAGATTTTTGAATGTTGATCTTGTAACCTGCTACTTTGCTGTACTCATTTATTAGCTCTGGTAGTTTTGTTGTGGATTTTTCCGGGTTTTCGACGTATAGTATCATATCGTCTGCAAACATTGATAGTTTTGCTTCTTCCTTTCCAGTTTTGATGCCTTGTATTTCTTTTTCATGTCTAATTGCTCTGGCTATTCCAACACAGTGTTAAATAACAATGGCGATAGTAGGCATCCTTGTCTTGTTCCTGATCTTAGGGGGAACGTTTTCAATTTTTCCCCATTAAGGATGATATTAGCTGTGGGTTTTTCATATATTCCCTCTATCATTTTAAGGAAGTTCCCTTGTATTCCTATCCTTTGAAGTGTTTTCAACAGGAAAGGATGTTGAATCTTGTCAAATGCCTTCTCTGCATCAATTGAGATGATCATGTGATTTTTCTGCTTTAATTTGTTGATATGGTGTATTACATTAATTGATTTTCTTATGTTGAACCATCCTTGCATACCTGGGATGAATCCTACTTGGTCGTGATGAATAATTCTTTTAATGTGTTGTTGGATACGATTTGCTAGAATTTTATTGAGGATTTTTGCATCTATATTCATTAGAGAGATCGGCCTGTAGTTTTCTTTTCTTGTAATATCTTTGCCTGGTTTTGGTATGAGGGTAATGTTGGCTTCATAGAATGAGTTAGGTAGTTTTCCCTCCACTTCGATTTTTTTGAAGAGTTTGAGGAGAGTTGGTACTAATTCTTTCTGGAATGTTTGATAGAATTCACATGTGAAGCCGTCTGGTCCTGGACTTTTCTTTTTAGGAAGCTTTTGAATGACTGCTTCGATTTCTTTTCTTGTGATTGGTTTGTTGAGATCATCTATCTCTTCTTGAGTCAAAGTTGGTTGTTCATGTCTTTCCAGGAACCCGTCCATTTCCTCTAAATTGTTGTATTTATTAGCGTAAAGTTGTTCATAGTATCCTGTTATTACCTCCTTTATTTCTGTGAGGTCAGTAGTTATGTCTCCTCTTCCATTTCTGATCTTATTTATTTGCATCCTCTCTCTTCTTTTTTTTGTCAATCTTGCTAAGGGCCCATCAATCTTATTGATTTTCTCATAGAACCAACTTCTGGCCTTATTGATTTTCTCTATTGTTTTCACGTTTTCAATTTCATTTATTTCTGCTCTAATCTTTGTTATTTCTTTCCTTTTGCTTGCTTTGGTGTTAGCTTGCTGTTCTTTCTCCAGTTCTTCCAAATGGATAGTTAATTCCTGAATTTTTGCCTTTTCTTCTTTTCTGATATAGGCATTTAGGGCAATAAATTTCCCTCTTAGCACTGCCTTTGCTGCGTCCCATAAGTTTTGATATGTTGTGTTTTCATTTTCATTCGCCTCGAGGTATTTGCTAATTTCTCTAGCAATTTCTTCTTTGACGCACTCGTTGTTTAGGAGTGTGTTGTTGAGCCTCCACGTATTTGTGAATTTTCTGGCACTCTGCCTATTATTGATTTCCAACATCATTCCTTTATCGTCCGAGAAAGTGTTGTGTAAGATTTCAATCTTTTTAAATTTGTTAAGACTTGCTTTGTGACCCAGCATATGGTCCATCTTTGAGAATGATCCATGAGCACTTGAGAAAAAGGTGTATCCTGCTGTTGTGGGATGTAATGTCCTATAAATGTCTATTAAGTCTAGTTCATTTATAGTAATATTCAGATTCTCTATTTCTTTGTTGATCTTCTGTCTAGATGTTCTGTCCCTTGATGAGAGTGGTGAGTTGAAGTCTCCAACTATTATAGTATATGAGTCTATTTCCCTTTTCAGTGTTTGCAGTGTATTCCTCACGTATTTTGGGGCATTCTGGTTCGGTGCGTAAATATTTATGATTGTTATGTCTTCTTGTTTAATTGTTCATTTTATTAGTATATAGTGTCCTTCTTTGTCTCTTTTAACTGCTTTACATTTGAAGTCTAATTTGTTGGATATTAGTATAGCCACTCCTGCTCTTTTCTGGTTGTTATTTGCATGAAATATCTTTTCCCAACCTTTCACTTTCAACCTATGTTTATCTTTGAGTCTAAGATGTGTTTCCTGTAGACAGCATATAGAAGGATCCTGTTTTTTAATCCATTCTGCCAATCTATGTCTTTTGATTGGGGAATTCAGTCCATTGACATTTAGTGTTATTACTGTTTGGATAATATTTTCCTCTAACATTTTGCCTTTTGTATTATATATATCATATCTGATTTTCCTTCTTTCTACACTCTTTTCCATATCTCTCTCTTCTGTCTTTTTGTATCTGACTCTAGTGCTCCCTTTAGTATTTCTTGCAGAGCTGGTCTCTTGGTCACGAATTCTTTCAGTGACTTTTTGTCTGAGAATGTTTTAATTTCTCCCTCATTTTTGAAGGATAATTTTGCTGGATATAGGAGTCTTGGTTGGCAGTTTTTCTTTTAATATTTTATATATATCATCCCACTGTCTTCTAGCTTCCATGGTTTCTGCTGAGAAATCTACACATAGTCTTATTGGGTTTCCCTTGTATGTGATGGATTGTTTTTCTCTTGCTGCTTTCAAGATCCTCTCTTTCTCATTGACCTCTGACATTCTAACTAGTAAGTGTCTTGGAGAACGCCTATTTGGGTCTAATCTCTTTGGGGTGCGCTGCACTTCTTGGATCTGTAATTTTAGGTCTTTCATAAGAGTTGGGAAATTTTCAGTGATAATTTCTTCCATTAGTTTTTCTCCTCCTTTTCCCTTCTCTTCTCCTTCTGGGACACCCACAACACGTATATTTGTGCGGTTCATATTGTCCTTCAGTTCCCTGATACCCTGCTCAAATTTCTCCATTCTTTTCCCTATAGTTTCTGTTTCTTTTTGGAATTCAGATGTTCCATCCTCCAAATCACTAATTCTATCTTCTGTCTCTTTAAATCTATCATTGTAGCTATCCATTATTTTTTCTATGTTTGCTACTTTATCCTTCACTTCCATAAGTTCTGCGATTTGTTTTTTCAGTTTTTCTATTTCTTCTTTATGTTCAGCCCATGTCCTCTTCATGTCCTCCCTCAATTTGTCGATTTCATTTTTGAAGAGGTTTTCCATTTCTGTTCGTATATTCAGGATTAGTTGTCTCAGCTCTTGTGTCTCATTTGAGCTATTGGTTTGTTCCTTTGACTGGGCCATATTCTCAATCTTTTGAGCGTGGACAGTTATCTTCTGCTGCTGGCATCTGGGCATTTATTGAGATTTCTCTGGGTGTTGGACCCAGCAAGGTTGTAAGATTTTTCTGTGAAATCTCTGGGATCTGTTTTTCTTATCTTGCCCAGTACGTGGCGCACGTGGCACACGTTTGTCTCAAGTGTTTGGAATGGGTCTCCCCCAGTCACCGATCTCCGTGGCCTGGGGATTTCGGATCCAAATCTCTCCATTGGTTCAGGGGCCGCGTGTGGTGGGGGTGTCAGCTGCCACGGCTTGAGGGGACCCTGTGGCTGGTTGCGGGCCGCAGCGGGCCTGGGGGATTCCCCACTGGACCAGGAAGCCTCCCGTGGGGGGGGCCTTCCGCGGCTTGGATAGCCCTCCTATCTGAGACTCGTATCCGCGGACTCGAAGCAGAGACTCGAAGCCACCCGCATAAGAGGGGTGCCACCTGCCTCGGCTTGGGAAACTTGCTTCTCCAATACTCTCAGCCGGCCCGGAAAGGGGGGAGGGAGTAGCTCGGACCACCACAGCTGCCGCTGATCGGGAAATCGCACGCCACTCGGGGGTCTCACTGCAGCCGAGTCTCGCAGTCAGTCTAGCCAGCCTAGACTTTGGATAGCCCTCTGATCTGGGACTCGTAGCCGCGGACTCAAAGCCGAGACTCGAAGCCGCCCGCAAAAGAAAGGCGCCGCCTGCCTCGGCTTGGGGAATTTACTTCTCCGATACTCTCAGCCGGCCCAGGAAGCAGGGAGGGATTAGCTCGGACCGTCGCAGCTGCGGCCGCTCGGGGGTCTCGCCGCAGCCAAGTCTCGCAATCAGACTTGCCAGCCCAGACTTTGGATAGCCCTCTGATCCGAGACTTGTAGTCACGGACTCAAAGCCGAGACTCGAAGCCGCCCGCAAAAGTGTGGCGCCGGCCGCCTTGGCTGGGAAGCTTGTCTCTCCGAGTCTCTCAGCCAGCCCGGGAAGGAGGGAGGGATTAGCTCCGACCGCCGCAGCTCCGGACGCTCGGGGGTCTCGCCGCAGCCAAGTCTCGCAATCAGACTTGCCAGCCCAGACTTTGGATAGCCCTCTGATCCGAGACTTGTAGTCGCGGACTCGAAGCCGCCCACAAAAGTGTGGCGCCGGCTGCCTTGGCTGGGAAGCTTGTCTCTCCGAGTCTCTCAGCCAGCCCGGGAAGGAGGGAGGGATTAGCTCGGACCGCCGCAGCTGCGGCTGCTCGGGAAATCGCCCGCCGCTCGGGGATCTCACTCACCGCAGCCGAGTTTCGCAGTCAGACTAGCCAGCCCAGACTTGGTTACGCTGTGTGTCCATTCCCTGCTGTAGCCCCGGGAGCTGTTTTGTACTGTTTCTGTTCACCTATTAGTTGATTTGGAGTCGGAGGAACTAAGACGCATGTACCTTACTAAGACGCCATCTTGGATCCCCTCAAAAGGGGTGAGTTTTAATGTCACCAGTTTACAGTTCTAAGGCCAAGAAAATGTCCCAATTAAAACAAGTCTATAGAAATGTCCAATCTAAAGCATCCAGGGAAAGATACCTTGGTTCAAGAAGGCCGATGAAGATCACGGTTTTTCTTTCAGTTGGAAGGGCACATGGTGAACATAGTCACTGAGTTTCTCTCTCATCTGGAAAGGCACATGGTGAACACAGTAAGGGTTCCTCTTTCATGTGCTAGCTTCTTCTCCTGCTTCCTGTTTCATGAAGCTCCCCAGGAGGCATTTTCCTTTTTCATCTGCAAAGGTTGCTGACTGGTGGTCTCTGCTTCTCGTGGCTATGCCTTTCTGCTCTGTTCTCTCCGAATCTCTCATTCTCCAAAATGTTTGCTCTTTTATAGGACTTAAGAAATTAATCAAGACCCACCTCAATGGGTGGAGACATGTCATCACCTAATCCATCTTAACAACCACTCACGATTACATCACATCTCCAGGGAGATGATTTGATTACAGTTTCAAACATACAGTATTGAATAGGAATTATTCTGCCATTACAAAATGGGATTTTGATTAAAACATGATTTTTCTAGGGCCCACACATCCTTTCAAACCAGCACACATGGTGAACACAGTGTCATCTGTTAGCTTCTTCTCCTGGTTTCCTGTTTCATGAAGCTACTGCGGAGGCATTTTCCTTCTTTATCTCCCAAGATCATTGGCTGATAGACTCTGCTTCTTGTGGCTATGTCGCTTTGCTCTGCTCTCTCTGAATCTCTTATTCTCCAAAATGTTTCTTTTATAGGACTTCAGGAACTAATCAAGACCCACCCAAATGGGTGGAGACATGCCTCTACCTAATCCAGCTTAACAACCACTCAATTAAATTACATTTTCAGGGAGATGATCTAATTACAGTTTAAAACATACAATACTGAATAGAGATTAGAAGAAACAGCTGCCTTTACAAAATGGGATTAGGATTAAAACATGGCTTTTCTACGGTACATACATCATTTCAAACTAGCACAGTACGTATGATACTGGCTATGGGTTTTTCATATATGCCTTTTATGATATTGAGGAAGTTTCCTTCAATTCCTATCTTTTGAAGTCTATTTATTAGAAACGGATGCTGAATGTTGTTGAATGCTTTTCTAGTATCAACTGATATGATCATGTGATTTTTCCCTTTCAATTGATAATGTTCTATATTAGGTTGACTGATTTTCTTGTGTTGGACCACCCTTGTATTCTTGTATAAACCCCACTTGGCTGTGATGTATAATTTTTTTCAAGGTGTCAATGGATTCGATTTGCTAGCATTTTCTCGAGAATTTCTGCATCTATCTTCAACAGAGAGATTGATCTGTAGTTTTGCTTTCTTGTAGTGCCTTTACCCTGTCTTGGTACTAGAGTACCAAATTCCTCAATTTATTGGAAGAGTCTGAGCAGGACTGATATTAGTTTTTTTTTTTTTTTTTTTTTTTTTTTTTTTTGGAATGTTTGAGAAAATTCTCCTGTGAAGCCATCTGGTCCTGAGCTTTTCTTTGTAGAAGTTTTATGATGGCTGGTTGAATCTCTTTATTTGTAACTGGTTTGTTAGGTTCTTCTATTTCTTCTCTAGACAACAGAGGCAGTTTGAGTGTTTTTAGGAATTTGCCCATTTCATCTAAGTTGTCTAGTTGTTGGCATATAGTTGTTCATAGTATTTTTCTGATTTTTAAAACTTCTCTAGGATCCACAATGTTCTAGTTTGCTAACTGCCAGAATGTGATATACCAGAAATGGAACAGCCTCTTAAAAGGGGAATTTATTAAGTTGCAAGTTTATAGTTCTAAGGCCATGGAAATGTCCCAATTAAAGCAAGGCTATAGAAATGTCCTAATTAAGGCATCAACAAGAGGTTACCTTCACTCAAGAAAGGCCAATGACATTCAGGGTTTCTCTCTCAACTGGAAAGGCACATGGTAGACATGGCAAAGACTGCTAGCTTTCTCTCCAGCATCTTGTTTCATGAAGCTCCCCTGGGAGCATATTCCTTCTTCATCTCCAAAGGTCTCTGGCTGTGTGGGCTCTTGTGGTTCTTTTGGTTCTCTGGACTCTGAAAGCCCTTCCAAAATGGTTCCCTCTTTTAAAAGATTCCAGTAAAGTAATCAAGACCCACCTGGAATGGGCAGGGTCACATCTTCATATAATCAAAGGTTAATATCCACAATCAGTTGAGTCACAGCTCCGTGGAGACAATCTAATCAAGTTTCCTACCTACAATGTGGCTTTCCTAGGGTACATAATCCTTTCAAACCAGCACACACAGTAATGACTCCCCTCTCATTGCTGATTTTATTTGCGCCCTCTCTATTTTTTGTCAGTCTGGCTAGGGGTCCACCAATTTTATTGATATTCTTAAAGAACTCAGTTTTGGTTTTGTTGATTCTGTTGGTTTTTTGTTGTTATTGTTGTTCTCCAATTCATTTATTTGTGCTGTAATCTTTCTTATTTTTCTGTCTATATGCTTTGTTGTTAGTTTGCTGCTCTAATTTCTCCAGGCGAGCAGTTAAGATCTCAATTTTTGCTCATTCTTGTTTTTGTTTTTTTACACAAATTTTATATACCACCACCTTGCTGAATTTGTTTATTGCCTCAAGTAACTTTGCCGTAGATTTCTCATGATCTTCTATGTATAGTATCATATCATCTGCAAATAATGAGAGTTTTACTCCTTACTTTCCGATCTGGATGCCTTTTATTTCTTTGTCCTGCCTGATTGCTCTACCTAGAACTTCTAGCACAATGTTGAATAATAGTGGTGACAGTGGCATACTTGCCTTGTTCCTGATCTTAGGGAGGAAAACTTGCTTTCAGTCTCTCTCCATCGAGTATGATGCTGGCTATTGGTTTTTCATATATTCCCTTTATCATATTGAAGTATTTACATTTGATTCCTATCTTTTGGGATGTTTCTATCAGAAAAGGATGCTGAGTTTTGTTAAATGCTTTTTCAGCATCAATCAAGATGATCATGTGATTTTTCCCTTTTGATTTGTTAATGTGTTGTATTACATTAATTGAGTTTCTTGTGTTAAACTGTCCTTGCATTCCTGGTATGAACCCCACTTGGTCATTGTATTAGTTAGGGTTCTCTCTTTTTTTTTTTTTTACCAAGGAAATATTCCATATATATTCACTAATGTCAGTTCATATCAGTGAGACCATACAGTATTTGTCCTTTTGATTCTGGCTAATCACACTCAGCATAATGTCCTTAAGGTCCATTCATGTTGTTACATACTTCATAACTTTATTCTGTCTTACAGCTGCATAATATTCCATCTTATGTAAATGTCACAGTTTGTTTAGCCAACTGTCTGTTGATGGACATTTTGGCTGTTTCCATCTCTTGGTAATTGTTAATAATGCTGCTATAAACATTGATGTGTAAATGTCCATTTGTGTCCTTGGCCTCGTGTCCTTTGAGTAGAGACAGCATATAGATGGGTCCTGTTTTTTAATCCATTCTGCCAGATGATGTCTTTTGATTGGAGGGTTTAATCCATTAACATTCAGTGTTATTGCTGCATGGGTAGTACTTTCTTCTACTATTTTGCCTTCTGGATTTTATATGTCATATCTAATTTTCGCTCTTTTTACCTTTACTCAGTCTTCCTTTCTACACTCTTCTCCACACCTCTCTCTTCCGTCTTCGCATCTGTCTCTAGTGTTCCCTTTAGTATTTCTTGCAGAGCTGGTCTCTTGGTCACAAATTCTCTGTGATTTTTTGCCCGAAAATGTTTTAATTTCTCCCTCATTTTTGAAGGATAATTTTGTTGGGTATAGAATTCTTGGTTGGCAGTTTTTCTCTTTTAATAATTTAAATATATTATCCCACTGTCTTCTCGCCTCCATGTTTCTACTGAGAGATCTGTGCATAGTCTTATTGGGCTTCCCTTGTATGTGATGGCTTGCTTTTCTCTTGCTGCTTTCAAGATCCTCTCTTTCTCTTTGACCTCTGACATTCTGATTATTAAATGTCTTGGAATATGTCTATTTGGATCTATTCTCTTTGGGGTACGCTGCACTTCTTGGATCTGTAATTTTATGTCTTTCATAAGAGTTGGGAAATTTTCAGTGATAATTTCCTCCATTAGTTTTTCTCCTCCTTTCCCCTTCTCTTCTCCTTCTGGGACACCCACAACACGTATATTTGTGCGCTTCATATTGTCTTTCGATTCCCTGAGTTCCTGCTCATAGTTTTCCTTTTTTTTTCCTATAGTTTCTGTTTCTTGTCGGATTTCAGATGTTCCGTCCTCCAGTTCAGAAATCCAACGTTCTGTCTCTCGAAATCTACCATTGTAGGTTTCCATTGTTTTTTTCATCTCTTCTACTGTGTCTTTCATTCCCATAAGTTCTGTCATTTGCTTTTTCAAACTTTTGATCTCTTCTTTTTGTTCGTCCCTTGCTTTTTCTATATCCTTCCTCAGTTTGTTGATTTGATTATTGATGAGATTTTCCATGTATGTTCAAACATCCTGAATTAGTTGTTTCAACTCCTGTATCTCATTTGAATTGTTGGTTTGTTCCTTTGACTGGGCCATATCTTCAATTTTCCTAGTGTGATTTGTTATTTTTTGCTGGCGCCTAGGCATTTAATTTCCTTAATTATTTTATTCTGGAGATTGTTTTCACTCTTTTAAACTAGGATTTTCTTGCTGGATGGCTTTGTTCTCTGTTCTTTGACATTCTTGTTCAGCTTATTCTAGATCTCTAGCTCAGGTTTTAACTGATCAAAATTTTTCAGTTCTTGTTTTCTTGTTTCTTACCCTGCCTATATGATGCCAATTTTTTTTCCTTAGGAGGGTCTACTTAGGTATTATAGACCCCAGTCTGATTTTCCAGATATGACTGGTCTCTGAAGGCAAAAGAGTCACCTGCATCAGTATTCCCTGAGGGTGAGACCCAGGAGATTGACAGACTTTCCTATGAAGGCTCTAGAATCTGTGTTTTTCCTATCTGTGCTGGTTTGAAAGGAAGTATGCCCCCTAAGAAAAGCCATGTTTTAATATAAATCCCATTTCATAAAGGTAGAATAATCCCTACTCAATACTGTATATTTGAAACTGTAATGAGATTATCTCCCTGGCTGATGTGATTTAGTCAAGAATGGTTGTTAAACTGGATTAGAGGATGACATGTCTCCACCCATTTGAGTGGGTCATGACTGGTTTATTGGAGTCCTATAAAAGAGGAAATATTTTGGAGAATGGGGGATTCAGAGACAGAGCAGAGGATGCTGCAGCACCACATAGCAGAGAGTCCACCAGCCAGTGACCTTTGGAGATGAAGAAGGAAAATGCCTCCCAGGGAGCTTCATGAAACCAGAAGGCAGGAGAGAAAGCTAGCAGATGATGCCATATTCGCCATGTACCCTTCCAACCAAGAGGGAAGCCCTGACTATGTTCATCATGTGCCTTCTCACTGAAAGAGAAACCCTGAACTTCACTGGCCTTCTTGAACCAAGGTATCTTTCCCTGGATGCCTTTAATTGGACTTTTCTATAGACTTGTTTTAATTCTTGACCTTAGAACTGTAAACTAGCAACTCATTAAATTCCCCTTGTTAAAAGCCGTTCCGTTTCTGGTATATTGCATTCCAGCAGCTAGCAAACTAGAACACTATCCTATCCAGTATGTCGTGTTTGTCCGCTTGTGGGTCCCACCAGCATAAAGTGATGCGGTGCCTTTAACTTCAGCAGACTCTCCCTGCTGGGGCTGTGGTTGAGACAGAGGAGAGGTTGTAAGCTGGCTTTAAACACTTCAGTTTTCCAGTCCCTGGGGTCTGAATTCCTTGAGGGAGGGATTTCACCTGAGCTGGGCCCCACTCCTCCAGGGAATTACTTTCTTTCACCTGACCATCCTCTTTGTCTCTCAGACAAGCTTAATCCCACCCTTGCCTGGGGCAGTTAGAGCCTGAGAGCAGCTTTAAGAGGTAGAACCAAACAAACAAAAATCATTTTCAGAGCAGGACCCCTGTTCCTTGGGCTTGTTAGTATGTTGCTCTACATATCTCCAGATCCTGTGAGCCCCTCTTCTTTTTTAGGGTCCAGAAGTTTTCAAATATTTTGTACTGTCCGATCCAAAAAAACCTCTCTTCCCCCCCCCCCCCACCTGCCACGCCCCCGTCAGCCCTGCACCCTCTACACCGGGGTAAAAACTAATAAATTTAGCTTTTATTAAAGGTTTAGCTGAGCTGGGGGCCTATTTTTAGTAGTCAGAATTTGTTAATTAATTCCACAATTAGAGCTTGGTTGCAACAGCAACCCTTGGTTGCTGTTAGTAAAGTCACTTTCCTTTTCCCTCTGGGAACCAGCCTGTGGGGGAGGGGCGCCAGCCTCCACAGCTTGGTGGATTCATTGTTTTGGGTGGGATTGCAGCTGGTCCTTTGTCCAGACTGGTGTATGCTGTGTGTCCATTCACTGCTGTGGCCCCAGCAGTTGTTCTGTAACGTTTCTGGCTCTTTACTAGATGCTTTGGAGGACAAAGTAAATGTCACACCTCACTAAGATGCCATCTTGGCCACTTCTCTCTGTATTCTCATTTTCATTCCTCTGCAGATAATTACTGATTTCTCTAGCATTCTCTTCTTTGGCCCACTGATTATTTAAACGTATGTTGTTTAATTGCCATATATTTGTGAAAGTTCTGGTTCTTTGGTGGTTATTAATTTCCAGCTTCATTTTGTTGTGGTCAGAGAAAGTGCTTTCGATAATTTCAATCTTATTAAATTCATAAAGACCTGTTTTATGTCCCAGCATATGAACTATACTGGGGAACATTCCATGAACACTAAAGAATGTATATTCTGGTGTTCTGGGGTATAATGATCTATACACCTCTATTTTTCTAATTCATTAATTGTACTGTTTAAGTTCTCTATTTCCATGTTGATCCTGTCTGGGTGTTCTATCTATAATGGAGATTGGTATATCCCCCATATTTACCTCATGTACTTTGGTGGTCCGTGACTGGGAACGTAAACATTTATGATTGTTACTTCTTCTTGGCGAATTGTCCCTTTTATTACTATGTAGTGTCCTTCTTTGTCTCTTATAATGTCTTTACATTTAAAGTCTATTTTACCTAATATAGCCACTCCTGCTTTCTTTTGCTTACACCTTGTATAAAAGATCTTTTTCCATCCTTTCACTTTCAATCTACTTGTGTCCTTTGCTCTAAGAAGCATCTCTTGTAAACAGCATATAGATGGATTACAATTTGAAATCTATTCTGCCAATGTGTATCTTTTAATTGCTGAGTTTAGTCCGTTAATGCGCAAAGCTATTACTGTAAAAGCAGTTCTTGAATTTACCACCTTATCCTTTAGTTTCTGTCAGATCTCTACATTCTTTTCCCTCTCTCTTTATCCTTAAATTACCTTTACTAGGATTCTTCACTTCTGTGCCCTCCTCCAGACCTCCCTCTCCTATCTTTTTTCTTCAACTGACAGGACTCCCTTTAGTATTTCTGGGAGGGCAGGTCTCTTGTTGACTAGTTCTCTTGGTCTTCGTTTGTCTTTGAAAATTTTAATCTCTCAGTTTTGAAGGACAGCTTGTTGGATAAAGAATTCTTGGCTGGAAGGCTTTCTTGTTCAGGATCTTAAATATATCATACCACTGCCTTCTTGCCTCCATGGTACCTGTTGAGTCATCCTCAGTTTTATGTGCCCTTGTATGTAGTAGACCACTTTTCTTGTGCCACTTTTAGGACTTTCTGCTTCTCTTCAGGACTTTCTGCTATCCTTTAACATTTAATGATTAATATGTGTCTTGAAGTAAGCTCATTTGGATTTATTCTATTTACGGTTCATTGGGCCTCTTTGATTTGCATAAGGGTTACGAAGTTTTCTCTGATTGCCTCTTTAACTAACCTCCCCAGCCCTTTACTCTTCTCTTCTCCTTCTTGGACACCAGTGATTGTTATATATGTGCTTCTTTTGTTATGTATCATTTAATCCCTATATCCAATTCCATTTTTTCCATCTTTCTTGCCATTTGTTTCTTTTTTTTCTTTTTTAATGCTACCAATTACATGAATTTATTCTGGAGTTTTAAAAACAGTACACAAACATAGGCACAAAAAGAACTTCACTGAAAAACTACATGAGAATTCCCAAAGCCTCTAAACTAAATGAGTAGGTGAAAAAAACCAACCAATTACATATACCAATCTAGTTATCCTCAGGATTTTTATTAAAATGTCAAAATGTGTTTTCTTCAAAATGTCGAGCTCTGGTCCGTGGAAGCAACAATTTCTTGCATTCAATTTAGACCCTTCTCTTAGTCTGGATTTACAGAGGCATTACCAGCACAGCTTCAAATTCAGCAGCAATAAAGAGAATTTTTCAAGCTATGCATGGGTCTACAGAAAAAACTGCTGAGACTACTTTTAATTAAGGGGGCAAATACCAACTCGAAGATGGCCAAAACTGAAGCACAATTAAACAAGCAAAAATATACTACCAAGAAATATTGTACTGCCTGTAAATGGGTACTGGATCTGGTTTTAATAACACATAAACCAATGGAACTTTATGAATTTTCCAATTCTTTAAAAAATAAAGGGTTCTAAGGCCACTAAAATGTGCATTCCAGTTCAATTATTCTGCCTTCTAGTTCACTTATTCTTCCTTCTGCTTCTTCGAATCTATGTATATATCTAGTAAATATCTCGGTTGGTCTATAATAGCTTTCACCTCTGTTGTTTTTCTATTTACTCTGTCAAATTTTTCTTTAGGTTCTTCTAGTATCTTCTTGATATCCTTTCTTTATATTCTTGAGTAGTCATTCCATATTCATTGTCCCTTCCCAGTATTTTGATTTGGTCATTTGGCTGGGTCATCTCCTCCTGGATCTTCACTGCTTTGTAGATTTCTGTTGTTTGTGGAATTTGATTATTTTAATAAGATTATTTTGCAAGTTGGTTTCCTTCACTTGTATACAGTTTTGTATTTACTTGGGTTTGCACTGGAGGTTCCTCTTTGTACTTGGTTTGCCAGTTAATTCCCCACCAAACCAAGGCCCAGATCTCATGTAGGGGACGCAATTCTGCTTTAGGGTCTATTAAAAACTAGGCAGGGGACACAGGTAGCTCAGAGGTAGAACACCCATCCATGATGCAGGTAACCCAGGCTCAACGCCCAGATCATGTACCATTCCCCTTCCCGACACAAAAAACCACCTCAGCAATAGTAGGCCCCAATGCCAGAAGGAGACACCCCAAGATATACTGGTATGAATGCAGACTGGTGTCCACAGAAGAAAAAGGAAAAAATATATACATAAAAATAAATAAAAAGTAGTAGAACATATATGGAATAAAAATAAATAATAGGGGAAACAAATGTTAAAATAAATTCAGTTTGAAATGCTAGTGGTAGATGAAAGCGAGGGGTAAGGGGTATGGTATGTATAGTCTTTTTTCTCTATTGTCATATTATTTCTTTTTCTGTTGTCTTTTTATTTCTTTTTCTAAATCAATGCAAATGTACTAAGAAATGATGAATATGCAACTATGTGATGATATTAAGAATTACTGATTGTATATGTAGAATGGAATGATATCTAAATGTTTTGTTTAATTTTTAATAAAAAAAGTTTTAAAAAATCAGAAAATGCAATAAATAAATAAAAAGAAAAAATAAGATATTTAAGTAAAATAAAATAATAAAAAAATACCTAGGCAGACAGGGAGTTTGCCATATTGCACTTTTGCTTCTTCCTAGCAGATGGTGCTCTTGGGCCACTTCCTCCCCTCAGGCCCGTCTTTCCTCAATTGCAGCTGGCTGGGCAAGATGGCATGGGTGATAGGGGGAGGGGGGGCTGTTCCTGGCCTGTGGCAGTGGAATGGCCCAGCATGGCAGCTGGTCACAATGCCTGGTGGGGCAGCTGGCCACAATACCCAGTGGACAGCAGATTCGTTACCCACAGTTTCTGATGGGACAGCCACTTGTGGCACCCAGTGGGGTGACTGATCCCTGTGCCCAGTAGATCTGGCCCCTCATGGCAAGCGGCTAAGCCTGCCCCTGGGCTTCCCATAGGTGCTACAGGCTGTTGCACTGCATAGGGAGTTCTCCCCAGCTATGTGGAGCAGAGGGACAGTCTGCTCCTTGGATCTGCATTCCCTGCACGCCATCACCCACCCCCAATGGGGCTGTAGCCGAATAGACTCACCCTGCTTTCATTGAATTGATCCACCTCTCTCTACCAGGATCTCCCTATGGAATGCTGAAGATCCTCCTCAGTCACTCAATCACTCAACCCCTCTCAATCACTCACACCCCAGGACCACAGTCCTGGTCTTTTCCATGCCCTCTCCTGTTGCCCAGGGGCAAACCCAGCCTATGGTACAGAATTTATTTTAAAAAATATAAATTGCACAAGTTTTCATAAATAATCTACATGACGTTGTCTTCCTTTCCTTTAATTTTGATAAATCTGTTTCAGTACTAAAGTCTATGAAGTGGATATGTGTATATATAGTATAAGTACAACTGTGGAGCTGTGGGCTAGCTCTAGTCTAGCTCTAGGCTATAAGCTCTGTGACTGAGAAAGTACACCAGGTTTCATCAGCACTTAGCCTAGAAGCCTGACATAGAGTAAGGATTCAACTATTCAACTATTACTTGTGGAATAAACAAACAGTCAATACACCTACTACTTTCTGTCTAATTTTGCAAAAGACAATGTTTCATCTGTGGCAATACTACCATTAACTCAACCTACCTTCAAAGACCAAATTTTGTGAAAATGCTCAATTTTCACTATTCTCAAATTGGAATATATACATACATTATAAAAATAATGGCCACCGTAAGAGTTTATTAACTAATGCTTGCTGTATGAATGATTTCAAATATATTATTGTAGTGGATGAAGAGAAGGCCGTATTTTGCAACTCTTCCCATCAAGAAGAGGAGTGTTACCTCCTCATCCCTTGAATCTGGGCTGGCCTCGTGACTACTTTGACCAAAGAAATGTAGTGGAAGTGACACTCTGAGAGTCCTTTAGCCCACGCTTTGAAGACACTGCCTTTATTTTCATAATAGTCTAAGGATACTATGCATAAGCCTACTATGCATTTCATCCTGGGTTTTGCATAAACCCAGGATGAAAGACCACACAAAGAGAGATCCATCTGCCCCACTCAATCTCCAGCGAGCCTTCCAACTGAATGCAACCACACAACAAAGCCCAGACGGAACTACCACAAGACTCACTCGCCCAACCCACAAAACTGTGAGAAATCTAAGTCACTAAATTTCGGGCTGTTAAGCAGCAATAAATAAATAATCTAACCCTCATGATGCATCCATAAGGTAGATTTCAAGAGTTGAGGAAACATAAACAGCTGAAGTAAATTTGCCAAGGTTACACTGCTCTTAAGTGTCCTAAGAACTAGATGCAGGTATTGAAAAGCCAGCTGTCTCCCCTTTACCGTCATCCTGCCCTCATGAACCTTTTCAGTTATTTCTGCTAAGAACAGAGGTATCTCTTACAGCACTAGCTAAAAGAGAAACTCTGTTACTCTTATAACCTGCATGAGTACCTACCACCAAGATTCAGCACAACAGCAAATGCACCCCATTCTGCTTTCTAAAGCTTAAATGATACTAACTGTACCCCAACATAAAATAATTCAATGATATCTCTGCAATTATATTCATTCATTTACATTTTAGCCAGCAACAATAACACAAACCCTGAAAATTCTAGGGGCCATATACTATATTGTAAAAAAAATCAGTTAAATAAACGGTACATTAAAATAACTCCTTAAATAAAATGTCTTTTTCTATACCCACATACAAAAAAATAAAAGCTCACCTTGAATAATTGTGACATTAATAATCAAATATTTTTTAAAAGAATATATACCACAAAAATCTGTCTCCACCAAAAACAAAGTACCCAAACTTTAAACAAAATTCACATTTTATTTAGATTGAAATAAACTGTACAAAATTGATTTTCTTCACCAAAAATAACAGCAATATTTTCTGTATTATTCCTAGATAACCCACAAAACACTTATTTTTGTAGGTTTCCCAGGTTTTGCTTATAAATCAAGGTGAGGCAGTAGATATAGTCATGGAAACAGAAGAAAAGAGACAAATCAGCTATCAGTATTCATGGCTTCTGATTCTGTCTTGACCATGAAACAGAAGTGTTCAACACATACCTGCTAAAAAGTTTATGAAGGTGTAGGCTCAACAAAGGAATGTAAACAGCAACAGCCAGATGTGGAAAAAGGCATTCAAACTTTTAACTGTAACTTGTTCCTTTAGGTTCATTTGATAAAGACAAAATCTATACTGTAATCTTTGTTTGACAAGCTTAGTTTCTCTCACTCTCTGGTAATTCCCTTAACTGTCCAATTCAGATTCTTAATAACATACTTAAAAGTCCTACTAGTCAGCTGTGAGCCTCATTTTAACATTTTACAAAATGCATTCCTTCCTTCCACATCTCCTCAAAATTTATTTCTTCAAAGTACTGATAAGTGGACTGAAACTGGATCCACAGTGATGATTAATGTTATATCTAAAATGACTTAAAGTAATTCCAGAGTGCCACTAACAAAGATCACACAAAAATGATATGTGGCACTTTCAATGCTATCTTCTGAAAGAACAGATGGGTCTTCAAAGCATGAGAGTTCAAACAGGGGCCCTTTAAATAGGTAGATTATTAATGACTAATGTATTCAATGGGAGACCTATAGGCAAAGATAGTCAGTGATTAAGCAGCTTACATACACCTCACATGTAAGATGTAAGATGTCCAAACGTAAGATGAAAATGAAGTCTTTTAAGTATTTTCAGTGGTTTCTGAATTACTTGTAGGAAGCTCTGACTTAATTGTATAGAGTTTGATGTATGTGTCCACCATCAAATCCAAATCATGTTTTATATCAAAATTTATGTTAAGCAAAGCCAAGTTACTTGACCTTTGGTCTGTCAAAGTGTTTCTCAGGTATGCTTTGAGACGCTTTCGTCCATTTTCATAGCGTTCATTCTCAACCTTCATCACAGGAAGAATACATAAGACCTTCAACAAAGCATAAACATTAGGAAAAAACTTGATGTCAGGTAGATGGAGGGCTTCATAAATGGTAGATGGAAGCTCTATATCTTTTCCTCTGTGTTTCCACTTGATTCTCCAACAATGAAGCTCGGCTGAGAGTGTGTCAGGATTGGGTAAGTCACTTCTGTACATGTCAGCATGGTGTTCCTCTGACGTATTGAATTTGAGCTGTCCCATGACAGAGGGTACCAGAGATAAACATTTAAGAGCTCTGAGGTGCTGTTCTGAAAATATATCTTTAAGTTCCTGAATAATGTGCTCCACTGTTGGAACACTTAGGGTTTCCTTATAGTAACTCTCCGAGGTTAACTGAGATTCCAAGTTAGCTTGCTGAGCTCTGCGGAATTTACCAGGGAGTTTCATGTGAATATCAAGTTTGGTTGCCAAATTTGTGGCTTCCTCAAACCAAAATTCATGATAAACTTCAATATTTTCCATCACTTCATTTAGTGAATGCAGCACTGCAGTCAAGCTGCTAGCTGCAAAGAAGACATCAGAGGTTTGCCCCTGGAGATTTTTCCCAAAGGCTCTTGTAAAAGATAGGACATTCTTAAGAACAACAATGGTAACAATGAAATCAAAATCTGTTACGGCACTACAGAGTACAAATGCTCGGCCAGCTATACAGTTATTCCACCTAATATTTGTGTCACTATTTATACCATCTAAACATAAAACAAGCGCTTGCAGGAGTTCCACTAAAATTTCAAAAGCATCATGCCTGCCTGTCCACTGAGAATGGCAAATTTCCTTCAGTTCATTACCCCTTTCTTCATTGCTCTGAAAAAGGACGGAAATTACATTATCAAGTTCTAAAAGTAGTTGCGGTGACCGATGGAAAAAAGAAGAAACTTCCTCAATTGTTCCCAATGCAACAGATACTCCCATAACAGGCACCGATTTTGCTAACCACATATTTAAGGCACAGGAAGAGCAGAGTGTGTAGACAGCTTGAGGGTATTTCTCTAGAAGCCTGGAAGCAACAACTTTCATTTTGGAAGAAAATCCACTGGACACAATGTATGCCTGTCCACGACAGTATTCCATGTTTAGTCCCCATTTCTCAGTTATTGTAGTGTGAAATTTCACAGCCAAAATTTCTGCATCTGCTTCATAAGGGAGGAAGCCCACAAATTCCTCTCTCAGATTATGAGATTCATCCACAAACCTCACCAACACAGGCAGGTGCTCTTCCCCTGCTATGTCTACCACATCATCAGTGATAATTGAAAAGAAGTGTGAGTCTCTCACTTCCCTGAGAGTTTCTTCCCGAATGCAGCTCTCACATATCTCTAGCATCTGTTTCTGCTGTGTTTTTGAACAGAACAATGTGTTAACTGCTGTTGTCTCAAAGCGCTTTCTGAGAACCTCTTCACCGGAATTTATTCGGCACTCCAGCAGTGCTTGAAAGTTATCAGGAGTAAAGAGACCTTCAGGAAGTTCATCAGCCTCATGTCCATCCAGAGGTATGTTTTGTTTTCCCATAAGAATCAAAATTTCAAATAAAGATTTTAGGTATTCTTTGTTTTCCTTCTCTTCAAGAGTTAAAGGTAAAATATCTTCATCCTGTTCTTCGCCCCCTTCTTCTGCACTTGGGTTCTGAGCACTGCTGTTGTTTGTTTCTTTATGTTTTTGTTCCTGCTCAGAAGTTTCATCAACTAGAAAACAAAGGATTAATTTTATAAACAGGCTAATGAGGAACCACACAATACAAAAAAATTTGAACTTTTCATTGATCAAACCTTTAAAATCCACAAACTCATTCATTCAGCACTACCTGGGCACCTACTGGGCCAAAGACTAGGATAGAGAGATTAAAATAAGACACTCACACTCTACTGCGGAGACAAACAGCATAGATACCTATTTTAACACTACATGTAAATGCTGTTAAGAAGGAACAACTTCTCACAAGACTTAACCACAAGGTACTTCATATATTTTACAGAATAATAACAGATGGTCCATGTCCTCAAAAAAAAAAAAAAAAAAAAAAAGGAAAGGGATTAATATTCACTGAAGCATCCAGCTAAACATTTTATATGCATCACATTACTATTCTTTAGGCAGGTGGTACCATTTGACAAATGAGGACAGTAAATAACTTGCCCAACGTAACAGATATAGTTAGAGGGTTGGAAACCAAATTCAAATTCAAGCTTGTATAGCTCCAAGGTTCATGCTGTTTCTATCAAATCATTAAGCTACATTTTTATGGGGAGAGAGGACATTGCTATATAAATGAATATAAAGTAGATTCATGTAATTTTTAAGGCTGGAATATTAGCAATCTTAGTCTAACTTTTCTTCTTTGGATGGGAAAACTAAGGCTTTGCAAGGTGAAGTGTCCTGCCCACAATTATAGAGGTCAGTGGTAGCGCAGGGACTAGAATCTAAATTTGCGAAATCATACAACTTAGAACCTAAGGTCTAGGAAAATGTCACCAAGAGTAGTGCAGTATCATCGGAGAAAAATCAGAATAAAAAAGTTGCAATTGGTAATGAGAAGGATAAGGAGTAATGGACAATGAGAGCATTTCAGTTGGCAAAAAGAACTCTAGCAAAAGGACCAAGGAAAAAGAGAGAAGCAAGATGCCTAGGTACAAAGCAAAATCTGGTCTGCCTAGTCTGTATAAACTACGCGTCTCTTCAGAGCTTATCCAGATTTCTGCAAGGCCAGGGAGCATCCTTCTCTTACTCAACCCTCAACTTAGATGGCACTGTTATTCATCAGATACTATGGAGCAGTTCTCAACGGGGGGATGATTTTGTCCCCCTAGGGACCTTTGGCAACATCCAGAGACATTTTTGGTGGATGGTGTGCTACTGGGATCTAATGGGTAGAGGGCAGGTTATTGCTAAACACCCTCTAATGCACAGTGCCTTTCCTACAACAAAGAACTATCTAGTGTAAAATGCCCATAGTGTTGAGGTTGAGAAACCCTATTATAGCGCTTTGGAATAAAGTTTTCTTTGAAGAAAGGGTCCAGTTGCTTTAAAAAGAAAAAAAAAAGTAATTTGAAAAGAATTGTGGTAGGAAATAATGGAAGAAAAGTTTTGGCCATCTTGTAGAAGGTCCTAAAGTCTACCTTAAGAAGTTTGTACCTAATTTGTCAAGGTCCACAGAGACTCTGAAAGATTAAATGCACTCTCATACAAAGTACTCTTTGTACGTGCCTGGCCTGGTTAGCATTCAGTCACAAATAGTTTTTATCCCATTTTTTCTACATTTATGAGGGAAGTCCTAAAGGGAGGACTCAGCTTGAGTCTGGGGTAAGCTATCTATAGTAAGCATGGGGATTTTCTAAAGCCAGAAAACAGGAGGTTATTCAGATGTCTGTCTCTTTCTTCCTCCCTCCCTCCTTTTTCCTCCATTGTTTCTCCAATAATAATTACTTGTTTTCATTTTTTTCTAAACTATGCTCATTTTGGAGCAGTTAAAGTATATACAATGACATTAAGCCTTTCTCTTCTTGGGCATCTTTCCATACATAAGACTAATAGGTATACAAGTGTCTCCAGTTCATTTAACTTCATCCTCACTACAACTACCTTAATTCAAGGAATCTCAACTCTTGTTCAATCTGCCCACGTCTAATTGCTCCCCCTGCCTCCAGTGTTACCTTTTCTAATTCAACACTATATGTGTAACATGAAAATCAGACCTATGACGTCATCTACTTACAAACCTCTGAGTGGTTCCCTATTGCCAAATGCTCATATCCCTGCCAGTTCTGTCTGGCCCATATGTCCCTTCCATTAGAGGTTCATTTTCTAATCTCATAAATTATAAGAAGCTCCAATAACACCAAAATGGTTGCAGTTTCCCAAACCTGGGAACCTGTTTGTTTCATGCCACTCAGCTTCTGCCTAGAATAACTTTCTCTCCTTTCTTTGCTTGCATCCATGTTTTCTCATCTATAAATGGAGAAAATAATAGTACTTACCTCAGGGTTATTGTGAGAATTAAGTGACTTATAAACACTTAAAATAAATAATGACTTGGCACACAGTTAAGTGTTCAATAAATAATCATGTTATAATAAAAGTACTAGCAGTAGTTGTAGAAGGTAAAGGAGGAGAAGGAGTAATAGTAATCACTGACAAAAATAAACACAAGCCCTCACCCTTTGACTACACACCTCAGATACCAGCACCTGTAGGAAGGCTTGGGACCATGACCCCCCACAAGGCTAAGTGCCCTCACAACATTTTTTCCTCAAATTTATCAAGGACTTCTGTACCACAGATTAAGTGGACAGAAAGTCTGTTCCTGCCCCTACTGGTGCCCTTCCTTCCCTGAACTGGGACACTCTGTCTGTGTGCCTGCCACTCCTACCACACTGAGAGCAGCTAGAGGGAGAGGGAGGAGTCACCTGTTTGAGATGTATGGCACAGTGCCACTCAGTAAGGATAAACTGAACTTAACCTCACATGACAAAGCCTACCACACACTTACATACATTCTCAAAGTGGATTTTAGACATAAAACATATTTGTCCTTACCAGGTCAAGGCCTTTTAAAAAGGCATTCAGAAGTAGAGTCATTAGCACTATCACTTACTTTTTTTCTGTTTCAGTGTCCTGATTTCATCTTCACTCTAAATGACAAAAAAGAAAGAAAAGACAAACCATCTTTAAGAAAACTGACCTCTAGTATGTTCTTATATTCAAAGTCAAAAGCAATTCTGAGGCAAATGTAATTCTTTCAAGAGCATGAATACTCTATATAGAATACATTCTTCAAACAGGCTGACAACAGGAAAACCAGAACAATAATAATTTGCTAATGACTAAGTTTATAATAAAATACTAGAGGGGAAAGAATATATCATTTACTTTATACTGAAATCATCACAACTTAAGGTAACAAGTATTTTACTGGCTAATAAAAGGTATGAAACTACACTATGGAGTAAATTATACCCTGAAGATGCAGCACAAGAGGGAGGATACTGGATTCTAGAACCTAACACAAAAGCTATGAGACATTTCTGGGAAGCAGAAGGTGATAGGTATCAGTATGGAAGAGAAATGGTAGCTTAGAATGGGAGAGAACCAAGTGCTACATACAGGGGTACACCAAGGAAGAACCTTTCAGTTGTGTCATTTTTTCTTGCTCTACAATGCTTAGATCATGGCCTACCCCATTCTATTTAGTGACAGGAAAGCAGCAATGTTAGTAACAGCTGTCAAGATTGCATAGAACTGTACAGCTGTGTTCCAGTAGCCATGTTTCTTGATGATGATTTAACAATGATATAGCTTTCACAAGGTGACTCTGTGATTGTGAAAACCTTGTGTCTGATGCTTTTATCTACCATATCAACAGACGAGTAGAACATATGGAATAAAAATAAATAATGGGGGAACAAATGTTAAAATAAATTTAGTTTGAAATGCTAGTGATAAATGAAAGCGAGGGGTAAGGGGTATGGTATGTATGATCTTTTTTTTTCTGTTATTGTTTTATTTCTCTTTCTGTTGTCTTTTTATTTCTTTTTCTGAATTGATGCAAATGTTCTAAGAAATGATCATGATGATGAATATGCAACTATGTGATGATATTGTGAATTACTGATTATATATGTAGAACGGAATGATCGTATGTTAAGAATGTGTTTCTTTCTTGTCAAATTTTTTTAAATTTAAAAATTAATAAAAAAATTTTTTTTAAAATGGAGGGGAAGAATACTCAAAGCAACTCTGAGTTACAAATTTCAAAATGAAAGGTCTCACAAAATGTTGAACAGGTTACATAAGGAAACAACTCAAAAGCAGATATAGTTCAGTAAAATTAAAAACGTCAAATATAAAGAAAAAATTCTAAAAGCTTTGAGGGAAAAAAAGGAGATCATCACTAAAAAGGATCAAGGACCAGTCTGGCATCAGACTTCAAAAGCAACAATGGATGCAAAAGAACCAGAAAGAATCAACATCACACACACTATCTTTTATGCATCACTTAATAACATATGAAATAAGAATATAAAATGGTTAAAACAAATTAATAAAGGATCTGATGGTTTCACTGGTGAATTCCACCAAAAATTTAAAGAATTAACACCAATCCTTTTCAAACTCCTCCAAAGAATTCAAGAGGAAGGAATGCTACTTATTTCATTCTATGGGGCCAGCATTACTCTGATACCAAAGCTTGGTAAACACAGCATAAGAAAAGAAATTACAGACCAATTTCCCTTATGAATATAGATGAAAAAACCTCAATAAAATAATAGCAAACCAAATAGGACTCATTACAGAAATATAAGGGTGACTCACACATGAAAATCAATGTAATATACTACATAAATAGAATGAAAGAAAAAATCCACCTGCTTATCTCAATAGATGCAGAAAAGGCATTCAATAAAAAAGCTCAGAAAATAGGAGTAGAAGGAAACTTTCTCAGTATGATAAAGGCCATTTATGAAAATCCACATCATCATATTGAACGATGAAAGACGTAAAGCTTTTTTCCCTAAGATTAGGAACGAGACAAGGGTACCTGCTTTCACCAGTGTAGTTCAATATTGTACCAGAAGTTCTTGCCAAAGCAAACAGGCAAGAAAAAGAAGTAAAAGCATCCAAACAGGAAAGAAATAAGTAAAACTATCTATTAGAGACAACATGATCTTACATACAGAAAGCCCAAAGGAATCCACAAAAAATTATTAGACTAAAAGAATTCAGTAAAGTGGCAGAGTGCAAGATCAACATACAAACAATTATGATCCTATAACATTACCAATGAACAATACGAAAAGGAAATGAAGAAAACATTTCCACCACAACGGCATCAAAAAAAACAAATTACTTAGAAATAAATTATTTTGCAATGATTTTTTTAAATGAGATATAATTATCCAAAGTGTACAATCAGTTGTTCACAGTATCATCACATAGCAGTGTACTCATCATTACAATAGAGTTTTGAACATTTTCATTACTCCAAAAATACAAATAAAAGTGAAAAAAAAGGAGGAGGGGCCAAGATGGCAGTTTAGTAATGTACGCGTTTTAGTTCGTCCTCCAGAACAACTACTAAATAACCAAAAACAGTACAGAACAGCTCCCGGAGGCACGATAGTGACTGGACACGCAGCGTACCCCAGTCTGGACCAGCTGGACCAGCTGCGAGTCTCCGGAACAGTGAGTTCGCAAGTCACGGCGCCTGGCGCCCCTCCCCCACAGGCGGCTTCCCGGAGGGAAAGGAAAGAGACTCTAACAGTAGCAGGGACTGAGTCCAACCAAACACCAATTGTGGCATTAATAAACAAATTCTGACTACTAAAAATAGGCCCCCAGCTCAGGCGAAATTGGTCAAGGCGGAGGTTGCCTATTGGGCTAACCGAAAAAGAGGAAAGGGGACGAAACAGAGGCTTTTATGGCTGTTTCTACGGAGGCTTGGCTGCCTCTGGATGCAGCGGCGGGATTACACAGGCTGCAACTGCCCCAGGAATACGCAGAAATAGGCCGCTTTCAGGGATGTCTCCACCTGAGCCTTCCCCAGGGGAGGGGTGAAGCCCAACTCTGGTGGAATTCCTCTCTCAAGGAATTCAGAACTCAGGGCTTGGCAATTTGAAGCCATTAAAGCCAGCCTACAACCTTTCCTCTGTCTCCACCATGCCCCCAGCAGGGAGAGCCTCCCAAGTTAAAGGAGCCACAACATCTTTTGCTGGTGGGACCCGGAGTCAGACAAGCACCACATATTGGGCAGGTTAAGAAAAACAGAGCCCAGAGACTTCACAGGAAAGTCTTTCAACCTGCTGGGTCTCACCCTCAGGGAAAATTGACACAGGTGACTCCTTCCCCCCGAAAGGAGACCAGTTTAGTCCGGGAAAACCCGACTGGAGTCTGTAATACCTATGTAGACCCTCCTAAGGGTGGGGAGGGAAAAGGCACCTTACAAGCAGGGCAAGAAACAAGAAAACAAGAACTGAAAAATTACCCTCTGTTAAACAAAACTTAAGCTAGAGGCCCAGAAAAAGCTGAACTGAAGGTCAAAGAACAGACAACAAACTCATCTAGCAAGAAAATCCTAGGTAAGATAAGTGAAAGCTATCTCCAGAATAAACTAATTAAGGTAATTAAATGTCCAGACACCAGCAAAAAATAACAAATCACACCAGGAAAATTGAAGATATGGCCCAGTCAAAGAAACAAAACAAAAGTTCAAATGAGATACAGGAGCTGAGACAACTAATTCTGAATATACGAACAGAAATGGAAAACCTCTTCAAAAACCATATCAATGAATTGAGGGAGGACATGAAGAAGGCAAGGAACGAACAAAAAGAAGAAATGGAAAGTCTGAAAAAACAAATCACAGAACTTATGGGAATGAAAGAGACAGTAGAAGAGATGAAAAAAACAATGGAAACCTACAATGGTAGATTTCAAGAGACAGAGGTTAGAATCAGTGAACTGGAGGATGGAACATCTGAAATCCAAAAAGAAACAAAAACTATAGGGAAAAGAATGGAAAAATATGAGCAGGGGCTCAGGGAACTGAATGATAATATGAAGTGCACAAATATACGTGTTGTGGGTGTCCCGGAAGGAGAAGAGAAGGGAAAAGGAGGAGAAAAACTAATGGAAGAAATTATCAAAGAAAATTTCCTCAACTCTTAGGAAAGACCTAAAATTACAGATCCAAGAAGTGCAAAGCACCCCAAAGAGAATAGATCCAAATAGACGTTCTCCAAGACACTTACTAGTTAGAATGTCAGAGGTCAAAGAGAAAGAGAGGATCTTAAAAGCAGCAAGAGAAAAACAATCCATCACATACAAGGGAAACCCAGTAAGACTATGTGTAGATTTCTCAGCAGAAACCATGGAGGCGAGAAGACAGTGGGATGATATATTTAAATTAATGAAAGAGAAAAACTGCCAATGACGAATTCTATATCCAGCAAAACTGTCCTTCAAAAATGAGAGAGAAATTAAAACATTTTCAGACAAAAAGTCACTGAGAGAATTTGTGACCAAGAGACCAGCTCTGCAAGAAATACTAAAGGGAGCACTAGAGACAGATATGAAAAGACAGAAGAGAGAGGTGTGGAGAAGAGTGTAGAAAGAAGGAAAATTAGATATGATACATAAAATACAAAAGGCAAAATGGTAGAGGAAAATATTATCCAAACAGTAATAACACTAAATGTTAATGGACTGAACTCTCCAATCAAAAGACAGACTGGCAGAATGGATTAAAAAACAGGATTCTTTTATATGCTGTCTAGAGGAAACACATCTTAGACCCAAAGATAAACATAGGTTGATAGTGAAAAGTTGAGAAAAGATATTTCATGCAAATAACAACCAGAAAAGAGCAGGAGTAGCTATACTAATATCCAACAAATTAGACTTCAAATGGAAAACAGTTAAAAGAGACAAAGAAGGATAGTATCTACTAATAAAAGGAACAATTCAACAAGAAGACGTAACAATCATAAATATTTATGCACCGAACCAGAATGCCCCAAAATACGTGAGGCATACACTGCAAATACTGAAAAGGGAAATAGACACATCTACCATAATAGTTGGAGACTTCAATTCACCACTCTCATCAATGGACAGAACATCTAGACAGAGGATCAATAAAGAAACAGAGAATTTGAATATTACAATAAATGAGCTAGACTTAACAGACATTTATAGGACATTACACCCCACAACAGCAGGATACACCTTTTTGTCAAGTGCTCATGGATCATTCTCAAAGATAGAACATATGTTGGGTCATAAAGCAAGTCTCAACAAATTTAAAAAGATTGAAATCATACACAACACTTTCTCAGATCATAAAGGAATGAAGTTGGAAATCAATAATAGGCAGAGTGCCAGAAAATTCACAAATATGTGGAGGCTCAACAACACACTCTTAAACAACGAGTGGGTCAAGGAAGAAATTACAAGAGAAATTAGTAAATATCTCGAGGTGAATGAAAATGAAAACACAACATATCAAAACTTATGGGACACAGCAAAGGCAGTGCTAAGAGGGAAATTTATTGCCCTAAATGCCTATATCAGAAAAGAAGAAAGGGCAAAATTCAGGAATTAACTGCCCACTTGGAAGAACTGGAGAAAGAACAGCAAACTAACCCCAAAGCAAGCAAAAGGAAAGAAAAAGATTAGAGCAGAAATAAATGAAATTGAAAACATGAAAACAATAGAGAAAATCATTAAGACCTGAAGTTGGTTCTATGAGAAAATCAATAAGATTGGTGGACCCTTAGCAAGACTGACAAAAAGAAGAAGAGAGAGGACGCAAATAAGTAAGATCAGAAATGGAAGAGGAGATATAATCACTGACCTCAAAGAAATAAAGGAGGTAATAACAGGATACTATGAACAACTTTATGCTAATAAATACAACAATGTAGATGAAATGGACAATTTCCTAGAAAGGCATGAACAATTAACTTTGATTCAAGAAGAAATAGATGACCTCAACAAACCAATCACAAGTAAAGAAATTGAATCAGTCATTCAAAAGCTTCCTAAAAAGAAAAGTCCAGGACCAGATGGCTTCACATGTGAATTCTACCAAACATTCCAGAAAGAATTAGTACCAACTCTGCTCAAACTCTTCAAAAAAATCGAAGTGGAGGGAAAGCTACCTAACTCATTCTATGAAGCCAACATCACCCTCATACCAAAACCAGGCAAAGATTTTACAAAAAAAGAAAACTACAGGCCAATCTCTCTAATGAATATAGATGCAAAAATCCTCAACAAAATTCTAGCAAATCGAATCCAACAACACATTAAAAGAATTAGACATCATGACCAAGTAGGATTCATCCCAGGTATGCAAGGATGGTTCAACATAAGAAAATCAATTAATGTAATACACCATATCAACAAACCAAAGCAGAAAAATCACATGATCATCTCAATTGATGCAGAGAAGGCATTTGACAAGATTCAACATCCTTTCCTGTTGAAAACACTTCAAAGGATAGGAATACAAGGGAACTTCCTTAAAATGATAGAGGGAATATATGAAAAACCCACAGCTAATATCATCCTCAATGGGGAAAAATTGAAAACTTTCCCCCTAAGATCAGGAACAAGACAAGGATGTCCACTATCACCACTATTATTCAACATTGTGTTGGAAGTTCTAGCCAGAGCAATTAGGCAAGAAAAAGAAATACAAGGCATCAAAATTGGAAAGGAAGAAGTAAAACTGTCACTGTTTGCAGACGATATGATACTATACGTCGAAAACCCAGAAAAACCACAACCAAACTACTAGAGCTAATAAATGAGTACAGCAAAGTAGCAGGTTACAAGATCAACATTCAAAAATCTGGAGCATTTCTATACACTAGCAATGAACAAGCTGAGGGAGAAATCAAGAAACGAATTCCATTTACAATTGCAACTAAAAGAATAAAATACTTAGGAATAAATTTAACTAAAGAGACAAAAGACCTATACAAAGAAAACTACAAAAAACTGTTAAAAGAAATCACAGAAGACCTAAATAGATGGAAGGGCATACCGTGTTCATGGATTATGTATGAGTTTTTATCTTTTTTCTTTTTCTGGAGTGATGCAAATGTTCTAAAAAATGATCCTGATGATGAATACACAAATATGTGATGATATTGTGAGCCACTGATTATACACCATGTATGGACCATATGTATGTGAAGATTTGTCAATAAAAATATTAAAAAAAACAGACAAAAAACTCCTACAATTCAACAACAAAAAGACAAACAACCCAATTAAAAAATGGGCAAAACACCCCAAAGAACACTGAGGGCAATATATAAGATTCTACAAAGGTTCCATGCATTAGAGTAACTTTCCAGAAACCTACAGCCTCCAGATGGGTCCCTGGACCAGTTAAGTCCTGAAACCGAGAGGGCCCAACCTCTCCAGAACATCAGCTAGTTCCATCTCCCTATCCCATATTGTTGAAAGCCCTTTCCAACATGAAAAAGTTAGAATGGACATAGTCCAAATGCCTCAAAAGAGAAGGAGAAAGATCAAAAGTGATGGTGGAGTTATACAGAGAAGGTTGGGTTTACCAAAAGAGGATGAGTGCTGAATCATTATATTAATATTTCTTTTAGACTTAGAGCAGCTAGAAGTAAAAATCTAAAATTGTGGAACTGTAACCCATAACAAATTCTAAAATTGCTCTACAACTAATTGTCATGATGTGCTTTGAAATTTATTGCTTTTTTGTATATATGTTATTTTTCACACAAAAAAGGTCAACTGTGATGATAAAAAAATACTTATTCCTTCTAGACTCCTATATTCTGGAGCAGCTAGAAGGAAAAATCTTGAGAGGATGGTATCGTGGCCCATAACAAAGCCTGGGATCTTGTTGAAGAGTGCTCTGAAAACTATTGCTTTTTTCTTTGCTTTGTATATATGTTATATCATACAACAAAAAAAAAAAGTTTTAAAAAAAAGGGCAAAGGACTTATATAGATTTTTCTTCAAAGAAGATATACAAATGGACAATAAACACATGAAAAGATGTTCAACATCATCAGCCATCTGGAAAATGCAAATTAAAACTACTATATGATACCAATCACCTACAAAGATGGCTAAAATTAAAACAAACAGAAAATAGCAAGTGTTGGAGAGGATGCAGAAAACTTCACCAATTCACTGTTGGTGGTGATGTAAAATGGTGCAATCACTGTGGAAAGCCATATGGCGAGTCCTTAAAAAGCTAAATATAGACTTAGCATCTACAGGGCAATCCCACTTTTAAGTACGTACCCAGCGAGAGTGAAAATAGGGCCACACACAGATACTTGTACACTAATGTTTATAGAATGATTATTCTCAATAGCTAAAAGCTGGAAACAACCCAAGTGCCCATCAATAAATGATCGTATAAATAAAATACAGTACATGCACACATTTGCCCAAAAGAAAAAATGAAGTTACAAGACATGCTGCTACATGGAAGAACCCTGAAAACATTATACTCAGTGACATAAATAAGACACATAAGGGTAAAAATTGTCTATCACTTAAGAGAGATGATAAGATGAGAAGTTCCTGGGGATGGAGATGTGCAAAGGGAGGGGGAATGGTGAGTCTGTACAAGTAAAAAAAGAAATAAATAAACCCATTTCTGGAAATGAGAAACAAAAATAACCACACATTAAATAAATAAGGGAAATTACAAAATACTTAGAGCTGAACACTGAAAGCACTACACATCTAAACTTGGGGGATACAGCTGAAATGAGATTTAGAGAGACATTTATAGGTGTGAATACACATAAAAATGAGTTAAACATTCAAGAAGCTAGGAAAGGAGCCAAAAATGTAAATCCCTTAAGTCAAGGGAAAAAAACAATAAATAGCTCACAAATATAGCCATCATTGACAAAACTAAATATTGGTTCTGTGAAAAGACTCAAAGTAATTTTAGGAACAGAAGAGTCACTAACATTTGAAAATCCCAGGTGAAGTTCATAAACTTCTGTAAACCTAAAATACAAGAGATACAAATACTGTCTACCTTATATAAGTTTTCTTGAAAAATTCAGAAAAAATAAAGAATCTATCCAACTCATTTTATGAGGCTAGTAGAACCTTGATATCCTAACTCAATAAGAAGAGAACATGAAAAAAATATTATAGGGCAAATTTATTTATAATTATAAATGCAAAATCTGAATTATTATCAACTGAGTACAATATTGCATGAAAGTAAGTAGACAGATATTTTTGCTATCAGCTAGTGTTCACTGCAGAGATGCAAAAGTAGTTCAACATCAGAAAATCTATTAATGTAATTTACCTCATTAAAGAGTGAAAAAAGAAATTTTGAACTTTTCTACTGAATGGATACAATAAAAGCATCTGCCAAATTGAAAATATCTCTGAATACCAACTAGAAGGGAAATTCCCTTATTTTGATAAAAGTTAACTAACAATACCAATAGCAAACATCATACTTAATGGAACAAGGCAAATGTGCCAGCTGTAACATTACTGGGGCTGTTCAACAAATAGTAAGGATCCTGACTAAAAATAAGACAGACAACAAAAACACTGAAATTATTTGGACTGGAAGAAGAGAATTTGTCCTCACATGTAGATGACACCATTAGCCACACAGAAACCTCAAGAAACTAATAGGATTAATTTTTTATAAGTTCTTCAAAATCACAATCAGAATATATAACCTATATCAACAAAAGACAAATGTAATCTATACCAACAAAAACCAAAATTACCAGGAAATAATCTAAGGAAAATGTACATGTTCTCTATATTAAAGAACAGAAATAAAAACCCTGAAAATTTTTCAATTTTTTTACTTTCTATGCTCCTAAAATTACCTAGCAGTGTTTTCAGAGAACCAGTATTTAGTTTTGTCAATGACTACGGGTACTTATTAGCTATTTTACTGTTTCCTCCTATTTACAGATAGGACAAATTAATATTATAAAGAAGTCAATTCAAAGCAATTACAATGAAGATCTAAACAGCATTTCCAGAGAATTTGAGAAAACAATTCTCAAATTCATATGGAGGACTAAAAAGGTCCACAAATAGCCAAGACAATTTTGAAAAAGAGTTAAGAAGTCACCCTATTTGAAAATAAGATATATGATAAAGCCATAATAATGAAAACAGGGTGGTACAGCTGCTAACAAATAAAAGTTAACAAATGACGTCTATACGTCAGCTTGGCATATGACAGAGATAGACTCTTATATCAGTGGAGGAAAGAATGGATTACTAGACAGACCACGTTGGAAAAACCGATTCTCTATAAGTAGAAAAATAATGTCAGGTCCCTACTGGATACCATACACAAAATTCCAAATGTATCAAAGACCTAACTATGAAAGGTAAAAATGGAAGAAAATGAGGAAAATTAGATAAATGTTCTCCTAAAAAAAGCACATGGTAAGCTGACTGAAATGAAATACACTAAAATGGATACCAACAGGGAGGAGAGGAATAGAAATAGTAATAGTAGAGGAAAGAGGGGGAAAAAACAAAAAAAGGTCTTGATGGTGGCAATGATGACAAAAAGCTATGAACTGAGGAGTCTGAGTAATTTAATTTTATATATCTAGGTTCAACAAAAAAACAGTTAAGTTTCAGTCATCAGACTTCAATTGCCATTCCAACAATCTATTATAAATAAGAAACTAAACTGACTGGAGGCATCAAGAATGTAATGTATTTGTATTCTGCATATATATATTTCTAATTCAGCCTCCCAGCTACTTTATTAATTCTGTCCTTCCACAAGCCCACCAAACCTGTAACAGGCACAAAAGTCCACCAAATGATCTACCCTCTTGTATGCTCTATAGCAATACTTTCCTCCTTTGTCTGCTATTTATGGTACTTTTACTAATTTATTGGGAAGCATCAAGGCATCAAGAAAAGAATATTGGACTGGGACCCAGAAGACCTAGGAACTAGTCTAAACTCTACTAGTGATTCACTATGAGACCTGGTCAAATTATTTTTCCTTTTTGAGTCCCAGATTCATCTTCTGAATAAAATTTAGGTACTGAATTTCAAAATGAAATTATCCAAATACTAATGATCATAATGTTTGTCATTTCAGTTTCAGTCATCAGACCTGAAGGATATCAAAGAAATATAAATACATGTATAAAGAGGCTATATTGAGAGGTTGAAAACCTTTTTCTAAACCCTGTCAGTACTCAGTAGTGATAGAATACTTCTCTCTAAAACTATTCCCATGTCTCTCAATTTTTATACTTTTTCTTTCTTTATCCTTTTGTGCTGATTTCTGGAAGCATACCTTAGCTACATTTTCCTAACTACAGAAGAAAAGGGAGCATTTTTTTCCCTAGGAAGGGAAGAAGCTCTTTGTACCAACAGCAACTTTGGCCCCAGTCAATGAATATCAACTGGCTAATCTAAGGGAGATTTTCCAATTTAAATACTAAAACAAACTAGCAATTTTATATCCAGGCTATTTTAATAACAACAACACTCTCAGAATGCTACCTTTGCAATTTTATATTTCAAGAGAATAATGGCTCAATTTTAATATAAATGCATCTATATTTGATTTCATAGTATTACTGGAGGAAGGGGCTGGAACAAATAGACATACCAATTCTTTTATTCGTTTTCTGTGTCTACTATGTGGATTGTTCAAATGACTGGTAAGATCAAATATTGTTGGTATAGCATTATCTCGAAGAACTGTCCTATAAGGACTCTGAAAAAGAAAAGCATGTTAGTGATTCAGAAATTCCTTAAGAATGTATTATGCATTAATCAAATTCCATATTAATGATTTCCCCAGCAATCCTTCAACCCCAGCTCTAAAACACAGAGACTTACAGAATTTGATATTGTCAATTCAGGTCCACCAATTATTTCTAACTCTTTCTGCATTTGCCATTCTAGCAATCTACTATAAATTAAGGAACTAAACTGACTGGAGACATAAAAAATATAATGTATTTGTATTCTGCATATATTTCTAATTCAGCCTCCCAGCTACTTTATTAATTCTGTCCTTCCACAAGCCCACCAAACCTGTAACAGGCACAAAAGTTCACCAATTGATCTACCCTCTTGCATGTTCTATAGCAATACTTTCCTCCTTTGTCTGCTATTTATGGTACTTTTACTAATTTATTGGGAAGCATCAAGGCACCAAGAAAAGAATATTGGACTGGGACCCAGAAGACCTAGGAACTAGTCTAAACTCTACTAGTGATTCACTATGAGACCTGGTCAAATTATTTTCCCTTTTTGAGCCCCAGATTCATCTTCTGAATAAAATTCAGGTACTGAATTTCAAAATGAAATTATCCAAATACTAATGATCATAATGTTCGTCATTTCAAGCATTATACCACCTTCCATATTTTGCTACAACCCAGTCCCTTATTCAGTAACACTGTTTTAAGCAATAAAAGCCAAAAAAACAATGATTCGATGACCAAGTTAAATTTTAACACATTATCACAAAACTTCTAAAATAAAAATTGATTTATGGGTCACCTGAAATATCTCCCATACTACAAGTGATATACATAACTACACTTCTGCAAATACTAAACCAGGTATTTCAAAATTCTCTTCTAGTTCTAATGATCTTATTACTAAAGAATGATCATTCTCTACACTAACCTCTGTTAACCTAATCCAACCTGTCTAAGATGCATACTTGGTTGTTTGTTTTCCACAGCCAGCCCAGAGGAAGTCAAGTAAGAAAAGGGAGAAAAAATAGTTGGATAACTATTCCTATATTCCCCAGTTAGTCCAAAGAAACGTCTTTAATTTCTTCATTGATAAAGACCATGCACACTTCATTTAAGACTTTCCTAGAAGCAGTGATTGCTTCAAATTCAACTATTAAAGTGTATTCAAAGAATGTACTAAACAATATCTCTTATTTTTTTTCACCTGGAGAAAGGAGGCTGGGAAGACAAGAAGGAAAATATTTATTTATAAATAAAATACATTATTTGGGATTTTATACAAGGAGTTATTAAACATTCATTTTGGGAAGATTTTCTATTTAGATTCAGTATTTTTTAGTTCACAGTTTCCTGTCTCTTAGAAAAAACAAAGAAGAAAATCTGGTTTCTTAATTATACTCAGATTCTAGTGCTAGGCCAATAATCTTAAATCTACTGGGGAGTTTGAAACAGGGTTTGATCAGGAACACATTCATTGAAGGGGGCAAAAATTAATATCCAAAGCTTCCAATCTTTCCCACTGTGCAAACACCTCAAAAATAAGCAAGCACACACCACACACACAGTCAACTCTTGATATCTTACCAACTATTAAATAAGGAATGGAGAGATAAAACATTGAACTGAATCTTAAAAATTCAAAGCAAATTAACTTGTACTTGCAAACAGAGCTCAAGGATATTAAGACAAAAAACAGAATATATGAATGAAAAGCATGTGACTTTTTATAAATCTTTATAAGTACACATCTCAAAAAAAGGCTATCTTCAATTCATATGTACGATAGTTTTTACTCAGTATCAAGAGTTAATCTTTAATTGCTGAATTAGGTACTGAGTATACAGCAATGCTCTTATTCTAGCATCGAAGATAATAAAACACTTGGTTGTGGTTCAACTAGTCATAAATGTTTACTGGGATCTTAAATGCCAAACTAATGAAGCCAAACCACTTAAACACTGGATATAGAATTCAAATAATCCAACTTTTCAATAGCAGTAGCTTCTTCTACATGTATGGAAAGAATATTTGCTTGCATTTAGATTAATTTATTCAAAATATTGAAGAATTATTTCAGAATTTAAAAGTAAAAATAGGTCATCTTTCTATTCTACGTGATTAAACAAGAATACAAGTGTGAACAGTTTTTAAATTTCTCTTATTAATCTGGCTGGAATTACCTAATTAAGAGACCATATTTATTACTAATGTTAAAAATGCATGTGGCTTGTGCATTTAAAATAATAATTTGGGATATTTTTACTTAATGTCAAGAACATAAAAGTAGCTTGCCTTTTAATCATTTGAAAATTTTATTTTGGTTGATCATTACCCTCTTAACAAAGCAAGGTAAAAATATCCCTCAAATATTCGTGATTAAACTGTTGAACCGGAATTGGCTCACCTCCCAATGACTTCACAAGTATCTGCTTCAATTAATTTTGAGAAATAAAATAACCCAATCATTCTTTAGTTTTCTGATGCCTCTGCAAAATGTATCTGAAAAAAATATCAAAATAAATTGCTGCATAACATATATAGTGTACCATCTACAAATTAGTTTATGTCTATACCAATATCTGAGATGATACATTAGTTATACGTAAACAAGAATATATAATTTGCTTACAAAACTGGGTTCCTAAGTAGTCATTAAAATGTTTCAAGTCTGTTTCTTTTCAATGGAATCTGCCCTATCTGTGCCTTTTATGAATCACAGCAATAACAGAATTAAAGAGGGTTAAAAATATTAGATCTCAGAAATTATATGATCTAATCTCATTAGGAACTTGGGCCCAAAGAGGGGAAGTGACTTGACCAAACTCACACAGTTAACAGTAGTTAGGCTGAGAGACCCAGGTCTTGTTGTGAAATTGCAAATTATTGGTGGAAATGCTTTTTCATATTACTTGCATGGTTTATTTCCTGCTCTGGTATCTAGCCTATAAAAATTAAGAATTGGTTCTAACTATATACAAAACATGAGAACAAGATCTCCATTTCTAGATGAAAATTTCACTCACAAAAAAGCTCTAGAAAAACTACTCCAAATAAAAACACCAAATTTATCTTAAGTAAACATATACTTTAACAATAATTTCAAATTTTCTAGAGTTACACAAGTTTAAAAATGGTTACCTCTGGTAAGTAGAAAAGGGAACAGGAACAGGAGGTAAAAAACAAAATCAGGTTTTAAGAACAAAACAGATACTATTCAGCTCAAATCTGTCTTCATCTTTAAAAAAAAATGTGGTGGATTATTGGGATGCTTCCAACATCAATATGTAAGTATTTTCATTTCCAACCAGACAGTGAGTGAATGAGAGAGAGAAAAAAAGAGAGAGAGAGAAAAAGAGAGAGAGAGAGAGAGAGAGAGAGAGAGAGAGAACAACAACAAAAACCAATTCCTGCTATTACTTACAGTTCTACAGATCATAGAGGTCTCAAAGTGTTTGGCACATAACCGATAATGTTTATTTAGCTGATCGGGTGTTTTATCTTCCAAGTCTGCTCTCCTACAATTCTCCACCCACTTCTGGCATCTATAAATAAAGCCAAAACAGAATCATGGAATATGAAATCAACACTGATATTTCAATATTCAGTTTTAAGGCAAATATATATTTGAGCAACAGAATCCCTCTACCCCAAAAACAAAACATAATTTGGAAAAATTTATTAATCACAAACTGAGATTTGGGAGAGACCTGAGAAATCATCTAATGCAATCCTTTAATTATAGACAAGGTTAAGGAGCAGCTTGCTCAGGGTCATGTACTAACCCAGTGGCAAAATGAGGACGTAAACCTAGGTCTTCCAAATCCCAGGACATCCAAGCATCACAGAATCCTCAATTATCAGCAGTACAAGCAAAAACGCTACATAACCATAGGATCAATGGCCTAAAATCCCTATCAGTATTTTGTTTGCCTAAACAAACAAATAAAACAACACTGTCATTGTAGAAAACTAGCAAGTATCTATTACCTGTTCTATAAATAACTATGAGTTTCTTATGGAAGGATGAAGGCTGTATTCATTGGCCTTATTATGAACATGATTTATTATCTACAATAATATGCACAGATCAGATTACAAGTTCCATGAATGCAGTGACTGTTTATTAATCTAACACATAGTAAGTATTAAAGATAGCGAACAAGATAAATTCCATGCCCTCTTGGTACTTAAATATGTGCAGGAAAACAAATAATAATAATAATAATAGATAATGCTTACTTAACACTTACTATGAGCCAGGCACTCTTCCAAGCCCTTTCCATAGGTGGGTATACTATTATAATAGCCCTTTTGCAGATGTTAAGTACTTTACTAAAGGTCACAACCAGATCTTTCCTTCACTCCTCAAGTCTCTAAGAATAAAATTTCTGCCATGGATAAACAGTGTTACAAACTTGAAAATATATTCATTTTATAATTACCTCATAGTACTTTTTCTATGTATTAATATTACTGTCCACCCTCCATACATACATACCCTAACACCTGATTCCCTCTACTCTAAATATGTAAAACCATGATGAAATGTTATGATTTCCAAACTTAAACTAAAACCACATCCAAACCATATAGCATTTCATTCAACCAAGTATTACTGCACCACAGTAATAACGCATAAAATACACACACTATAATCATATTTTACATATGTTTTAATGCCTAAGTACTTATAAAAACTGCCTCATTATAAAATAACTTGCCATACTGCTGCAGTTAAGTTGGTCTTTAATTCTGGAGACATTCCACACAGATCATTACTATCTATATTATCTGTGAACTAAACTAAAGCAGCTTTCTGATATCATTAACAACTCAGACTCAAACAACCAAGAACAGAGAGCCCAACTCTTAAACTATACCTTTGTATTCCATATGAAATACGGAAGTAGGAATAAATCTAATGAAAAGTGTGATGGCCTCTATTTAAAAAATAAAAATAGAGACAAACAAATGGGGAAATATACAAGTTCATAGATCAAGACACTGAATTCTAAATATATCAATTCTCCCCAAACTGATTTACTAATTCAATACAATTGCAATCCCAACAAATTCATGTACGTGTGTGTGTGCGCGCGCGTGTGAGTGTGCTAGGTGGGGGTAGGGGGTCAAGGAGATGACAAGACGATTCTGAAACTTTTTTAATGGAAATTCAAAGGACCAAGAATAGCCAAGCCAACTGGGGGGGGGGGGGGCGACAGGGAGGAAACTTGGAAGAATTATACTACCAGGTATTAAGACTTATTATATTACTCATTAAGACAGTGTAATCTTGGCAGGACAGAATAATTGAACAAAATAGAGAACTATGGATATTTAAGACAAAGTAGCATTGAATAACAACAGTGAAGATGGATTTTTTTTCAATAGTTATGGGTCAGCTGGATATACATATGAAAAAAATGAATCTTGACCCCTACCATCACACCATACACAAAAAATGAACTCCAAGTGAACTGTAGTGCTAAATAAAAAGAGTAAAACAGAAAAGCTTCTAAAAGATAATGCAGCCAGTAGATGGAAACAATCCAAGTGCCCATCAACAGACAAGTGGAAAAACAAAATGTGGTATATACATATGATGGAATATTATGCAGCAATTAGACAAAATGATGTCCTGAAGCATATGACAACATGGACAGACCTTGAGGACATAATGCTGAGTGAAATAAGCCAGACACGAAAAGATAGATACTGCATTATTTCGCTATTATGACCTTGGTAAAGGCAAACTCAAAGGTTTAGAATACAGAATACAAGGGACCTAGAGATTACACGGAAGCTAGAGATGGGTAAACGGTTAGCTAGAGATGGGTAAACGGTTAGCTAATGAGGCTGAACTTAAATGTAAGGGAATGGATAGAAGTGAAGGCAGCTCATTAGTGGTTCTACAGGTAATGCTGCCATATTGAACATGATTGAAAAGGGTTGTATAGAGCCTTGTATTCCACTGATTAACATTACAAATATAGATAAGTTCTTTCATGAACTATTTCAAAGGTATGAATCTTGTACAGAGTGAATAATAGAGCAGTATGGGGGAAAACTGCTACTGCATGCTATGGGCTATGTTTAACAGGAAGACATCAATAGTACCACAGCAATATCAGGAGTAAATAATTAGGGGGGAGGGGAAGGACAAGAGTTAAAGGGAGGTTTGGATTTTCTACCTGGTGAGGGTGTGTTTATGGGTTATATTTCTCTTGAGAGCAATGAAAATTGTCTAATATAGAGAGTGTTGATGATTATACCACTAAGTGAGGATAATGTAAGACATGGACTGTTGACTTTGGACATTATACACGATGCTCAACGGATGGAGGTGGTTGAAGGATATACTAAGAAGTAGAATGGCAAGCTGTGGTGTATACAGATGATGGAATATCGTGCTGCTACAGAAAGGAATGCAATCATGAGGGATGCAACGTTGTGAATGAACCTGTGGGACATTATGATACAAAATAAACCAGAAACAAAAGAGCAAATACTGTATGGTCTCATTTAGAAAATACTTATAAGAAAACTGGGGCCGAGATTATAGGCTCTTATAGCAGACCACATTTAGTCTGGAGGAGTAATTGTTATTTTTAGATTTTGAGAGGCCATGCTATATATGTATAACATGGTATTTCCCTGGAACTTGGGTTACCTGTATGACTCAGAGTAGGAGTTCTACAGGTCTGAAATTCAGCATTGCCACAAATAACAACTGTTAAAGAAATTGAAAGGTTTCAACTAGAGATAATAATGAAGCCGATCAGGTCTAGACTAAGAGATAAGGAGGTCACTGTCTGCATTTTAGAACTTTACCTACTTTACGAGACCAAAGGAAGAAAGGTTTATTTTGCCCAAAACCTAAATTTTCTGTAGTACATAATCTAACTCAACCTGTGTGAACAGATCATTTAAACAATAAATACATGGAGTCCAGAATGGGAATGAGGACTTGTAATTCTGTTTAGCTTAATGGAAGGTCCTGATACGTCCCGAGTATGTTGAGCAGAAAATTAAAAAGTATTGGCTGCTAAATCATTATATTGATATTTCTTTTAGTCTCCAGTATCTCAGAGCAGCCAGAAGTAAAAACCTAAAATTGTGGAATCATAACCCATACGAAACTCTGAAATTTGTTCTACAACTAATTGTTGCAATGTGCTCTAAAATCTATTGCTTTTTGTATATATGTTATTTTCACAAAAAAGAAAAATAGTTTATTTGTGATGATGAAGCATATATATTCCTTCTAGCCTCCAGTTTCTGGAGTAGCTAGAAGGAAAAAAATCTGAGATGACAGAATGGTAGCCCATGACAAACTCTGGGATCTGTTCTATAGCTACCGGTTGAAGAGTGGTTTTTTCCTTTCTTTGCTTTGTATATATGCTATATTATACAAAAAAAAAAAAAAGTATTGGCAAAGTCCCTTGAGGGATGAGAGAAAAAATGTGGAACTATTAAACTTTACTGCACGGAACCCCCTGATACTGTCTCAAATATTAGGAACTCCCAAGTCAATAGGCTAAGTCCCTGATCTTGAGGACTGTTCTTGTGAAGCTTATTTCTGTAGCGAAGAAGCTAAGCCTACCTATAGGTATGCCTATGAGCTACTTCCAGATGACCTCTTTTGTTGCTCAGATGTGGCCTCTCTCTCTAAACCCAACTCTGCAAGGAAAATTTTTACCTTTCCCCCTACCTGGGACATGACATCCAGGGGTGAAAGTCTCTCTGGCAACATGGGACATGACCCCTGGCCCTGGCATCGTGGATCAACAACGCCTTCCTAACCAAAAGGGGGGAAAAATTGTAATAAATAAGGTATCAATGGCTAAAAGAGTTCAAATAGAGCTGAGAGGCTACTCTGGAGGCTACTCTTATGTAAGCTGCAGCTAAATATTACTATTTATCAGGATTTGCCAAACCCCAACCAAAATCAGTCCTGCCAACCTTAAAGAAAACCTAGGGCTTTATCTGAGATTCTACAAAGGTTCCATGTACTAGGATTACTTTCCAGCAACCTACAACCTCCAGATGGGTTCTTAGGACAGATAAGTCCTGAAACCTGGAGAGGCCAACCCCTCAAGAACGTCAACTAGTTCCATCCTCTTATCACATATTATTGACATGTCTTTCCAACATGAAAAAGTCAGAATGGGCATAGACCAAATACCCCTAAAGACTGGGAGAAAGATCAAAGGAAAAGGTGGAATTATAACTGAGAGCATAGGATTTAACAAATGAGTAAGACCGCTGAATCAATATATTGATATTTCTTTTAGTCTCCAGTGTCTTAGAGCAACTAGAAGGAAACATCTAAAATTATGGAACTGTAACCCATACCAAATTCTGAAATCTGTTCTAGAACTAATTGTTGTGATGTGCCTTAAAATTTATTGCTTCTTTGTATATATGTTATTTTTTCACAATTTAAAAAAATAAAAGATAATACAGGTAGACCATCTTCATGATCTTGGAGTAGACATTTCTTCAAGGGAGCAGTGGAAAACACAAACTGTAGAGGAAGAGATGAACAAAATAGACTACTTTAAAGTTAACAACTTTTCTTCATTAAAAGATGCCATTAAAGAGAGTAAAATGGCAGCCCACAAAATGGAAGAAGTTATTTGCAATACACATATCCAACAATGGACTCATTTTCAAGATATATTTAAAGAACTCCTACAAATAATCAGAAAACACAATATAAACTTGAACAGGCACTTTACATAAAAAGTTACCCAAGTGGCCAACAGATAAATGAAAAAATAATTAACAAACAAAAAATACTTCCATTGGACAACCAAAGCTATAGGCTGAGCCCCCAGTCTTGGGGTTTGTTCACATGAAACTTAACCCCACAAAGGATAGGTCAAGTCTACTTAAAATTTAGGCCTAAGAGTCATCCCCAAGAGAGCCTCTTTCGTTGCTCAGATGTGGCCTCTCTCTCCAGCCAATATGATGAGCAGTCTCACCACCCTCCCCCTCTCTGCGTGGGACATGACTCCCAGGGGTGTGGACCTTCCTGGCAATGTGGGACAGAGATCCTAGAATGAGCTGAGAATTAACATCAAGGGATTGAGAGAACATTCTCGACCAAAAGGGGGGAAGAGTAAAATGAGACAAAGTGTCAATGGCTGAGAGATTCCAAACAGAGTTGAGAGGTTATCCTGGAGGTTATTCTTACGCATTAAGTAGATATCACCTTGGTGTTCAAGATGTAGTGGAGAGGCTGGAGGGAATTGCCTGAAAATGTAGTGCTGTGTTCTAGTAGCTATGTTTCTTGATGATGATTGAACAATGATATAGCTTTCACAATGAGACTCTGTGAATGTGAAAACCTTATGTCTGATGCTCCTTTTAGCTACTATATCAACAGAAGAGTAGAGCATATGGAATAAAAATAAATAATAGGGGGAACAAATGTTAAAATAAATTCAGTTTGAAATAGTGGTAAATGAAAGTGAGTGGTAAGGGGTATGGTACATATAGTTTTTTTTTTTCTCTATTATCATTTTATTTCTTTTTCTGTTGTCTTTTTATTTCTTTTTCTAAATCGATGCAAATGTACTAAGAAATGATGAATATGCAACTATGTGATGATATTAAGAATTACTGATTGTATATGTAGAATGGAATGATACCTAAATGTTTTGTTTGTTAATTTTTTTTAATTAATAAAAAAAAGTTAAAAAAATACTTCCATTATTCGTCAGAAAAATACTAACTAAAACCACAACAAAATAGTACCACAGACCCACAAGAATGACTAAAAGGCAAAGGGGCAATATCAAGAGTAGGTGATAAGGTGAAACAACTCTGTCCATCAACAATAAAAGGATAAATTGTGGTATATTAATTCAGTATAATACTATTTGGCAATGGGAATGAATGAACTACCTATGATCTCACAACCATAATGTTAAGCAAAAGAAGCCAGGAGTGCATTGTTATGATTCTTTTATTTCAAGGTCAAGAATAAGCAAAACTCATCTATGGTGATTGCACACAAAACAGTTAATACAACAGTCCCGAGACTGTCATCCTTTAAAAAGCCTGCTTGCAAAGCTGGTTCTTGCTGGGGGTCTAGAAACTTGGCTGGTAAAAAGTTCCCTACCTGATATAAAATTTCCCCTAACTGTGCTAGCCAGAGGGTGCCTATGTGATTGGCCTCACATTCTCTCCTTAATCAATTCCAAGAAGGTTTCTGCTCTACTCCATCACTGAAACCGCTCTAGAAGATTACTAATAACGTACTTCCTACCAAGTCCAATGGTCACTTTTCTGTCCTCATCTTAATTACCCTTTGCCATTCAACCATTCAGTGACCACTCCTTTCCTATTTTTCTACAATGGCATCTTCCCACTGTAGCATTCTAAAAACGTAGTCTAAGGGACACCAGTAAGGGAACTGTTTCACTAAAATAAAAAAGGCTCCATGATTAAATAAGTTTCGGTAATATTACATATTATATCCCAGTCTTGGGATTTTTGATTCCCTGGTTGGACCGTGGATCTTTCCATGCCTGCTGTGGTCATCTATAAAGCAAAGACCACCTCAAAATTTATTATGAAAGTTAAATGAAGCAATATAAATAAAATACTTAATTCCTTACATATAGTACATGCTATATAAGTATGATTATTATAATTCAGCATTGTTTGGAGGATTAAAATGAGATGATATAAAGATACTTAAGATCATATTTTACAGCACTGATTCTTGAACTGTATAGTCACAGAACCCCTATACACTCTTAACTTATTGAGGACCTCCAAAGAGCTTTTGCTTATGTGGGTTTAGCTACCACTACTTATTATGGTAGGAATTAAAACTGAGGAATTTTAAAAATATTTATTAACTCATTAAAAGCAACAATCCTACTGCATGTTAAAATAAATAACATTTTAATGAAAAATAACTTTTCCAAAACAAACAAAAAATGACATTTTTCCATTTTTGCAAATCTTTTTAATGTCTGCGCTTAAGAAAGACAGGTAGATTCTCACATCTACTTCTGCATTTAATCTATTGCCACATGTTGTTGTTGAGGGGTATATGAAGAAAAGCTGGCCTCACAGTGATACGCAGTTAAAAGGCTATAAAAATATTCTTCCATTTTCCACTTAATTATGGATGTTCCTCTGATATTACACCCAAACTCCACAAGTGGTGCTTTCTTAATGATTAGCTGAAACATGAAATCTGAAAAAGATCAATGAGCCTTTTCATACTATTGTGTTAAAAGAAAACCATTGGTCTATCTTGAACTTTGAATAATGTTTTATCCATGCCTGTCTTCATAAAATCATGTATTAGTCTGGAAAATATTGATTCAGTGAGTTATGTAGACCTTCCAAATGTTGGCACATTTCATTACACAATATTAAAAAAAAAAACCTACATTCATCCATATCACCACTGATCACATTAGAAAAGTCCATACATATTAGAAAGCTGTCAAGCCCATGGTGACGCATATAAGTTTCCTCAAATACTGCAAATTTCACTTACATGCTCAAATGTTGGTTTTTTCCCCCTGAAGGTGCAGGCTTACTTCATTCATTTTCAAGAAAATGTCTACCAAACTTTCAGATCTGAATAACCACACTTAGAAAATTCTAGAAAATACAATACACACGCTCACATCATATAGTATGAAAAAAAAATCATATATTATGCAGCCCCTGAAAAACTCTACTGTACACCCCTGACAGAATGAATGAGAGTGAAAAAGGCAAAAATGTCTTAGTTATTATGAAAATGATTTTGGCTTTGTAGACTCATGAGTCTCTGGAAAACTACCACTGTCTTACAGTTTACAAGGTAAAATACACCAACTCTCAATTAACTTCAATTAAACTACTAAAACAATCTTGGAAGACTTCACGTCCTCATTGGCTGATTGCAACAGATTGCCTGAGAAGGAGGAAAAGGGATTCAATCACCCAATCCACTGTAATTAGAACAATACATTAGCTCCACTTGTCTCTTCACCGGGCTTAGGAATGAGGGTATGGACACCACTGGAAGCTGCCCCAAGTTCCTGCCAAGCCTTGAGCAATCAAGATTTATAGCTTCTTTTGTTTTGTTTTGTTACTTTAATTTTATGTAATCTATGACCTCTTTGCCCACTGCCCCAAACTGAATTATTTTGCTTAAAAAAAAAAAAAAGCAAATTAATGGCACTTTTCTAAACTAATTACATTGTTGAATTTTTAATTATTTTTAAATACCTATGTCTTTAAAAATGTCCATGGAATTTATAAAATGATGAAAGGGAAATGAACTATTTAACAACACTAAATATATTTATCTTCACTAATTAACAATGTTAATTTTTAAGAAAATACAAGTTGGTATTCTTCTATAATAAACCTTTCCTTCAATCTATTTATCAGGGAAAAAAGAAATAAGTATTAACTAATGACTCTAAAAATAGTTATTAATTCAATAAATACCTCGGGAAACTCCTTTGTTACAATTAACTCTGCACAGTGAAAAAGAAACTGTCCAAAATCAACAGAACTTGAAGGAGATCTGGTTTGGATAAAGAGCTAAGAAAAGTTCATAACTTAATCCAGAAATATTCAAAGGATTTTAACATGAAAAAGGGCAAAGACTCGCTCAGCGTGGCCCTGGGGACAAAACTAGGACTTCTAAACATAAATTATAGAAAGGCAGTTTGCCATTCAATTCAAGGAAGAAGTTTTAAGCTGTCTAGAATCCTCAGGTATTCCCTTACAAAGAAAACAGTGAACAATTACTGAAGGTGTCTTAATACAGGCAGATGCCCACTCAACTGGTATGCACAGTGCCTCTAAAGGATCTATGAATGCCTTGATAGTGGAAAACAAAATTGTGCCTGCACAATTATGTCAGATTCTCAAAGATGAGAGTGACCCAAAAAAGTCCCTAGAGGCCATAATTTCCTATACAGTGTAATGAAAAGCGCATTCTCTCTACATACGAACACAAATGATTTATGTCTGTACTGACCAGTGGTGCCCTCTTATTATGCAAATGAAATATACTCTTAATGATGCCAGCAGGCAAAAATTTGGGGAAAAGGAAGATAATTAACGGGGTGAAGATGGGTCAGACTGAGATGTTCTTCCTGCTCTGCTCCCAGAGAACCCAGCAGCTATTACTCACTGTTCATAGCTAGTTCCTCCTCAAGGCTCTGACTTTTCAACACTGGGAATGTCCCTGGGTCCAATCCTCAAACCTACTCTCTGCTTCTCTCTGCTCTTTCCTTATGTAACTTTACTGGGTACTATGGCTTTAAACACCTTCTTAAAAACTGAGACCACCCATATTTACAACAACCTCTGAATTCAGAGTTGTATATCCTGCTGTATTCTCAAAACATTTATTCTTTTTTTTTTTTTTTTTTTTTATTCTTGAATATCTATTAGGCCTCTCAAACTTAACAGGTCCCCAAACAAACTTTTAAAATACCTCCACCAAACCTGTTCCTCCCAGTAATACTTATTTCAGTAAATGCTCAGTTTCAAAATCTGGGAATCATCCTAGATTCTTTCTCTCACAACCTACAGTCAAACTATTAACAAATCCTGTTGGCCTCACCTTCAAAAACAAATCTCAAATGCAACAATTTACCATCTCTAAATTGGATTATTGCAGTAGCCTTTTAATTGGTCTTCCCGCTTCTACCTTTTCTTTCCTATAATCTACAAGCAGCCAGTGATCATGTTAAGTCTTTCTTCTCAGAACCCTTCAATGACTTTCCATTTCACTCACAGTAAATGTCACTGTGCTTTCCAAAACATACAATGTGCTACACAACATACAGACATAACTTTTGCGGTCTCATCTTTTCCCACTTCCTCCCTAACCCAGCTCTAATAGTTGGTAATGCTGACTGTAACTCCACCAAGTATACCCTGTCTTAGAATTCTGCATTTACTGTTTCCCCAGTTTGGAATGCTCTCCCCCAGATATCTCCATGGCTGGTCTCTTCACCCACTTTCAGTCTTTAATCAAATTCACCTTCTTAGTGAGGCCTTCAATGATCACACTATTTAAAGAGCAACTGTCCCTCCCCTGCTACTCCTTACTCTCCTACATTCCTACCCCACCTTTGTTTTATTTTTCTCCACTGTATTTATCACATTATACATTTCACTTGTCCATTCGCCCTCCTCTCCCCACTAGAGTGCACTCTCCATGAGGGCAGATATTCTGTCTGATTTGTTCATCTGTATTTTTCAGTGCTCTGAACAATGTCCAGCACACAGTATTGCTAATATAGTCCTTCAATACATGTTTGGACTAATAAATAAATAGCATGCTATATTACGACCCCGTTTATACATCTGTCCCCTAATGGAGTGTGAGCGTCCTACAGGCAATGGCAGTATCTCAATCAGCTCAAAATTCCCAGTACCTAATATAAGTATTCGGCACCTAGTTTAAATGATCACCATAAAAGGCCTATGGTGCATCCTCAGCCCTTCAAATACAGTCCCTGCGCTACGCTCCCTAAATATGTCAAGACGTGTAGGTTACCTCAAGAAAGAGAGTTCAATACCAATTCCCAGGTCCTCACGCGGGCACCCTCTAATCCCCACAATAACCTTGTGAGATAATGAATAACGATCACAACCAAAACTTGAGCCGTGCTGACGAGCCAGGAGGAAGGAGTAATTCTGACTTGATTTGAGCTCAAGGTAAGTGGCAGGACTCCAAACAGAAACACTATCCGGAAGGTAAAGGCAAAGAGAGGGAAGGGACCCGGTGACCACAACCACAGAGACCAAGACCCTCTTTTGACAGCTGAGAAAACTAAAGCTCAGAGAGAAAAGCTATTTGCCCGAAATCACACAGCAAATTACCCAGGGCGAGAACCCATGTTATCTCGCCTCCGCGAGCTACCCTAGTTGCCCCTTATTTTGGGTGATGCCCTCAGCGCCGAGCCGCCGCCGGCGCACGTGCTCCTAGGCGCCCGGCGCTCGGCTGCGCATTGCTAGCGGTGCGTTCTGCACTTCGATCCACGCCTGGGTGGACGGCGCTGCGCCCCCGAGCCTTGTCCCCCGCAGCCCACCCCAGGCAGGCAGTTGGTAGCGCGCACCGCGGAGAAGGGCCCCGGCTGCCAGTTCCAAGCCCGCTGCTTACCTGGTCGGGTCCCGCGGGAACCTGAAGAAGGCCAGGTCGGACTGTGTGCTCTTCCGCGTGCAGTTGGGGGCAGCGCAGAAGTTCGGCATGGTAGCCCGCCCGCCGGCCGGCCCAGTCCTCCCCTCCCCGCCTCCTCAGGGCAGCCCGCCAGCCCGTCGGGGCCGGGGAGGGGAGCCAGGCCGGCCGGCCGACTCTGCAGGGCCCGCGCGCCGGGGGGAGGGGCGGGCGGGCGAGAAGCCGCGAGGGGCAGGAGGGGCGCCGCGGTCCGAGGCCGGGCTGGGGACGCGGCTCCACAGTGCTGTGAGCGGCCAGGAGGATTTACCGCCGCCGCCGCCGCTGGTGCACCTCCCGCCCGCCCGGGACGCTGCCGCCTCCTTCCCACAATGCACCGTGGCGCCCGGGGGTGCCCTCTCTTCCCTTAGCCTTCTTCCCCCGCCCCCTCCTTTCCGCCTACTTCTTCGCAAGCGGGCACACGCAAAGAAGCGCGCCTGCCTGGGGTGTGGTGAGGCGGAGGCGGGGCCTGGCGCTGGACTGCCGCAGTGCGCCTGCGCAGAGTCTATCCCGCGCTGGGAGAGAATTGCGCATGCGGGTGTGTCTCCCGGGACTTTAGGGCCTGCGAGCCTCTAGCAGATCTGGTAGGTATGTTGTGCGCGCGTTTCTGCAGTTCTGGGGTGAGCTTGAACGTTAGTTACTTCACCGTTGCATCTCTCCTTGCCTTCTTAAGTTGTTACCACTTAGGCTTCTATTGCAGAAATCACCATAGACTCAAAAGGGCCGCGAAACGAGATGACCTTGGTGGCTGGCTTGCAAGCTCCCAGGAGGACTGTCTTCACCGGTTGAACACAGACGTGGGTTGTGGATTTAATTTTCTTTGGCTTCGTAGCTACCCTTTGGCCCCGTTATCTTCTCAGAACTGGCCTCCCCACTCTCAGTTGGAAACTGAGGGTCAAAAACTCAAAAAAGCAATTACTGTGTCATCATAAAGTGATTAGAATAAATTTTCCTAGTGAGCCTTCCAGAGAAGCAAGAATAACCTGTGGCCCTATAGCGATTGGCCAGTCTGTTTTCACTTCACGATCGTGGCCTATTAGCATTCCTGTCTTAAGTGCCAAAATGAGTGACCGCTATTTAGAACAAAGGATTAGTATCAAATTTTGTGTGAAATTGAACAAGTCTGCAAGTGAGACCCACCACCTTTTAAAAGAAGCTTATGGGAATGAAGTTATGTCAAGGGCCAGAGTTTTTGATTGGCACAAAAGGTTTAAAAAAGGGAGGGAAGATGTTCGAGATGATGCCCGAAGTGGTCGTCCAGTCACCCACCGGACAGATGAAAATATCCAGAAGGTCAAGGACTTGGTTTGTTCAAATAGGCAATTAACTGTGAGGATGATGGCTGAAGAGTTAAATTTAGATAAAGAAACTGTTAGACTCATTCTGAAAGAAAACTTGAACATGAGGAAAGTTTCTCCAAATGTTGTATCTGGCATTTTGAAGGATGAGCCTAAAGCTCGAAAGTTTAACTTTGGGTCTGATCTTTCAAAGGAAACTAGGAAAAATAGCTCGCGTGTAAGGAAAAAGATAAGTTCACAAACATGGAGTCATCTCCAGAGCGAAGCTGGTGGGAAAATGCTTCTGCCTGTGTCCCATCCCAGAATCCACTACCCTGCCAGCCAGCTTCTGCAGGCTTCATCTTCAGCAAGTCTTCCTGCCACAGTAGCTCAGGATTGGTTCACACCATGGTGAAAGGAATGCAAGGTTGCTGAACCTGAGCTAGGAAAGTGCCTCACTATTCAGCATCTTCATTTGTTGCTTATCTGTTTTCAGTCTTTTCTACTGTAGGCCCCCTATGTGTCATGACCCTCCTAGTTACTCTTTGCTGGACTATTGCACTGTCTTCCTTGCTGTTCTCCAAAACTCGGAGGAACTCTTGGCTGTTGAGTTCTGGTACTTACATGTTCTTGATTTATTTTGCTTAATAACTTTGAATCTCTTCACTGCCCAGACTTTAGCCTGCTGTGGCTGGCTTATTCCTTTGTTCCCAGCATTCTGCCTCAGGTGATCATTCCAATGAGAGGTGGGAACAGAACCTTTTGGAGTCTATATCTCTGTGCCCAGGGAGGCAAGCTCTTCTGGGAGGACTCTAAAAGAAGGCTTACAGTTCCACCAGGTTCAGTCAGTTCTTGAAATATGGTACAGAAGGCAGTGGTATGCTGACATATCCAGCCATGCTGGGCCTAAGGTCTAGTCCGACTCAAATGACTCAGTGGGAACCCCCCAGAACTGAGGGAATTGGCCTCCTATACTGATACACTCACAGACCTGCCCCTCCCAGAAGAGCTAGGTTTTTCATTTTATTTCTGTGCTTTGGGCCGCCACTCATTTTGCTATCCCCTCTGCCAGAAGAAGAGGAGCTGTCCTAGAAAATGTAAATAAAGGAACCCATGCCCAGACTGTAATGTACAGAGAGGATATCTATACCCTAGACTCTGAATTATAACAGTCTGCAGTCTACCTGCTGATTCCCACACAGCAGTCTGGTTTTAGTGACTAGTGCTGATATTATCAGGTGTGTGTTTGTTTGTTTTTTTAGTATCTTGCAATTTTTAGGATATGCTGGGCACTGATGATTTAAAGTTATGAAACAAGATCATTAAGGCTTTGGTATTATAGGCAAAGAAATTGAGGCTGTGGAGCTGGTAGGGGTTTGGTAGGGGCACTGGGAGGTGGGTGAGCACAGAGAGAGGGGACAGTGTCACAGTCTAGCCCCAGCCCCAGCCCCGGTCATATGGTCAGTCAGACCCCTTTATGGGCGGGCCAGACCCCCACACACTCCTTGTCTCATCTCATAGTCAACTTCTTTGTTGTATTTGAAAAGTTTTCTCCCAAATGAGCAGGTGCCTTTCAGCGCCTCCTTTTAAGGAGGACCGAAAACTGATTGATTGGCCCAGCAGTTCCACACTAAGTTTTACCCCAAATACACTCCTTCTCCTGTGCACTGGGAGACTGCATGTACGTGTTCACAGTAGTGATGTCTGTAAGATTAGGTACAATTATATAGAGAAAGCCCTGGGGACACCTCAGAGCCAAGAAAAAACTGGGGAGGGGGGATCCTACTTTCTCTCTGAGCTCCCTCTTGAGTTTTCTTTCGGTCTCTTTTGAATTTTGAAATACCCGTTAAGGGGATGCATCATTATATTTGGCCCAATACAAAATAAAGCCCTAAATCTGCCCCTATAAAATGGCTAAACACTCATTCAAGTAATAGTCAAGCTAACTTCCTTTATATATCTATAAAAATAATTTGCCATCCCTGGAAGCACAAAGCAGCCTTTGGTTTTACTTCCTTGCTGCAGCAAAACTTTGATTGTCCGAAATAAAATACTGTCATCTGCTAAAAAAAAAGATCACTAAGGGCTGGCTGGTCTTCATGGACGAGGTAGTTCTTGTACTAGATCCATAAGGAAGATTAAGACTCTTCAATTTTGAGGACAACCTGAAAGCTAGGCCTTTTTCTTGCGAGAAAACATTTGGACCAAGCAACTGCTCGTAGGCCTCAAACTACTTAGCAATTTCTAGACATTCTATTCGAGGATCAACAGGTCTTTCTACATCAGGTAGAAAGATGACAGGTAGAAAGAGACCCTGCAATCACTTGCCACCACAGACACTGCATTTCAGTAACAAAATCCCCCCTATTGCACCTTTGTTTCTGAATTCATATTAATCCTTGCTCAGGCCCAGAGGTAACAGTTACAATTTTATACTCCTGGGCTCAGGCCAGTATCCTACAACAGTACCTGTAGGCATGATCTCTCCAAACTAACAGGGGTCCTGAGAGAACATATTTCTGGATGTTATTCTAGTCTTCTGAACAGAGCTGGAATGACCCTGCCAAAGATGCTGGCTCAACACCCATGTTAGAGTATAGGGCAGCATGTTGGGCCAGACAGGGTTTGGATATGGAACAATTGGAAGCAAGTATCAGGAGTGTGAATTCTTATTGTCCCATGTGGTTATAATGAAGAGGGCTTAATACTTTAGATCATGCTGTGAGTAGTAGTTAGGTTGAACTACTTCCTGAGCCCATTGCTCATTTTCAAGACTTATATACAGTGAAATTATAAGAAATTCTGGGATGCCTAAGATTTTTTTTTTTTTTTTTTACATGAGTAGGCACCGGGAATCGAACCTGGGTCCTCGGGCATGGCAGGCAAGCATTCTTACCTGCTGAGCCACTGTGGCCCACCTGATGCCTAAGATTTTTGAGAATTAAAATTACCTCCCTAAAACTTACCCGAGCAAACCATTCACACATGGATGCTCAGGTCATTAAACCCAAAGGTAGAGGATGATCTAGGAGTAGCCCCAAACAAGAGAGTTTTTATATGTAGTACCCCTTATGTGCCCACCCACAAAACCCATTTTATTACTGATGTGAATTTTGCCCTGGCCTGTACCTTGCACAGTCCTTTGAGGTCCAGGTCCTATGGTCTCCTGGTTCCACCCATATATCATGCCCCAGCCTTTTGCCCTGAGCTTTTCAAGGACACAATCAACTTATTCTCAACCAAAAAAACAATTCCTTTTGCTCCTTTCCCTGGTGCTTTTGAGTTTGGACCACACCTCCAACGGCTGCTTTGGCCCCCTTTGGTGATCCTTGAATTGCCCTTTGGGTTGATTTTCCACTCAATCCTCAACTCTTTTCTCCTCTGATGTTTAGATCCTTCTTCCAGCTTCCCACCTGAACCCTATATAGTCTTCTGTAAGGAAATTGTCTGTTTTAGCACCAAGTTGTCTTCCTTTCTCAAAAAGCAGGTTGGGGCAACATGGGGGAATGTGTTCTTGTTTTTTTGTTGTTGTTTGTTTTTTATAAGGGGTATACAGAGGGGAGTCCCCTTCCGTCCCTGGCCCTTACCCATCCATCTGTTCCCCCACCCTGCACCACCCCCCAAAGGCAAAAGGGGGTAATTTGGTTACCTCTGATATTCAAGAGTCATGAAACTTTCTCAGGTATAACATCAAAATCCCATTCTCTCAGCAACTGTTACCTTCCCTGGCCAAAGAACCTCTGCCTAACCATAGAAAATCAAGCATGGCTCTCTGTGAAACTCAGAAGATTGGCCATCTGCAAACCTGGGCCAAATTCGCAAGCTCAGTCAGTCAATGAATCTCTTTGGCCTTCAGGCTAATCCCTCTTCCTCCCTGACCCTGATCTCATTCTGGTTCAGAATGCACATGGAATGTTATATGCCACCACTGAAAATTCAGGAGGAATAGACCTTCCAGAGCAGATCATCCCGTCACTGATTTTATCTAATTCTCCCACCGCCCATCATCCCACTCTACCTTGCTTTACCTTCCCCACTTGCAATAATAAAAACCAGAAGGAATAAAAAGTTAACCAAACCTTTGACCTAGAAAAAAATGTGGGTGGTTCTGCAGTCCTCCAAATTTGAATCCTCTTTGAAATGTTTTGTTTGAAAAGAATATATACCTGGGGCCTGTTCTCCAGAGCCATCCTGTCAGATCCCGAGTCCAGATTTTCCCATGCATAGGCAGTGGAAGTCTGAGTGCTCAGTGACTTGAAGACACCTAGTGAAGTGGGAGGTTGGGGATGGTTTACTACTGGAATACACCGCTCAGCCAGCCTGCTATTTGTAGACACCACTGCCAACAAGTTTTCCTGCCAGGCTCTCATGGGATTGGCCTTCACCACAGTCCCATGAGCTCAATTAAGAAGAGCCATCCTTTGACGCTGAAACTGTTTTTGTACCTTGCGCTCTCCAACTGCTTCTTCAGTTTGATCAGAATCCCAGATTTTACCAGCCTTTTCTATCTTACCCAAGGCAACCCTCATGTATTTCTGTTCTCTAGTTTCTGACTTACCAGATCCTTGCAGGTAACACAAGTTGCATTGCCCTTCTGGTATTAATTCCAGAAGCAAAAAATCTGTAGTGGGAAATTTAGTAGCTCCAAGGATCCACTTGAGTCTAGTGCAAAAGTCAGCAAACTTTATCTGTAAAGTAAATATTTTAGACTTTGTGGGCCTCATGGTCTCTATTGCAGCTACTCAACTGTGCCATTTTAGTGCAAAAGTAGACATAGATAATACAGAAAAATGAACATGACTGTTCATTATGAATACTGAAATTTGAATTTCATTTACTTTCACATTATGAAATATTCTTGGGATTTTTTTTTCAACCATTTGCAAATGTGAAAAACCATTCTTAGTTGTAGGCCATGGGAAAACAGGTGGTGGGCTAGAATTGTGCCATGAGCCCATCCCTAGTCTAGTGTATATAAATTGTGTATATAAAATGACAGGAGATTGATCCTTTTCCATTGATAACATCATTAATGCAAAATTGATCTGCAGTGTGACAACTTACTGTTTAGAAACTGTGGAATCTTGGAGGGAATTATGATGCCAGGGGAGTAGACTATAGCTGAATGATTGACTATTTTACCTTGACCATATTCTGCCTCACAAAATGATGTTTGTGTTCATTTTGACTAAAAATGATGCTGCACAAATTACCCTGTATATTATTCCCTTGTAATATCTTAAAAACAATTTTAGCAATACCTTCCCAGTCCAACCATCACCTTCTCTTCATAACTCCCGTATATCATTTTCCCAGGTTCAATTCAATGAACTTGAACTGGCATCTACCATGTATGAGCGTAGGCCTCATTTCAGCACTGAACACACTCCATCCTGTAATATTTTTAAACTGTTGTATGAATAGTTGTCTGGTATCTAATGGGATTACTGGGCCTTGAGGAAAAAGCCCATCATATGCAGTGATATTTCCCCCAGCCCTAGTTGTGACGGATGATAAATAAACTGAAGGTAGTTCTAAAATGATTTGACCATGGACAACATTTGAATAAGTTTGTTATCACCTATTAAAGTGACTACTTTGAAAGTGACAAAACTCACTGAAGTCTTTTTTTGGCATGCTTATAAAGGAAACAAAATACATGTATATATTCACACCTTGCAGCTGGTGCCAAGGCATATCCTTTCAGATGTATTTATTTATTTTTTCTCCTAAAGAGAGCTTTATTGTGTCACCTTCATTAAAACTGATTTTTCAAATTTGAAATAGAATCTCAGGATTGGACAGAACTTTGCAAGGGTTCTAATCCAGCCACTTATGTTTCCCTTGAATCCAGGAGTGACTCAACCCAACAGCTGCTGAAAGGCAGCATCTGACAGAAGAGTCTATGTTAATACATTCAACAAATTTTTGAGTGACTATGGGTTCTAGACTCTGTCCTGTGTGCTGGGAGACAGCAGTGGACAAAACAGGCACAGTCCTTGGATTTGACAGTCTGAAATCTAATTCTGTTATTCTTCACTCTTGCAAGATTTATGTTCCGTGTGCTCATACTCATTGTTAACTGCATACCTGAAAATAGGATGACTTTTCTCACATGCCTTTGTTCTACAGCCATGATGCGTCTCTAACCACATTAATAATTTGAGGACTGTGTATTCCACTTAAATTTTTCTTATCTTTTGTTAGTTGATAAAAACAGGGGCAATGTTATAAATATAAATTGGCAACAGCTTTCTGAAAAGCCGCTTAGCAGTAGCTGTCAGGATTTTTAAAAATGTTTGTATCCTCTGATCCTCTAATTCCATTTCTGGGAATCTGTCCTAAAGAAATAATCTAAAATGTGGGCAGAATTTATGCTTAAACCTGAAGTCCAAAAGTAGAAAAATGGTTAAATAAATTAGTGTGACTTTATATTAGACTCTTATGCAGTCATTGTAATTCATGTTTATGAAGAGCATTTAATGACATGGCAAAATGCTTATAATATTAAGTGAAAAGAGTGATATACAGAATTGTATATATATATTCAAATGTTTTTAAATGACTAGGAAGGATGTGCTAACTCTGGGTGGTTGAATTGTAGGTGTTTTTACATTTTTCCTGTCTTTCCACTTTTAAAAAGCACTTTTCAAAGTATTACTGCTTTTGTTATCAAAATGAAATCAAAACACCAAAAGTTGGCAGGATAGAGAGTGTGGCCAGACCTGCTACTTTGGTCCTCAACTGGCTGTGTCAGCATGGACGCTATTTGCTATTGTGTTGGTAATGTGAGTGGGACAGAAAGGAAATGGTCTGCCACAGATGAGAAGAAGATGGGAACGGAGTCCCTATGAAAAACCAAAGTGATATGAGAAGACACCACAAGTGGCACATCTGTCATATAGTCCTAGGCAGATAAAAGAACAATTATGAATCAAGTTCAATCTGAAAAATGGAAAAGGATATGAAATACTCCTCCCATTAGCATAAATCCTCTTTAGACTTCACCCTCGCTTTCTCTCATATGAAATGAATTCCCAAGATGGATTTTTATTGCTGATTCTCTGAAGAATCCTTGAGCCTTCCATATAATTTCTTTAGTATAGAAATAGCTTTCAATGTACCAAGCCTATCTCCTTTCATACTGGAAGACTCAAGCAAAACAGTTACACACTTTACATTGAAAATACCTCACACATAAATGTAACTTTCAAAAACTCTAAAATTTGTGAATGTTATTTTGTTGGGGTCCAGAATTATTGTGCTTTTAATTTATATCTGATGAGTAATCATATGGGGCTTTTAAGTGAGAAATGATGTAGATAATGCCTGTCTGTAAAATAAGTTGCCTGTATGTTATTTTGGGAACTGTTTACTTGCTTGTTGCATTAGTAACATGTTTATCATTAAAATGCCAAATATGTCTCTTCAGTGAAATTTCAACTGAGTACACACATTAAATACATGTTTTATGGGCAAATAGAATAGATTTGTCAGGCTGGAGTTTTATTCATGATCTAAGTCTAAGCCCCTTAATCTATAGAAAGAGGGAGAGAAAAAAAAACCTTGGAATTTAATTCTGGCTCCTTAACTACTGTGTGACTTTTGTAGTTCATTTTGCTCCCTGAGCACTTTAGTTTGTTCATCTATAAAAGGAGAATAACAGCACCTATATAATGGGCTTGTTCATTTAGTTCATTCAATAAATATTTATTGAGTGCTCATTATGTATCTGACACTAATCTAGACACAAAAGATATAGCATTGAACGAGACATCTTCCTCCTCATGAACTTACATTTAAGTGTGGGAGACGGACAAGAACTAAGATAAATGAGTAAAAATGTAATAACAGTATCTGGTGTTGAGTAAACAATAGATAATAATTTCTTTTGCTTCTTCAGTCTTCCTAACACTTCTTAAATGACTACAAAATAGTAGTCTGCAAAAAAGCCTAACCCATTGCCGTCTTTATTTTGCCCATTAATGAATGCGCCTAAACCTGTTTTGTTTAAGAAGACAAAATAATTCATACAGTTGTGTTTTCTACTTTCTTAGTGGCAGTTTAACCTGGGTGGTGCTAAACATCATTGGTAAATGGCCTTTTCTGAAACTGGTTGGCAGGGGCCCTTGCCTGAGGCTAGTTGGTCAGTGTTAGCTCCACAAAGATAAATGCATGATGTTATTGCTATTTAAGTGAAACAGTGTAGGAGATTTTAATTGCTGTTTCTTTTAAAGAAAAGATGTGTGCCCTATCTCCTGTGCCAAGCGTTGGAGAATTTGGAATGTTTGTAGTATTAGAAGGAGCTTGGCTTTTTCATTATTTATGGGAGACCAGGCTATTGACAGAAAGCCAGGAAATGGAAGGTTTAAATCTTGTGGTTTATTTCTATTTTTGTCCCTTGTAGAAAATTTGGAAAGTTTCTAGATGTTTAAAGAAGGAGCCTAAAGTTCACCCTTCAGGTTTAGGTCTTTGACCAGACCCACATCTTTCCCCTTCAAAACTGTCCAGGCAGCAGTTTTTTACTGAATTCTTTATTTGTCCCTGGACCTCTACTAGTCACAAACGGTATAGCCCTTGCATTTAGGCAGTGGCCATCCTTCTGGGATAAGGAAAGGGTCACTGGTGCAGAGACGCACCAAAAATGGGCTGCTGCCTGAGACTGTCAATCTTTCCCACAGGACAGCTCTAAGGAACAACCTTTAGTGAAGAATTTGGGGCAAAAAGTTGGAATCCTTACACTAAGGGTGATTGGAGTTATGTGAGAGTGGCTTATGAAGTAGCAAAAGAAAAGGAACAATAGTAACAGGTAAGCTGCTGGACGTACCATCCCTACCTCCTGTTCATAAAAAGGCCCTGAGTTCTGTTACCCAGGTACAGTGTTACCTCTGAAGAAACTGGATCTTGGCTGTGGGTCAGGACCCACATAACTTGCTTTAAGAACCTAATAAGTGGGTGGGCCACAGTGGCTCCATGACAGAGTTCTTGCCTGCTGTGCCGGAGACCTGGGTTTGTTTCCCGGTGCCTTCCCACAGTAAAAAAAGAACCTAATAAATGAGTCCCACCTTGATCAAGGTGGTGGGGTGAGATACTTCAGGGCTTTGTCCCCCCCCCCCCCCCACAGAAGCTTTGAACAACTAGCAGGAACTGAAGAAATATCTTTATAAAAGTTCCAGAAAAATGGTTAAAAGCTTGCAATAACAGAGTGAATGCTGAATCAAGAAAAAGCTACTTTAAGAAAGCAATAGGAGCTTGACTGGCCCTTCCCATCCCCACACCAGCTGGACGTGGAGCCTTCCTACACGCCGAGTGCAGATACTTGGTCCTGGTTCCAAAGGGAACACAGTAACCCTTGTGCATATAATAGGACATGTATGTCTGGCCCAGCCTGTCTGGTGGTGGCCTGAGGGATTAGTTGTTCCAGAATTCTCCCTGGTGTAAAAGATGTCTCAATGAGCTCTCCTACAGAATGCAATGGGAGAGCGATCAAGTCATGATGCATGGGGCACAGAATAGCTGGCTGTAGGACATATTACTCAGTGCCCGGAACTACGAGGAAGCTGTTAACTAGGGAAATAAGTTGTTTGTAGGAAATGTACATGAAGGTATTATGTGTTCAAGGAGTATGATGTGTGAACCTCCTCTCAAATGTTCATAAAATAGGTAGGTAAGTAGACTTAAGATTGATAGACAGAATGATAGGGCAAAGGTGGTAAAATGTTAAAATTGGTGGATCTGGGACTCTGGAGAGATGTGAGTATGTTGGAGTTCTCCATATGAGGTTTGTATGATTTTTGCAACTATCCTGTAAGTTTGAAGTTATTTCAAAATAAAAAAAGTGTTTTTTTTAAATAAAAAAAAAACCTAATAAGAGAAAATTCAGAATTGCAACCCAGGTTAGATAATGGAATTGGCTCAGGGGGGTTGAGTAACTTCTCTTGAATCGCACATCTAGTGGGTGACAGAGCCAAGAGAATAATGAGGGACCTTGGATCTCACTCAGTCCAGTGAGTTTTTTCCATTACCCCATTGTAGGAATTTACTTTACTTAAATGTTCATCCTTAAGCTGTCTTTAAAATAGTGATCACACTTTGCATTTAACAAATATGATTATCAACAGTTGATGCACATGCACTTTTTAAGGAACATATTTATGATATCGAAGTTGGGGCAGAGGTCCAAATTTCTCTTGGTGTCCCGGTTCCCTGGTCCTTGTGTGTTCATAAGAAAATATTGGTATTCCGTCATTCGTTTTTTCCAGATGCCCTTTCCATGTTATGTTTTATGTTTTGTGTTTTTAATATTTTTCAAATACAGTTTTCTACAATATGGACACATAAATCCTAATAAACCTCTCAACTATCTCCTCTCTGCTGCCTCAGAATTCTGGGTATATTTATATTTATGACACAGTGTCTGAAATCATGAATACCATCACATAATTAGAGCTTATATTCCTAAGTCTTGGTCTTGTGTTCCTACATGTTCTGAGAATTTTTTTAAACTTCACTTGTAAAAAGTACTATACTGTGCCATGACATTTCCATAGTAACATGTATTTTAAACAGGAAAACAGAGGAAGCCAAGGAAAGGGGAAGTAAGTTTTAAATGCAAGTAAAAATCATTAAAAATAGTAGAAAATCCTAAGATAGGAGGGGGAGGATACTGTAAATTTTTTTATGGTTTGATATCCTTGGAAGAAAGAAGGTCCTGCTGGTCCACCTTGGGGCCTGGCAGTATCCATCACCCACCAGGTGGCCCAACCTTGGAGGCAGACTTTCTTTGACCCTCTATCCAGGCATGTCTGTTATTTTCTTAACATTTCTTAGTGTCACCTAGTACAGCCAGATGGGGAGTCACCCACTTCTTGTTTACTGTCCTGAAGTCCATCCTCTGCACTGTAACTTGTGCTATTTGGTTGCTGAAAGCCTGAGGCTTTTTGACGCCAGCAGAAATTGCTCCTGCCATACCCTCTGTCTGGAATCCCTCCCTGCTGCCATCTACCTAGCAGATGACTACTCAGTACTCAAACCTCAGCCTTACATGACTGCTGTTCCACCCCAGCCACCCCCTGTGTACAACACATTCTTAAATCAAAGAACCTATAATAATAGGACTACTGTGGCTCAAGATTAGCCCTGCTCCATGGAAAGTTACAGAAGGGACAGGAGGGTGACCGAGGCGGCAGTTCAGGAGTGCGGCTGACCTGGGAGAGCCTTCTGCACCACATTGCGACAGCCCTAGTTGCAGAGGCCCGAGGAACTGAGAGGCAGAGGACTGGAGCCTGGCACAGAGCTTTGGAGCCGACTGCGGGCTGACACAAATCACCATCCTAAGTGCTCCACCTCGTGCCCTGCTCCTGCAAGCACAAGGCCTTAGACTACTGAAACAAATCAATTCCCAAAGTAAATCAATTAAGATATTTACATGCTACAAAGACAGCAGAAGATCATTAAGTATATCACAATGCAGACAGATATAGCCCTGCCTAATGACCAAATTAAAACATCAGAGGAGACACAGACATTGAAACAACTAATCAAAGATGTTCATACAACTCTATTTAATAAAATATGTGGGATAGCAAATGACATAAAGGAGATCAAGAAGACAGTAGAAGAGAATATTTGAAAGAATAAATAGAAAAATAGCAGAAATCACAGAGATTGAAAACTCTGTTGACCAAATAAAAAAGATACTAGAGGCACATAACACCAGATTTGAAGAGACAGAAGAAAGAATAAGTGACAGAACAGGATAATTGACTTCAAAGACTCAAAACAGCAAATGGCAAAAAAGATGGAAAAAATTGAATGGGAATTCAGGGAAATGATAGGCAAAATGAAGCGCTCAAATATATGAATCATTGGGGTCCCAGAATGAGAAGAGAGGAGTAAAGAACTAGGAAGAGAAGTTGAGGATATAATGGTAGAAAACTTCCCAACCCTTATACGAGACATAAATATACGAGTCAAAGAAGCCCAAAGAACTCCAAACAGAATAAATCCAAATAAGCCTTCTCCAAGGCACAAACTAATCAGTCTGTCAAATGTTGAAGATAAGCAGAAAATCCTGAGAGCAGCAAGAGAAAAACAATGTACTACATACAAAGGAAATCAAATAAGACCGAGTTGAGACTACTCAACTAGCACCCTGGAGGTGAGAAGGCAGTGGTATGATATATTCAAAATCCTGAAAGAGAAAGATTTCCAGCCAAGAATTCTGTATCCAGACAAATTGTCCTTCAAAACTGAGGGAGATATTAAAGTTTTCACAGTCAAAGAAATCCTGAAAGAATTTGTCAACAAGAAACCAGCCCTATAAGAAATACTAAAAGCAATTCTGCTGGCTGGGGAAAAAAAAAAAATAAGAGAGGGAGGTCTGGAGGAAGGCACAAAATTGAAAAGTACCACTAAGAGAAACTTAAATAATCAAAGCGAAAGAGGGAAAAAATATGTAGATCTGATAAATAAGATAAAAGAATCAAGAAATACCTTTTCAGTAATAACTTTGAATGTTAATGGACTAGACGTACCAATTAAAAGATACAGATTGGCAGAATGGATTAAGAAACATAATCAAGCTGTATGCTGCTTACAAGAGACTCATCTTAGACACTAGGATACAAATAGATTGAAAGTAAAAGGATGGAAAAAAGATTTTCCACACAAGTTGTAACCAAAAGAAAGCAGGATTGGCTATACTAATATCAGACAAAATGGACTAAATAAAAAGACATCATAAGAGATAAAAAGAACAGTATATACTAAGTGAAGGGTTAATTCACCAAGAAGATATAACAATCATAAATGTTTATGCTCCCAATCAAGGAGCTCCCAAGTACATAAGACAGACATCAGCAAAACTGAAGGGAGTGATAGATGTTTTAACAATAATAGTAGGAGACTTCAGTATTCTCCTCTATAGATAGAACAATGAGACAGAAGTTGAACAAGGAAACAGAGAAGTTAAATAACTTGATAAATGAATTAGACCTAACAGATATATATAGGTCATTGCACCCCAAAACACAAGGATATACATTCTTTTTAGTGCTCATGGAGCATTCTCGAGGATAGATCATATGCTGGGACACAAAACAACTCTTTGTAAAATTAAAGATACTAAAATTATTCAAAGCACTTTCCCTGGTCACAATGGGATGAAGCTGGATCTCAATAACCACCAAAAAACAAGAACATTAACAAATGCCCATCAACAGACAGTGGATCAACAAAATGTAGTATATACATATGATGGAATATTATGCAGCAGTAAGACAAAGTGATGTCCTGAAGCACATGACAAGATGGATAAGCCTTGAGGTCATACTGCTGAGAGAAATTAGCCACACACAAAAGGACAGCTATTTTATGATTCCACTTTTATGACCAATATAAAGGTATAATCAGAGGCTTATAATACAGAATATAGGGGACTTAGAGATACATAGAAGCTCGAGATGGATGAACTGTTAACTAATGAGGTTGAACTCCAATGTAAGGGGATAGATAGGAGCAAAGGTAATTCTCTAGGGGGTCTAGAAGTAATATTTCCACATTGAAGATGAACAAGATTGAAAGGGGTTGTATAGACCTATGTGTCCCACTGACCCACACTCGACATATGAATGAATTCTCGTAAGAATAACTTCAAAGATATGATTCTTGTATACAGAGTGTTTAAGTTCAGGGTACAGGGGGAAAACTGCTATTGCATGCTATGAGCCATGTTCAAAAGGAAACCATCAGCATTACCACAGCAACAGCAGAGGTAAATAATGGGGTGAGGGACAAGAGTTAAGAGGAGGTTTAGATTTCCTATTTGATGAGGGTGTGTTTAGTGGCTTTCTGTCTCTTGGGAACAATGAAATCATCTAAAATTGAGAATGTTGATGTACTGTGGACTTTGGGCCCTCTAAATGATGCCCAATGAATGCAAGTGGCTTAAGGTTGCACTGACAGAGAAGTAGATTGGTGAACGATGGTGTATACTTATGAGCGAAGGCTGTGCTGCTACAAAAAGGAACAATGTCGTGAGGCATGTAATGATGTGCATGAACATGTGGGACATTTGGTGAGACAAAATAAGACAGAACAAAAAAAAACAACAATGATATGGTCACCTTTAGAAAATGCTTATAAGAAAACGGGTCTAGATTGTAAGCTTTTAGAGCAGATACATTATGTCCAGAGTGGTGATTATTATTTCTGAATTTTGAGAGGTTGTTTTATATATATAATCTGATATTTAGAGATAAGATTTAAGCCAAGGGCGGGCCACGGTGGCTCAGCAGGTAAGAGTGCTTGCCTGCCATGCCCAAGGACCCGGGTTTGATTCCCGGTGCCTGCCCATGTAAAAAAAAAAAAAGAATTAAGCGAACAGGTTGGGGTCAAAGTAATTCAGAACATAAGGGTAAGGAAGACAGTGTCTATATTTTAGAATGACACACACTCGTTGACACCAATGGAAGAAAGGTATTTAATCTGGAACTGAAATTTTCTGTAGTACATAATTTAGTTCAATTTATCTGTATAGCTCATTTGAACAACAGAAACACAGAGAGCAAAGAATGAGAAAGAGGTCCTTTAATCCTGTATAGATTACTGTAATGCCTGGATACATCCTAGAGTATACTAAGTAGATAATAAAAATTTATTGACAAAGTCCCCTGAGGAAAGGGAGAAAGACTATGGAAATATTAAACCTTACCATCAGGGAATCCCCGATATTGTGTTAAACTTTGGGGTCACCCCAATCAATAGGCCATGCCCTCGATCATGAGGCTTACTCTTGTGAAGCTAATGTAGTAGCAGAGAAGCTTAGACTACCTATAGGCATGCCTAAGAGTTACTTCTGGAGGACCTCTGTTATTGCTCAGACATGGCCTCAGTCTCTCTAAGCCCAACTCTACAGTTGAAATCATTGCCCTCCCCCCTATGTGGGATATGACATCCAGGGTTGGAAGTCTCCCTGGCGATGTGGGAGAGGACTCCCAGGGATGAATCCAGACCTGGCACCATGGGATCAACAATTACATCCTGACCAAATGGGGGAAAATAAGTGTACCTAATAAAATATCAGTGGCAGAGGGAGTTCAAATAGAGTCGAGAGGCTACTCTGGAGGTTGCTCTTATGCAACTTCAGGTTGATTTTGCTACCTATCATAACCTGCCAATCCCCAACCAGGACCATTCCAGCCTATCCTAAAGAACACATAGGGCAATTTATAAGATTCCACAAGGGTTCCAGGCACTAGGGTAACTTTACAGAAACCTACAACCTCCAGATGGGTCACTGGTCCAGATAAGTCCTGAAATCTAGCCCAGTCTCTCCAGAACATCAGATAGTTCCATTTCTCTAACCCATATTAGTGACAGACCCCTCCAATATCAAAAAATTTAGAATTGCCATAGCCCAAACAACCCAAATTAGAGGTATGGAAAGATCAAAGGTGATGGTGGAATTATACACAGAAGATAGGACTTAAATGAATATGAATGCTGAATCATTAAATTGATATCTCTTTTAGTCTCCAGTATTTTAGAGCAGCTAGAAGTAAAAACTTAAAATTGCGAAGCTATAGCTCATGTCAAAGTCTGAAATATGTTCTACAACTAATTGTGGTGCTGTGCTTTGAAATTTATAGCTTTTTTGTATATATGTTATTGTTCACAATTAAAGAAGGAAAAAAAGTCGATTGTGATGATAAAAAAGTATTTAAGCCCTCTAGCCTCCTATATTCTGGAGCAGCCAGAAGGAAAAATACTGGAGGATCGTGTGGTAGCCCATGAAAAACTCTGGGATCTATCCTGTGGCCACTTTTTGAGGAGTTCTTTGAAAACTATTGCTTTTTTATTTCTTTGCTTTGTAAATGTGTTATACTATACAATAAACAAAGTTTAAAAGGAAAAAAAACTTTGCCTTTTCTTCTTCACTTCATCTTTGGTGACTTTGTGGAATTTACCTTTCAAGGAGCACTGGTCAGATATTTTGTAAAATGTCCCTTAACTTGGGTTTTTCTGAAGTTTTTGCCATAATTAGATTGGTTTACAGGTTTTTGGATTCTATGAACAACTATATGCCAACAAACTAGACAACTTAGATGAAATGGACAAATTCCTGGAAACATACTACACTGACTCAGGAAGAAATAGAAGATCTCAACAAACCAATCGCAAGTAAAAAGATTCACACAACCATCAAAAATCTCCCTACAAAGAAAAGCCCAGGGCCAGATGGCTTCACAGGGAAATTTTATCAAACATTCCAAAAAGAACAAACACCAATCCTGCTCAATCTTTCCCCCCAAAAAATTAAGGAAAAAAGAACACTACCTAATTAATTTTATGAAGCTAACATCACTTTAATACCAAAACTGAGTAAAGATACTACAAGAAAGGAAAGGTACAGGCCAATCTTCCTAACATAGATGCAAAATTCTAAACAAAATACTATCAAATTGAATCCAATAACACATAAAAAGAATTATACACTATGACAAAGTGGAGCTTATATGAGGAATGCAAGGATGGTTCATCACAAGAAAATCAATTAATGAATACAGTAACAAAACAAAAGGGAAAATCTCATGATCATTTCATCCTTTTCTGATAGAAACACTTCAAAAGATAGGAATCAAAGGGCATATATGAAAAACCCTTATCTAGCATCATATTCAATGGACAAAGACTGAAAGCTTTCCCTCTAAGATCAGAAATAAGACAAGGATGCCCTCTGTCTCCACATTTATTCAACATTGTACTAGAAAGTTTTAGATAGAGCAATCAAGCAAGAAAAAGAGATAAAAGGCATCCAAATTGGAAAGGAAGAAGTAAAACTTTCACTATTTGCAGATGACAGATATTATACTTGGAAAATCCTGAGACATCTACAACAAAGTTACTTGAGTGAATAAACAAATTCAGCAAGGTGGCAGGATATAAGATTGAAATGGCAAAAATCAGTAATGTTTCTATACACAAGCAATGACCTAACTGAGGAGTCAATTAAGGAAAAAAGATTCAATTCTAAAAGCATCTAAAAGAATAAGTATCTAGGAATGAACTTAACTAGGGATGTAAAAGATTGTACACAGAAAAGTACATAATATTGCTGAAATAAAGTGGATTTAAATAGGTGGAAAGACATTCCCTGCTTATGGGTAGGAAGGTTAAATATAGTTAAGGTGTCAGTTCTACCCAAATTGATCTGCAGATTCAATGCGGTACCAATCAAATTTCAACAACCTATTTTGAAAACTTGAAAAAGCTATTACCAAATTTATGTGGAAGGGAAAGAAACCCTGAATAACTAAAGGCATCCTAAAAAAAAAAAAAAAAAAAAAGAATGAAATGGGAGGATTAACACTTCCTGATTTTAAAACTTAGTTTAGAGAGATTCAAGATGGCAGCTTAGCAAGGTGTGGGATTAGTTCGCCCTCCAGAACAGCTAATAAATAGCCAGGAACAACTGCTAGGGCCACATCATTGACCGGAAACACAGCATATCCCAGTCTGGACAAGCTAGACAGGTTGTGACCCCACCCAGAACCATGAGTTCCCCAAGCAGCAGCGGCTGGCTGCTTCCCCCACAGGCTGCTTCCCAGAGGGGAAAGGAAAGAGACTTTACTAGCAGCAGGGGCTGAGCACAACCAAACGGCAATTGTAGAATTAATTAACAAATTCTGACTACTAAAAATAGGCCCCCAGCTCAGCTGAACCTCAAGTAAAAGCAGAGGTCACTGGTTTTTGCCAGCACAGAGGAGCAGTGCTGACGGAAAAAGGAAAAAAAAGGTTTTTTTTTTTTGATATGAAAACGTCTGGGCCTTGCAGGAAAGGAGGGGGCACATAGGACCTGGAGATACACAGAGCAATGTGCCAACTTAAGCTTTTGATTGGCAAACCTGAGGAACGGAGCCCTGTTTTGAAAAGGATTTTTCTTTTTCTCTTTTGTGCCTGTGTTTCCATGGATTGATTACTCTTTGGATACAGCTGCAAGGGTTCTTGGTCTCCACTCCCCCAGGCATAGGCAGAAACAGGCTTGTTTGAGAGCTTCTCTGGAGCCTCTGCCTTCCCTGGGAGAGGGGTGGGGCCCAGCTCAAGTGGAATCACTCCCTGAAGGAATTCAGACCTCAGGGTCTGGAAAAGGGAAGCTGTAAAGCCAGCCTACAACTGCTCCTCTGTCTCCACCATGCCCACAGCAGGGAGAGTCTGCTGAAGTTAAAGGTATCACATCACCTTATGCTGGTGGGACCCGCAGGGAGAAAAGCACCAAATACTTGGCAGGATAGGAAAAACGCAGAGTCCAGAGACTACATAGGAAAGCTTTTTAATTTACTGGGCCTCACCCTCAGGGAAAATTGAAGCAGATGACTCTTTCCTCCTGAGAGGTGACCAGTTTGGTCTATGAAAATCTGACTGGGGTCTATAATACCTAAGTAGACCCTCGTAATGGGTGGGGGAAAGCACCATATAGGCAGGGCAAGAAACAAAAAAACAAGAACTGAAAAATTCTGATCTATTAAATAAAACCTAAGTTAGAGGACTAGAATAAGCTGAACTGAATGTCAAAGAACAGATAGACAACAAAGTCATCCAGCAAGAAAATCCTAGGTAAAAGAAGTGAAAGCAATCTCCAGAATAAACTAATTAAGGTAATTAAATGTCTAGACACCAGCAAAAAACCAAATCATACTAGGAAAATTGACGATATCACCCAGTCAAAGGAACAAACCAACAATTCAAATGAGATATAGGAGTTGAAACAATTCAGAATGTTAGAACAGACATGGAAAACCTCATTAAAAATCAAATCAATGAATTGAGGGAGGATATAAAGAAGGCAAGGAATGAACAAAAAGAAGAAATCGAAAGTCTGAAAAAACAAATCACAGAGCTTATGGGAATGAAAGGCACAGTAGAAGAGATGAAAAAAACAATGGTAACCTACAATGTCAGATTTCAAGAAGCAGAAGATAGGATTAGTAAACTGGAGGACGGGACATCTGAAATCCAACAAGCAAAAGAAAATATAGGGAAAAGAATGGAAAAATAGAAGCAGGGACTCAGGAAATTGAATGACAACATGAAGTGCATGAATATATGTGTTGTGGGTGTCCCAGAAGGAGAAGAGAAGGGAAAAGGAGGAGAAAAACTAATGGAGGAAATTATCACTGAAATTTTCCCAACCCTTATGAAAGACTTAAAATTACAGATCTAAGAAGTTCAGCATGCCTCAAAGAGAATAGTTCCAAATAGACGTACTCCAAGACACTTACTAATCAGAATGTCAGAGGTCAAAGAGAAAGAGAGAATCTTGAAAGCACCAAGAGAAAAGCACTCCATCACATACAAGAGAAGCCCAATAAGACTATGCATAGATATCTCAGTAGAAACCATGCAGGCGAGAAGACAATGGGATGATATATTTAAGAGACTAAAAGAGAAAAACTGCCAACCAAGAACTCTATATCCAGCAAAACTGTACTTCAAAAATGAGGGGGAAATTAAAACATTTGCAGACACAAATTTACTGAGAGAATTTGTGACCAAGAGACCAGCTCTGCAAGAAATACTAAAGGGAGCACTAGAGACAGATAAGAAAAGACAGGAGAGAGTGGTGTGGAGAAGAGTATAGAAATGAAAACTATCAGTAAAGGTAAAAAGAAGAAAAATTAGATATGACATATAAAATCCAAAAGGCAAAATAGTAGAAGAAAGTACTGCCCGTATAGTAATAACACTAAATGTTAATGGATTAAATTCCCCATCAATAGACATAGACTGGCAGAATGGATTAAAAACCAGGACCCATCTACATGCTGTCTACAGGAAATGCATCTTAGACCCAAGTACAAACATAGGTTGAAAGTGAAAGGTTGGGAAAAGACATTTCATGCAGATAACAATCAGAAAAGAGCAGGAGTGGCTATACTAATATCCAACAAATTAGATTTCAAATGTAAAACAGTTAAAAGAGACAAAGAAGGATACTATGAACAATTCAACAAGAAGATATATGTTCTAGTTTGCAAGCTGCCAGAATGCAATATACCAGAAATGGAATGGCTTTTAGTACAGTTTCAAGGTCAAGAAAATGTCCCAATTAAAACAAGTCTATAGAAATGTCCAATCTAACGCATCGAGGGAAAGATACCTTGGTTCAAGAAGGCCAATGAAGTTCAGGGTTTCTCTCAAATGAGAAGGTACATGGCGAACACAGTCAGAGTTTCACTCTCATCTGGAAAGGCACACAGTGAACATAGTCAGGGTTCTTCTCTCAGCTAGAAGGGCACATGGTGAGCATGGCATCATCTGCTAGCTTCTTCTCCTGGCTTCCGGTTTCATGAAGTTGCCTGGAAGGTGTTTTCCTTCTGCATCTCCAAAGGTCACTGACTGGTGAACTCTGCTTTTTGTGGCTATGTCGTTCTGTTTTGCTCTCTCTGAGTCTCTCATTCTCCAAAATGTTTCCTCTTTTATGGGACTGCAGAAACCTATGAAGAACCACCCACATGGGTGGAGACATGTCGTCACCTAATCCAGCTTAACAACCAGTCTTGATTAAATCACATCTCCAGGAAGATGATCTGATTATAGTTTCAAACATGCAATATTGAATATGGATTATTCTGCCTTTATTAAATGGGATTTACATTAAAACATGGTTTTTCTAGGGTACATGCATCCTTTTAAACCAGCACAACATAACGATCATAAATATTTATGCACCAAGCCGGAATGCTCCAAAATACATGAGGCAAACACTGCCATAATAGTTGGAGACTTCAGTTCCTCACTCTCATCAATGGACAGAACATCTAGAGAGAGGATCAATAAAGAAACAGAGAATTTAAATAATACAGTTGTTCTAGTTTGCTAGCTGCCGGAATGCAACACACCAGAGACGGATTGGCTTTTAATAAAAGGGGATTTATTTTGTTGGTTCTTCAGAGGAAAGGCAGCTAACTTTCCACTGAGGTTCTTTCTTACGTGGAAAGCACAGGATGGTCTCTGCTGGTCTTCTCTCCAGGCCCCTGGGTTCCAACAACTTTCCCCGGGGTGACTTCTTTCTGTATCTCCAAAGGCCTGGGCTGAGCTGCAAGTGCTGAGATGAGGGATGCCGAGCTGCTTAGCAGTGCTGCGTTGCAATCTCTCATTTAAGCACCAGCCAATTAAGTCAAACATCACTCATTGCAGCAGACACGCCTCCTGCTGAATGCAGATGTAATTGGCAACAGATGAGGTTCACATACCATTGGCTTATGTCCGCAGCAACAAGACTAGGTATGCTTACCTGGCCAAGTTGACAACTGAATCTAACTAACACAACAGTAAATAAGCTAGACTTAACAGATATTTATAGAACATTACACCCCACAACAGCAAGATACACCTTGTTCTCAAGTGCTCATGGATCATTCTCAAGGATAGACCATATGCCGGGTCACAAAGCAAGTTTCAATAAATTTAAAAAGGTGGAAATCATACTAAACACTTTGTCAGATCATAAAGGAATGAACTGGAAATCAATAATAGGCAGAGTGCCAGAAAATTGTGGAGGCTCAACAACACACTCTTAAACAACCAGTGGGTCAAGGAAGAAATTACAAGAGAAATCAGTAAATATCTCGAGGCAAATGAAAATGAAAACACATCATATCAAAACTTATGGAATGCAGCAAAGGCATTACTAAGAGGGAAATTTATTGCCCTAAATGCCTATATCAAAAAAGAAGAAAGGGCAAAAATTTGGGAATTAACTGTCCACTTGGAAGAACTAGAGAAAGAACAGCAAATTAACCCCAAAACAAGCAAAAGGAAAGAACTAACAAAGATTAGAGCAGAAATAAATGAAATTGAGAACATGAAAACAATTGAGAAAAATCAAGAAAACCAGAAGCTGGTTCTATGAGAAAATCAATAAGATTGGTGGACCCTTAGTGAGGTTGACAAAAAGAAGAAGAGAGAGGATGCAAATAAATAAGATCAGAAATGGAAGAGGAGACATGATCACTGACCCCACAGAAATAAAGGAAGTAATGAGAGGACAGTATGAAAAACTTTATGCTAATAAATACAACAATGCAGATGAAATGTACAACTTCCTAGAAAGGCATGAACAATGAACATTGACTAGAGAAGAAATAGACAACCTCAACAAAGCAATCACAAGTAAAGAAATTGAATCAGTCATTTAGAAGCTCCCCAAAAAGAAAAGTCCAGGACCAGATGGCTTCACCTGTGAATTCTACCAAACACTTAAGAAAGAATTAGTACCAATCCTGCTCAAACTCTTCAAAAAAAATTGAAGAGGAGGGAAAGCTACCTAACTCATTCTACAAAGCCAACATCACCTTCATACCGAAGACAGACACAGATATTACAAGAGAAGTAAACTACAGACCAATCTCTCTAATGAATATAGATGCAAAAATCCTCAACAAAATTCTAGCAAATCGAATCCAGCAGCACATTAAAAAAATTATACACCATGACCACGTAGGATTCATCCCAGGTACACAAGGATGGTCCAACATAAGAAAATCAATTAATGTAATACACCATGTCAACAATCAAAGCAGAAAAACCACATGATCATCTCAATTGATGCCAAAAAGGCATTTGACAAAATTCAACATCCTTTCCTGTTGAAAACACTTCAAAGGATAGGAATAGAAAGGTACTTCCTCAACATGATAAAGGGAATATATGAAAAACACATAGCTAACATCATCCTCAATGGGGAAAAACTGAAACTTTCCCCCTAAGATCAGGAACAAGACAAGAATGTCCTCTATCACCATTGTTATTCAACATTGTGTTGGAAGTTCTAGCCAGAACAATTAGACAAGAAAAAGAAATACAAGTCATCAAAATTGGAAAGGAAGAAGTAAAACTCTCACTGTTTGCAGATGATTTGATACTATATGTCGAAAGCCCTGCAAAATCCACCCCAAAACTACTAGAGCTAATAAATGAGTCCAACAAAGTGGCAGGTTACAAGATCAACACTCAAAAATCTGTATTGTTTCTATACACTAATAATGAACAATCTGAGGGGGACTCAAGAAAAAAATCCATTTACAATTGCAACCAAAAGAATAAAATATTTAGGAATAAACTTAACTAAAGAGACAAAAGACCTATACAAAGAAAACTACAAGATATTGTCAAAAGAAATCACAGAAGACCTAAATAGATGGAAGGTCATACCGTGTTCATGAATTGGAAGACTAAATATAATTAAGATGTTAATCCTACCTAAATTGATTTACAGATTCAATGCAATACCAATTAAAATCCCAAAAACTTACTTTTCAGGAATAGAAAAACCAATAACCAAATTTATACGAAGGATCAGAGTGCCCTGAATAGCTAAAAAATATCCTGAGAAAGAAAAATGAAGTTGGAGGCCTCACATTACCTGCCTCTAAGGCATATTATGAAGCTACAGTGGTCAAAACAGCATGGTACTGCCATAAAGATAGATATATTGACCAGTGGAGTGTTCAGATATAGACCCTCTCATCTATGGACAATTGATCTTTGATAAGGCAGTCAAGTCAACTCACCTGGGACAGAACAGTCTCTTCAATAAATGGTGCCTAGAGAACTGGATATCCACATACAAAAGAATGAAAGAGGAACCATATCTCACACCCTATACAAAATTTAACTCAAATTGGATCAAAGACCTAAACATTAGATCTAAGACCATAAAACTTTTAGAATAAAATGCAGGGAAATATCTTATCAATCTTATAATAGGAGGCAGTTTCCTAGACCTTACACCCAAAGCATGAGCATTGAAGAAATAAAATAAATGGGAACTCCTCAAAATTAAACACTTTTGTGCATCAAAGATCTTCATCAAGAAAGTGAAAAGACAGCCTATACAATGGGAGACAATATTTGGAAATGATATATCAGATGAAGGTCTAGTATCCAGAATATATAGATTGTTCAATCAACAACAAAAAGAAAGCAACTCAATTACAAAATGGGCAAAGACATGAACAGACACTTCTCAGAAGAGGAAATACAAATGGCCAAAAGGCACATGAAAAGATGCTCAACTTCCCTGGCTATTAGGGGAATGCAAATCAAAACCACAATGAGAGATCATCTCACACCCACAAGAATGGCCAGTATCAATAAAACAGAAAATAAGAAGTGTTGGAAAGGATGTGGAGAAAGAGGCACACTTATGCACTTTTGATGGGAATGTCAAATAGTACAACTGCTATGGAAGGCAGTGTGGCAATTCCTCAGGAAGCTAAGTATAGAACTGCCATGTGATCCGGCAATACCATTGCTAGGTATCTACTCAGAGGGCATGAGGGCAAGAACACAAACGGACATTTGCACACTAATGTTTATAGCAGCATTATTTATAATTGCCAAGAGCCAAAATGTCCATCAACACATGAGTGGCTAAGCAAGCTATGGTATATACATATGATGGAATATTATGCAGTTGTAAGACAGAATAAAATCATGAAGCATGTAACAACATGGATGGACCTTAAGGACATTGTGTTGAGTGAGATTAGCCAGAAACCAAAGGACAAATACTGTATGGTCTCTCTGATATGAACTGACATTAGCAAATGAACCTGGAGAATTTCAGTTGGTAACAGACCATCAGGAGATAGAAATATGGTAGATACTGGGTAATTGGAGCTGAAGGGATACAGATTGTGCAACAGGACTGATTGTAAAAATTCAGAAATGGATAGCACAAAACTACCTAACTGTAATACAATTATATTAAAACACTGAATGAAGCTGAATGTGAGAGAATGATAGAGGGAAGAGGCCTGGGGGCACAAATGAAATCAGAAGGAATGATAGACAATAAAGACTGAGATGGTATAATCAAGAAATACCTAGAGTGTATAATGATAGTAACTAAATGTGCAAATTTTAAAATGTTTGTGCATGAGGTAGAACAAAGGAATGTCAGTAATGCAGGGTGTTGAATATAGATGGCAATTAATATTTTAAAACTTTAGCATATGTGTGAGAGAATCAAAAAATGTTTATTTGGTACAAAATTTATATTTTGACTAGTGCATTTCCTAATATAACTTATGTGGACAGCTTAATCAAACATCATAGTACTTGGAACCTTGCATAGGGCATGAGATTTTGTAGGTTTGTCCAGAATGATGCCCAGATAAATCCCAGAGTGATTTGAACAGTGAATAGGGAAGTATTTGCACAGTCCCCTAGGGGGAATGGTGAGAAAGTGGGGAAAATCAACTCCCCCAAGTGCAGAATTCTTGATATTCTCACAGGCAGTGGGGACAGCAAAAGCAATAGGCTGAGCCGCCAATCTTGGGGTTTCTTCATACGAAACTTAATCCCACAAAGGGTAGACTAAGCCTACTTAAAGTTAGGCCTAAGGGTCACCCCCAAGAGAACCTCTTCTGTTGCTCAGATGTGGCCTCTCTCTCTTGGCTGATATAGCAAGCAAACTCACTGCCCTCCCCCTCTCTATGTGGGACATGACTCCCAGGGGTGTGGACCTACCTGGCAATGTGGAAAAGAAATTCTAGAATGAGCTGGAACTCAGCATCAAAGGATTGAGAAAATCTTCTCAACCAAAAGGGGGAAGAGAGAAATGAGACAAAATAAAGTGTCAGTGGCTGAGAGATTCCAAACAGAGTCGAGAGGTTATCCTGGAGGTTATTCTTATGCATTAAGTAGATATCACTTTGTTAGTCAGGTTGTAATGGAGAGACTGGAGGAAACTGCCTGAAAATGTGGAGCTGTGCTCTGGTGGCCATGTTTCTTGAAGATAATTGTAGGCTGTCGCAGTGTTACTGTGTGGTTGTGAGAGCCTGGTGTCTGATGCTCCTTTTGTCTACCTAATCCATGAACAAGTAAAACATATGGATTAAAAATAAATAAATAATAGAGGGAACAAATGTTAAAATAAATTTAGTACATTGAAATGCTGGTGATCGGTGAAGGGGAGGGGTAAGGGATATGGTATGCATGAATTTTTTTGTCTTCTTTTTATTGCTTTTTTGAATTGATGCAGTTGTTCTAGGAAATGATCATGATGATGAATATACAACCATGTGATGATAGTGTAAGTTATTGATTATATAACAAGAACGGAATGATCATATGATAAGAATTTGTATGTGGTTATGTATCATAAATAAAAAATAAATAAATTTAAGAAAAGAAAGGGAGAGGAAAGGGGTATTATATGTATGAATTTTTTCTGTTGTCTTTTTCTTTTTCTGAATTGATGCAAATGTTCTAAGAAATGATCATGATGATGAATATGCAACTATGTGATGATATTATGAATTACTGATTATATATGTAGAACGGAATGATCAGATGTTAAGAATGTTTGTGTTTCTTTGTTGTCATTTTTTAAATTTTAAATTAATTTAAAAAATGATATGGTTATGAGTACACAACTATGTGATGATATTGTGAGCCATTGATTGTATACTTGGGGTGGAATATATGTGCATGAAAATATCTCAATAAAACATTGTTAAAATGTGAAGAAAAAAAAACTTAGTATAAAGCCGCAGTGGTCAACACAGCATGGAACTGGCACAAAGATAGAAGGAATCAAATCAAGAGCGCAGACACAGACCTCCAAATCTATGGTGAACTGTCTTCAACAAGGCCCCCAAATCCATTGAACAGTGATAAAATAGTCTTTTCAATAAATGGGCATGGGAGTACCCTATATCAATAGCAAAAAGAAAAAAAGAGGCCCCTTACATTACACCATACACAAAAATTAACTCAAAGTGGCTCAAACACCTAAATATAAGAACCAATATGATAAAGCTCCTAGAATAAAATATAGGGAAACATCATAAGACCTAGTAATAGGAAGTAGCTTCCCAAACTTTGCACCCAAAGCACAAGCAACAAAAGGAAAAAAATAGATAAATGGGAACTCCTCAAAATCAAATGCTTTTGTGCCTCAAAAGACTTTGTCAAAAAGATGAAGTGGCATCCAACTCATGGGAGGAAATATTTGGAAATCACACATCCAATAGTGGTTTGATATCCTGTATACATAAAGAAATCATACAACTCAACAGCAAAAGAACAAGCAACCCAACTTTAAAGTCAGCTAAAGATATGAACAGACATTTTTCTGAAGAGCAAATACAGATGGCTAAAAAAGCACATAAGAGATGCTCATTATCATTAGCTGTGAGGGAAATGCAGATCAATACTACAATGAGGTACCACCTCACACCTATAAGAATGGCTGCTATTAAACAAACAACGCTGCAAATGTTGGAGATGATGTGGAGAAATTGGGACACTGATGCACTGCTGGTGAGAATGTATAATGGTGCAGCCACTGTGGAAGACAGTCTGGCAGTTCCTCAGAAAACTAAATTTTGACTTGCCCTATGACCCAGCAATACCACTACTCAGTATATACCCGGAAGAGCTGGAAGTAGTGATGCAAACAGGCATTTGCACATCGATGTTCATACAGCACTAGTCACAATTACCAAAAGATGGAAACGATCCAAATGTGCATCAACAGATGAGTGGATTAACAAAATGTTGCATATGCATACAATGAATATTATGCAGCAGTAAGAAAAAGTGATGGCCTGAAGCACATGACAAGATGGATGAGCCTTGGGGGCATAATGCTGAGTGAAAGAAGCCAGACTCAAAAGGATAGATACTGTATGATTCCACTTTTATAACCATGGTAAATGTAAAATCAGAGGCTTATAATACAGAATACATGGGTCCTAGAGATAAACAGAAACTTGAGATGAGTGAACAGTTAGCTAATGAGGTTGCGTTTAATTGTAAGTGAATATATAGAAGTGAAGATGGTTCACTAGTGGGTCTATAAGTAGCATTACCATATTGAAGGTGAACATGATTGAAATGGTTATATAGACTCATGTATCTCACCAATTAACACTACGAATATGAATAAGTAGCTCATATTATGAACTACTGCAAAGGTATGAATCTTGTACAAAGAGGGTATAATTTCTGGGTCCAGGGGGAAAATGCTATTGCATGCTATGGGCTATGTTTAACAGGAAAACATCAATAGTACTGAAGCAATACCAGGAATACATAATGGAGGGAGACAAGAGTTAGGGGAGGTTTGGATTTTCTGTTTGGTGAGGATGTGTTTATTGACTATCTTTCTCTTGGGAACAATGAAATCATCTAAAATTGATGGACTGTTGACTTTGGATGTTATACATGAGGCCCAACAGATGAAGGTGGCTGAAAGATGCACTGTCTGAGAAGTAGATTGGTGAATGATGATGTATACATATGAATGAACATTGTGCTGCTACAAAAAGGAACAAAGTTGTGAGGCATGCAATGATGTGAATGAACATGTGGGACATTTGGTGAGACAAAATAAGCCAGAAAGAAAAGAGCAAATATTGTATGATCTCAATTAGGAAATACTTATAAGAAAACAAGTCCTAGACTTTAAGCTGTTAATAGTAATCACATTGAGTCCAGAGTGGTAATTGTTATTTCTGGATTCTGAGGGGCTGTTTTATATGTTTAACCTGGTATTTACAGATAAGAATGAAGTCGATCGGGCTAGGATTAAGGTAATTCAGAATACAGAAAGAAACAGTTGCTCCAACAAGATTGGATTAGGATTAAGCCAGAGCTTTTCTGGGGTACATAAATCCTTTCAAACCAGCATAGGAGCTATGGTCCTTTTTTTCTGAAGAGTGGTATTTAGAAACCAAGATCTGCACATTGGGTACGTTTGTTGATACTGGAAATGGGTATTTTGTTTATCTTCCATGACCACTTCAGCTCAATCTTTTTCTCTAGCTTCTTGATTACCTGGAATACACTTATAACTGCTTTAATGTGTTATTTCTCAATTCTGTGTCTAAGGATCAGTTTCAATTACTTGATTTTTCTCATCATTGCAAGTCCTGTTTTCCTGCTTCTCTGCATACCTGTTAATTTTTATTGGATGCCTGACATTATGAATTTACCAGTTGGGTGCTGGATATTTTCATTTTACTGTAAATATACCTCTGCTTTGTTCCGGGAAGCAGTTTAGTTACTTGGAAACAGTTTGATATTTTTGACTAATATTTTTCACCTTTGTTAGGTGTGACCAGGGCAACATTTAGTCTAGGGTTAATTTGCCCTAGTGTTGTGGCAAAATCCACCTGATGCCTTATGAAATAAGTCTTGCCACTCTGAATGCTGGGAACTGAAACTAGACCTGTGTGATGTCCAAGAATTATTCCTTCTAATATTTGGGGATGGTTCTATCACTGGCCTTAGGTAGCTTCTTCATGCTTATACTGAAGAGGGGAACACACTACAGATAGCCAGAACTTTCTTTGAGTGTAGCCCTCTTTTCTTTAGTATTCTGGCCTGTGAGGCCACCTTGACCTCCCTATACTCTCAGCCCCATTTTCTCAACACCATGGCTTAGAAACCCTTTCCAGGAGGTAAGCTGGGGAAATCATAGGGTTTACCTCATTTCTTTCCTGTCAATCATGAATCACTGTCCTTGGTTGTTCAATGACCAGTGTCTTAAAAAAAAAACAGTTTCATACATTTTATCTAGACTTTTAGCTGCTTCAGGTGGGAAGGTAAATCCAGTCCCTCTAAACATAGGAAATTAATAGAGCAAGGGGCTAGGATTGTGTACATAGATAAACATATCATAAGACCAAAAGAGGTAATACACATAGTGGTTAAGAGTATAAACTTGGACTGCCTGGTTTCAAATCCTTGCTCTCCATCTTAGCTGAATACCAGTTATGTATCCTTTGGTGCCTCAATTTCCTTATCATAAAATAGGCATAATAATAATCCTATCTCATTGGAATGACATGAGGATTTAATATATTAATACATGTAAAGCATTTGGAACAGAGCCTGGTCTAGAGTAAGCATTCAATAAGCGTTAACTATTATTCTTTCTAATTGTTAAAAGCCAGCCAGCAAATTTGGCTGTGAGTTTCCTGGTGACCATAGCAAAGTGTAAATTACAGTGTGATGATTTAGCACCCATAAAAAATATAGAAGCTTGTTCAGGAGAAGCAAAGTTTTCAGAATATTTTCACAAGCTCAGAATATGCTACTGGCCATGTGAGTTTCTCAGGATTTTGTCCTTACCTAACCTCCCAGCAGCTAGAGTTCAGTTTAAGAAAAGCAATTCCACATAGCTGAATTACTACAGTATGTGTGGTCTACCTTAATACAGAGATAAAGTTTAGAGCATCAACATGAAATTACCTAACCACATGTCATTTTAGCAATTCCCCATAAATAGAAGTAGATCAATTAGGAGACAATTACAACAAGGAGATCAATTCGAAACAACTAAAGCCTGTACCAAAGAGCTGGCTATAGCATGAAAGGGTGTTGGCATGGGGCCAACCCACTGTATGCTGAGAATCCACAAGGCTTGCCAACTGAGTCCGCAATGGTAAGAGAATGGGGAGTAGAAATTTTCAAAGCAACAAATCAAATGTGGAAAAACCACATGATCATCTCGATTGATGCAGAGAAGCCATTTGACAAAATTCAACATCCTTTCCTGTTGAAAACACTTCAGAGGATAGGAATACAAGGGAACTTCCTTAAAATGATAAAGGGAATATATGAAAAACCCATAGCTAATATCATCCTCAATGGGGAAAAACTGAAAACTTTCCCCCTAAGATCAGGAATAAGACAAGGATGTCCACTATCACCACTGTTATTCAACATTGTGTTGGAAGTTCTAGCCAGAGCAATTAGACAAGAAAAAGAAATACAGTGCATCAAAATTGGAAAGGAAGAAGTAAAACTCTCACTGTTTGCAGATGATATGATACTATATGTCAAAAACCCTGAAAAATCCACAGCAAAACTACTAGATCTAATAAACAAGTACAGCATAGTGGCACATTACAAGATCAACACTCAAAAATTTGTAGTGTTTCTATACACTAGTAATGCACAATCTGAGGGGGAAATGAAGAAACAAATTCCATTTACAATTGCAACCAAAAGAATAAAATATTTAGGAATAAATTTAACAAAATTCTTTCTTTGTCTTCAGCATTTGACAATCTGATTATTAAGTGTCTTCAAGTATGTCTATTTGGATCTATTCTGTTTGGAGTATGCTGCACTTCTTAGATCTGTAATTTTATGTCTTTCATAAGAGATGGAAATTTTTCAGAGATTATTTCCTTCATTGGTCCTTCTCCTTCTTTTCTCTTCTCTTCTGGAACACTCACAACACGTATATTCATGCTCTTCATGTTGTCATTCAATTTCCTGAGACTGCTCATATTTTTCCATTCTTTTTGCTACAGTGTCTTTTGTATTTTGGATTTCAGATTCCTGTCCTCTATTTCACTAATCCTTTCTTCTGCCTCTTCAAATCTATTGTTCTTGGTTTCCTTTTTTTTTCATCTCTTTTATTGTATCTTTCATTTCCATAAATTCTGCAGTTTATTTTTTCAAACTTTCAAGTTCTTCATGTTTGCCCAATTTCTTCTTTATATCCCCCCTCAAGTAGTTGGTTTGATTTTTGATGAGATTTTCCATGTCTGTTTGAACATCTTGAATTAAGTTGAGTGTGGATTTGTTCCTTTGACTAGATCATATCTTTGATTTTCCTAATATGATATTATTTTTTGCTGGTGTCTAGACATTTTATTTCCTTAATTAGTTTATTCTGGAAGGGGTTTTCATTCTTTTACCTAGGGTTTTATTGCTGTATGGTTTTGTTCTCTATCTGTTCTTTGACATTAAGTTCAACTTATTCTAGACCTCTAGCATAGGTTCTGTTTAACTGATCAGATTTTTTTTTTGTTTCTTGTGCTGCCTGTATGGAGGCTTTCTTTTAAGGAGGAGAAGGAGTGTCTCCTCAGATATTATAGACCCCAGTCAGATTTTCCCAGACCAGACAGGTCCACATCACAGGAGAAAAGATTAACCACATCAATCTTCCCAGCATGTTGTCAGGCTTTCCTATGATGCCTCTATACTCTGTGTTTTTCCTCTCCTGCCAAGCTGTTGAAATTTTCTCCCCAAAGCTTCCCACCAACTTAAAGTGATGCAGTGCCTTTAATTTCAGCCCTCTTCCTGCCAGCAGCATGGTTGAGACAGAGGTGAGTTGGTAAGCGGGCTTTGATTGCTTTTGTTTTCCAATGCCTGAGGCCTGAATTCCCTGAAGGAGGGCATCCACTTGAGCTGGGACCCCTCCACCTCTTCTTGGTGGAAGATACTCCCTTTAGGGAATTAACCCCTTTCAGCTGACTAGCTACTCTGTCTCTCAGACAAGCCTTAACTCTGCCCTTGCCTGGGAAATGCTGGAGGCCGAGAGTGCTTGCAGTTCTATACAATGAGCTAATAAGAAGTAAAAAAAGGAAAAAGTCTGTTTACAACTGGGCTTCACGCCTCAGATTTGCCAAGAGCTTGAGTTGGTGCATGGCTCTGTTTATCTCCAGGCTTTAGGTGTCCCCTTTTCTTGAGGTACAGCCCTTTTCCAGTATTTTGTGCTGTCCAACTCAAAAAGCCTCTGGTTCTTTTTTTCCCCCCCTTCAGCCCCACTCCTTCTCTGCCAGGGCAAAAACTCCTAGTTCCTTTAGAGCTATTCCAGATTTATCTGTGCTGTGGGCTGGGTTTTAGTAGTAAAAATATGTAAATTTGTTCCACAATTGGAGCTTGGTTGAGCTAAACCCTTTCTACTAGTAAAATCTGTTTCCTTTCCTCTTGGGGAACAACCTGCTTGTCTGTGGGGGCAGGGGCACCAGCCTCCACAGCTTGGGTGACTTACAATTCTGTGTGGGATCTCAGCTGTTCCATCCGGTCCAGACTGGTGTATGCTGTGTGTCCAGTCACTGATGGTTCCCTAACAGTTGTTCTGTACCATTCCTGGCTATTTACTAGGTGCATTGGAGGACAAACTAAATTCTACACCTTACTATACTGCCGTCTTGCCCCGCCTCTCTCAGCAGATTTTTCTTTTTCTTCCTTCCTTCCTTCCTTCCTTCCTTCCTTCCTTCCTTCCTTCCTTCCTTCCTTCCTTCCTTCCTTTCTTCTTTCTTTCTTTCTTTCTTCTTTACTTTCCTTTTCTTTTCTTTTTTTTTTGGGCATAGGCAGGCACCGGGAATCAAACTCTGGTATCCAGCATGGCAGGCAAGAACTCTGCTTGCTAAGCCACCATGGCCTGCCATCTAAGCAGCACTAGATTTTTTTTTAATTTATTCATTAATTAAAAAAAATTAACAAACCAAATAAAACTCCAACATATATAATCAGTAATTCACAATATCATCAATTAGTTGCATATTCATCATTTCTTAGAATATTTGCATCAATTCAGAAAAAGAAATAAAAAGACAATAGAAAAAGAAATAAAATGAAAACAGAAAAGAAAAAAAAAGATTATACCTACCATACCCCTTACCCCTTGCTTTCATTGATCACTAGAATTTCAAACTAAATTTATTTTAGCGTTTGTTCCCCCTATTATTTATTTTTATTCCATATGTTCTACTCATTTGTTGACAAGGTAGATAAAAGGAGCATCAGACACAAGGTTTTCACGGTCACATTGTGAAAGCTATATCATTATTCAATCATCCTCAAGAAACATGACTACTGGAACACAGCTCTACATTTTCAGGCAGTGCCTCCAGCCTCGCTGTTACATCTTAAATAACAAAGTGATATCTACTTAATGCGTAAGAATAACCTCCAGGATAACCTCTCAACTCTGTTTGGAATCTCTCAGCCATTGCTACTTTGTCTCATTTCACTCTTCCCTCTTTTGGTTGAGAAGGTTTTCTCAATCCTTTGATGCTAAGTCTCAGCTCATTCTAGGGTTTTTCTCAATCCCTTGATGCTGAGTCTCAGCTCATTCTAGGATTTCTGTCCCACATTGCCAGGAAAGTCCACACCCCTGGGAGTCATGTCCCACATAGACAGGGGGAGAGTGGTGAGATTGCTTGTTGTGTTGACTAAAGAGAGAGGCCACATCTGAGCAACAAAAGAGGCTCTCTTGGGGGTGACTCTTAGGCCTAAATTTTAAGTAGACTTGACCCATCCTTTGTGGGGTTAAGTTTCATATGAACAAGCCCCAAGACTGGGGCTCAGCCTATAGCTTTGGTTGTCCATACTGCTTGTGAGAATATCAAGAATTCAACTTGGGGAAGTTGAATTTCTCCCCACTCTCACCATTCCCCGAAGGGGGCTTGCAAATACTTTTCCAGTCACTGATCAAATCACTCTGGGATTCATCGGGGCATCACTCTGGACAAACCAACAAAATCTCATGTCCTACCTGAGTTTCCAAGTACTTATGGTGTTCAATCAAACTATCTACATAAGTTATATTAGGAAATGCACTAGTCAAAATATAAATTTTGTACCACATAAACATTTTTTGCTTTAGTCTCACACATAAGGTGACATTTTAAAATATTAATTATCACCTATTTTCAGAACCCTGCACTAATGACATTCCTTTTTTCTTCCTCATGCAAAAGCATTTTTTAAATTTGTACATTTAGTCACTATTATTATACACTTTAGGCATTCCTAGATTATACCATCTCAATCTTTAACATCTGTCTTTCTAATTTCATATATGCCCCCAGCCTTCCTCCCTCTATCATTCTCACATGCACCTTCATTCACTGTTTTAACATAATTGTATTACAGTTAGGTAGTATTGTGCTGTCCATTTCTGAGTTTTTGTATTCAGTCCTCTTGCACAGTCTGTATCCCTCCAGCTCCAATTACCCAATATCTTACCCTATTTCTATCTCCTCGTTGTCTCTGTTACCAACAAATTATTCCAAATTTATTCACTAATGTCAGTTCATATCAGCGAGACCATACAATATTTGTCCTTTTGTTTTTGGCTAGTCTCATTCAGCATAATGTTCTCAATCCATGTTGTTACATACTTCATAACTTTATTCTGTCTTAAAGCTGCATAATATTCCATTGTATATACCACAGTTTGTTTAGCCACTTGTCTGTTGATGGACATTTTGGCTGTTTCCATCTCTTTGCAATTGTAAATATTGCTGCTATAAACATTGGTGTGCAAATGTCTGTTTGTGTCTTTGCCCTTATGTCCTCTGAGTAGATACCTAGCAATGGTATTGCTGGGTTATATGGCAATTCTATATTCAGCTTTTTGAGGAACCGCCAAACTGCCTTCCACAGCAATTGCACCATTTGACATTCCCACCAACAGTGAATAAGTGTGCCTCTTTCTCCACATCCTCTCCAGCACTTGTCATTTTCTGTTTTGCTGATAATGGCCATTCTGGTGGGTGTGAGATGATATCTCATTGTGGTTTTGATTTGCATTTCTTTAATGGCCAGGGACGTTGAGCATCTCTTCACGTGCCTTTTGGCCATTTGTATTTCCTCTTCTGAGAAGTGTCTGTTCAAGTCTTTTTCCCATTTTGTAATTGGATTGGCTGTCTTTTTGTTGTTGAGTTGAACAATCTCCTTATAAATTCTGGATACTAGACCTTTATCTGATATGTCATTTCCAAATATTGTCTCCCATTGTGTAGGCTGTCTTTTTACTTTCTTGATGAAGTTCTTTGATGTGCAAAAGTGTTTAATTTTGAGGAGTTCCCATTTATTTATTTATTTCTTCAGTGCTCTTGCTTTGGGTGTAAGGTCTATAAAACCGCTTCCAATTGTAAGTTTCATAAGATATCTCCCTACATTTTCCTCTAACTGTTTTATAGTCTTAGACCTGATGTTTAGATCTTTGACCCATTCTGAGTTAACTTTTGTATAGGGTGTGAGATATGGGTCCTCTTTCATTCTTTTGCATATAGATATCCAGTTCTCTAGGCATCATTTATTGAAGAGACTGTTCTGTCCCAGGTGAGTTGACTTGACTGCCTTATCAAATATCAAATGTCTATAGATGAGAGGGTCTTTATCTGAACACTCTATTCAATTCCATTGGTCAATATATCTATCTTTATGCCAATACCATGCTGTTTTGACCACTGTGGCTTCATAATATGCCTTAAAGTCAGGCAGCGTGAGACCTCCAGCTTCGTTTTTTTTCCTCAAGATACTTTTAGCAATTTGGGGCACCTGCCCTTCCAGATAAATTGGCTTATTGGTTTTTCTATTTCTGAAAAGTAAGTTTTTGGGATTTTGATTGGTATTGCATTGAATCTATGAATTAGTTTAGGTAGAATTGACATCTTGACTATATTCACTTTTCTGATCCCTGAGCACGGCATGCCCTTCCATCTATTTAGGTCTTCTGTGATTTCTTTTAACAGTTTTTTGTAGTTTTCTTTGTATAGGTCTTTGGTCTCTTTAGTTAAATTTATTCCTAAGTATTTTATTCTTTTAGTTGCAGTTGTAAATGGAATTCGTTTCTTGATTTCCACTGCAGATTGTGCATTACTAGTGTATAGAAACACTACAGATTTTTGAGTGTTGATCTTGTAACCTGCCACTTTCCTGTACTCATTTATTAGCTCTTGTAGTTTTGCTGTAGATTTTTCAGGGTTTTCAACATATAGTATCATATCATCTGCAAACAGTGAGAGTTTTACTTCTTCCTTTCCAATTTTGATGCACTGTATTTCTTTTTCTTGTCTAATTGCTCTGGCTAGAACTTCCAACACAATGTTGAATAACAGTGGTGATAGTGGGCATCCTTGTCTTATTCCTGATCTTAGGGGGAAAGTTTTCAGTTTTTCCCCATTGAGGATGATATTAGCTGTGGGTTTTTCATATATTCTCTTTATCATTTTAAGGAAGTTCCCTTGTATTCCTATCCTTTGAAGTGTTTTCAACAGGAAAGGATGTTGAATTTTGTCAAATGGCTTCTCTGCATCAATCGAGATGATCATGTGGTTTTTCCACATTTGATTTGTTGATATGGTGTATTACATTAATTGATTTTCTTATGTTGGACCATCCTTGCGTACCTGGGATGAATCCTACTTGGTCATGATGTATAATTCTTTTAATGTGTTGCTGGATTTGATTTGCTAGAATTTTGTTGAGGATTTTTGCATCTATATTCATTAGAGAGATTGGTCTGTAATTTTCATTTTTTTGTAATATCTTTGTCTGGCTTTGGTATGAGGGTAATGTTGGCTTCATAGAATGAGTTAGGTAACTTTCCCTCGTCTTCAATTTTTTTGAAGATTTTGAGCAGGACTGGTACTAATTCTTTCTGGAAAGTTTGGTAGAATTCACATGTGACGCCATCTAGGCCTGGACTTTTCTTTTCGGGAAGCTTTTTAATGACTGATCAATTTCTTTACTTGTGATTGCTTTGTTGAGGTTGTCTATTTCTTCTCGAGTCGATGTTCATTGTTTCTGGCTTTCTATTAAGTTGTCCATTTCATCTACACTGTTGTATTTATTAGCATAAAGTTGTTCACAGTATCCTGTTATTACCTCCTTTATTCCTGTTGGGTCAGTGGTTATGTCTCCTCTTCCATTTCTGATCTTATTTATTTGCATCCTCTCTCTTCTTCTTTTTGTCAACCTCGCTAAGGGTCCACCAATCTTATTGATTTTCTCATAGGACCAATTTCGGGTTTTGTTGTTTTCTCAATTGTTTTCATGTTCTCAATTTCATTTATTTCTGCTCTAATTTTCATTCTTTCTTTCCTTTTGCTTGCTTTCGGGTTAATTTGCTGTTCTTTCTCTAGTTGTTCCAAGTGGGAAGTTAATTCCTCATTTTTTGCCCTTTCTTCTTTTTTGATATAGGCATTTAGGGCAATAAATTTTCCTCTTAGCACTGCCTTTGCTGCGTCCCATAAGTTTTGATATGATGTGTTTTCATTTTCATTTGCCTCGAGATATTTACTGATTTCTCCTGTAATTTCTTCCTTGACCCACTGGTTGTTAAGAGTATGTTGTTGAGCCTCCACATATTTGTGAATTTTCTGGCACTCTGCCTATTATTGATTTCCAACTTCATTCCTTTAGGATCTGAGAAAGTGTTTCATATGATTTCAATCTTTTAAAATTTATTGAGACTTGCTTTGTGACCCAGAATATGGTCTATTCTTGAGAATGATCCATGAGCACTTGAGAACAAGGTGTATCCTGCTTCTGTGGGGTGTAATGTTCTATAAATGTCTATTGAGTCTAGCTCATTTATTGTAATATTCAAATTCTCTGTTTCTTTATTGATCCTCTGTCTAGATGTTCTGTCCATTGAGGAGAGTGGGGAATTGAAGTCTCCAACTATTATGGTATATGTGTCCATTTGTCTTTTCAGTGTTTGCCTCATATATTTTGGAGCATTCTGGTTTGGTGCATAAATATTTATGATTGTTATGTCTTCGTGCTGGTTTGTTCCTTTTATTAGTGCATACTATCCTTCTTTGTCTCTTATAACTGTTTTCCATTTGAAGTCTAATTTGTTGGATATTAGTATAGCTACTCCTGCTCTTTTCTGGTTGTTATTTGCATGAAATATCTTTTCCCAACCTTTTGCTTTCAACCTATATTTATACTTGGATCTAAGATGTGTTTCCTGTAGACAGCATATAGATGGGTCCTGCTTTTTAATCCATGCTGCCAGTCTATGTCTTTTGATTGGGGAGTTTAATCCATTAACATTTATTGTTTTTACTGTATGGGTAGTACTTTCTTCTACCATTTTGCCTTTGGATTTTATATGTCATATCTAACTTTCCTTCTTTTTCCCTTCACTCGTAGCCTTCCTTTCTACACTCTTCTCCACACCTCTTTCTTCTGTCTTTTTGTATCTGTCTCTAGTGCTCCCTGTAGTATTTCTTGCAGAGCTGGTCTCTTGTTCACAAATTCTCTCAGTGATGTTTTTTTGTCTGAAAATGTTTTAATTTCTCCCTCATTTTTGAAGGACAATTTTGCTGGATATAGAATTCTTGGTTGGCAGTCTTTCTCTTTTAATAATTTAAATATATCATCCACTGCCTTCTCGCCTCCATGGTTTCTGCTGAGAAATCTACGCACAGTCTTATTGGGTTTCCCTTGTATGTGATGGATTGCTTTTCTCTTACTGCTTTCAAGATTCTCTCTTTCTCTTTGACCTCTGACATTCTGATTAGTAAGTGTCTTGGAGTACGTCTATTTGGATCTATTCCCTTTGGGGTGTGGTGCATTTTTGGATCTGTGATTTTACGTGTTTCATAAGAGTTGGGAAAATTTCAGTGGTAATTTCCTCCATTAGGTTTTTTCCTCCTTTTCCCTTCTCTCTCCTTCTGGGACACCACAACACATATATTCATGTGCTTCATTTTGTCATTCAATTCCCTGAGTCCCTGCTCATAGTTTTCCATTTTTTCCCCTATATTTTCTTTTTCTTGTTGGCTTTCAATGTTCCATCCTCCAGTTCACTAATCCTAACTTCTGCCTCTCCAAATCTACCATTGTAGGTTTCCATTGTTTTTTTCATCACTTCTACTGTGCCTTTCATTCCCATAAGTTTTGTGATTTGTTTTTTCAGAGTTTTGATTTCTTCTTTTTGTTCCTTCCTTGCCTTCTTTACATCCTCCCTCAATTCATTGATTTGGTTTTTGATGAGGTTTCTCATGTCTGTTTGTATATTCTGAATTAATTGTTTCAACTCCTGTATCTCATTTGAATTGGTGGTTTGTTCCTTTGACTGGGCCATATCTTCAGTTTCCCTAGTGTGATTTATTTTTTGCTGGCATCTAGGGATTTAATTACCTTAATTAGTTTATTCTGGAGATTGCTTTCTCTTCTTTTACCTAGTGTTTTCTTCCTGGATGAATTTGTTGTCTATCTGTTCTTTGACATTCAGTTCAGCTTTTTCTGTACCTCTAGCTTAGGTTTTGTTTAACAGAGGAGAATTTTTCAGTTCTTGTTTTCTTGTTTATTGCCCTGCCTGTATGGTAACTTCCCCCCCCCCCCCACTTTTTGGAGGGTTTACTTAGGTATTATAGACCCCAGCCAGATTTTCCCAGGCCAAACTGACCTCCTATCAGGGGAAAGGAGTCACCTGTGTCAGTTTTCCCTGAGGGTGAGATCCAGCAGGTTGAAAGACTTTCCTGTGAAGTCTCTGGAGTCTGTTTTTCTTATCCTGCCCAGTAGGTGTCACTTGTCTGCCTGCAGGTCCCACCAGCATAAGATAATGCGGTACCATTAAGTTTGGCATTCTCTCCCTGCTGATGAGAGACAGAGGAGAGGTTGTAGGCTGGTTTTCATGGCTTGAAATTACTAAGCCCTGGTGTCTGAATTCCTTAAGGGATAGATTCCACCTGAGTTGGGCTTCACCCCTCCCCTGGGTAAGGCACAGGCTTCAGACAAGCCCTCAAATGATCTTGTTTCTGCCTATTCCTGGGGCAGTTGCAGCCTGAGAAGTCCTGCCTCGGTATCCAAAGGCAGTCAAGCCTTTGTAGAAATACAACCACAAAAACCTCCGTTTCCTTTTTTTTTTTAATTTTTCCGTCAGCCCTGCCCCTTGACACTGGGGCAAAAATGAGTGACCTCCACTTTGACCAGGTTCACCTGATCTGGGGGGCCATTTTTAGTTGTCGGAACTTGTTAATTAATTCCACAATTGGCATTTGGTTGGGCTGAGACCCTGCTGCTGGTAAAGTCTCTTTCCTTTCCTCTCTGGAAAGCAGCCTGTGGGAAAAGGGCCCCAGCCTCCGTGGCTTGGGGAACTCATGGTTCTGGGGGGGGGGGTGCTCACAGCCAGTCCAGTTGGTCCAGATTGGAGTAGCTGTGTGTCTGGTCACTGACGTGGCCCCAGGAGCTGTTCTGTACTGTTTCTCATTATTTAGTAGGTGTTCAAGGACGAACTAAATCGCACACATTGCTAAGGTGCCATCTGGGCCTGGAATCTCCAAAGAAAGAATTTTGAAAGCAGCAAGTGAAAAGCAATCCATCACACACAACAGAATCTTGATAAGACTGTGTGGGATTTCTCAGCAGAAACCATGGAGGTGAGAAGGAAGTGAGATGATATATTTACAATCCTAGAGGAGAAAAACTGCCAACCAAGAATTCTATACCCATCAAAACTGTCCTTGGTTGATCACAGATGTAATCAGCCACAGATGCAATCAACTGACTAATGATTTAATATGCCAGCCTTCCAGTTTATCAACCAGCCATAAAATATCCTTACAGCAAACGTGAGGCACCCAGCACTTGACTGACCAGACAACTGGGTATCATCACTTGGCCAATTTCACACCAGAACCTAACCATCACATGTCGTTATACTAATGTCTGACAAATTAGACTTCAAATGTAAACAATTAAAAGATACAAAGAAGGACACTATGTCTTAATAAAAGGAACAATTCAATAAGAAGACATAACAATCATAAATATTTATGCAGTAAGCCAAAGTGCTCCAAAATATGAGTCAAACACTGACAACGTGGAAGGGAGAAGTAGACACTTCTACCATAATAGTTGGAGACTTCAATTCCCTACTCTTTGAACATCTAGACAGAGGATCAATAAAGGAACAGAGATTTTGAATAATACAATAAATGAATTCGACTTAACAGACATTTAATGAACATTATGCCCCAAAACAGCAGCATACACATTTTTCTCAACTGCTCATGGATCATTCTCAAGGAGAGACCATATCCTGGGTCACAAAGCAAGTCTCAATAAATTTAAAAAGTTTGAAATTATTCAAAACATTTTCTTGGATCATGATGGAATGAAGTTGGAAATTAATAACAATAGAAGATCAGAAATTTCACAAATATCTGGAGACTGAACAACACAACTCTTAAACAACTGGTGGGTAAAGGAAGAAATTACAAGAGAAATCAGTAAACATCTCAAAACAAATGAAAATGAAAACACAACACATCAAAATTTATGAGAGGAAAATATATTGCCTTAAATGCCTATATTAAAAAAGAAGAAAGACCAAAAATCAAAGAATTAACTGTTTACTTGATAGAGCTAGAGAAAGAACAACAAACTAACCCCAAAACAAACAAAAGGAAAGAAATTACAAATATCAGATCAGAAATCAATGACATTGAGAATATGAAAACAATCGAGAATATCAACAAAACCAGAAGTTTGTTCTTTGAGAAAATCAATAAAATTGATGGACCCTTAGCTAGGCTAGCAAACGAAACAGAGGTGGGGGGGGGGGATACAAATGAATAAAATCAGAAATGGAAGGGGGAACATAACTACTGACTCCACAGATAAAGGAGGTAATGAGATGATACTATGAACAACTGTATGCTAATAAACTAGACAACGTAGATGAAATCGATAACTTCATAGAAAAAGGCATGAACAACCAATATTGACTTGAGAAGAAATAGATGACGTTGATAAACCAATCACAAATAAAGAGATTGAATTAGTCATCAAGAAACTCCCCAAAAAGAAAAGCCCAGGACCAGATGGCTTCACATGTGAATTCTACCAAGCATTCAAGAAATAATTAGTACCAATCCTCTCAAACTCTTAAAATAAATTGAAGAGGAAGGGAAGCTACATAACTCATTCTCTGAAGCCAACATCACCCTTATATCAAGACCAGACAAAGATACTACAGGGAAAGAAAATTATTGACCAATCTCGTTAATGAATATAGATACAAAAATCTCAACAAAACACTTCCAAATCAAATCCAGCAGCACATTAAAAGAATTATATACTGCTACCAAGTGAGATTTATTCTAGAATTCAAGGTTGGTTCAACATGAGAAAATCAATTAATGTATTCATCATATCAATAAGTCAACGTGGGAAAACCATATTATCATCTCAATTGATGCAGAAAAAGCATCTGACAAAATTCAGCATCCTTTCTTGATGAACACACTTCAAAGGATAGGAATAGGAGGGAACTTCCTGAACATGATAAGGGAAATAAATGAAAACCCACAGCTAACATCATCCTCAATGGAGAAAGACTGAAAGCTTTCTCTCTTAGATCAGGCAAAAGACAAGGATGCCCAATTGTTATTCAACATTTTGATGGAAGTTCTAGCCTGAGCAATTAGACAAGAAAAAGAAATAATGGGCATCTCACACTTTATACAAAAATTAACTCAAAATGGATCAAAGACCTAAACATTAGAGTTAAGACTATAGAACTTTTAGAAGAAACTGTAGGCAAATATCTTAGGAATCTTTTTTTAATGGTGCATTTTATGATATTTTCATGTGTATATTTTCATGTCTTTTCACTTTAGAATATCTACAGAATCTTTCAGTGCTCTACCAGAGTCTTCAAACCTGTTTTAGACTAATCCCAGAAAGAAAAATCCACAAACTTTCTCATCCATCTCATGGATGGTTGGTTGGTTGCTTTCTTTCTTTTTTCACTCTACTCAATTTATTTAAGCCTTTGTTCCCCCTATTATTTCTTTATTTCTTATTCATATTTTTTACTCTTCTGTCCATACCATAGGTAAAAGGAGCATCAGACACAAGGTTTTTACCATCACACAGTCACATTGCAAAAGCTTTATCATTATACAGTCATCTTCAAGAAACATGGCTACTGGAACACAGCTCTACAGTTTCAGTTACTTCCCTCTAGCCACTTTAATACACCATAAACTAAAAAGGGGAAAACTATATAATGCATAAGAATAAATTCTCCAAGTTCACTCACTAATGTTAGTTCATTATCAGTGAGACCATACAGTATTTGTCCTTTTGTTTCTAGCTAATTTCACTTGGTATAATGAATCTTGTAATAGAGGGTGGTTTCCTAGACCTTAGAACCAAAACATGAGCATTGAAAAGAGAAATAATAAATGGGATATCCTCAAAATTAAGCACTTTTGGGTGGGCCACAGTGGCTCAGCAGGCAAGAATGCTTGCCTGCCATGCCCAAGGACCCAGGTTTGATTCCCGGTGCCTGCCCATGTAAAAAAAAAAAAAAAAAAATTAAGCGCTTTCGTGCATCAAAGAATTTTTTCAGGAAAGTAAAAAGGCAAGCTGTGCAATGGGAGACAATATTTGGAAACCATATATCAGATAAGGGTTTAGTACCCAGAATATATAAAGAGATTCTTCAACTCAACAACAGCAAGACAACCCAATTTAAAAATGGGCAAAAGACATGAACAGACACTTTTCAGAAGACAAAATATAAATGGCTAAAAGGCGTATGAAAAGATGCTCAACTTCACTGGGTATTAGGGAAATACAAATCAAAACTACAATGAGATATCATCTCACCCCCACTAGAATGGCCATTATATATATATATATATATATATAAAACAGAAAATCAGAAGTTCGGGAGAGGAGAACTTGGAGAAAGAGGCATAATTATCCACTGCTTCTAGAAATGTAAAATATTACAATCACTCTGGAAGGCAGTTTGGTGGTTTCTCAGAAAGCTAAGTATAGGACAGCCTATGATCCAGCAATCCCATAGTAGGTATATATTCAGAAGAACTGATGGTAAGGATACAAATGTATATTTGCACACTGATGTTCATAGCAGCATTACTTACAATTGCTAAGAGAAGGAACAGCCCAAAGGTCCATCAGCAGATGAGTGGATAAATAAGCTGTGGTATGTACATATGATTGAATACTACACAGCTTTAAAGACAGAATAAAGTCATTTGAAGCAAGTAATAACATGGATGAACCTTGAGGACATTAAGATGAGTGAAATTACCCAGAAACAAAGGGACAAATACTGTATAGTCTTACTAATATGTACTAACATTAATGAGTGAACTTTTAGAGTTAAAGTTAAGAACACAGTTTATCAGGAGATAGAAAGAAGGTTAAATTCAGCCTTTGGTGCTGAAGGAATACAGATTGTGCAACAGGACTGATTGTAAAATTTCAGAAATGGATAGCACAATACTACCTGATGGTAGCACAATAATATAAGTACACTGAATGAAGCTGAATGTGAGTATGATTGAGGGAAAAGGGCTGGGAGTATGTAGGAAACCAGAAGGAAAGATAGAGGATAAAGACTGAGAAGGTATAATTTAGGAATGCCTAGAATGGACAATGATGGTAATTAAATGTACAAATACAAAAACATTTTTGTATGAGGGAGAGCAAAGGAATATCAACATTACAAGAGGTTGAAAATGGATGGTATACAGGAAAAGATACAATCAATGCAAGTGAGAGTCTATAGTCAACAGTAACATTGTAATATGCTTCCACTGAATGTAACAAGGTGTGCTGGTTTGAAAGGATGTATGTACCCTAGAAAAGCCATGTTTTAATCCTAATCCCATTTTGTAAAGGCAACCATTTCATCTAATTCCTATTCAGTACTGTATGTTTGAAAGTTTAATTAGATTATCTCCCTGGAGATGCAACTCAATCAAGAGTGGTTGTTAAACTGGATTAGGTGGAAACATGTCTCCACCCATTCCAGGTGGGTCTTGATTACTTTACTGGAAGCCTATAAAAGAGGAAACATTTTGGAGAAAGGGGGAGATTTGGAGAGAGCAGAAAAAAGTGACAGAGTCACGAGAAATCCACAGAAACACGAAGCAGAGAGTCCACCAGCCAGCGACTTTCGAAGATGAAGAAGGAAAATGCCTCCCAGGGAGCTGGAGAGGAAGTTAGCACATGATGCCATGTGCCCTTCCAGCCAATAGAGGAACCCTAACCGTGTTCGCCATGTGCCTTTCCACTTGAGAGAAACCCTGAACTTCATCGGCCTTCTTGAATCAAGGTATCTTTCCCTGGATGTTTTAGATTGGGCATTTCTATAGATTGGCTTTAATTGGGATATTTCCACGGCCTAAAACTGTTAACTTGCAACTTGTTAAATCCCCCTTTTTAAAAGCCATTCTGTTTCTGGTATATTGCATTCTGGCAGCTAGCAAACTAAACCACAAGGCATTGTGCCAAAACTAAATGTCAACAAGTGGGGTAATGGGGGAGGAGTATGGATTCTATGAGGAAGAAAAGGAAATGTCTTCATATAGATTATGGTGGCAAAGGCTTGTCTACTTACTTAGGTTGGATTGTATGATATGCTAATAAAATTGTTTAAAAATGAACAGAGAGAAACAAGTGCTAGAGAGAATGTGGAGAAAGATGTTCCTATTCACTGCTGGTATGAAAGATGAGAGGTGCAGCCCCACTGGAGGGCAGTGTGCCTGTTCCACAGGAGGCTAAGGGTGGGGTTGTCATATGATCTTGCAACCCATTTGCTAGGTATAGACCTGGAGGAACTGAGAGTGGGGACAGGAATGGATATTTGCATGCTGGTGTTTATGGTGGCAGTGTTCATGTTTCACAGGGGGCCTAAGGGTACAACAACTGAGAAATGGAGGGGGACCTGTGATATTTACATACTATGGACTACTGAGCTGCTGCAAGATGAATGAAGTTGTGAGGCATGCAACTACGTGAATGAACCTTAAGGATAGTATGTTAAATAAATTGTCAGAAACAAAAAGACAAACATTGTCATGCCTCACTCATAGGGATTAAGCATAATATACAAACTCAGAGAATTGAAGTTCAGAGTATGGATTATCAGGTTGGGGTCTATTGTAAAGGTTCCTAGGCTGTAAACTCTCACAGCAGTCACATATATTTAGGAACTGTAACTGATATTTCCAAATTCTGAGATACTGAGCTATTTATATATAACCTGGTCATTCCCTGAAACTTTGGGTATTTTTGTAACACCTGAAATTCAGAGTTAGAGCTCTGAAGCTATGAAAGTCAGCTTTGCCCCATTCAGCACTATTTAAAAAGCTGAGAAAGTGATCAGACTTCATCTAGAGATATGAATGAAGCTGATCTGGACAGGTCTAAGGTAAATCAGAATATTGGGTAAAGGATGATATGGCCCATATTTTCAAACTTCAACCTCTGTGTGAGACCAAAGGGAGAGATATTTATTTGGTGCAAAATTTCTATTTTGGGTAGCACATTATCTAATTTAACTTGTATGGTCAGTTTACTGAACATCATAATTACATGGAATCTTGAATAGGGCATGAGATCTTGTTGGTTTGTCCAGATTAGTGTGATGCCCTAATATATCCTGGAGTAATTTAGGCAGAGAATTAAAAAGTATTTGCAAAGTCCCCTTGAAGGACTGGGGAGAATGAAGGAAATATTCAACTCCCCTCTCTGGGGAATTCCTGATACTCTCCAAGCTGTGCAAACAATTCAATAAGCCAAGCCCACAGTCTTGGGGCTCGCCCCTATGTAGTTTATTCTTGCAAAGAAGCAGCTCAGACTACTGATAATTATGCCTAAAAGTCACCTCCCACAGAACCTCTTTTGTTGCTCAGATATGGCCCCTCTCTCTAAGCCAACTCGGCAGGTGAACTTACTGCCCTCCCCACTACATGGGACATGACTCCCAGGGGTGTAAATCTCCCTGGCAACATGGGACCTGACTCCCAGAGTAGTGCCAGAACCCAGCATCATGGGAATCAGAAATCCTTCTTGACTAAAAGGTGGAAGAGAGAAATGAGACAAAATAAAATCTCAGTGGCTGAGAGGTTTCAGAGTCAAGAGGTTATCCTGGAGGTTATTCTTACGCATTATATAGATACCCCTTTTTAGTTTATGGTAAATTGGAGTGGCTAGAGGGAAATACCTGAAGCAGTTGAACTATGTTCCAGTAGCCTTGATTCTTGTAGAAGACTGTAAACTATATAGCTTATATAATTTGTCTGTGTGATTGTGAAAACCTTTTGTCTGATGTTGTTTTTATCCAGGGTACGGACAGACGAGTAAATAAATAAAGAAACAAATAAGGATTAAAAATAAATAAATAATAGGGGGAGATAAAGAGTAAAAACTGAATAGACTGAAATACTGTGGGTCAATGAGAGGGAGGGTATGGGGTATGGGATGTATGAGTTCTTTGTTCTTCTTTTTATTTCTTTTTCTGGAGTGATGCAAATGTTCTGAAAATGATCATGGTGAAGAATACACAACTATGTGATGATGTTGTGAGCCACTGATTGTGTATGTGGTTGGACTGTATGTGTGTGAAGATTTCTCAATAAAAATATTTTTTAAAAATCTGGTATAGCATTATTTTACTTAGTAGTTGTCTTCTGTACTTTCCTCATCATTTAATATTTTTGTCTTTGTCTTTGAATGTATTCTTGTAGTCAGCATGCCACTGAATTTTTAATAATCCAATCTGAGAATCTTTGTCTTTTGTGAGCTTGTTTGCCTTTCTTGTTATTACTGGTAATTTTGGATTTATATTCCTCCTCATTTTGTGAGGAGGAATTAGCTGTTTGTCTCCTTTGCTGCTTTTATTCTCTTATCCTTCTTTGTTTTGAATTGGTTATTTTATTTACTCTGTTTTTATTCTCTCTAGTGGTTTGGAAGTTATACATTCTAAATCTGTTCTTTCCTTGGGTGCTTCTTACATTATTCATATGCATACTTCACTTAGTGTCGTTATTCACTATCTCTAGCTTGTTGTGAAGATTTTCAAGAGCCCTAAAATTCTTTAATTCTAATATCTACCCCCATCTATCATCTATCAACTAATATTTTAGTTCCGAATTACTTTTAACCACTCACCCCTCCCCCTCCCCACCCCATTAGCTATTTTGGCAGCCAATGTTTAGATTTACAAATCTGTATACCAGTTTCTATGTTTCTCTTTTCCTTTCTTTTTCTTACTTCCATCTTTTAATTGAGATATAATTCATATAAAGTTTATTCCTTCTAAGTGTACAAGTCAACAGTTTTTAGTATATTCACAAAGTTGTGCAGCCATTACCACTATCTAACTTTATAACATTTTCATCAAAAAGAAACCCTATTCCTATTAGCAGCCACTAGCCATTCCTTCTCCACCTCCCCCACCCCACCTCTTCCCCCCACCCCACCCCAGTCTCTGGAAACTACTAATCTACTTTGTGTCTCTATAGATTTGCCTATTCTGGACATTTCATCTAAATTTATAGAAATTAAATTTCATAAAAAGTTTTTGTGTGGACATGTTTTCTATTCTCTTGAGTATATATCTAGGAGTGAAAACTATTACTTCTCATATTCTTTGGTGAGCTGGAAAAAATTTAACAGCAAGTTCCCATGTGGTGAAGGTGAGGGAGCTGTGATTTATGACATTTGTTGATTCTGTGGTGTAAATACTCTTACCATGTCCAATTTCAAGCTACAAATGTAACATAACTGTACATGGATTTAGGAAGTGATGCACAGTAACACACCAATATATAGTATTTCTGCCATAAAGATAAACTAACATAAATAACTTCAAGAGCATAGATAATAGAAAAATGTAGTAAAATAATTAAAGTGGTATGTTTTGAAGATTTTTATCTTTGCTTTAAAAGTAATTCATTTAACTTCATTTCATTCTTGATAATGGCTGTTTTAACAACTGGTTCTAAAAATTCCTGAAATTGTAATAATGGGCTTTCTAGGGCTATTCAAGATGACTCCAACCTACCACTTGAATCCCACTCTTTGGAGCCCACTCCTTCCTTCCAGATTCAATTTTGTTCTTACTGAAATATATCCTTTAATGTCCTTTCAGCAAATGTTTGTGTAAGGTACACTCATTATCTCTGCTTCTTTGAGAATATCTGGAAATTTGGCTATCAGTTATGAATTTAACTTTGTATAAAAACTGTATTTTCTTTCCACACTTTTAAGAAATTACCCTACTGTCTTCTGGTTTGCATTGTTGTTGATGAGAAGGTCACCTTTAGTACTGTTATAGTTTTATTTTTTTCTTTAGGTTGTGCAGTTTCATCAGGGTGTGACTAGAAAGAATGTGACTGCCATTCTTCCTGTCAAGTCTTTCTGGAACTGCTATTTGACATATGCTGGATATTCTCATTTCATCCTCTATATCGCTTAAACTTTTGTTCATGTGTACTATCTCTATCTTTTTTTATATATGGGTATATATATTTACTCCATTTCCTCAAATGTTTTTTTCTAGTTCCCTATTCAGTTAGATATAATATGTAGTTTAACTTATTCTTTTTTCAAAGTCCATATTTATTATCACTTTAAGAATAGCAATCCCATTTTCTGTACTGTATTTAATAGCCACTCTTTAGTGCCATTTTAAAAGACCCAGCAAGGGGAAAGGCATAACTTGTAAAATGACTTTCAAGTTCAAGTTCAAGTATAATTACACTGTGGCACAGAGGCAGGCTGTGGGCACTTCTTGTTAAAACAGCACAAAGTTATCAACTTCTTACAATGTCGGAAAGAAAGCCATACCTGAAAGAGAATAAACGCTCACCCGATTGTGGAGAAGAAAAGAATTTGTTAATGATCAAAGAACGGGCGCGTAAGAAAAGGTGGTGGCTTGGGCGCCAAATAACAGGAGGCAACAACATTTATTCCCTAAACCTAACACACAAATCCCTCTCCCGTTTCCCCATTGGCTGGGGTACTCCAGAGGTTAAAGCCTGGCCAAGAAGTCTAACTCGTATTTTTTCCCCATTAAGGAAATGGCACAGATCATCAAGCTTATGTCAGAGGCCCCCTCCCCCCACCGCCCTGTGAGACTGGTCTGGGCTGGTTTTGCAGCCTTTGTTTAGTAAATTTTGTTTTCCCCATTCCATACCATTTTGTATGAAAACTAAACTTAATTGTATTCTTACAAATTCCTCCTCTTTCTTTTGAGCCTTTTTAGTTTTCACATTCTAGTTCTTTTTCAAACTGGCTAAGAGCTTTTTCACACTCTTCATCACAGGGAGCTTCTCTTTAAGGAGGTACAAATTGTTTTGTCTGTACTGAATAGGCACTTGCACGATTAGGGCAGTCTCAGTAAGTCTCTGAGTTAACTCCTGGGCACATGGGTGATGCAACACCCAATCACTGTCAGCATCCCAGCTATTATGATTAAAGAAGTTAAAATGGACAGTGCTGCCTCTTTCCATTTTCCAAACCAACTTTCTAACCATTCCGTGAGAGGGTTATCAATGCCTGAATTCTCTGCCAATTCTTTGGATAAGGCCATTGAGCCTTGTAAAGCTTTGGTGATAGTTCCATCTGGGGCTGTATCATTGGAGATGAATGTACAACACCTAGCTCTGATCATAACACAAATGCCTCCTTTTTCAGCTAGCTATCCTGTTTTCCCATGTCATTCGACCTGTGATACACTTCACTGCATCTCTGCTATAGTGAATAAATTTGTTGATTATAATATATGTAACTAATCCAGTCCATATTTTTATTAATGGTGACCCACCAGAATAAGAATGACTCAAATCCTGCAGTTACTTGATTTCTAACATTAAACTCATCCAGGATTCCCCAGGGTAGCCCTATACTATCTAAATAGATTTGATCATTGAAGGAACCAAGTAAGTTTCTTTTCTTTCTTTTCCCCTGGATTTGAGCTTCTTCCTCTCAAATGCCTGTGTGAATGGATGACCAATTGAACCAGAGCACAGGTCACTTTCCACTTCTCAGGTAGTACTGATCGCAGGATGCCCTTTCCACAATACCACCAAAGGTCTGTTTGGGGTGTGGTTAAACTGGAGAAATTGTTAGTACTATCCTCAATCACATTCCATGCTTGGGTACATGAGGTCCCAAGATCCTGGAGCCCTTCTCCCTGTCTAGAGAGACAGGCAGAGTGGTTTCCAGGACTGAGATGGGACGCTTAGTATGGCCTTGACTTTTCCAATCCCAACTGGAGGGAAAAGAGAAGACAATGTACTACAATTTTCACCAGGAGTAGTATTCTGAAAAAGGAGTATCATACGTTTGAACTCTTCTTCATGTTTCTCCATACTTATTGGAAAGGGCATGATAAGAGCAGTGGGCTGGCCCATTGTGCAAGCATAACTGTTACTTTCGTTTAGACTCTGTACTGCATATTTAATCCATTCTACCCAGGCATTTGTATCTCCATACCCTGTCTCTGTCTCTATGGTTTGTTTCAAATCTTCTGCCTTGACTATCCTGACAACTTGGGATCATTGTGGATAGGGGGCTGGCCTCCAGCTGGGTCTCCTCTGGCGATACTGCAAGGCTAGCTGGAGAGGGCATTGCTGGTGTTGGGGAGAAGACTTGTATCCTGATCCCTCCCAGAGGGTCTCTCCCAGTAATATCTGGCCCCATTCCAAACACTGATTAGGGGAGGTGTAACTGTTTGAGCCCCAACTGGATTTCCCACCTTGAGTAGTGATATTGCTTTTGTCTGTTCTTTTGATTGTTATCAGTGTGGGGTTGCACTGAAGAGCCTGGCAGTCTGGTAGAGGAGTTCCTTTGTGAAGGTTATTTTACCTTGGAGGTCTGGCCTTCTTTGTGAACCCCAACGGCTGGCCCCCAATATTGGGTAGTCCACCAGACATGGTCCAAGGTAGGACAGGTGGGACCAGGAGTTCTGACTGGTTCTGGGCATAGATATTTGTTCTCTCCACTCAACTGCCTCTGATTCACTAAGCGTCCGCCGTCTATTACTTAGCCAGCATCAAACTGTACAGTTTGGGACTCTAAACCTTTGGTTACATTCATCACAATTTGACAGGACTTGTTGCATCCCCAATTTGGAACATCATAGCCAATATAATTATTATCATTTTTAGATTGGACTTCAGATCCCTCACCTGTCTTCCTTGGGTATGATTCTCTGACCAGGGTCACATTTACTATGTTAGATTAAAATACAGAACCCAGCGCCACCCCCATGCCCCATTCCCTCCCAACTACTGTCTCTTTAAAGTAATCTTTAAAGAGTCCAATGTTGGGGTTATTTCCCAAGAATCAGACTGTGTTGTTGGATACTTATCATCTAGTTCAGGTACTGGTCCTTTTACTCAGGTGTAGTGAGTTCAGTCTTTTTCTGCCATCTGGACTGCTGTTTCAGTTGAACAACAGAACTTGATAAAGTACTTCCCAGGCCAGTTGGAGTTTGAACCCTTTCCATGATTTAATGAGGACCCAATGGCTGGGTTGGTGGTGATGGACAGCAAATTCAAGAGGTGGAGTCTGGACCAGCAAACCATGTACCTGAAGGATGACAGAGTAGAAGACAAGGCCAGTAAATAATCCTTAAGGAAGAGGTCCTTTGAATCTGAGAAAGGGAGACCTTTAGTTTTCCCAGGAAAAGACAAACCAAAGAATGTTTCATTGGGGGAGATCCTTAACTCTTTTCTAGGGGCAGTTCTGATTCTTAGCAGAGCTATGGGTAGGCACTTAGTCCAAGGTAACTTGGTTTCTAAGATCAGTTTAGAAAGATGCTTCTCTAAGGTCTGATTCATTCTTTCCATACTCCCTGAGGATGGCGGATGCCAGTGTACGTGAAAATCCCATGCATTATTTAAGCTTTATATGACATCCTACAGCACATGGGAGGTAAAGTGGCTACCATTGTTGGAATCGATATTTTCTACCAACACATTACGGGGAACAGTTGTTCAAGGATAATCTTGGAAGTTTCCGATACTGTAGTTGAGGCTAGAGGATACACCTCCACTCATTCTCTTAGATGATCTACAAGAACCATGCTCTAGTTTGCTAACTTCCAGAATGCAGTATACCAGAAATGGAATGGCTTTTAACATCTATCTTTCTTTCTGATTTGAATATGTCCCCAGCCCTCCTCCCTCTATCATTCTCACATGCAGCTTCATTCAGTGTTTTAACATAGTTATATTACAGTTAGGTAGTATTGTGCTGTCCATTTCTGAGTTTTTGAATCCAGTCTTGTTGCACAGTCTGTATCCCTTCAGCTCCAATTACCCATTGTCTTACCCTGTTTCCAACTCCTGCTGGTCTCTGTTACCAATGACATATTCCAAGTTTATTCTCGAATGTCGGTTCACATCAGTGGGACCATACAGTATTTGTCCTTTAGTTTTTGGCTAGTCTCATTCAGCATAATGTTCTCAAGGTCCATCCATGTTGTTCCATACTTCATAAGTTATTCTGTCTTAAAGCTGCATAATATTCCATCATCTGTGTATACCACAGTTTGTTTAGCCACTTGTCTGTTGATGGACATTTTGGCTGTTTCCATCTCCTTGCAATTGTAAATAATGCTGCTATAAACAATGCTGTGCAAATGTCCATTTGTGTGTTTGCCCTTGTGTCCTCTGAGTAGATACCTACCAATGGTATTGCTGGGTCATATGGCAATTCTATATTCAGCTTTTGAGGAACCGCCAAACTGCCTTCCACAGTGGTTGCACCATTTGACATTCCCACCAACAGTGAATAAGTGTGCTTCTTTCTCCACATCCTCTCTAGCACTTGTCATTTTCTGTTTTGTTGATAATGGCCATTCTGGTGAGTGTGAGATGATATCTCATTGTGGTTTTCATTTGCATTTCTCTAATGGCCAGGGACATTGAGCATCTCTTCATGTGCCTTTCGGCCATTTGTATTTCCTCTTCTGAGAAGTGTCTGTTCAAGTCTTTTTCCCATTTTGTAATTGGATTGGCTGTCTTTTTGTTGTTGAATTGAACAATCTCTTTGTAAATTCTGGATACTAGACCTTTATCTGATATTTCACTTCCAAATATTGTCTCCCATTGTGTAGGCTGTCTTTCTACTTTCTTGATGAAGTTCTTTGTTGCACAAAGGTGTTTAATTTTGAGGAGTTCCCATTTATTTATTTATTTCTTCAGTGCTCTTGCTTTAGGTGTAAGATCTATAAAACCACCTCCAATTATAAGATTGATAAGATATCTCCCTACATTTTCCTCTAACTGTTTTATGGTCTTAGACCTGATGTTTAGATCTTTGATCCATTTTGAATTAACTTTTTTATAGGGTTTGAGATACAGGTTCTCTTTCATTCTTTTGCATATGGATATCCAGTTCTCTAGGCACCATTTATTGAAGAGACTGTTCTGTCCCAGGTGAGTTGGCTTGACTGCCTTATCAAAGATCAAATGTCTATAGATGAGAGGGTCTATATCTGAACACTCTATTCGATTCCATTGGTCAATATATCTATCTTTATGCCAATACCATGCTGTTTTGACCACTGTGGCTTCATAATATGCCTTAAAGTCAGGCAGCGTGAGACCTCCAGCTTTGTTTTTTTTCCTCAAGATACTTTTAGCAATTTGGGGCACCCTGCCCTTCCAGATAAATTTGCTAATTGGTTTTTCTATTTCTGAAAAGTAAGTTGTTGGGATTTTGATTGGTATTGCGTTGAATCTGTAAATCAGTTTAGGTAGAATTGACATCTTAACTATATTTAGTCTTCCAATCCATGAACATGATATGCCCTTCCATCTATTTAGGTCTTCTGTGATTTCTTTTAACAGTTTTTTGTAGTTTTCTTTGTATAGGTCTTTTGTCTCTTTAGTTAAATTTATTCCTAAGTATTTTATTCTTTCAGTTGGAATTGTAAATGGAATTCGTTTCTTGATTCCCCCTCAGTTTGTTCATTACTAGTGTATAGAAACACTACAGATTTTTGAATGTTGATCTTGTAACCTGCCACTTTACTGTACTCGTTTATTAGCTCTTGTAGTTTTGCTGTGGATTTTTCAGGGTTTTTGACATATAGTATCATATCATCTGCAAACAGTGAGAGTTTTACTTCTTCCTTTCCAATTTTGATGCATTGTATTTCTTTTTCTTGTCTAATTGCTCTGGCTAGAACTTCCAACACAATGTTGAATAACAGTGGTGATAATGGACATCCTTGTCTTGTTCCTGATCTTAGGGGGAAAGTTTTCAGTTTTTCCCCATTGAGGATGATATTAGTTGTGGGTTTTTCATATATTCCCTTTATCAATTTAAGGAAGTTCCCTTGTATTCCTATCCTTTGAAGTGTTTTCAACAGGAAAGGATGTTGAATTTTGTCAAATGGCTTCTCTGCATCAATCGAGATGATCATGAGGTTTTTTTCACATTTGATTTGTTGATATGGTGTATTACATTAATTGATTTTCTTATGTTGGACCATCCTTGCGTACCTGGGATGAATCCTACTTGGTCATGATGTATAATTCTTTTAATGTGTTGCTGGATTTGATTTGCTAGAATTTTGTTGAGGATTTTTGCATCTATATTCATCAGAGAGATTGGTCTGTAGTTTAATTTTTTTGTAATATCTTTGTCTGGCTTTGGTATGAGGGTGATGTTGGCTTCAAAGAATGAGTTATGTAGCTTTCCCTCCTCTTCAATTTTTTTGAAGATTTTGAGCAGGACTGGTACTAATTCTTTCTGGAAAGTTTGGCAGAATTCACATGTGAAGCCATCTGGTCCTGGACTTTTCTTTTCAGGAAGCTTTTTAGTGACTGATCAATTTCTTTACTTGTGATTGCTTTGTTGAGGTTGTCTGTTTCTTCTTGAGTCAAAGTTGGTTGTTCATGCCTTTCCAGGAAGTTGTCCATTTCATCTGCATTTTGTATTTATTAGCATAAAGTTGTTCACAGTATCCTGTTATTACCTCCTTTATTTCTGTGGGGTCAGTGGTATTTCTCCTCTTCCATTTCTGATCTTATTTATTTGCATCCTCTCTCTTCTTCTTTTTGTCAACCTCGCTAAGGGTCCACCAATCTTATTGATTTTCTCATAGACCCAACTTCTGGTTTTATTGATTTTCTCAATTGTTTTCATGTTCTCAATTTCATTTATTTCTGTTCTAATCTTTGTTATTTCTTTCCTTTTGCTTGCTTTGGGGTTAGTTTGTTGCTCTTTCTCCAGTTCTTCCAAGTGGACAGTTAATTCCTGTATTTTTGCCTTTTCTTCTCTTTTAATATAGGCATTTAGGGCAACAAATTTCCCTCTTAGCCCTGCCTTTGCTGCATCCCATATGTTTTGATATGTTGTATTTTAATTTTCATTTGCCTCGAGATATTTACTGATTTCTCTTGTAATTTTTTCCTTGACCCACTGGTTGTTTAAGAGTGTGTTGTTGAGCCTCCACATACTTGTGAATTTTCTGGCGCTTTGCCTTTATTGATTTCCAACTTCATTCCCTTATGATCTGAGAAAGTGTTTCATATGATTTCAATCTTTTTAAATTTGTTGAGACACTCTTTGTGACCCAGAATATGGTCTATCCTTGAGAATGATCCATAAGCACTTGAGAACAAGGTGTATCCTGCTGTTGTGGGGTGTAATGTCCTATAAATGTCTGTTAAGTCTAGGTCATTTATTATAATATTCAAATTCTCTGTTTCTTTATTGATCCTCTGTCTAGATGTTCTGTCCATTGATGACAGTAGGGAATTGAAGTCTCCAACTATTATGGTAGATGTGTCTATTTCCCTTTTCAGTGTTTGCAGTGTTTGCCTCATGTATTTTGGGGCATTCTGGTTCGGTACATAAATATTTATGATTGTTATGTCTTCCCATTGAATTGTTCCTTTTATTAGTAGATACTATCCTTCTTTGTCTCTTTTAACTGTTTTACATTTGATGTCTAATTTGTTGGATATTAGTATAGCTACTCCTGCTCTTTTCTGATTGTTATTTGCATGAAATATCTTTTCCCAACCTTATGCTTTCAACCTATGTTTATCTTTGGGTCTAATATGTGTTTACTGTAGACAGCATATAGAAGGATCCTGTTTTTTAATCCATTCTGCCAGTCTGTGTCTTTTGATTGGGGATTTCAATCCATTAACATTTAGTGTTATTACTGTTTGGGTAGTACTTTCCTCTACCATTTTGCCTTTTGTATTTTATATGTCATATCTAATTTTCCTTCTTTCTACACTCTTCTCCACACTTCTCTCTTCTGTCTTTTCATATCTGTCTCTAGTGCTCCCTTTAGTATTTCTTGCAGAGCTGGTCTCTTGGTCACAAATTCTCCCAGTGACTTTTTGTCTCAAAATGTTTTAATTTCTCCCTCATTTTTGAAGGACAGTTTTGCTGGATATAGAAGTCTTGGTTGGCAGTCTTTCTCTTTTATTAATTTAAATATATCATCCCACTGTCTTCTCGCCTCCATGTTTTCTGTTGAAAAATCTACACATAGTCTTATTGGGTTTCCCTTGTATGTGATGGATTGCTTTTCTCTTACTGCTTTCAAGATACTTTCTTTCTTTTTGATCTCTGACATTCTGACTAGTAATTGTCTTGGAGAATGTCTATTTGGATCTATTCTCTTTGGGGTACGCTGCCCTTTTGGATCTGTAATTTTAGGTCTTTCATAAGAGTTGGAAAATTTTCAGTGATAATTTCTTCCATTAGTTTTTTTCCTCCTTTCCCCTTCTCTTCTCCTTCCGGGATACCCACAGCGTGTATATTTGTGCGCTTCATATTATCTTTTAGTTCCCTGAGTCCCTGCTCATATTTTTCCATTTTTTTTCCCTACAGTTTCTGTATCTTGTTGGATTTCTGATGTTCCATCCTCCAGTTCACTAATCCTAACCTCTCTCTCTTAAAATCTACCATTGTAGGTTTCCATTGTTTTTTTCAACTCGTCTACTGTACTTTTCATCCCCATAAGTTCCGTGATTTGTTTTTTTAGACTTTTCATTTCTTCTTTTTGTTCGTTCCTTGCCTTCTTCATATCCTCCCTCAATTCATTGATTTGGTTTTTGATGAGGTTTTCCATGTCTGTTCGTATATTCTGAATTATTTGTTTTAGTTCTTGTATCTCATTTGAACTATTGGTTTGTTCCTTTGAGTGGGCCATATCTTCAATTTTACTGGTGTGATTTGTTATTTTTTTGCTGGTGTCTAGACATTTAATTACCTTAATTAGTTTATTCTGGAGATTGCTTTCACTTCTCTTACCTAGGGTTTTCTTGTTGGATGAATTTGTTGTCTATCTGTTCCTTGACCTTCAGTTCAGCTTTTTCTGGACCTCCAGCTTAGGTTTTGTTTAACAGAGGATAATTTTTCAGTTCTTGTTTTCTTGTTTCTTGCCCTGCTTGTATGGTGCCTTTTCCCTCCCCACCCTTACTTAGGAGGGTCTATGTAGGTATTATAGACTCCAGCCAGGTTTTCCCGGGCTAAACTGGCCTCCTATCAGGGGGAAGGAGTCACCTGCATCAGTTTTCCCTGAGGGTGAGGCCCAGCAGGTTAAAAGAATTTCCTGTGAAGTCTCTGGGCTCTGTTTTACTTATCCTGCCCAGTATGTGGTGCGTCTGCCTGCGGGTCACACCAAGAAAAGATGTTGCAGCACTTTTAACTTTGGAAGACTCTCCCTGCTGGGGGTGTGGTGGAGATGGAGGAGAGGTTGTAGGCTGGTTTTAATGGCTTCAAATTGCCAAGCCCTGTGATCTGAATTCCTTGAGGGAGAGATTACACCTGAGCTGGGCTTCCCCCTCCCCTGGGGAAGGCGTAGGTGTGAGACAGCCCTGAAAGCAGCCCGTTTCTGCCTATGCCTGGGGCAGTTGCAGCCTGAGAAGTCCCACCGCTGAATCCAGAGACTGCCAAGTCTCCGTAGAAACACAGACACTAAAACCTCCATTTCCTCCCCTTTCCTCTTTTTCCGTGAGCCCAATGAGTGACCTCCGCCTTGAGCAGGTTTAGAGTCTCTTTCCTTTTTTGTGGGGGAGGTGTGCCAGGCGCCGCGGCTTAGGCAACTCACGGTTTGGGGGAGGCTTGCAGCCGGTCCAGCTGGTCCAGACTAGGGTACGGTGTGTGTCCAGTTACTGATGTCGCTCCGGGAGCTGTTCTGTACTATTTCTGGTTATTTAGTAGTTGTTCTCTGGAATGGCTTTTAAAAAGCGGAATTTAATAAGTTGCTAATTTACAGTTCTAAGGCTGAGAAAATATCTCAATTAAAGCAAGTCTATAAAAATATCCAAATTAAGGCATCAACAAGAAGTTACCTTCACTCAAGAAAGGCTGATGAAGTTCAGGGTTTCTCACTCAACTGGAAAGGTACATGGCAAACATGGGGATGTCTTCTCACTTCCTCTTCAGGCCTCTTGCTTCATGAAGCTCCCCCAGGGGCATTCTCCTTCATCTCCAAAGTTCGTTGGCTGATGGACTCTGTAGTTCTCATGTCTTTGCTGTTCTCATCATTCTCAAGCTTTCTCCAACACACTCCTCTTTTAAAGGATTCCAGAAAAGTAATCAAGACCCAACTGGAATGAGTGGAGTCACATCCCCTCTACTCCAAAATTAATACTCACAATTGGGTGAGTCACATCTGTGCGGAGAAAACCTAATCAAGTTTCCAACCTATAGTACTGAATAGGGATTAGAAGAAACAGTTGCTCCCACAAGATTGATTAGGATTAAAACATGGCTTTTCTAGGGTACATAAATCCTTTCAATCTGGCACAAACCAGAATATATTTTAGTTGTCCTACTGGAGGTTTTCAGTATAATCAACTTGAAACCTCTGAAATGGGCTGAAGCCTGGTTCCCTTTCCCCTTGCATCTGTTTCCTTAGAACATTTTAATTGACCTTTTGGCAAATTATGCATCGTTCACATATTTGTTTAGCTATGGTGTAGAGGCCCACACCCCAAAGTGTTTAAGATCCAGATCACACATGGCCTGTACTCCCCAGTGACTTTCCTGATATAAGACTGCTAATATTTCCATCATTACTTGCTTATTCAACATCTGTCTGCCATCCTAGTTCCGCTGGCTATCTAGGTTTGTTCCCAATTGTTCTAGTGCCTTTACTTCCTTCTGAGAGAATACAGGGACCTCAAATTCTCTGAGAATAGAGGGTATTAAGAGCATTAACCTGATGGGGGACAAAGGGAAGCTTCCTTAGGCTTTTCCTCTGCCAACCTGTTGCCCTTTGCCTCAAAGGGATGGCCTTCCTGGTGTCCATTTATGTACACCACCAATATTTCCCATCATAAGAGTAGATTAGTATTGTTTTTTCAGTTCCCCATGGACCACTTCCTTTCCCTTGCTGTTAATTAATCCCCTTTCTTCCCAAATTTTTCCAAAGGTGTGGGCCACCCCAAAGGCATACTTAGAGTCAGTGTAGACTGTACTATCTTTTCCTTCTAATAATTTGAGGGCTTGGTTTAATGCATAAAATTCACAGGTTTGAGCTGACCAATCATTGGGCAATCGACTAGCTTCTCTTACTTCACAAGTTAGCCTGTCCACAACTACATAACCATTGTGCCTCTTTCCCTCTAGGATCCATCTATGAACAATTTTTCCACTGAATGTAAGGGGAAATCCCCTCGGTCAAGCTGAACTCAGATTTGATAGTCAATTAAGTCCCAACAGTCATGTTCAAGAGCTTCTGCTTGGTAGACCTTTTCCAAAGAAAAGAGGCCAGGTTTAAGCTATTGTCTGTGGTTAAGACCAAGTCATTCTTTTCCATTAACATTGTCTCATACTTCAGGATTTGGGAACCAGTCAGTCATCTCTCTGCCCTTTTGGATAAAATGGTCCAGATCTGATGAGGGGTGCTGACCACTAATGCCCCTCCCAAGGTCAGTTTCCTACTTTCTTCTACTAGGAAAGCAGATGCCACAACAGCCTGTACATACCAGGGCCATCTTCTGGAGACAGGGTCCAAAATTTTAGAAAGGAAGGTCTCCTTTGCTTGCCCCAGGTTTGGGTTAGTACCCCTAAGGCTGTTCCTTAGTACCCCCAAGTCTGTTCCACTGCAACAAATAGATAGAAAGTCTTCTCGAGGAAGGGAAGGGCTAGAATAGGAGCTTGTACTAGTGCCAGTTTGAGCCTTTCTAAGGCTCCTACTTCCCCCCTTCCATTCTAATTCATCAGGCTCTTCCTCTAGCAGTTTTTGGTATAGTCCTTTAGTTTAAGAGGCATAAGAATCTATTCACAACATATAATACACCACTAATCCTAAGAACTTCCTTAGTTCTCTCTTTGTTCAGGGGAGAGGCAATCCAATTGTGGCCTGAATTCTTCTTCCTTCACTTATAAAGTGACCTAAGTATCTGACTTCCTTTTCCATAAACTGTAATTTACTGTTTGGTACCCTTAGCCCTTGGTCCCCTAGGAAGTTCAACAGGTCCTTTGTAGCCTGGGCAACTGCCTGTCTTTTTCTACCTGATATTAATAGATCATCTACATACTGTAAAAGGGTAATTCCAGATGGGATCAAAAGTGTTTCTAACACTCTTTCCAATTCCTGCCCAAAGGGATTGGGGGACTCTTGAAGCCCTGGGGTAGAATGTCCACTTATATTGCTGCCTCCTTCCAGTGAAGGAATTTTTCCATTCAAAGGTGAACAAGTATCTACTCTCTGGATCAAGAGGGCAGGACCAAAAGGCATCCTTCAGATCTACTACAGTGAACCATTTATGATGGTAGGGTATCCTACTAAGGAGAGTATAACGGTTAGGGACCACAGGATGTCTGACTTGCACAACTTAGCTGATGGCCCTTAGGTCTTGTACCATCCTCCAACTGCCATCTGCTTTCTGGACAGGTAGAATGGAAGTATTGAAAGGAGACATTCAGGTTTCTAAGAGCCCATCTTGAAGGAGACCTTCAATGATGGCCTGAAGTCCTTGTCTCCCCTTCAATGGGATGGGATACTGTTTTTGACAAACCACCTCCCCTTCCTTTTTCATTTTAATTTTAATAGGGGGACCTGCAACCCCACCCCCACCCTCCCAACCTCTGTTTCCCTCACTCACCCATTGTTTTTCTTGGATGTTCTTTTCATCTTCTTTGGTAAGCAAGGCTAAGACAACTTCTATTTGGCTATCCTTTACCTCCAGGTCCAGTCCCATATTCAGTATACAAAAATGTAAAAGACTATCTACAAATAAAATGTGTTAGCTCAAACTGGAAAAAAAAATTGACAATGACAACAACGAAACAATTTAAGATAGTACATATCGTGACAGCTCTACTTAGAGGACATGAGAATTACTGCGGAAATAAACAGGATGCCCTTTGTAAAAGCAGCAATGCCATGTCTTGTAAACTTCCTTTTTATATCACTGCAAGGTTTGAAATTAAACCTGAGGGCCTGTGGCTTTTACTGCAAACATTACTGAGTAAGAGAGTCTACTTCTTCCACCACTGTTTGTCCAGTTTCCTTTTCTTTTGAGTCCGGTGTGCAGCAGGATTTAAAAGGTGCTCAGATAGGAATTCTAACCAATGAATGATCAATTATAAAATTTCTTTCCTGTTTTCAAACAAGAATGGATAAGCCTGTTCCACATTAGTAGCAACAGCCTTTACATTGGGCCCTGTTATTGTGACAAAGTTTGTAATGTAGCTCCTAGAGATTTTATTCTATAGCCCACTGCTGGGTGAAGCTCAGGTTCGTAAGTGGCATGAGGTCTATAGTTCTTTGTGAATTCCCACAAACAGATTTCAGATGGCATACTACACACTGCCAAAACATTAACATCTTTAAAATCTGCAAATATTACTCGAAAACCTAGTCTCGGCAGACTGTGGGCTAAACATCTGGCACCAAATTTAGCTGCTTCACTTGTTCCAGTGCAAATAATTTTTCTTGAGGACCACATTGTAGCTGTAATTCTAGGTTTTCTGAGCTTCATTATTACTTTCCCAACCTCACGCTTATAAATGACCTTTGCTCCCTTCCCTAAGTTCAAAGCAATCTTCCCTAAGTTCAAATGGCATCTTGTTCTCGCAGACTGCATTTGTAACCAGAATGTTCAATGCAGCATCGCTGTCTGCATTCATTGGGGCAGTTAAATAAAAAAAATCTTAGGCGTGATCACGATGGACACGAAGGATCGGCTGGAGAACAAGGATGTCGCCAAGGAGGGGGCGCTCCGCACTGTCCACCCAGCTGCCGCCGGGGTGGGTTGCTAGGAGCTCCACGGCTCAGCTCTATCTTTCGGGCGATGTTGTTCTGGATCCCAGCGGCAAACTCATCCCTTAAACTGAACTCATACCGTTTCAACAACTATGTTTTCATTTCTGGAAATTCTATATGATTCTTTTTCAAATCGCCCCAACCCGCCCCCCTCTCCCCCCATATTATTCTGTTCCTTTATTATGGCTTCTACTCCTCTTCTCTCTCTATTTTAATCTCTATTTCATAGCCTCTTTCAGATAGTTCTTTTATTTACTCCCTTTTCTCTAATTTGCTGACTCCCTATTTTGGTCATTTCATGCGGTCTGTCATTTTTTGCAAGCATCCTCATCAGTGATTATTTTTCTAAAGGATTCCAAAAGCCCTGAATTGTTAAAGCATCCCTATAGGGCTATTTTGAATTTGCTTCAGGCTTAACCTAAGAATTTTAATGGCCTGGACCAGATTTTATGTCAATTTCTCTCAGTGGGGTGCCTGCACATACAGGTAGAGTAAGCCCAAAGCCTACATCAGCATGTGAAAGGGATTGGGGTTTCCATTTCTCATGAGTGCCATTGGTTTCTCCACCCCAAGCTCTGCAGACATCAGACTTCCCTGTGACTTCTGACCCAGGGTAAAGTTTTTCCAGTCCCTTTTTTTCATGGAAGGGACAGTGTTTCTAGACCCAGGATTTTGTGCATCTTCCTCACCTGGCTGGGACTGAAGCCCCATCTCCTTCTCCTTGGTGTCCAGTGGGACTCCAGCCCACAGGTCTTAGGACCAGTATCAAAGTCTAAAATCCCCGTGGCGTGCAAAGAAGGTCTACCTTTTTGCCTATCAGTTCAGGTCTAACCAGGCAAAAACAAGGCACTTGAATTCCTTTTTCATTTTTGACAATTAGGGATTTCTCTTTATAGTTTTCAAATTTGTCAATACAAATATAACATTTCTTTTATATTTCATTATTTCCATGTGTCTATAGAAGGAAATGGGATGGGATGGGAGGCCATCAACATCAGTGTGCTGAGCCATGTCTCTGAAATTTTCCAGATCAGAAACAATAGTTCTACGAAGTACGTGTTTCTTATCTCTGTTTTATAGGTAAGGAAACTGAGGCTCAGAAAGGTGGTCTAATTTGCTAAAACCATTCAATTCTAAGAGGGGAAATGGGCTTGTGTTTAGTCTGCTTGTCTTTAAAAGCCCATGCAAGACATCCAGGCATCATACAGGGAGCTCAGTACCTCTGCTTTCATTATATTTTTGGCCTTTATAGAAGTTCATCCCTGGCATTTTGCTGAAACAAATTCTCTGAAAAAGATAACTCCTGCTTCCTAGGTAATGCTGTGGAGAGGAAGGCAGGTAATAGAAATCAAGCAGGGAAAGCCAAGTCCTCTTGAGCCTGAGATCCTGGTGGAAGATTTGCCCAGGAAGATGGGAAAGCTAATGGACATTTCTTCCACCACCCAGAAGTAGCCTTAAGCTTGCTTGTGAGGTGGGCAGTAGAGGGATATGAAAGTTCTGCATGTTGTTTTTGGCCTGCCTCTGGAAGAAAGAGGAGTTCTATGAGTTCTGTTGGGATTTAAGGATATTTCCACAGCTTTTCTCTTCTCTCTTTAGACTGGGAGTGTCTCTTGCCCTTGCAAATAATGAATAGGTGCCCCGCAAAAGCGTGGTGGATGGATGGCTATCAGTTCAGGTCTAACCGTGGTAAAAACAAGGCACTTCAAGTATTTACAATAGAGGGACTTTAATGCGGTTACACAGGTGATGGGATACGAAACAGAATGGCATTCCAGAGGTTAGTGAGGGCAGACCAGTGCCACCCATAAACCAAAGGGGCCAAGGCAGATCATCAGCCCAAGGGCCCGGTTACTCACCAGAAATTTGAACCATAGCAGGCCTGTCAAGGGGAGTGGTTGCTGTGGAGGCCATGTAGCCAGAGATGTCACCTGAGGCAGATAGGGAGGAAAAGAAATGCTCTGGCCTTTCCTTCCCATCCCTCACCTCCAGTTTCCTGCTAGTTCTTCCCATTGGTCAAACTCAGCTAAAAGATATCTTGGAGCCCAGATTCACAGTCACGACGCATCAACCTCCATCTGTTACAGAGCAGAGCAGAGCAGGGCACGGGTGAGAAAAACTGGCCCAGGACTGGTGTGGAAGGAAAGAAGGTAGGAAGAAAGAAAGGAAATGTGGTAGTTAGATTCAGCTGTCAACTTGGCCAGGTGAAGGCACCTAGTTCTGTTGCTGCGGACATGAGCCAATGGCATGTGAACCTCATCTGTTGCTGATTTACATCTGCAATCAGCTAGGAGGCATGCTTGCTGCAGGGAATGACGTTTGACTTAATTGGCTGGTGCTTAAATGAGAGAGTTCAATGTAGCACAGCCCAAGCAGCTCAGCATACCTCATCTCAGCCCTTGCAGCTCAGCCCAGGCCTTTGGCGATGCAGCAAGAAATCACCCCGGGGAAAGTTGTTGGAACCCAGAGGCCTGGAGAGAAGGCCAACAAAGACTATCCTGTGCCTTTCCACATAAGAAAGACCCTCAGTTGAAAGTTAGCTGCCTTTCCTCTGAAGAACTATACATTAAGTAACTCAATCCCCTTTTATCAAAAGCCAATCCGTCTCTGGTGTGTTCTATTCCGGCAGCTAGCAAACTAGAACAGGAAAGGAGGGAGGAAAGGTGAAGACAAGCTTATATGCAACATATAAGCATTCCAAAATGCTTCTTAAACATCCTTTTGCATTGAAGGGGAGAACTTTAGGATAAAAAGTTGCCTTCCTTGCACAGTTGGGAGCATCAAATAAAATGGATGTGAAAATCTTTTGAAAATTGTCAAGTACTTCGATGTCATCAAAGGGATGACCATCATTAATATTAGTTCTCTGGATGGAAAAGTTGTATGTGAATATAAGTGTAAATAGCTATCCTTTATTGAACATCTATTATGTATGGCATACTTAATGCATGTGTATTAGAATATTTTTAGCTGCAAGTATTATCGGACAAAGGTGGTGAATTCTTTTGCTCTGTGCACTCAGATGACCAATTCCTAAGATGCTGGGGTTTCAAAGAGAGGAAGAGTATATGTCTAGGCATGAATCAGGAAATCAGATGGTCTATGGAACCCCCAAATCTGTCTCCCTGAACTGCAGTAATTCTGATAGTTTTTCAATATTAAAAGACGGGTAGGTTTTAGAATAATGAGCACAATGTTCCCAGAAGATACAATTAGAATTGTATCTAATTACTGAGCATGGCAGATTGATTATATGCTTAGTCACAGAAGGTATGTAAGAAAATGGTGGGCTTCATATGACGATGGGTGTGATTTTTAGAATTATAATGAGGTATAGGTGATTTACAAATTAAAGTCTAAGCTATTGCCCATGTCAGGCAGGCCCATTTTGGTTAGATCCAGCTTCAGTTATCAAGATAACTTTGGACTTGGGGTGGGTTAATTTTGGGTGGTCCCAAGACCCTTCATTAATAAACATTAGGGGCAGTCTTTGTGATCTCAAGGCTCCAAAGTCAAAAAACGGGATAAAATGGGTACAGGTGAGGGTCAGTCACAATGTTTTTACAATCACAAGGGCACAAGAAAAAGACTATACAATCATTATCTGAGATCAAGGCAGATGGATTATGGTTCAAAGATTTCAGATGTTTCCCTTTGTCTATCCAATATACCAGAAAGCAAAAAGGAATTTCTGTATAATGGTTTGGCATCCATAATCATCCCTTAAATCCTAATTTCTCGGTTATACAAGTAATGATAACTAACAGTGGATTGAAAAATAGGCCCTTATTTTCTGATAAAACAAGAACTCCAAAGCTGCTCCTTTGGCCTCTTCATCTTGGTGTCAAGTTGGCTGCTACCCGCAACCATCACCACCAGGAAGGCAGAAGGGGTGGGAAGGGGAGGACAGGTCAGAATCAGCAGTCTTGTTTCATCAGGAGAGCAAAAGCTCTCCCAATAACTACCAGCAGTTCTCTATTTACATCTTAGTGGCCAGAACTGATCAGACCTTTCCAGCTTCTGCGGTAGGAGGTAGCAAGGGAGAAATGGCATCTGGGTGGCCAGTCAGCAGGGCTTGGCGCAGAGTAGGCACTCAGTAAATGTTAATTATGTTAGTGACGTCATATGTCCGTATGTCCATGTGTGTTTGTGTGTGGCTATTGCATATTCTCCATTTCTCCTAGCAACCCTGTTAAGCAGGCTCCTCCTTTACAAATGAGTCCTCACAAGGTGATAAAAGGCAGCACCAGGCGCAGATCCAGATCTTTCTGACTAGTCTGGGGTTCTTTCCATTATCGTGTCCTGCCCTGCCCTCCTCCTAGATTGCCTCTCTAAGATCTTAGCCATGTGGAGATCCACAGACCCAGGTGGGAGCCTGCTCTGAAATACGACACCTGTCCCTGAGGCAATGCAGGGAATAATGTGGAAGTCAGGTGAAGAGGTTCCATAATTATGCATGCTAGACTCCACCTGAGCCTAGCCGCTTTGGCATGGTCAAAATAGGGGAGGCTCAGCACTTGCTCTTATGATGCCACTATTACCAGAGCTCCTGAGGAATTCCCCTTTTGCGGTTCACACACACACACACACACACACACACACACACACACACACACAACCCCTCAATTTCATTGCTGTAAAATTACACCATATTTCTTACCCCGAACCCAGTTGGAGTCCTCATCTCATTCACCATGTGTTCCAAATGACTTTTGACTGTTGCCAAAAAATCAAAAATCACCCCAAAGACAGAAATGTATTACAATTTAGATGCAAAATAATCTGTTGTCTGCTTTGTGGAGAGTGCTCAAATAAAAATTAGGGAAATGTTTAAAGCAGGGGCAACCTTAGTCAAATAAATTTACTCTCCCAGGTCAATGTCTCAGAAGGAAATGATTCTGTTTGGTTGTATGATTGCTACATTGGGGGGTATTATGGAACGAGCGCTGGAATTGGTAAAGATACGACTAGGATAAAGCCTAATGATGATAAGTGTATAATGAGATGAGCAAGTTCATACCCTGGTGGACTTGTAAATTGGTCTAACCTTCTCACAACAATTGGACAATGAGCATCAAGCACCTTTAAAAGGTTTAAACCAGTTGGCCATTTCTGAGACTCTTTGGGAATTAGAGATGCAGATAAAGATTTATGGAGACAGCTATTCATTGTAGCATAATTTATAAAATAGTAACAAGAAGGAAATAACCCAAATGTCCCATGACAGGGAAATATTTTGGTAAATATGAGATACTCATTAAGTTAAATAATGCAGCCATTTAAAATTATGTTTTTGAAGAATTGTCAATGATGTTTGAAGATGTTCACAATTGAATAGGTGATAAAATCAGACTATGAAACTACATGCATCATATAGTTCCATTTTTTTTCTATATGCTAAAAAAAGATTCAAGATATACCCAAAATATTAGCAGTGGTATTACCTGGGTGATGAAATTAGCGATGATTTATAAATTTCCTCATTATGTTTTTTTTTGTGTGTGTGTGTGCATGTGTGTGTGTGTGTGTGCATGTGTGTGCATGTGCATGGTCTGGGAATTGAACCCGGATCTCCCACATGAAAGGCGAACATTCTACCACTGTACCACCATTATGCTTTTATATAAATAATTTTTGCAATTATATATAAATATTACTTTTAGATTTAGAAAAAATAAGTACAATAAAATAATTTGAAGAAATGTGGGCAGGTAAGAGTGCTTGCCTGCCATACCCAAGGACCCGGGTTTGATTCCCGGTGCCTGCCCATGTAAAAAAAAAAAAAAAAAAGAAAAGAAGAAATGTGTTATACTGGGAGAAGAGAGATCTGATCCCCAAGGAGCTGATGGTTTAATGGAGGAAATGAGACACATACACAAATAAATTTATTACAAGGTAATAAAGCTTATAATGGAGGCTTTACAAAGTATAGAGAGAAAGATTAGCTCTTCCTGGGAGAGTTGAAGGCTAGTGAAAAGAGATATCATTTGTGTAGGGTCTTGAAGGATGAATAGGAGTTCTCGAAGGCTTTGTAAATTGTTAAGCACTATGTAAGTTAGTCTTTGGCCTTTATTATTACTGTCAAGCCTTACACCATATAAAGCTCTTTTTCTTGTCTCTTTCCCATGCTCTCTAAGACCCAGGATCCCTGGGACAGGAAGCAGCGGCAGTTCAGCAGTCACGCATCAGTGCTCCAGTGAGTGAACTGAGGTGCATCCAACTAAGGAGCAGATCCAGGACCAGAGAACATAAAATTATCTAGGAGCAGGGCCAGAAAGGTACTAGTGGGTAAAAAATGTCCCCTTATTTGCCGTCCTGAGGAAAGGTCAGCTTTGCTTGGGGCCTTCACCCAGAGTTACTGGGCCTTCTCCATCAGGGGGATGATAAAATTTGAGAATGAGCATCACACATCAGTCTGTGATTTATGTTGGCAGGAAATAGTGTGTCACATGTCCCTACAGCCTTCAGACAGGGTGGAGTGGAAAAGAGGGTTGTGAATTAGAGGACCAGAAAGGGTGGCAGAGATGATTTGTTCCCAAGAAATTCTTAGAAGCTCAAGGTTGGAGGGGATTTAAAAGTTATCTGATTTAATTTGGTGCTGCTCTGTTTGTCAGTTCTGTCGCTATAGACCAGTGAAAATTGTCTAAAATTGAGAGTGCTGCTGATTGAACGAGCAAGTGATGCTACTGTAAGACATGGTTTGTTTATTTTGGACTTTATCCATGATGCCCAATAGATGCAAGGAGCTGAAAGGTACAATGACTGAGAAGCAGAGTGGCAAACTATTATATATTTATATGATGGAATATGGTGTGGCTACAAAAAGGAAGGACATTGAGAGGCATTTAATGATCTGAATAAACCTTGGAAACAAGGTATGGTGCAAAATAAGCCAGAAACAAAAGAACAAATATGCTATGGTCTCTTTCAGAAAATATTTAAAAGAAAATTGGAGCCTAGACTGTAAGCCCTTATAACAGCCACACTTACTGAAGTAGTAAGAGTACTTCTAGATTTGAAGTATATGTGTATCAACTGGTATTTCCACGGAACTTTGAGTAACTCTGTGACACCTAAGACCCAGAAATGGAGTGCTACAGCCCTGAAAGTTAGCAGAGCTATATGCATTAACAGTTACAGTAACTAAAAGAGATCAGGCCTCACTTAGTGATAAAAATGAAGCCAATCTAGTTGGGACTAAGGTAAATCAGAATGCAGGGTAATCTGTATTCAGATGACAGTGCATGTCCTCTAGACCTTCACCTACTATATGAGACCAAAGGGATAGAGGTTTATTATGTTAGAACCTAAATTTTCTGTAATGTACAATATAAATCAACCTGTCTGGAAAGCTCATTTAAACAACTCAAACTCCTGAAGTCTAGAACAGTAACGAGGATTTGTAATTCCATATAGCTTAATGTAATTCCAGGATACACCTCAGATTATGGTGGGCTGATGACTGAAAAGGGTCGGTTGAGTCCCTTGAGGGTCTGAAGGGAAAGAAAAAATGGAATTATTAAACTTTCCCATCTGGGACACCCTGGGTACTCTCTCAGCCATTTGGGACTCCCAAGAAAATAGGCCAATGCCTGGGTTTCCTTTTTTGATTTTTGCATGGGCAGGCACTGGGAATTGAACCGGGGACTCTGGCATGGCAGGTGAGATGATGCCACTGAGCATCATCTCACCGCCCAAGCCCTGGATTTTGAAGCTTGCCCTTATGGAACGTATTTCTGTAATGAAGGAGCTAAGACTACCTATTACAAGCCCTAAGAATTCTCTTTGGTTGCTTACATGTGGCCCCACTCTAAGCCCACCTCTCCAAGGAAAATCATTATCCTCCCTACTATGTGGGACATGACATTCAGGGGTAAGGATCTCTGACAAAGTGGGACATGACTACCAGGGATGAGTCTGGTCCTGGCACCATGGACTCAACAATGCCTTCATGATCAAAAGTGGGAAAAGAAGTGTAATAAAATAAGCCATCGGTGGCTAAGAGAGATTAAAGAGTCAACAGGCTATTCTATGTTTATGCGAGCTTTGGTTAGACAGTGCTAATTGCCCTGATTTGCTAAACACCAGTCACTCCTCTTGACTCTTAAGAATACCTAGCACGCTATCTGAGCCTCTATAAAAGTTTCATGCACTAAGTTTGCTTTCCTGGAATTTATAATTTCCAGAAGGTTCCAACGCCAGTTAATCCTGAAACCCAGAGGGACTAGCCTCTCCAAAATTATAAATTAACTACATCCCCCATCCTTTAGTGTCACCACCCCTTCTCAACATGAAAAAGTCAGATTGTGCAGTACCTGAAGGTCTCTATAGATTGGGAGAAGAATCAGAGGAGAAGAAGGAGGTATAACAGACAAAATAGGATTTAATAAACGAGTATGACTGCTGAATCACTATATTGATGTTCCTTCTGGCCTCCAGTGTTTTGGAGCAACTAGCGGGAAAATTCTGAAAATTTGGAACTACAACCCATAAAAAACTCTGAAATCTGTTCTGTAACTGCTTGTTGAGATGTGCTTTGAAAATTATTGCTTTTTCTTTCTCTTCTTTGTATATATGTATATATATTTTAAAATGTTTTTTAAAAAAGTTATTTGATTTAGACTTTCTGATCTCCTCCCCAATGTTCCCACCACAGTGTCATCCTTGTCTGCATTTAGGGCACAGCTGAGAGGCCACCCTGTCTATTACCTCCTACCCCAATTCCTCTGGCCTATGTTTCAGGCATTTCTTACCATTCAATTTTATTAAAACAAAATTTCAAGTCCCCCATGAGCCAGCACTGGCTGATAGGTCATTGACTGCAGCAGGCCCTCCTGTGCCTCGCGTTGTTTATTTATTTATTCATGCAACAAACATATATGGAACACCGAGGTATTCCAAGGTATGTTCTAGGTGTTATATTAGAGTGGAGAACAAGGTGGCCAAGATCTCAGGTTCTCATGAATCTCTCATAGTGGGGGAAACAATATAATAAACAAAAGAATAAGAGAAGAGCAGGATAGAAATGCCAAGAGGAAGTCATCTAGGGGAGGATCTAGGGGAAGAACTTTCCATGCATGAGAGCAGCTGATTCCAAGATCCTAAGGATAAGCTTTGCTTGTTCTAGGAACAGAAAGAAGGAAACTGTGGCAGTATACATGGAATACTTTTTCTTGCTTTATCTGCAAATGAAAATCTCATCCTTTAAGACTTAGCTCAGGCATCTCCTTGTCGGGTATATCTTTCCTGATTTCCCCAGGTAGACATGACTGCTTTTTCTTTCCCTTCCCAGTGACTCTGAGTAGACTTCAATCAGCACATTTGTAACACTGTGTCATTCTTATCATACTGTATCATTGCAGCCCCTAGAGGACCTCAGTTTTGTCAAGGGCAGGACTGACATCCCCTTCTGAATCCCTAATGCCTAGCACAAGGCCTGGCCTAGCATCTGCAATGAGTCAATGTGTGTTCCATGAATATGTGAACTTTCACATACCACCCTCTCAGAACTTTCCTGATGGTATTTATTCAGAATTGGCAACGATTTATCAATCAGTGCCAAGCCCTGTGCTGGGTACTTTCAACACTGCTGACTCTAATAAGCCTTACTACCACCAAATGCAGTAAATTCTATTATCCCATTCTGTAGTTAAAGCTCAGAAAATCAAAATGACTATTTGAGGTGGTTCAGAAAATAAAAACCAGAGCTGAGATTTGTACCCAAGTTCTCTCAAAGCCAAATTCCAGTTCTTGATTTTCTATGTGATGCCACCATCATGCATTATTTCATCCTTGGACCTCTCTTTTCTCATGAGGGAAATTATAACTGTCTTCTGAGAGAAAAGATAATCATTTCCTTGAGGGAAGGGAAGGCCTGTACTTGATTCAATTTATTCCCTATGACACCAGAATAGGGCTTTGTATTTAAGTGCACACTAATACAGGCATCTACATCTCCAAGGGGTAGAAAAGAAAGAATGAATGAGTGAATGAATGCTTCACCCAAAGGGAATCAGCCCCTGATATCAGTTCATAGGATGGTGGTAGGTTGGAAGGAGGAGCCTTCCCAGATACCTCCGAGCACATCTTCTCTGGGAGGGTCCAGGGAAAGCTGGGTGTGCTGCTCCACACTAAGACACTCATTTCCTAGAAATCACACCTTTTGCTCAGCTGTACATCTCAGCAGGCAGGCAGCGGCACAGAGGGGAACATGCATGGCTTCCAATGAGTCAGGAAAATGAGGTTAGGTTTCTATTCAGATAGTTATTTGTGTTTTCTAGGTCTGCACGGTCCATAAATTTTCAATGAGCAGTGGTTCTGTTCCTCATCTTTCATTGCTTTATGGGACTTCAGGGAATGAAAGCATAACATCCTGCTTTCCCATAAGTTCTCTGGCCGCTACCCTGGCACCAATTAAAGACATGTCTATGTAATTAATCAAAACCAATTTGGAAGCACTTTGGTGCTGCTCCTCTGATGTGCTGCCCGCTTCACATACAGTAGTTCCTCAGCTGCAGTGACGAGCCAGGCACATAGGAGCTTTTGATGAACTGGCTGTGCCGGCCCCAAGTGTTAACTATGTCATTTGACATGACTAATGAGGCTTCCAACCTGATCCGGTGAGCAGCCCTGCTGTCTGGAGGGGGCTTGGCTTCCACAGCCAGCCTGGGAGGGGACTACGACGTGCAGGGGTTCATACTCCATCATGTCAGCTAGAGTCTTGGAGGCCTCTAGTGTTGGAGCTGGGAGCTGTCCACGGGAGAGGTGATGGAAACCGTGGACCAGGCTCTGTGCTGGGCGTTAGCTTGAATGTGACTCAGTTTAAACTTATAGCTCAGCCTCCTCATTTTATGGTCATGGAAACCAAGATCCAGCAGAAGTAATGAGCTGTGAAATACCTGAGCTTTAGGGAAAGAAATAAAGTAGAAGGCGAGGTCTCTGTCCTTGAACTGACCCCCTAGGAGTGCATTAGATAAACATGGGGTCTAATGCAAACACACCTTATCACAAGTTACACCATGGGTTTCCTTCCTTCACACTGCATTTCTTTATTAAGCATCTACATTGTGTAAGGGGAGCCTGTGGGCTTGCCACCACCACAATCCCAAGAACATAGGATTTGGAGCCCGTGGAATTGAGTTTGAATCCCAGTTCTACTTTGAGTTGATGTGATCTTGAACAAATTCAGTTTTCTGAGCTTTAGTTTCCTTGGCTGTAATAATGGAACAAGCCAGACACTGCCCATCCAGCTTACTTCCTAGAAGCCTTGTGAGATTCAACAGAGCTGATGGGTATGAACGTGTAAGACTCTCTGCACATGTTAGTTATTATTCATATTATTACTCCCTCTAAGGAGCCCTGGCTGAAGTCCCTGGAATATGGATCCACAGATAGCTTTAACTCTCTTCCTCTTCCTGCCCCTTTCAAAATGCACAGGAAAGAAACAGACATAAAACCAATTGGTCATCTGCCTACAATCTCAATAGCTTTCCCAGAGAGTCCAGTGACAAATAAAAAGGAAGAGTTCAGCTATTGTAATTTAATGTCATTCCATATATGGATTGAGCACCTCCCATATGCTAGATGTTGGCCACACTGTGTGGGGAATCAGAGGTGGATAAGATGTGTTCCTTGGCCACCTTGACAGGTCACAATTTAGTGGGAGAAACAGAGAAAGATATAAATAACTATAAAGTACTGCAGAAAAATACACTTGCCACAGGAAAGATACAAACCAACTGCTGTGGGAGCCAGAGGAGGGAATAATTCATTCCCCAAAGGGGGACTGGAAAGTGGTGTAATGGACAGGCAGGATTTAGCCACATCAGGAAGCATGAGAAAAGGCTCAGCAGACTGAGGGGAGAGCATGAGCATAGGTGTGGAATCAGGAAGGTAATGGTGGTCCAGAGGATAGAATAAAATCAAGTGAGGTAAAACACAGACAAAAGAAAAATCACTGCAGCCCACCTCTGAAACCTAGACACAGATGTCACTGTTTCACTGTCCTCCTCACTGGCTGAGGTCATCTTGGCTTCTATACTTCAATCAGAGAGAATCCCACATTGGCCCTTCCTCCAGCAAGGCCGAACCCAAGCCCCAGCCAGAAGAGCCAACACCAAGTGAACAGGGAACAGTATCAAATAGCAGATGCAAAGAGGCCTGGGCTGGGAAGTGCTGGTCACAGCCCCTCCTGCCCAGGTGAGAGCATCGTCTTGTTAGTGGAGACAGCAACATCTGGAGCATGAGGGCAAAAAATCAGAGGCCCTTGCCATGGGCCACATGCTATATTTTCTCCTTTCCTCCTTTGTCCAGAAGCAGCAGCTTCTTCATGTGCACTGCTGTCAGAATGACTTTGGAAGGCCAGGAGCTGCAGCTGGACTCAGGCATGGCCATGGCCACCCTGGGGACTCATATGTTTCTAGTCTTTCCATCTTTCATTGTGAATTTTTTTATTATGGAAATAATACAGTGATAAAAATGCAAACTCCAAAAATAAGAGAAAGAGGAGAGAGCACCCACTCACTCACACCTTATCTGTTTTCATTTCTCCTTTAACCCTTTCTTGTTGTTGTCTGTGAGCACAGCTTTTTTTTTATGCCACTTTTATCACTGAACTGATACAACTACATTGTCCATTTTTATTGCTTAACTGCATCATAGAGCTCTTTTTTTTTTTTTTCCATTTTCTATTTTTTCTGCCGGCCCCTGGTGTTCCATACAGACTTGGCTCTGTCCTTCAAGACCAGGAACATCCCATAAACAAGACTGTCATCAGTGAGAGGCGCCATGATGCAGAGAAAAAGTACTGACTGCTCTGCCATCTCACAGACTCGCCTTGGAATCAGGCTTCTGTACTTTGAAACTAGAAGGCCTGGTCAGACCATTCCATCAGTTTGAGCCTCAGGTCCTCATCTGTAAAGGGGGGGGTTCTAGCACTACCCTTATGGGATTGGTGTGGGAACTAAGTAATAAAACAAAAGGGAAATACTCAATAAATTTAACCCCCACTCCCTTCCCCTCATTGGGGCTGGAAGTAGGGTCCACTCTGCTTTCACCCTTCCTCTCTTGCCCACATACTTCACCTTCTCCCCTTCCCTGGGCTCCACAGACTCCTGGGCAAGCCCCTGAATTCTTACAGGCATACTAGTTTGTCTGCACATCTCTTATTCATTTGGTGAATGCCCTATGTTTGACTTAAGTATATTCTCTTAGGATAGAAATTCCTTTCCAATTTTTCACTATTTCCAATAACAATAGAATAAATACATTGGTATATACTGCTCACCTCATCCTTTTAAACAATTATTTCCTGAGGAAGAATATCCAGGAATAGAATCACTGAGACAAGGTTAGAAACATTTAAATGGCTTTTGAAATATATTTCTAAATTGTTTTTCAGAAGCTGTGCACCTGTTATGCTGCCATCTGCATGAGGGAGCAGGCCACTTGAACCACACAATAGGTCCTTCGGCTCTGGCTAAAAACCATCATTTCTGTCTTATTTCCCACCATTTCCTGCCCATATCACACCTCCCTCACTCTAATAACATGGGACTGTTTTCTGCAAAACTGACACTCATGCTTCTGTGCCTTTGTACTTACTATTTTCGACCTCCCTAGCCAAGAATATTCTTCCCTTAAGATATCCTGTCACCTTCAAACTCAAACCTTTGAGGAAGTGGGGACCCTCTATACTTTCTTCAAGACCCAGTTCAAACGTCCCTTCCTCTGTGACCTGGATCTGATTTCCCAAACAGGGTTAGTCGTGCTCTATATGTGGCACCTGGAGACAGCCTTGGCAGCCCAGTGCTCAACAAGAGCAGTCCTCCCCTAACCCCAGCTACATGCCCCAACCTCTGTGACTCTCCTCCCTCCCCTTTTTGATTTTTATTTCCATTTTCTAAATAAAATGCCTGTATTGCTGCTTCTTGATTTTCAAGTTTAGACATGACATACCGACTTTGAACAATGAAAGATTTCACCAATGCCACCTCTCTTCCCCATTCTCCAATATAATTATATTGCAAATTTTGGTTAGATCATTATGCAGTATTCACGTATAATGACCAGGGTTAATATCTAAAAACATTTACCCTCTTAAAGTTCAGGACCAAGAATTAACACCAGTCCTTCTCAAGCTCTTCCAAAGAGTTCAAGAGGAGGGAACACTTCCTAATTCATTTCGTGAGGCCAGCATTACTCTGTTACCAAAGCCTGGCAAGGCCATCACAAGAAAAGAAAATAACAGATCAATTCCCTTATGAACATAGATGCAGAAATCCTTAACAAAATGCTAGCAAACTGAATCCGATGGCATATTATAAAGATTATGCATAATGACCAAGTGGGATCCATCCCAAGAATACACGGGTGGATCAACATATGAAAATCAATTCATGTAATACACTACATAAATAGAATGGAGGGGGAAAAACATGACTATCTCAATGGCTGCTGAAAAAGCATTTGACAAAATCTAACACCTTAACATGATAAAAACTTTCAGAAAAAATAAGAACAGAAAGGACTTTTTCAACATGTTAAAGGCCATTTATGAAAAACCCACAGCTATCATACTCATAATAAGCTTTCTGCTTAAGATCAGGATAAGACATGGATGCCTGCTTTCACTATTGCTATTCAATAATGTACTAGAAGTTCTTGCCTGAGAAACTAGGCAAGAAAAAAAAAAAGGTATCCAAACTGGAAAGGAAAAAGTAAAATTATCTCTATTTTCAGACAACATAATGTTACATATGTTACAACCCACAAGAAAACTATTAGACAAAATAAAATGAACTCAGCAAAGTTGCCAGGTACAAGATCACAGCACACACACACTAAAAAAACTTTGTTTTTAAACATTAGCAACGAACAATCCAAAGAGGAAATAAAGAAAACAATTCCATTTAAAACATTACTTAAAAGAATAAATTTAACTAAGGATGAAAAAAACTTGTATACCAAAAACTACAAACATGCTGAAAGAAATTAAAGACCTAAATTAAATGGCAACATCTTTCATATCATGGACTGGAAAAGTTAGCTAATATGTCAATAATACCCAAAGCAACATACAAACTTAATGCCCTCCTTATTAAAATTCCAGCAGTCTTTTTTGCAAAGGGAAAAACCTATCCTCAAATTTATATTGAACTGCAAGGGGCCCCAGATAGCCAAAACATCTTTTAAAAGAAGAATAAAGTTGGAGGATTCATACTTATTATTTCAAATTGTATTACAAACTGACAGTAATAAAAAATAGTGTGGTACTGGCACAAAAAACAGACAAATAGATCAGTGGAACAGAATTGAAATTTCAGAAAAAGTCATAAATCTGTGGTAAATAGATTTTTAACAAGAGTTCTAAGTACATGCAGTGGGTAAAGAATATTCTCTTCAACAAATGGTGTTGGGAGAACTGGATATCCACATACAGAAGAATGACATTATGCCCCTATCTCACGCTATATAAAAAAATCAACTCACAATGGACCAAAGACCTAAATATAAGGGCTAAAACTATAAAATCGTGCCACATGATTCTGGTCTCTAAGTGCCTTCAAGCTTAGAAAGTTCTTCTTTATATTAATCACAACCTCTCCTGCTGCAGCCAAACCTTGGCCCTGTTCCTGTTTTAAAATGCCTTTATCCTTTAAAAATCCAGTGTCAAAACAAAACAAACATCCAGTGGCAGAACTCAGTGCCTTGGACACAGTGATTCTTCAATGGCCAGCTAAGTGAGGGAGAGACCAGCTTCGCGAATCACTCAGGAGAAGGAAAAAAATTGCCCTCTAAGATACCACCATCACCTCCAGGATTGCTGTCTCCCCTGGTAAGTCTAAGCCTTCTGGGGAAAGGGGGAACACCCTGGGACGTGGGCTGATGTACAGGAGGTGAGCATGCTGGCTGTCTGCTGTAGGTTGGTAGCGATCAGAGCCAACCCTGGATGGTTCCCATGCAGGGGTAGGTGTAACAAGCAGAGCTGAGGCAAGCTCTTGGGGGCAGCAAATGGCAGTGCCCAGGAGGGGCTAGACACTGCTTATTGACAAGGGCAATGACTAATTCGAACAAATGCTGGCCTCTGGGGCAGGGTTCTGGGGCCCCTGCCTGTGCCAGGTATTGTCTCTTTAGTTGCTGAATCCTGGGGAAGTCCAGAGAATTCTAGGGTGATCATGGGGGTAGCTGGAGCAGGGGAAGTGGGGGGTTCTCAGGGAGCTGGAAGTATCTACCATTTTCTAACCAGTATAGAAATATTTCAACACTTTAACAACTAATACAGTCTAATACATCTAATATGCTCAGGTCAGCCCTGATTATGACTATATAAATATTATGCACAGCCAAGCCGTGCAGGGCCCTGTGCTTACATTTCCATTCTTGTTAAAATTTATTTTTTTCCTAAAGTTAGTAATTGCCTCATTTTTTTTCTTTTGCTTAGTTTCTATATGCCCATCACTAAATCATTTCTAAACTTTTTGATAGAACAGTATGATGATCAAACCCATCAGCTAGTTTATCACTTTTGGCTTTTTTCCCAAACTTGGGGATAGACATGGTCCTTGCTTCCACTGAGTTTATAGTCTAACAAGGAATCAGATACAGGAATTTACAGTGCTATAAGTATTACAATAAAAGAATGCTCTATGGGAACAGCAAAAATGCCTCACCCCGCTAGAGAGACAGGAATGATTTCAGACCTGAAGTATGAATGGGAACTATTCATTCAGTAACATATGTATTGCATACCTCTTACATGCCAGGCTCTACTCTAAATGCCAACAATCCGCATTGAGCAACATAAACATGGCTCCTGCCTTCCCGGAGCTTACGTCTAGTCAGGGGAGACAGGTAATTAACAAAGAAGAAAATTTCAATTAAAAACAGGTCAATAAAAGAAACAGGATGACATGAGGAGAAATGGCTGGGGAGGAAGGTGGGAGGGGCTGTTTAAGGCAGATTGGCAAGGATAAGGAAGATGTCTCAGAGGAGGTGACATCTGATCTGATATCTGGCAGACAGAACAGTATTTGCAAGATGTAGGTAGAAGTGAGATCATAAGGTGTTAGAGCAGAATTGAAAGGAATTTTATATGGCTGGAAGATGAAAGGGAAGGGAATAGTTGGTAGAGATAAGGTAATGGAGGGAAACTACAGGATAGGGGCCCTCATACCTGTCCTAATATAATGTTATTATTGATAAAATTCCTACTCTGTGGTCACTTGTTTGTTTTGTGTGAAATACATTCCCACCTCTTTGCTTTCCTCAGAAGTGGAAGAAGTATGGAAAGTTGCAAATTACATTTTTAGATTCCCTTCCAAGATGGAAGGTATTTGGCAGGAGACTGAAAGTTGTGTAAAAGGGAGAAGCCATAGTTTTGTCCTGCTTTTCAGTGGCACCTGCAGCAGCAGCAGCAGCAATAGCTCCCAATGGAGGCTCCTGGGTTCCTGCTCAGCAGCAGCACCCCTAACAGGTCAGTACTGATTGTGGAGCCCCTTCATCCAAGGATGGGAGTGCCTTCCTGTTCTCCCTTGTTCTCTTCCAACCCCTTCCTTTCTTCCTTGTGCTCCCATATGCCCAACATCTTTGGAAACAATTTCCTGCATCAAATCCCTTTCTGCTTGAAATAATCTAGAGCAGAGCTGTCTAATAGAGTGTTCTGCAATGACAGAAATATCCCAGCTGTGCTGACCAATATGGTATCTACTAGTCAAGTGTGGCTATTGAGCACTTGAAATGTGGCTAATGTGCCTGAGGAACTGAATTTTTTATTTCTTTTAATTTTAACTATTTAAATGTAAATAGCCACATATGCTTAATGGGTACCATATCGGATAACCCAAATCTGGAATGATTTATTTTCCTGATGGGACACTGACTAATATGGTACTTCATATCAAAAGGTCAAGAGAAATTGGCTCTGAAAGATGGGAATAAATATGGGATAAGTTATATGATCTGATTGGGCTTGAATTCAGTGACAAGCTCATTGCCAGTGGAAAATGGGATGCTAAATTTGAGAAAAACCCTAATCTCAAAGAAGATAGCAAGGAGTAACAAGATTCCAAAGAGAAGCAAACAAGTTCGCTTGCCATAACTCCATAGGTGCTGAAAGTAGACAACAAGACTCAACAGACAAGAGAAAGACAGTTTGTTACAGCATGGTAAATAGTAGGAGCAGCAGCATGGTAGAGCTGGTTTTCTTGTCCCCAAGTCCTATGAGGGCAACGAAATGGGTCCAGATGGTGGCTATGCATGCAGTGGGGTGGTGTTGTAGCAAAGGAACCCTGGGTAAGGGCTCAGAACCTTTTATAGCAAGCAGTAAAGGTAGAGAGGGAAACCACTTTCCTTCCCTTGGGGAGCAACTACTTGTATGCTAATCACGCTCTTGTCACCTTGACCTGCTTAATTGCCTATGTGACTCATTACAGAAATAGCTCAGGATCAGAGGGTAGTTAGGCTTTGGAGTTTGGAGATGTACAGGGATCCTTGGGCCCAGGTTATACTACCTCTCCCAACAATTAATTACAACAATTAGTAATTCATAGCGTGCAGTAACAAAAGAGTTACTTAATTTATCATCTGGGAATTTAGATTATGACATATCTATTGAAGGCTAGTCTTTGGGAGACCAAATGCTGCTGTAATGAACTGTTATGGTGGGAATTGTGGCTACAAAGATTTGGCTTCTGCTTATGACTGCACTGGAGAAATTATTGATAGAAAATTATGAGTTCAAGGGTCTAAACTTTCAGTTCTAGTCATGGTCGGAGAAACAAAGTTTTTATTATGGCACCAAAATAACTTTTTACCTATTACAGCTGCAGGACTAATATAATTGTAAGCCAGACCCAAACTTGGATCCTATGGTACAGAATTTTAATATTAGCAGAATGTAAAAAGTTCCTCTCAGTTTCTTACATGAAAATTAGGTTATTGCTTGGGAATCAATAGGACCCTGAGACTTGGAATGCAGACATTTGGTTCAATTCAGACAAGTAAGAGAATCTAGAATGCCCAAATCCTCTTATGGATTACTTAAGGAAGTATGGGAGTATGATCATGTGTGTTTGTGCGTGTGTGTTTTAAAGCAATCCCTGCATACAAAAGTGTGGGGAGAAAGAGTGAGAGCGAGAGCGAGAGAGTGAACGAGAGAGAGAACACAGAGTGACAGGGCGTGTACAAAAAGTCAATTGCATCCACCTAAGACCTTTGAGGGCCTCTATGTTTGAAGACAGAATATAAAAATTCAAAGTTCCTTCCAAGTCAAATGAATCTAGGTCTCCTATCTCCTCCAAATATCTTTGGCTCTGTGTCCAGCCCTGCTGGTTAGCATACTGGAGGCAGGCAAGATCCATGTGGAAACACTAATTCCAAATCATAAATCCATCAGCTTTGGAAGCATTCATAACCTCTTGCCAAATCTGATTCCAGTCCTCCTCTTGGGGGCTTATATTTCCCTCTCCCATTTGTCCCATACTTTTATTGTTTGTTTATTGAAGTGCTCCACTTGCTGGGTTAGTTTCCCAAGGAAGTAACACATCATGCTATTTTTTTTGTGTTTGGGATTCTGGGGGCTTGGCAGGGAGAAGGAGGGAGAGTGACTGATTCTGTGGTGCTATTATCTGGGGCTCCAAAAAACATCCATCATTAGAAACTGCAGAGCCGCCTTTCACTAATATGACATCAGAGTGGCGATAACACTTCAACATTCTTTACTCATCTGGGAGTAGAGCAATGAATAAGTCGGGGAACCTCCCGTCAACCCATGGATCTCACAATCTAGTGGTAGAGATAAATAAAATACAATTACAACCCAGTGAGATCAATGCAGTGTTAGAAATAAATGCAAGTTGCTTTAGGATCACTTAAGCTATGAGGAGGAGGTGGAGAAAGAGGAGATGCTTTCCTGAACCTCATCCTCAAGGATGAGGAGGGATTACCCACGTGAGGATGGGAGTATGTTTGGTATTGATCTTGGCAGAGGAAAAAGCATTTGCAGAGGCTTGAAGGGAAGAGACAGTATGGTCTCTTCAGGAACAGTAGGTCATTCCAAGTGAGCCCACAGAATTTGAAGGGAAGGGGATTCAAGACGAGGCTGGACTGGTGAGAAGGACCATTTGTTTCAGACGGATTTCAAGTGCATGAGTAACGTAGTCAGTTTTCTCTGTTATAAATGGCATTCTGCAGGATGGCATGAAGACAAAGAGATAAGATTGAAGGAAAAGACCAAATAAGAGGCTGCTACCATCTGTCCAGGCAAGAGATGCTGGAAGCCTGAAACAGGGTGGTAGAAGTGGGAAGAGAGACAAATGTTATGATTTAAGAGGTAAATTGACAGATCTTGCCAACCTATTAAGATGTGAGGAATGAGAGAGAGGGAAATGTCAAGGGCAAACCCAGGTTTATGGCCTGGCTAACTGGCGTACATGCAAGTGTGTATACAACGTCTCCTCCAATAGAGGTTCAAGTAAGTGCTCCAGGAACTTAGTGACTGGAGAGACCACTGTGCAAGAGCTGGTGGACGGGTGGTCAAGTGAGGGTCTCTGTCTTCAGGGAGGAGGTTAAATGAGCAGATTAAGAGAGAAAGATGGGTCAGTGGATGAGCAAGGGACTTTGGTGTCAGAGATATATGGGTTCAAATCCTTGTTCTTCCACTAACTTGCTGTGTTATCCAGAACAAATTCCTATTCTCTGAACCCCAGTTTACTTCAGTGCAAAAATTAGACAAGGTTAATTGCTACCTCACTGGGAAAAACTTGTTTATAGAAGTGTAAGCATTGGAATTATGGTGATTATTACCACCTCCAAGTGGGTGTGTGCATGTATGTACCTTCTATAACCAAGGCTAATAGTCATTTAGTACTTACAATAGAGCCACTGTTTATTGAGCCTTACTATTTGATAAGATGATGTATTCCTACAATATAATTTAATTTTTACCATAACTCTATGAAATCAATATTATCCCCATTTTACAGGTGAGGAAAATGATACTCAAAGAGTGGTAAAATGCCTTGCCTAAGGTCACATGGCTACTAAGTGGGAAAGCTGGGATAAAAAACTGAATCTGACAAATACAGCCAGCTTTGTCAGGCTGTATTTGTCAGCCATAGTCCTGGGTGCAGTGGAAAAGCAAAGGAGACAGAAAATGGTTCCTGCCTGCCAAGTCTACATCCTGACTTGGAGAATCAAAGGCCAAGAAATGAGATCTCCTCTTGGTGGTGGTTTGATTGTTGGTCTTGGACCACCAAATCCTTCAGTAGAGGAAGTGGAGTGCATCTAGTGCCCTCAAGACACAAGGGCACCACGGAGGTGGACTACACAGCAGGAATCATTGTCTTCCTGGGTTTCCTGACACAAAAGGAGGACTTATGGGCAAGAGCAACTAGTCCTGCAGAATTAGCGTCTGGTAAATTAGTATGCACGAACTCAATTACAGAACATTAAGTATGAACTGTTTCTGTTGCTTATGGTTTTGAGCTCTCCAGGCTGTAGCCAATTCCAGGAACCTTTGCTGAAGCCTCAACCTGTAGCCCAAGTACTCGGTAATAATTATGTACAACTATAATAAATAGTTATCATTTATTAAGCACCAAAGACTATACATATGTCTCCTCATTTAATTTTATAGCCATCCAACAAATCAGATTCTATTCCCATTTTACAATGAGGTAATTGAAGCTCTAAGAGGTTATGTGACTTGTATAAGTCCACACAACTAGTAAGAGTTAACAATAATAATAGCTAACATATTTAATGCTTACCATGTGTGAGACTCCATGCTGTAACAGACACTGTTGGCTACCTACTCAACAGCAATTCCTCCCTTTCCCTGCTAGCAGAATCCTGATTTTGTTCAGATATAACACCCCTCAGGAAAAAGGATCCTACCCCCAGCATGACTGGCCAGGCCAATCATTGTAATCCTATTTCCCTTTGTCAGTCTCCGGATTAAAGGCAGTCTTGTGACTCAGTTGTAGCTAAGGATATGAGAAAAGTCAGCTGAGGGGCTTCTGGGAAAGGTTCTCTCACTCTTAAAAAGACCCAAAAGAAAAAAGATGACCATTGTGCCAGTTTGAAAGTATTTAGGTACCCTAGAAAAGTCGTGTTTTAATCCTAATAAATCTTATGGGAGCAACTGTTCGTTTCTTTTAATCCCTATTCAATAGTGTAGCTTGGAAACTTTATTAGGTTATCTCCAAGGAGATGTAACTCACCCAATTGTGGGTATTAACCTTTTATTAGAGGGAGATGTGACTCCACCCATTCCAGGTGGGTCTTGATTAGTTTACTGAAATCCCTTAAAAGAGGAAACATTTTGGAGAAAGCCTGAGAATGATGAAAAAGTCACAAAGCAGAGAGTCCATGCCGCCACAGACCTGTGGAAATGAAGAAGGAAAACGCCTCTCGGGGAGCTTCATGAAACAAGAAGCCTGGAAAGAAAGTTGGCAGACGTCACCATGTTTGCCATGTGCCCTTCCAGTTGACAGAGAAACCCTGAATGTCATTGATCTTCTGGAACCAAGGTGTCTTTTCCTGGATGCCTTAGATTGGACATTTCTATAGTCTTGCTTTTAATTTGGACATTTTCATGGTCTTAGAACTTTAAACTTGCAACTTAATAAATTCCCCCTTTTAAAAGCTGTTCCATTTCTGGTATATCACATTCCAGCAGCTAGCAAACCAGAATAGTCATCTTCTGCTCCTGTGTATTACAGTGTCTAGATGTTTTGCTGGAACTGTGGTAGCCCTCCATGAGAGGAGTGAGCTTAGAAGCAAACTAAGGTTGGAAGAGCATAAAGATGGAAAGAATCTGTATCCTTGATGAATGAACTAATCTTGAAACATCCCTACTTTTACACTTCTTATGTGAGATAGTAAATTTCCCATATTGTTTCAGCCATTTTGAGTTTTTGTTTGTTACTTGCAGCTGAAGAAATCCTGGCTGATACACATTTATTTTCTCATTTAATAATTTCCAAAAATCAGTGAGGATGATATTATTGTCCTCATTTTATATATGAGAAAATGAAGGTTCAGAGAAGTTGGGTAATTTGTCTAAGGTCACAGAGAATGGAAATGGCAGAATAATATTTGAACTTACTCTGCCTAATTCCAAAACCAGAGTACTTAACTCCTATCAGACTGAAGAAGACAGAATGGAATTTGAAACATGCTCTGGTTGACTCCAAAGATCGTGCTCATCCACATTTCATTGCCATCCCATTTCTGGGATGATAATTCCAGAAACCTGAATCCGTGAATATGTGGTTCTTAAAATATGATAACCAGGGTGCACAGGTAGTTCGGTGGTTAGAATGCCCACCTTCCATGCAGGAGACCCAGGTTCAATACCCAGACCATGTACCTAAAAAAAAAAAAAAAAATGATGGCCACCCATGAAGATAAGGACGGGGCAGCCATGGAATTCAGGGCAGGATTGTTGCAAATAAGACGACTCAGGCACATAAATTGGTTTGGCCTTTCCTGCTAATGGGGCTGGTGAAAGGGATAGTCTGGCCCCAAAGAGATACAATTGAATTAATTCTGGCCTCTTTGTACATGAAATTACTCTTTTGGCTCAGATATTTAGTCCCACCTGGATGCACCTAACCACTTTTCCACATGCTGCAGTAGGAAATTACTTGGCATGATCCACTGGCAGTGCTTTCAGGAGGCTATATTACTTGGTATTATCCACTGGCAGTGGTTTCAGGAGGCTATTCCTATCATCAAATGCAGGATTGGACAAAATGACAGTTAAGATCCGTTCCTTTGCTGAAGAGTCTAGGATTATATGAGAGATACCAGGAAGGCTTTCTTTAGAATTTACCAAAAAATCTAGTAGGAGCCAGACATTTTCACGGAGAGTCACCAGTTTCCTGCATCAACAGCACTTGAACAGAACGTGGCACCCACCCTCATAGTCTGGCCACTCTGAGCTGCCCTCTGCCACCTCTCCAGTGCCTTGCAGCTGCCACCTCCTCTCCTCAACTGCCAGCCAGGATGACCACGTCCCCATCACAGGGGCGCCAGAACTACAACCTGGACTCAGAGGCTGCCATCAACCACTACATCAACCTATTGCTCAATGCCTCTTATGTTACCTGTCAACGTCTTACTACTTTGACTGTGATGATGTGGCTTTGAAGAACTTTGCCAAATAGTTTCTTCATCAGTCACATGAGGAGCAGGAACATGCTTATAAACTCATCAAGAAACCAGAAAGAGATGAGTAGGAGAGCGGGCTGAATGCAATGGAGTGTGCATTACTCTTGCAAAAGAGTCTCTACTGGAACTGCACAAACTGGCCACTGACAAAACAACCACCACTTGTCTGGCTTCATTGAGATTGAATGAGTAGGTAAAATCCATCAGAGAATTGGGTGACTACGAAATCAACTTGCACAAGATGGGAACCTTGGATTCTGGCTTGGTAGAGTATCTCTTTAACAAGCACACTCTGGGAACAACAGTGATGATCAAAGCTAAGCCTTATGCCGTCTTCTCCAGAGCCACGGGATGACTTCTGTGGTTACCATGGCAGTGCATGCACGTTGGGTTTACCTTTGCCTTTTCTGTAAGCTGTATCAACATCTACCAAGTTCTTTCATTTGTACCATTCCTTCAAATAAGGTAATTCGGTACACAAATATATATATATTAGAGAAGATGAATGCAATCAATTCCAACAAGTATCTCTGAACATCTTTGCTTCACCTGACCCTGCCCAGGACATGGTGATACAGATAAACAATATATAACCCCTGTCTTGTTGGAGTGTCTGGTGTTTATAGTAAGAGATAAGCCTAGAAAAATCATCCTAGAGAAAGTCTAACATACCAAAGCAGATAACTTGAGTTGAATTTGGTAGGAAATAAGAAGCCACAGCAGGTTTTGACCAGAAACATGGCTCAAGTAGCATTAAGCTTTAATGTACATTAATTTAGCAGATGCAAGTAAAAAGATGGAGAGCCAAGAGATCAATTTGAAGACTTGAGGGATCCCTTCTCTCTGACCACCTAGTGAAAGCACAGCTTCGAAGACTATTGAGTGGAGCCCAAGTGTCTGGCTTACCAAGGAAAGGCAGCTTCAGTGGCCTGGGAGGAAACTCATACCTCACTCTGAGGGTTCCCAGCTTGGAACTCACGCACGTCGTAGTGTATGCAGCAGAGGCGCTGACAGAACCAGAGGAGGGGGATCAGTTACACCAGCAGAGGGCTTAAGACTGCCAGAACTAAGCTGCAGAGAATCATTGCTGAAGACTGGAGGTCCCAAAGGAGTCCAAGGCAGCTTTCTCACAGCCAGCTGTGAGGAGCTCAGAAGCAGGAATTCAAGACTCTGGGAGGGCCAGAGGATTTAGGTTCTTGGAAATGCCGTACAGTCTCAGAATGTGAGGACCAGGGGGTTTCTGATGGATCCAGTAACCCTTTTCACTGAGAAGCTAGGCCAGTTCTGCATGATTGCCCAGAACAGCTCAGTCTTTTGGCCTTAGATCTGGCAGTGGGGGTTGCACTGCATTTCCTCTATGCTGTCACTGGCTGCAGAGAACTCCTGCTGTTAGCTGCCTTTGGGCCGAAACTTATGACAACCTGACAAGGCTTTTTCTGTGTCCTCTTGATTATTTTCTACTTGATTCATCATCTATTTGAGGCCCTAAGAGTCAGTATTGGCCTGTCTTCGACATGCTTTGGCCAGACATGTACATGTCTCCAACACCTCTTTTAAGACTAACACTCCCAGCACATTCCTTCTTGATGGTCTGTGAGCATTGCAAAGTTTATAAAAACTAAGGTGGCCCTTGAAGTCATGGCCCTTTCTATTGTAAACAGCACAGGTAACATAAAGAGAAAGTTGTAGTTCTCTTACAGATGAACTTTGTTTCTTCACTTCTGCAAAGAAACATGGTCTCCCTTACTCCTTTTTTTTTATTTTTCAAAAAATACCTGACTTTGTGGATCATCCTCCATTTCCCATCTTCCAAAGAGACTTAAGTAGTAAGAACTATTTTTGTTCTTGAAGAAAAACAGTGCAGGTGTGACGGGAAAAGGGTGTGGTGGAGACTAGGGAGTTGCAAAACACTTGTCTCATCTAACAACAAACAACACTTAGTTTATGTGGGAATAAGAACGTTGTGTGGCCAGATCTACTGATTTTTCAACAGAAGGTAGAGATCCAGACTTTAATGTGAAATCTCCCAATTTAAAAATGTTAGAAAAAAAATTTTTTTTTAACTATGCAGGGCAAACAAAACTCATCTCTGAACTAAATCATCCTGACAGTTTGCCACCTCTGTCCTACATGGTCAGGTCTGAGCTCCTCAGCTCAAAGCCATTTATGATCTGACTTTACCCTATTTCCCTCCCCTTCACAACTGTACTTCAAAGCTCTTCCCACCACATCAACTCATCTCTAGCCCCTCAAACCCTGCTCTCTCTGTCTTCACACCTCTGCATTGCTGGTTTCTGTTTGCAGTGTATGCCTTCCATTTGCCTGCTTGTGCAATTTCTCAAAATGCAGGTCAAGCTACACTTTCTCCTGGCAGCTACTGTTCTCTTTGTAAGATTAGGTGCTCGTCATTCTTTCGATGCTCCCACAGTACCCCAAACATACTGCAATCAAACTTACCACACTGTCCTGGGATTACTGGTTTCCTTGTCTGTTTCCCACCTTGAGAACTCCCTGAGGGCATAGACATTCACAGTCATCTGTGTCCCAGAATCAAGCATAAGACTCATACATAGTAAATGTTTGTTCAACAAGTATTTAATGAAATTCAGGAATACTGATTAGGAAGCTGTTGGAATAGTCCAGAAGGGATCCTGAGTGCCTCAACTAATATAGTGACAATGGGGGTAGTAGGGGTGCTGGTGAAGGTGGAAAGGGAGTCCTAAGGGTACAACTGATAGGATTTGGCAACTGATGAAGATGGAGGGTAAGACAAAAGTGACTCTTACATTTCTAATCTGAAAGGGTTGGATGAAAGTGGCGCCAAAACCCAGAAGAGAATATGTGTTTGGTTTTGGAAATGTTGAATTGAAAGTATATATGGGATAACCAAATGGAGATATCTAAGTATGTATAGATCTGGAGTTCAGGAGAACTTGGATGGAGTCACAGTGCAGAAGACAAGGTAGGAGCCCCTGGACAGGCTGTAAATGCTGTGCTTAGGGAATTAGGCATCTGCATGGGATGCTGTTATCCTGAGTTTTGCCATGAAAAGTGGTGGCATACTGGCCAAGCAGGCAAGTACCCGCTCCATTTTCAGGAGTTCTTGGGCCTTAATGGAGAAATCTTGGGTTGGAGTTAAAGGTGCAGATTTGTGTAGTGAGAAATTCCATTGAATCAGTTCCTTGAGGATTAAATAGCCCTTGCAGGACTTGGTTGATACTAACATAAAATGACCTAATCAAATTAATATATTGACTCTATTTCTTAATATATTAGTTTCTTAATTTCTAATTCCAATTTTTTATTTTTGGTCATTTAAGCAATGTAGGGATCAAATTAAATGACAGAAGGGAAAGTACCCTACACTCAGTAGTAGTTGAGTAAATATTTGTTGAATTGGACTGAATTTTTAGGTTTCTTCCAGTTCTTTGTTGGTACAGATATCACAAAAGAATGGCTTTTGGAGAAGGGATTTTTTTTCCTTCTTTCTACTTAATTCTTTTCCTAGGATTAATTCAAGGGAATAGAGTCCCCTATGCATCAGGTTCTAAAGCTTTGACCCAGGATGGTATCCATTGTGTTGGCTACATGTGCTCTTCATCTCCTGGGGTATGATAGATTTTTCCTCTGGCTTCAGTTTTTCTCTCTTTCTCACCTTCTCTTCCTTGCAAAAACTGAGAAAAACGTCACTCTCATGCATTTTCTCCGAAGAAAGCATTTCACACTTTCATCAGATCAGCACAAAAGTATATATTGGGATGCGGAGAAGATGGCGGCTTAGTAAGACGCGCGGGTCTTAGTTCCTCCTCCAGAACAGCTACTAGGGAAGTAGAAACGATACAGAACAGCTCCCGGAGCCACGACAGAGACCAAGAAGACAGCATACCCCATTCTGGAACGGCTGACTGGCTGGGAGAACCCGCTCCAGTGAGATCGCCGAGGGGCACGGGCTTCCCCGGGCAGGGGTGGCAGGCGACCGGAATCCCTCCCTCCCTCCTTCCCGGGCCGGCTGTGAGAATTGGACAGGTGGTCCCCTCAAGCCGTGGCAGCTGGCGCCTCCCCACCACGCGCGGCCCCCCGGACCAGCTGGGAGAATTGGATCGGAGATCCCCAAGCCGCGGAGAACGGCGACCAGGGTCCCTTCCAAACACGTGGCTTCCTGGTCCAGCTGGGAACGGTGGATAGGCACTCCCCCAAGCCGCGGAGGCCGGCGCCCCCCCACCACACTTGGCGCCCCAGGCCAGCTGGGAAATTTGGACTGGCACTCCCCCAAGCCATGGAGGCCGGCGAACCTCCCCGCGCGTGGATCCCCAGGGCGGCTGGCAGATTCGGATTGGCACTGTCCCAAGCCGCTTCGGCTGGCGACCCCCCCCGACAGCGAGAGTTTTCCAAAGTTAAAGGAGCCACAGCATCTTTTACTGGTGGGACCCACAGACATATGAGTGCCATGAGCGCCACCTATTGGGCAGGATAAGAAAAACAGAGCCCAGAGATTTCACAGAAAAATCTTTCAACCTGCTGGGTCTCACACCCAGGGAAATCTGATTAAATGCCCAGACACCAGCAGAAGATAACGGATCACGCTCAGAAAATTGAAGATATGACCCAGTCAAAAGAACAAACCAATAGTTCAAATGAGATACAGGGGCTGAGACAACTAATGCTGAATATACGAACAGAAATGGAAAACCTCTTCAAAAACCAAATCGATAAATTGAGGGAGGACATGAAGAAGACATGGGCTGAACAAAAAGAAGAAATAGAAAAACTGAAAAAACAAATCACAGAGCTTATGGGAGTGAAGGACAAAGTAGAAAAGATGGAAAAAACAATGGATACCTACAATGATAGATTTAAAGAGACAGAAGATAGAATTAGTGATTTGGAGGATGCAACATCTGAATTCCAAAAAGAAACAGAAACTATCCGGAAAAGAATGGAAAAATTCGAACAGGGTATCAGGGAACTCAAGGACAATATGAAGCGCACAAATATACGTGTTGTGGGTGTCCCAGAAGGAGAAGAGAAGGGAAAAGGAGGAGAAAAACTAATGGAAGAAATTATCACTGAAAATTTCCCAACTCTTATGAAAGACCTAAAATTACAGATCCAAGAACTGCAGCGCACCCCAAATAGGCGTTCTCCAAGACATTTACTAGTTAGAATGTCAGAGGTCAAAGAGAAAGAGAGGATCTTGAAAGCAGCAAGAGAAAAACAATCCATCACATACAAGGGAAACCCAATAAGACTATGTGTAGAGTTCTCGGCAGAAACCATGGAAGCTAGAAGACAGTGGGATGATGTATTTAAATTACTAAAAGAGAAAAACTGCCAACCAAGACTTCTATATCCAGCAAAATTGTCCTTCAAAAATGAGGGAGAAATTAAAACATTCTCAGACAAAAAGTCACTGAGAGAATCTGTGACCAAGAGACCAGCTCTGCAAGAAATACTAAAGGGAGCACTAGAGTCAGATACGAAAAGACAGAAGAGAGAGGTAGGGAGAAGAGTGTAGAAAGAAGGAAAGTCAGATATGATATATATAATACAAAAGGCAAAATGTTAGAGGAAAATATTATCCAAACAGTAATGACACTAAATGTTAATGGACTGAATTCCCCAATCAAAAGACATAGACTGGCAGAATGGATTAAAAAACAGGATCCTTCTATATGCTGTCTACAGGAAACACATCTTAGACCCAAAGATAAACATAGGTTGAAAGTGAAAGGTTGGGAAAAGATATTTCATGCAAATAACAACCAGAAAAGAGCAGGAGTGGTTATACTAATATCCAACATATTAGACGTCAAATGTAAAACAGTTAAAAGAGACAAAGAAGGACACTATCTACTAATAAAAGGAACAATTAAACAAGAAGACATAACAATCATAAATATTTACGCACTGAACCAGAATGCCCCAAAATACGTGAGGAATACACTGCAAACACTGAAAAGGGAAATAGACTCATATACCATAATAGTTGGAGACTTCAATTCACCACTCTCATCGATGGACAGAACATCTAGACAGAGGATCAATAAAGAAATAGAGAATCTGAATATTACTATAAATGAGCTAGACTTAACATATATAGAACATTACATCCCACAACAGCAGGATACACCTTTTTCTCAAGTGCTCATGGATCATTCTCAAAGATGGACCATATGCTGGGTCACAAAGCAAGTCTTAACAAATTTAAAAAGATTGAAATCATACACAACACTTTCTCGGATCATAAAGGAATGAAGTTGGAAATCAATAATAGATGGAGTGCCAGAAAATTCACAAATACGTGGAGGCTCAACAACACACTCTTAAACAACGAGTGGGTCAAAGAAGAAATTGCAAGAGAAATTAGTAAATACCTCGAGGCGAATGAAAACGAAAACACAACATATCAAAACGTATGGGACGCAGCAAAGGCAGTGCTAAGAGGGAAATTTATTGCCCTAAATGCCTATATCAGAAAAGAAGAAAAGGCAAAAATGCAGGAATTAACTGTCCACTTGGAAGAACTGGAGAAAGAACAGCAAACTAACCCCAAAGCAAGCAAAAGGAAAGAAATAACAAAGATTAGAGCAGAAATAAATGAAATTGAAAACATGAAAACAATAGAGAAAATCAATAAGACCAGAAGTTGGTTCTATGAGAAAATCAATAAGATTGATGGGCCCTTATCAAGATTGACAAAAAGAAGAAGAGAGAGGATGCAAATAAATAATATCAGAAATGGAAGAGGAGACATAACCACTGTCCTCACAGAAATAAAGGAGGTAATAACAGGATACTATGAACAACTTTACGCTAATAAATACAACAATTTAGATGAAATGGACGGGTTCCTGGAAAGACATGAACAACCAACTTTGACTCAAGAAGAAATAGATGACCTCAACAAACCAATCACAAGTAAAGAAATTGAATCAGTCATTCAAAAACTTCCTAAAAAGAAAAGTCCAGGACCAGACGGCTTCACATGTGAATTCTATCAAACATTCAAGAAAGAATTAGTACCGACTCTCCTCAAACTTTTCAAAAAAATTGAAGTGGAGGGAAAGCTACCTAATTCATTCTATGAAGCCAACATCACCCTCATACCAAAACCAGGCAAAGATATTACAAAAAAAGAAAACTACAGACCAATCTCTCTAATGAATATAGATGCAAAAATCCTCAATAAAATTCTAGCAAATCGAATCCAACAACACATTAAAAGAATTAGACATCATGACCAAGTAGGATTCATCCCAGGTATGCAAGGATGGTTCAACATAAGAAAATCAATTAATGTAATACACCACATCAACAAATCAAAGCAGAAAAATCACATGATCATCTCAATTGATGCAGAGAAGGCATTTGACAAGATTCAACATCCTTTCCTGTTGAAAACACTTCAAAAGGTAGGAATACAAGGTAACTTCCTTAAAATGATAGAGGGAATATATGAAAAACCCACAACTAATATCATCCTCAATGGGGAAAAATTGAAAACTTTCCCCCTAAGATCAGGAACAAGACAAGGATGTCCACTATCACCACTATTATTCAACATCGTGTTGGAGGTTCTAGCCAGAGCAATTAGACAAGAAAAAGAAATACAAGGCATCAAAATTGGAAAGGAAGAAGTAAAACTATCACTGTTTGCAGACGATATGATACTATACATCGAAAACCCGGAAAAATCCACAACAAAACTACTAGAGCTAATAAATGAGTACAGCAAAGTAGCAGGTTACAAGATCAACATTCAAAAATCTGTAGCATTTCTATACACTAGCAATGAACAAGCTGAGGGAGAAATCAAGAAACGAATCCCATTTACAATTGCAACTAAAAGAATAAAATACCTAGGAATAAATTTAACTAAAGAGACAAAAAACCTATATAAAGAAAACTACAAAAAAACTGCTAAAAGAAATCACAGAAGACCTAAATAGATGGACGGGCATACCGTGTTCATGGATTGGAAGACTAAATATAGTTAAGATGTCAATCCTACCTAAATTGATTTACAGATTCAATGCAATACCAATCAAAATCCCAACAATTTATTTTTCAGAATTAGAAAAACCAATAAGCAAATTTATCTGGAAGGGCAGGGCGCCCCGAATTGCAAAAAACATCTTGAGGACAAAAAACGAAGCTGGAGGTCTCACGCTGCCAGACTTTAAGGCATATTATGAAGCCACAGTGGTCAAAACAGCATGGTATTGGCATAAAGATAGATATATCGACCAATGGAATCGAATAGAGTGCTCAGATATAGACCCTCTCATCTATGGACATTTGATCTTTGATAAGGCAGTCAAGCCAACTCACCTGGGACAGAACAGTCTCTTCAATAAATGGTGCCTAGAGAACTGGATATCCATATGGAAAAGAATGAAAGAAGACCCATATCTCACACCCTATACAAAAGTTAATTCAAAATGGATCAAAGATCTAAACATTAGGTCTAAGACCATAAAACAGTTAGAGGAAAATGTAGGGAGATATCTTACGAAACTTACAATTGGAGGCGGTTTTATGGACCTTAAACCTAAAGCAAGAGCACTGAAGAAGGAAATAAATAAATGGGAGCTCCTCAAAATTAAACACTTTTGTGCATCAAAGAACTTCATCAAGAAAGTAGAAAGACAGCCTACACAATGGGAGATAATATTTGGAAATGACATATCAGATAAAGGATTAGTATCCAGAATTTATAAAGAGATTGTTCAACTCAACACAAAAAGACAGCCAACCCAATTACAAAATGGGAAAAAGACTTGAACAGACACCTCGCAGAAGAGGAAATACAAATGGCCAAAAGGCACATGAAGAGATGCTCAATGTCCCTGGCCATTAGAGAAATGCAAATCAAAACCACAATGAGATATCATCTCACACCCACCAGAATGGCCATTATCAACAAAACGGAAAATGACAAGTGCCAGAGAGGATGCGGAGAAAGAGGCACACTTTTCCACTGTTGGTGGGAATGTCAAATGGTGCAACCACTGTGGAAGGCAGTTTGGCGGTTCCTCAAAAAGCTGAATATAGAATTGCCATACAACCCAGCAATACCATTCATTGCTGGGTATCTACTCAAAGGACTTAAGGGCAAAGACACAAACGGACATTTGCACAGCAATGTTTATAGCAGCGTTATTTACAATTGCAAAGAGATGGAAACAGCCAAAATGTCCATCAACAGAAGAATGGCTAAACAAACTGTGGTATATACATACGATGTAATATTATGCAGCTTTAAGGCAGGATAAACTTATGAAGCATGTAATAACATGGATGGACCTAGAGAACATTATGCTGAGTGAGTCTAGCCAAAAACTAAAGGACAAATGGTGTATGGTCCCACTGATGTGAACGGACATTTGAGAATAAACTTAGAATATGTCATTGGTAACAGAGTCCAGCAGGAGGTAGAAACAGGGTAAGATAATGGGTAATTGGAGCTGAAGAGATACAGACTGTGCAACAGGACTAGATACAAAAACTCAAAAATGGACAGCACAATAATACTTAATTGTAAAGTAATCATGTTAAAACACTGAATGAAGCTGCATCTGAGCTATAGGTTTTGTTTGTTTGTTTGTTTTTGTTTTTTTTGTGTTTGTTTTTTTTTTTTTACTATTATTATTACTTTTCTTTTCTCTATATTAACATTCTATATCTTTGTCTGGTGTGTCGCTAGTTCTTCTAAACCGATGCAAATGTACTAAGAAACGATGATCATGCATCTATGTGATGATGTTAAGAATTACTGATTGCCGATGCAAATGTACTAAGAAATGATGAACATGCAACTATGTGATGTTATTAAGAATTACTGATTGTACATGTAGATTGGAATGATTTCTAATTGTTTTGTTAATTCTTTTTTTAATTAATAAAAAAAAGAATTACTGATTGCATATGTAGAATGGAATGATTTCTAAATGTTGTGTTAATTTCTTTTTTTTCTTTAATTAATGAAAAAAAAGTATATATTGGATTACCCTTTTGGGAATATTCTTCTGGCCTGGCTGGGCTGAAGGTGGGAGAAGTGAAGACATCTGGAAGTTGAGGTTCTGGTTACTTGGGCTGAATAGATAGCAATCAAGTATGAACCACTTAATTGTAGGGGTATTTCTTTGTTGCTACTTAGACCATTTACATTTGTCTGGACTAGATATGTTACATGTTCACTTTGCATCCTGGAAAACTGGATTAAATGCTGTTTCAATTAGACAACGATTTATGGAATTTCTACCTTAGGCTAGTCCCTATACTAGTTGGAGACATCACTCTTGAGGAGTTACCAGCCTATACAGGAGGCAAACACAGTGAATTAAAATACAATCAGTTTATATTAAGAGCTAAAAAAAAAAAAAGATTAAATAAAGCACTAGGAACAGTGGAGGGAGCAGTTACATCTGTTAATGGAGTGGTGGGTTATGGGAGAGAAGTTTAAGAAAGGCATTAAAGAATGTACAGGCAGAGGAAGCAACGTTTGTTAAGCCCTGAGCTGGTTTTCACAGTGGAAGGTGAAGAAAAAGAGAGAGTTCACATTTATTTATTGATAATCCACCCTGTGCCAGTCACTGAGCTAGAGGCCTTACATACACTGTCACATTAAATCTTGCCAAAAATCATCTGGAGGCACAAAGAGATGAAGTAACTTCTTCAAGCACTCGATCAGAGAAGTTGATCTCTTAGGCCCTTCTAAAGAAAGGAAAAAAAAAAAAAAGAACTTGAAAGTGATAGAGTTGGGGTTAAAATCCAGATCTTTTGGATCTCCAAGAACATGCCATCCATTTATGCTTGGAGAATTATTTTCAAAAGACATTTCATGTCCTAAAAATGATCGTGATGATGAATACACAATTATGTGATGATATTGTGAGCTATTGCTGGTATTTTTTGGATGGACTGTATAGTGCATGAAGATATCCCAATAAAAATATTTAAAAAAAAGACATTCTAAAGAATGATTAATATTTTGACAGGTTCTGAAAAGCTAGGAGTGGAAAAGGGATGCAATAAAAGCATTCCAGGAAGAGGAAGAATGGGAAGAAGTATAGACACAGGACAGGGCATGAGGCCTATTTGGGGAACCTTAGTCCGTCTGGTGTAGCTGTGGGAAGACATTGCCACTTGCTCATATCACTGTCTCCTTGGATTCAGCGTTAACTGAATGGATTCAGCATTAACTCACTCAACACAGCACTGGCTAGTGGCGATTCAGAGCACAAAAAACTTCGGTCCTTGTACTCAAGAAGCCTCCCGTGTAACTATAGTCTGGTGAGATAACTGCCATCATTACTGTCTTGTACACTTCAGCGCATGGTATATGTGCGTGGCTTTGTGTATATATGTGTGTGCATGATGCATGTGTGTATACTCACACAAGCATTATCTGGATCATTTCCTTCCCACAGTCATTTCTCAACACTTAAACTCCCTGGGCTCTCCATAAGCATGTGTTCATTTATTACCTCTGCCTCTAGCAAGGCTCAGATTTGAACTGCTGGCCTTGAGGTGATGCGTTTAAAGCCCATAGCGTCTCACTTTTTCTCAAGAAGTGCCCTTTCAACCCAAGGGAGACCTGGCCCAATCTTCCATTAGCTCACAAAGCAAAAAAAAAGATCAACTCTGGGGCTGCAAGAAAAAGATTTTAACTGGAGCTGACAAGAAAGTGTACCTCTTCTACCATTTCTCTGTAGACTTCACTAGTGCTCAACACTTCTTGAAAGAGAATATGGCTCCAAGTGGAGGGCCTTTCGTTCAGCTGGCTGGAGCAGAGCTTAAAAAAATGCATTTCATCTCGGGCATATCACAGCAGAACATCATAAACAGCTGGAAACTCTCTGAGGTGAAGACAAGTTGGCTATTTTGTTTGGATTTATGGCCCCCTCCCCCATGATAGCTGATTTCCATTTCTGACAGGGTTATTATTTCCATCTTTGTGAAATATCTTGGCTCTCACCTCTGATAATTACTAATTATCATCAGCTCCTCACCTGAGGTATCTTAGCACTTGTGTGAACCAAAAATGAACTGGGAAAAACTTGACTAGTGAGACTATGTCTTTAGTTCTGTTTTCATTTGCAATTCCCTCTGGCTTTCTAATGATCAAGCCATTAATCAGTGTCAAATCACTTTCCAGAGCACAGACAATATTTTTACCACTTGGGTTCCAATGTGGATTAAATGGCAATAGCTGTGTCATTAAAGGCCTGGTGCCTTTTCACGTGATACTGTGGTGACCACAGACCCAGAAACTTTTAGGGCACAGATAAGATCTCAGCAATCGTCTAAGGTTTTTAGTCAAGGATGTACAAAATAGTCTTCTGAAATTTGATAGAGCTCCCTGGTTTGTTCTGACAAGTATCACTCATTGAGGATCACTAAGAGTCCAATAGCCCTCATTTTCCTTCTTGAAGTTGTCACTCTCTTTGTCCTTTCAGGTCGCCATGCCTTTACTTCTTCTACGTCCTCTGCCTTGATACTTTGATACCCTTTCTGACACTTCTCTGTGACAAAATCTTGTTCACCCCACCCAATGCTACCTCTGCTATGAATCCTTTTGTGAGGGAAACAGCCTTCTTTTCTCCCTCCTCCCCTAGCACCTCTTAGACACCTTTATCATCTTGTGTTATTAACTTCTCCCTAGTATTTAGAACTATGTGCATATGTGTCTCTCTCCCCTGCTCAACTGTTGCTCCAGAATAAGGGCTATACTTTATTTATTTTCATATCTCCAGGGCCTGATGTAGGCCCTGGCACTCATTCACTGAATGAATGAGGAAAATGAGACCCAAAGAAGAGAAGAGACTTTACATTGGTCTATTTAATGTAGCCAGATCTGGGTTTTCTCTACCTTTATTCGGTAAGTTGCTTATAAGGACATATGTGCAAAAATGTGAAAGAGAAGGAGCTAGAAGTCCATGACATTATTTTTTTTATTTTTAATCATCAATTTCCCAACAAAAGTGATAATAGTTTGTTTAATCTGATTAGTATTGAAAGTCATATGACATCATATGACAATCTGGATGTCAATTTAAATTTGGGAAAGTGTTTTCAGGAAAGCAGACACTCTCACAAAAATACAAATCTTCCATTGGTTACATCAGTGTAGGGAATGTTAGCCTGAAAATCAGGAGAACTTCTCCTTGGTTTCTGTGTGACTTTACACAAGCTACTTTACCTCTATATCTTCTCTGAGTTCTCAGTTTTCTCTTCTGTAAAATGAAGGGGTTAAATTTGAATATCTCTGAGATTTCTCTTAGCTCTAATATTCTATAGCCTTTATTAGAATCTTCAGTTAACTGATGTAGTACTTTTTTTTTTTTTTTTGTCATTTTGGCATATTCCATACTTTGGAGAATGAACTTTTCTTAATAAGATACTAAGGAGTTTTTAAAAATACATTATTAAATTAAAACAATAATATAAAAACCTAAAAGGAAACTTTGAAAATAGAGAAAAGAGAAAAACAGAAACATTTATAGTTCTAATATAATCTGATGTATCCCTATTGTTTTGGCATGTTTTATATCATTGTTTTTTATATTCACGAGTATGTGATTTTTCCACTAATCATAAAAATTTTCCTTGATGTTAATTATTTGTAATTTTCTTTTTAAGTGACTACATGCTGAGTAGATATATGGGATATGTAATACTCTACTACTGCAAAATAATTAGGTTGTTGCTAATTTTGGATAGCATGGAAATTAAAAACTAAGTACCTTTTCCCATGTTTTGGGTTATATCAAAGGCTTTGGACATTTTAATGACTCTTACAACACACTGTCATGGTGCAGTGTAGTAAGAAGCTGTGATCTTGCTACGCAGCATTCATTCACTTTCCTCTGATAATAATATCCCGATTTTCCTAAGGGGCGCCAAACCCACTCCCACACCCACTCCATGTACTTTGGGAATAATTTACTTTACTCACACCTCTTCCTCTTTTTCTATTGAATAATTTATGGTTCAGTCCTGGCAAATCAGAGCATTACATTTCCTTGGACACAGTTCAGGGATGGGCATGTAACACAGAAGGGACCACTAGCATGGAGCAATGAGACTTTTGGAAAGATTGCTGGACAAGCTGAGTCTATCCATAGGGAGGAGGGGGTGATCCTGGAACTACTGAGAGCCACCATATGGAACCTGAGAATGAAGATAGAGCTGAGGGATTGAGAAATAGTAAGACTGGACCTGTTTGAATCCCTGGATGCAGTAATGCCTGAAGCCAGTACTACCCCAGGACTTTCCAGTAAAGTTAACCAAAAATTGCCTATGTTCCTTAAACCATTTCATTCTCTCATTCATTTATTCACTTATTTTCTATTATTTGTGGCCCAACAAATCCTAATTGGTACAGGTATGGCTTTTCATTTTAATCCTTTTTGCTTTTTATTGACATATATATAAAGCACACAAATCTTATATGTATAGCTTGATCAACTTTTACATATGTGTATCTAATCATGTAGCCATCACCTCGATCAAGATGTTGAAAATTAATACCACCCTAGTAGGACACTGTGTGTTCATTCCCAGTAGTTACTCATCTAAAGGTATTAACTATTCTGGTCTCTATCTCTATAGATATTATTTTTTGAACTTTACATAAATGGAATCTCACATTATGATATATAAGTTTGGTCTTGTTTTTGTTTTTCAGAGTAGATGTTTGGGTATAGTCTATGGTCAGTACATTTTTGGCTAAACCTCCTACATTTTCTTTAACTCCAGGATTGGATCATGGCAACTGACATTCAGAATAAATACTTTAAAATGTTACAAGATATGATTTGTTATACATATTAAAATGTATTGAGCATCTACCATGTGTTAGGCACTATATTAAATGCTGGCGATAAATAAGGTATAGTCTCTTCCTTCAAGAAGCTCATCTTCTAGCATAGGAAACTACCATATAAACAAGTAATTGTAATCTACATTATTAAGGAAACAATAATTATGTTCATCATATGACACGGGAAAGTGGAGGCATACATTTAAGAAATGACATGTATACATTGAAATACTTGTTGATGTCTCTTTTGTGTCTGTCTACAAGTAAGTGCTGGGCACAAGGAATACAAGAATACTTGGCTTCCATGAGGGAGACCTGGGTTCGATTCCTGGACAAGCACTCCCCACCACCTGAAAAAAAAAAAAAAAAGAGAGAGAAGAAAAGATACTTGGCCTCTGCCCTCAAGAAGCTCACTATCTAGCAGAAGGAACAATTATTTCATATATAATCTGATAGTTACCTGAAGTGTGGTATGCAACAGGTGCCTTGGGAATTTACAGGAGGAAGACTGACTATGACTGGGATGGTAGGAGGGAAGATAAATTTTGGCAAAGTATCCTGGAAGAAGACCAGAGTGTCACAGAACTCCCCAAACTTGGGTCTCCACACCTCCACTCCTCCCTTTTCACACCATTATCCTCATTCTCACAGATTCAAATGTTATGTCTAACATTTGAAAAAAGTCTTGGCATTAATTCCTGAAGCTGCATACTATGACCCACTTCATTCTTAGGTAAAGACCTTAGAGAAACTCTTAGATATTCCAATATGAGGCATAAATAAGAATATTCAGAGCCAACTGTTCACATGAGTCAAAACAACCCAATGCTCACCAATGGAAGAATGGTGAAAAAATTATGGTATGTTCACACAATGGAAAAACAACGCTTGAATGAAATACAAACAACATGCACCAACATGGAGGACTCTTAGCAATAGAGTATTAAAAAAAACCCAATAAGTTCTAAAAGATTACTTACAACATTGAACACTTATTTTAGGGTGTATTAAATTATCATAAAGTAAAAAACATACCTTTTATGGGGTAGTTCTATTCGGTTTTGTTTGTTTTGTATGCTGTATGGCTGGCAGGGGTCACATTTCATTCTTTTTCCATACGAGTACCCTGTTATCTCAGCACCATTTGTTGAATTTTTGTTGTTTATTGTTTTTATTTCTTTGTTTGTTTATTTTTGGGAAGTGCATGGGCCAGGAATCAAATCTGGGTCTCCCGCATGGCAGGTGAGAATTCTACCACTGAACTACCCATGCACCCCCCAGTTCTGTAAGTTTTAACACATGTATAGATTTTTTAAAACACCAGCACAATCAAGATACAGTATACTTCCATGATTCTCACACCCCCCTCCTGCTATCTCCTTGTAGTTATACACTCTCTCCACCTCTACACCCTGGCAACCACTGATCTGTATGTACACTGTGACTACAGTTGTGTCTTTTGCAGAATGTCATAAAATGGGAATACAATATATAATCTTTGTAGACCAACTTCCCTCACTCAGGATGCTTTTGAGAGCCATACAAATTATTGAGTGCATTTTTATTGGGGAGTAGTATTCCATCATATGGATATACTGTTTGTTTACTCACTTGCCCATTGAAAGAGTTGTTTTCAATTTTTGGAGCTTATAAATACAGCTGCAATAAGCATGATATATAAGTTTTTGTATGACCATAAGTTTTCATTTCTCTAGGGCAAGTGTTTAAGAGTGGGATTACTAGGTCATATATTTAAGTATATATGTATGTGTATAAGAAATGCCAAACGGTTTTCTGAAGTGGTCATACTATTTTTTTAATTTAATATTTTTTTTATTGTGAAATAACATGTACAAAAAGGCAAAAAATTTTAAAGTATATTTTAACAAGTTAAAAACAGATTTCAAAATTTGGTATGGGTTACAGTTCCTCAATTTCAGGTTTTTCCTTCTAGCTGCTCTAAGACACTGGAGACTGAAAAGAAATATCACTACAATGATTCAGTAGTCATACTCATTTGTTAAATCCTAAGTTCTCTGTAATAGCTCAGCCTTCTCCTTTGATCATTCTCCTAATCTTTAGGGATATTTGGGTTATGCCCATTCTAAATTATTTTTTTATCATCACAATTGACTTTTTTTTTCTTTTTTTGTTAAAAATAATATATATACAAAAAAGCAATAAATTTCAAAGCACTTTACAACAACCAGTTGTAGAACAGATTTCAGAGTTTGGTATGGGTTACAATTCCACAATTTTAGGTTTTTACTTCTAGCTGCTCTAAGATACTGGAGATTAAAAGAAACATCAATATGATTCAGCAATCATACTTGTTTGTGAAACCCTACCTTCTCTGTATAACTCCACTATCACCTTTAATCTTTCTCCCACTCTTTAGGGGTATCTGCGCTATGCCCCTTCTAACTTTTTCATGTTGGAAGGGCTGTCGATAATATGGGATAGGGGGATGAAACTAGCTGATATTCTGGAGAGGCTGGCCCCTATGCGTTTCAGGACTTATCTGGTCCAGGGACCCATCTGGAGGTTGTAGGTTTCTGGAGAGTTACCCTAGTGCATGGAAGCTTTGTACAATCTTATATGACACCCTAGGGGTTCTTTAGGATTGGTAGGAATGGTTTTGATTGGGGTTTGGCAAGTTATGGTAGGTAGCAATGTCTAACTGAAGCGTGAATCAGAGTGACCTCCAGAGTAGCCGCTCGACTTTATTTGAACTCTCTCAGCCACTGATACCTTATTTGTTACACTTCATTTCTCCGTTTTGGTCAGGATGGCATTGTTGATACCACAGTGCCAGGGCTGGACTCATCCCTTGGATTTCATCTCCCATGCTGCCACGGAGACTTTCACCCCTGGATGTCATGTCCCATGTAGAAGGAAGGGCAATGAATTCACATACAGAGTTGGGCTTAGAGAGACAGAAGTCACATCTGAGCAACGAAGAGGTCCCCTGGAAGTAACTCTTAGGCATACGTATAGGTAGGCTAAGCTTCTCTGCTACATACATAAGCTTCACAAGAGCAAGCCTCAAGATCAAAGGCTTGCCCTATTGATTTGGGTGTCCCTAATGTTTGACACAGTATCAGGGGTTTCCCTGGTGGTAAAGTTTAATAGTTTCATATATTTTCTCCCATCCCTCAAGAGACTTTGCCAATACTTTTTGATTCTCTGCTTATATACTCTGGGATATAGCTGTGCATTACATTAAGCTATACAGGATTAAAGGCCCTGATTCTTATTCTGGGCTCCCTGTTTGGATGTTTAAATGATCTATCCAGACAAGTTGAGTTAGATTATGTGCTAAAGAAAATATAGGTTCTGGACAAAATACAGTTTTCTTTCTTTGGTCTCAAAAAGTAGATGAGGTTCTAAAATATAAACAATGTCTTCCTTACCCCTGTATTCTGAATTACCTTTATCCTGACCTGATCAGCTTCATTCTTATCTTTAAATACTAAATTATACATATGTAAAACAGCCTCTCTAAATCTAGAAATAACAATTTCCACTCCAGACTAAATGTGACTGCTATAAGAGCTTACACTCAGGCCCCAGTTTTCTATAAGTGTTTTATACATGAGACTATACAATATTTGCTCATTTGTTTCTGGCTTATTTTGCCTCACCAGATGTCCCACAGGTTCATTCACAATGTCGCATGCCTCACAACTCTGTTCCTTTTTGTAGCAGCACAATATTCAATCATATGTCTATACCATCATTAACCAATCTACTTCTCAGTCAGTGCATCCTTCATCCACCTCCATTCATTGGGCATCACATGTAATGTTCAAAGTCCACAGTCCCTCAACACTTTCAATTTTAGATAATTTCATTGTTCCTAAGAGAAAGATAACCAAAAAACACACCTTCACCAAGTAGAGAGTCTAAACTTCCCCTTAACTCTTGTTCCTCACCCCATTATTTATGCTGGTGTTGCTGTGGTCTTGTTGATGTTTTCCTGTTAAACATAGCCTATAGCCTGCAAGAGCAGTTTCCCTCTTACACCCTGAATTTTTACACTGTTTGTACAAGATTAATACCTTTGCAGTAGTTCGTGCAATAACTTATTTATATTGGTAGTGTTAATCAATGGTATACATGGGTCTATACCACCCCTTTTAATCATGTTCACCTTCAATAGTGACCATACCATTTTGCATTCCCATCAGCAAATGTGTGAGAGTTACTGTTGCTCTACATCCTTGCAAGGACTTGGTATCATTAATATGTATTATTCTAGCCATTCTGTGTATAGTGGCATCTCATCATGATTTTAATTTTCATTTTTCTAATGACTAATCAGGTTCAGTATATTTTCATGAGCTTCTTGGCCATAAGTATATCCTCTTTGGTGAGGTGTCTTTTCAATTCATTTGCCCATGTTTAAATTGGGTTTTGTTTTCTTACCTTTGAATTTTTGAGAGTTCTCTCTGTATTGTGGATACATATACTTTATCAGTTAAGTGATCTGCAAATAATCTCTCCCAGTTTGGCTTGTCTTTTTGTTTTCTTAATGTTTTGTGTGTGTGGAGCATTTGCCTTTGTACTTTAGTGAAATCAATTCACCTGAGACTTCTGTTTTCAGAAAGATGGATTACACATACTTTTCTCTATTCCTCTTGAAAGGTACAGCTGAAAACCCTGGACATTATACATAAAAAATATATAAAAGAAATATTTTTAAAAAAACATAAAAAATAAGACTCTGAAAGGTGGAGAGAAGGTGGCCAGCTAGGGTCTTCAGGATCCAAAAACAACACAGCAGTGAATTCCTGGATTTTCTTTAGCTTCATAAATCTCAGACTGGGTAACTGAGAAGTTAGCAAACCAGAAATAGGAATGGGTGCAAATAAGAAAAACCTGAGAAAAGACTGTTTTCTATAGCCAAAGGACCAGGAGAAAGGCAACCTAAGGAGACAGAAAACTCTAGTATAACTACTCTACTCTAGCCAAACACAAGAGAAAAAACTGCAGCCCTACCTCCCCAAATAAAGGCCAAGACTTAGACTTCCACCTTGCCAGGCTGTAATGAGGCTACTGAGTCCCTTACCACACACCCCTGTCAAGAGAAAAATTAAGTGGGTAGGTGGGGCTTTCATCCCCTCGGAGCAGTAAAAAGACCCCCTCCTTCAATCACCCCTCCTTGGATCTACTACTCAGGGAACCTTTGTTAAATACAGATTCAAATTATGTAACTTTTTTTTTTTAATACAAAAGCCTTTTTATATGGGAGATAAAGTAAAACTATCTCAATATGCTTTACACGGTCCTTTTCCATTTTCATTTTGGTAACCTCCCCAGCTTCTCTCTTTCCGTTGCCTCCTTATGTACTAATCACCCCAGCTAATGTGGAGTGTATATAGTTCCCCAAATTCCAATGTTCATTATGCTTGTGTGTTTGCCACTGTTGTTTTATTTCACTATCTTGAATATCCTTTCCTGTTTTGGCTGTTGAACTATTAAGGCCCTGCTCAAATGTTGTCTTGTTGAATTTTCCTACTGGCTCTCAGGCAGAGTCAATGGGCCCTTAAACCTTTTTTCATAATAATACCTTTGACACCATATTGTATAGTAATTATCTGTTTATGCGTCTGTCTCCCCCACTAAATAATGCATTCCTAAATGGCAGTGATGTTTCTCCAGTGCCTGGCATAGGGCCTATCCATAGTGAGTCCTCAACAATGAATAAAATAACTTTATTATATATATATAAATTATTTAATGTTTACCCAAAATCATTTTGGAAGGAGAGAAAGCAGTCTCTAGTCTTTAGAATTACTCTCATGCCTATACAATAAAAAATTAAAAATAAATTTTAAGTAAAAGTATAGCTGGTAGTATGTATTTGTTTTCAGATTGACATTTCCTTTTAATTTTCTTCTGCACACAGGTCATTTTAGCTTTTAAATTTAATAGCATCCATACAAGAAAGACATCATTATATAATGGAAAAAGCATGGGCTTTGGAGTCAGACCTAAGTTTAAAGCTTGGTTTGGCTCTGGTGCTATTTGTATTTTCTAAAAATGGCCAGTGTCCCTGCTGAGCCCTGCTCAAATAGCAAAAACAAATCTGTTTTCAGCCAGAAAGTTTTGTGGTGGCTTGTTACATAGCAATAGATAACCAGATTAGATTTTGGTACCAGAAGTGGGATGCTTAACAAAACCTAAAATATGTGGCTTTGACACTGGGTGGACCTTGAGGACAGCATTAGTGAAAACCTAAAGGGCCGCAAAGATTGTTAATAGAAGCCTGATCTCCTTTGAGGGGACTGTCTGTGAGGGGTTAAAGAAAAATGAGGAAAATCCTATTGGAACCTGGAGGAAAGTAGACCTTTGTTAAGAACTAGAGGAAATTAAGCAACGTTGTCACCTGTGGTAATATGGAAATAGGAAATGTACCTAATGAACCAGCTTATTTCATTAGAGATTCCCTTGCAATGCGTTAAAGGCACCAACTGGCTCTTTTAGTTGCTTATAATAAAAGAAGAGAAGAGAGAGAGAAGGTGAATAATTAAATAAAATTATCTCATTCCTGGTTTTTCCAGACCAAATGATGTTAAAATTAAGAAATGGCTTTTATACACTGATTAAATTTAGGATGCTCTCAGGAAAGATGTTCTAAAGATGAAGCCAAGGACATGACTCTGAAAGTCTCTAGTAAGACCTCAGATTTAAGGTGGTACCTCAAGCAGACAAAGACCTCTAAGAATCTATTTTGCTAAACAATAGGATTCTTGCAGGTCTTCTTTGCTAAAACAAGAGATTTCTATAAATCCTTAGTGTATTGTCCTATAGCAGCCTTATAAGACCAAGACAGAGATGGACTTATCTTGAAGAAATCTGTTCATGTGGTTTTAGTTTAATGGAATACATAAACCTTAATAAAAGAATCATCAAAAATCCAGAAAATTTTCAGGCGAATTGTACCAATGGACACACTGCAAGTCTGGATTAAAAGGAACAGAAAGTTTAAAATGAAAAGCCTTAGGACTCCTGAACTTCTATGAGCAGCAGTCAGACTGAGAAAACCTGGTTTCAAACACAGATAATTTTTTATGGAAAAGGAAGAATGACTCAAGGCAATCTAGAGTTCAGAGGGTGGAGTCAAGAGCTGTGGTGAATCATTCCTAGGCCATTAAGACTGTGTCTGTATCATGGAATAAGCTTCAAAATTGCTATGGACCAGTGGATCTAGAATGGTTACTTCATACAAAGTCCCACCATTATATGCTGGATTTCTGGGGAGAAGAAATTTTTTTCTAATTCCTAAGTCTTTAAGTCCAGAGGAACTACCCCTGAGGAAATTTATCCACACGCAGAACTGTTTTAGACCACAAAATCCTGAATCTCAAGTCCAAGTCTGTTGCTATAAGGGAAGAAAGCTTGGGAGTCTTGGGGGAAAGAATGAATGTGGCTTTTAACTTTTTATTTTGAAATAATTTCAAACTTACAATAAAGTTGCAAAAATAATATAAAAACAACACATAGAACTCTAATGTTCCCCCATCCCAGATACCAAAATTGACTATTAGTATATTGCCACATTGTTATATCATTCTCTCTCTCTATTTTCTGACCATTTGAGAGTAGATGCATACATGATGCTCCTCTAACACGTAACACTTTGCTGTACATTTCCTGAGAACAAGGACACTCACCACTTATTAACCACCCTGCATACAGATTTTAAGTTCAAGAAATTTAGTATTGCTATAAAGCATATAGTCCATATTTCAATTTTTTCAGTTACCCCAATAATGGCTTTTGGGGCATTTTCTCCTTCATTATTAGATCTAGTTACGGATCATGTATTGCATTTAATTGTCATTGTCTCTTTGTTGACATATGTTGAATGAGTGTGTTTTGCATATGGGAGGGATATGAATTGTTGTGGACAGAGGAGAGACTATGGCAGATTGTGTTTTTCAAAAATGGCCATAGGGAGACTTCCGGGAAGATAGCTGACAGCTCAAGATTAGCCCTGCTCCGCAGAAAAGTTACAGAAGGGACAGGAGGGCGACTGAGGTGGCAATTCGGAAGTGCTGCTGACCTGAGAGAGCCTTCTGCACCACATGCGGCAGCCCTGGTTGCAGAGGCCGAGCAACTGACAGGCAGAAAGCTGGAGCCATGGGGCCTGTGGGACCATACGGATGAGAACACAGGACTAGGAAGTATGCCAAGGCTGCATTCCTTGGGCGCGCTACCCTCACCAGTGTAACCCTGTGACTGGCGACTAACCCCACACCCCATGTACCTGAACCTCACCACCTGCTCCCTTTCCCTGCGCTCCAGGTGCCCCCACCCCACCAGCCCCTAGTGCACATACCTGCCCCACACCCCCACTCCAAGTGCAGCCCAACCCACCTCTCCTGCAGCCCTCCTGAGCACTAACTTCCCCTCCCTGCAGGCTGTTGCCAGCACATAAAGGTTGTGGACACTCACTTCCATACCTAGGCTACCCCTGCCCCTTGCCCATAGTGTCCCATAGCCTCACCCTGCCCTCCTAGAGCTCAGTGCATCCCTTTACTGTACTTCCAGGCCCACGCATGCGCATGGGCTCCCAATTACATCATTCAGCTTTGGGAACCGCACTTAACAGCAGTCCAAGAACCATGCATGGACACACTCCTCAGCCTCACTTCCCAGCTCTTTTTGTTTTTTTACAAATTGCAATCTATTTAAACTTTAATTTGTGCATTTGTGGTAAATTTATGACTACAAAACGCTTTTTTTTTAGAATGACATAGTTAAAGGCACATTTCATTTGAATGCATAGTGTACCATTCTAAAATATCCTAATTTCCTTACAAAGTGCTTGAGCAGTCACTTACACATACATATATATATATATATATGAAATATATTTATACTCTAGTTTAAAATTTAAATCTGACTAAAAATATATATATATTTAAAACTACAGAAAAATTAGTGCTTTTTTCGGCTTAATTGTGTGAATATATCCTGCCCTCTAATTTTTTTAGTGATTGACTTCAATTAAAAAAAACTATGTACACTGTGTAGTTACAAAATGCTGTGTCAGTTTTTAATGCTAAAAGCCTATTTCAGACATTGCTTTCTATGCATATTTAGAACCAAAGAAGGTGAGAACACTGTACCTCAAAAGTATGTAGTGTTTTTTTTAATGTTGTTATTAACACTGTTTAAATTAAAAACAGACAATTAAGCTAAGTTCTTCTATTGTCCTTTGCCAAAGAAGTTAAGTGGAATTTTAAAATAACTTTAAATGGTATATTGTTCATGCTTTCTATAAGACTTTCCCCCTAAGATTTGGGTAATAATCAATGTCAGAGAGGTACTATGAATTATCTTTGAACAATTTGAATTCTTCTTCAGAGTACAATAAAAACACACCAATATACCGTGGGGCAAGGCTAAAATATTTATAAATGTTTTTAGCCCAACTCCTTTAAATCAATGTGCTTTTCTTTTCTCATAGGATATAATGAACAATTTTTAAAAGATGAGCTCAGTGTGATTAAATGATTAATTCAATATAGTAAGTTAATAAGTTGATATTCCTGAGGTATGAGGACCCCAACATGCTAAGTACAGGATCAAAGATGTTATTACTGAATTAAGAAATTGAGAAACTGCCAACCTGTGCAGCCAGGTCACATCTGCTCCCAATCCACAAAGGGCGTAATGCCGACCTGCTGCCACAGCTCTGTGCATGTGCACAAAAGGCCCCATCCTTAGACCAGCACATACCAGGTTTACCCACCCCAGACTGGTGCATCCGCACAGCTACATCCTCCCTGGCCACTGGACACCCATGTTCACAAGCATCAGCATAACATCCCCAACCTGTGCCCATACCTGCCTTGAAACAAATCCTCACACTGAGTGCTCCATCCCATGCCCTGCTCCCTGCTGTACAACCATCTCGCAGACACAAGGCCTTAGACTACTGAAAGAAATCAACTCCCAAAGTAAATCAATCAAGATATTTACATGCGACAGGACAGCAGAAGATCACTAAGCATATCACAATGAAGACAGATATAGTCTGGCCTAATGACCAAATTAAAACACCAGAGGAGACACAGATGTTGGGACAACTATTCAAAGATGTTCATACAACTCTACTTAATAAAATAAGTGGGATAGCAAATGACATAAAGGAGATCATGAAGACAGTAGAAGACCAAAGAAGAATTTGAAAGAATAAATAGAAAAATAACAGAAATCACAGAGATTAAAGACTCTGTTGACCAAATAAAAAACATACTAGAGGCACACAACACCAGATTTGAGGAGACAGGAGAAAGAATAAGTGATAGAGAGGACAGGATAATTGACCTTGAAGACTCAAAACAGCAAATGGCAATAAAGATGGAAAAAATTGAATAGGAACTCAGGGAAATTATATTACAAAACAAAGCACACAAATAGAAGAATAATTGGTTTCCCAGAAGGAGAAGAGAGGAGTAAAGGGCTAGAAAGAGTAGTTGAGGATATAATGGGGGAAAACTTCCCAACCCTCATAAGGACATAAATATACACGTCAAAGAAGCCCAAAGAACTCCAAACAGAATAAATCCAAATAGGCCTTCCCCAAGGCACATACTAATCAGTCTGCCAAATGTTGAAGAGAAGCAGAAAATCCTGAGAGCAGCAGGAGAAAAACAATGTACTACATACAAGGGAAATCAAATAAGACTGAGTTCAGACTACTCAACTAGCACCCTGGAGGTGAGAAGGCAGTGGTATGATATATTCAAAATCCTGAAAGAGAAAGATTTCCTGCCAAGAATTCTGTACCCAGCCAAACTGTCCTTCAAAACTGAGGGTGAGATTAAAATTTTCACAGACGAAGTCCTGAAAGAATTTGTCAACAAGAGACTGACCCTATAAGAAATACTAAAAGAGTTCTGCTGGCTGAAAAAAAAAAGACAGGAGAGGGAGGTCTGGAGGAGGGCACCGAATTAAGGAGTACCACTAAGGGTAATTTAAATAATGCAAAGAGAAAGAGGGAAAAAAATATATAGATCTGACAAATAAAATTAAAAAGATAAGATGGTGGAATCAAGAAATGCCTTTTCAGTAATAACTTTGAATGTTAATGGACTATACTTACCAATTAAAAGATACAGATCGGCAGAATGGATTAAGAAACATAATCCAGCTATATGCTCCTTACAAGAGACTCATCTTAGACACAAGGATACAAATAGATTGAAAGTAAAAGGATGGAAAAAGATTTTCCATGCAAGTTGTAACCAAAAGAAAGCAGGAGCAGCTATATTAATATCAGACAAAATAGACTTTAAAGGTAAAGACATTATGAGAGATAAAGAATGACACTATATACTAAATAAAGGGTCAATTCATCAAGAATATATAACAATCATAAGTGTTTATGCTCCCAATCAAGGAGCTCCAAAGTTCATGAGACAGGCACTGGCAAAACTGAAGGGAGTGATAGATGTTTCAACAGTAATAGTAGGAGACTTCAATACACCACTCTCCTCTATAGATAGAACAACCAGACAGAAGATGAACAAGGAAATAGAGAAGTTAAATAACTTGATAAATGAATTAGACCTAACAGATATATATAGGTCATTGCACCCCAAAGCACAAGGTTTCACATTCTTCTCTAGGTTTCACATTGCTCATGGAATATTCTCCAGGAGAGGTCATATGCTGGGGCACAGAACAGGTCTTTATAAATTTAAAACTATTGAAATAATTCAAAGCACTTTCTCAGATCACATTGGGATGAAGCTGGATCTCAATAATCACCAAAGAATGAGACCATTCACAAATATATGGAGATTAAATAACACATTCTTAAGGAACCAATGGGTCAAAGAAGAAATTGCTAGAGAAATCAGTAGCTATCTGGAGATGAATGAAAATGAGAATACAACTATCAGAACTTATGGATGCAGCAAAGGCTGTACTGAGAGTGAAATTTATTGCCTTAAATGCCTATATTAAAACACAAGAAAGAGCAAAAAGCAAGGACTTAACAACAAACCTGGAGGAACTTGAGATAGAACAGCAAACTAACCCGAAGGCAAACAGAAGAGAAACAGCAAAGATTAAAGCAGAGAAAAATGAATGGGAGAACAAAAGAACAATAGAAAAAATAAAAAAACCCAAAAGTTGGATCTTTGAGAAAATTAATAAAATTGATGGGCCTCTAGCAAGAGTGACAAAGAAAAAAAGAGAGAGGATGCAAATAAATAAAATCAGAAATGAGAAGGGGTGCAATACCACAGATCCTGAAGAAACAAAAGAAATCATAAGAGGATAGTATGAACATCTATACACCAACAAACTAGACAACTTAGATAAAATGGACAAATTCCAGGAGACACACAAACAAGCTATACTTACTCAGGAGGAAATAGAACATCTGAACAAATCAATCACAAGTAAAGAGATTCAATCAGTAATCAAAAATATCCCTACAAAGAAAAGCCCAGGGCCAGATGGCTTCATCGGGGAATTTTATCAAACATTCCAGAAAGCACTAACACCAATCCTCCTCAAACTTTTCCAAAAAATTTGAGGGAAAAGGAACTCTACCTAACTCATTTTATGAAACTAATATCATTTTTTCTATAAAACTAACTCTTTCAAAAAATTTTTTACAAAAATTTTTGGCTTTACAAAACAACCATTCATAAAATACACGATTCCCAAACATCACTGCACCACCAACACTTTCACTGGTGTAGAATATTCTTTACAATTGATGATAACACTTTTTGTAATTCAATGATTTTTTAACAGTAGTTACATTTGTTACAACTGATGAAAGATCATAAAAGTAGTACTGTAACTATTGTTCATAGTTTACATCGGGTTTTTTCTTTATATTCCTGATCTATTATTTATTTTTTCATGCATGTTTTTATTATTCATCTATCCATACACAGCATAAAGGGAGTGCCAAGGTTTTTATAATCACATGGAAACACTATAAAAGAAATATGTAATACAGTCACTATCAAAGATCAGGGCTAATTTCAGGAATTTCCTTCTGCCTATACTAATACACTATAAACTAAAAAGAAACACCTATATAATGAGACAGTATTCATACTCATTTATTAAATTCTAATTTTTCAGTTATACCTCTTTGCTCTCATTTGATCATTCTCTCAACCTTCAGGGACATCTGGGCAATGCCCATTCTAGCTTCTCTGTACTGTAGGTGGTGTTGATCTTATGCAGAAGTGGAATTAAACCAGCAGATGAAGCTAATATCATTTTAATACCAAAATTGGGTAAAGATGCTATAAGAATGGAAAACTACAGGCCAATCTCCCTAATGAATATAGATGCAAAAATTCTCAATAAAATATTAGCAAATTGAATCTAACAGCACATTAAAAGAATTATACACCATGAGCAAGAGGGGTTTATACCAAGAATGCAAGGATGATTCAACATAAGAAAATCAATTAATGTAATACAGCACATTAACAAATCAAAAGGGAAAAATCACATGATCATCTTGATTGATGCTGAAAAAGCATTTGACAAAATTCAACACCTTTTCTGATAAAAACATTCCAAAAGATAGGAATCAAAGGTAACTACCCCAATATGATAAAGGGAATATATGAAAAACTGATAGTCACCATCATACTCAATAGAGAGAGACTGAAAGCTTTCCCCCTAAGATCAGGTACAAGACAAGGATGCCCACTATCACCACTGTTATTCAACATTGTGCTAAAAGTTCTAGCTAGAGCAATCAGGCAGGCCAAAGATATAAAAGGGATCCAAATTGGAAAGGAAGAAGTAAAACTTTCATTATCTGCAAATGATATGATACTATACTTGGAAGATTCTGAGAAATCTACAGCAAAGTTACTTGAGCTAATAAACAAATTCAGCAAAGTGGTGGGATATAAAATTAATTTGCAAAAATCAGTAACATTTCTATACACAAGCAATAACCTAGAAGAGGAGTCAGTTAAGGAAAAAATTCCATTCAAAATAGCAACTATGAGAATCACATACTTAGGAATGAACTTAATTAGGGACGTAAAGGACTTGTACACAGAAAACTACATAACATTGCTAAAAGAAATCAAAGGAGATCTGAATAGGTGAAAAGACATTCCCTGCTCATGGATAGGAAGGCTAGTATACTTAAGATGTCAATTCTCCCCACGTTGGTCTACAGATTCAACACAGTATCAAAATTCCAACAACCTACTTTGAAGATTTGGAAAAGCTAACTACCAAATTCATCTGGAAGGGAAAGAGACCTGAATAGGCAAAAGCATCCTAAAGAGAAAGAATGAAGTGGGAAGATTAACATTCCCTGACTTTAAAACCTATTATAAAGGCATAGAGGTCAAAACAGCATGGTACTGACACAAAGACAGAAGCATTGACCAACAGATTCGAATTAAGAGTTCAGAAATAGACCACCAAATCTATGGTCAACTGACTTTTGACAAGGCCCCCAAATCCTTCTGATCTGGGACAAAATAGCTTTTTGAATAACTGGGCATGGATGAGCTGGATATCAATAGCCAAGAGAATGAAATAGAACTCCTAGCTTATGCCCTACACAAAAATTAACTGAAAGCAGATCAAACACCTAAATATAAGAACTAGCAACACAAACCTTCTAGAAGAAAATGTAGGGAAACATCTTCAAGACCTAGTAATAGGAGATAGCCTCCTAAACTTTACACCCAAAGCACAAGCAACAAAAGAAAAAATAGATAAAGGGGGAACTCCTCAAAATCAAATGCTTCTACACCTCAAAAGACTTTTTCAAAAAGGTGAAGAGGCAGCCAACTCAATGGGAGGAAGTATTTGGAAATCACATATCAGCAAAAGGTTTGTACAAAGAAATCATACAACTCAACAAAAAAGAACAAACAACTCAATTATAAATGGGCTAAAGATATGAATAGGCATTTTTCTGAAGAGCAAATACAGATGGCTCAAAAGCATATGAAGAGATGCTCATTTTAACTGGCTATGAGGGAAATGCAGGTCAAGACTACAATGAGATACCACCTCACACCTATAAGAATGGCTGCTATTAAACAAACAGCAAACTATAAATGTTGGAGAGGATGTGGAGAACTGGGACACTTATGAATTGCTGCTGGGAATGCATAATGGGGCAGCCACAATGGAACACTGTTTGGTGGTTCCTTAGGAAACCAAATATCAAGTTTCCCTATGGCCCAGCAATAGCACTACTTGGTATATACCCAGAAGAGCTGAAAGCAACGACACAAACAGACATTTGCACACCGATGTTCCAAGCAGCATTATTCACAATCACGAAAGGATGGAAACAAACCAAATGCCCATCAACAGACGAGTGGATCAAGAAAATGTGATATAAACATAGGATGTAATATTATGCAGCAGTAAGGCAAAATGACATCCTGAAGCACATGACAAGATGGATAAGCCTTGAGTTCATAATGCTGAGCAAAATTAGCCAGACAGAAAAGGACAGATATTATATGATTCCACTTTAATGACAAGCATAAAGGCATAATCAGAGGCTTATAATACAGAATATAGGGAACTCAGAGGTACATAGAAGCTAGAGATGGGTGAAGCATTAGGTAATGAGGTTGAATTAAGGGACTAGATAGGAGCAAAGGTGATTCTCTAGTGGGTCTAGAAGTAATATTACCATATTGAAGATGAACAAGATTGAAAGGGGTTGTAGAGACCTACATGTTCCACTGACTCACACTAGAAATATGAATGAGATCTTGTAAGAATTACTTCAAAGATATGAGTCTTGTATAAAGAGTGTTTAAGTCCAGGGTACAGGGGGAAAACTGCTATTGCATACTATGAGTGATGTTCAAAAGGAAAGCATCAGCACTACCACAGCAACAGCAGAGGTAAATAATGGGGTGAGGGACAAAAGTTAAGAGGAGGTTTAGACTTCCTATTTGGAGGGTGTGTTTATTGGTTTTCTGTCTATTGGAAACAATGAAATTATCTAAAAATGAGAATGTTGATGGACTGTAGACTTTGGGCCATCTAAATGATGCCCGATGAATGCAGGTGGCTGAAGAATGCACTGACAAAGAAGTAGATTGGTCAGTGATGGTGTATGCTTATGAACAATAGTTGTGCTGCTACAAAAAAGGAGCAACATCGTGAGGCATGCAACAATGTGAATACACACGTGGGACATTAAACAATGCAATGCAACGGTCACCTTTAGAAAATGCTTAAAAGAAAACAGGGGCATAGATTCTAAGCTTATACAGCAGACACATTCAGTCCAGGTTGGTGATTATTATTTCTGGATTTTGAGAGGCTGTTTTATATTTATAACCTGATATTTAGAGATAAGAACGAAGCTGAACAGATTGGGGTTAAACTAATTCAGAACATAGGGGTAAGGAAGACAGTGTCTATATTTTAGAACCATACATATACTCTTTGAGACCAATAGAAGAAAGGCTTATTTGATTTGGAACTGAAATTTTCTACAGTGCATAATCTAATTCAGCCTTTCTATACAGCTCATTTGAACAACTGAAACACAGGAAGCACAGAATGAGAAAGAGGTCCTTTAATACTGTATAGATTATTATAAGGCCTGGAAACATTCTAGAGTATACTAAGCAGATAATCAAAAAGTATTGGCAAAGCCCCCTGAGGGAGGGGAGAAAGATTATGAAACTATTAAGCCTTAACATCAGGGAATCCCCTGATACTGTGTCAAACTTTAGGGGTACCCAAACTATTAAACCTTAACATCAGGGAATCCCCTGATATTGTGTCAAACTTTACGGATACCCAAATAGGCCATGCCCTCAATCATGAGGCTTACTCTTGTGAAGCTTATGTAGGTAGCGGAGAAGCTTAGACTATCTATAGGCATGCCTAAGAGTTACTTCTGGAGGACCTCTGTTGTTGCTCAGATTTGGTGTGGCCACAGTCTCTGTAAGCCCAACTTTGCAAGTGATAGCATTGCCCTCCCCCCAGTATGTGGGACATGACATTCAGGGGTGAAAGTCTTCCTGGCGTTGTGGGTGAGGACTCCCAGGGATGAATCCAAACCTGACACCGTGGGATCAACAATTACATCTTGACCAAATAGGGGAAAAGAAGTATAATTCATAAAGTATCACTGGCAGAGAGAGTTCAAATAGTGTCGAGAGGCTACTCTGGAGGTTGCTCTTATGCAATTTCAAGTAGATTTTGCTACCTATCATAACCTGCCAACCCCCAACCAGGACCATTCCAGCCAATCCTAAAGAACATCTAGAGCAGTATATAAGATTATACAAGGGTTTCAGGCACTAGAGTAACTTTCCAGAAACCTACAACCTCCAGATGGGTCCCTGGTCCAGATAAGTCCTGAAACCTAGCCTAGCCTCTCTAGAACATCAGATAGTTCCATCTCCCTACCTCATATTAGTGACAGACCCTTCCAATATAAAAATTTAGAACTGCCATAGCCCAAACAACCCAAAGAGAGGTGTGGATAGATCAAAGGTGATGGTGGAATTATACATAGAAGATAGGACTTAACAAATGAATATGAATGCTGAATCATTAAATTGATATCTTTCAGTTTCTAGTATTTTAGAGCAGCTAGAAGTAAAAACCTAAAATTATGTAATTACAATCCATGTCAAAGTCTGAAATATGTTCTACAACTAATTGTACTGATGTGCTTTGAAATTTATAGCTTTTTTGTATAGATGTTATTGTTCACAAAAAAAGGAAAGAAAAGTCGATTGTGATAATAAAAAAGTATTAAGCCCTCTAGCCTCCTATATTCTGGAGCAGCTAGATGGAAAAATCAGAGAGGATCATATGGTAGCCCATGACAAACTCTGGGATCTATTCTGTGACCACTTTTTGAGGAGTGCTTTGAAAACTATTGCTTTTATATTTCTTTGCCTTGCATATATGTTATACTATACAATAAAAAAAAGTTTAAAAAAGTGGCCATAGCCAGTTTACTAGTGGGCTTATAAGTAATATTGCCATGTTGAAGGTGAACATGATTGGAAGTTGTATAGAGCCATGTATTGCACCAATTAATACTACAAATATAAATATGTTTTTTCATGAACTACTTCAAAGGTAAGAATCTTGTAGAGTCAATAACAGAGGGGTATGGAGTAAAACTACTACTGCATGTTATGGTTTATATACAACAGGAAGACATCAACATTAACACAGCAATCCTAGAGCTAAAAATTGGAGGGAGGGAAACAAGAGTAAGGGGAGGTTTGGACTTTCTATCTGGTCAGGTTGTGTTTATCAGTTATTTTTCTCTTTGCAGCAATGAAAATCGTCTAAAATTGAGAGTGCTGGTGACTGCACCACTGAGTGAGGATAATGTGAGACATAGTTTATTGACTTTGGACATTATACATGATGACTGTGCCAGTTTGAAAGGATTATGTATCCTAGAAAAGCCATGTTTTAATCCTGATCCATCTTGTGGAGGCAGCCATTTTTTAAAAATCCCTATGCAGGATTGTATGTTGGAAACTTGATTAGATTATCTCCACAGAGATGCGACATGCCCAATTGTGGGTATTAACCTTTTTTTTTTTTTCATCACCGTGATCATTTTTTTTTTTTTACTAATTAAAAAAAATTAACAAACAAAACATTTAGATATCATTCCATTCTACATATACAATCAGTAATTCCTAATATCATCACATAGTTGCATATTCATCATTTCTTAGTACATTTGCATCGATTTAGAAAAAAAAAAAAAAAGACAACAGAAAAAGAAATAAAATGATAATAGAGAAAAAAAGACTATACATACCATACCTCTTACCCCTCGCTTTCATTTACCACTATTTCAAACTGAATTTATTTTAACATTTGTTCCCCCTATTATTTATCTTTATTCCATATGTTCTACTCTTCTGTTGATATAGTAGCTAAAAGGAGCATCAGACATAAGGTTTTCACATTCACAGAGTCTCATTGTGAAAGCTCTATCATTGTTCAATCATCATCAAGAAACATGGCTACTGGAGCACAGCACTACATTTTCAGGCAATTCCCTCCAGCCTCTCCACTACATCTTGAACAACAAGGTGATATCTACTTAATGCATAAGAATAACCTCCAGGATAACCTCTCGACTCTGTTTGGAATCTCTCAGCCATTGACACTTTGTCTCATTTTACTCTTCCCCCTTTTGGTCGAGAAGTTTCTCTCAATCCCTTGATGTTAATTCTTAGCTCATTCTAGGGTTTTTCTCAGTCCCTTGATGCTGAGTCTCAGCTCATTCCAGGATCTCTGTCCCACATTGCCAGGAAAGTCCACACCCCTGGGAGTCATGTCCCACGCAGAGAGGGGGAGGGTGGTGAGACTGCTTGTCATGCTGGCTGGAGAGAGGGGCCACATCTGAGCAACAAAAGAGGCTCTCTTGGGGGTGGTATTAACCTTTGATTAGAGGGAGATGTGACTCCACCCATTCCAGGTGGGTCTTGATTAGTTTACTGAAATCCTTTAAAAGAGGTAACATTTTGCGGAAAGTTTCAGAGCCACAGGAACCATGAGAGCCACACAGCCATAGACCTTTGGAGATGAAGAAGGAAAATGCCCCTGGGGGATCCTCATGAAATAAGAAACCTGGAGAGAAGGGTAGCAGATGTTGCCATGTTTGCCTAGTACATTTCCAGTTGAAAGAGGAACTTTGAATGTCATTGGCTTTCTTGAACCAAGGTTATCTTTTTCTGGATGCCTTAGATTGGACATTTCTATAGCCTTGCTTTAATTTGGACATTTTCACAGCTTTGAACTGTAAACTTACAATTTATTAAAATCCCCCTTTTAAAAGCCATTATATTTCTGGTATATTGCATTCGGCAGCTTGCAAACTAGAACAATGCCCAATGAATGGAGGTGGCTGAAGGATACACTGACTGAGAAGTAGAATGGTGAATTGTGGTGTATACATATGATGAAATATCGTGTGGCTAAAGAAAGGAACGAAGTATTGAGGCATGCAATGAGTTGATGGACCTTGGGGACATTATGTAGTCCCAAATAAGCCAGAAACAAAAGAGCAAATATTGTATGGTCTCTTTTAGAAAATATCTATATGAATATGGTCAGATATGGTGTGGCTGCAGGAAGGAACAAAGTCATGAGGCATACAACAAAGTGAACAGACCTTGGGGACATTACATGGTGCAAAATAAGCCAGAAACAAAGGAACAACTACTGTATGATCTCTTTTAGAAAATACTTACAAGAAAATTTGGGCCAGATTGTAAGCTCTTATAGCAGTCACATTTAGTCCAGAGCTCTAAATATTATTTCTAGATTTTGAAATGCTGTGCTATATATTTATAACCTGGTATCTCCCTTTGGCTACCTGTGTGACACTTAAGACTCAGAGTTGGAATCTGCAGGTCTGCAAGTCAGCATTACTACATACAAGAATGATTAAGGGACCAAAAAAGAGATCAGGCTCCAATTAGAGATAAGAACAAAGCTGATCTGGTCAGGACTAAGGTAAATAAGAATACAGGGGTAAGGAGACATTGTCTGTTTTTTAGAACTTTATCTACTGTAGGAGACCAAAGGAAGAGACATTTATTTTGTCCAAAACCTAAATTTTCTGTAGCACACAATCTAACTCACCTATCTGGATAGCTCATTTAAACAACCCAAACACATGGAGCCCAGAATGGGAATGAGGGCTTGTAATTTTGTATATTTTAAGGTAATACCCAGATATGTCCCAGAGTATATTGGGCAATTAATTAAAAAGTATTGGCAAAGTACCTTGAGGGATGGGAGAAAAACATGGAACTCTTAAGCTTTACCACCAGGGAAACTTCTGATACTGTCTCAAACAGTAGGGACTCCCAAGTCAATAGGCCAAGACCTTAATCTGGAGGCTAACTTTGTGAAGCTTATTTCTGTACAAGTAAAGCCAAGCCTACCTATAGTTATGCCTAAGAGTTACTTCCAGAAAACCTCTTTTGTTGCTCAGATGTGGCCTCTCTCTTTAAGCCCAACTCTGCAAGTAAAATAATTACTCTCCCCCTTATATGGGGCATGAAATCAAGGGTTGAAAGTCTCCTTGGCAATATGGGACATGACTCCCATGGATGAGCCTAGCTCTGGCACCACAGGATCAACAACACCTGCCTGACCGAAAGGTGGAAAAGAAATGTAACAAAATAGGTATCAGTGGCTAAGAGAGTTAAAATAGAGTTGAGAGGCTATTCTGGAAGCTACCCTCATGCAAGCTTCAGCTAGATATTGCTAATTACCACAGTTTGCCAACCCCCAACCAAAACTATCTCTTATTATCCCTAAATAACACCTGGGGCTCCATCTGAGAGTCTACAAAAGTTTCACATACTAAGATTACTTTCCAGAATTCTAAAACCTCCATATGGTTTCGTAGGCCAGATAAGTCCTGAAACCCAGCCTCTCCAAGAACATCAACCAGTTCCATCCCCCTATCCTATATTATTGACACCCATTTCCAACACGAAAAGTTAAAATGGGCAGAGCCCAAAACTCCCTAAAGATTCGGAGAAGGATCAAAGGAGGAGTTATAACAGAGAAGACAGTATTTAACAAGTGAGTATGACTGCTGAATCATTATATTGATATTTCTTTGTCTCCAGCACGTTAGAGCAGCCAGAAGGAAAAACCTAAAATTGTGGAATAGTAACCCATACCAAACTCAGAAATCTGTTCTGTGACTACTTGTTACAATGTACTTTGAAATTTATTTCTTTTTGAATATATATATTTCACAATAAACAATGTTTAAAAAAATAGCCATAGCAATATTTGTTCCCTTTCTTTCAGAACTCCACCACTCTTCCATCAAGAGTTAGAATCTATTTCCCTTCCCTTAACCCTTGGTAGGCTTGTGATTATTTCAACCAATAGATTATGGCATAAATAATGCTATATGATTTTCATGGCTTCATCATAAAAAGGATACAACTTCCTCCTGGCTCTATCTATGGTCACTTGGTCTTGAAATCTGGTCAGATACTGTGAGGAAGCCTAAACTGCATGGAGAAGCCACTTTTAGATGCTATGGCCAGCAACCCCAGCAAATATTCCAGACAACATCCAACAACTGCTGATCTTATGAAAGAATTAGCCCTCAGATGATTTTAAACTTCAGCCTTCAAGCTGTGCTAGCTGATGCCAAGAGGAGAGCTTTCTGCATTGAGCGCTACCTAAATTGGAGATTCATGAGCAAAATAAACACAGCCAGCCACAGGATGATTTGTTATGCAACCACAGATAACCGGAATTCCTTAATATATGCACATAGAGTATTTCTGTTATAATGGGATATCAGTAAATGCTATCTAGTATTATTTCAACTTATTTCCATCAAATTGTTCAAGCTTTACTACTTTGTACAAACTCCCTTTCAAAGTAAGTGTGTGAAACATGCATTTATACACACAGAGCTATATGCATACATATAAAATCTGATTAATCTCCAGTGATTCTTGCTTCTTGTATTTATGTCCTTGTGTAGCCTTCTCCCACACCAAATAGGGCTGGCCTGTATAACCAAAGGAATATCGTAGAAATGATCTGTCTGAAGCTGGATCAAAAAAGACATTGCTGCTTTTGCATTGATCTCTTCTCTTGGATCACTTGCTCTGGCGAAAGCCTAGTATATTCTGAGGATATGCAAGTGGCATTAAAGGGAAGGTAATATAGTAAGAAACTGAGACCTCTTGCCTCACTAACTTACCAATGCTATGAGTGAGCTATCTTGGAAATGGATTCTCCAGCCCACTCAGACTTCAGATTACTGCAGTTCCAGCTGATATCCTGACTGCATCCTTCTGGGCAATCTTGAGCTAAAATCACCCAGCTAACCTGCTCCTGTAATTCCTATCCTACAGAAACTGTATGAGATAAAAAATATTTATTATTTTAAACCATTAAGGTTAGGACAATTTATTATGCAGCAATAGTTAATAGGTATATCGACTTTGTTTAGGCTATAGGGAAGACAGTGATTCAAGATTGAGGGTTGTTTTAGGGTCATTGTGGAAGGCCAGGAGTGGGGGTATGGACTTGAAGGTGCTGATGAGACAGTGTCTGAAATAAATGACCACGGTGTTCAGGGTGGAAAGGGAAGCAAATGAAACCAGAGAAGGCAAACAGACTTGGAGAACTTCACTAAAGGTGATGAGCAGGTTTGGTGAGGGTAATGGAGTGAGAAATCTGAAATTAAAGAAAGTTTTGCTTAGAGTGTGTAATATCTTGGTTAATGATTTCAGAGGTGGAATTTTGGAAAAAAAAGTGCAGTGTGTGACCACAAATGTGAGTGGTCAAATGGCAGTGGTGATGAAAGGTTTTTACACTGGTGAATTAATAAACAAAGCAGACAATGGAACAACCTAAACTGATGATAGGAGACAGGCAGAAATCTTCTTCCTAAGAATCTTGGAACGAGGGTGGAATAGAGGTTGCATGGTTTGATGGTGAAAGCCTCAATGCAGGGGGAGTTGGACTGGAAGTTGTAGTGAAGTTTGGAGAATGCTTAGTTCAAGATATTGAAGGTGGGGGAGAATGAAGACCTCCACTTGAGAGGGTTTCAAGGGCAGCAGTGCCCTGAAGGAAAACGTGAGATTTTAGAGAAGACAAAGATTAACAGCAATACTCTAGGAAGAGGTTAGATATATAAGGAATTTTTTTTTTTTTTTGCCATAGCTTAGGGATATTTGTAACTTAGTGGGAATTTTATTCTGCTGGCAGCTGGGATTCACTGGAAGGTATTAAAGAGGACCGATATTACTAAACTTTGAATTTTAGAAAGCTCATCCTGACAGTGGTGGCAGTGTAGTTGATGTGGTATGGGCAAGGGGTGCAGAGAGGTGCCTCTTTACAAAGAGGGCTGGTAAAAAGACCCATTCCACAGAGGTGATGAGGGTCCATAATCATCCCACTAAAACAGTAGCTCAGCTATATGGGAAACAAAAATTACAGTATTTAATGGAAGGTTAGGGAGAGGAAAGGAGGCAGTTGGCAAAGCAGTGGCCAGATCTTCCATTTCCTTTCTGAAGTCTTTCTAGATTGTTCAGAGTTTATGATCCTCCATTAAGCCTGGATATGTTAACTGTCAATTACCCCTAGTCTATCTTCCTTCTTTCATATTTACTTTTTTGGGGGGGTGGTGGTGGTGATGGTGCATGGTTCAGGAATTGAACCCATCTCCTGCATGAAAGGCGGGCATTCTAATCACTGAACTACCCGTGTACCCATATTTAGTTATCTTGATCTACTTTTATATTTTTTTGTTTTTGCTACTTCCAGTGTGGTAATAAACTTCCTGAAGGTAAGACTCTAAGGGTAGAGTTGTACAGCGGAAAGAGCGGAAAGTCAGAAGGGCTGGTTTCCATCCCTGTCCTGCCACGAAATTCCTGTGTGACTTTGGTTACTTCACTCGACTTCTTTAGACCAGGTTCTTTTTTTTTTTTCCTTTCCATTTAGAAAATGACTCTCTAAAGTTTTAACCATTTCAATTCACCTACCTGTACAATACCATGAACACATAACAGATACTTTCATGATAATAGTTAAAACTTACCTTCTCCAATATATCAATACAAAATTAGACTGGTGGATGGTGGGCATATAGGAGAAATTTTTATTTCAAGACTAATCTGCTTAGATAAAAGAGGAATGAAGTTTTGAGACAGGTATTATACTTCCATGTACTTTCCCAGACTAGAGGTAGTTGTAACTAATGTTTAGTAAGTCTTAGTTTTTCTTCTTTGGTAGAAAGTGTAGGTTAGCTCTCATTTTACTTACCACATATTTCCTGGAGCCAAAGTGCTTTAATTTGAAATCATGGCTTTGCTAATTACTAGCTTGTTATTTTGGGCAAGCTACTTAATGTTCCTGTGCCTTAGCTTCTTTACCCATAATATGAGGAAAAGTTTAAATCTACTTCACAAAGCTATTATGGGGATTAAACAAATTAACGTATGTAACTGCATCTCAGCAGAGAAAGCCCTGTGCAGGCATCAGCTATTATTTCTATTATATACTAGGCACTAGACTAGAGTACACAGGCCTGATTCTGCCCTCAATGTCTAGTCAGGAAGATTTTCAAGATATTCAGTGAGTGGTACAGTTGGAGAGGAAATACCTGTTTAATTCTAAGGGGGAAGGAAAGAACTATATAGGCTAAGATGCTAGACCCAAGAATTGCTTTTATAGTAGTCATTTTGAATGTTAATGGACTAAACTTACTAATTAAAAGACACAAACTGACAGGATGGACTAAATAATATGATCTAACTATATGCTGCTCACAAGAGACAGACCCAAGGATACAAACAGATTGAAAGTGAAAGGATGGAAATAGATTTTCTATGCAAGCTGGAACCAAAAGAAAGCACAAGTAGCTATAATAATATTATAAAAAATAGATTTTAAATCTTATATCATAAGAGATAAAATTTTCATGTTAATTGTAAAAACATTTCTATTTTCCTGAAATCAAAAACTTGAAAATGTTCAGTAACATAGGTCATTACTATAGAAAAGTTGATGTTTCTAATAACCTTCTCCTTGATATTTTAAGAATGTACACTGTTTTGATAGCTCATCAAATGGTATTTAAGTTAGCACTTAATACTTAGTATTCAAGAAACTCTAATATCTGTATCTGTAGATTTTTTTTTGGCGGTTTGCCTTAATTTTAAATTGATTTATGAAATTTATTGTACAAACACAGGTTTTACAATGATTATATATATATATTTTGTAGTTTTATTTTTTATTAGAGAAGGTGTAGAGTTGCAGAAAAGTCATGCATAAAATGCAGACAAAAGTAGATTTGATCTAACAAAAAAGAATCCCTAGTTCTTGACTGAGATGTCTCAACATGAAGATGCTAGTTCTTCCTAAATTGGGAATACAATGTGATCTCAATGAAAACACAAGCTTTCTTATGGAGCTAGATAAAGTGATGCTAAAGTTCACACAGAAAAATAAACATACAAGAATAGGTAGGAACACTGAAACTGAAGAGCTATGAGGGGGGCATAGGACTTACAAGTGTATCTACCATGAGAACAATGTGGTACTGCCCCATTCATCTACATACATTATGTATGCATGTATATATATGTATGGATATACATATACATGTAAAAAATATATATATATATATTTATATGTAATGTACAATGACAACACAGTTGTAGTGAGCTCCATGGAGAAACGGCTGGTTCCAGAATTAGGGCAGAGAAAATAAAAGATGAGCCTAAAACATCTTGCATGCCAGTATGTAAGGAAGATTAAATATTGTGTTAATGCCCTATAAATTTATTTATACATATAATACAATTGTAACAAAAATCCCACTATCTTTTTTTATGGAAAATCTAAAAAAAAATTTATTTATTTATTAAACATAACAACATACAAACATGAACATTCTTAACATGAGCGTTCCATTCTTGATACATAATCAATAACTCACAATATCATACAATGATTATGTTTTATTTAAGATGTCAAAAAATAAAGAGTACCATTCAGTTGCAATAATAAAAAAATTTTTTAAAAATTTAAAAAATAAAGGAAGGGGGAGGATAAATTCCTTGAGGGTGATCCTTAAGGAAGAAAATTAATTATTAACAACTGGGAATATGAAGCAGTCAGAGACAGAATGGGGAATGTGGTTTCTGACTACAAAAGAAATATGGTTAGCAGGAACAGAGGGGGAATATATAGTACATAAGAGATAGTATACAGTGGCTAACAGCAGCAGCATAACTTGGGAGTTCGTTACAAACACAGGATCTCAGGCCCCACGCCAGACTTATTCAATTAAAACCTGCATTTTAACAAGATCTGCAGTGGTTTTTATTGAACATTAAAGTTAAAAAACCACTCGTCCAGAGGATAGGCTCTGGAACCAAACTGCTAGGGTTCAAATGCTTTATCATTACTTATAAGCGTGTAACTTAGACAAGCTATTTAAACCTCCTTCTATGTGTCCATTTCTCATTTGTAACTAGGAGCAATAACAGGTTCCACCTTTTAAAGTTGTTGTAAGGACTAAATGAGTTAATATATGAAATATTTAGAATAGTACTTGGCACCTGATAAGCACAAGGATTACCTGTACTTATTCTCCAGCCTCGTTACTTATTCTGACATTGTTGTAGAGGAAAGGACAGTGGAGGTCAGAATAAAGTCCAGCTCCCTTCAATTTCTAGCTGTGTGACTTGAGTGAGTTATTGAATATCTGTGAGATTTTCTCACCCATAGTAGGGGGTTCCTTAACTTTACCTGCCTCCCTGGGATGCCCTGAGATTCAAATTAAAGAGTGCATGTTAAACAGCAAAACATTCTATTTAGGTTTCATTTACTATTCTTTCTCAACCTGTTTGAAACAGGAGTTCCTCTCATTTAGTGGGCAACAGATGAAAGAGAATGCAATGGCAGGTCAAGAATGAGGTGGATGGAGAGTCTGAAGATTAATCTGCCCCACTTCACGATTTTTTGAAGGGGATGGCTTCAGCTTTAACAATTTTTTTGGACTTTGGGAAATATGCTGATCTAACGTATAAATAGTAGTGGGAAACTTATGCTGTTACTTTCTCTTCCTAATCTACAGCTCACGCGTTTTGTATAGTGGTTCACAATTCATAAGGAATTTTTGTCTGTTGTGTATCACAACATTCTCATGGGGAAGTATTAATCCCATTTTTTTCATAGAAAACTATTTCTTGTAACAGCAGAATGCATATTAAACTCCCTTTTAACTTGACCATTTCTACCCAAATTCCACGTGGTTACCAAGAGTACAAATATTTAAAGAGGGAGGCCAATTACAACTATGCCAGGCACTGGCTTCAAGTTTATGGACGCGAGTAAAAATATATTGGGCCCCTTTTCTCATCTGTAAAAAGAATACCTTCTTAACAAAATTGTTGTGGGATTAAATAAGAACTAAGGCTGGGGGGGGGGGGAGGGCACCTACCACGTCGTAGGGCCTCAAGTAAGCCCCTTCTTCTGGCATGTGAGATAGAACCCGAGATATCATCATCGTTTCCATTTCACACGTGGAGGAACCGACGTCGAGATTGGATCTCAAACTCAAATCTCAGCCTCACCGCTCGGGTTCCCTTTCTCTATTTGCGACTCCACAGCTCCCAGACTGGCTCCGGCAACTGGAATACCCACTAAATCGTCTCCCAAAGCGTGGAATATTTTTCCTCGAATTGCGCTGTGAATTGCTCCCATGGCTCTAAGGAATCCTCAGTGTTACTTTGAGATGAAGATGTTTTCCCACACCTCTAACCTCGTCAAGAATAAAAGCTGCAGCGAAGTACCACGTCCAACTAGAGACGCCATTTCGACTGCTACGTGTGACGCCACACGTAGCAGACAGTGCAGCCGATTGGCTGGGAGACGGTGGCTGGAGGAGAGGCGCGCGAAGCCAGAGAGAGGAAGGTACCGAGGAGAAGGCAAGGAAACTACACTCCCAGCATTCCTTGCGCGTAGGACGGCAAACCGGGAGCGAAAGAGAAGCGCGTTTGGATTTGGACCACAACTCCCAGTACCCCCTGCGATGAGTCTCCTTTCCTTTCATAATTCAGCGGAAAAGGGGGACAGAGAGAATGGAGGCCTTATGGTGTCCGTTCTCCGAAAGGCGGGAAAGGCGAACTACACCTCCCGACTAGCAGCGCGCGGCTGCGCTTGCGCCCTGATACCTGTCGCCATCTTGCCCCTTCTGAGGCATCGCAAACAAACCCAATTCCTGGTGTCCCCTAGTCTTGGCGGAGGAGCCTTTTAGATGAGCCCCGAAAGGCCGGGCAGGTGGGTGACTCTCAGGCAGGATCATGGGAAGAGTTGCCAGGCTAGCCAGGCTAGCGGAGCGCCGGGCCATGCATTCATAGCCCAAGTTGAGGCGCCCTTCCCCATCCCCCGTTGTCTCCTAACGGGATCGTGGGGCTCCCGGAGGTGGGATGCGAGGGACTCAAGCAGGCCTGATGCTGGGGTCCTGGGGGGGTTCAGCTCTGGGAGCCTCCGGGTGAGTCTCGGTTGTCTGGATGGTTGTCCGCGCGCCTACTCACTCGCTCTGTTGTCCTCGGCTGAGGAGGGAGCGACGTGCGGATGCCAGCTGAGGCCCCTAACTCGCTACTGGCTCAGAGGGGCTTGGATCGAGGGCTTGACATTAGGGCTGACGCTAAGAGGCATGGGTGAAGACGGTAGGCGGGCTGCTCTTGTTGTGGTGCTGCGAGAGAATGCGTGTTTGGGGAGGGGGCGGGGCGGGTTGCCTCCTTGACATTTGACTGGGGGAAGGATTATACGAGATTCGGTTTCCCGAGTGGGCTCCGGCAACTACTGCCCAGGTTTCCCAAACGATGCGGCCTTGCTGTGGGGTCGCTGGCGGGGACGCGTCGGGATGCCGTGACGTGGTGCCTGATTCTGGCGGTCACCGGCCGCCTCCAAGATCCTGTCGGGAGGTGGAGACTGACTTGTGGAGGGAGCGGATTCCTTTGGCTCTGCCCCTTCTTCCTCCTCCCCACCCCTTTTCTTTATGTCATCCTGCAGGCGGGGGCGCGCAGTCCAGTTTTTCTTGCTCTGGGTTGGTTCTGAGCTGAGAGGACTCTGGGAAATGGGGGAGGGGGGCAGAAGTTGGGGCGAAGAGTTGTAGTTCGAAGCCCCAGCGTCTGGAACGGGATATAGCAGTTAGCTGTTTCAGTTCAATGTCTGACTCCTAGACTAGACAGTGAGCTCATTCATTCATTCGTTCGTTCACTGATTTTACTCCCTCCATCTTAGAATCATTCATTTATCCATTTTACAAATATTTACTGCGGGTCTACTATGCTCTAAGCTGGTATTGTGCAAGCGTCTGGCGCTGTGTCTTTTTGTCTTTCTAGGGTAGGGAATTCCCAGTACTAAATAAGTTCTTGGGGTATACTACACTTTTGGTAAATCGTTGTTTAATGACTACAGTGTCTAAATTCATATTATGTTAAGACTTGAGAACATTCTTTATTAACTTCCATTAAGCCAAGTAATGTACTTTACATACTTTCATCTCGTTTAACTTATAAGTGAGGAAACAGACCTGGAGAAGTCAAGTAACTTGCCCAAGCTTACCCAAGTCTTATTGCCTGCTTATTAAACTGTATGCTAACTATTATGGTAAGAATTTTACATGCACTGTTCTTTAATCTTCATTACAAATTGGGTGAGGTTAACTCTTTTTCACAGATGTGTAAAACTTAGGTTAATAGAGGCCAGTTGAGAAGCTGGGTCACACAGCCAGTAAGTTGAGAAGGTAGATGTGCCTATCTCTAAAGGCTATGTCACTCTGCGGTTATGGGCTGACAATAGTAAGCTCTCAAATGGTTAGTTCTTAATTTGTCAAAAGTTGAAGATGGTAATGAAAAAGGATTGTATCATATTGGTTTTATTTCTTAACTTGTACATCTCCAGATGAGTGGCCCTTTGAATATATCTTGGTAATTTGATTTTTTTCCTTTCTTTTTCTTTTGGTAGGAAAGACAAGCTCTTTGGGGCTACCAAACTGAAGCAGCAATGCCTGTTGTGTGGCCAACCCTTTTGGATCTCAGCAGGGATGAATGCAAAAGGATTCTTCGAAAATTGGGTATGATTATCATTTTTTATATTTTATATCACTCTGTGATGCTTTTCTCTTTCTGCTTTGGGTCATGTTTGCACTGATGTCATAACTCATGCTAGGTTAGAAACTCCTTGGTGATATAGTTCTTGTCTTATTCATTATTATTTCCCCAGTGCATGGCATAGTGGTTTGTACATAGTAGGGACATAAATCATAATAATAATAGGAGCTAAGAGTTATTTAGGGGTTCTGGGCCTTTTGAGAGTCCTTTACTTTCAATATTTCATTTAATCCTTACTCAAATCTAAAAGGTAGGGTTTTTTGTTTTGCTTTGCTCTTTGGGTCCCCATTTTACAGATGAGGAAATTGAAGCTTAGAACCCAGGATAATGCTGCTATTAAGTTGTAGAATCAGGATTTGAACCTAGGAAATATGATCCCAGTCTTACTTTTAGCATACTTTTAATCAGTATTTCCTTCATGAATGTATGGGAGATTACATACTGTTCCTGATTTCTAACTTAATGTAATTTATGGTGACTTATGCTTGTAATTGGTGTTTCTTCTCCTTGGAACAGGCTTTCTCAACCAGGATTCCAGGAGAGAATTAAACCCTAATGCTAAAGTATCCATTGTATTTAATGAATTAACTTCTCCCTATGCATATAGAATGGTATGTTATGTATATATTTGGGAAAATTGAGAAAAGCATCGTTCAAATAATTTTCTCTGTTTGTGGTTCCATTGAGGATCCTTGGTTGAGAAAGGCTTCCTTAGACTGTAAGATCCAAAAAGGACCTGTTTGTCTTATTTACAAACACTTATTTGTGGCCTGTGGGCCAGTAAATAGTAGGTGCTCAATAAATGAATAAATAATTTGAAGGAGAACATGAAATGTTTTGGCAATAGACATGAATTATTTAGATATTCGTGGTTTTGATTTAGGGAATAGTAGGCCATGAATTGACAGACATGGGGTCTTTATTCTGTCACTAATACCCAAGGGCAAGTTGTTTAATCTCCTTAAATCTGTTGATGGTTTTGTAAAAAAAAAATGTCTCATTAGTTCATTACGTGGATTATATAAAGGGCCTGTCACAGTGCCTGACATCTGAGTGTATAGTGTTTTAAAGTGCTTGCTTTCAGACATTATTTGCAGCTGAACCTTTTCTTCAAAGAAAGTCTTCCTTGGGAATTCCTATGGGTAAATCAGGTAGAAACCTAGCTGCTGTGGCCCTGTCTGCTAAAACCTTTGCCCTTTTTATTTTATTTCAGGCCATTATTAGGATTTCTCTATTTTAAATCACATCTTAGCATTGTGTTTTAGAGAGCATTTTTTTTTTTTAGTCAGTCATTCCTTTATCTTTTTTTACTTCCTATCCAAACTTTTAATACTAATGTAAAGGTAGTTTTCTGTACAATTACATGGAATTACTCTAACTCATTAGCTGCTAATTATGAAGTTGGACTTATAGTAAAGTGATTACAAAGGCAGCTAGCTGGGCTTTTGGGTCTTGCATCAAGAGATTATGTTTAAATACAAAAATGGTAACCTTTAAGTCTAAATGTGTATCTGATTTTAGTCAGAGCTGTGTGGGTAATGCTGCTGGAGAGCTATCTGTACAAAAGAAAACAGCAGTTTTCTAATGATCCTTAACTTCAGGAGGGGAGCCTTGGTAGTGATTTGCTGAAAGACTTCCTCCCCACCCGATGGCTCGTTATCATAACAATAAAACTTTTGAATTGCCTTCAAATGAGCTCTAGGTCCAAAGTTTGGAGAAGATGCTGTATTTGAGGATTAGCTTAAAATATTTTGAGAATTAGTTTTTTCCTTTTAAAAATAAGTACAAATAATTTTAATGTAACATGTTAAACATTTACATTTTACTTGGTTAAAGATAAAAGCGAATTGGAATAGAGAGTTTATGAGATAGTGAACATACCAGCGTTAGATAAATGCTTCCTTCCTCCGTCCTGCCTCTCTCCTGCCCTATTTTTTTATGACCATTCCTGAGCTGTGACTTTAACATGGGGCTTTGTGGATTATAGTATAGAACGGCTGATTTATTTAAATGGAATGAGTTGAGGGTTTTGTAAAAAATGGTTTGTCAACTTTTTCTGAGGTGTTTGCAAATCATTATGTTTCCTTATCATTAGAGTAAACACCAAAGTAGAATGGTAACCAAGATAATACCAGAATTCAGTTAATTTCAGGATCTGAGAATAGGCATCAAAATGCATATCAACAAATGTGAAGGAGGTCGGGAAGCTAGTAAGTTCTAGCTTATTCACTCATTGTAAAGGTTTCTTTACAATGAGTGAATTTTTAGAGAAGAGGAGAAAGTGCCTTGGATTGTTTAACTGTAATAACTGAGTCCCAATTTTGCGTGAAGTTGCCACGAATCATTTTTGTACATGAATTTTTAGTTAGACTTGAATTGCCAGAAATATTTATCACATTTCTTTAGTTAATTTCATTTTATTTGAAATAGCGTCTTGATCACCATAAATTCCACAGGCCAAAAGCAAATTTTTCTTTTTCCTCAAACCTCTTCCTCTCTATCTGACATCTCTGTTTCTTTTTATGACATTGTCATTGTCCTAAACACCATGCAAACTATAAAACCTGACTCTTTTCCTTTGTCATTCAATTACTTTTTTTAGACTGTAGTTACTTTTTAGGCTTTTCTCAGTCTGATTCCAAACTGCTTTTCCATTTTTACCCTTTTCTGTTCCCTTCATGGGTGAACAAAAATCTTTATGATAGTTATTTGTACATATTTCTTAGGTCTCCTATTGGATTTTAATTACCTTGAGGATAAGGACTTTTTTGTTAATATAAATATCCTCCATGGTACCTTGTAGTAGTAATGTTCAAATAGTAGTCTGTTTTGAATTGGTGACTATCTATGTACACACATACTTTAGTGCAAAACTCTCAAACGTAGTCCCAGATTTGTACTGGAGTAGGATATATATAAGAAACATTATCTGTTCTTTTACTCTCTCCATTCTTTTGCACATTTACACTTTTTCCCCTGCCTGTCTATACCACAGGTTTTCTGATTAAAGTTTATGCTTCCAGACTAGATGATATGTTTCTCCTCTGTGCCTTTACCACTGTATTATAAACTGTATCGTGATTGCTGATTATTTGTTTCACTGTAGCTCTATTCTAGAGTTAACTCCTTGAGGGCAGGACTCAGCTTAGTATACTCTCTGGCTTATGTAATAGAGATTTAATACTAATTTGTTGAATACCATATTCCACAAATGGGGCAGAAACATTTAGAATATAGCGATTTCTTAGTTGATTATCACTGGTGCCTTTTGAGCTCTACTCTAGGTCCTGATAAAGGCTGAAATATATGTTTCCTGGAACTAAGTATTTCTCTGACTGCTCCAGAGCAGCAGAGTTTGGTTCTTAAAGCGACACCCCATGAAACATTTCTGTAGTATCTGTCATAGACTGAGCACAGAGAATGTTCACACGCAGGGTAGTTCAGTTGGACCTGGTATTTCTGTTTAATTAGTCAACCCTCTCTTTGATACAAATCTTTCTTTTGGCATTCAGAACTGTGAATAATTTGAGCTGAATGATGCTACCAGTTTATTTTTGGTGTAGTACCTAGCATGCATGTATGTATGTATATATTATTTAGCTAACGTTTCTTGAATGTCTGTTATGTGTCAGGCATTGGCAAATAGTGAATACTCGTAGCAACTTGAATTGAATATGCAGATAACTGTAGCCTGGGCACTTATTTGTCATCATTTTATTTTGCTTAGACACACATATCTCATAGTGTTAATAGGTTAAAGCAACAGCTATTTTATTATTTCTCACAATTCTGTGGATTGCTGATGTTACCTGACCTCTCTCATGTGGCTGTATTCAGTTGGTAGCTTAGCTGGGGATGAGACTTAGTTGGGATGGCTAGGCCTCTCTCTCCATGTGGCCTTTCATCTTGGGCTTCTTCACGACTTGGTCATCTCAAGAGTCTAAGAGAACAAGGCCCCGCGTGCAAGTGCTTAATGGACTTCTGATGTTCCCTTGGCCAAAGCAAGTTACATGCCAAACCCAGAGTCAGTGTGGGAAGAGACTACACAAAGGTAGTTCACGAGAGGACTATATTCAGAGGGGTGCATGGTACACTGGAGGCCATTGGGGACTTTTTGCTTTTATATTTTAGTTAGTACTAGGGACTGACTTTCATTTCATAATGGTTATTTCTGTGGAAAATTGTGAAATGGAACTGTCTGGCATTAGGATTGAAGATATTATGTCTTAGTTTTGTAAGAGCATTTCATGCTCCCTCATCTATCTTGGTCAATTTGAAGGTAGATTTATAGATGCAGAAGATTTTAGATCTAGAAGGTACCTTAGATGTTCCTTTTAGATAAGGAAACGGAGGTTTAGAGGTGAGGAGGGACTTGCCCAAGGTCGCATAACCACAGTAAGTGTCAGCACGAGTTAGAATCTATCATTTGACTATCAATGCTTAATGAAAAAAAAACATTATTTTTTTCAGTTCCATAGTACTTTCTACTGACTACCCTGGATGGAAATGGAATATAGTTTGACTTCTTAGGCAAGGTTAGGGAATTTGAGGGTTGATCAGTGAAGACACCTTTCAACTATGCTAAAAGTTCTTTTATCAGCTTTTTATATCACTTGGAGTCTCTTCCCAGTAGTTGGTAGCATCTGAATTCTTCAGTAATAATAGGTGAAACAAAATGCTTACTGTTAGATTTTTCTACCTAAACAGTTTTCATACATGATTTCTATGAGACAGTAAAGAACAAACTGATATAAAATTATAAAAGCCACATTTTAATCTGTTATTAGATAATTTTTGTAAAGGAATAAAAAAAATTTGCAGTTGAATTTTAGTTTTTTTGTCCTTAAATTTCACTATACATGTAACCATAGTGTTGAAATCCTATCTTGATGAAATTATTTTCTTCTTCTAGAATTGGAGGCATATGCTGGAGTTATCAGTGCACTTCGGGCACAGGGAGATCTCACCAAGGAAAAGAAAGATCTTCTTGGAGAACTTTCAAAAGTTCTTAGGTAAATTATCACAAAAGTTTGTGAGACATTGTAACTTTAGAAATTTCATTTTGAGGGGTTTCATTACCGTTCAATTCAGTTACTTTTATTAAGTTTAAGATTAGTGGTGTTCAAATTGTTGGTGCTTGTGATCTCATCCTAGTTGCTTTCTTACAGAAAATTATTACTTACCTTTTATTTTGAAGTCCATTTAGAAAGGGTTTAAGGCAGCTTATTTTAGGTTTGGCCATTTGGGAAAAGGATGTACTTTTGATATGGGTGAAGAAAAGAAGAGTTGGTAGCAACTGCATATGAAGATCTAGAGTGGCATTGTTGGGGGGATTTAGAGGGTGCGAGGAAGATGTTGTTTAACTGTATATACATAAGTGATAACCTTAAGCATATTCTATTCCTCCAGCTTCCCACTAGGGTAGCACTTGAATTCATTTAAAAATTCTAGTGATAAGGGTTCCTTGACACTTTGCCTTTATCCATTCTAATACCTTCAGCTTTCTCAGAAAATGTTCTGTTTTAACCAGAGTTTCTTTTTGCTACATTTAAAACCATTTTGTCCTATTATTTTTTTAAATAGGACTTTTATAAGTTCTTGCTATATTTAATTAACATTAGTATAGAGATGTTGTAAGCCAAATCTTCAGTTTTGTTATCTTCATATTTAACAGTTTATATTTTTATTTGTTTTTTTACCTTTCTTATAAATTCTGCTATCCATCCCCTTAAATGTTTTGGTCCATGGTACAGATTTTTAGCTTTAAGAGTAAAGATTACAGTTTGAAGAGTGGTATTCATTTTATTGAGGATTTATGAATAGAGTGGCTGTAGCGTCTTCTTAGTAGTTCAGTATTAGCTTTATTATTTGTTTGATCAGGATTACTATAAACACATTTTTCCCATATGGTTGCATGATATAATATAGAAGACACACAGCTGAAGTATTGAGTAATAAAGGGGTATTACCCTGGTATCCAGTTTCATAGCACATAGCCACATGAAAAATACTGTGTTGCCAGTCTCATTTCTTTATTATTCATTGAAAATAAAATTATAGAACAGTAAGCTTTAGAAATGCTCTTAGAAGATTTTCTTCTCAGTGCCAAAATCCTCTTCTCAACAGCCACGTTTAGAAGGTCATCTGGGCTCTGTTTGCATATTTAGATAACAAGAACTTCTGCCAATTTTGTCTGTGGTCTGACAGTGCTTAGTTTTGTAAATAATGCTTTGATATCAAGCTGAATTTGTTTTCCTATGATTTCTGATTTGCAACTAATTCTTCCTGCAGCTACGCAGAATCAGTGTGAATACTTTTGGATGATTTTAAAGCATTTGAAGTTATAAATTAGGCCTCTCCTCTATATCTTCTCACAAATCAATTTTATCCTGCCCCCACCTCCCCAAGCAAAATGTTGATTTAAACATTAATGAAAGTATAGAAAAGAGCTGCCTGCTTGGCAGAGTTCTATAATGGCTATTTTTTTCCATAGCATCTCAACAGAACGCCACCGTGCTGAAGTTCGGAGAGCAGTAAACGATGAACGGTTAACAACAATTGCACATAAGTAAGCCATTAGTCATACCACCCCTGATTTTTTATGACATAGTATGACATAGTTTTGAAACAGTCTTCCTATTGTGTAGCACATTCCTGAGTCCTTTATCTTAATAGTATATCTCTATACTCAGGGATCCTGGCCATAGCATGTTAACTGTTTATTCAGTTGGTTATGTTTTTGCATTAGTTTAGGCAAGCTTTAAATACTCAGGTCATCTGTAACAATAAAATCTCTGTACAACTAAAGACCACCACAATTTAGCAGGTGATTTACTGTTTGAAACACAAAGTTCAGTAACAAAGTACTGTGCCCCCCCAAATTTGATAGCCTCCTTAAAGGTTCTTTGTAATAGTATTTGATATGTATATTGCTTTATAAATAGGAATTGTACTTTTTTTAATATTCGACAATCACTTCATACATTTTGAGATTCAGAAAAAAGACAAATATGTATTCTGCTTTTAAGAAATACAAATGTAATATATGTCAATTTACTTCAAAAGCCAACAAAATAAAATTATTAAGAATTCTTAATAAATTGTTTTCAGATCATAACTACTTGACAGATGGTGTGGAGGGTGGTTGAGGACTGAGGGCAGTGATCAAGCATTAATAGAGTATGTATGGAGACAGTGCCTCCTGAAGAATAGGAATAACAGAAATTATCCTTTAAATGTTAGTGCAAGATAATGGGAATGTTTCATAAAATAAGATATGGTATAATTTATTTATTTTTTATTTTAATGTTTTAATGTAAAATAAATCTAAAGGAAAACAATTCAGTTCATTTCCATGATGTGATAGCTTAAACAATGTATTTAAACCAATTGGCAGTATTTCATTTGACTCCCAAGATCCATTAGCTTCAAGTTATGTTTCACCGTCCCTCATTTTACTTAACTCATAAAATGGGATGCTGCCTTTTTAACTGCATAATTTGAAAGTTTAGCTGTTGATCCTATAATTTTGAGAGTCTTCAATGGTGGGTATACTCTAGAAAAATTTGGAAAATTTCCATTAGAGACATTTATTATTTAGTTGTCAGGCTAATGTTCTTGAAACATTCAAATATTAGCGTATTCCTTTAATTTGCTCTAAACTTTTGAGTTTGGATGCTCTAAAAATAATGACAAACTGAGTCCAGATTCTAATTTGAGAACTGGTAAGAGGATACTGATATGCTAGATTATAAAGTAATGAACAGTAGTTCGCTTTCAGAGGCACTTAGGAACAAGATTAGTACCTTATAAGAATTGGAACAGTATTGTGGGCAACTAGTTGTAAGTTGATGCATCAGTTTCATTCTTAAAGGATAACATTTATTTAGTCTCCTTTTCCTTTTTTCCCCTTCAAAGAATGAATTTATCCTTATATTTGGGTGAAAGACCAAGTTACAGGTATGCAAAATAGGTTATTATTATTTCAGGCTTTTTCTTGTATTTATTTCAAATTGAAGCTCTCAATTATTCAGGGGCACATTATTCCATTTATGAAATTAACCGTGTCCCTTGCTTTTCTTTCTTTTCCTCTCTCCTCTCCTAATGCTGCCCATCCTTTAGCCATTTTGCTGCTTGGGAGTACCTCTAGTCAGAGGGCGGGAAGGGAGAGGAAGCAAAACTTTTAATTAGTCATTTTACTATCTGTTAGTTGTCCTGGAAGAGGTTTGAAGAATTTACAAGTATTTGTCAAAATAATATTTTTGGATAATATGTTGTTTTCTTTAATCTGACCTCTCCCTTTCCCTCCTCTCTCCATTAGCATGGATAATTGAGAGTTGGCTTTTATCTGCCTGTGTTTCCTCTTTTTCTCTCCTTTCTGATTTCTTTAATACATGAATTTTATTTTTTGAAAAGAGTTTACTTCAGTGTATAATTTTAAGCTCCTTAGGTCTTTCCATACTTCTGTTTTAATATTTTATATTGTGGTTTAGTTTGACCAGATGTTGTATTTAATATTGGCCCCAAGGGTCAGTGAATGGGGATTGGTAAAGTAGGAGATTGATGAGGTAGGCATAGATCCCTCATTCTCTCCATCTCCTCTGCTCCTTTTCCCTTAGAAGTATCAGCAGAGCCTGGTTTCAGAGATTGTTTATAGGCGGGTTTTATACTCTGATCCTGAAAAAACTAGAGCTGAGGAGGAATGCATCTGACCTGACTGCATTCCCTTTCTCCTCTCCATACCCTCCCCCACTTAAAACAGCAGCTTAGGCCAGAAGGAATGTGGTTGGGAGGTAATGAGAAAGCCAAAAAGATTGAGCACAAAGGAGGGGAAACAAAAGGAGTAGGGTGTCTGGGATCAAAGAAAAGCCTTGCTTGTGGTTTGAGACATAATATGTGTTTTTTGTTTGGCACTAGGCCATTTATTAAATTTGATACTCTTAATTTAGTTTTGAATCATGTCAGAATATTGCAGTGTTAAAGCCTTGGCTGTCAAATTGCTTCAGATTTTTTAATTGAGCCACTCCTGCCAATATTGTCTCTAGAGTTAGAATAAAGTGGCTATCTGCAATTTCTGCTCTCTTAACCCTGTTCCTATCAGCCAGACATTCTCAGGATACTATATGAGTTTCTTTGTGAGGATAAAGATTTCTTGGTGGTACCCTGCACGCTAAAGGATGTGAGAGTCAAGGTAGTTTTATTAGTATCATCTTAGATTTCTCACAAAAGGGGAGGAACCAAGAATCTCCATTCTCCTTTGCCATATGTAATATAAATAGAGAGACATTCTTATGTGAGACTAAGGTATCCTAGTGAAATACGGTATTTACAGAAGTCTGTGAAATTCAGTTTAGATGTGGAGACATGCAATTAATGCATATTTACACTCACTAAGTACATAGGATGTACTGATTTAATTCTAACATGATATTTAAAGTTCAATGGCTTAAGAACATTTGAGCATGTTTGCATGAGTGGAAATTTGGAAGATTTATAGATCTTTTTAAAAGTTGCAGTTGTGTCTTTTGCACTGCAGGTTCTGGCTTTTGAGTAGCATATATTCATGTGCTTCAAATTATTAATCTTCCATAATTTTTGCCACCATTTAAACAATGCAGCTATTATTAACAGGAAAAAAAATCTAACTTTTAAAGGTAAGTGTAGATAACATTTTATTTGTGTAATAAACTCTCACTAAGCAAATTTATTAGTGATATTCTAACAAAATCACAGCAAATTAGTGAGCCAGGAGAATACTACATAGCTTTTAGAATTTTTTTCCTTTGACAATTAGCTATAGCCTTTTTCTGTCTTTTTTTGGTTCCATTCTCCAATTTTGAAAACAATATGGGGATTATGTAATTACAAATTTGCAAAGGTATTCATTGGGTTTTAGGAACTTCTCTTTCCCTTGTACACAGTAGGTCTGTGTTAAACCATGAGGGAATTTACTGACTGCCCACAATGATTGTGTCATTGGCTCCTAGAAATTACTTTTTGAACTCAAATTTAATGCTTCTCAGCTCATGAAGTAATTTTTTCCACTCAGTAAAAGTTGATAGTAATTAGTCAATTAGTGCACGATTAGTATAAATCAAAAGCGGAGTCAGACATAAAACCCATCTGAAGACTTTTATACTTTCTACTTATGATGTGGCAGTAATTTCAGGAGCATGATGTATGCTTGTTGAAGTAGACATTAAGTAGCTGTGTGACCTGAGTTAAGTTTTAACCATTCTGTGACTCAATTTCCACATCTATAAAATGGAGATAATAATAGTACCTATTTTATAGGTTCTCTGAGAAAATTATGACTTAATAATGTGCATATAATGTTTAGAATAGTACTCATCATATAGTAAACCCTTAATTGATGTTAACTCTCATCATTACCATTGTCATCATCGTTATCATTGTTCCACTATCCATTAACAGATGCTTCTGTGTACTCTATCTAAATATGAAGAATCAGTGAACCTACAGAGTCTTAAGTTCAAGGTTGGGTTGGAGAATCTGATTTTGAAAAAGGTGCAGAAATATTTTTGATTCTGTGAAGAAATTGATTGATTATGGGTGAATATTAAACCTTGACATAAGTCTTTAGTCAGGAACATACATGAAGCCAATTAAGAGAAGTAACACAGCTACATTTTGGTAGTTCAGCCTTGTGGTTGGATTCCTGGGATAAAATTAGCTCAAGAAGATTGGGGTAAAGAAACTCAGAAAGGTGTCTGCTTAGGGTTAGAATCTGATTGCCTCAAATCCTTCTTAGAGTGAAAGGAGAGAAAAATAAATAAAAATAAAATAGTGGCAGCTTTTTCCATTGTCCTCAGATCTACTCATTATTATTTTTCAAACAGGACCGATAATAGTACAGTACTTTGTCAGTGACATATGATATGATACTTACACCCCTCTTCCATTCCTTACTACATTCCCCCTCGTTTACTGCCTCAGTTACTAAGTTTGAAAGCCTTAGAACCTCTGGCCATGCAGGCAGTTGATAAAAGTATTTATCTTGCAAAGGTTCCCACAATTTACATTCTTAATTATTAAGGAATATCTGATTTTTAAAAATTATGAGTACTTTTAATTTTTTTTATTTAATTACAAAGTTGTGTTCTAAAAGTTAGTAGAGATAGTAGTTATCAGATTTAAACTAATGAAACTGACATCCGTATTAATATAAAAGTCATGGGAAAAAATTTCATGAGTTCAATTATGTTCACTATAAGATTCAGATTATAGAAGAAAATGTGTAAGAACCTAATATGTATGTCACTCCTTGAATTCCAATTATTATTCATCATTTTGATCTTGCTTGCTTATAATAAAGCCTCTCCTATTCAGTAAGAACACTTTTTATAATTTAAAAACTTACATTGTTCAAGAAAATGTATTTAATTCATTCTCCATGATTGAGAACCCTTGTAGCAGCGTTTTCTTTTTCGTTTAGTATGTCTGGACCTAATAGCTCTTCAGAATGGTCCATTGAAGGTCGTCGATTGGTACCACTCATGCCCCGGCTGGTTCCCCAAACTGCCTTCACTGTAACAGCTAATGCCATTGCCAATGCAGCTATTCAGCACAATGCATCTCTTCCAGTGCCTGCAGAAACAGGAAGCAAGGAAGGTGAGTAGGAAAATATTTCTGTATCTAGAGATTACATTTCTTTTTAGCTCAAGAGAAATTGTCTTATTTTTTATGTTTTTATTCCAGTATTTAAAGGCTGCAAACACAGTTAGTAACTCTAATTTTGAAACTAGAAACGGCCAGGCTTTTAGTCTCAGCCAACATTAAATCTACCTTTTGTTGAAAGTGTGAATTATGTTAATTATAAAATTGCAAAAGCCTTCTTGGAGTGAATTTTTTTAAAAAACATTTTTTATTGTGAAATATAACATATATAAAAACAATGAAATTTCAATGTACGTTGTAACGAGTAGTTATAGAACAGATTTCAGAGTTTGGAATGGGTTACTGTTTCACAATTTTAGGTTTTTCTTTCTAGCTGCTCTAGCACACCAGAGACTAAAAGAAATATCAGTATAATGATTTAGCAGTCATATTCCTTTGTTAAATCCTGTCTTCTCTGTTATCACACTTCTCCTTCACCTTTGTTCCTTCTTCCAATTTTTAGGGATTTTTGGGTTCTGTCCTTTGGAACTTTTTCATGTTGGAAAGGGCTTTCGATAATATGAGATAGGGAAATAGAACTAGTTGATGTTCTTGGAGAGGCTGGCCCCTCTGGGTTTCAGGACTTATCTGGCCTAGGAACCCATATGCAGGTTTCAGGTTTCTGAAAAGTGATCTTAGTATGTGAAACTTTTGTAGACTCTCACATAGAGCTACTAGGTGTTTTTTTAAGGGTTAATAGGAATGGTGTTGGTTGGGGTTTTGCAAACTGTGGTAATTAGCAATATCTAGCTATAACGTGTGTAAGAGTAGCTTCCAGAATAGCCTCTCAACTCTATTTTAACTCTCTTAGCCACTGGTACCTTATTTTGTTACATTTCTTTTCTCCCTTTTGGTCAGGAAAGTGTTGTTGATTCCATGGTGCAAGGGCCAGGCTCATCCATGGGAATCATGTCCCTCATTGCCAGGGAGACTTTCACCCCTGGATGTCATGTCCCAAGTAGGGAGGAGGATAACGATTTTACTTGCAGAGTTGGGTTTAGAGAGAGAGAGGCCTCATCTGAGCAACAAGCAAGGTTTTCTGGCAGTAACTCTTAGGCATGACTATAGGTAGGCTAGTTTTTCTAGTATAGAAACAAGCTTCACAAGAGCGAGCCTCAAGATCAAGAAGTTGGGATTTTTTTATTGATGTGGGAGTTCCTAATGTTTGAGTTAGTATCAGGGGTTTCCCCAGTGGTAAAGCTTAGTAGTTCCATATTTTTTCTCCCATCCCTCAAAGGACTTTCCCAATACTTTTTTTTTTTTTATTCCTAAGCCAAACTGTTTCCAACTTTATTAAAGATACTTTTCATAAAAAATCATGGTATTTCAGGTAAGACATGGCAGGTGCTTGTTAACAGTATACAACAACTTTCAAACTCCTTTCTATAATGGACTACCAAAATAAAAAAGCCACTATAAAACCCAATGAAGTCTTCATTTGATGCTCTGAACAGAGAGAGTTTAGGGGTGAGGGTTGACATTTCACATTTAGCATGTTATTTGCCAACTTTTCATGAGCTGACCCTGACTTTCAGGAAATGAAATGAAAATAACAAAATTAGCAGTTTGAAGATCCACAGCCTAAACCAGGACTTGCTGCTCTTTTGTGGGATGCCATCCTACAGGCATCAATGGAAAGTCCAGATTGCCTGACATTCTGGTAATTTTTTGGAGTCAGGCCCCAGCGGATTTCAGGGAGTCAAGTCTATTCTGAAGGCTGAGAAGGAAATGAGAAAAAAATGAATTTTATTTTTGTATACCATAAGGCATTTGTGCCAAGGTGACTAATGTGTATCAACCTCAGGGAATCCATTATCCTAGAGGTAGAGATGAAGTCTCTCAAAACTAGAGGGGAAAGGTGCTTTCTCCTGTTTTAATTCAGCCTTGGAGACATTCTATTAGTGACATTAGCCCCTTCTCCAAGAAGACAACAGTGAAGTGTTCTGTGTGCTAACAACATAGCTTAAAAAAAAAGTTAAGCAAAATTCTGTATGTTTACAAAACTTGATAAAAAATAGTATTTCAAACTGTCGCCGTTAAGTACACAGTTATAAAAAATGAACATGCTTCACTTGGCATCTCCAGCATTTTCAGCTTTCTGTGTCTGGTCTGTTTTGGCAACTCTGTTTTCTTCAGGATTGTTCCCATCCTTGCCAGTATCAGCTTTCCACTGTTTCCCTTTGGGTACCTTTTCTCCCTTCTTTGCATGGGCCTTTTTAGGTTTGGGTTCTGGCTTTGGAGGAGCAGGTTTGGCAGATAACCTTGCAGATCTTCTCTGTGGTTTGTCTTTTACCTTGGCTTTAACTCCTTTAGCATCTTCTTCAGCCTTTCTGTTGGGCATGGTGGTGATGGCAGTGGGATGTAGGTGCTGGACGCTGGGATGCACATGGGCTCTTGTTAGTTGTGGGGTTGTTCTCACCTCTTTACACTGCTCCTTGCTAATACTTTTTTTTTGTATGCTGTATGGCAGGGTCACATTTCATTCTTTTTCCATGTGAGTCTCCTGTTATTTCAGCAGCGTTTGTTGAATTTTTGTTTGCTTATTTGCTTTTGATTGTTAGTTTTGCTTGTTTGTTCGTTTTTTGAAAAGTACATGAACCAGTAATTGAACCCAGGTCTTGCGCATGGTAGGTGAGAATTCTACCACTGAACTACCCTTGCACTCCCTCCTTGCCAGTACTTATTAACTGCCCAGCATACTCTGAAATATATCCAGAATTACCTTAAGCTTTGCAGAATTACATGCCCTCATTCCTATTCTGGGCTCCATGTGTTTGGGTTGTTTAAATGAACTGTCCAGACAGGTTGAGTTATATTGTATGCTACAGAAAATTTAGATTTTGAACAAAATAAACTTCTCTTCCTTTGGTCTCCTACAGTAGGTGAAGTTCTAAAACACAGACAATGTCCTCCTTACCCCTGTATTCTGATTTACCTTAGTCCCTGCCCAGTTGGCTTTGTTCTTATTTCTAATTGAAGCTTGATTTCTTTTTTGTTTGTTTGTTTCTTTAACAGTTGTTGTATGTAGTGTAGCTGACTTTCAGAACTGCACATCTCTAGCTCTTAGTCTTTTTTTGTGTGTATGATATGATATCCACTGTTTATTAAAAAAACAATAACAACAGCAACAAAAAACAGGATCCCAGGAGTTAATCCACATGCTGCACCCTCCATGTGGGGCCTGGGTACAAATGCAGGTCTGCCCCTGTTCTGGTCCCTGCCATCCATCATATGCCTTGCCTCCTCCGAGGCCTGCGCCAGCTTAGGCAGTAACAAAGCACTTTGTAGCTAAAATCCGTCTCTCAGTCTTAAGTGTCACACAGGTAGCCAAAGTTCCAGGAAGATACCAGGTTTTACATATATAGTGCAGCATCTCAAAATTTAGAAATAACATTTACAGCTCTGAGCTAAATGTGACTGCTATAAGAGTCTCCAGTATGGCCCCAATTTTCTTATAAGTATTTTCTCAAAGAGATCATACAATATTTGTTCCTTTGTTTCTGGCTTATTTTGCACACATAATGTCCCCAAGTTCCACAAGAACTCGTTGCATGTCTCATGACATCATTCCTTTCTGTAACCACACCATATTCCATCATATGTACTTATCATAGTTTGCCGTTCTGCTTCTCAGTGTATCCTTCAGACACCTCCATCGTTGGGCATCATGTATAATGTCCAAAGTCAAAAATCCGTGTCTCACATTATCCTCTCTTAATCATACAATCATCAGCACTCTCAGTTTTAGATGATTTTCACTGCCGCAAAGAAAGAAATAACCAATAAACACAACCTCCTCAGATAGAAAATCCAAACCTCCCTAACTCTTGTCCTTCCCTCCCATTTATTAAACTCTGGTATTGCTGTGGTACTGTTGATGTTTTCCTGTTAAATATAGACTGTATAACATGCAATAGTAGTTTTTACTCATATTGCTATATAGTTGACTCATTGTACAGTATTTATACCTTTGAAGTAGTTCATGAAAAAACTTAAATTTGTAGTGTTATTTTGTGGGTTATATGGCTCTATTCAATCCCTTTCAATTGTTTTCACCTTCAGTGTGGCAATATTACAAACCCACGAGTGAACTGCCTTCACTTCTATCCATTCCCTTACATTTAAGTTCAACTTCATTGGGTAAACTGTTCACCTATTTCTAGCTTCTCTGTATCTTTTTGGTCTCTGTATTTTATATTATAAGCTTCTGAGTCCACCTTTGCCAAGGTCATAAAAGCAAAATCATTCAATATCTAACCTTTTGTGTCTGGCTTATTTCACTCAGCATTATGTCCTCAAGGTTCATCCATGTTGTCGTATGCTTCAGGATGTCATTTCGTCTTACTGTTGCATAATATTCCATCGTATGTATATAACACATTATGTTTTCTGATGGACACTTGGATTGTTTCCATCTTTTGGCAATTGTAAATAATACTGCTGTGAACATCAGTGTGCAGATGTCTGTTTGTGTCACTGCTTTCAGCTCTTCCAGGTATGTACTGAGTAGTGGTATTGCCAGGTCATAGGGCAACTCAATATTTAGTTTTCAGAGGAACTGCCCAACTATCTTCCACAGTGGCTGTAACATTATACATTGCCACCAGCAGTGCTCAGGTGTTCCAGTTTCTCCACATCCTCCCCAGCATTTTTAGATTCCTGTTTGATTAATAGCAGCCATTCTTGTAGGTGTGTGTGATATCTCATTGTGATCTTGAGCTGCATTTCTCATATAGCTAATGAAAATGAGCATCCTTCATGTATTTTTTAGCCATCTGTATTTGCTCTTCAGAAAAATGTCTATTCATATCTTTAGCCCATTTTACAATTGACTTGTGTGTTCTTTTGTTGTTGAGTTGTATGATTTCTTTATGTATACAGGATATCAAACCTTTATTTGATATGTGGTTTCCAAATATTTCCTCCATTTAGGTGGCTGCCTGTTCACCCTTTTGACAAAGTCCTTTGAGGCAGAGAAATATTTTGTTTTGAGGAGTTCCTATTTATCTATTTTCCCTTTCATTGCTTGTGCTTTAGGTATAAAATTTAGGATGCTACCTCAGATTACTGGGTCTTGAAGATGTTTCCCTATATTTTCTTCTAGGAGTTCTATAGTACTGCTTCTTTTTTTTTCTTTCTGTTTTTTTTTTCACTTGAATTACAAAATTAACATGGTTTAATATGAAAATAAGAAACTGCTACAAAGCTCTTATTTTTGTAAGAGATACAATGCTTTGTAGCAGTTTCTTATTTTCATATTAAACCATGTAAATTTTGTAATTCAAGTGAAAAAAAAAACAGAAAGGAAAAAAAAGAAGCAGTACTATAGAACTCCTAGAAGAAAATATAGGGAAACATCTTCAAGACCCAGTAATCTGACTAAGAAACTCTAATATAAAACAAAAATATTTTAATACCTTTAAAATCCAAATTTTTCTTTGAAATTGTTCATGAAAAAGATTTTCAAGTCAAAATTAACACCTCAATTACTCAAGCATCAAGAAACTGCATTGCGGGTATTTAGTATACCAAGAGACATTTTTCTAGCCAGTCATTTCCTTCTAATATCTCTGTTCCAGAATCGTTTAGACTCTTCCACTTCTCTACTACACCCCCTATTTCATCATTTCTTCAGATCATGAAAGCTGAATTTGTTGAACACGGAACTGTTTCTTATATTTAGGTCTTTTATCCACTTTGAGTTAATTTTAATTTTTAAATAGCATGTACGGTAAGGCTCCTCCTATATTTGTTTGGCTGTTGATATCCAGTTCTCTCAAGCCCATTTATTGTCCCAGTTCAGTGAATTTGGGAACCTTGTCAGAGGTCAATTGACCAGAGATTTGGTGGTCTCTCTCCATACTCTCGATTTGATTCCATTGGTCAGTATGTTTATCTTTGTGCCAGTACCATGGTGTTTTGACCAATGTGGTTTATGATAGGCTTTAAAATCAGGAAGTGTTAATTCTCCCACTTCGCTCTTTTTTTTAAGGTATTTTTTTTTTTAGCTATTTGAGGTCTCTTTCCCTTTCAAATGAATTTGATAACTAGCTTTTACAAGTCTTAAAAGTAGGTTGTTGGAATTTTCATTGGTATTGCATTGAATCTGTAGATCAATTTGGGTAGAACTGATATCTTCACAACATTTAACCTTCTTATCTATGAGCACGGAATGTCTACATCTATTTAGATCTTTCTTGATTTCTTTTAGCTATTTTTTATAGTTTTCTGTGTACAAGTCCTTTGCATCCCTGGTTAGGTTTATTTTTATTCTTGTAGTTGCTATTTTGAATGGAAAATTTTCCTAAATTGTCTTCTCAGCTCATTGCTTGTGTATAGAAACATTACTGATTTGTGCTCATTAATCTTGTATCATGCCACTTTGCTGAATTTGTTTATTAGCTCAAGTAGCTTTGTTGTAGGTTTCTCAGTATTTTCTAAGTATAGTAGCTATGTCATCTGCAAATAGTGAAAGTTTGCTACTTCACTGATTTTTTTTCTGATTTGCATACCTTTTATTTGTTTTTCCTGCCTGATTGCTCTAGGTAGACCTTCTAGTACCATGTTGAATAATAGTGGTGATAGAGGGCATCCTTTACTTGTTCCTGATCTTACTTAGGGAGATGACTTTCTGTTTCTCTCCGTGGAGTAAAATGATGCTTTCTATGGGTTTTTCATACATGTCCTTTATGATATTGAGGAAGCTTCCTTCAATGCCTACCTTTTGAAGTGTTTTTATCAGAAAAGGATGCTGAATTTTGTCATATGTTTTTCAGCATCATTTGAGATGATCATGTGGTTTTTCCCTTTAAATTTGTTAATGTACTCTATTATATTGATTGATTTGTCTTGTGCTGAACCACCCTTGCATGCCTAGTATAAACCCTACTTGGTCCTGGTGTGCAATTCTTTTAATGTGTCATTGGATTTGATTGCTAGTATTTTGTTGACAATTTTTGCATCTATATTCATTAAGGCAATTGGCTTGTAGTTTTCCTTTCTTGTAGCATCTTTACCCGATTTTGGTAATAGAGTGATGTTAGCTTCATAAGATGAGTTAAGTAGTGTTCTTTTCCCTCAGTTTTTTTGAAGAGTTTGACCAGGATTGATGTTAATTCTTTTTGTAATGTTTGCTTAAGTTCTCCTGTGAAGCCATCTGTCCCTGGGCTTTTCTTTGAGTAAGATTTTTGATGACTGATTGAATTTCTTTGCTTGTAATTGGTTTGTTGAGATCTTCTGCTTCTTTTCAAGTCAGTGTAGGTTTTTTGTGTGTTTCTAGGAATTTGTCCATTTCATTTAAATTGTCTAGTTTGTTGGTGTATAGTTGTTCATAGTATCCTCTTATGATTTTTTTATTTCTTCAGGGTCCATGGTAATGACCCACCCACCTCTCATTTCTGATATTGTTTATTTGCGTCTTTTTTTCTTTGTCAGCCTAGGGTCTGTTGATTTTATTGATTTTCTGAAAGAACCCAAGTTTTCTTTCTATTGTTTTCTTGTTCTCCAATTCATTTATTTCTGTTTTAATCTTTCTTATTTCTCTTCTATCTGTTTTGGGGTTAGTTTGTTATTCTTTCTCTAGTTTTTCCAGGTGAGAAGCTTTTGCTCTTTCTTCTTTATAATATAGGCATTTAGGGCAATAAATTTCCTGCTCAACACTGTCTTTGCCACACCCCGTAAGTTCTGATATGTTGTATTCTCATTTTCATCTTCAGATATTTACCATTTTCTCTTGCAATTTTTTCTTTGACCCACTGATTATTTGAGTGCATTATTTAATCTCCATATATTTGTCAAAGTTTTGGTCCTTTGGTAGTAATTGATTTCCAGCTTCATTCCATGTGATCAGAGAAAATGATTTGAATAATTTCTTTCTTTAAATTTATAGAGACCTGTTTTGTGTCCCAGCATATGATCCATCCAGGAAAATGTTTCATGAGCACTAGAGAAGAATGTATATATTGGTGTTTTGGAGTGTAATGATCTCTCTATATATGTCAGGTCTAATTCATTTATCAAATTGTCTAAGTTCTCTATTTCCTTGTTGAAACTCTGCTGTTTGTTCTATCCATAGAATAAAGTGGTATCTTTTTTTTTTTTTTTTTTTTACGTGGGCAGGCACTTGGAAATCGAACCCAGGTCCTTGGGCATGGCAGGCAAGCATTCTTATCTGCTGAGCCACGTGGCCCGCCCATAAAGTGGTATCTTGAAGTCTCCCACTATTACTGCTTAAATGTCTATTGCTCACTTCAATTTTGTCAATATTTGCCTCCTATACTTTGGAGCTCCTTGATTGGGAGCATAAACATTTGTGGTTGTTATTTCTTCTTGTATTGTCTCTTTTATTAATATGTAGTATCCTTCCTTGTCTCTTATGATGTCTTTATATTTAAACTGTATTTCGTTTGATATTAGTATAGCTTCAGCTTTGTCTTGATTACTGCTTGCATGGAACATCTTCCATCCGTTCATTTCCAATCTATTTATATGCTTGGGTCTAAGATGAATCTCTCATAAGCAGCATATAGTTAGATCACATTTCTTAATCCATTCTGCCAGTCTGTATCTTTTCTTTTTTGCATGTGCAGACACCAGGAATCAAACCCGGGTCTCCGGCATGGCAGGCGAGAACTCTGCCTGCTGAGCCACTGTGGCCCGCCCCAATCTGCATCTTTTAATTGGTGAATTAAGTCTGTTAACATTCAGAGTTACTGCTGTCAAGGCATTTCTTAAATCTGCCATCTTATCATTTGGAGTTTATTTGTCAGATCTATATATTCTTTTCTCTTTTTGTCCTTTAAGTTACCCTTACTGGTACTCTTCAATTCTGTGTCTTCCTGTAGACCTCCCACTCTCTTTTTTCCAGCTGACAGAATTCCCTTTGGTATTGGATGACTGGTCTCTTGTTGACAAATTCTCTTAGCCTTTGTCTGTCTGTGAAAATTTTAATCTCTCCCTCACCATTATTTTTTCATGGACAGGCACCAAGAATCAAACCCAGGTCTCCGGCATGGCTGGCGAGAACTCTGCCTGCTGAGCCACAGTGACCCACCCTTTCTCCCTCACTTTTGAAGGACAGCTTGGCTGGATTAAGAATTCTTGGTTGGACATCTTCCTCTTTCAGCATCTTAAATATAGCACATCATTCCCTTATTACCTCCATGGTGCCCGTTGAATAATCCAAACTAAGTGTTATGTGGTTTCCCTTGTATGTGGTGAGTTGCTTTTCTTTTGCTGCATTCAGGACTTTCTGCTTTCTTCCACATTTAACACTGATTAATGTGTGTTTTGGAATCGTCCTATTTGGATTTATTCTATTTGGGGTTTGTTATGCTTCTTTCATTTGCATATTTATGTCTTTTATAAGAGTTGGGAAGATTTCCCCCATTATTGCCTCAATTAATCTTCCTAGCCCTTTACTCTTTTTTTCCCTTGATTCTTATATTTGTGTGCTTTGTGTTGTCCATCATTTCCCTGAAATCCAATTTAAATTTTTCCAACTTTTTTGCCATTCTTTATGTTGTGAGTTTGAATTTGATTGTTGTGACCTCTAGCTTGTTTATTGTTTCTTCTGCCATTTCAAATCTCTGTTGTGTCTCTACTGTATTTTTAATTTTATCTACAGTATCTTTCATCTATGATATCTTTTCTTTTTCTTTTTTTTTTTTTTTTTACATGGGCAGGTACCGGGAATCAAACCCGGGTCCTTGGGCAGGCAAGCACTCTTACCTGCTGAGCCACCATGGCCCGCCCATCTTTTATTTTTCTACTTATTCTTTCAAATTCTTTTTTATGCTCTTCTGGTGTCTTCTTGATATTATTTAGGGCGTTAGCTCACCCACTAAATTTATTTAGGTGATTTGTATGACATCTTTGATTAGTTGTTCCAGAGTCTGTGTCTCCTCCAGTGTTTTAGTTTGGTTATTTGGCTGGGCCATATCTGTATGCGTGTTCATATGCTTTGTGATTTTCTGTTGGCTTTGAGGCATTTGATTATCTTGACAAGACTATATTTTTTTTATTGTGAAAAATAACATATATAGAAAAAGTCAATAAATGTCAAAACATACCACAACAATTATTTATAAAATAGATTTCAGAGTTTGGTATGGTACTGTTCCACAATTTTAGATTTTTCCTTCTGGCTGCTGTAAGATAATGGAGGCTAAAAGAAGTATCAGTATAATGATTCAGCAGTCATACTCATTTGTTAAATCCTATCCTCTCTGTTATACCTCCTCCTTCATCTTTGATCTTTCTCCCTCTCTTTAGGAATATTTAGGCTATGCCCATTCTAACTTTTTCATATTGTAAAGGGCTGTCAATAATAAGGGATAGGAGGTTGGAACTAATTGATGTTCTGGAGAGGCTGGCTCCTCTGGATTTCAGGACTTATCTGGCCTAGGAACCCATCTGGATGTTGTAGGCTTCTGCAAATTAATCCTAGTGTTTTGTTTGGAAGATTTGTTGAATCTCCGATAATGCCCTATGTGTTATAGGTTGACAGGAATGATTTTGATTGAAGTTTGGCAAACCATGATAAATAGTGATATCTAGCTGTAACTTATGTAAGAGTAGCCTTTTTACTTTATTTGAGCTCTCACAGGCACTGATCCTTTATTTGTTAGAATTCTTTTCCCCCTTTTGGTGATAGGGTTAATTTTTTTAAAAAATATTTTTATTGACAAAACTTAACATACAAGGATCTAAATAAACATTCTTAACTTACAAACATTCCATACATTGTGTACAATTAATGACTCACAGTATCATCACATAGTTGTGTACTCATTCACCATGGTCATTTTTTTGAACATTTGCATCACTCCAGAAAAAGAAATTAAAAAGAAAAAAGAAAAAACTCATACATACCATACCCCTTACCCCTCCCTCTCTTTGACCACTAGTATTTCCATCTACCCAATTTATTTTAACCATTGTCCCCCATATTATTTGTTTATTATTTTTTACTCATCTGTCCATACCCTAGACAGATGGAGCATCAGACACAAGGTTTTCACAATCAACACAGTCACACTGTAAAAGCTATATCATTATACAATCATCTTCAAGAAACAAGGCTACTGGAACACAGCTCTACAGTTTCAGGTACTTCTCTCTAGCTACTCCAATACACCATAAACTAAAAAGAGATATCTGTGTTATGCATAAGAATAACCTCCAGGATAACCTCTCGACTCTGTTTGAAATCTCTCAGCCACTGAGACTTTATTTTTTATCTTCCCCCTTTTGGTCAGGAAGGTTTTCTCAATGCCTTGATGCCAGGTCCTGTTTCGTGTTGCCAGGGAGATTTATACCCCTGGGAGTCATGTCTCACGTAGGGTAGGAAGCTCATTGAGTTCACTTGCCATGTCAGCTTAGAGAGAGAGAGGCCACATATGAGCAATAGAAGAGGTTCTTTGGGGGTGACTCTTAGGCCTAATTTTAAGTAGGCTTAGCCTATTGTTTGTGGGAACAAGTTTCATAGGTGCCAACCCCATGATCTAGGGCTTGGCCTGTTGATTTGTTTGTCCCCACTGCTTGCAAGAATATCAGAAATTCTCCAAATGGCATAGCTGAATATTTAAATACCTCTTTATTCACTGCCCAGATCATTCTGGGATTTATTGGGGCATCATTCTAACTTGGACAAACCAACAAAATCTCATGCCCTATTCAAGATTCCATGTATTTCTGGTGTTCAACTAAATTGACCAAATAAGTTTAATTAGGAAATGCACTATCCATAATATAAATTTTGCGCCAAATAAACTCCTCTCCCTGTAGTCTCACACAGAAGTTGAAGTTTTAAAATATGGATATCATCCCTTAGATAGGGTTATTTATTATTTATTTATTTATTTTACATGGGCAGGCATCGGGAATCGAACCTGGATCCTCTGGCATGGCAGGCAAGCATTCTTGCCTGCTGAGCCACTGTGGCCCGCCCTAGATAGGGTTATTTTGAAAGTTGATTGCCCTCAGTTGTCTAAGTTTTGTATTTGCTTGGGTTTGCATTGAAGGTTACCTTTTGCTCTTGGTTCATCAGTAATTCCCCACCAAACCAAGGCCTGCATCTCATACAGTGAAGGTAGCTCTACTGAAAAACTGTTTCAAGTTAAACAGATAGGTTTGCCAGACTGCACTTTCCATTTCTTTCCAGCAGATTGAGCACTTGGGCCACCTCTTCCCCTCAGTCCTGCCTCTTCCCGACTGCAGTAGTCAGGTGGGCTGGATGGATACCATGAGCAATTCCAACTAGGTCCACTGGTCCCAGTGTGTGCTGAAAGCTGCCAACCCCAGAGCTTGGCCGTGGGTAGTATGTACCTCAGCAGAAATTCTGCTTGTGGGCCCAATAGGTTTGGTGGCCCCTAGGCTCCAGCTTGGAATGACCTTGGGCTTTGAGTCTGGGCATGTCTGCTGTCCTGTCCACAACCAACCTGGAAATGCCTGGAGCATGGTGGGGGTGGGGGTGGGGCACCAGGGCTCAGGTGTGGTGTTGGGCACAGGGCACATGGGTGGGAGTGTGGGGCAGGGCAGGGGGAAGTGGAGTGCAGGGCAAGGATGTGTGGCTCACTTCCTTGTACCTGCCTCGCTGTCCATGTACTCTTGAAGGCTCCGGGCTTCTGTATGGAAAGCTCTGTGCATTAGCAGGGTGGTCTCTGTATGCAGGGAAAGCAAGTTTACTGATTTCCGGATTCCCCAAGGAGTTCTGGGCTGCAGAGCTGAGGGGGCTGATAACCCAAGCTAACTGTTGGGGCAGACACTTTCCTAGGAGTGGCCTCTTATCCCCAATGGGGTCCCAACTGAGCCCACTCACCCCATTCTCTTTGTCCCCATTCCTCAGCTTTTTCATTTAGGACCTCCCTGTGTAGTGTAGAAGACCCTCTCAGGTCCCTCACGCCCTGGAACTGCTGTCCCAATTGTTTTTCTGTCAGTTCTCTAGTTGTTCCTTGGAGCAAGGGTAAACTCCAAGGATAGTGTCCTATTCCACTATATTCCCAGAAGTCTCTGGAAAGAATTTTTGACTTTAGTCTGTTTTGTTAGCACTGAACAGATGTCTTTAATAGATGGCATAGAAAATAAAGAAGAGGACTATTTATTACTGGAGAAAGATGCTGAACCGATAGCTTTAGAAAAAAATGCTGTATTTTTGTGTTCTGTAATCATGTTATATGCTGCTTCGCTGTTTTGGTTGATGTGTTGAATCTGTTGGGGATTATCTTGTAGATGAAAAGGGTTTCTTATTGTTATTTAATTTGGTAATTGACATATGTTTTAAAAACCCTTGAATCTAATGCCACCGGGAGTAATACTAAATTTGAGAGGGCATATTTGGGTTGATTCTCATAGCTTAGTTTAGTGTTGCATAAAAATGACCCTGAAAACAATGTAATTATCAGGTTACTTAGGGGAATTGTCTTTTCTTGCCTAGGAAGGAGATGTGGAACAGAATGAGACACTTTTTCATGCATGCCAGGTTGTGTTTTACGCTGCAGGAAGCTCTTTTTTAAAGAGAGTTAGTTATCAGTATGCAAACTTGAATTTTATTGCATCCCTGTTTTTTTGTTGTCAGAGTGGTACCTCTCTTCTCTTCCCACTTTTCCCCTTTCAATCTACCAACTCGCTGGTAGACTGGAAAGAATATAGAATTTCTAATAGACAGTGCTGTATTTGAATCCTAGTTTGCCATTTCCAAGCCATGTGACCTCTAGCAAGTCATAGAAATCACTTAGCTTCTGTGAGCTTCAGCTTCCTTATCCTTAAAATGAAGGATACGTGCCTTGTGGTGTTATGATACTTAGTGATGATGTATGGAAGGAATTCTCAAAGTGCTTATGGCAGCTATGAGCTATTCTTGCTGTTGTGTGTTTCTTCATTGAATGATGAAGAGGTTGAATTATGGTGTTGTCATGTATTAGTTGAGTCACTGTTGTACTGCTTGGATGGCAAATGATTAGTGAACTCATAATAAAAAACTTTGCCTTGGTTCCCTCCTACTAGCCAAGTTGTAAATTGCTATGGTTAGGGAAAAATGATCCATCACCCCATCATTGGTACTGCCATTAACATTAAAAAGGAATACAAATTTGTGCCTATTGTCTAACCCCTGCCATGAGTTAAACATGGTTTTCATTTTTCTCAATATAGTTTTAAAAACTTGATTTCTTTCAACTCCTCTCTTCTCCATTGACAGAGTGACCTGTAGACAATTATTAAATACTTGGAGAAAACCTATTTAAGTGATGATTTTTAAGGTTTTTAATACCCTTTAACCAGAGATCCTAATACCTAGTACAGGCCTCTAACTTCTGATCACATGAAAATGTAAAAATTGGCCTACAGTGTATAAGTAATTTTGCTGAATGCTGGACAGTTTTGGTGAAAGTTAACAGCAGACTTTTTTATCGTTCCTTCAGTAATTGTTTGCTATTCCTACACAAGTACCACGTCAACCCCAACCTCTACCCCTGTTCCAAGTGGCAGCGTAGCAACGGTTAAGTCTCCAAGACCTGCCAGTCCTGCCTCCAATGTAGTTGTCTTGCCAAGTGGAAGTACTGTTTATGTCAAAAGTAAGTGATACTTTGTGTTATCAGAGCCATCTTGGCTAAAAGCTGCAGTTTAGGCTCAGATTAGATCTGTCTTCCTGGATTAAATCATCAGTTCACTGTCTGGCCATTAGCAATGGTTAGTTTTTGACACTTCTAAAGAATTCCTTTCTCTATGTATCAGGTATACATTGCTTTTTTAAAATCAGTTTTGGGATTGAGAAATGATTTCTTTTTTGTTCTCTGTTGGGGATCTGCTTTTTGAACACTGCTCTCGTATGTGTATTCACTTGTTTTGATGGTTGTGGAATAGAAATGTTGTGAATAGAAAACTGAAGGAATATGCTTATGTGACATGTTCAATGTTTATTCCTGTAATTGTAATTTCTAAAATTATACAACATATCATCCAAGATTAGATTCAGTGAAGCATTCTAGAGAGTCCATCTTTTTAAATTCTTAATTAGAATTTGAAGTTTTTTATTTGCCATTTTTAGCCCGTTGATTCTATCCTAAGAAACAGTTTGATTTCAAATTCATTTTTTAACTTTTTATTTCTGATATGCCAATATTGCTTTGCTTTTGATATCATCTGGAGCTAATTAGCATTTCATTTTCATTTTTCTCAATATAGTTGTAAACTCGATTTCTTTGTAACTTAGAGGCTGAGTTTGCTGTTTTAGGCAGGAGTGATTCTAGGTCTTTGTCAGTCTGTTTAAATTAGAGTCTATAAATAAAATATGTAAGAAGTTACATTTTTATTACCAGTTCCATGAGCCCTACTGTATAATTTTTTGGTGTCTGCTCTTCAGAGATTTCCTATGTAGGTTGCTAGGTATTATGTGTCTCACTTAATTTTTCACAAGTCTTTACAAAAATCACCAAGACTTTAGTACATAAAAAACTTAGAATCTGGGACTGTAAATAAATTTTTACCTGACTTCTGTAGATTTAGCCAAGGTAATCTTTTGAAATAACTCTAGAGACCTATTTTTGGTCATTTTTTAAGTAACGAAAGTGAATCCCAAACATGAAGAAACCGTTTCATATAAAATGCAGTTTTAAGTAGCAGGAAGTTTATGTTGCTTTTATACTAAGAAGTCACACAGGCAAATTAGTTTGGAATATCATTTATTTACTTAACTTTGTATGTACAGTGTACTTATACTGGAGAAATAAGCAATAAGATGTTATCTGGGAGCCCATTAATAATGGGAGACATGTAGACAGTCACATTGCCATGTGGTAAGAGATTCACAGAAGAATGTATAAAGTACTTTATAAGCTCAGCAGAGATGTAAATTAGCTTTGCTTAGAGGAGTAAGGAAAAACTTCACTGAGGAGATGGCTGGATCTTACAGGATGATTAAGAGGTCATCGTTAATAGGTGGCCTTCCCCAAAGAACAATAGTAATTAGAGACCCAGAGATGGATAGAATGTGTTGAGGTGGCTTTGGGGAATGGTGAGCATTTCAGCATGCCAAGATTATAAAAGCACATTGGATTGGGTGGAACAGGGTATGGTATTTTTGGAAAGATATAGGGCTTTGAATGATATGGTATCATTCAAATTTAGCAATTTAGTTGCTTGTGTGCTTCATCTTGTAGGGAGATAAAAGGAACTAAAGTTTTGATACAGTAAGGTATAATTACATGTGAGATTTTGTAGCTGATAATAGGATGGAAGAATTGGAAGTATGGACATCTTTTAGGAAGTTGTTGCTAAAATGCAGACAGGAGATGAGGAGGCCTGACATGAAGCAGTTCTATAAGGTTAAAGAGAGGAAGGGAGGCATTTAGAGACAACTTCTCAGAGGGGGGAATTGATAAGACTTATTAGCTGATTGGACATAAGGCAAAGGGAGAGAGGTCAAGGATGACTTAATACACACAGAGCTTTTAAAATAAAGTATAAAATGCAAAGTTAGTTTGGTATAGATAGAGCAATATTATCATTGTCTTTCAGGTGTTAGCTGTTCAGATGAAGATGAGAAACCCAGAAAACGAAGGCGAACAAACTCTTCTAGCTCCTCCCCCGTGGTCCTAAAGGAAGTTCCAAAGGCTGTTGTTCCAGTCTCAAAGACGATCACTGTGCCTGTGAGTGGCAGTCCCAAGATGAGTAACATCATGCAGAGCATTGCCAACTCCTTACCACCCCACATGTCTCCCGTGAAAATAACCTTCACCAAACCCTCAACACTGACGACAAATACAACAACACAGAAGGTATGTGGTAGAGGGAGTCTCTTCCTGCCAATTGCTGATTCCAGTGCTTTTACACAGTATGATTCAAATTTAACAAACATGCCCTGAGTGCTTACTATGTGCCTGGCATTATGCTGGGAATGTTTACATCATTTACTTGGTTTAATTATGCACATAAATCTTTGGAATAGGTATTATTTCACTTTTTGCAGATGGGGCTCAGAGAGGCTGAATGATTTGTCTAAGATGACATATCTGGAGGATTTTCTACTTCTGAGACTTTAGCTTTATTTTATAATTGTAATTTCATTTGAAAAAATTAAAATATGGAAGTTTTTTTTTAATCTGTCTTAGGGTGACCTTACCTTTAGGAACTCAATTTTTGTTTTTCCAAAGTAACAAAGTTGTCAGAGTTAGGTGTTTAATAGAAGAAAGGAAGAATATAATTAAGTGATGAATAATTGTTGTCATTTTCTTTTATTCTTTGTATGCTATCATTAATTCATTCCTAAAAATCTCCTCTCAGTATGTTCAAATCATCAGTATTCTGTCAATTTTATGTTAGTAGGATTATCTGTTTTGTCATACCAGTCTGGACCCTGATTGCTTTCTAGGCTTGCTGCACATCTGTATTTCTGAGATCTCCCTTTACCATCTTCTGTCTTGGTTTATTTACTCATTTTGCTACAGCACATCGTCCAGTAGTTGACTGGTGTACAGGAGTATGGAAAGTAAGTTTTTAAGACCACATGGGAAACTGAAAATTTCTTTGTTCTACTCTCTTGCTTTTTTGATGGTTTTGCTAGGTAAGTAGTCTAGGGTGGAAGTAATTTTTCCTCAGAATTTTAAAGATATTATTCCATTGACTTCTGGCTTCCAGTATTACTTTTGAAAACGCCCACTGCCCATCCAACTTCATATTGTTTTTCTCTTTGAAAACTCTGAGGAACTTTGACTTCAGAGTTCTGAAATTTCAAAGTAACGTTCTTTGGTGTGGGTCTTTGTTTTATCCATTGGGCCTGCATGCAGTGGGCCCTTTCAGTCTGGGCACTGATGTCCTTTCATTCTAGGAAGTAATCTTGACTTTGATTTTTCTCTGTTTTCTATTTTCTCTCTTTCTGAATCTCTTATTATTCAGGGTATTGAAGCACCTGAATTAATCCTCTGATTTTCTTATCTTTTCTCTCTACCATTTTCCATGTTTGTTTTTTCTTTTTACTCTAACACAGTGTCTATAAGCCTAGATTTTAGAACTAGACATTCTAGATTTGAATCCTTACTTTTGCCACTTTCTAGCTGTGTGACTGGGGAAAAACTAAACTCTATACCTAAGTTTTATCGTCTGTAAAATAGTGAAAACAGTATATTTTATAGGTTTTTTTAAACTGGTATAAAATTAAGCTAGTATGTATAAAACTGTTAGACTATAGCTTAGCACGTAGTAAATGCTATATAAGTATTATTAATATTGTCTCAACTTTATCCTTCACTGTTTCTATGGAGGTTTTCTTTTTTGCTATCATACTTTAAATTTCTAGTAATTTCTTCTTGTTCTTTGAAAGTTCTTTTTTTGTAGCAAGGAATCATTACATTCTCTTAATATTTGACAAAATTCATGATAATCTTTTCCATGATTTTTTCTTCCGTATTCTTTATCTTACAGATTCCTTTTGTCTATTTGTTTTGCTCTCTTGTATTTCATTTCAGAGTTTCCATACATGTATGGCTCTCTGCTTATAAATATATTAGTGGGCAGTGAAAAGCAGAGGGAAATCTCTGTGTATATGAGTGGGATAATTTGACTGGCAGATTTCATTGTAGGGTAATCTAGCTGGGCTGTTTTGTTAAGGAACACTTTTTCCTACTCTTTTTCCCCTTCCAGCCGTCATTGTCTTGACAGCTTTTCCTTGGGCTTGGTCAGATTCCCCAGAGAGGAATCTTCTAGTCTCCTATCTAGAGTACCATCCTGGCTATCAGTGCTTTTGTAGTAACTGGAGGAAGAGGAGTGATTGGTCTCACCATTGGTAAATTGACTTACTTAATTTCTCTTTTTTCAGTATAGCACCTGCCCCTACCAACCCATAGCCCCCTCACCTGTGCCCGAATCTGAATCATCAGATTCCCTCAACTTCTTGCTCAAGAGAGTAAACTCCTAGTCTTTATTTAGGGTGGAGGAGGATAACTGGGGTTCTAAATGCTTCTTAAGCACATTTTCAATTAATTTTCCTTTCTTTACCCCACCTTTAACCCCGTAACTCCACTTCAGAAGTACCTGGTGCCCCATTTTTGGTCTTCCTGGGGTTCTCTGATGCAAGTTTTCTTGTTTTTTCGTTCTTTCATTTGCTGCCTTAGGTTTCCAGTTTCTTGGGTATGCTAGATTGGTTAGTACTTGTCTATTTTCCAGTTTACAAAACTTTATAGCCCTTGTCTTCTTTTTGTTTTGACCTTACAGGTTTATGTGCCTCTCTGCCTTTAAAAAAATCCATTCATATTGTTTTAGAGGGATTTAGGGGAAGAATGGAGGTAAATTCTTGCATTCAATGCATGTCCTTCAATTCTGGGGAGCAATCTTGACTTATTTCTTTGGTTTCCTATCTTTGAGTCTTCAGTCCAATGATAATTATCGTTAAAAAAAAAACTCCTTGAGTTTCCTGGAAATATATAAAATGTTACCATTGTTTTCTTAATGACTAGAAGTGATAATGAGCTACCGTATAGAATGTCATTCTATTTTGAGTCCTAGGGTAAGGCAACATGGTGTAGTGTTAAAATCAAGCAAGAATTTTTGTGGTCAAAGAAACCTGGGTTGTATGTAACTCCATCTCCTCTATTATGAGCTGAGGTAGATTTAGTTAGTTTTTCTCAATGTTTATTCATCTGTGAAAGGTGAAAAATGCCCATCTTATAAGGTTGTTCTGAAGATTAAATGAGAAGATTGGGTATTTAAATTCAGCATAAGATAGATACTCAAAAAATTTTAGCTCCCTTCCCTTACAGGTATTTTATAAAAAGCAGTGTCTTGGGCGATGCACTGGTGGCTCAGTGGCAGAATTCTCACCAGCTGTGCTGGAGACCTGGGTTTGATTCCCATGCCAGAAAAAAAAAGAGCAGTGTTTTACTTATTTACATTGTTGAAAATGAGTTATAAGTAAGTGAATTCATCAGTTAACTGATGCTTCCCCCTTATTATAAGGAAATCCACTATTTTGATGACTTCTTAAATATTATACTGAATATAATTTTTACAGTTTTATTTAATGACTCCCAGGTAACCTATCTGAATATCACTTTTGTATAATATTATAATAGAGTTAATTGCTTTCTGGTCTAATCTTATATTAGAAGGCATCGGCCTACTATACACTGAATTTTTATGTCTACGTATTGTAATTTTTTTTGCCTTCTCTACTGGTTTTATTTTATTAGCAATTTTTCTGTCTTTACTCCCTTCTTGTCTGATCTTTTAATTTGGTATCTGAGAGATAGTGTAGCAAGCTATAGCTCAAAAAGCACCTGCTTCCCAACCATATCCTTCTATTCCCTTAACCTGTGTTCTTTTTATTTATAGTACTTATAGCAAGTTGACATTATTTTACTTATTTTTTATTTTCTATTTCTCCCATAGACTTCTAAGAGTAGGATCTTTGTTTTATTCATTGCTGTATTCCCTAGCATTTAGGACAGTGCCTGGCATGCAGTAGGTGTTTAATAAATATTTGTTGAACGAATGGATGAGTGAATTAATAAATTAATGAGTTAACAAATCTGATTCCAGTCCTGGCTTTGCCTCTCTTGAGGCAAAGTTGAGCTTCAGTTTCCTATATAACAAAGATAATAATAGTATATAATTCCTAGTGGTTTTGGGAGGTTAAATAAGATGATTCTAGAAAGTACTTAATATAGTATATATAATGAGTGCTCAGTAAACGTCATCTAATAGTAACTTTCCAATCTTATTTGGTAGACTTATATAAAAATACTTGTAATAGATGGGGTTCAATCTATAAGTCAATTCAGTGGTCTTTTTTATTTTAATTCACTAACTTTACTATATATTTATTTTTGTTGTTTTTCTTCCAAATTCTCAATTGAGAATGGATATTTGAGGTTGTCAGACTTGTGATGTTTAAATGATGGCGTATTGAACTCTAAAGTTATGTATGAGCTATGATTCTGTGAGAGTTTGGGTCAAGAATTTTAGATTTTCCAATTGTGTTTAAAAAATAAACATTTAAAACAAATTAAATTAAAAATAAGACTTGTTCATTCCACAAATATTTATTGACCATCTACTATGTTCTAGATGCTAAACTGTATTCTTTCACTCCATGTGTACTCAAATGTCATCAGTTTTATTACTTAAACAAACTGAGTGTGCATAGGACTAATAAATACTCCTTGGATTTTTTTGTTTTGTTTTGTTTTTTTTGTTGTTGTTCTCTTTTTTCGAGGTAATTACATTTTTTGTAATCTACCCAAGGCTGTTGCCATTACTACATTCACCTTGGCTTTTTCACAGATTCCATTAAGTCAATTTAGGAATTATTTTAGGTAAAGTGACTTCTACATTAAGTATAATTATTTATGAAATTGTGGACATTATTAAAATTCAAATAGGTCATATATTTTCAGAGTACTAAATTTCCACCTATGTTAATATGGTGCCTTCATTTTTAAAATAATAACATTGGTAGAGCACTTATAAAATTTTTCTGTAACAAAGCAACAGAATATAGCTTTATGCTTTCATGTGCTTGATTGATATTTTTCATTTTGTCCTTAGGGTGCAAGTCCCAGCACTCTTAAGGAGTTTTTGTGAGTGCTAGAAGGTCAGTAATCTGAATTATGGCCTGAATAAACACTGTTTGGTTCACTTGGTTTAAAAATCCCTTTATTTTCCCTATGGTAATAAGTAACCTGAAAGTACAAGTAATTTTCTCCAAGGTGGATCTCTAACTTTAGATAACCCCTTTTCAGATTACAAATTATTTTGCATACTGAAATTTCAAAATTTGGTTTATCATTTGTATCTGTAAACATGCTTTTAATGACTCTTTAAACCTACATGCAATACTCTGTATCTGAAACTCCAAATATTTGATACAAGCATAAATGCTTTTCCTTCCCTTTACCATGACAGACATTGCTAACTAACTGTGACATATTTTCCTGCCAATTCTAGTAAATCTTCATTAGTGGCTCAGAGTTCTTGTAAATACTATGTTTCAGGAAGCTACTATTATTTGTTCTAAATTGGCAAACGTGAAATCTACTTGCCATTTCTGCTCTAATTTGGCTGTGGTAGTAGCTATGAGTTCTTTGGATTTTCAGGAGTTTCAGAATTTGGTAAAAAGGTATATAAAATATTTTTAATGAAACAAAAATGAGGACCTTGAAATACATTCCCAGATGGATTTTACCTATTACCCCTTTAACAATTAAGTAGTTATAAGCTACTATTAAGGTCCGATTGTTGACTGCCAAATATTGACCACCTGCTATGTGCCTAGCACTATGTTCGATGCTTCACATCATTATTTCATTTAATCCTTGTAATGAGTTTGCAAGGTAGATATTATCCCCATTTTATAGGTGGAAAATTAAGTCCAGAGATTTTAATATGTCCAGGGGTATGCCATGTGTAAGTGTTAGAGGATTTAAGCTCAGGTTCTGTTAACTCTTAGGTTCGGTTTTTTTTTAACGATATGGTTCTACTTCTCAGTTTGTTTGGTTGTTTTATAATAAGGCTACTCAGGTATTTGCTGATCAAGTCTATTTAGAAGTATATTGGTCAATTCTATATAGGTGGTTACTGGTTAAGCCTCTCTCTAGATTCCTGAAATAAACTCCTTACAGTAATGGGCTTGTACTTATGTCTTGTAATTCTCTGTAACGTTGGAAATATTTAATGATATAACTAAAGCTTCTTTGAGATACAGGTACTGAGTATAGACATATTCAGTTGATGTTGACTGACTGATTTGACTTCAGATATTTTCTAGGACTGATATATTAAAACATTTCTCTCCTAAATTCTTTTGATTTTTCAAAACAATTTTTCTTACCTAGAAAGATATCAATAACTTTGTTGAAAGAAGAAAGACACTTTGCTCTGTTTTTGGGTATCACTATACCACCATTATACTTACCACAAGATAAAACTATGATGTTGCGGATTTGTAAATGATTTATTTGTTCTCAGCTGTAAAATGGGGATAATAATAGTCTCTGCATCACGGGATCATTGTGATATTTAACTAAGCATGTGAGTAATAACTCTAAGAGCTATTGTTAATATTACCCTAATCTTTCCATTTTCATCCATCTACAAGTCCTGTCAATTCTCTCAAAACAGTCTGAATCTGATCACTTCTTTTTTATTTCCACTACTAACACCTGCAGTCTAAGCAGACTGTCATTTCTTGCTTCATCAACTGCAATAACTCCTTAACTGTTCTCATTACATTCCCTCCTACTTTTCACTATATTGTACCTAGAATGATCTTTTAAAGTGTAAGTCAGATTTTGTGTTTCCTTGCTTAAAATCCTCCCATGGCTTCCAATTCCACCTGGCATAAACTCTAAATTCTTTACCCTGACCTACAAATTTAATCTAACCCCTCCTTGTCTTGTTTGCTTTTGCTACACTGGCTTTCTTTCTGTTTTTAAATATATCAAATCAGTTCTTACTTTAGGTTTCTCACCCTGTGCTCTTCACATTGTCAGGGAATGCTGTTTCTACATCACCTTGTTTTCTAGCCATACTGCCAAACCTTGAAGTCTCCTTCTTGCCTCTCTTTTTGCTGCTTTCTGTATCAAGCGATGAGCACATCTTCTCGGTTTTACCATGAAAGTGTATTCAGAATCTGTACACTTTCCATCATTTCCACCACAGGCACACCGGTCACCGTCATCTCTGCCTGGTTTATTGTAGGAGCCTCAAATTTGTCTCTCTCTTTACTTCACTACTGCACTTTATACCTAGCAGATAGAGTAATACTGTTTTAGAAAATGGACTTTATTTTCACAATCATTTTAGGTTTACAGAAGAATTGAGAAGGTTGTATGGAAAGTTCCATATACCCTGCACTCAGTGTCCCCTATTCTTAACATCTTATATTAGTATGATACATTTGTTATAATTAATGAACCAATATGATTCATTGTTATTAACTAAAGTCCATGGTTTATGCAGATTTCATTAGTTTTTAATCTATTATCTTTTTCTGTTCCAGGGTTCCATGTACAATATCAGATTACATTTACTTTTCATGTCTCCTTAGGCTCCTCTTGGTTGTGAAAGTATCTTAGTTTTTCTTGTTTTTGACGACCTTCACAGTTTTGAGGAGTACTGTTCCAAGTATTTTGTAGGATGGCTCTCTATTAGCATTAGTCTGATGTTTTTCTCAGGTTCAATTGGGTTTATAGTTTTTTGGGAGGTAGAACACGGAGTTAAGGCATCATTTTCATCACATATCAAGAGTATATACTATCTACATTATCTTATGTGATCTAGTTCTCCATTACTTTTCTGAATTTGTCTCCTACCATTCTCTACTTTATGAATTCCAATTCCTTTCATTAGCTTGTTAAAGTTTCTTGAACATAACAACCTTGCTTCTGCCTCAGAAACTTTTTAATCTGTTGTCCCTTGTGCCATAGAATGCTCTTTCCCTGGGTAGCGGCGTGGTTCATGTCCCTTCTTCCTCTGGTTTCTGCTTAAATGTCATCTTATTAGAAAGGTATTCATTGGCCACTTTATAAAATATCATATATCACTGCCATCATCCTCTATTATCTTATCCTGTTTTATTTTCTCTCCCATTTATCACTATATAAGACATTATATTTACTTTTTTTTACTTGTTTCTCTCTCTTAGAATGTGAGCACCATGAAAGTATGAACTATGTTTTATTCATTGCTGTATCCCCAGCATCTAAAACCATGCCTGGCACATAGTAGATGCTCAATAAATATTTATAAATGAATGTCCAAATTACTTTCTAGAAAGAATGTACCAAATTACATTTCCTAAGCAGTATATGAAAATGCTTACTCCACTTCATCTTACACATCTTTACTGTTTTAAAAAATATTTGATAGGCAAAAGTTGTGCTTTTAAATATATTTTGATTACTAGAAAAGGAGAACTTTCATATATTTATTTCTTCTCTATTGAATGTTTCTTCATGATTTGTAAGTTATTTTTGAATTGTATATAACTTATTTTCCCTTCCTTAGGTTATTATAGTGACCACATCACCAAGTTCAACCTTCGTGCCCAACATTCTCTCCAAATCCCATAACTATGCAGCAGTCACTAAGCTTGTACCAACATCAGTTATTGCTTCCACAACTCAGAAGCCACCGGTGGTTATAACTGCTTCACAGTCTTCTCTGGTCAATAGTAGCAGCAGTGGCAGCAGCAGTTCTACACCATCACCTATTCCTAATACAGTTGCAGTAACAGCTGTGGTATCCTCCACACCATCTGTGGTTATGTCAACAGTAGCACAAGGTAAGTGGTGATTTACTATTTAATTTTAACCTGTTGGTAGATGGGAATTTTGAAGAAAACTCTGTAGGTGTGTTTTTTTGCTTTGGGTATAAGGAGCCCTTCTGTTATATCAGTGATTACCATACCCTCCTCACCATTCCTCCAGTTTGAGAATGTCACAATAGTGAGTTACTCAGTTTTCTTGTATTAATATGCTTACCCCAAGATTTTTTTCAAAATGCATCGTTTATATGAGCTAGGAAATTAACAGTCATAAAATGTAGATTAAGTTTTATCACAAGAAATTTCAAAGGACTGAATGAACATCTTTGATATACTGAAATTTTTTGTGAGCAACTTCAATTTATACTGGTATAGGTCTTCAGAGGAACCAGCAAGTACACATCTACTTTAAAGCAAGTTACCCAGTAATAATTAGGGGGTAGAGGATAATTTTAGGCACATGCCATTTGCCTTTAACACAGTTTTCTGAATTTTTCTGTACGAATGGATGATGGAGGTGTTAAATGAAAGAGAAACTGAGAGCTAAGCTGAGGGATAATTGCTGCTTGGTAATAGAATAAAAGAAATATGGAAACTTTTATTCCATCTTAGCATAAATCAGTATATCTCTCCTTTATATCTTTGTATTCCTCCCATATGAGTGGCATATACTCATATGCCACTACCTGAAATTTTCATTTTAGAATGTTGATAAAAATTTAAGACAGGGATCAGCGAAAAACATTTATTATACAGAATTCATAGCTTTGTAGTCTATTAAAGGGGGCATAGAAACAATATAAAACTGTATTTGGTAATAGTTGTCATTGGATTTTACTCGAATAAAATATCTCTTAAGATAGACTGAGGCTTGAAAATATCCTAGGTTCTGAACCAGTAGTGAATGCATATACGAAAATAGGAACATACAGTTTTTAATAATTGTTTTAGTAATGTTCAGTGTGTGCTCTGTAACTGTGTTAGCAAAGAAAAGGTTATATTGATATGGATGGTTTGGTCACTATTACTTTACTCTATATCCCTTATTGTAGGATATGAGAGCTGCTGTCATTTTCTGGTTTTAATACCTATTTAATGTCTCAGTGAATAGTAGGACTCAAATTTTCTTTTATTTGTTCTTTAAGTACTTTTTTAAAAAGTACTCCAACTTTTCTATTTCTACAGCAGTGAACTAAAATTATGACTATTAAATATAGAAATAATTTTTATACAGAAAAATCTGTTTAGATGCAGACATTTCAAATTCACCATTTCAAAATTCACTTTTCTATTTCTGCAGCAGTGAACCAAAATTATTACTATTAAATATAGGAATAATTTTTATATAGAAAACTCTGTTTATAATGCAGGCACATTTCAAATTCATCATTTCAAAATTAAGAGAACAAAAACTGACTCCTCACCTGACTGTTTTCTGTATTAAAACTAACGTAAATGAGCATTCATTGAAAGTTGTTTTTCTCTTCCAGTACTCATCGCATAGATTGCTGAAGTTTTGCTATATTAGAAATGCTACTGTTCTTCCAAGGAAGATGTTATTATTTAGGATAAGTGAGGTATTTCTGTTGGTCACTAATGAATTATCTTCTGGCAAAATGAATATTCCCTGCTTCTGTTTTTCATTCTTAATATTCTCCAGACATCTGAATCTCTTGGGAACTCAAGACTTTCCCCATTTTCTCCTTTGCCTTTTAGTATCTTGTATCTCTTCTAGCATTAAGTTATGGAAGAACTAGACACCACATCCCCAAGATTGCTTATAAAGTCAGTGGAAGAGAGTAAAACATAAGAGTAAACTAAATGTAAATTCAAGGAAAGTATATAATAATTATTTTTATTTTCTGTTCTAGAGATATTTAATTTAGATCTTACTAAAGCTAAGGGATTAAGACATTTGATTAAAAAGGGAAGGTAAACATTGGTAGAAGTTGTAATGCAGTCTGCAGAGCTCTAGGAATAATGGGGCCAGTGTGCCTGTTGCAGTTTTTGTGTGGGCACCTGAGGGACAAGGAGCTTCAGTGTCTGCCTCTACTGGGAACTAGAGTAGACACAGCTGGTGATAAAGGTGTGAGAGTCTTAGTAGCAGCAACTTGAATGCTGATTCCATTTTTATAAGTATAGAGATGATTCCAAATGTGGGAAGTAGGGAGATTGTGGATTGTGGAGGGGAAAGGAATTCTTTAACATTTGGAATATGGGAATGCTTAAAATCATATCAATTAAAATGATTATTCTGACTTACCTGGCCACCTAGAGAAAAGGCTATTTAAAAAAAAAATTATTCTAAAAAATTTGAAATATACAAAAGTAGGGAGAATAGTAAAATATGAACACCTTTATGCCTGTTTTACAGCTTCATTATGTCCTGGTTCATTTTATACTCACTGTTTTCCTCCACATTTCCTTGACCTGGAATGTTTTGAAGCAAATCCCAGATACCAAATAATTTCACCAATAAATATGTCAGTATGTATCTTTAATAGAAATCACGACTCACAGTACCATGATCACCACCTAAAACTTTTAATAATTTATTGATATAATAAAATACCCAGTTAATGACCAAATTTCCTTGATCATCTCATAATTTTTTTTTTTTTTACAATTGATGTTTTGGAATTAGGATCCCGGCAAGGTCCACATACTACACTGATTGATACAGTTTTATCTCTTAACATATAGTTTTCTCTCCCCTTTTTTCCTTGCATTGTATTTGTTGACGACACCTGTCATTAATCTTAAGTAGTTCACATAGTATGGATTTTGCTAATTTCATCCCTGTGGTGGTGTTTTACAAGTTTTCTTATTTCATGTATTGTTATAGAACAATTAATTAAGTCTAGAGGTTTGATCAGATTCAAGTTTGGTTGATGTTGGACATAGGGAAATGAATATTTTATAAATAGTATTATATAGTGTTCTAGTTTGCTAGCTGCTGGAATACAATATACCAGAAATGGAATGGCTTTAAAAGGGAATTTAATAAGTTGCTAGTTTACAGTTCTAAGACTGTGAAAATGTCCAAATTAAAGCAAGGTTTAAAATTTCCAATCTAAGGCATCCAGGGAAAGATACCATGGTTCAGGAAGGCTGATGACATTCAGGATTTTTCTCTACTGGAAAGGCACACGGCAAGCATGGTGGCATGTGCTAGCTTCTCTCCAGGCTCCTTGTTTCATGAAGCTCACACGCAAAGGGTAGGGGGATGGGCATTTTCCTTATCTCCAAAGGTGGGCTCTCGTGGTTTTTGTTGCTCTCCTCGTGGTGTCATAATTCTGAAGCGTTCTCCAAAATGCTTCCTCCTTTAAAGGATTCCAGTAAACTAATCGAGAATGGGTGGAGTCACATCTCTAATTAGTACCACTAGTGGGTGAGTCTCATCTCCATGGAGACAATCTAATCAAGTCTCCAACCTTGTATCACATTGGGAGGCACATAATGTCTCGTTATCGGTCTTTTATGATATTAATGTTTATCATTGATACAAGTGTTGCCCAGTGGTTTTAATAGCTATTGATATTTGTTGCCTACATCTATTATTTTTTCAGTAGTTGTAAAATGGATTTTATCTTTATTTTTTTCATTTATTAGTTGGAATTCTTAAAAAAGAACTTTCCCTTATGTGCTAGTTTGAATCTTTTCTGTACCACAGAAAAGCCAAGTTCTTTAATCCTCATTACTTTTTTGTGTGTCTGTAGACTACCCAGATACATATACCAATTGTGGGTGGTAGCTTTTTTTTTTTAACTTTTTTATTGTGAAATATATTCAAAAAAAACAATAAATGTCAATGTACATTTTAACAAGTAGTTATGGAACAGATTCCACAATTTCAGGTTTTTCCTTCTAGCACCTCCAAGACACTGGAGACCGACAGAAATGTCAATATATTGATTCAGTAGCATACTCATTTGTTAAATCCTATCTTCTCTATTTTAGTCCTTCTCTTTAAATAACATATATACCTAAAAAAAAATACTTTTCAAAGTACATTGCCACAAATAGTTGTACAACAGATTTCACAGTTTGGTATGAATTACAATTCTACAATATTAAATTTTTATTTCTAGCTGCTCAAAGGTACTGGAGGCTAAAAGAAATATCAGTTAAATGATTCAGCACTCATTTGTTAAACCCAGCTTTCTCTGTATAACTCCACCATCACCTCTGATCTTTCTCACACTCTGTAGAGGTATTTGGGCTATGCCCATTCAAACTTTTCTTTTTTTTTTTTTTTAACTTTTTTTGTTATACAGTATAACATATATACAAAGCAAAGAAACAAAAGAGCAATAGTTTTCAAAGCACTCCTCAAAAAGTGGTCACAGGGTAGATCCCAGAGTTTGTCACGGTCTGCCATATGATCCCTTCATATTCTTCCCTCTAGCTGCTCCAGAATATAGGGGGCTAGAGGGCTGAAATATTTTTTTATCATCACAGTCAACTCTTTTTTAGATTCATTTTTTATGAACAATAACATATATATAAAAAGCTATAAATTTCAAAGCACAGCACCACAATTAGTTGTAGGACATATTTCAGACTTTGGCAAGGATTACAATTTCACAATTTTGGGTTTTTACTTCTAGCTGTGCTAAAATACTGGAGACTAAAAGAGATATCAATTTAATGATTCAACATTCATATTCATTTGTTAAGTCCTCTCTTCTCTGTATAACTCCACCATCATCTTTGATCTTTCCATACCTCTCATTGGGGTTGTTTGGGCTATGGCAATTCTAAATTTTTGATATTGGAAGGCTCTGTCACTAATTTGGGGTAGGGAGATGGAACTGTCTGATGTTCTGGAGAGGCTGGGCTAGGTTTCAGGACTTATCTGGACCAGGGACCCATCTGGAGGTTTCTGAAAGTTACTCTAGTCCCCGGAACCCTTGTGGAATCTTATATATTGCCATAGGTGTTCTTTAGGATTGGCTGGAATGGTCCTGGTTGGGGGTTGGCAGGTTATGATAGGTAGCAAGGTCTACCTGAAGTTGCGTAAGAACAACTTCCAGAGTAGCCTCTTGACTTTATTTGAACTCTCTGCCAGTGACACTTTATTAATTACACTTCTTTTCCCCCTTTTGATCAGGATGAAATTGTTGATCCCATGGTGCCAGGTCTGGATTCATCCTGGAGTCACCTCCCATGTCTCCAGGGAGACTTTACCCCAGATGTCATGTCCCGTGTAGTAGGGCGGGCAATGATTTCACTTGCAGAGTTGGGCTTACAGATACTGAGGCCACATCTGAGTATCAACAGAGGTCCTCCAGAAGTAACTCTTAGGTATGTCCTATAGGTAGTCTAAGCTTTCCCACTACCTACATAAGCTTCACAAGAGTAAGCCTCATGATCGAGGGCATGGCCTATTGATTTGGGTATCCCTAAAATTTGACATAGTATCAGGGATTCCCTGATGGTAAGGTTTAATGGTTCCATAGTCTTACTCCCCTTCCTCAGGGGACTTTGCCAATACTTTTTGATTATCTGCTTAATATAGTCTAGAATGTTCCCAGGCTTTACAATAATCTATACAGGATTAAAGGACCTCTTTCTTATTCTGGGCTCCCGGTGTTTCAGTTGTTCAAATGAGCTATACAGATAGGTTGAATTAGATTATGCACTACAGAAAATTTCTGTTCCAAATCAAATAAGTCTCAAAGAGTATGTATGGTTCTAAAATATAGACACTATCTTCCTTACCCCTATGTTCTGAATTACTTTAACCCCAACCTATTTGGCTTCATTCTTATCTCTAAATATCAGGTTATATATATATAAAACAGCCTCTCAAAATCCAGAAATAATAATCACCACTCTGGATTTGATGTGTTTGCTCTAAAAGCTTATAATCTAGACCCCTGTTTTTTTCATAAACATTTTCTAGAGGTGACCATACCATTGTTGTTTTTTTGTTTCTGGCTTATATTGTTTCACCAAACGTCCCACATGTTCATTCACATAGTTGCGTGCCTCATGACATTGTTCCTTTTGGTACCAGCCTTCTTTGTCTCTTATGATGTCTTTCCATTTAAAGTCTGTTTTGTTCAATGTTAGTATAGCTACTCCAGCTTCTTTTGGTTATAACGTGGAAAATCTTTTTCCATACTTTCACTTTCAATCTAAGATGAATCTCTTACCTAAGATGAGTCTCTTGTAGGCAGCATATAGCTAGATTATGTTTCTTAATCCATTCTGCCAATCTGTGTCTTTTAATTGGTAAGTTTTGTCCATTAACATTCGCAGTTATTACTGAAAAGGTGTTTCTTGATTCCACTATTGTATCTTTTTAATTTTATTTGTCAGGTCTATATATTTTTTCCCTCTTTCTTTGTATTTTTTAAATTACTCTTAGTGGTACTCTTCAATTCTGTGCCCTGCTCCAGACTTCCCTCTTCTGTCTTTTTTTTTCAGCCAGCAGAACTCCTTTCGTATTTCTTGTAGGGCCCGTCTCTTGTTGACAACTTCTTTCAGGACTTCTTTGTGAAAACTTTCATCTCTCCCCCAATTTTGAAGGACAGTTTGGCTGGGTACAGAATTCTTGGCTGGAAGTCTTTCTCTTTCAGGATCTTGAATATATCATACCACTGCCTTCTTGTGTCCAGGGTGCTATTTAGTAGTCTGAACTCAGTTTTATTTGATTTCCCTTGTATGTAATAGATTGTTTTTCTCTTGCTGCTTTCAGGATTTTCTGCTTCTCTTCAACATTTGATAGACTGATTAATATGTGCCTTGGGGAAGGCCTCTTTGGATTTATTCTGTTTGCAGTTCTTTGGGCTTCTTTGACTTGTATATTTATGCCCTTTATAAGGGTTGGGAAGTTTTCCCCCATTATATCCCCAGCTACTCTTCCTAGCCCTTTACTCCTCTCTTCTTCTGGGCCACCAATGATTCTTAGATTTGTACGCTTTGTTTTGTTTATCATTTCCCTGAATTCCCATTCAGTTTTTTCCATCTTTTTTTGCTATTTGCTGTTTGGAGTCTTTGAAGTCAATTATCCTATCCTCTATATCATTTATTCTTTCTTCTGTCTCTTCAAATCTGCTGTTGTGTGCCTGTAGTATGTTTTTTCTTTTTTTTTTTATTAATGGAAAAAAAAAAAAGAAATTAACCCAACATTTAGAAATCATGCCATTCTACATATGCAATCAGTAATTCTTAACATCATCACATAGATGCATGATCATCATTTCTTAGTACATTTGCATCGGTTTAGAAGAACTAGCGAAACACCAGACAAAGATATAGAATGTTAATATAGAGAAAAGAAATACTAATAATAGTAAAAAGAACAAACAAACAAACAAAAACAAAGAAAAAAACGAACAAACAAAAACAAACAAACTAAACCTATAGCTCAGATGCAGATTCATTCAGTGTTTTAACATGATTACTTTACAATTAGGTATTATTGTGCTGTCCATTTTTGAGTTTTTGTATCTAGTCCTGTTGCACAGTCTGTATCTCTTCAGCTCCAATTACCCATTATCTTACCCTGTTTCTACCTCCTGCTGGACTCTGTTACCAATGACATATTCCAAGTTTATTCTCGAATGTCCGTTCACATCAGTGGGACCATACAGTATTTGTCCTTTAGTTTTTGGCTGGACTCACTCAGCATAATGTTCTCTAGGTCCATCCATGTTATTACATGCTTCATAAGTTTATCCTGTCTTAAAGCTGCATAATATTCCATCGTATGTATATACAACAGTTTGTTTAGCCATTCTTCTGTTGATGGACATTTTGGCTGTTTCCATCTCTTTGCAGTTGTAAATGACGCTGCTATAAACATTGGTGTGCAAATATCCGTTTGTGTCTTTGCCCGTAAGTCCTTTGAGTAGATACCCAGCAATGGTATTGCAGCAATGGTATTGCTGGGTCGTATGGCAATTCTATATTCAGCTTTTTGAGGAACCACCAAACTGCCTTCCACAGTGGTTGCACCATTTGACATTCCCACCAACAGTGGATAAGTGTGCCTCTTTCTCCGCATCCTCTCCAGCACTTGTCATTTTCTGTTTTGTTGATAATGGCCATTCTGGTGGGTGTGAGATGATATCTCATTGTGGTTTTGATTTGCATTTCTCTAATGGCCAGGGACGTTGAGCATCTCTTCATGTGCCTTTTGGCCATTTGTATTTCCTCTTCTGAGAGGTGTCTGTTCAAGTCTTTTTCCCATTTTGTAATTGGGTTGGCTGTCTTTTTGTTGTTGAGTTGAACAATCTCTTTATAAATTCTGGATACTAGACCTTTATCTGATATGTCATTTCCAAATATTGTCTCCCATTGTGTAGGCTGTCTTTCTACTTTCTTGATGAAGTTCTTTGATGCACAAAAGTGTTTAATTTTGAGGAGCTCCCATTTATTTATTTCCTTCTTCAGTGCTCTTGCTTTAGGTTTAAGGTCCATAAAACCGCCTCCAATTGTAAGTTTCATAAGACATCTCCCAAATTTTCCTCTAACTGTTTTATGGTCTTAGACCTAATGTTTAGATCTTTGATCCATTTTGAATTAACTTTTGTTTAGGGTGTGAGATATGGGTCTTCTTTCATTCTTTTGCATATGGATATCCAGGTCTCTAGGCACCATTTATTGAAGAGACTGTTCTGTCCCAGGTGAGTTGGCTTGACTGCCTTATCAAAGATCAAATGTCCATAGATGAGAGTGTTTATATCTGAGCACTCTATTCGATTCCATTGGTCGATATATCTATCTTTATGCCAATACCATGCTGTTTTGACCACTGTGGCTTCATAATATGCCTTAAAGTCAGGCAGCGCGAGACCTCCAGCTTCGTTTTTTTTCCTCAAGATGTTTTTAGCAATTCGGGGCACCCTGCCCTTCCAGATAAATTTGCTTATTCGTTTTTCTATTTCTGAAAAATAAGTTGTTGGGATTTTGATTGGTATTGCATTGAATCTGTAGATCAATTTAGGTAGGATTGACATCTTAACTATATTTAGTCTTCCAATCCATGAATATGATATGCCCTTCCATCTATTTAGGTCTTCTGTGATTTCTTTTAGCCGATTTTTGTAGTTTTCTTTATATAGGTTTTTTGTCTCTTTAGTTAAATTTATTCCTAGGTATTTTATTCTTTTAGTTGCAATTGTAAATGGGATTCATTTCTTGATTTCCCCCTCGGCTTGTTCATTCCTAGTGTATAGAAATGCTACAGATTTTTGAATGTTGATCTTGTAACCTGCTACTTTGCTGTACGCATTTATTAGCTCTAGTAGTTTTGTTGTGGATTTTTCCAGGTTTTCGACGTATAGTATCATATCGTCTGCAAACAGTGATAGTTTTACTTCTTCTTTTCCAATTTTGATGCCTTGTATTTCTTTTTCTTGTCTAATTGCTCTGGCTAGAACCTCCAACACAATGTTGAATAATAGTGGTGATAGTGGACATCCTTGTCTTGTTCCTGACCTTAGGGGGAAAGTTTTCAATTTTTCCCCATTGAGGATGATATTAGCTGTGGGGTTTTCATATATTCCCTCTATCATTTTAAGGAAGTTCCCTTGTATTCCTGTCTTTTGAAGTGTTTTCAACAGGAAAGGATGTTGAATCTTGTCAAATGCCTTCTCTGCATCAATTGAGATGATCATGTGATTTTTCTGCTTTGATTTGTTGATACGGTGTATTACATTAATTGATTTTCTTATGTTGAACCATCCTTGCATACCTGGGATGAATCCTACTTGGTCATGATGTATAATTCTTTTAATGTGCTGTTGGATACGATTTGCTAGAATTTTATTGAGGATTTTTGCATCTATATTCATTAGAGAGATTGCTCTGTAGTTTTCTTTTTTTGTAGTATCTTTACCTGGTTTTGGTATGAGGGTGATGTTAGCTTCGTAAAATGAATTAGGTAGTTTTCCCTCCACTTCGATTTTTTTGAAGAGTTTGAGGAGATTTGGTACTAATTCTTTCTTGAATGTTTGATAGAATTCACATGTGAAGCCGTCTGGTCCTGGACTTTTCTTTTTAGGAAGCTTTTGAATGACTAATTCAATTTCTTTACTTGTGATTGGTTTGTTGAGGTCATCTATTTCTTCTTGAGTCAAAGTTGGTTGTTCATGTCTTTCCAGCAACCAGTCCATTTCATCTAAATTGTTGTATTTATTAGTGTAAAGTTGTTCATAGTATCCTGTTATTACCTCCTTTATTTCTGTGAGGTCAGTAGTTATGTCTCCTCTTCCATTTCTGATCTTATTTATTTGCATCCTCTCTCTTCTTCTTTTTGTCAATCTTGATAAGGACCCATCAATCTTATTGATTTTCTCATAGAACCAACTTCTGGCCTTATTGATTTTCTCTATTGTTTTCATGTTTTCAATTTCATTTATTTCTGCTCTAATCTTTGTTATTTCTTTCCTTTTGCTTGCTTTGGGATTAGTTTGCTGTTCTTTATCCAGTTCTGCCAAGTGGACAGTTAATTCCTGCATTTTTGCCTTTTCTTCTTTTCTGATAAAGGCATTTAGGGCAATAAATTTCCCTCTTAGCACTGCCTTTGCTGTGTCCCATAAGTTTTGATATGTTGTGTTTTCATTTTCATTCGCCTCTAGGTATTTACTAATTTCTCTTGCAATTTCTTCTTTGACCCAGTCGTTGTTTAAGAGTGTGTTGGTGAGCCTCCATGTATTTGTGAATTTTCTGGCACTCCACCTATTACTGATTTCCAACTTCATTCCTTTATGATCCGAGAAAGTGTTGTGTATGATTTCAGTCTTTCAAATTTGTTAAGACTTGCTTTGTTACCCAGCATATGGTGTATCTTTGAGAATGATCCATGAGCACTTGAGAAAAAGGTGTATCCTGCTGTTGTGGGATGTAATGTCCTATAAATGTCTGTTAAGTCTAGCTCATTCATAGTAATATTCAGATTCTCTATTTCTTTATTGATCCTCTGTCTAGATGTTCTGTCCATCGATGAGAGTGGTGAATTGAAGTCTCCAACTATTATGGTATATGTGTCTATTTCCCTTTTCAGTGTTTGCAGTGTATTCCTCACGTATTTTGGGGCATTCTGGTTCGGTGCGTAAATATTTATGATTGTTATGTCTTCTTGTTTAATTGTTCCTTTTTTAGTAGATAGTGTCCTTTTTTGTCTCTTTTAACTGTTTTACATTTGAAGTCTAATTTGTTGGATATTATTATAGCCACTCCTGCTCTTTTCTGATTGTTATTTGCATGAAATATCTTTTCCCAACCTTTCACTTTCAACCTATGTTTATCTTTGGATAATATTTTCCTCTACCATTTTGCCTTTTGTATTATGTACATCATATCTGATTTTCCTTCTTTCTACACTCTTCTCCATACCTCTCTCTTCTGTCTTTTCGTATCTGACTCTAGTGCTCCCTTTAGTATTTCTTGTAGAGCTGGTCTCTTGGTCACAAAGTCTCTCAGTGACTTTTTGTCTGAGAATGTTTTAATTTCTCCCTCATTTCTGAAGGACAATTTTGCTGGATATAGAAGTCTTGGTTGGCAGTTTTTCTCTTTTAGTAATTTAAATATATCATCCCACTGACTTCTAGCTTCCATGGTTTCTGCTGAGAAATCTACACATAGTCTTATTGGGTTTCCCTTGTATGTGATGGATTGCTTCTCTCTCGCTGCTTTCAAGATCTTCTCTTTCTCTTTGACCTCTGACATTCTAACTAGTAAGTTTCTTGGAGAACGCCTATTTGGGTCTAATCTCTTTGGGGTGCGCTGCACTTCTTGGATCTGTAATTTTAGGTTTTTCATAAGAGTTGGGAAATTTTCAGTGATAATTTCTTCCATTAGTTTTTCTCCTCCTTTTCCCTTCTCTTCTCCTTCTGGGACACTCACAACACGTATATTTGTGCGGTTCATATTGTCCTTGAGTTCCCTGATACCCTGTTCAAATTTTTCCATTCTTTTCCCAATAGTTTCTGTTTCTTTTTGGAATTCAGATGTTCCATCCTCCAAATCACTAATTCTATCTTCTGTCTCTTTAAATCTATCATTGTAGGTATCCATTGTTTTTTCCATCTTTTCTACTTTATCCTTCACTTCCATAAGCTCTGTGATTTGTTTTTTCATTTTTTCTATTTCTTCTTTTTGTTCAGCCCATGTCTTCTTCATGTCCTCCCTCAATTTATCGATTTCGTTTTTGAAGAGGTTTTCCATTTCTGTTCGTATATTCAGCATTAGTTGTTTCATCTCCTGTAACTCATTTGAACTACTGGTTTGTTCCTTTGACTGGGCCATATTTTCAATTTTCTGAGCGTGATCCGTTATCTTCTGCTGGCGTCTGGGCATTTAGTCAGATTTCCCTGGGTGTTGGACCCCACAGGTTGAAAGATTTTTCTGTGAAATCTCTGGGTTCTGTTTTTCTTATCCTGCCCAGTAGGAGGCGCTCGTGGCACACGTTTGTCTACGGGTTCCACCAGTAAAAGTTGCTGTGGGTCCTTTAACTTTGGAAAACTCTCGCTGTGGGGGAGGTTCAGCAGCCAAAGCGGCTGGAAGAGTGCCAGCCGGCCCGGGGGTCCGAAAGCAGGGAGGGTCGCCGGCCACCGCAGCCCGGGAGAGCGCCCGACCGAATTTCCTAGTCGGCCCGGGGCGCCAAGCGTGGCAGGAGGGCGCCAGCTCCCGCAGCCCGGGAGAGTGCACTGTTCCCAGCTGGACCGGCGAGTCACGTGTTTGGAAGGGACCTCCCGGTCACCATTCTCCTCGGTCTGGGGATTTCCGACCCAACTCTCTCAGTTCGTCCGGGGGGCCTCGCGTGGTGGGGGCGCCAGCCACCGCGGCCCGAGGGGACCGCCTGCCCAATTCTGCCAGCTGGCCTGGGAAGGAGGAAGGGAGGGACTCTGGCCGCTTGCCGTCCCGCCCGGGAAATTCCACGCCCCTTGGCGATCTCACCGGAGCTGGTTCTCCCAGACAGTCAGCCGTTCCAGGATGGGGTACGCCATCCCTTTGATCTCCGTCGTGCCTCCGGGAGCTGCTCTGTATCGTCTCCATTCCCCCAGTAGCTGTTCTGGAGGAGGAAAGGTGAGGGTGGCAAGGCTGTCCAGGCCGGTGGCGGAGGAGCTGGTGAAGGCGGAAGAGGGCACGGTGGTGGTTGGAGAGCCGCCGGAGCAGGAGGAGAAAGGGAAGGATAAGATGGTGGATGGAGCGCCGCTGGAGCAGAAGGGGAAGAGGGAGAGGAGGGCGGGCTGGCTGGCTGGGCGTGAGCGCCGCGCCGGGCCTGCGGAGAAAGAGGGAGAGGAGGGCGGGCCGGCCGGCGGAGAAAGTGTGAGAGGAGGGCGGGCCGGCTGGTGGGGTGTGACGCCGCGCCGGGCCGGCGGAGAAAGAGGGAAAAGAGGGCCGGCAGGCTGGCGGGGCGTCTGTAGTATGTTTTTTTTTTGGCCAACAGAGTCTTTAATCTGTCTGATTTCTGCTATGTTTCTATTTATTCTTTCAATTTCCTCTTTGCTCTTCTACTCTCTTCTTGATCTCCTTTATGTCATTTGCTGTCCCACTTATTTTATTAAGTAGAATTGTATGAACATCTTTGATTAGTTGTTCCAACGTCTGTGTTTCCTCTGGTGTTTTAATTTGGTCATTAGGCAGGTCTGTGTCTGTCTGCATTGTGATTTGCTTAGTAATCTTCTGCTGTCTTCATCGCATTTAAATATCTTGATTTACCTTGGGAATTTCTTTCAGTAATCTAAGGCTTTGTGTTTGTGGGATGGTTGTACAGCAGGGATCAGGGCACAGGGTGGAGCAGTCAGTACAGTGATTTGTTTCAGGGCAGGTATGGGCACAGATTGGGGATGTTACGTGGATGCTTGTGAATGTGTCCAGAGGCCAGGGAGGATGTAGCTGTGTGGGTGCACGTATCTGGGGGTGGGGCATGACCCTGGTGTGACCTGGTCTAAGGCACGGAACCTTTTGTGTACATGCTTAGAGCTGTGGCAGCAGGTCGGCGTTACACTTTCGTGGATTGGGGGCAGATGTGACCTGGCTGTGCAGGTCAGCACTTCTCAGAGTTGAGAAATGAGGCTGAAGGCTGTGCACATGCGCGTTTCTAAGACCGTTTTAAAGTGCAGTTCCCAGAGCTGAATGACGTGATTGGGGGCCTTTGTGCATCCGTGGGCCTGGTTGTGCCGTAAAGGGATGTGCTGAACTCAAGGAGGGCAGGCTGAGACTGTGCAACACTATGGGCAGGAGGGCGCAGGTAGCGTAGATATGGAGGTTAGTGCCCGCAACCTTTATGCACTGGCACAGCCTGCAGGGAACAGGGAGGGGGAGGTAATGCTTGCAAGGCGCAGGAGAGGTGGGGGTGTGAGACAGGTACATGCACTGGGGTCTGGTGGTTTGGGGGTGCCTGAAGCATGGGGAATGGGAGCGGGTGAAGGGGTTCAGGTACATGGGGTGTGGGTTGAGTCGCAGGTCATGGGGCTGTGCTTTTGAGGGTAGCGCACCCAAGGAATGTGGCCTGGCTTACTTCTAGTCCTGTGTTCCCACCCGTACACTCCCATGTGCTCTGCGGCTCCACGCCAGGCTCCAGCTTTTTGCCTCTCAGTTCCTCGGCCTCTGTAACCAGGGCTGCCACATATGGTGCAGAAGACTCTCCCAGGTCAGCTGCACTCCCGAATTGTCACCTTAGTTGCCCTCCTGTCCCTTCTCTAACTTTTCCATGGAGCAGGGCTAATGTTGAGCTACTCTGGTCAGCCACCTTCCTGGAAGTCTGTGGGTGCTAACTTTTGATTAGATGATTCCCATGGAGATGTATCTACCCCCATTCAAGGTAGGGTTGCTTACCGGAGCCCTTTAAGAGGGAACCATTTTGGAAAAAGCTTTAGAGACCATTGTAGCCAGAGACCTTTAGAGATGAAGAAGGGAAATGCCTCCGGGGAAGCTTCATGAAACAAGAAGCCAGGAGGGAGAACTAGCAAACTTTGCCATGTGCCTTTCCAGCTGAGGGAGAAGCCCTGAACTTCATCTGCCATTCTTGAGTGAATGTAATCTCTTGTTGGTGCATTAATTTGAACATTTTCACAGTCTTAGTACTGTAAACTTGCAACTTAATAAATTCCCCTTTTTAAAAGTCATTCTATTTCTGGTATATCTCATTCCAGCATCTTGCAAACTATAACACCTTATTACCATTGGTCACCTAAGGTATAATTCATATGCTTGATATTTCAAATGCCTGATATTTCCCTTTGTTAATTTGTTTTCAGATAATGACTTGGTCAGTGACTAATGAGATTTTTATTCCCCACATCATTAGATATTTGATACATTTCAGTCCATTGCAGAAATCCTTTTTCTTTGTTTTTTTGGCATGGGCAGGCTCCGGGAATTGAACCCGGGTCTCCAACACAGCAGGTGAGAATTCTGCCCCTGAGCCACTGGTGCACCACCCCAGAAATTTTTTTTTTAAATAATTTTATTGTAACATATATAACATAAAATTTTCCATTTAAACCACTCAAATGCACAATTCAGTGGTTCCTATTATATTCACAATCTTTGCTTCTGTCCATGACCAAAACTTTTCATCATCCCAAACAGGAATTTTGTACCTGTTAAGCAATAATTCACCATTTCCCTTCCCCCTTGGGCCCTGGTAACCTCTAATCTACTTTCTATTTCTATGAATTTGCTTATTTTAGATATTTCATATAAATGGAATCATATAATGTTTATCTTTTTTGTTTCTGGCTTATTTCACTCAGCATATTTTTAAGATTCATCCATATTGTAACATATTAGAACTTCATTTCTTTTTATGACTAATATTCCATTGTAAGTATGTATCATGCTTTGTTTACCCATTCATTTGTTGATAGACTCTTGGGTTGTTTCCACTATTTGGCTATTGTGAATAATGCTGCTATCTGTTTGAGTCCCTGTTTTAAATTCTTTGGGTATATGTGTTGGAGTGAAATCCCTGGGTCATATGGTAGCCCTATACTTAATTTTCTGAGAAACGCCTGTTTTGAATTGTTAATGCTGTAGGAAATGCAATCTACTAGAAATGGGTTGACTTTTATAAAGGAAATTTATTAAGATACAAGTTTACAGTTCTAAGGCCATAAAAATGTCCAAACTAAGGCATCCAGATAGACATACCTTGACTCAAGAAAGGCTGATCTGGAAGGCATGTAGCTGGTGTCTGCTGGTCCTTTGGCTCCTGGTTTCAAACAGCTTCACCAGGGGCATTTTCTTTCTGTTATCTCCAGAGGTGTCTCTCTCTGTGTCAGCTCTGAAGCTTTTTCCAAAATGGTTCCCTCTTAAAAGATTCCAATAAGTGCCCCACCTTGAATGGGTGGGATTCTAATGGGATTAGAAGAAATGGCTACCTTTACAAATGGGATTAGGATTAAAATATGGCTTTTCTATAGTACATGGAAACCACCTAATCAAAAAGGGCCCACCCATTCTAGTTTGCTAGCTGCTGGAATGCGATATAACCAGAAACATAAGGGCTTTTAAAAAGGGGAATTTATTAAGATGCTAGTTTACAGTTCTAAGGTCATGAAAATGTCCCAATTAAAGCAAGTCTATACAAATGTCCAAATTAAAGCACCAACAAGAGGTTACCTTTACTCAGGAAAGACCAATGAAGTTCAGGGTTTCTCTCTCAACTGGTAAGGCACATGGTGAACATGGCGACATCAGCTGGCTATCTCTCCAGGCTTGCTGTTTAACGACGCTCCCCGGGAGGCATTTTCCTTCTTCATCTCCAAAGTCACTGGCTGGTGGACTCTGTAGTTCTTGTGGCTATCTTGTCCTTCTTGTCATTCCAGCGGCTCTCTCAGATCTCAAGCCTTTTCCAAAATGCTTCCTGTTTTAAAGGGCTCCAGTAACATAATCAAGACCCACCTGGAATGGATCGAGTCACATCTCCATCTAATCAAGTTTAATGCCCACAATTGGGTGAGCCACATCTCTATGGAGATAACCTAATCAAGTTTCCAACCTATAGTACAGAATAGGGATTAGAAGAAATGGCTACCTTTACAGAATGGGATTAGGATTAAAACATGGCTTTTCTAGGGTACATAAATCATTTCAAACCAGCACACCACCCAACAATATTGAATCAGGATTAAAGAACATGGCTTTTCTGGGGCACACAACAGTTTAAAACTGACACACTGTCAAACTGTTTTTCACAGTGGCTGCAGCAGTTTATATTCCAACCATCATTGCCAACACTTTGTTTTACATTTTTTCTAATAATAGCCAACCTAGTGAGTATGAAGTGGTATCTCATTGTGGTTTTAATTTGTATCTTCCTAATGACTAATGAAATGAAACTGAGCATCTTTTTATGTGCTTGCTGCTCATTTGGCTATTTTCTGGAGAAATAGGTATTCAAGTCCTTTGTGCATTTTAAATTTGGCGTTTGTCTTTTTGTTTCTGAGTTTGTAGGAGTTTATTGTATATTCTGGATCTCAAACTCTTATCATGTACATGATTTGCAGCTGTTTTCTCCTGTGTTGTCTTTTTACTTTCTTGATAATTTCCTTTGATGCACAAAAGTTTTAATTTTGATGAAATTAAAATTATCTCTTGTTCCTTTTGTTGCTCATGCTAAGACATCCATTGCCTAATACAAGGTCATTAAGATTTCACCTTGTTTCTTCTAAAAGTTTTATAGTTTTAGCTCATATTTCAGTCCTTGATCCTTGATCCGTTCTGAGTTAATTTTAGTTTATGGTTTATGGTAGAGGTCCGTCTTCATGTTTTTGTATGTGGAACATCCAATTTTCCCAGCACCATTTGTTAGACTATTCTTTCTCCATTGAATGTGCTTAGCATCCTTGTCAAAAAACAATTGGCCACAAATGTCTGGATTTATTTTTGGACTTTGATTCTGTTCATTGGTCCCTATATTTATCCTTATGCCAGCATCACACAGTTTTGATTACTTTTGCTTTGTAGTAAGTTTCAGAATCAGAAAGTGTGAGACCTCCAACTTGCTTCTCCTTTTTCAACATTATTTTAACTCTCTAGGGCTCTTTGCAGTTCCATAAGAATATGAGGATTGGTTTTCCATTTCTGCAATATAAGCTACTGGAATTTTGATAGGTATTGTGTTGAATATGTAGATTGCTTTGGTGATATGTCATCATAACAATATTAAGTCTTCCATAAATGTAGAATGTTTTGCTATTAACTTAAATCTTTAATTTTTTTCAGTGTATTTTGTGGCTTTCAGTGTATAAGATCCTTGGTTAAATTTATTCCTAGATATTTTATACTTTGGATGCTATTGTAAATGGAATTGTTTCCTTAATTTCTTTTTTGGATTGTTCATTGTTGATGTATGGATGTATAGAAACACAACCTCGTCTTTGCATTTTAATCTTATACCCTGCAACTTTACTAAATTTGTTTATTAGATCTAGTCATTTATTTTACAATCTTTAGGATTTTTCTATATAGAATCATGCCATCTGTGAATAGACAGTTTTACTTTTTCCTTTTCAGGAGAAGAATGCCTTTTATTTATTTTTCTTGTCTCACTTGCTTTGGCTAGAACTTCCAGTACAGGGTTGAATGGCAGTGGTGAACGTGGGTATTTTTGTCTTACTTGTGATCTTAGAGAGAAAGATTTCAATGGTATGATGTTAGATGTGGGTTTTCATAAATGTCGTTTCTTGTCAGAGAAGTTCCCTTCTATTTTTCTGAGTGTTTTTTCTTTTTTTTTTTTTTCATGAAAAGGTGTTGGATTTTGTCAGTTGCCTTTTCTGCAGCAATTGGGATGATATGGTATACACTAGTTGTATCAAACAAAAGATCAATTGCTGTTTTTAAGTTGAACCACCCCTGCATTCCTCTGATAAATTTCAGTTGGTAATGATGTATTTTCCTGTTGGAATCAGATTGCTAGTATTTTGTTGAGAATTTTTACATCTATATTTATACAAGAAATTAGTCTGTAATTTTCTTGTGATGTCTTTCTCTGGCTTTGATATCAGAGTGATGCTGGTCTTATAGAATGAGTTAGGAAATATGCTTTCTTCTTCAGTTTTGGGATGAGTTTGAGAAGAGTTGGTATTATTTCTTCCTTCCAGCTTTGGTAGAGTTCACCAATGGTACAATCTGGTCCTGAACTTTTCTGAAGAAAAGTACTGATTAATTAAGGACTGATTCAGTTTTTCTACTCCTCGGAAATCTGTTTAGATTTTCTATTTCTTCTTGAATCAGTTTAGGTAATTTTTATGTTTCTTGGAGTTTGTCCAATTCATCTTGGTTATGTAATTTGTTGCTGGACAGTTCATAGTATTCTTTTATAATCCTTTTTATTTCTGTTAAATCAGTGGCAATGGTTCCACTCTTATGTCTAATTTTATTTGTTTGTGTTTTCTCTTTTTTTTTGGCATGGGCAGGCTCTGGGAATCGAACCTGGGTCTCTGGCATGGCAGGTGAGAATTCTGCCACTGTACCACCGTTGCATCACCCTTATATTTTGTCACTTTAGTAAAGATTTGTTAATTTTATTGATCATTTTAAAGAATCAGTTTAGTTTTCTTTAGTTTTTCAATTGTTTTTCCTATTCTCTATTTAATTTACCTCTTCTCTAATTTTACTTCCTTCCTTTTGCTAACTATCGGCTAGGTTTGAATCAGTTTTTGCTAGTTCTTCAAGATGTGAAGTTAGGTTATTGATTTGAGATTTTCTTTAATATTGGTGCTTACAGCTATAAAATATTTCCCTTTCAGCACGATTTTCACTGCATTCTGTGTTTTGGTGGGTTATGTTTTCTTTTTCATTCATCTGTGAGAATTTTTTAGTTTCTTATGTGATTTCTTCTTTGACCCTGTATAGTTTGCTAAAGCTGCTGGAATGCAATATACCAGAAATGGAATGGCAAGTTTACAGTTCCAAGGCCTTAAAATTGTCCAAACTAAAGCCTCCAGAGAAAGATACCTTGACTCAAGAAAGGCAAGTGTGTCCAGAACACCTTTGTCAGCTGGCAAGGCACATGGCAGGTGTCTGCTGGGGTCTTTGACTTCTGGTTTCAAACAGTTTTCCCGGGGGCATTTACTTTTTTTTCTTTTATTCACATGGGCAACCTCTGGGAATCGAACCTGGGTCTCCAGCATGGCAGGCAAGAATTCTGCCACTGAGCCACCGTTGCACCACCCCAGGGGCATTTACTTTCTACATCTCCAAATATTTGGGTCTCATGTTGGCTCTGTTGCTTCTGAAGTTTCTCCAAAATGTTTCCCCTTTTAAAGGCACCAGTAAACTAATCCAGACCCACCTTAAATGGGTGGAGTCATGTCTCCATCTAATCAAAAGTCCCTCCCACAGTTGGGTGTAACATCTCCATGGAAACAATCCACTGGAAAGGTTTCCACCCTGAACAATAGGTCTGGTCCAACAAGATTGGATCAGGATTAAAACATGGCTTTTCTGGGGAGGGTATACAAAGTTTTCGAATTGGCACAGACCCATTGGTTGTTAAATAATATGCTGTTTAATCCACATATTTGTGAATTTTCCAGTTTTCCTTCAGTTTTTGATTTCTAGCTTCATTCCTTTGTGATCAGAGAAAATACTATGTATGATTTCAGTCTTTTTAAATTTGAGACTTCTTTTGTGACCTGACATATGGTTTTTCCTAAAGAATGATTCATGCACACTTGAAGAATGTGTTGTGCAGGTATTCTTTTGGTACTCAAATTGTCTCATTTTTTCCAGTGGAACCCTCTTCAAGTTGGTTTCAAAATTCTTTGGATACAACCACATTGGACTTTAATAGTTTTCTTGTTTTGTGGTATGGCAAGATAGATGTTCAGCATTTATCTTCTCCATTTTCTGTCCCGTGACTAGAATTAGATGTTTTTTCAAGAAGCTCTTGTTTTTAGTGTTAAATGGTATTTAGATACCACGGTCTGAGCATTTGGTGGTGGTGATTGCTACTGTTCTACTGAGTTGATCTTTGTTTCTTGATCTTTTCAGTAGATAGGGCTAGAGTCAGCCCTTCTCCTCTTTAAAAAATGTCCATATAACTTTTTTTTTTAATTAGAGAAGTTGTAAACTTACAAAGCAATCATACATAAAATAACAGGATTACTATATACCACTCCACCACCATCACCTTGCATTGGTATGGAATATTTGTTACAGTTGATGAAAATATATTTTTATAACTGCATAATTATATGTTATTGTCCATGATTTAACTTAGGATTCACTGTGTAGTGTAATTCTATAGATTTTGTTAAACAATTTTATTCTATTTCTCTATGTACAATCTAATATTTCCTGTTTTAACCATATTCAGATATACATCTCAGTGCTGTTAATTACATTTACAATGTTGTGCCACTATCACCACCATCCATTAAGAAAATACAAATAGGAATTCTATACATTTAAGCCTTAACTTCCCAATCCCTATTAGTCCCATCCCCTGATAACCTATATTCTGGATTCTGACTCTGTGAGTTTACTTACTCTAATTATTTCATATTAGTGAGCTCATATAATATTTGTCCTTTTGTACTTGACTTATTTCACTCAACATGATGTCTTTAAAGCTTATCCATATTGTCACATGTATCAGAACTACATTCCTTTTTATGACTAAATTATATTCCATTGCATGTGGATAATGTTTAGTCATTCATTTGTAGATGACACTTGGGTTGCTTCTATCTTTTGGCTGTTATGAATAATGCCACTATGAATGTGGGTGTGCAAATATCTATTCAAGTCCCTGCTTTCAACTTATTTGGGTATATACCTAGTAGTGGGATTGCTGAATCATATGTGTAAGACTAAAGTTTCTTTTACTTATTTAACTTTCTAATTATTTTTTCCATGTTATACTAAAAATCATGGTTCCTGGTGACTAATAAAATTATGTATTTGATTTATCCTACACTATATATTAGTTTTGTAGAAATGAAATGAATATAGTAACTAACAATATGATTTCTGAACACAGTTTAAGATTTTGTTGAGATTCTTTTGGTTTTTCTTATATTCTAACTAAGGGAATATATTCAAATTACTATATTTTCAATTAAAATTGTGTGAAATAATTTTTTTCTTTAATTTGATATACAATTAGGTTAATTTGTTAGTTTTGTTTTCTAAATATTGTCATTTAAACTTTTTTGACTTAATTTTTTTATAATTATGTTGAATATTTATATATATAGTTCCATTGTCAAATCTGCAAAACATGGTATATTCTGAGATGTCTTCCTTTCTTTTAAGATTCTATAACTTTGTTTTAGTTTGATGGAGCTACTATCAGAAATATTGCACATTAATTTTGGTCTAACAAGAGGACTTTATTGACTCATGGTTTTGAGGCTAAAAGAAATCCAAATCAAGATGTTAGGTGGGTAACCTATTTCCCAGAGTCAGTAGTCCTGGATGCTGGCAGTCTTTGGGGTTCCTTGACTTGTATCTCATGTCACGTGGTTATGCCCTCTCCTTGTTCAATTCTTGACTTCTGGGTTCTCTTTAGAAGGCCTCGACTAAACTGGATTAAAGCCCACCCTTGTTCAGTTTACCACACTTTAATTAAAAATAACATCTTCAAAAAGTCCTGTTTACAATGGGTTCACACCCATAAGGATTCAGAGTAATATTAAAAATATGTGTCAAGGGGACTTCCAGGAAGATGGTGTAATAAGGAGCACCAGGGCTCACTTCCCTACCAAAAACACTTAGAAGACAGGCAGAAACTGTCTGAAGCAGTGGTTCTGGGGCTCTGCCAGGAAGTACCAGGCAGCATCCAGGGAACAGTGGAATGAAGAGACTGAGGAACTGATATGAGTGACCCACCTGGCCATGTAGCCTGGCACCCATCCCCCACCTTCAAGGCAAGCAGCTTCTGGTTAGTTGGGTCCCTGCCTGGTGGGCTGTTGGGAGGGCAGGGGAAGCCATCCTCCCCAGGAATAGAGGGGGGATGTGGCACAGTTCTGATCCAGCTGTTCTCTAGTGAATTTGGACCACTAGGTCCTGCAGCCTTGGTGGTTGTTAAACTGGATTAGGTAGAGCCATGTCTCCACCCATTTGAGTGGGTCTTGATTGGTTTCTGAAGTCCTATAAAAGAGGAAACATTCTGGAGAATGGAAGATTCAAAGATAACAGAACAGAACAACATAACCATGAGTAGCAGAGTCCACCAGCCAGTGACCTTTGAAGATGAAGAAGGAAAATGTCTCCCGGGGAGTTTCATTAAACAGGAAGCCAGGAGAAGAAGCTAGCAGATGATGATGTCTTTGCCATGTGCCCTTCCAGATGAGAGAGGAACCCTGACTGTGTTCACCATGTGCCTTTCCAGATGAGAGAGAAACTCTGTTTTTGCCATGTGCCTTCTCACTTGAGAGAGAAACCCTAAACTTCATCAGCCTTCTTGAATCAAGGTATCTTTCCCTGGATGGCTTAGATTGGACATTTCTATAGACTTGTTTTAATTGGAACATTTTCTTGGACTTGGAACTGTAAACTAGCAACTTCTTAAATTCCCCTTTTTAAAAGCCATTCTGTTTCTGGTGTATTGCATTCTGGCAGCTAGCAAACTAGAACAGATTTGTAGCACTTTCTCTGATCATAATGGAATGAAGATGAATATCAATTAACAGAGGACTGGGAAATTCACAAATATATGGAGGTCAAACAACACACTCTTAAATAATCAGTGGGTCAATGAAGAAGTTGCAAGAGAAATCAGTAAATATCTCAAGACAATTGAAAATGAGAGCACAACATATTAAAACCTATGGGATGCAGCAAAGGCAATGCTGAGGTAAATTTATGTCCTTTAATGATTCATTAAGAAGGAAGAAAAAGCTAAAAGCAAAGACCTGAAAGTACACCTGGAGGAACTAGAGAAAGAAGAGCTAACTAATCCCAAAGCAAGCAGAACGAAAGAGATAAAGAACAGAGCAGAAATAAATGAAATTGAGGGAAAAAAAAGAGAGAGAGAAAATCCACAAAATCAAAAGTCGGTTCTTTGAGAAGATCAATTCAATTGACAAACTCTTAGCTAGATTGACAAAATGAAAAAAAGAAGATGTAAATATATAAAATCAGAAATTAGAGAGGGGGTGTTTCAGTTTGCTAATGTTACCGGAATACAATATACCAGAAACTGGATTGGGTTTTATAAAGGGGATTTATTAAGTTACAATTCTAAGGCCATGAAAATTTCCAAATTAGGATATCAATAAGGGGATACCTTTACTCAAGAGGGGCTCATCCGGTCAGGGGATTTTCTGTCACATGGGAAGGCAGTGGCGACATCTGCTGGCCCTTCTGCCAGGTTTCATTGCTTTCAGCTCTCAGTTACAGTGGCCTCCTCTCTGAGCTTCTGTCTCCCAACATCTCCAAATGTCTGTGTCTGGTTTCATCTCTCTGCATCAGGTCTGAACTCTCTGTATGTTTTTTGCGTTTTATTCTCCTCATACAGGGCTCTAGCAAAAGGATTAAGACCCACCTTGAATTGGCAAGGTCACATCTCCATCTACTTAAGAGGTTCCATCCACAATTGGGTGGGTCACATCTCCATGGAAACAACCTAATCAAAAAGTCTGTCCCCACAAGATTGGATTGGTATTAAAAGAACATGGCTTTTCTGGGGTATGTAACAGTTTCAGACTAGTACAGGGGGCATTACCTGTACCAATAATGACCCTACAGAAAAAATACAAGTTCATAAGAGGATACTATGCCAACAAATTAGACAACTTGGAATGAAATGGATTATTTCCTAAAAATGCAAAAACAACCTACACTGTCTGTAGAAGAAATAGAAGACCTGAACAAACCAATCACAAATAAAGAGATTGAATTAGTTATCGAAAACCTCCCAACAAAGAAAAGCCCAGGACTGTCACTGGTGAATTCCAGTCGTTTCTACAGAACAATCAGATCAACACTCAAAAATCAGTAGTGTTTCTATACTCTAGTAATAAGCAATCTAAGGAAGAAATAAAAATAACAATTCCATTTACAATAGCCGCTAAAAGAATCAAATATCTAGGAATAAATTTAACCAAGGATGTAAAGGCCTTGTGTTCAGAAAACTATAAAACATTGCTAAAAGAAATCAAGGAAGACCTGACTAAATGGAAGGATGTTCTATGTTCATAGATTGGAAGACTAAATATCATTAAGATGTCAGTTCAACCTGAATTGATTTACAGATTCAACACAGTCTCAATCAAAATTCCAGTGGTCTACTTTGAAGAAATGGAAAAGCCAATTATCAAATTCATTTGGAAGGGTAAGGGTCCCCAAGTAGACAAAAACATCTTGAGAAAGAAGGATGAAGTTGGAGGACTCACACTGCCTTAAATTTAAAGCATATTGCAAAGCTACAGAGATCAAAAGAACATGGTACTGGCATAAAGATGGACATATTGATCAATGGTTCTGAATTGATGGTTCAGGAATAGATATGCACATTTACGGTCAGTTGGTTTTCCACGAGTCCACTCAGCTGCAACAGCAAAGTCTCTTCAACTGTTGGTGCTGTGAGAACTGGATATCCATAGCCAAAAAAAAAGAGATGATCCCTATCTTACACCTTATACAAAAGTTAACTCAAAGTGTATCAAAGTCCTAAATATAAGAGACAGGACTATAGAGTTTATAAAAGAAAATGTAGGGAAACATCTTCAAGATCTTGTTATAAGTGGTGGTTTCTTAGACTTTATACCCAAAGTCCAAGCAATGAAAGAAAAAATAGATAAATGGGACCTTCTCAAAACCGAATACTTTTATACATGAAAAGACTTTGTCAATAAGCTGAAAAGGCAGCCTACTCAATGTGAGAAAATATTTGGAAACCAGATATCCTAAAAAGGTTTAATATCCCTGTATATAAAGCAATTCTGCAACTCAACAATAAAAAGATGACCCAATTTAAAAATGAATAAAGACTTGACTAGGCATTTTTCCAAAGAGGGAATACAAATGGCTAAAAAGCACATGAAAAGATGTTCACCATCTCTAGACATTAGGAAAATACAAATCAAAACCGTAATTAGATACCATTTCACATCTACTAGAATGGTCACTATTAAACAAAAACTTATCACTGCTAGTGGGAATGTAAAATGGTACAGCTGCTGTGGAAGACAGTTTGGCACTGTGTATATTCAGCAATCCTGGTTCTAAGTATATACTCAGAAGAATTGAAAGCAGGGATATGAACAGACATTTGCACACCGATGTTCATAGTGGTATTATTCACAATTGCCAAAAGATGGAGACAACCCAAGTGTCCATCAGTGAATGAATAGATAAACAAAATGTGGTATATATGTATGTGTATATATATATATACAATAAACTGTTATTCAGCTGTAAGAGGAGTGAAGTCATCATGAATGAGACAACATGGATGAACCTTGAAGACATTAAGTTGAGTGAAATAAGTCAGACATACAAAAGGACAATATTGTATGGTCTCTGCTAATATGAAATTTTAGTAAGTAAACTCATAGAGTTAAAATCTAGAATATAGATTTCCAGGAGATAGACTGGGGAGCAGATACAGAATATTGAATTAGTTTGAATATAAATGTTTTGAAATGAACAGAGGTTATGGTAATACCTTTTGGTGAGTGTAATTAACAGCATTGAATTATATGTGTGATTGTGGTTGAAAAGGGAAGTTTAGGGTCATGTATGTCACTAGAAGGAAAGCTAGAGGATAAAACACGGGACTTTAGAATGCATTGTGCCAGTTTGAATCTGTGGTGTACCCCAGAAAAGCCATGTCCTTAATCCTCATTCAGTATTGCTAGCTGGGAGCTTTTTGATTGTTCCCATGGCGATGTGACTTCACCCATTCCAGGTGGGTCTTGATTAGTTTACTGGAACCCTTTAAAAGAAGAAGCATTTTGGAGAAGGCAGATCTGTGAGAATGATGAGAGCAAGTCCACCAGACAGAGGCCTTTGAGATGAAGAAGGAGAACACGCCCGGGGGAGCTTCATGAAACAAAAAGCCTGGAGAGAAAAGCTAGCAGATGCTGCCATGTACTTTTCCAGTGCAGAACCCTGAATGTCATCAGCCTTCTTGAACCAAGGTATCTTTCCCTGGATGCCTTATATTGGACATTTTTATAGTTTTGCTTTAGTTGGGACATTTTCATGGCCTAGGAACTGTGGATTTGCAACTTAATAAATTCCCCCTTTTAAAAGCTGTTCTGTTTCTGGTATATTGCATTCCAAACCAGAATACACAGTGAACCTTGTTGTGGATGATGACTATGGTCAATAGTGCAAATGTAAGAATGCTCTTTCTTACAAAATTTGCTAGAACAAATGTACTTTACCACTACAGTGAGTTAATAGTAGTGTGCTATATGGGGGGAAAAGGCACCTTATACAAACTATGGACTGTAGTTAACAGTAATATTTTAATATTCTTTCATCAACTGGAACAAATATACCATGACAGTGCTAAGGATCAATAATGGTGATAAGGGTTATGGTTTTTTTTTCCCTGTAGTAATGAGAATGTTCTAAGATTGATTGTGGTGATGAATGTACAACTCTGTGATTATATTGTGAACCATTGATTATATGCTTTCAATGAATTGTATGGTGTGTGAATGTATCTCAGCGAAGCTGCTTAAAAAATCGGAGCATGTCAACATACCAAAACTCTGTTCTGTCCATCCTGGTAGGTAATTGTTTTCTCTAATTAGTTTTTAATTTATCTTTCTTTCTTTTTTTTTATTAATTAACGGAAAAAAAGAAATTAACCCAACATTCAGAAATCATACCATTCTACATATGCAATCAGTAATTCTTAACATCATCACATAGATGCATGATCATCGTTTCTTAGTACATTTGCATCAGTTTAGAAGAACTAGCAACACAATAGAAAAAGATATAGAATGTTAATATAGAGAAAAAAATAAAAGTGATAATAATAGTAAAATTAAAAAAAACAAAAAAAAAAACACCTATAGCTCAGATGCAGCTTCATTCAGTGTTTTAACATGATTACTTTACAATTAGGTATTATTGTGCTGTCCATTTTTGAGTTTTTGTATCTAGTCCCGTTGCACAGTCTGTATCCCTTCAGCTCCAATTACCCATTATCTTACCCTGTTTCTCACTCCTGCTGGACTCTGTTACCAATGACATATTCCAAGTTTATTCTCGAATGTCGGTTCACATCAGTGGGACCATATAGTATTTGTCCTTTAGTTTTTGGCTAGACTTACTCAGCATAATGTTCTCTAGGTCCATCCATGTTATTGTATGCTTCATAAGTTTATCCTGTCTTAAAGCTACATAATATTCCATCGTATGTATATACCACAGTTTGTTTAGCCACTCGTCTGTTGATGGACATTTTGGCTGTTTCCATCTCTTTGCAATTGTAAATAACGCTGCTATAAACATTGGTGTACAAATGTCCGTTTGTGTCTTTGCCCTTAAGTCCTTTGAGTAGATACCCAGCAATGGTATTGCTGGGTCGTATGGCAATTCTATATTTAGCTTTTTGAGGAACTGCCAAACTGCCTTCCACAGTGGTTGCACCATTTGACATTCCCACCAACAGTGGATAAGTGTGCCTCTTTCTCCGCATCCTCTCCAGCACTTGTCATTTTCTGTTTTGTTGATAATGGCCATTCTGGTGGGTGTGAGATGATATCTCATTGTGGTTTTGATTTGCATTTCTCTAATGGCCAGGGACATTGAGCATCTCTTCATGTGCCTTTTGGCCATTTGTATTTCCTCTTCTGAGAGGTGTCTGTTTAAGTCTTTTTCCCATTTTGTAACTGGGTTGGTTGCTTTTTTGTTGTTGTTGAGTTGAACAATCTCTTTATAAATTCTGGATACTAGACCTTTATCTGATATGTCATTTCCAAATATTGTCTCCCATTGTGTAGGCTGTCTTTCTACTTTCTTGATGAAGTTCTTTGATGCACAAAAGTGTTTAATTTTGAGGAGCTCTCATTTATTTATTTCCTTCTTCAGTGCTCTTGCTTTAGGTTTAAGGTCCATAAAACCGCCTCCAATTGTAAGTTTCATAAGATATCTCCCAACATTTTCCTCTAACTGTTTTATGGTCTTAGACCTAATGTTTAGATCTTTGATCCATTTTGAGTTAACTTTTGTATAGGGTGTGAGATACGGGTCTTCTTTCATTCTTTTGCATATGGATATCCAGTTCTCTAGGCACCATTTATTGAAGAGACTGTTCTGTCCCAGGTGAGTTGGCTTGACTGCCTTATCAAAGATCAAATGTCCATAGATGAGAGGGTCTATATCTGAGCACTCTATTCGATTCCATTGGTTGATATATCTATCTTTATGCCAATACCATGCTGTTTTGACCACTGTGGCTTCATAATATGCCTTAAAGTCCGGCAGCGCGAGACCTCCAGCTTCGTTTTTTTTCCTCAAGATATTTTTAGCAATTCGGGGCACCCTGCCCTTCCAGATAAATTTGCTTACTGGTTTTTCTATTTCTGAAAAATAAGTTGTTGGGATTTTGATTGGTATTGCATTGAATCTGTAAATCAATTTAGGTAGGATTGACATCTTAACTATATTTAGTCTTCCAATCCATGAACAAGGTATGCCCTTCCATCTATTTAGGTCTTCTGTGATTTCTTTGAACAGTTTTTTGTAGTTTTCTTTATATAGGTTTTTTGTCTCTTTAGTTAAATTTATTCCTAGGTATTTTATTCTTTTAGTTACAATTGTAAATGGGATTCGTTTCTTGATTTCCCCCTCCGCTTGTTCATTGCTAGTGTATAGAAATGCTACAGATTTTTGAATGTTGATCTTGTAACCTGCTACTTTGCTGTACTCATTTATTAGCTCTAGTAGTTTTGTTGTGGATTTTTCCAGGTTTTCGGCGTATAGTATCATATTGTCCGCAAACAGTGATAGTTTTACTTCTTCCTTTCCAATTTTGATGCCTTGTATTTCTTTTTCTTGTCTAATTGCTCTGGCTAGAACCTCCAACACAATGTTGAATAATAGTGGTGATAGTGGACATCCTTGTCTTGTTCCTGACCTTAGGGGGAAAGTTTTCAATTTTTCCCCATTGAGGATGATATTAGCTGTGGGGTTTTCATATATTCCCTCTATCATTTTAAGGAAGTTCCCTTGTATTCCTGTCTTTTGAAGTGTTTTCAACAGGAAAGGATGTTGAATCTTGTCAAATGCCTTCTCTGCATCAATTGAGATGATCATGTGATTTTTCTGCTTTGATTTGTTGATACGGTGTATTACATTAATTGATTTTCTTATGTTGAACCATCCTTGCATACCTGGGATGAATCCTACTTGGTCATGATGTATAATTCTTTTAATGTGCTGTTGGATACGATTTGCTAGAATTTTATTGAGGATTTTTGCATCTATATTCATTAGAGAGATTGGTCTGTAGTTTTCTTTTTTTGTAATATCTTTGCCTGGTTTTGTAGGAGGGTGATGTTGGCTTCATAGAATGAATTAGGTAGTTTTCCCTCCACTTCGATTTTTTTGAAGAGTTTGAGGAGAGTTGGTACTAATTCTTTCTGGAATGTTTGATAGAATTCACATGTGAAGCTGTCTGGTCCTGGACTTTTCTTTTTAGGAAGCTTTTGAATGACTAATTCAATTTCTTTACTTGTGATTGGTTTGTTGATGTCATCTATTTCTTCTTGAGTCAAAGTTGGTTGTTCATGTCTTTCCAGGAACCCGTCCATTTCATCTAAATTGTTGTATTTATTAGCGTAAAGTTGTTCATAGTATCCTTATTACTTCCTTTATTTCTGTGAGGTCAGTAGTTATGTCTCCTCTTTCATTTCTGATCTTATTTATTTGCATCCTCTCTCTTCTTCTTTTTGTCAATCTTGATAAGGGCCCATCAATCTTATTGATTTTCTCATAGAACCAACTTCTGGTCTTATTGATTTTCTCTATTGTTTTCATGTTTTCAATTTCATTTATTTCTGCTCTAATCTTTGTTATTTCTTTCCTTTTGCTTGCTTTGGGATTAGTTTGCTGTTCTTTCTCCAGTTCTTCCAAGTGGACAGTTAATTCCTGCATTTTTGCCTTTTCTTCTTTTCTGATATAGGCATTTAGGGCAATAAATTTCCCTCTTAGCACTGCCTTTGCTGCGTCCCATAAGTTTTGATATGTTGTGTTTTCATTTTCATTCACCTCGAGGTATTTACTAATTTCTCTTGCAATTTCTTCATTGACCCTGTCATTGTTTAAGAGTGTGTTGTTGAGCCTCCATGTATTTGTGAATTTTCTGGCACTCCGCCTATTATTTCCAACTTCATTCCTTTATGATCCGAGAAAGTGTTGTGTATGATTTCAATCTTTCTAAATTTGTTAAGACTTGCTTTGTGACCCAGCATATGGTCTATCTTTGAGAATGATCCATGAGCACTTGAGAAAATGGTGTATCCTGCTGTTGTGGGATGTAATGTCCTATAAATGTCTATTAAGTCTAGCTCATTTATAGTAATATTCTAATTCTCTATTTCTTTATTGATCCTCTGTCTAGATGTTCTGTCCATTGATGAGAGTGGTGAATTGAAGTCTCCAACTATTATGGTATATGTGTCTATTTCCCTTTTCAATGTTTGCAGTGTATTCCTCACGTATTTTGGGGCATTTTGGTTCAGTGCGTAAATATTTATGATTGTTATGTCTTCTTGTTTAATTGTTCCTTTTATTAGTAGATAGTGTCCTTCTTTGTCTCTTTTAACTGTTTTACATTTGAAGTCTAATTTGTTGGATATTATTATAGCCACTCCTGCTCTTTTCTGGTTGTTATTTGCATGAAATATCTTTTCCCAACCTTTCACTTTCAACCTATGTTTATCTTTGGGTCTAAGATGTGTTTCCTGTAGACAGCATATGGAAGGATCCTGTGTTTTAGTCCATTCTGCCAGTCTATGTCTTTTGATTGGGGAATTCAGTCCATTAACATTTAGTGTTATTACTGTTTGGATAATATTTTCTTCTACCATTTTGCCTTTTGTATTATGTACATCATATCTGATTTTCCTTCTTTCTACACTCTTCTCCATACCTCTCTCTTCTGTCTTTTCGTATCTGACTCTAGTGCTCCCTTTAGTATTTCTTGCAGAGCTGGTCTCTTGGTCACAAATTCTTTCAGTGACTTTTTGTCTGAGAATGTTTTAATTTCTCCCTCATTTCTGAAGGACAATTTTGCTGGATATAGAAGTCTTTGTTGGCAGTTTTTCTCTTTTAGTAATTTAAATATATCATCCCACTGTCTTCTAGGTTCCATGGTTTCTGCTGAGAAATCTACACATAGTCTTATTGGGTTTCCCTTGTATGTGATGGATTGTTTTTCTCTTGCTGCTTTCAAGATCCTCTCTTTCTCTTTGACCTCTGACATTCTAACTAGCAAGTGTCTTGGAGAACGCCTGTTTGGGTCTATTCTCTTTGGGGTGCGCTGTACTTCTTGGATCTGTAATTTTAGGTTTTTCATAAGAGTTGGGAAATTTTCAGTGATAATTTCTTCCATTAGTTTTTCTCCTCCTTTTCCCTTCTCTTCTCCTTCTGGGACACCCACAACACGTATATTTGTGCGGTTCATATTGTCCTTGAGTTCCCTGATCCCCTGTTCAAATTTTTCCATTCTTTTCCCGATAGTTTCTGTTTCTTTTTGGAATTCAGATGTTCCATCCTCGAAATCACTAATTCTATCTTCTGTCTCTTTAAATCTATCACTGTAGGTATCCATTGTTTTTTCCATCTTTTCTACTTTATCCTTCACTTCCATAAGCTCTGTGATTTGTTTTTTCAGTTTTTCTATTTCTTCTTTTTGTTCAGCCCATGTCTTCTTCATGTCCTCCCTCAATTTATCGATTTCGTTTTTGAAGAGGTTTTCCATTTCTGTTTGTATATTCAGCATTAGTTGTTTCAGCTCCTGTATCTCATTTGAACTATTGGTTTGTTCCTTTGACTGGGCCATATTTTCAATTTTCTGAGCGTGATCCATTATCTTCTGCTGGCATCTAGACATTTAGTCAGATTTCCCTGGGTGTTCGACCCAACAGGTTGAAAGATTTTTCTGTGAAATCTCTGGGTTCTGTTTTTCTTATCCTGCCCAGTAGGTGGCGCTCGTGGCACACGTTTGTCTACGGGTTCCACCAGTAAAAGTTGCTGTGGGTCCTTTAACTTTGGAAAACTCTCGCTGCAGGGGAGGTTCGGCAACCGAAGCGGCTTGAAAGAGTGCCAGTCAGCCCGGGGGTCCAAACGCGGGGAGGGTCGCCAGCCGCCGCAGCCCGTGAGAGCACCTGTCCGAATTTCCTAGTCGACCCGGGCGCCAAGCGTGGCGGGAGGGCAGCAGCCGCCGCGGCCCGGGAAAGTGCACCGTTCCCAGCCGGACCGGGGGGTCACGTGTTTGGAGGGGACCCCCCCGTCACCGTTCTCCGCGGCCTGGGGATTTCCGATCCTATTCTCTCAGTTGGTCCGGGGAGCCGCGCGTGGTGGGTGCGCCAGCCGCCATGACTTGAGGGGACCGCCTATCCAATTGTCCCAGCTGGCCCGGGAAGGAGGAAGGGAGGGATTCCGGCCGCTTGCCGTCCTGCCCGGGGAACCCCGCGCCCCCGGCGATCCCACCAGAGCAGGTTCTCTCAGCCAGTCAGCCGTTCCAGGATGGGGTACGCTGTCTTTTTGATCTCTGTCCTGGCTCCGGGAGCTGTTCTGTATCGTTTCTACTTCCCTAGTAGGTGTTCTGGAGGAGGAACTAAGACCCGTGTGTCTTACTAAGCCACCATCTTCTCCGGAAGTCCTATCTTTCTATTTTTTAACATATAAATATGCATATATTATGTTTCCCCTTTTTCTTAGATTAAAAAACTTATTATATACACTATTATGCATGCTACAGTGTTTGGACAGGATAATTTTTAATTGAGTGTTTATAAATCTGATGCTGCTGATACTGAAGAAGGTGATAGTTGAAATGTGATTGTATATAGAGGGAAATAGTTTATTTTACATGGTTGCTTCATATTTGATTCTTTCTTTTTTTTCTGTCCAGATTGTGTACTTATCAGCCTAGAAGCCCCAAATGTCTTTTTTTTTTAATCCAGCTGTCTGACTCCTCTTGTTCTCTATTAACCGAAATATAGGCTGTCATTTATTATATATTCAGGTTGATTACTGTGACCTTCTGCTTTTTATTCTGCCTGTTTCTCAGATAAATTGTGTTGCCATTATCTTTTCTGTCACTTTGGTAATAGAAATTTTCTTTTGTCTCATTCTTTGCCTCATATTCTTTTGTTGAGTTCTTGAATTATTTATCCAATGTTGGCATCTTCCATTGACCCTTTATATTCCTTTTTTCTTCCTAAATCATCCTAGGTAGCATGTTTCTTTAAATTTCGTTGTATCTGCTAGTGCTTCGCTCTTCATTTAAAAACTTTTCTTTAGACTGATGTTGAACGCAACTCCTGTTTTCCATTCTTTTTTTTTCTGGAAGTCCTAACCTTGTTAAGTCCCCCAACCCTGTCAATTCTAATGCAGTCCTCGTTTAGCATCCTTTTAAGTTTCTTTAAACCTGAAAATATTAGTGGATTAATAAATCTTAAAGAGCAGTGCCCAGCAGTACTCTCACCACTCTTCAACAACAGCACTTTTCATTTTTAGGTATTATTGCCTTTTAACTCATTTGCCTAATATTTTTTACATATTTGCATTAAAAAATCTGTATTCCAGTTGGTTTCATGCTTTCTTCACTGCTTCTTTAACATTCTTTTTTTTTCTATGTTTGTCCTAATTATCTTCGGTGCTATATTAATATATCTATTTCTTTGCCATAATTTATTAAATTATTCTCTTATTGTTGGACATTTAGAGTATCCAATTTTTTTAACATTTTTTTATTTTATAGTATAACATATATACAAAGCAAAGAGATAAAAAAGCAAGAGTTTTCAAATACTGTTCAACAAGTAGCTACAGAACAGATCCCAGAGTTTGTTATGGGCTACCGTATGATCCTCTCATATTTTTCCTTCTAGTTCCTCCAGAATATAGGAGGCTAGAAGGCTTAGATATGTTTTTTATAATTGCAATCGACTTTTTTTTCCTTTTTTGTTTTTTGTTTTTTGTGAAAAATAACATATATACAAAAACAATAAATTTCAAAGCACAGCACCATAATTAGTTATAGAACATATTTCAGAATTTGACTTGGGTCACAATTTCACAATTTTAAGTTTTTACTTTTAGTTGCTCTAAAATACTGAAAACTAAAAGAGATATCAATTTAATGATTGAATATTCATATTCATTTGTTAAATCCTATCTTCTCTGTATAACTCCGCCATCACCTTCAATCTTTCCATCCCTATCTTTAGGGGTGTCTGGGCTATGGCAATTCTAAATTTTTCATATTAGAAGGATCTGTCACTAATATGGGGTAGAGAGATGGAACTGTCTGATGTTCTGGAGAGGCTGGGCTAGGTTTCAGGACTTATCTGGACCAGGGACCCATCTGGAGATTGTAGGTTTCTGGAAAGTTACTCTAGTACCTGGAACTCTTGTGAAATCTTATAGGTGTTCTTTAGGATTGGCTGGAATGGTCCTGGTTGGGGGTTGGCAGGTTATGATAGGTAGCAAGGTCTAACAGAAGCTTGCAACAGCAACCTCTAGAGTAGCCTCTTGACTCTATTTGAACTCTCTCTGCCACTGATATTTTTAAATTATACTTCTTTTCCCCCTTTTGGTCAAGATAGAACTGTTGATCCCATGGTGCCAGGTCTGGATATATCCCTGGGAGTCATCTCCCACGTTGCCAGGGAGACTTTCACCCCTGAATGTCATGTCCCATGTATGGGGGAGGGCAATGATTTCACTTGCAGAGTTGGGCTTAGAAAGACTAAGGCCACATCTGAGTAACAAAAGAGGTCCTCCAGAAGTAACTCTTAGGCAAACATATAGGTAGTCTAAGCTTCTCTGCTACCTACATAAGCTTCACAAGAGTAAGCCTCATGATCGAGGGCATGGCCTATTTATTTGGGTATCCCTAAAGTGTGATACAGTATCAGGGGATTCCCTGATGTTAAGGTTTAATAGTTCGATATTTTTTCTCCCATCTCTCAGGAGACTTTGCCATTACTTTTTGATTATCTGCTTAATATACTCTAGGATGTTTCCAGGCCTTACAATAATCTATACAGGATTAGAGTACCTCTTTCTTAATCTGTGCTCTTTTTGTTTCAGTTGTCCAATTGAGCTATACAAATAGGTTGAATTAGATTATGCACTACAGAAGAGTTTAGTTCCAGACCAAATAAACCTTTCTTCCAGTGGTCTCAAAGAGTATGTGTGGTTCTAAAGTCCAATTTTTTTTAAATTAAAAACAATTACAAGAATGAAACACAAACATTCCCAACACATGCTCATTCTGCTCTACACATACACTCAGCAATTCACAATATCATCACATAGTTGCATATTCATCATCATGATCATTTCTTGAAACATTTACATCTATTCAGGAAAAGAAATAAAAAGACAACAGAAAAATAAAACGAAAACAGAAAAAAAACATTTTATATACCATATCCCCTACCCCTCCCTTTCATTGATCACTAGCATAAAATCCAATTTTTGATATTATAGATTAAACTATAGTGAACATGTTTGTAAATTTAATTCAGTCTTCTAGTAGTCTTAGAACCAGCTTTCAGGAGTAGGATTACCAAATGTAATATTCTCTTACATTTTTTTAAGGTTTCTCAGGCTTCATTCTTTCTCTTGAGCTCATATTGAATGTCTTAAGTATTTCATATTTTTAAAAACTTAATGTAGTATAAACTAATTCTTCTAAACATAAACTAATATGTTTGCGTCACTGGTTTTTTCAGCAGCCTGTATTCTTTTGAGCATTCACATGGTTAATAAATTTGTCATTACAGAGCCCCAGATTGTTAATAAAATATCTAAATCTATTTGCAAAATGTGATAAGTACCTGAATGAATAACTATATAAATCCGCATTGATTGAATTTTTTACAAGAAAATTCATTATCCTACAAAACCGGAAGTACAAAAGCTACATTGCAAAATGAATAAAGCAGTTCTAGATATCACATCCAAACAATGTCCAGATGAAGGAAGGATCTCTTGGGCCACTCTTAGGGCAAAGAAAACCTGTCTTGGAAGCCCTTAGGAGATTCCCCTCCTGTCTTATTGGCCAGAACTGTTATATTCTTTTGTCTTAACTAGTAGCTCCCAGCAGAGGATATGGGGCCACCGTGACTGGCACAGATTAATTAGGAATTGCCTGTAGAACAGGCTTGGGACCATCTCCCCTAAAGCATGTACCTGTACTCAGAAAGATGGATCCTTGAGGGGAGAAAAACAGTTTCTGTTAGAAAGGAAGAAGGGCAGAGGGAAATGGAAATTAGGCAGACAATCAAGACTCTGTGTGTTTTAGATTTTTTAAATAAATGATTTTAGAACAGTTGACTTTTCATTTTTTTTTGGTTTACTGTTCTGTTAATTACTGAAGGAAAAGTATAAAACCTCTCAACCATATTGTGGCTTTGTCCATTTTCCCCTTTAATTGTATCAGTTTTTATGCATGTATTTTGAGCTCTGTTATTAGGTACATCCACATTTTGGGTTATTATTTGTTTTTAATTAATTGAACCTCTCTTATTTCTGGTAACTCCTTGATTCAAAGGCTGCTTTTTCTAATATTAACATAGCCACTCCAAATTTCTTATGATCAGTGTTTGCATGATATATCTTTTTTCATCCTTCTATGTTTAATCCGTTTGTGCCTTTATATTTAAAATGTATCTCTAATGAACAGCATATTTTTAATCCTATCTGACCATCTCGGCCTTATTTAATTCATTTGCATTTAATATAATTATTGATATGCTTAAGAGTAAGTCTACCATCTAGATAATTGATTTCTATTTGTTTTGTAAATTCTTTGTTCCCTTTTCCTTCTTTTCCAGTGTTCTCTTGGATTTATTGAATTTTAAGAATTCCATTTTATCATCTCTGTTGGCTAATTTTGGGCCAGATAAATATTTGTTAAGAATGGCTTGCCTGTGCACTATAGCGTATTTACCTCTACCAAGTAGATGCCAGTAATACAACCCCTTTGTGATAATCAAAAATGTCTTCATTCTTTACCAAATATCCTATAGGGATGGGGAATGAAGTTACTGCTGCTTAAGAACCACTTCTTTAGAAATTTAGAACTTATGATATGCATCTTTAATTTAAAACAATCTACATTGATATAATATTATATCACTTCACATATTATGTTAGACGTACTTCCATTTCCTTATAACAACGTACTTCCATTTCCCCTGTGCCATTCTTGTGCCATAGTTGTCATGTTTTAGTTCTATATGTTATAAACCCTACATTGCATTACTTTTTTTGCTTTAAACAGTTAATTTTCTCTTAAAGAAAATGCAAAAGAAGAAAAAAATGTCTTTTATATTGACCAAGCTCATCTTGTATTTTTCCTACTCCAGCCCTCAAATCAGCCATTTCTCTAAAAAGCCTTGGTTCCTTCTAGTGGAAAGTAATCATTAGAAGCCAGGATCTAGGTATTAGGTATGCTTATTGCTAGGGAGTGTGTCATATTTGCATCAATATTTATATATTGAAACCCATGAGTTCACACTAGTACATACAATTTCAGTCCACGGCTACCCATTAATTCAGTTTTTTTCCTTCTTTGACAGTGAAAAACCTAGCTTCTATTATCCTTAATATATTTACCTACTTTATCAATCCACCTGTATGTAATCAATCTTTCATCATTGATGCTGTCGCCCCCTCACTCCTGCAGATCCCCTTCTTATTCCACTTAGGCTCTGGTATCCTGCACAACTCCCACCTCACCACCTGAGTTCTGATACCCTCTCTCAACCACCCCTCTGCATGGATATCACCTCACCCTGATGAACTCTGAAACCTGTGCCAGACTGTCAACCTTTTGGAATCCCTTCTCACCCTACATAGGCTCTGAATCTCCATGCTAGGCTACCACTCCACCCAGAAGCTCCTCACGCTTAGTTTGTATTATTTTTTCATTCCTTGCCTTCTTCATATCCTCCCTCAATTCATTGATTTGGTTTTTATGAGGTTTTCCGTGTCTGTTTGTATATTGTGAATTAATTGTTTCAGCTCTTGTATCTTATTTGAACTATTTGTTTGTTCCTTTGACTGGGCCATATCTTCCATTTTCCTGGTGTGATTTGTTATTTTTTGCTGGTATCTAGACATTTATTTACCCTAATTAGTTTATTCTGGAGATTTCTTTCAGTTCTCTTACCTAGGGTTTTCTTGCTGGATGAATTTGCTGTCTATCTGTTCTCTGACCTTCAGTTCAGCTTTTTTCGGACCTCTAGCTTAGGTTTTGTTTAACAGAGGATAATTTTTCAGTTCTTGTTTTCTTGTTTCTTGCCCTGATTGTATGGTGCCTTTTCCCTCCCCACCCTTAGGAGGGTCTACGTAGGTATTATAGACTCCAGCCGGGTTTTCCCGGACTAAACTGGCCTCCTATCAGGGGAAAGGAGTTATCTGCATTGGTTTTCCCTGAGGGTGAGACCCAGCAAGTTAAAAGACATTCCCGTCAAGTCTCTGGGCTCTGTTTTTCTTATCCTGCCCAGTATGTGGTGCGTCAGCCTGCGGGTCGCACCAGCAAAAGATGTTGTGGCACTTTTAACTTTGGAAGACTCTCCCTGCTGGGGGCATGGTGGAGATGGAGGAGAGGTTGTAGGCTTGTTTTAATGGCTTCAAATTGCCAAGCCCTGGGGTCTGAGTTCCTTGAGGGAGGGATTCCACCTGAGTTGGGCTTCACCCCTCCCCTGGGGAAGGCACAGGTGGGAGACAGCCCCAAAAGCAGCCCATTTCTGCCTATGCCTGGGGCAGTTGCAGCCTGAGAAGTCCCGCCGATGAATCCAGAGACTGCCAAGTCTCCGTAGAAACACAGCCACTAAAACCTCCATTTCCTCCCCTTTCCTCTTTTTCCGTGAGCCCAGTGAGCGACCTCTGCCTTGACCAGGTTTAGAGTCTCTTTCCTTTCCCTTTGGGAAGCTGCCTGTTGGGGAGGGGCACCGGGTGCCGGCTGGCGTGGCTTGGGGAATTCTCGGTTTTGGGAGGCTCGCAGCCGGTCCAGCTGCTCCAGACTGGGGTACGCTGTGTGTCTGGTCACTGACGTGGCTCCGGGAGCTGTTCTGTACTGTTTCTGGTTATTTAGTAGTTGTTCTGGAGGACGAACTAAAACGTGCACATTGCTAAGCCGCCATCTTGGCCTCTCCCCTCTCTCTATTGTCTTATTTCTTTTTCTGAATTAATGCAAATGTTCTAAGAAGTGATGAATATGCAACTAAGTGATGATATTGTGAATTACTGATTATGCATGTTGATGTTTTATTTTCTTTCTTGATTTTTTAATTAATAAATAAATTTAAAATAAAAAAAAATCTCCCTGGCAACAGGGTTCAGAGCTTCCGGGATGAGCATGGATCTGGCATCAAGGAATTGAGAAAGGGGGAAGAAAGAAATGAGACAAAATAAAGTCTCAGTGGCTGAGAGATTTCAAACAGAGTTGAGAAGTTATCTTGGAGGTTTTTCTTATGTATTATATGGATATTCCTTTTGAGTTTATGATATATTAGAGTGGCTGGAGGAAAGAACTGGAGATGTGTTCCAGTAGCTTTGATTCTTGAAGACAATTGTATAAAGATATAACTTTTACAATGTGACTATACGATTATGAAAACCTTGTGTCTAATGCTCCTTTTTAAAAAAAGTATATCTTTATTTCTCAAACTCAAAACTTTGTTTCATCAGGTTCTAACACATTTGCACTGACAAGTGATTTCATCTGCATCAAGTAGGAAGGTTAGTTCTATCACCAAAGAGGAACCCGACACATCCTGGGCACTACTAAGAAATTAATACTTCAAAGTACTTCAAATACAAAATAACAAAAGCCTTACAATTTAGTCTAATGAGTATTTTATTTTTCATCTATAGTAATTTGGAAACCAATAAGGTGCTTTAGGAAAATTAAGCCAAGAGTTTTTGTCCATCAGAAAAAAAAAAAAAAAAAGATGGATTGAGTTGAAAACAAAAGCCCATGGACCCAAATTAACTACTTCCTCTTCAGTGGATGATCTTTTTACCTTCCTACCCCCACACATGAGAATTTATATCAATTCTTACTAACCCAGGCAAAAGTCCAAGTATTTTCTTTAGCTTACACATAAACTAGTTTTTAAAAAGTGATAGGTAAATAAGATTTAGGTACTTAAATGCACAAAGAATTTTCTTTCCTGAGTCTTACCTTAGAAGTCTCCACAGTAATCCTAAGAAGCTGTCAGATTTTTTTTTTCTACCCCCAAAATACCTTCTTCCCCCTATACACCTCCATTGGTCTTCTGAATTAACAGTTTGAATTGGAATAGGTTCCAAAGTCAGTTGTGACATTCTGGTCTCTGCCAGACTAAGGATATGAATCTGACCTTGGAAACTTGAGTTCTTTCAATGTACAGAATCCACCCAAAGCATTCTGCCCACTGCAGAGACCTAGTGAGATAGCCAGGAAGAAACAGCCCCAGTGAGCATCAGGGTTTCTTCTCAAGACTAGATAATTACAGTTCACTCCTTGAAAGAGGATGTTTGAGCTAAGAATCTAACTACATCCCAAAACAAGACTGCAGTACTGGGAAGGTAACTAGAAAAAGCTTTATTCCTAAAGCTAAGAAGTTGATTTTCAGTGGCTTCATTTCCCAAAGTTAACAAAAAAGTACTAGTTAAAATCCTAACCTACCATAAAAGTAACGGGTTAGTACTAGAGGGGAAGCTGAGGGACCAACGAATTCAGGTCTTTTTATTTATTTATTTATTTATTTAAAACATCCTTCATTTAATTGTACTTTTTAATTTTATTTTATACAAACACAAACATTTGTACCATATTCTTGATATATAATCAATAACTCACAATATCATCACATAGTTGTATATTCATCATCTCTAATGCTCCAGGATATGCACAGAGGAGTAAAAACTATGGATAAATTAATAAATAAATAAAAGGGGTGACAGGGTAAAATAAATTGGGTAGATGGAAATACTAGTGGTCAGTGAGAGGAAGGGGTAAGTGGTATGGTATTTATGAGCTTTTTTCTTTTTATTTTTCTGATCTAAAAATGATCATGGTGATGAATACACAACTATGTGATGATATTGTGAGTCATTGATTGCATATCATGTATGGAATGAATGTGTGAAAATTTCTCAATACAAATATTAAAATTAAAAAAAAGAATGAAATCATAATGAACCACATATATGTAGGTGTGCCTATAGGATAAATTCATAGAAATAGAATTGCTGAGTCAAAGAAAATAGGCTGTGATTTTAGTTAGGCATGTGATTTCTGAAGGTTTTCACTTGTTATACCTTTCTGTACTATCCTGAATTTTTTCCAAAGCTTGTGTTAACCTTATAACAAGAAAATGAATAATGAACTGATTTGGAAATGAATAATCTTCCAAATATTTAACTATATATTTTAAAGTGTATTATAAATAAGATTCAAAACTCAGTTAGTCTGCTTTGTTCCTACATTGTTTGCATTGAGAAACCTGCATTTTCTATCAGAAAATCTTTTGAGAAGTGGTTCTGTGTATATCCTGCCTGATACTTTGTTACTTTTGTTCTAGTTCTTCACCATGAGGTTAATGGTTAACTAGAACAAATTAACAATCAGTTCATTTTTTTTTATATTTAGGAATTTTATTGAGATGTAGTCAAACACCACACTAAACATTCTAAGAATTAACTTTTTTTTAAGTCTGGAAGCAATAATGTCTCCCTTACAGAGTTTGAGGCTAGATATGAAATATGTAAAGCACAACACGTCATACTTACTAGCTCCTCAGTAAATCCATTTTTATTGATTTACCTAGTCTCCTATTACCTCCTTTAAAATAACCAGAAATAAATTTAATTGTGCTTTACTCTTAAATTCTCTGTGTTTACTCTTCTACAGGTGTGTCTACATCAGCAATCAAAATGGCATCAACTAGACTTCCTTCCCCCAAAAGCTTAGTGGGTGCCCCAACTCAGATTCTTGCACAGTTTCCTAAACAGCATCAACAGTCTCCTAAGCAGCCATTACATCAGGTGCAGCAGCAGACACAGCAACAGGTGACCCAGTCTTCTGCAGTATCTCATCAGCAGCAACCTCAGCAGTCTCCTTTGCCACCTGGTATCAAGCCTACCATCCAAATCAAACAGGAGTCAGGTAACTGGAAAATTTTCCCAAAATGTGATTCTTCCCCAATCATCAGTTCTCTGAAGACAGCATGTGTTTCTACCACACACACACATACACATACACACACATCTATACAGACACATACAAATATAAATATTGATAAATATATATAATACAAATAATACATACAAATATATTAATTGTGTGTGTTTATGTATATATATATATATTTCCATATACATCTTCCTCAAGCACCAGCATTTTAATTCTAAACTATATTTTGAAACCTTCCTGTTGGAAATATTTATATAGAGGAGAACTATATAAAGCTTGGAAATAGAACTATTGGGCTTAGAAATAGAGAAGGGAGAAAAGCAGCTTGCAGAGCAGAAAGACTTTTTTTAGTGAAGTCTCAGGAGAAATAAAGGAAGCTGATTAAACAAACGTGGATTTTCAGATTCTAGTACAAATCCAATTGGGGTTATGGGGAATAGACAGTGGAAAAATTAGTTTGAAGAGACTTGTAGAGGGATAATATGAATTTGACATAAAGTTGTCATAAGCAGAGGTGCTAAGATCATAGGACTTCGTGTGCAAGGTTGAAGTTTGTGGAATGACAGTTTAGCAATTTATTGAAAGCTTCTCCAGCATAACGGGTACTCCGACGTGAAAATCATTTTACTGTAAGGCATAAAGTCATTAAGGTATTGAATAGAAAAGTATGTAGAATGGAGGCTCAGACACAGGGATGTTACAAATCCTCTTTACATGTTTAACATCTTTAAGGAAACAAAATGAATTTTTAGTCACCTCCTTTGAGCAGCAGGACTGGGAGGTCCTGAAAATTTTCCACTAAGCAGAAATGGTAAATTATATTAATTGTATAACATTTATTCTTGCTAATATAAGCTATACAGTATTATCTATTCATTGTGTTTAGTTTCTGTTTTGATCTGTGTAAAAACACTTTTGAAAGCTTTTGTATATTTAGTCAAAACCTCAGTCCTCTAATCTTATTTTTCCAGTAAATCTTAAGTTCCCCTTAATCACAGAGTCTTATATCATGAGTGTTTTCAGAACTCTAACCATCATAATTAGGGAAGGAATATGTTATTTTAAAAATTCCAATAATACGGCTGGGCTTTGTTCACTAATGTGTATTTTGATGCCGTGCAATTTCTCAGTCTTTCCTTGTGTGGATCTTGCTTTTGATCTCAAATCTCTGAAATCTTTACCTAGCCCTAAGTCCTGAAGATTCTGTTTAAGTTCATGATCCATTTTGAATTAATTTTTGTGTAAGAGATGAGGTTTAGTCAAGGTTCTTTATTGCCTATAAATTTCTGATTGCTTCTGCACCATTTATTGAAAAGAATATCCTTCCTCTGTTGAATTGCTTTTACATCTTTGTCAAAAATTAGTTGGGTATATTTGTGTTGGTCTATTTCTAGGTTCTCTTTTCTGTTCCATTGATCTATGTGTCTGTCTCTCTGTCAATATCCCACCATCCTGAAAACTGTAACTAGAAGGTAAGCCTTAACATTGGCGAGTCCTTCTACTTTATTTTACTCTTTCAAAATTATTTTAGCTATTCTAGTTCTATTGCCTTTCCCTATACATTTAAGAGTAAGTTTGTCTGTCTTAGATCTTGCCGGGATTTTCCTAGGAATTGCTTTAAGCTTGTAGATCAATCTGGGGAGAATTGACATGTTAACTGTTTTGAATCTTCTAGTCCTTGAACATGATATGTCCCTTCATTTATTTAGGTCTTCTTTGACCCTTTGATTAGAAGTGTTTTATAGTTTTCAGCATATACATCCTGTACTTGTTTAGGCATATACCTAAATATCTCATTTTCTTGGAGTGATAAATTATAACTTTAATTTCAATTTCCTTATGTTCGTTGTTAATATATAGAAATGGTGTTGATCTTGTATTCTGCAACTTTGCTGAACTCAATTATTAGTCTGGGAGTATTTTATATATTCCTTAGGATTTTTTATGTAGATAATCTTGTCATCTGTAAATAAGGACAGCTTTATTTCTTCCTTTCCAATCTGTATATAGCTTATGCTTCTTTTTGCCCCGTATTTCACTAGTTGAAATTTCTAATATCTTGAATAAAAGTGGAGAAAGTGGGCATCTGTACCTTGTTCCTGATTTTAGGGAGAACATGTTAGCTCTTTCACCATTAAGTGTGATGGCAGTTGAAGGCTTTTTTTAGATGCTCTTTATCAAGTTGAGAAAGTTCCTCTGCATTCCTGGTTTTCTGAGTTTTTATCAAGAAAGGCCATTGGATTTTTTCAAATGCATTTTGTTTGTCGGTTGGTATGATCATAATTTTGTTCTGGTGAATTACATTGATGGGTTTTCTGTTGAATCAGCCTTGCATACCTAGAATGCATCCCATTTAGTCATTTTTTTATATGCCTGGTTGGACTCGATTTGTTAATATTTTGTTGAGAATTTTATCTAGATCTAGCAATCATCTATCATCTACCTATCTATATCTATATCTGCATTTGTATAAATTTTCTACAAATTTCCTGTTCAGTACTGCCTTAGCTGCTTTCCACATATTTTTTTAAATAATTTTTTATTAGAGAAGTTGTAGGTTTACAGAACAATCACACATAAGAAATAGGACTCCCATATGTTGCTCCACCACTAACACCTTGCATTGTTGTGGAATATTTGTTACAACTGATAGCACATTTTTATAATTTTATGATTAATTAAAGTCTATGGTTTAACTAAGGGTTCATTATTTGTGTAGTGTATATAGTTCCATGGGTTTTTAAAAAAATTTTATTCTCTTATATAGACAATCTAATGGTCTCCCTTTAATCATGTTAAGACTTTTCAGTGCTGTTAATTGTATTTACAGTGCTGTGCTACCATTACCACCATCCATTACCAGATCGTTTCCATCATTCCATATAGGTACCCTGTACATTTTAAGCCTTGAGTTCCTCTTCCCTGACCCACCCAGTCCCTGGAAACCTATTATCTAGATTCTGACTCTGTGAGTTTGCTTATTCTAATTGTTTCAAAACAGTGAGATCATATAATATTTGTTCTTTTGTCTTTGGCTTATTTTACTCAGTATGATGTCTTCAGTGTTCATTCATGTTGTCACATATATGAGGACTTCATTTCTTTGTATGGCTGAGTAATATTCCATTGCATGTTTATACCACATTATGTTGTTTCTTCATTGATTGATGGACACTTGATTGCTTCCACCTTTTGGCAATTGTGAATAATGCCTTTCTGAACAAGGATGTGCAAATTATCTGTTTGAGTCCCTGCTTTCAGTTTTTTTCGGTATATACCTAGTAGTGGGATTGCAGGGTCATATGGTAGTTCTATTCTTAGCTTTCTGAAGAATTACTAAACCTTCTTCCACAGGGGCTATACCATTTTACATTGCCACCAACAATGAATGAGTGTTCCTATTTGTCCACATCCTCTTTAACAGTGTTTTCAGTTTTTAAATAGCATCCATTCTAATGAGTGTGAAATGGTAATTCATTGAAGTTTTGATTTGCATTTCCCTAATGGCCAATGATGTTGAGCATTTTGTGCTTTCTGGCCATTTGTAGGTCTTCTTTGGAGAGATGTCTGCTCATGTCTTTTGTCCATTTTTTAATTAGCTTGTTTGTCTTTTTGTTAAGTTGAAGGATCTCTTTATATATTCTGGATATTAATCTTTGATCAGATATGTGGTATCCAAATATTTTCTCCCATTGTATACGTTGTCCTTTTTCTTTCATGATAAAGTCCTTTGAAGAACAAAGCTTTTAATTTAAAAAAAATTAGACATTTTTTATTGTTTAATATAACATATATACAAACAATAAATTTCAAAGTACATTTTAACAAGTAGCTATAGAACAGATATCCAAGTTTGATATTGGTTACAATTCCGTAATTTCAGGTTTTCCCTTCTAGCTGCTCAAAGATACTGGAAAATAAAAAGAAATATTATTATAATGATACAGTAGTCATACTCATTTGTTAAGTCCTATTTGTTATAACTCCCCCTTCTCCTTTGCTCCGAACCAAATTTGGGAGAACCAAATTTTTAAGGATATTTGGGTTTTATCGATTCTAACTTATTTCATGTTGAAAAGTGGTGTCAACAATATAGGATGGGGAGTGGAACTGGTTGATATTCCTAAAGAGCCTAGAACCTCTGGGTTTCAAGGCTTATCTGGCCTAGGAACTCCCTGAAGGTTTTAGATTTCTTTAAAGTAAACTTAGTGTGTATAACTTTTGTAGGATCTCAGATAGAGCCATGGGTGCTCTTTATGATTAACAGGAATGATGTTGTTTGGGGTTTGGAAAACCATGGTAACTAGAAACGTCTAGCTGAAGCTTGCACAAGAGTAGTCTCCAGAATAGCCTTTATAATAACCTTCAAAATCTGTGTTAGTCCTCTCACTTTGCTCTTCTTTTTAAGAATATTTTTAGCTATTTGGGGTCTCTTTCCCTTCCAAATGAATTTAATAACTAACTTTTGCAAGTCTTCAAAGTAGGTTGTTGGAATTTTAATTGGTATTGCATTGAATCTGTAGATCAATTTGGGTAAAATTTCATCTTAACGACACTTCTTATCTATGAGCAAGGAATGTTTTTCCACCTATTTAGATCTTCATTGATTTCTTTTAGAAATGTTTTGTAGTTTTCTGTGTACAGGTCCTTTACATCCCTGGTTAAGTTTATTCCTAGATACGTGATTCTTTTAGTTGCTATTTTGAATGGAATTTTTTCCTTAATTTTCTCCTCAATTAGGTCATTGCTTGTGTATAGAAACATTACTGATTTGTGCACATTAATCTTGTATCTGCCACTTTGCTGAATTTGTTTATTAGCTCAAGTAGCTTTGTTTTATTTCTCAGGATTAGAAACATTACTGATTTGTGCACATTAATCTTGTATCCTGCCACTTTGCTGAATTTGTTTATTAGCTCAAGTAGCTTTGTTATATTTCTCAGGATTCTCCAAGCATAGTCATCTGCGTATAATGAAGGTTTTACTACTTCCTTTCCAATTTGGATGCCTTTTCTTTTTCTTGCTTGATTTTTCTAGCTAGAACTTCTAGCACCATGTTGAATAATAGTGGTGATTGTGGGCATCTCTATCTCATCCCTGATTTTAGAGGGGTTGCTTTGAGTCTCTCACCATTTAGTATGATGCTGGCAGCAGGTTTTTAATATATGCCCTTTATCATATTGAGGAAGTTTCCTTTGATTCCTACTTTTTAAAATGTTTTTATCAGAAAAGGATGCTGAATTTTTTGTTGAATGTTTTTCAGTATCAGTCAAGATGATCATGTGATTTTTACCTTTATATTTGTTAATGTGTTGTATTACATTCATTGATTTTCTTGTATTGAACCCCCCTTGCATGCATGGTTTATATCACATTTGGTCGTGGTGTATAATTCTTTTAATGTGTCATTGGAGTTGAATTGCTAGTGTTTTGTTGAGAATTTTTGCCATAATATTCATTAGGGAGATTCGTCTGTAGTTTTCTTCTTTTGTAGCATCTTTATCTGGTTTTGGTATTAAAGGGATGTTAGTTTCATAAAATGAATTAAGTAGTGTTAGCTTCATAAAATGAATTAAGTAGTGTTCCTTTTTCCTCAATTGTTTGGAAGGGTTTGAGCAGGATTGGGGTTAGTTCTTTTTGGAATGTTTGGTACGCTTTCCCTGTGAAGCCATCTGGCCTGGGCTTTTCTTTGTAGTAAAATTTTTTATGTCTTATTGAATCTCTTTGCATGTGATTGGTTTGTTGAGTTATTCTATCTCTTCTCGTGTCAGTGTAGGTTGTTCATGTGTTTCTAGGCATTTGTCCATTTCATTGAAGTTGTCTAGTTTTTGGCATATAGTTGTTCATAGAATCCTCTTATAATTTTTTTTCTTCAGGGTCCACGGTAACTAACCTGTCTCATTTCTTATTTTATTTGCATTCTCTCTCTTTCTTCTTTGTCAGCCTAACTATGGGTTCATCAATTTTATTGATTTTTCTCAGAGAAAAAACTTTTGCTTTTATCAATTCTTTCTATTGTTTTTTTGTTCTCTAACTTATTTCTGCTTTAATCTTTATTTTTCTTCTTCTGTTTGCTTTGGGGTTAGTTTGCTATTCTTTCTCAAGTTACTCCAGGTAAACAGTTAAGTCCTCGATATTTGTTCTTTCTTCTTTTTTAATATTGGCATTTAGGGCAATAAATTTCCCTCTTACCACTGCCTTTGCCACTTCCCATAAGTTTTGCTATATTGTATTTTCATTTTCATTGATCTTTAGTTACTTATCTCTCTTGCAATTTCTTCTTTGACCCACTGATTGTTTAAGACTATGTTATTAAATTCCATTTATTTATGAAGGTTTGAGTTCTTTGGAGTTTATTGATTTCTAGCTTCATTTTGTTGTGGTCAGAGAAATTACTTTGAATAATTTCAATCTTTTTAAATTTATTAAGACCTATTTTGTGTCCCAGCATATGATCCATCCTGGAGAACATTCCATGAGCACTAGAGAAGAATGTATATGTTGGTGTTTGGGGGTATAATGATGTGTATATGTCTGTTAGGTCTAATTCATTTATCACATTGTTTAGGTTCTCTGTTTCCTTGTTGATCCTCTGCCTGGTTGTTCTATCTATAGAGAAAGTGGCGTATTGAAGTCTCCTACTACTATTGTTGAAACATCTATAGCTCCCTTCAGTTTTGCCAGTGTTTGCCTCCTGGACTTTGGAGCTCCTTGACTGGGAGCATAGACATTTGTGATTGTTATATCTTCTTGTTCACATGTCCCTTTTATTAATATGTAGTGTCCTTCCTTGTCTCTTATGACGTCTTTACGTTTAAAGCCTATTTTTGAAGGACAAGTTGGCCAGATAAAGAATTCTTGGCTCGAAATATTTCTCGTTTAGCATCTTAAATACATCATACCACTATCTTCTTACCTCTCTGTTGCCTGCTGAGTAGTCCAAACTCAGTCATATGTGGTTTCCTGTGTATGTAGGGGATTGCTTTTCTATTGATACCTTCAGGTTTTCTGTTTCTCTTCAACATTAAACAGTCTCATTAGTTTTTCCTTTTTTTTTTTTTGCATGGGGAGACACCGGGAATCAAACCCAGGTCTCTAGCAGGCGAGAATTCTGCCACTGAGCCACTGTCGCACTGCCCCAGTCTGATTAGTTTTTGTTTTGGAATATGTCTATTTTTATTTCATTTATTTGGGGTTCATTGGGCTTCTTTGATTTGCATAGTTATGTCTTTTATAAGATTTGGGAAGTTTTCCCCTGTTATATCTTTTTTTAATTTTATATATTAAACATACCAACATGCAAACACAAACATTCTTACCATGTGATCATTCCATTCTTGATATATAATCAGTAACTCACAATATCATCACATAGTTGTATATTCATCATCATGATCATTTCTTAGAACATTTGCATCAATTCAAAAAAAGTAATAAAAAGAAAACAGAAAAAATTCATACGTACCCGCCTATTATCTCTTCAAGTAACCTTCCTAGAGCTTTATTCTTCTCTTCTCCTTCTGGGACACCAATGATTCTTTTATTTGTTCTCTTTGTGTTGTGCATCATTTCCCTGAAATCCTATTGCACTTTTTTCATTCTTTCTTGCCATTTGTTATTTTATGCATTTAAGTTCAGTTGTCCTATCTTCTAGCTTGCTTATTCTTTCTTTTGCCTCTTCAAATCTGTTTTTGTCTATCTCTAGTATATTTTGATTTGGTCTACAGTATCTTTTATCTCTTTGAGATCTGCTGTTTTTCTATTTATTATTTCAAATTCTTTATGCTCCTTTAGTGTCTCCTTGATATCTTTTATGTCTTATGAATGTCCTTGATTAGTTGTTCCAAATCATGTCTCCTCCAGTGTTTTAATTTGGTCATTTGGCTGGGTCAGATCTGCCTGAATCTTCACATGCTTTGTGATTTTCTGTTGTGTTTGGGGCATTTGTTTGTCTTGATAAGGTTATTTTGCAAGTTGATTTGCTTGACTCATCTAAGGTTTTGTATTTGGTTGTGTTTGTCTTGAAGGTCTTATTTTGCCTTTGGTTTGTCAGTAAGTACTAACCAAACCGAGGCCCAGATCTCATGGGGAAGCAATTCTACTTGAGGCTTACCAACAGATGGCGCTCTTGAGCCATCTCTTCCCCTCAGCCCTGCCTCTCCTCGACTGTGGGGGCCAGTTGATCAAGATAATATGGGTGAGGCAGCTAATTTTTGGGGCCTGGCCAGGCAGCTATTCTGTGTGCCCCCTGGGGTGGTTCTTCTGTATATTGCCTTCAAATTTTTGTACTCATGAATATTTTATATAGGTATAATAATAACATATCCTTTATTTTGTATTCTGTATTTGACAAAATGAGGTACTAAAAATACTTTTTCAAGAAGCGGTTTAAAAATAAAGGTTCAAAAAAGAGTTCTTGCTTTTTATAATTTTCAGCAGCTCTTGTAATTTAAGGGATTATAGGTAATCTTTTATAGGAGGTGGAACTATATGAAAACTACATTAGCCTTTGTTTTGAACATCTTATTTTAGTTCCTTCTTTTCAAGTATTTGCGTTAAGCAGACTATTTGTCTGTAATAATTCAGGTACAGTAGTTAACTTGAGCTTTTATTTTCTTTGAAAGTACATACATGACACAATCATAGACAATAGGAAAAAAAGTTCTTACAGAAGGTTCTGTATTGTTTTTAGTTGCATTCCTGAATGGAGAGAAATTAAGAAAGATAGGAGGAATTTGAGGAATAAAAGGCTGAAGAGTTTTGTGGATATGAAAAAGCCTTTCTTTAGTCAAGAATGGAGAAATGTATGAAAGTACTACTCTCTTCGGTTGGTATAAGGGACATGTTTTAAAAGATAATTTATACTGAGATTTATCTTTCTTGTTTTAAAGGTGTTAAAATCATCACACAACAGGTTCAACCAAGTAAAATCTTACCCAAACCAGTAACAGCAACTCTGCCCTCCAGTAGCAATTCCCCTATTATGGTGGTTAGCAGTAATGGTGCAATTATGACAACTAAACTGGTAACCACTCCTACTGGTAAGTTTGCTTGAGCATCACTTAAAATTCATTTATCTTTCATTCATTGAGCAATTTCACTGTTCTAGCAATATTCTTGATACTGGGGATGTAGAGATTAATGAGATGATTAAGAGGTCTTTCAACCCCCAATTGAAATTAATACTCTCTTTGTGTTTCTTTTTCCTCATGGTCCTCTGCTCTTTTTGTTTACAGCACTTACTACAATTTCTAATTGTTAGTTAATTGTTTGTGAGCTTGTTTAATGTTTTTCTCCTTATTAGGCTGAATGAGGACAAGGGACCATGTCTATTTTATTCACCACGTATATGTAGAGCTGGCCCGTAAGTAGGTATTAAGTCAGGATTTGTTAGTGAATGAAAACATGGTTCCAGCCCAAAAGGAGCTTGCTCTGATGAGGTTAAGAATATGTATTACGTTATAGTGTAATAAATGGTACTTAGACTGAGGGAAGCTTCTGATTCCATTGTTCCTAGAAGTCATTCAAGGATGTGAATGACTATGTAATCGTAAGCAGTTTACTTAATCTAAGTCTTTTCCTTATCTGTTTAAATGTGGTAATAATATGTATGCTATAGGTTATTGTGAATATTAAGTGAAATCAGATATGTAAAATTCCAGTACAATGTTCAATAGCTATTACTAGTAATTAATATTAGAATTAGCCATTACTGTTATTTTGAATGTGTGTTAACTCGTACCTCTTTTTGAGGAGGGCCATTATTTAGATGGTACAATATAAGATGTGTAAAATGAGACCTGTCTCAAGTTTATAAGCTATCATTTATTGGCCAGTACTTAATTTACTGGACAAACATTATATTTAATTTCTGTTAGGTTTTTTTTTTTTTTTTTGCATGGACAGGTACCGGGAATCAAACCCGGATCTCCAACATGGCAGGTGAGAACTCTGCCATGGCCCGCCCTCTCCATTAGGTTTTATTGCCTTCATTTTCAGGTGGCATCAAGCAGATTTGTGTTAGCAACTTGCCCAGGGTCATACCAATAAGAGGTAGAACTGGGATTTCAACCTATATCTGAGTCTAAAGCTTGTGCTTTTAAATATTGCTATTCATGTATTGAATCTGTCATGCTTCACTCCCAAACATTTCTGCATTTGGCAAAGATAATACTGCTATGTATATATGATTCCTCATCTTAGAGAACATTAGTGAAAAATAGCAGTGTCTATATCTGTATGTCCATATAGAAGAAGTAGTTCCCTTTTTAAAACAAGAGCTTAAATTGAAAATTTTTTCACTTGTACTTCAAGTGACTGAAACCATGCATCTCTGTAGCAGAGTTATTTTGCTCAAGATTTTTTTCTGATTCAGATGTGTGGTTGTAACCAATTTAATCCTACTTAAGGTTTTTCCCCTACACCCCTCTTGAATATTGGTTGTATTCTTAAAAAAAAACAACAAAGTGGGTAACTTGGCTAAGAACAGTGTTTATAACCTGGGTTTGTTGAAAATGATTATCATGGCCCCTGAGTAAATATGAAAAAATTTTCTTCCCTTGAAGGAAATGTTATCTTTGTCATTTTTTTTTTCCATTCTCCCAAGACTAACAAATCTTAGCTTACGAACAATATTTCTGAGTTACTGGATTTGTGAAAAGTATAATAGGTCAGTTTTTCATTCTTGTCTGGGAACAGAAAAAGGCCTAGAAAAAATGGGAAGGGGTGTAAAAATCTTTTGAGAGATATGAAGAAAAACATTCTAACAGGTTAAAGATGAGGGAATATGTTAATAGAGAACTTTTTAGGTTAAAGAAAAATTTCCTGGCAATTCTTGAAAACTTCAGCATGAATCTATAGTAAAAGTTATAGACTAACCCTTTTAAAGATTGACATATATTTAGAAAGTGGCAGAGTATAAAACATTAAAAGTTCTTCAGATTTTAGGCAAACAATAATGCCTTGTTTGCTGAGTGCTGACATGTGGGTTTGGCACTGAGACAGCATAAAACAGATGCAGAGACCTTAAAATTTATAAAAGAAATAGCTAAAATGCTATGGCAGGATAGATGATTAAATTTAAGTGTTTTTTGGCATAAAACTGGTGGAAGAAGGACAGTGGAAGAAGGGAGCAAAGTTAGCTATACTTTTTCTTGGGTAGTAATTTGATGCAACACATTACAAAATTGTATATGCAAAGTTAATTTGAATTAATTTGGCTATAGTTCTTACTGTGTGCATTAAAAACTGGGTGTAAAATTGTAAATGAATGTCTTAACACCTTGAAATTCCATTTTAAAGTTAATGCAATATAGATTGTATGGAATTACGATTTATAAACTGTACAAATTATCATTATTTATGAACAATGACAAGGCTTTCTTTGGGTGTCTCCCGTTTATAGGCACACAGGCAACCTATACCAGGCCAACAGTGAGCCCGTCCATAGGTCGAATGGCTGCAACCCCTGGAGCTGCAACCTATGTGAAGACTACCAGTGGTAGCATCATTACAGTAGTACCCAAATCATTAGCTACCTTGGGGGGCAAGATAATTAGCAGTAATATAGTTTCTGGTAAGTGTATCTGAAATATATTAGAGGTATGGATGACCTTCATTAAAAATAAAATATATGTTTCATTGTTGAAGGATTCTGTTTGATCTCAATTTTCTGGTTAGAAATGTAAAGTTTTGTTTTCAGTCCTTATGTTTACATTGATTAAGTATAGGGTCTGAATTTACGTTTTTTAGTTCTAGTATTAAGTCTTTACATATTAAGCTTTGGATAGTTCTAAAATAGAAAGAGCATTTAGTTGCTTTTCATCAACATGGAAAGATGGTGGTTTACATTTGCATATAGATTTTTCGTTTACAAAGTATTCTCCCGTATGTAAACACATTTAGACCTCATAACAACTCTGAGGTAGTTGGTATTGTCCCTAGTTTACAGATAAAGACAGATTTTGGTTTAGAGAGGTGAAATTGACCTGTTGAGGGCCACACTAGATAGTGGAAGAACTAATATTTGTTTAGCAAAATATGTTTGAAGGAACTGATCTCATAATTTCAATTACTAATGTCACTTTAGCTAATTAAAAATAAATATTTGAACATCTTTATTTCTTTTCACCATTTGTGTTGACTGTTTACTTTTTAAAAAAATTTTACTCAGATAGTAAAGGGCCTATATGTTAGTAATTTGAAACTTTACCTGATTTTTATTGACTCATTCATTCCTGCAGTATTTGGCATCCATTTTCATTTATTGTTATTTTTTAATTAAAATAATGTAAGTAATCTCTGTTCAAGCAACCCCTGTGGACGTTAAGTATCTACTATTTTTGTAGGCTTGCCATATTTTGTATGTCCCAGGTGAGGTTTTCTAACGTTTTAACATCAAGGAATTGAAATTCCTGGCAGTAATTTGATGTTGCTGATAACTCTGGGAGTGAAAAAAAAAGCACAGTAGGGCATGGTATTGGCATAAAGCACTATATTTAAAGCTGTAAATTTTGGCCCTATTTTTAAGTGTAAGTGAGAAAATCCAGTGTTTGCCAAACTAAGAAAGGGGAAGCCAATAGGGAAAGAATCATCATATTCCAGCTTTTTAAGAGGATATTTTAAAGAACATAGTTAACCTAAAAGTATAATTTATTGCTTGGCAATATATTTAAATAGTATATACACTTACTAAATTAAATTTTTTCTAAAAAGTGAACATGTTTTTCATTGGTAGGAAGATTTTTATGACCTTAAAGGTTTTTCACTTATATTTGAATTCGTAGTACTACACTGTTTGAAGAAATGTCTGGATGTCATGAGGCCTCTGTTTCTAGACTTTATTAATGTTTTAGCTGCTCTGTACCTGGTAAAACGGTACCAGTAAGCACATTTTCCTAGAAGCAGAGAATTGGTATGAGATAGATACCCTATATATGTATGTATATTTTCTGCCTTTGGTTTAAATGTAAAGCAACTCATGCTTGGTTGCTATATCAAGTGTACACAGATGTGTTGAAGAAGAGTTATTTAACTTTTGTAGCACTACAGGATATACTTAGCATACAACTGAAGCAATTCCGTGTGAGGAACTTATTAGGTCTCTTACTGCTTGACTCTTTTATTCCTCATTTCTCTCATTTCTGATTGTTCTAAACTGATCCTAATGTTACATGAGTATTTATTTTAAAGACTGTTATAACATTCATTTTGATCCATGATCCTGGGATTACAGGTTAGTTTGTAATCCCTCATTGTCTATTCTTAGTAAACTGACAAAATTGTTTGGATGAATTTAGACAGTTTTCTGCCTTCATCCACAAGCATTTGCTAAATTCTAGAATCTTTCCTACCCTCCATTTCCCTCCCTACCACACAACAAAAAAGTACTCTCCTCAAAGATTGTTTTGGTTTGCTAAAGTTGCTGAAATGCAATATACCAGAAATGGAATGACTTTTTAAAAAAGGAATTTATTAAGATGCAAGTTTAGAGCTCTAAGGCCATAGAACTGTCCAAACTAAGGCATCCAGAGAAAGATACCTTAACTCCAGAGAAAGGGCTGCTAGCTTTCACTACTGACTTCTTCATACAGCCTCCCTGGGGGTGTTTTCTTTCCTGCATCTCCAAAAGTCTCTGGCTTCTTCAGTGGCTTCACTGGGGCTCTGTCCATTCTGTTGGCGCTGTTGGTTCTGGGGGCTCTAAAGCTTTTTCCAAAATGATCTCCTCTTAAAGCGCTCCAGTAAGTGACCCCACCTGGAATGGGTGGAGATGTATTGCCATGGAAACCAACTAATCAAAAAATCCACCCACGATAGGATGAGTCTCATCTCCATGGAAACAAAAGATCCCACCAAGAATACTGAATCAGCAATAAAGAACATGGCTTTTCTGGGGTACCTAACAGTTTCAAATCAGCACAAATATTTAAACATCTAACTGTAAGAGTAAAAGGCTTTTCTTTTAAAAAAAAAAAAGTGATAGTTTTTCCCTTATTGTAGAGAGTTTGGAAAATATAGAAAAGATACAAAGAAAATGAGAAACTTTAATTTTCACCATCCAGAGAAATGTGTTAAAATTTAGATATATTTCTTTTCACTCCTTTTCTTTTGGTTATTTGTTTGTGTAAATGTGTTTTATATATGTGTGTAGAATTTAAAAATTGAATTGATATCTAATGTAAATATCATTTTCTATCCTTTATCTCATATAACAATATTATTTTCCATGCCATGAAATGTATTTTAACTCCCCCTCCTTTAATGTATATTGCTTCATATGATGTACTTTAGCCATTTTCTTATTGTTGAATGTTTTAGGTTGTTTATAGTTTTTTTGTCATTGTAAATAATCCTGTGTTGGATATCATTATACACAAATTATTATCTGAAGTTTTTACTTCCTTTGTCCTAGAGGGGAAGTTAATGCTTTCAAAATACTTTCTAGAAAGGTCACGCTTTTCTTTTTAATAAAATAAGCTGTTAAATGAAAGGCATAACTCATTTTTGCAATTACTTAACTTATAGAGTCAAATATTTATTTATATATATATATAGAGAGAGAGAGAGAGAGAACTATCGTATTTGTAATTTTCTTGGTGAGCTTTGTTAAAAGTTATTTGAGGAATCACTCATTTTGTGCAGAAGATTGAATCCTTTGAAGATGAACTCATTCTAACTCTAAAGGGCATTATGAGAAACTATGATAATGACAAGACTTGATTTTTATTTTCTTATTTAAATACAGTGTTCAGGCAGATATCTGATGTTTATATACTTATTCATTCATTCATTTGCTCATTATTTGAGCAAAGTAACTTAAAACATTATCCATTGCTTCATTTACTCCTCAAGAGACCAAGGATTATCAAGGAGATTTAAAAATCTGTGAATACTGAAATCCAAGTCAGTAAACTTGTATTCTCTTTAAGCCTACTATCATAGTGCTAAAATTTTTACAGGCATCTTCTTTTTAAAAAAGAAATCCCTGGAATGCATCAGTAACATGGTCCATTATGATCCAGATGTGATTCACAGTTATCTGTGTCCATTATGTCTTAACTCTTTATAAGTAAAAACTGTCTATGTGAGTTCTCTGATATGCTATGAGCCAGCTGCTATCCTAGGTGCTATTGTACACAGGAACATTTTCTGCCCTAAAGAGTGCTTGCCAAATGAACTTCTGTATAGTCTGGTGTAACATGAACTACAGACCAAGTACTATGAAAGCATACAGGAGAACCTTCTATTATGAGCAGTACTTCTTTTTCAATACAATATAGCTATTCCCTGAGATTTAGAAACATACTTACTGGAAATTTAGGCTTTTATAATTAATAATTCAAGTCATGAGTTGTAGTTTATTTTGATATAATGCTATGCTTGCTTTTCCTTATACTGTGCCTTTTTCTTCTATTTTCTAACATTTTCCCCCATTTTGCTAAGCTGGTGAACTTGGTATACAGCTGCCTCATAAATTGACAGTCCTCTGTAATGGAAGGGAGTAGACATTTTTGTAGATGAAATTATAATTCACTTGTTAAACAAGGTTTGTCAAAAAGTTATGGTCCTTGTTTTTTTGGTATAGAGTTAAAATATAGTTTACATTTCCTTAAAGTAATTTTTGATGTTTACTTTCTAAAAACAACCAAATATTTTGTGAGGCTACACTGTCAAAAGAGGTATATATAGCTAATCACATTAGAGAGATTGGTGTTAATTAATTAGTTAGAGTTAAAATTGGTGTAAGAGAATAATGGCAGCTTGGTTTCTATGGTTAGTCCCACTATTCAGAGACTATTCAGAGATAAAGGAAAAAACAGTTGTGAAGCTGCTCCATGGATAAAAGTGCTATTTTATATGTAAACTCTAAGTCTGTTACTTTGGGCTAATGAGACATTGGATGAAGGCAAGTATATTATAAAGATATTTTTTAAAAACAATACTACCAAAGAAGAAAGAAAAAAAAAATAACAATACTGCCAAAAATAAACACTTAACTAGAATATGGTTATTTGAGCAATCTTATTTTTAAAGTTTTACTACAGAATGCTTTTCCAGTGAAAAAGAATAATTATGCCTTCTTTTTCTTCTTGAGGATGTATTAACCAGTGATGTTTTTATTGAGTATCTACTTTGTGCTTCGCCATTTGATAGATGATTTGTAGGCCTGTAGAAAAAATATGACATGCCTCCTCTGATACTCACAGAAATAAAAGTAACATTGGGACTGGTGTGCTCAAGGGCTAAGGTAGAAACCAACCCATTGAAGGAGAGGTGTATGTTGGATAATCATGAGAATTAAAGTCTGATAGAACCTGGAAAGGTAGGCAGAGGAGTTTGGGCTTTATGTGGTAGGTAATGGGGAGTCATAGTGAAGAAGTTACTTGTAAGAATAGAGTTTATGGTGTGTTTTTTGGAGAAGGAACAAGTGAGATCAGATTGTATATGAAAAGTTAGATCATGTAAGGTTTTGAAATCCAAGAGGGGAAGTTAGAACTAGATACAATAGAGATAGGGAGGTTTTTGACCAATTTGACATGTTCTAGATTCCTGGTGTGATGAAATTAGTTTTTTTTTTTAGGATGTTTTATATGGCAGGAAGAACCTTAGCTATTTGCATGGTAAAGAAATTTTAAAGAGGAGATTAGGGCCTACCTGTTTATCATTTTGAAAGATGATATATATTGATAACTCATTGGGTTTAATTATATACTCATTGAACACCTGTTGCTGAGTATTTGTCAGACACTTTCCAAGCACTGAGGAGTCAGTGACGTAAAAAGACTGCAAGTTGAGGACTTACATTTTTTTTCAGGGATACAAGGAGTGAGGGCAAGGGACAAAGTAATTTGTACCAAGATTTCCTATTTGATCAATTAGAAGTATATGGGGCATAAATTTGATAGGTGGACAAAAGCAGATTCTGGAGGGATGTGGATAAGAGGGCAACATATTATTGTTGAAAATACAGAACTGGGGTAGTTTAGAATTTCTTTCTCAGACTCTAGAGTGCTGCAAATTACAAAAGCACACATTTAATCTGTGACTTGTTCTTTGGGCTAATGTTTGCTTTGTCTTTTTTAATCATACAAAAATACGTGGTTTGTTACTTTTCATAAAGTTTCATAAAAATACATGGTTTATTTCTTTTCACACACTAAACTTCTCTCGAGTTTAGTAATCACTTTTATTGGAGAGTTTTCCCATCATGTCAGTCACATAGATGTCATATTGGGTTTGGAGGAAATACTTGTCATGAAGCAGAGGTTCTGATTTGTTTCAGTTAACTAGCTAGTAAAGAAATATTGATAGAGAAATTTATATGATGTTTTTAGATTCTAGGTTTGCTGTGTAGGTCGTAAGATTCCAAAGTGATTGCTTTATGAGTCAATTCTTAATGTTCTCTCATGCTGGGAAAACTTGTAACTTACAATTCCAAGCCTTTCCTTTTTCATCATCATGACAGTCTTCATATCATCTAGGGATGACATCAACTACATGTATTAATTGTGTACAACATAAACAAAAATAACCGAATATCACTAGTTCTTAACTCGGGCCTCCTTTTCTTCCCCCTTCTCTAAGGAACAACTACCAAAATCACTACGATCCCAATGACTTCCAAGCCCAATGTGATTGTTGTGCAAAAGACTACAGGAAAAGGAACGACCATTCAAGGCCTCCCAGGCAAAAACGTTGTCACAACATTGCTAAATGCTGGAGTAAGTAAGAGCTTGAACTGCAGACCCACAATCCACTGAAGATTTTAAAAGCCAGCTATACGAATATTTGTTTAAAAATTTCAAACCCCACAATGACCAGAATGGCTTGATTTACCAACAGATGTAATAACTGTTAAAACACCACCTATTGATGCCATTTTTCACAGTCATTTCTAAAACATATTGGTCATAACTAGATTGCTTCTCACCATGATTTAGAATCTTAGCCTGGTTCCAGATGGAGAACTCCACAGATTTAACTGCAGGGGGAGTCCTGTTGTTGGACAATTTTATTCCTGACAGTAGATGTTGGTCTAGTAATTGACCTAGGCTGGGGAAAGAGAAATATTTGGGATTAGGGCCAATTAAATTGCTGGGGATTTGTTACTTTTATTTTTGTATTTTTGAGCTAGTAAAAAAAAGAAGTGAAGAACAGATTCAGTTGTTCTAAAGGCAATTGAACATAGTAGTTAAGGGTTTTGGGGAGAGAGGTACCTGGGTTTTGTCTCAGTATTGTAGTCATTTGACCTTGGGTTACTTATTCAACTTCTTTAATCTTTAATTTCCTCATCTGTACATTGGAGATGATCTCTATTATTGAGGTTGTTCATTGTAGCTGCTTTGAAAGTGCTTAGAACAGTGCCTGGCAAATAAGAAGTCTTCAATAAATGGTTTTCTTATTATTGCTCTTGGTTCTTAAGTATAATGGCTTGATGGTGTCTCTACCTTGTCTAACTTCACTAGAAAGTAGAATATACTTCATTTAATGAAAACTTCTTAGGCATCACAGTCTTTACAATGTTGGTAGGAGTCCATCATTAGATTTTTTTCAACATGTGGGGAAACTTAGATTGCTCTTACCTGAGTTCACAAATCAGGATTAAAATTCAGATTTCAGAAACCTTTGTAGTATGGTTTGCATTTCCATAGAAATTGATACATAAGAGAGGATGCCATTACCCTAGGTCCTATGATAACAAAGGTCTAAGAGTTGCATGTGACTCACAGTTGCTAGATATATTTGATAGCAGTGATTTGACACAAGAGGTGATAATAAAAGAAGCAGATCAGAGTATAAAGCCAGCCTCTTTACAAGACATGTACCTACACCTATACTCAACACTTGCTCACCTGTGCATGCCTATACTCACACATCAGAACAGCTTTTTGAAAAAATACCCTGCTAATTGTTTTGATTAGTTTGTCATACTTGGACGGGGGCTGTTGAGCTCTTTGATAGACATTCCTGTTTGCAGACTAGCAGCTTTTAGCATCTGAACTCAAGCTCTTTCCAGAGATATTGCTGTAAAGAATGTGTGTGTGTTGAAATAAGTAATCACATAACTGGCAGACACTTCATGTTTCTCTTAAATAATTATAGCAGGTAGTTAAACTTATAACATCTGTAATCATATTTACCTCCAAGTTCATGGAGCAATTGTTAATTGCCAGCTCATCTGGGTGCTTTGTTTTTACTGGCTGCTAAATTTAGATGGCTGCACATTGGATTATGATGATTAAAATTAAGAAAAACTGATAAGGTGAGAAATTTCATGTCCCTTCATATCCTTTTTAATTTTATGGATTTTAATTTTAATTTAAGTAAAATCACTATTCGAACTTAGCTTAATTAAGTTCAAGTAAAAAAATGTAGAGTTCATACATGAATGACGATAAAATAGTACTTAAGAATGAAGCAAGTAAAAATGTGGAAAATAATGAGAAGTTAATGGGCTTAATAATAGTTTATTTCTAATATTAAATGGGCTTAATAATAGTTTATTTCTAATATTAAATGGGCTTAATAATAGTTTATTTCTAATAATATAAATAGTAAACTAAAGTGATAGTAGTAGTATTTTAGTAGTAAAACTCCGGGATAGAAAGATTTTTTTGTTCATTATTTTCCCATATAATCTGAGAATATTAATAACTCTGCTGATTTCATTTCTTGCACATACTTTTTTATTCCACCATATATCTTAATAATTTAATATTTGGGGAGCTTAGGAAGTTTATTTTGTGCATGTATATTTAATCTACTGGTATACTGCATAGGAATGTTTTTTTTAATTACATATTATTCATTTCAGATAAATTAGAAAAGAAAGATGAACATGGGCAAAGAAAGATCTATAATCTCAATTCTTAGAGATAACTGTTAACATTTTAGAATATATTCTTCCAGTTTGTCTCCATATGTACATATATATAATATAAATTGGACAGTATAAGGATATTCTTATATGAAGTAATTTTTTAAAAACTCATTTATCAGGAAATAATTCCTTCTTTGGACAGAGTTGGTTGAGATGACATCTAAGATCATTTCAATTAATTCTAGGATTTTTTTGATCACCGAGAAACATTGTACTTTGTCACATAATCTATGGTTCTTTTCCCATCATCCCAGTAAAACCATTCTGTGATTTTTTTTTATTGAAAGGACAATTCTTATCATTTAAATGCTTATGTAACCCTTGGCTTCAATTTAGGGAGAAAAGACTATTCAGACTGTGCCAACAGGAGCAAAGCCAGCTATCATTACTGCTACAAGACCCATCACCAAAATGATTGTAACTCAGCCAAAAGGAATAGGTTCCACAGTCCAACCAGCAGCTAAAATCATCCCAACAAAAATTGTTTATGGGCAGCAAGGGAAAACACAGGTATGCCATAAGTTCTGGTGATTTTTCTTGGCTCTTGAATATTTAAAAATTCCTAAATTCCCAGGTAGAAATATGATGGAAAAGATCAGTAATCTTTTTTTTTTAATAATTTTTCAAGATCAGTAATCTTAAGTAAAAAAGCAGATTTTTAAAAGTTATAACCTAATGTGTATAATTATTTGCCTGTTTTTAAAACGTATGTTTCTCTCTTTAAGACTTTTCTGGTCTCTCAATACTTGCCACAGATTAAATGTATACTTTTATAATCTGCAGCACTCTTAAGTGTCTGTGGTCTTAACTTTTACTGGAAATCTTTAGTTTATGAGTTGTCACTGTGGGGGGCATGAACAGTAGAAATCTACATATATACAATAACTGGTTATCCTTTGAAATTGTTAGTTTTTTTACTAAGATTGCAGTAAGCCTTCCCGATCAGTATTTATGAAACATACTATTATCATTAGTGAGTTTTTAGTTTTCATACTAACAATGGGACAAAAGTTTGGCTATATTTAGAAGTGAGTGTTATTTTTATGCTTTTCTGACTATTATTTACGTCTATTTTATTTATTTGTACTTTTCATTGTGTATTGTTTCTTTTAAAATTATTCTTTAATACAGAAAATTCAGAACAGACATATCTAATATAGTTGACTATAAAGCCAGATTTTATAATCTGAATTTGTCATTCCCACTCCCCACCCACTCCCACACACCCTCTCCCCCATTTCCTTGTATAGTTCCTTAGTACAAAGGCACAGGGTAGGGAATGTATATGCTATGATTTAAAGAGAAAGGGATTAAGGTTTTATATGAACCTGCTGGGAATGTAGACACTAATATTCCATGTTGTTTCTAATCGTTGTCTAAACCATTGTTCCTCTGGGGATTTTTCTTCAAGGATAACTTAGGTCTCAAGTTTAATTTGTACAGGTTTGTCAGCTAGGAATTTGTTTAATTGCTAATAAAAAATATCTGAAGAATAGCACTTTAACAGATTAGGGCTTTATTTATATTATGTTAATAAAAGTTCAGAGGAAGACAGTTCTGGGCTGATATTGTGGCTCAAAAATTCCATTGGGAATTTAAGTTCCTTGAGTCTTTCTATTCTACCATACTTAACTTGTGGGTATCATTCTGCTGTACATTCTACAGGTTGTAAAATGACTCCTGAAGTCATTACAGGTAAGAAAAAACAAGGGCAAAGGCTCTTGTCACAATCATGGGTGTTGCAATCTGGCATGTACCACTTAAAAATTATATGTGACTTAAATGTCATGTGCCCATATATTGAATTAGTCTTTCATGAACAGTGCTGTGCCCAGAGCATAATAAATACACAAAATGCTATTTTCCATGCCAGGAAAATATCAATTCATGATCTAGCAATTTATCATTTAAAATAGTGCTTTAAAATTTCATCTGGAGTGGCCTCTCTCTCTAGCCAACACAACAAGCAAAATCACCACCCTCCCCCTGTCTACGTGGGACATGACTCCCAGGGATGCGGACCTTCCTGGCAACGATGGACAGAAATCCTAGAATGAGCTGAGACTCAGCATCACGGGATTGAGAAAAAACCTAGAATGAGCTGAGACTCAGCATCAAGGGATTGAGAAGCCCTTCTCGACCAAAAGGGGGAAGAGTGAAATGAGACAAAGTGTCAATGGCTGAGAGATTCCAAACAGAGTCAAGAGGTTATCCTGGAGGTTATTCCTACACATTAAGTAGATATCACCTTGTTATTCAAGATGTAATTGAGAGGCTAGATGGAACTGCCTGAAAATGTAGAGCTGTGTTCCAGTAGCCATGTTTCTTGAAAATGATTATATAATGATATAGCTTTCACAATGTGACTGTGTGATTGTGAAAACCTTGTGTCTGATGCTCCTTTTATCTACCTTGTCAACAGACGAGTAGAACATATGGAATGAAAATAAATAATAGGGGGAACAAATGTTAAAATAAATTTAGTTTGAAATGCTAGTGATCAAAGGGAGGGGTAAGGGGTATGGTATGTATTAAATTTTTTTTCTGTTTTCTGTTGATTTCTTTTTCTGAATAGATGCAAATGTTCCAAAAAATTATTATGATGATGAGTATGCAACTATGTGATGATATTGTTAATTACTGATTATATATGTAGAACAGAATGATAAAAATAGGAATGTTTGCATTTGCTTTGTGTTTTTTGGTATTTAAAAAAATAAAATTTTAAAATTTCATCTGGATATATTTCTGATTTTCTTCTAGGTTCTTATTAAACCCAAACCAGTGACGTTTCAAGCCACCGTTGTTAGTGAACAGACAAGGCAACTGGTAACAGAAACATTACAGCAAGCATCCAGGGTAGCAGAGGCTGGTAATTCATCTATTCAAGAGGGAAAAGAAGAACCACAGAGTTATACAGATAATAGTTCCTCTTCTACAGAGTCCTCCCAAAGTTCCCAAGGTAAGATTTATTTTACTTCTCATTTATACAGTTACTACTGGCATAGTACTGTAGTTCCAAAATAGAGGCTGCATCTAAAGATTTCAAAACAGACTTTTATGTTTTGATTTGTCAATACTTTTGGTTTAGTTTTTTTGTTTGTTTGATATTTAATCAATAGGCTGAAGTTTTATTTTTGGTGATGTTTATCAATGAATGGCATATGTTCATCAAATAATCGGTAAACTTTAGATGGTGATTTAATCAGGTAGGTACTGTTAAACAGATCAGAGCCATGATTCCTAGAAGTAATTCTCATAGTCCTCCCAATCAGTTTGGGTAAGTAGAGGAAGAAGTATGTAAGAAATTGAATACAGTCTCTTTGAAATGATGGGTGCTGAAACTTGAGAAAGAATCAAGGTGGCCAGAGGTGAGCGGACTCTATGTAGGGTGACTGTACATTCCAGTTTAGCATAACTATTAATAGTTCTCCCTTTCATTTTCAAATGTATCTCTACATTTGGAAGAGCTAGAAAGTTAGACTCCACAGCAGGGAAGCTCTTTGCTTTCAGGTTTTTTTTATTCGTGTTTATTCTTCTGGGAAGTCTCTTGATATAAACTCATGATCATAGGCTTGAGACCTTCTGCAAATCTAGTACTCATGTCTACCCGTTATCTTAACTGTCATTATTGTCAGGTGGTATATTTATGCCTATACTTATGAGTTTCTCATGCCACTCAGCAAAGCTGTTTATCTTCCCTTGTTTATCTTCACTCACTCCATTTCCTCTCCTACCTTCCCATTATCCTCTCTGGACAGCTTTTTAAGCACTTTCACTTTTCTAATACAGATTTTTTTGTGTTGCACAAGTATTTTATTATTTAACTTTCCACTGGAGTCTCCCCAGATTAGTCTTATGTGGTTCAAATTGCTGATTATTCCATTAATCCAATTTGACAATGATTTATTACCTTGTACTATATGCTAAGCATTGTTCAATACCCTACAAAGATTGAATAAAATGTAGTTCTTACCCTCTAGGAGTTTAAAATCTAAATAGGGCAAAAAAAATACATGTACAACTCCAGCATATGGTAGGATTTTTTAAGTAAACAAAATGCCAAAGACTGGAAATTCACACTCCAATAAAGAGATGATGACAAAGGTCTTCATGAAGAAGGTAGCATTTGAAATCATTCTTGAAAAATTGATCAATTAAAAATAAGTTAAAATACTTGTTTTAACAATGTGTCATTCATTTTAGAAAGTGGATGGTTTTTTCAGCATAAAAATAGTAACACTATTTTCTGAATACAGTTTGCTAAGTTTCACTTTTTCATTCTATATTGATTTTAATATCAGCTCATTTTCTAGTTACAGTGGAGTGATGCTTATTCTCCAATAATTTCTTTTGAATTTACTGATTTGATGATATCTATAAATTTAATTCTTAGTTCAACAGATCAGCTGCTTTTCCCTCTTTTATTTTTAAGTCAATAATTTCTTGAATAATACTAGCCCTTTTTTGTCCTTGTGAAATTTTTTCATAGAGATAGGTAAAATGTTTAGCTTATGAGTTGGTATTATGGGGGCATGAACATAAATATCTACATGTATACAGTATCTCAAGTTAATCTTTGAAATTGCTTGTCTTTTCCTAAGGTAGGTTGTAAACCTTCCCAATCACTACTTCCCAAACATACCATTATCATTAGTGAGTCTTTAGTTTTCATACTAAGAATGGGACAAAAATTTGGCTATATATGGATATGAGTGTTATGTTTTTAAGTCTATTGCTTACATCCATTTTATTTATTTGTTCTGAATCTTTCATTGTATATTTTGTTTGTTTTACAAATATTCAGTAATACAGAAGATTTTCACAGTTCAGAACAGACATATCTAACATAGTTGACTATAAAACCAAGATTTTATAATCTGAATTTGTCATTCCACCTCCCTCCCCACCCCTTCCCCCATATCCTTGTATGGTTTCTTACTACAAAGACAGAGGGTAGGGAATATATATGCTGTGATTTAAAGAGAAAGGGATTAAGGTTTTATAGGAACTTACTGGGAATGTAGACACTAACATAGCAATTCATTTTTTCTTTAAATTGATTTGGAGTTTTTAACCCTGTTTTTCTGAGTTTCTAACCCTGTTTTTCCTTTTTAGTGTCTTTTTCTTTTGATGCTATTTCAAACTTAACAGAAAAATTCTAAGAATAGTAAAAGTTACACCTGTCTATACTGTTTACCTGGATTCACCACTTATTTATGTTTTACCCTATTTGCTTTATCATTGATTCTCTCTCTGACACCCCCCCACACTGTCTGTGTTTGTGTATACTGTTTTAATTTCTTAACCATTTGAGGGCAAGTTGCAAGCATCATGTTCCTTTATCCCTCTAAATACTTAAATCTGTAATTCTGTATTTTCTCATGGTTATATGCTTTATAACCAAGGTACAATTATCAAAATCAGGAAAGTTAGCATTGTTACAATACTGTTATCTAATCTACAATCCATATTCAGGTATCATCACTTATCCAGTAGTATTCTTTATAGCTTTTTTCCCCCTTGTCCACAGCCCAATTCAGGATCATGCATTTCATTTATCTGCATTTAACTGTCACAACTCTTTTTTCTCCTTTAACCTGAAATAGTCTCTCAGCCTTCTTTGTGTTTCTTGACCTTGATATTTTTGAGGAGTTTACAGTTACTTTGTAAAGTATCCATCCCTTCAATTTTGTTTTGTCTGATATTTCATGATTAGATTAAGCAAAATTTTCACAGATGTGTTGTTGTGTCCTTCTCTATCATATCAGGAGGCACATGGTGTCACTTTGTCCCAATTACGATAATGTTAACTTGGATCTCTTGGCTAAGGTGTTGTTCTCCAGTTTCCTCCACTATGAAATTCCTATTTCTCCCTTTGAGGTTAATTTCTGGGGGATACTTTGGGATATGTAAATATCATGTTTCTTATCAAACATTTGTCCATTAGTTTTAGCATCCGTTGATTGGTTTTTTAAAGTCCATCATTCTTTTTCCATTTATTAATTAGCATTCAACTACAAGGAAGAATCAACCTTTTCTTGATTTCAGATCCTATTTCTGGAGACTTGCCCCGAATTGTTTATGCTAAGAGAATTCCTCGATTCCACTTGTAGTTCCTTAATTTCCCCCCACTGTGCCTTATCCTTAAGGAGAATTAATTTCGGCCCTATACCTTAGTCCTGAATTGTCTCCTCACAGTTAGAATAGAGGGCTTCATCATTTCCCTTTTGTGAGATTTTCCTCTATTCCCATGGGAGAGATTATCACTCCTTCCACATTATGCTCTCACCATTGCTTTGTACTACCAGCTACTTTAACACTGACTATTTTATTTTGTACTTTTTGTTTGCTTGTTATAATTGTTTTCTTCTGCACTAGGCTACCGCTTCTCAAGGCCAAGGGTCACATTCGTCTCTATATCCAATATTTAGTAAAGAGCCTATAGTGAACATTGAGTAGGCACTCTAAAAGTTTCACTGAAACTGCAGAACAGCAACTATAATAACTTGACATAGGATTAAGCTTCAGCCATAGAAACTTATTTTGTTACCTGAGGCCAAAATGTTGTTTCCTCTCTAAGATGGCCCTAATCTTGTGATAGGCCTTTTAAGTGCTATATACCTGGACTATTGCTTAGACATTGATAGATAGCTAGGAGATTGAGCCTGATGAATTAAGACCATACTTGTATAGTCCACTGACTAAAGATTGGGACATACGCTTCCCATAGTTCTTTGTCTTTCTCCTAAATGGATCATCTTTTTTCACTTTCTTACTTAGGTAAGGCCTCACCTCGTTGGGTTCCACATGCCTTCGGTATGAGAGCACTTTGCTCCCTGTATCTCAGTGCTCTAACTTAGTTTAGGTGAAAGCAATACACCCCTACACACAGACACACACATGTATTAAAGGTTTCTTTATTTATAGCCTGTCTTATTTCCAAAGTTTTTAAGGTAGAATAAATAAAATACAATATTGTGTTAAGTAAAATAGAAGAGGACAAAGAATAGAACGAAGGATAGGGATTTAAAATAGATCAAGGTATGGGGCAAACACAAAAATGCACCCTGTAAAGCTATTACTTTGAGTAGGCCACAGCTAGCTTTCTAAGATATGTTCCTGAAGCTCCATCATCTTGGTAGGTCAGGGTGAGGGTAGGGAATAAGCTAGTGTTAAACAAAACATACTTACAGCAGGACTTTCCAGACCCATTATGTGGTAATATGTATTGTGAAAGATGAATAGTGGAATACATAAATAAAATGTTCCCCAAACGTTTTTGACCATGGAACCCTTCTTTTGCAGACCATCTTGAGGAACTAATGTTCTCTGGAACATTTTAGATGATACTGTCTAGGCAAATTAAATACTCTGAAGGCCTTGAGCTTAGTGACAGTGCTTCAGAGGGAAGGTACATTTTACATCATAGAAGGATATAAACATCTTGGGATGAGTTAGAAAGATGATTTAGATGAGTGAGGCAAATGGAAATCGTTTTGTATAAGGAATGGTTGGTGGAGACAGGATATTTTACCCTGGAGAGGAGGAAATAGAGGGTAGTCTGAATTGAGGGGTTATAGAAGCTATCATCAGTTACCTTAAGGACTGTTGTATGGAGGAGGGAAGCATACTGATCTTTGTGAATATATAGATGGGATATTGTGTAGAAGTTACAGGAACACCTATTTCCACTCAATAGAAGAAAAATGTCTTATTGTTAGAGCTGTGCAGAGATGGAAAGGAACAGTCCTAGAAATTAGTGAATTCTCTTGTGCTGGAATTCTCACACTGGTTGAGGATATTGTGAAGATTTTAATATAGGATTAATGATAGTACTAAATGCAGTATAAGATCCCTTCTGGCTGGGAGGTCTTAAGATTTTATAATGGTGTTATTTAGGTTCTATGTAGTAAAGACATGGAAAATAGTCTTCCATACACTGATGCCTGAGTCTGCCTTTGACTGTGAATCTAAAGTGTGTATCTCTACTTGTAACAGGTGTCTAATAAATATTTGTTAAAAGACCTGTGGGGAAACTAGTTTAGATGTGTGAACACTGTATAATTCTATGGTACTGGTGAGATCAGGTTTCTGGTGACTTCAAAGGCAGTAGATTTATCAGGGTCAAAACATAAGGAAAATAGGAGAGAGAATCATTCAAAGTACAGTTTTCACATCCGGGTTCATAGTTGTTGGCACTGCTGCAGTGATACTTTACTGAGTATGGACAGAGAGTGATCAATCTCTCCATCCCTACCAGATGATGTTATTCAGAGTGATTGTGTCTAATAGTTGCTCCCATGTGGAAATTTGTCTTCCTTTTGCAATCTCTTTCTACCTTAGCTCACTACAAACACAGTCCATCTTCTGAATGTTCTGTGTGTCTCAGAATTGGGTTGCAAAGTCTTTCTTGGCTTATAGTTTCTCTCACCTAACAAAAAGATACTTTTATCATCATGAGAATTTCTTAAGCTTTAGAATTTAGGTTGTATAAAAGGAATCATTCCTTAATCAGTTCTCTTAAGTTTAAATTCTATATTGCTTCTTAGAATGAATATAGAAAAACTTTTGTATGCTTCAATGACATTTGATATTGGAGTATAGTTTCCTTCAGACTTCTCTCTATATATTTTTAATTTAAGAGAAATTGTACATCCTAGTTTTTTGGGGGGGAATACAGTTTATTAATGGTTATTAAAAATTCCAGATTATTGTATATTAATTTTGTTTTCTTTGGTAAGGCTATTTTGTTCGAAAAGCCTTCCCCTACCCCCACCTCACCATATCTTTTTGGACAACTTTGTGACTCAAAAATATATAGTTCATGGAGGTTGAATTTTTGTTATTTTTTTTATTGTTTTTCGGTCTACCTGAAATCTTTTCATTCTTCTTTGATATTTTCACTGACCATTCCAATTCAAAGCAGTGTGTCTTACTTCCTATCTATTTGTCTTATTTGCCCCAATCATTTGATATTTACTCCAAAACATAAAGTGATATGTATATCTTTATTTTATGTCTCTCTCATTGTAATCTAAACTTGGGAATAGGGATCATGCTTTTATATCCTCTAAATTTCCTATATGGTATCTTAGACAAAAGAATTTAGAAACATAGCAATAGTCTAGTCTAGCCTGCTTATTTTATAGATGGAAAACTCAATAAAATAATTTGTTACTTGATTTGATGCACATTTAGTATTTATATGCATACATATAGTATGAATATGATAAACCATGAATGAAGGCAGTAGTTTATTTGAGACTATTTAGGAGTCTTAGAATTGAAGAAAACTTTCAGGCTACACAACCACAACATTTCTATTTTCCTTCATAGTTTATAAAGCTTTTTTAAATACATCATTTCATTTTATCTTCAGAATTTCTATGAGGTAGAACAATAATTTTATTATTTCTCTTTTAGATATGATGAAACTAAGACCCAAAGACTCAACCTGCTAGTAATTGTAGAGCTGAACTTTAGCCCAAGACTTTTAACTCCAAATGTTATCCTTATCCTATTGTATCATAATACTACTAAGTCATCTATCCTTCCCTGTTATTGGTGGGCAGGATTTCCTTTCAGTAATTCAGCCATCCAGTAAGTGTTAACTGAGTGTTCATGCTGTAATACAGAACACATTTTCAAGTGCATTGGGGTAAATAAGACTCTTGGAGTATTTTGTTCTTATTATACACAAACATGCACCTACCTACCCAAATGCATACCCATTTATTATAGCAATTATCACATTGAACTGTAATTTGTCTTTTTACATGTCTGTCTCCCCAACCAGATTGTGTGCTTCTTGAGCATCCTCTTGTTATTCTGTGAGCTCCTTTGTCCTCAGTGTCAAATACAGATTCTGGTGCATAGATGCCCAGCTTGTTGAATCAATGAATGAATGAGTAAGTGAATACAGAAGTGAAAGACGTTATGCCCTCTGGGGGCTTACAGTCTTGTTGGGGAGATAAAGCATGAAGTTTACAATAAATACAAAGATAAAACAAAAAACAAATTGTTTTTTTTTTTTAAGAGAAACTTTGTTTATAGGGTTTGTTTTTTTTTAACTAATATAAAACAGATTCCCAGCCTGTAGTTCATGTAATTGCTTCCCGGCGTCAGGATTGGTCAGAACATGAGATTGCAATGGAGACTAGCCCCACCATAATTTATCAGGATGTATCCAGTGAATCACAATCAGCTACTTCAACAATCAAAGCTCTGTTAGAACTGCAACAGACAACAGGTATGGATTCACATGCTCAATTGAGTGAAGCATGTTTTCTCTAGAGATGGATTGTGCTAAAATACTACCACTGTTATATTTTCTGTTATTTCTTAAGCACATTTCCCCTTCTGGACTTGTCTACAATCATTGGTACAATCTGTTTACTTGTCAGTTCATTAAGATGTGTACAGGAGTACTAAAGGACTCTACTAAAGGTAGAAAATAGTAGAAAGGAGAATAAAAAATGGCAGGGCTTCTTACTCTTTGTCTTCTGTTTAAAATGGACAATTTTGTTGCTTCTTGTCACCAGAAAGGAGTAGGGCTGTTACGTCTAAGCATAAGGATAGATGCAGTGCCACTTCCAGTGCTAATCAAAAATAGCAACAGGCAGAGGGAACGGCCCCTGCCATCCTCCTTGATGTTGATGGAGGAGTTTTGTGGTCATAAAATATTATTGATGGTCTCTTGCTTACATTCCAAATTGGTTTCATTTTACTTTCAGATTTATTCCTTCATATGGGTTAGCAGCTTGAGCATCCATGCAAGCTGTCCTTAGATAACAAGATATCAGTAATTCTAGTTATTCAATATCTTCGATAGACTCCACGAAAAACCTGTGTTAGTTATCCTGACTTTTCTGTTATAATAGGTCAAAAATTGTCCTCATTTAAGGGAACTTAGCAATTACCTTATCCAACCCTTTTATTTTATGGATAAGTAAACTGAGATCCAAAAAAAGTACCTAAATGGTTACAGGCAGAGTGAGACTCCATGTCTTTTGACTCCTACCTCCATGTCCTCTCTACTTGTGGAGTCGCTTTGTATTCTTTGGTTTTGTTTTGTTTGCTTTGTTTAAATGATTGTTTTGACTTGGTCGTATTACATATGGGTGGGAATAATCTGAATGATCATTCAGTGGACTTAGTTACTGGTTACTTTTTGTTGTAACATCCACTTTACATTACACATTTAAGTCTTGGTTAATCTTTCTACTGGTGTTATTTTTGGCCTTAGGCGTTTCCTCTGCTCCTTTTCTTTGACACACTCAGCCATTTTGATTAATGTCTTTAATCGAAAGTCAGTGTCCTCTTTGTACTACTTTAAAAATTAGAGGGTAGTAGATTTTGTAGAAAAAGTGATATGGATAATAAGTTTATCCACTGAAACTATTCTTGATTCCGAGTGCTCCTTCAAACATTTTTGTAGGAACAGAGGGTATGTTTTTTTCTGACACTGAACATGTTTATTCTTTGAGAGCACTTGAAGACATTCTTTGGAGATTTTCTTGAGTTTTTAATAGATCAAGTTAAGCTAGTCACTGGGCTGTGCTATTCAGGGTAGATTGTGCCCTAGAAGAAATCATACTGTGTACTCCTTATTCATTCTTTGTTTTTAGGTTGGTGAATTCAAGAATATCAGGGACTACCTTAAAGAAAGTTAAAGGAAATGTCCTAAGGGGAATGTGTTCAAGGCAAACAATAGACTCGGTATTGTTTAAATCACTGTACAGCACTGTAATTGTTGGGAGGGACAGGGAAGTTTTAGTCTGATTGTTTATGAGTCTCAGATTTTTTGTTTTGTTTCATTTAAAGCGCTGTACAGCCATACATAGCAGTTCTGCTTCCTTTTCAATTCACTACCTCCATAGTCATTGCCAGTGTACACCGCAGAGGACTGGTTCATTATTCCCCTGGACAACTCTGGTTTTGGTACTTGTTTGTAATAAAAGTTCATTTTTCCCTTGACTTTTTTATGCAGTAAAGGAAAAATTGGAATCTAAACCAAGACAACCCACTATTGACTTAAGTCAAATGGCAGTACCTATTCAGATGACCCAGGAAAAGAGACATTCTCCTGAGAGTCCATCCATTGCTGTGGTAGAGTCAGAACTAGTTGCTGAATACATCACTACTGGTAGGTGTCCTATTGAAAAGTAGTATTATGGTAGGAAATCTACCTTTCTGGATTTCACGGGATGGTTTATTTGGGGGAGTATAAGGAAAAGTACATATGTATATAAAATAAAGGAATGTATTTTTTTATATTTACAGCACTTTTCTAGTTTGCTCTTAGGGTAAATTCACATTGTCCTTGGGGTTTACCCTATGTTTAAAGACTAGGAAAAACAAACAAACAGTAGGATCCTGCAAAGTTTGCAATTAGTATAAAATTGCAAGTTGGTCATAAATAACATCTTTGAATATATGGCAGCAGTTGTAAAGAGGGGATAAGATATCTTTTATCTAAGAATAAGTATTTTTATGTATCTAGAATATTTAGATTGAGAAGAAGTGGGTTAAGGGAGAAAGAAAGTATAAAATACAAACCTTTTTTATTCTTAAGGAAAAAATTTGGAAAATTTAAAATTCCTATAGGAGTTCTGTTATAATGCAAATTAGACATTTGTTTAAAATGTGTTCTGGCAGTAAAAACACTGATATTTTTGGATGGCATACATGAAGTAGAACAGAAAGGATAATAGATTCATTTTGTCATATTCTGGTGAGATACTCCAGAATATGGAGAATTCTTCTTTCTGTTTTAGATACTTCATTACCTTTAGCTTTGATATAGTTCAGAAAATAATAGTAATGTGAATAAAGAGTTAGGAGAGATGTCTGAGGAGAAATGCCTCCTGTCTTAAATTTTCTTAAACAGAGATTAAAGAAGAACATAAGGTTGCAAATGTTTGAGGGACATAAATACCAAAGAGAAAGATGAATTTTTTACATTATTTCAGGAGATGTTATTAAGACTAATGGGTTAAAATTACCCAAAGGAAAAATCCAGTTGTGAAAGCCATTTAGGATCTTTCTTTAGAAATATTTCACAGAAAACTAATTAAAGTAGAGCCCAGTATGTTGGGGAAATTAATATTAACCTCTGGGGGTAGACTAGATTATCATATGGTAAATAGATGAAAAGACCTATGATTTCTTCCCTTACTTATCCTTTTCAGAACGCACTGATGAGGGGACAGAGGTTGCTTTTCCCCTTCTAGGTAAGTGGTGTGCATCCATTTGTAGCATAATTGAAGGTAAAAACGATCATTGTTTTAGGGGGAACCACTTAAATGGATGCGCTCTACTCTGATCTGGTAGAGGAAAGGTAAGCTCCATTTAGTGAAAGGGAGAAATTATCATTTTGCAAAATAGTGGGATTCTTTCTCAGAAATGACAATCTGGAATAAGTGTTATTTAAAGAACTCAGTGACTGTTTTTGTGGTGTGCATGGGGCTCAGTTAAGATCATTTCAGCTGTTTTCCAAATATTTGCTATGTTACCTCCTTCCACAATCTTTTCCCATCATACCCTGGTTGCATGAGCTTTCTTTGACTTCAGAGCTGGCTGTGTATTATCCTGCATTGGGTACTGTTCTCTCTAAATTTCCTGGAACTCTGGGGAAGTACTTTGAAGAGATTTTTAGTATCTTGAATGAGGCTTATTTATTTATTTATTTTTAACACGGGCAGGCACTGGGAATCGAACCCGGGACCTCTGGCATCACAGGCAAGCATTCCTGCCTGCTGAGCCACCGTGGCCCACCCGAGGCTTATTTTTAAATGATTTTAGTTATCTTCTATTTAACCCATTTCATTTCTTAATGAAAAAATTTAATGTAATTAGGAAGATTTGTATGGGCAGCAGAAATAATTTCATTTAATCAGATAATTTCATCAGAAATGTATTGTATATTTTTCATAGGCACATTTCTGTTGATGTGTCCATCAAAAATAAACTTCTCTTATTTGCTTGTTTTTAATATTGGTATGATTTCTTTTTTTCTCCTACAAAATTATATTGTAAATAATTTTAGTAGTTCTTCTTTTAATATAGACCGTGATTCCCCTTTTTCAGTTCATTTGGGTGTATGTGGCCCTAAAGATTTTATTAACTCATAATTTAAAATGTACATATAAAGCATACCATGAAATACAGTAAGGTATTACAGTACATTGATACAAACTGGTAGAGCTGCCTCTAATCTTCTATATGACATGTAGGCATACATACAGCAACAGTAGAAAAACTGCATTTGTGAATATGGATAGAATATGTCATGAAAATAGTTTATCTTTCACTGGATAGTTTTGTGGTTTTGTCCTTTTAATAAACAGCATTTTTACAGTGATTTCTGTAATGATCATCTTATTCTTGGATGCTCTACTCTGACCTTTCAAAGATGCAGCCAGTTCTATTTGAAATTGTAGATCAGGGTATATGAGTATTAAGGACCATGTAGAAAAAAAAAAGTTGAAATTGAGGCTCATAAAAGATGTTCGATTGACATCAGGTGGATATATAGTTTTAATTACTCCATGGGACCTTTGCAGCAGTAAAAAGTGGAGTTGTTTCCTACACAGCACACTCACTCATTTGTTCAGATGAACTAATTTGGGGAATATGAAAGAACAGTGAGTTTTTGATTCTTTTGTTAATCTAAACATTTGTTTAGTATTTTACAGATTAAGAAGCATATTTTAATCCATTATATCACTTGGTTTTCTTCTAGGTAGAAACAGTGAACTTTTTTATGCCAGTAAAAAACAAAAATCAAACAAAGCAAAACCTCTAATTTTAGAAATAGAGTTAAGTGACCTCTTCTCGTGACTGGTTGTGGCAGTGAGGCAAAATCCAGGTCTGACTCGTGGACTTTTTCTGTAGTATCACTTTGACCTTTTACATCTTTAAGAACTGCAAAGCTCTGAGACAATATCACTTCATGCAAAGGACTGAGTTTTTCTTATTTTTGATGTTGCTTTTGGAACTAGGACTGATAATTTAAAGAACCTGTATTGCCTAACTATCCTATCCTAACCTTAAAGGTAGTAGCCTGGGATTTGACTACAGAAACTGATTATCAGTTTGTTACCTTACGGGGATAAAAGTCATTGGAGAAAGAGTATACTACCAGGAGAATGTAATTTGAAGGGACTTTTCCCCCTTTGAGATTAGTTTTCACAGTGCTTCTACATGCATTTCTCATCTCATCCTTGCAATAGCTCTGAAATTCCCATTTTATAAATTAGGAAACAGGGTCTCAGAGAAGATAAGTGACTTTCTTAGAGTCACACAGCTAACGAATAGGCTGACTCAGGTTTTCTGCCTCCTGTTGCACAGGACCACACCTTTTCTTGGTGACCCTAGTTCACAGATATTTGTTTAAAATGACTGTTCTTTACAGTTGCTTTGGTAATTTCTGGAGAAATAACATCACCTCTTCTATTTTCAGTCAGCCATCGCTCCCAACCCCAACAGCCTTCCCAGCCCCAGCGGACTCTGCTACAGCATGTGGCTCAGTCACAGACTGCAACACAGACTTCAGTGGTGGTGAAATCCATTCCAGCATCTTCTACCGGTGCAATCACCCACATTATGCAGCAGGTTGTATCTCTTCTTTTCCTTCCTACCTTCTGTAACTGCCCCATTCCTGAAATGATTCAGTTTCATCTCTTATTTTAGGAGGAGAAATATCTGAAACATAGAATTTTTATGTAGTCCTTATCTTTGAGGAGTAAGTAGAAAAAATAAACAGAGAGTCTTAACACCTAAAAATATAATTAAGAAACAGTATTCTTGGTTCTTCTGTGAACTCTTAGCATTTTTTTTTTTGCATGGGCAGGCACCAGGAATCGAACCCAGGTCTCCAGCATGGCAGGCGAGAACTCTGCCTGCTGAGCCACCATGGCCCACCCAACTATTAGCATTTTAAAAGATGAATCTGTTGACATCAGAAACAGTCACTTTTTAATTGTTTTGCTATTTTTATTGTTATGGAAGAAGTTATCACTGAGGTGAATAAGAGATTGATATAACTTTATTTTATGCCATATACCATGCTTTGAGCTTTATTAACATTAACTTTTAAAATTCTTACTATGATCCTGCAAGTTTGGTATATTATCCTTTAAAAAAAATGAGGAAATAACATGTTCACAGTGGTCAAAGTAACTTGCCTTGGGTGTCAGAGCCAAGATTTAAACCCAGATCTGTCTTATTCCAAAACATACTACATCTGTTGTGTTATATAAATCTTAATTAGGCCATGGATATCAGATTTAAGCATGACTTCTCAGTAGTAGTCAAGCAATCACCATCACTCAACTGATAGCAATTGACCCTAATTGTAGGCAAACTATTTGAAAGGCAATGAAGAAATATTGAATTAAAAACTTGTACATGTAAAGACATATAGGAGACGGTTTCAGTTGAATCTCAAAAGTTCTAAAGTTTTGAGTGCCACGTGTGGCATATGACAGTACAGTAGGGAGGATGGAGATGTTGTGGATCTTCCCACGTCACTGAGGGAAGCTAGCTGGCCAGAGGTTTTGCTGGGTAGCAGGTCTTGCTTGACCTGGTGTTTGTCCCTTATCTGGCACAGGTTCTGACACTGGCTTTTCTCAAGACACCTAGAGAAGTTGGATAGGATAGCCCTAACTGTCACTCAAGATTGATGCCTTCTCCTAACATTATTATAACTTACATAAGGCCATCTCCCTTTCTGCTGTTAGGAATGCTCTAACTCCCTCCCCAGTTTCCTGCCCTCCTGGGATCCAAATCTCTCAGAAACAAATGCCTGTAGACCTGAAATCTGAGCAGAGGAGCCAAGAGAGCCAGTCCTAAGGGTTAATCATGCAGGCAGACCTTGGTGAATCCTGATGAACCATCTTTATTCCCAGGAAAGGCTTTTGTAGGGACTGGGATGTGCACATTCCTCAGACAATATCTCTTACCTTCCAGACAGTGCTGGGCATTCATACGGCCAGAGTGGGCTTCTTGAACATTGGCTTTTCTCTGGATGCCTTACTCAATTACTGCATTCTTTCTTAAGATGGGTTAACACCTCTGATGACCAGGCAAGACACAACTGTTTCCTGAGCCAGGGAGCCTTTCTCTTCCTTTTCTGTGTTGGGCTGTGCTTTCAGGGCAACCTTACTCTGCTTATCTACAAGTTCTGGGCCATCCAGTATTTACTGTATAAAAGTGAATAGACTTGTTTTTGCAGTACTTAATATTTGAGAGTTGGAGTTACAAGAGTCTCAATGTAAAAGCCCCCTTGATGTTTCTTGATCTTTTTAGACTCTTCTAAAAATTTTTGAATGAATTTCATAACCAAATCTTTTCTGTTTTGAGGAAAATGTAGCAGTTTAGGAGTTCCTATTTCATTCTTACTTTTTGCCTTTTTTCACTTAGGCATTAAGCAGTCATACTGCTTTTACCAAACACAGTGAGGAACTTGGAACTGAGGAGGGCGAGGTTGAAGAAATGGACACGTTAGACCCTCAAACAGGTCTGTTTTACCGGTCTGCTCTAACTCAGTCACAGACAGCTAAGCAGCAGAAACTTAGCCAGCCTCAGCTGGAACAGACTCAGCTGCAAGTGAAAACTCTGCAGTGCTTCCAGACTAAACAGAAGCAGACCATCCACCTACAGGCAGACCAGCTCCAGCACAAACTCCCGCAAATGCCCCAGCTTTCCATCAGGCAACAAAAACTCACCCCTCTCCAGCAAGAACAAGCACAGCCCAAGCCAGATGTACAGCACACACAGCATCCCATGGTGGCCAAAGACAGGCAGCTTCCTACTTTAATGGCACAGCCCCCGCAAACTGTAGTACAGGTGCTTGCAGTGAAAACCACGCAGCAGCTCCCTAAACTGCAGCAGGCTCCGAACCAACCAAAAATCTACGTGCAACCCCAAACTCCCCAGAGCCAAATGCCGCTCCCAGCCTCATCAGAGAAACAGCCAACAAGCCAGGTAACGGAATATTGATAGCATGCAAAATTAAACTTCTCTGTTCACGGAAAAATTGAGACCATCACGACCCTATCATGATAGCAGTGCTTTCTTCTGGCAAGAGGAAATCCAAAAGCCTCATTACGCTGGTATTACTTTACCCCATCAGAAAGTTGACATTAGGAAAGAAATGCACGCATTAATATAGGAAGAAAAAAATGATAGCACTCAGAACTTGATTTTGCAGGCAGTTTTTACTGAAATCACTTCAGCATTGACCAACAGTGTATAGAATTGATGTCCCTAAATTATATTTATTTTTAGGCATAAAATATTTATTTCCCTGATTGTAAATGCTTATTTCTGTGTCAGCAATGCTAAGTAAACTGCAGTCTTTTAAGGAGCTTCTTTGAACATCTTCCTTTGAAGTTTACATCATTACTCTCTAGTTAATAAATTTATTTTCTAGATTGTAGAGGAATTATCTGTGGGTAATCAAAAGAAAAATTATAGTAGGGAAAATCAGTGGCTTTGGAGTGATATATATGTGTATATGTGTATATTTTAAATACATTTATATATATATAAAATGTTTGTATAAATGTATTTTGAAGCAAAAGGTTAAAAAAAAAACTTCTTTTTATTTTATGAAGCCGAAGATTATATGAAATAATTTGAAATGGATTGAAGGTGTACTGTGTGGGGATGTAAATCCCAAAGGAAAACAAGGCTGCTGTGACTTTTTTTTTTCCTTTATTGCTTTGAACCTTGACTGGCTGAACAAAGGTTCTTTCAACCTTTCCTCTTTCCTAGGTTCCTTAAAAGTAACCAGATACTTCCTATCAAGCCCTCTTATTAAAACACCGAGCGTCAAAATGTCTTCCTAGTATACTGCACAAATGTTTCTTTTGCCATATTGTCTGGGATATTTGATTAGGTTTTCTCAAAGAGATGTAGCTGTAACACACACAACCCCAATTTATTTTCAGGTGGAGCAGCCAATTATAACCCAAGGATCCTCTGTTACAAAGATAACTTTTGAGGGGCGCCAGCCTCCCACAGTTACAAAGATAACTGGTGGCAGTTCTGTGCCTAAGCTGACATCACCAGTTACAAGCATATCTCCCATGCAGGCCACTGAGAAGACAGCAGTGTCAGACATTTTGAAAATGTCTTTGATGGAAGCTCAGATTGATACAAATGTAGAACATATGGTAGTGGATCCCCCAAAGAAGGCTCTTGCCACTAGTATGCTCACTGGTGAAGGAGGATCGTTGCCCTCCACCCGTGTGGTGGTGGCAGGGATGGTGAATTCCACTCCCCAGCAACAGAAATGTAGAGAATCCTGTTCAAGTCCATCTGCTGTTGGCCCTTCCCTAACAACAAGGAAAATCGATACACCAGGAGTGCCTACAACAGGCCAGTTCATGCGTATTCAGAATATAGGCCAAAAGAAAGCTGAAGAGAGCCCAGCAGAAATTATCATCCAGGTAAGAATTAGAAGAGAAATAAAAACTTTGGGTGTCTTGGGGATTGTGGGTTTGGTTGTGTCTTGGAATGTCAGAAGAAGGATCAGGTATTCCTCCCAGCCAAGATGATAACGAGACATAGAAATTATTTTTGAAATGGTGTTTGACAAATTTGGCTTAATACTTATTACAGATATACAAATCTACATTGGTGTATTTTCTGAAAGAAAATCATGGAAAATTCGTGAGTATTGTCACACAGCATATCTTAGACCAATCGCCCTGATGCCATATGGGGCAGCTTGCTTTTATAGATGCAAATCGCATTTCCCTGTATCAACTCAGCAAATCAACTAGAAGATCAGCAGTCCAAACTTTGGCTCCCAATCTGGGCTCAAAAACACCTGAAACATAGCTGAATTGCACTTCTATTTCAAGTTAATTTCAAAGACCCTCCTTGGAAAAACACAGTTCTTGTTTTTGAAACAAATTTATGATTGTCAGAACAATGAAACTTCAATTACCTGGAATATCAGGAGAAACATGTTGTATGCAAATGTTTCTAACTAATTTAGTTTTATATCTAACCAGAGATTAACCTTAAAACTGCTTTTTATTTCAATCAATGTTATTAAAAATCTTGTATGGTTATTTTCCTGCCTTGGTAAGTACAAGTTAGAGATCGTGATGGAATAATACATTGACAGTGTATCTTCTGTGCCTCACATTCCCTTCATTCTGAGTCATGTGTCCTTGTGCATAATTGATTAAGGTTAAGAAATTACAGATTCCAGACTAGCCTCTGGAAATTATGCTTTATGAGCACATTTTAGTTTACTGAGAATTTGGGTTTATTGAAATATTGATAGTCTAGGCTTAACCATAGAATCACTGTTGTGTGATGTGGAAGTTTTTATCTTATTGTGTAAATCTAGGCGCTGCATGAGAGAATGCAAATTTACCAATGTTAAATCAAACAAAATGTAATTAAGCATGGAGGAAATGCTTGAAGGCAAGTAGAAATGGCTATTGAATTATTCCAATAACCTGCTCCCCTCTATAAAAACAAATGTTAGAGAATGAAACAATTCCTGACTAAAGAATTTGTTGTGACTATTTCCCCCCCTAAAGCTGTAGAATTTAAAGTGGAAAGGAATGGTTTCCTGTCTTTGCCATGCATTGTGTGACTTTGGGCAAGGCCACTTAACCTAACTCTGCCTTAGTTTCCTCATCAGTAAAATGCCATGCCTACTATACAGGATTGTTGAGAGGACTACACAACATTGAGATTAAGCACCTAGTTCAGTGCCTGGCTCATAGTGGTCTCCCAATGGGTGGTAGCCATGATTATTTTTACTAAAATTTCCTCAGGCTACAGCGGATTTGCATTGGTATAATTATTAAATTAAAAATCATTTTGGATAGTTTATTTGGAAATTATTTTTGTGTACTTTATTTACAGGGATAAAAAATGTGATTTACTTCATGTATCAAGGATGGTAGCTGATGAGTAGATTCTCTACAGAGTACTCTGCGAACTTTTAGCAGTTCCATGTGTTAGGTGTGCTGTTGGAGAGAAAAGGGCAGCATAGTGATTAAAAACCAAGCTTTGAGTCAGAAATACCTAGATTTGAATTTCACCTCTACTGCTAGCATTATGGCTTTAGGCAACTGAGTTAACATTTATACTTCAGTTTTCTCACCAGTGAAATGTAAACAGTAACATCTCATCAGGTTGTTTTATGGATTAAATGAAAAAAATATATATAAAACACCTGGTAAAGTGTCTGAAACAGAGTAGATTCTAATAAAGATGCCTCTTGTTGTTATATCATCAATAATATATTGCTAGAACATTTTCAGATCTTAGTTATACTTAGCTTTAATCTTAATTATTGATTTTACTGATTCAGAAATACCTATAGGGATTAGTAAAGAAAGTCTGCAGAAGTGCTTAAAGAATATTGATTCCTTGAAGAACACTCTGTAAAAATTTAGTGAGTTTAATATTAAATGCTTTGAATGAATAGCATTGTTTTTTGTAAACAGACGATCTGTATTTCATTCATTTGTTCATTCATTCATTCCACATGTATTATTAATCTACTGTGTTCCAGGAACTGTGGTAGGTACTGAGGATGGAGTGGTAAACAAGATGGATTTATCTTCTGACCTGAAGAAGTCTCCATATATTGAATGCATGAAATTTTAGAACTATGTGGAGCTTTAGAGCATGTCTTCCCCATCTTATTTTACACACGATTAAACTAAGGCTCAAAGAAGGGAAGTGACTTACTCAGAGGCACACAGCAAGTCAGAGCCAGACCTAAACTAATCCAGGTCTTCTGACCCCATCTAATACTTTTTTTTTACAATGCTATTTTCCCAATGATCAGGTGTATGGAACAGAGGAAACAAACAACTGTACCACTCTAGAATGAATGCCTAGGCATCTTCCATTATTTTCTTGGTAGTGCTAAAACTAAATGTACTTCTCCCTCCATCCAGTAAAGGTTATTTTGGTCAGTTATATTTGTGAAGTGCTGGTATTCAATTTTACTATGGGGATTTTAACGTTAAAAATATATTATTCATTCTCCCAGTGTTTATTGAGCATTTAATGTGTGCCAGGCCTTGTTCAAAAAGCTATGGAGTCTAACACTGGACAACATAGTCAAGATCCGTTCTCTGGTCCATGTTCTCATGGAGTTTAAATTCTAAGGACGAGAAACAATTTAACAGATTATCATTGCATTTTTCATGCAATGAAGGAAATGTTATAGGATGAAATAGAGGTGAGAAATGAGTGGCCCACTACTTTTTGTTTCAGGGTCATGGAAAGAAGATTTCTCTAAGCCTTTTTTCTAATTATTTGAGCTAAAATACATAACAAGAGGGAGCCAGGCATGCACAGATTTCGGGGAAGAGTATTCCAGGAAGAGGGGAAGAACTAGTGCAGACGCCCTAAGGTGCAAGTGAGTTTGGCATATGGTCAAGGAGGTTGATTTTTATAGCAAGTACAGTGGAAAACAATGTTGAGTTTTAAGCAGGAGAATGAAATTAACTAATGTACCTTTAAAAAAGATCTGTCTAATAAAGATGAGGAAAAGAATCTGACAAGGAAATATTAGCCCACAATATGTATATACATCTACTGTTTTCTTTTTTTTTTAATATAGAATGCTTCACGAATTTGCGTGTCACCCTTGCGCAGGGGCCATGCTTATCTAAATCCTTCCAATTTTAGTATATGTGCTGCCGAAGTGAGCACTGGTATTTTTGTTTTTAAACTGTAGTTTTGTCTTCTCTTATTCTTGAATCCTTTCACTACTCTCAATTTTCAATAAAATTGTTACTTTGTGACCCAGATTCTTTGGATCACAAAAAGGTTTTTAGAAGACTTAAAATACATGTGTATCAGCAAATTAATCATTCAGTTTGCAGGAAGGAGCAAAGTTTGACTACATCTATATTTAAATTTGCTTAATGATCAAGTGAAAATGGCCTTCAAAGTTTTTGTCTCTCGTATTAGGCAACAGACTTAGCCTCTTTTGTTAGAAGAGGCTCCATAAGAAGTGGAAATCATTTTGAGTTGTACAAGACTTTGATTGGAATCCTGGCATTACCCCTGACTGACTGTGCAGCTTTGATTAAGTCACTGAACCTCTCAGTTTCCTCATTTGTAAAATGGGAATAATACTTTCCTTATAGTAATGTTACGGAGATTTAGTAGAATATATGGGAAAGTACCTAGCACGGTGCCTGGCATTTTCCAATAAATGTTGATTTCCTTTTTTTCTTCCTTAGCATTGTTGGAGGAATCCTTCTGTTACTTTTTCTTACTGTAAAGTTTCTCTCTTGTGTCTTCTTTTTCAGGCCATTCCCCAGTATGCTATTCCTTGTCACTCCAGCTCCAACGTGGTGGTGGAGCCCAGTGGGCTCCTTGAGCTAAACAACTTTACTAGTCAGCAGTTGGATGATGAGACAGCAATGGAGCAGGACATAGACAGTAGCACAGAGGATGGAACCGAACCAAGCCCCTCTCAGAGTTCTGCTGAAAGGTCCTAGTGTTTTGGACACAGGAGTGCACTTTAAAATCTGCTTGTTTACCAAGTGTCCAGGGAAGCCCTTGTATTTTAATGTCAGAGAGAGCACTTTGCCTATAATTAGGCGGTGGACCTTGAAACAGCAGAGTTTTCAACAAGATATTGCTGCAGGAGTAGCATTTTAAAACTCACAAGAGAATGTACTTTTTTAAGAAAAAAACAAAAAACAAAAAAATGCACATCTACAGTGACTTGATATTCTTTCTGTGTTGGACCATGCCGATGGAAAAGTTCTTCTTGCAATGGAAAGAAACTTTTCCTGTGAATGTTCCTCAGCTGGTTTCTACTGAGCAAAACACCATCAAAAAAGAAGAATGTGAATAGTTTGTATTGTTGAAATGGTGTGTCAGGAATAGTTTTTTGTTTTTTTTTTAATCTTACATGTTTTTGCAAATCTCTGAAAGTGTTACATTGGCAAAATGTAACATTTTGCATTTGCTCAGTTCATAATTAGTTTATAAAATTTCTAGGAAAATACTGGCATTAAAAAAATCCTTGTTGGATGGCGGAAATCAGATTACTGACCAGTGGAAAGTGCTTTTTTGGTGGCTTGTACATTCTCACCAGTCATGTGCTAATTTATTGTGTTATTGTTTCTTTGTGCTCGAGGCAGCACATTTTGCCTTATATTTATTTAAGTGTAAAAATTTCAAAACAGGCCATAGTCCTTCAGACATATTTCCTGTAAACCAGGATTGCCTACCATCTCCACCTCCAACCTCCCCCTCCTTCCCTTCCCCTTTCTCCACACCTCCCCTTTGAAAACAACTGAGAAAATGTTTCATGTGAAGCAGAGGAAAAGAAACATTTTCTGATCCAAAGGAAATGTTCAGTTACGTTAAGGAAAACAAATTATTCATCCATATGATGCTTTCTTACATTGAAATTGCACATTCATGTTGGACTGAGACTTTGAAAATAACTTTTAAACTCTTTTTTTAAAACCCCTTTGAAATGTATAAGTTCATTTACAGTTCTAAATGTAATTTTTTCAAGCATCCCACCTTTTTAGAACACAGTGTTCAAGCAATATGTTTGGGTCTTGTGATTGTTGTCTGTCACAAGTAGAGTGAGGGGTAAGAGGGTGGGAGGGTAAAAGTCAATTTTGACAAGTTTTGGCAAAGGAAACTATACTTCTCATTTTTAAAAAATGTAAATAGAAAAGTTTTTAACGGTTTTATATGGATTTCACTATAAATAAGCATTTTAAGACTGACAAATGTTGAACTGTACATACATTTATCAGCATAACTGCCCAATTTTTTGGTGCTGAAGTACTGTAAGTAGAATTCATCAACAGTCTCCTAATTTTTGCATCTACATCTGAAAAAAAGCTGTGATACTATAGTTAATAAATTCCAACTAGAGTGACACTGAAGATTAAATACAAGCATTCATAAGATGCACTGATCTCTCTGGTGGTTGTCAAAATTTTACTAGGTGATAATGACTTACCTGTAGATGGAGCTGTTGGATATTATTTTACTGTACAAATTCTTGTGTAAAGGACTTTGTGACTCTGTTTCTAGTTAAGTAATTTTTTAACCTCTTTTGGGTCATAAACTTCTTTGAAAATCTGATTAAACTATGAACTCTCTCACCAAAAAGATATACATGTTAGATTTTGCATACAATTTTAGGGGTTCTTGGGCCCTAAAGCCTATCTATGTATAGTCCAGGTTAAGCCCTCTGTTTTGGTCAATACATTACTTACAGATGTAAGTTTTTATAAAATAAAATATCTTTTAAATATTCATGGATCAGGTAACAAGAGCAAACTTGAATAAAGTTATTATGTTCTACGTATTCTGGCAGCATAGCATACCTGTATCCCTTTGAGAATTTAGTCTTAATTATGTTTCAGCAACTGGAATGGCAAATGAAACTACCATAGTCTATGTTTATTATAATTATTATAGATATTAATAAATTATCAAGTTAAGGGATTTAAATATTTTTTTGCTTTTAAGTTGTTAATTCCAAGGAAAGCATGAATTATTTATTCAACAAATATTTATTAAGTGTCTTCTATAAGCCAGGTACTATATTCTAAGCCCCAGCATACCACAGTGAACAAACAAAATCCTACACTTCTGGAGTTTACAAATAGGCCTTGCTTTCTGCAACGTGAGGGATGAAGGAAGGAGAAAACAAGAATGACTTAGGTTTTTTGTTTGAGTAATTGCATGGGTGGTGATGCCATATATCAATCCAGCCATCCTTTTACTGAAAGCTTTAGCAATGTAAATATGAAATACTAATGTAGTCCACAAGTTTAATGTAATTTAAATGTACATAAATCATACCTGTGAGGGATACCAGAGGTTACAATGCAAATGATGCAAAATTACTAGGATCCTAATAACATTATAGGCAGTGATAAGAAAAATCCATTCAGTTTTATGTAAACTTTATAAAGTGCCTAGTATTGCAGATGCATTTTATAGTAAACTTTGAAAACTTTTTTATGTAAAATTTTTCTGAGATTTCATATACTATGCGATTTACCCATTTGAAGTGTACAGTTCAGTGATTTTTAGTATATTCACAGAGTTGTGCAACCATCACCACAATTTTAGAATATTTTCATCACCCTATAAAGAAACCCTGAACCTCTTAGCCATCACTCTCCAGTCCCACCATCCCCTCCTTTCCAACCCTAGGCAACTATCTACTAATCTGCTTTTTGTCTCTATAGATTTCCCTATTCTGAACATTTCATATAAATGGAATCATACAATATGTGGTCTTCTGTGACTGGGTTCTTTTACTTAACATCATGTTTTCAAGGTTTATCCATATTGTAACATGTACTGGTACTTCATTCCTTTTTAATGGCTGAATAATATCCCACTGCATGGATATACCACATTTTATTTATCCACTCATCAACTGATGGACAGTTGTGTAGTTTCTGTTTTTTGGCTATTATGAATAATGTTGCTATGAACATTGTATACAAGTTTTTTGTATGTTTTCATTTCTCTTGGGTGTATGACTATGAGTGGAATTGCTGAGTCATATGGTAACTATGTTTAATTATTTGGGGAATTGCCATTGTTTTCCATAGGGACTGTACTATTTTATATTCCCACCAACAAATGAGGGTTCTAATTTCTCCACATTCTGGTCAACACTTGTTATTATCTGTCTTTTTTATTATAGCCATCCTAGTGAATGCGAAGTGATATTTCATTGTGGTTTTGATTTACATTTCCCTAATGGCTAATAATGTTTAGCGTCTTTTTTTGTCCTTATTGGCCATTTGCTTATCTTCCTTGGAAAAATATCTTTTCAGGTTCTTTGCCCAGTTAAAAATTATGTTTTATTATTTAAATTGAGAACTTCTTTTCCTTTTTAAATTTTGCTGTGGTAACATATATATAACATAAAATATCCCATTTTAATCATTTTCAAGTTGTATATTCAGTGGCATTAATTATATTTATAACATTGTGCTACCATCCCCACCATCTGTTACCAAAACTTTTCTATCACCCCAAACAGAAATAAATTAAGAATAAAGGAAATACTACTCTTAGGAGAAAAGTAATCTGTTGGAATAGGAGACAATACAAAGGAAATAGTGGTCAGGTGATCTGGATTTGAGTCCCAGCCTCCTCTCTTTATCATATGTCCTTGAGCAAGTCACATTACTTCTCCAAGTTAGTTTCCGCATATTACAAAGTGATTACCTTTGATTCCCTGGGATTGTTGTGATGACTAAATAGTGCATGTAAAGGTGCCAGGCACAGAGAATTATATGCTTGATTTTTTTGAATCTAGTAGTTCTATCTCTCCCACTGTATAAATAGAAAACTGAGGGCTCAGAGAAGCTAAATGAGGTACACACACTTGCATGATTAGTCTAAGCCATGAGTTGCTACTTTCTGTAGAAGGATGTGTTTGTCTTCAAATGCAGGACTGTTCACTGAAGTGACAGAGGAAAAGTTTAAGTCAGGAAGTAATGCTTGAGCTCTGATCTGAAGGAAGAGGAAGAACCAGGATTTAGGTAGGCAAGAAGGGGGAAAGCTGTCCCCCTTCTTGGGATAGCAGCTGTAAAAGCTGTGTAGTAGGGGGGGCATATAATGTTGGTCTATAACATGAACTCTTCACTAGTCTTAGGTATCTTGCACATAGAGGTGCTCAATGCAGGCTTAGTTGTTGTTATTCTTGTTTCCTTAGTTCAATTATGTGTCACAAATCTCATTTAGGAAGAAGTAGAGTGAAGCAAAGTACCATATAAATGAGGCCTTTCCCAGAAAGTACAGTGAAACAAGTCTGTTGCCTCTGCTTGCAGGTGTATAAGCCTTTAAGCAAGATTTGATGACCTATGTATTGAAACAAGAACTGAAACAGCTGGGGCAGATTGGTACTTATGAGAAGGCTTACTCTGCCTTCTCCCTTTCATGCTTACACTAGCACTGTAAGCAAAGAAAATGAAAACATTTGTACTGTTTTGTTTTGTTTTTTTTTAATCAGACGACTAGATTTGAATCCTGACAATCCATGTGACCTTGGACAAGCTCTAGAGACTTAAAATAGCAAAGAATGGAATGAGTTCTAGTACTACATTATCTGATTCCTACTTTAAAAAAGACTAAGAAACAATCATCCTCATAAATCTGGTGTACTAACTTTTATTTCCCTCCCAACAAATAGCGATTGTGTACTTACTAGATGCAGACATTGAGGATGCAGTTGTCACTCGGGGGAAAAAACCTCCACCCTCACAGAGCATCCGACCTAGTAAACGAGATTACAATAAATGTAGTAAGTGATGGAGAAATACACAGTGCCATGATAGCATATAAATGGGGGGGGAGGTGCATATCAAGAATAGTTTTCCTCAGGAAGTAATGCTTGAGTTGTGATCTGAAGCAAGAGGAAGAACCAGAATTTAGCCAGGCAAGAAGGGGGAAAGCTGTCTAGGCAAATGGGACAGCAGCTGTAAAAGCTCTGTAGTAGGAGGGGCATGGTGCCTTCAGGGAACTCACGGTAGGTAAGCATGGCAGCAGTGTGGAAAACAAGGGCAGAGTGGTGCGAGAGGAAAGTAGAGATCAAACTTTTGGGACCTTCTAGGTCATGATAAAAACTTGGGCCTTTATTATATGATCAATGGCAAGTAATTAAAAAGTTTTAAGATTTGAAGTTGCAAGATGTATTTATAGCATTAAATATTTGGAGCCATGTTGGTTCATTAGAACAGAAAGATATATTTGACATTTCTTTTTTGATGTCACTCTCATGTTCTTTACTCAAACATCTTCAATTGTTCCCCAATGGAGTAGTATAAATATGGCATTCAAGGCTCTTTGCCAAAGCCTTAATATACTTTTCTACTTCAAAATCTCATGTCACTACCGCTGACCTGCTGTATACTCTGCTTTTGAAAGTCTCATACATTCCTCAAAGTCCAGCTTGAATTTTGCCTCCTTCAATGAGACTGCCCAGACATCTCCAATGAAGACTCATCCTATCCTACTCAGGTTCTCCTAACATTTTGGGGGAAACACATGTTTACTTAGCATTTACTATTTGTTTCTTACTGAAAATTATTTACAATGCATAAGGATCCTTTGTATGGGTAATTTTATAAAGTTACAAATTCCTTATACAATATCTGATGGGAATTCCATGTAAGGCACCATCACACAATGTGAGGGTTCCTTTGAAATCCCCTACAACATGACCATCAGTGAATCCTTGAAAAGCAGTATGCTAAAAAATTCTTTCAGCCTAAAAGAAGAGGTGCTGAGCTTTCTCAATCCTTTTTCCCTTATGCCTTTGAGTTGAATCTCAAGGTTTAGTATTCAGAAAAGAGTTTAATGAGATCATTCATCATCTTGACAAGATTCATCTCACATTCATCTCAGTAGCATTCCTATTTGGTCCTCCATAGGATCTACTGTTTTCTTGCATGGTGTTCCCTAGGGTCTGTCCTTAACCCACATTCCTTCTCACTCTCCACAGTCTTCCTGGGGCTTTCATCTATTCTATGACTTCATTCTCCATATATCTACTGATTAATTAATTCAACATATATTTATTGAGCACATATAATGTCCCAGGCACTGTTCTAGCCATTGAGGATATAGCAGTAAGCAGAATAATAAAAAACACCTGCCTATGAAATGTATAGTCTACACAGTGAGACAAATAAAATATATAGTATCTTAACAATGAGCAATAAGGGAAAAAAGTAGGGAAGAGGGATATTATGCTCCTCTGTGTGTGTGTGTGTGAGAGAGAGAGAGAGAGAGAGAAATTTAAGATGGAGAAGGGACTTGGAAAAAAAAAATCTGAAGGAAGTTGGGGAGCCAGACATGCTGGTATCTGTGAGAAGAGTGCTCCAGATAATAAAAAGGTCAAAGACCCTGAGATATGTGCCTGGCCCGGCAAAGAAAAATAAGGAGAATAATAGGATCAGAGTGTATGAGAAGGGAGGGAACTAGAAGGCAAAACATTTAGGGCTTTGTAGGTCATGCTAAGGATTTTGGCTCTTCCTAAATGAGATGAGAGCCATTGGAAAGTTTTGAGCAGAGGAGTGACATGAACAGACATCCTAATAGGATCACCATGAGTACTATGTTGAGATAAGGCTGCCGGAGGGCAAAGGCAGGAGCAGGGAGACCAGCTGTGAGGCAGTGACAGTAACAGAAGTGGTAAAAGACGGTGACCTGGACAAGAGTGATGATAGTAGGGTGGTAAGAAGTGATGGAATTCTGAATATATTCTGATGGGCCAAAAGACTTGGTAATGATCAGATGTGGAATATGAGAAAGAGAGGAGGCAAAGATAACACTGAGGTTTTTGTCCTGAGCAACTTGGAAGAGTAGAATGGCTATTAACTAAGATGGAAATGACTACGGGAAGTCATTTGCAGAGGGATGATGTGAGATGTCAATGACTCAGTTTTAGATATATTAATACAGGAGGCCTATTAGACATCAAGTGGAGAAGACAAGTCACTCCCATTGAGAAGAGGTCCCATGGGGGGGGGGGGGGTCACAAAAATGGGGCAGAACCAGAGAAGAGAATGAAAAGGAGTGACCAGAAGAAGGACAGGGGATAAAGTTGGAGATTATGGTTGCTTGAAAACAGGTAAAAAAAAGTTTCCGCTGCTAAGCCAGGCAAGATGAGGACTCATGGGGTTAGCTATGTGGAAGTCATTGGTGACCTTGAAAAGAACAGTTTCGGTGAAATTGAAAAGAGAATGAGAGGAGAGAAAGACCCAGAGTACAGATAATTCAATGAGTTGCTGTAAAGAGAAGCAGAGATATGGGGCAGTTGCTGCAGGGGCAAGTGTTTGGAGAGTTTTGGCTCTTTTTTTCAGTTAGAGAAGTATGTTTACAGAGAAATTAATATAGAAGGTACAGAGTTGCCATATATACCCCCTCACAGTCAGTTTTCCCTATTAACATTTTGCATTAGTATGATAACTTTGTTACAATTGATAAAAGAATATTATATTATACTATTAACTATAGTATATAGTTTACATTAGGGTTAACTCTGTGTTGTTGAGTCCTATGGGTCTTAAGCATTTTTATTCTAGTAACATATAAACAAACTGAAATTTCTCCCTTTAAGCACATTCAAATATGTAATTTAGTGCTGACAACTATTTTCACATGTGTTACCATCATCACCAAGCATTATCAAAATCTTTCCATCACCCAAACAGAAACTGTACCCATTAAGCAATAAGTCCCGTTCCCTACACCCACCCAAACCCCTAGTAACCTGTATTCTGTTTTCTGACTTTTATGAACTTGCTTTTTCAAATTATTTCATATACATGATATTATATATGTTTACTTTTGTGTCTAGCTATTTCATTCACAATGTCTTCAAAGTTCATCCACGTTGTTGCACAAATCAAAACTTCATTCTTTTTAATGGCTGAATAATATTTCATTATATGCATACACCACATTTTGTTTATCCATTTATCTGTGAATGGACATTTGGGTTGCTTCCATCTTTTGGCAATTGTGAATAATGCTGTTATATTGCTATGAACATCAGTGGGAAAATATCTGTTCAAGTACTTGTTTCCAATTATTTTGGACACATACCTAAAAATGGGATTGCCAGCTCACATGATAATTCTATGTTTAACTTTTTGAGGAACCACCTGCTTTTTTCCACAGCAGTTGCACCATTTTACATGCCCACCAACAATGAATGTGTTCCTATTTCTCTACATCCTCTCAGCACTTATTTTCCATTTCTTTAACAGTAGCCATTCTAGTGGGTGTGAAGTCATATCTCATTGTAGTTTTGATTTGCATTTACCTAATGACTTATGATGTTGATCATCTTTTCATATGCTTATTAGCCATTTGTATATCTTCTTTGGAGAAAGGTCTATTTAAATCATTTGCCCATTTTTTAATTGAGTTGTTTGTCTTTTTGTGATTGAGTTGTAGAATTTCTTTAAATACTCTGGATATTAAGCCCTTATCAGATGTATGGATTTAATTTTGATGAAGTCCTATTATCTATTTTTTTCTTCAGTTGCTCATGCTTTTGGTGTAAAGTCCACAAAACCATTGCCTAACACAGGCCCCTGAAGATGCGTCCCTATGTTTTCTTCTAGGAGTTTTATGGTTTTGGGTCTCATGCATAGGTCTTTGATCCATTTTGAGTTAATATTTGTATATGATATGAGGTAGCAGTCCTCCTTCATTCTTTGGCTTATGGATATCCAGTTCTCCTAGCATGATTTGTCAAAGAGACATTATTTTCTAATTGAGTGGACTTGGAACCCTGTCAAAAATCATAGATGTGTGAGTCTATTTCTGAAATTTCAATTTGATTCCCTTGGTGTATATGTTTGTCCTTGTGCCAGTACCATGCTGTTTTGATTACTGTAGCTTTGTAATAAGTTCTTAAATCAAAAAGTGTGAGTCCTCCAACTTCAGTTTTCTGTTTCAAACTGATTTGGGCTATTCAATGCCCTGTACCCTTCTCTATGAATTTAATGATAAGCTTTTCCATTTCTGCAAAGAAGGCTGCTGAAATTTTTAGTGGGACTGTGTTGAATCTGTAAATCACTTTGAGCAGAAGTGCCATCTTAACAATATTTAATCTTCTAAGCCATGGACACGAGATGTCCTTCCATTTATTGTGTCTTCTTTGATTCTTCCAGCAATATTTAGTAGTTTTCAATGCACAACTCCTTTATATCCTTGGTTAAATTTATTCTGAGATATTTGATTGTTTTAGTTGCCTTTGTAAATGAAATTTTTTCTTGAGTTCCTCTTCAGATTGTTCATTAATGGTGTATAGAACACTGATTTTTGCATGTTGATCTTATACCCTGCTACTTTGCTGAATTCATTTACTAGCTTTAGTAGCTCTTTTTGTGGATTATTCAGGATTGTCTATGTATAGAATCATGCCATCTTCAAATAGGGAAAGTTTCCCTTCTTCCTTTTCCATCTGGAAAAATTCATTTCTTTTTATTGCCAAATTGCTCTAAGACTTTCAGTAAAATGTTAAGTAGCAGTGGTGACAGTAGACATCCTTGTCTTCTTTCTGATATTAGAGTGAAAGCTTTCAGTCTTTCACCATTATGTATGATATTAGAAGTGGGTTTTTCGTATATGTCCTTTATCATATTCATGATAGTTCTTTCTCTGTGTTTTCTTTTACTTCCAGGTACATTCTGAAGATCAAATTTAAAAGTCTTTGTCCAGTATGTCCAAAGTGTCATTGGTGGTTTCTGAATTTTTATCTTATTCCTTTGGATGGGTCATTTCCTGTTTCTTTGTTTTAAACTTTTGTTGTACACTGCATATTTTAATATTTTCATGTCTTAACTCTGTAATTTAGTTCCTGGACTACTGTTCCTTAAATTTGCAACCTCTGACAGAGATTTCCTTTAGTGCCAGGAGCTAACTAAAACAAATCAATGCAAACAAACACCTATCACAATTTTTGCAAATTGACTGCTTTGACTGGTGCTATTCTTCAGAGTTTAGCCCTCCCATCAAGAAGATCAACCCATGATGAAAGTGAAGTGCAGGGTCCTCTCCAACTTTTCTGAGCCTGCATCTTATCCTGGGCTTGTGCTCTATCATGGCCTTAAGAATTTCCCTAGGAATCTGCATTTCTCCTCTACTCCCTATGAAAAAGACTCCCACCCCCTCACCTTGGGTGCTTTATTGTATGTTTTAAACTGGTCATCTTTTGCCCAGGCCACTTTGATTTAATTGTTTCTTAAGTTGCTTTAGCTGTTCACACATTGCTTCTGCCTGCAGGGCAGGTTCTGGGAGAAGGCAGCCAGAGACTAGTTTCCTGGTTTAGTACCTTAGGCTGCATCCCAACAGACTGGCACTAATGTTTATGCACCTGAGGATGGACACAGGTTTACTCTGCTCCTCCTGAATAGTGTCAGGGATCTACAAGGTGAATGGTGTAGCCTGGCTCCATACTGTGCTTGGGAAGGGTTTGAGAAGGAGGCAATAAGTATGCCACAAGTTTCTTCAACCATTTTTCCTTTTTTTTTTTTTTTTTGAGGGGGTGCATGGGCGGGAATTGCAGGCAAGAATGCTATCACAGGCAAGAATGGAATCTCCTACCATTTTTAAACCTGTGTGTCTTGATTTGGCATTTACCCAGTCACTGTAACCTTTAAATTTTTTAATGGAGTTTTGAGGAACATGGTTCAAACAAGTTTTGCTAATTTTTCAAAGATTTCTGTGGGAAAACAGCATCCTGGAGCATCTTACACCACTATCTCAGTCAACTAGAAGTCTTTGTTTGTTTGTTTTTAAGAAATTGGGATTCCTGATGCATTTGCTCCAATGGAGAGGAGAGAGTTTATGATGCAAAAGGGAGAAGAATTGCTGGTACACTGTTGTTGACTAATGGGAGAGTTGTGGGATCTGGTAGGGGCATTGGGTTCATTCATTGTAACAAGAAAGAAAGAAGATTTGTGGGAAGAGAGGTAGGTTGGTGGGTAAATGCATTTGCTTCAATTTTCTGATGACCCCCAAATCCGTATCTATAGTCATGATAGTATATCATCAGAGCCAAAATAGTATATCCCACTGCCTTGGGACAAACCCATCTGAATTTCACAAAAGTTCAGACTTGAGTTGTCCCAAACCAAGATCAACTCCTCTCCCTCTACCTCACTCTTCTTCCTGTGTTATTTGTCTGTAGCATCCCCATCCATGCTCAGGAGAAGAGTCACTTTTTTTGGTCGGTTGGAGGCCTCAAGAATAAGCCAAACTCAGAGCTGAGGCTGGAAGATGAATGTAAACATTGCTATATGGACAACAGATGGGAGAACGAAGCAGGCGGAGCACCCAAATGTGGCATGAAAAACTGGGCCCAGGTGTGGGATGAAGAGGGAACAGTGACTTAAAGCAGTTGTCTGTCATATACCCAGATGCTAACAAAGCATTCTGTCAAGACACATCTAGTTACCTATAGTTTGTTGCATGATCCAAAGGACTTTTTGTCTTGAATTTTTCTTCTATAGCATTTGATTGTTGTACAGCTTGAAGAAGAACTCTGGCAAACCCTTTTCCCTCAGGCCCTTGCACAGACACTTCCCTCTTCATACAGTGTGCTTACCTCTTTTGATTGTTGGCCAAAGCCAGTCTTTCCCTTCATCTCCATGGTCATCTCCTGGATTACTCTCCCTTAGCCTTCTCATTCATATCTCTTTTATAGTTCTTCTTACCTGGTATTCCAATTTTTGCTCCATGAGAGTTTTGCTCAAGAGATGAATTCATCTCCATGTCCTCAGAAGAGGAGGAGGCATCAGCAAGTTTGTTGACCAACTTTTCAAAAACCCCCAGACCATTCTGGTTGAGGGCTCTCCATGGGTGCACAAATGCTTATTAACTAAAATGCATAAACAACTCCCCAAAATAGCATCCTTTTTTTTTCAGGTTGTTTTTAGATGAGGATGTTATTATTGTGAGATGTTTGTGTATCAGCCACTCTGGATTCAGGGGACAGTGCCCATCTCTGCTGTCATTTGTTCTCTTACTTCAAAGTGCAGGAAAACCATGGGTGGTGATTTTAGAATCTTATTCAGAACCCTCAGGGAATGAGTCATTTTGCACTGACGACTTTTCCGGATTGCCACAGGTCAAATAAATTAAGCAACAACACATCATTGTTGTTGTTATTAATTTTAACCATTTTAGGTAGGAAATTTCAGAAATGCATTGTCATACTTAACTGAACATGATTCTACTATATATTTTCTCAGAATTGTTATTATGAAATAGTTATAATTTTCTCGTTCAGCTGTGAGACTACACAGCCTTGTAAGGAGTAAGTGGAGGGTGTAGTCCAGTGGTGTCACCTGGGAGGCAGGTTCAGTCTCTCCCTGGAGCAGTTCCAGACGAGAGCCTACAATTTAAGGTGGAGGCAGCTGAATTGCATCAGAAATCGGAGATGTTGATGAGGGAAAAGAGGTTGAACTAGCCTCAAATATAGGATCAAGGAGTCTCAGGCTCCCAGGTGCATTTGAATCTTTATTTTATTTTATTTTTTGGTATGGGCAGGCTCCAGGAATCGTACCCGGATCTCCAGCATGGCAGGAGAGAATTCTGCCACTGAGCCACCATTGCACTGACCCCAGGGAGCTTTTTAAAATGCAGATTCTGATTCAGTAGATCTGAGCTGAAATTTCTAACAAGCTCCTAGGTGATGTCAATGTTGCTAGTACAAGGACCACTCTTTGAATATCAAGTCTTTATTGCCCTCCCTGTGGTTTTCTTGAGATCTAGCATAGATTTTTGGGGGGAAACTTATCCTTAGTGACTTTGGGGGGGAGGGCATTTTTGCAAGTACCAGGCAGCCTCTGGTAATAATAATTCCTCCATATGCACAGTGCTCTAGGATTTATAAAATGATCACACATACTGTTTTCTCTTTACTTTCACAATAATCCCAGGGTAAATCAGCACCATTTTATCGACTCAGAAACTAATTCCTGATGTACAGCTCATTAAAAAGCAGAACCAGAGCTTGTGGCTCCATGTTGAGTGCTCTTTTCACTGCTTCTTGCTGCCTCCCATTGAATCTCTGTTGTACGCCATAATACAATCCTGTGGGCTCCCGGCACTGTGGGAATGTTGTGGGGAAATGGTTGCATGTGCATTCACATGTGCATGCCTGTGTTAAAATGAGACTGTTATAAACAGCTGTAGCACACAGGGCCCATACATTCTTACTTGGGACACCCTGACTGAGGATGACATCGCCTCTCTCCTCAAATCTCCACCTTTAGATGATGACCTTGCCTTAAGCTTTATAGACTAACTACTGTCATCACAATCAGCAGTGATCACCAATAGCATGTGCTGAGATGCTGTTGGTGCCCCACTCTCCCAGGTCTTTCCATTTCAGTTCAGGATGCCCTTAAGTGACCTGCCAGCATCTGCTTCTCTGCCTGAGGGCTTTCTCTGGCCGCTGATGCTTGCTTTGCCCTTGTGTAAGGTACTGAAGTGCTGGAGAGCTAATGTCCCTCAGTTGACTAATGGGAGTTGTAAGAATAACCCAGCTCCCTCATCTTTTGAGTGGGATGGCTCAGAAACATTTTTTCTATACTAGCTCCCTGAGCATTCCCCACAGACTTAAGCTCCACTTACCCACAGTGGTAATTTGCTTGATAATGTTTCTTTTTATTTGCTCCCTTTCCCTCTCTGTTTTACTTCCTGGTTTACATAATAATGTTTCATGGAATCCTCTCTTAAAAGAATAATATGCATCCAACTACTTGTGTCAAGGTCTGCTGAGGGAACCCAAATTAAGACACTTTTCTCAACCACCATTTCTACTGACCTACTTTTATCTGAATCCACATTCCTGGCTTTCCTCTAGGCACAATGGGAAAATATTCCGATTCTTTACTAAGGGGCCTGGATTCTGTACCTCATGCTTCCTCAAAGAATTCCATCCTACTCTCATGGTTAGGGACATGTATCAACTTGGCCAAGTTGTGGTACCTGCTTATCTGAGTGGGCAAGTGCTGGCCTGTCTGTTGCAATGAGGACATTTCATAGGATTAGGTCATTAGCACATCAGCTGCATCCACAGCTGATTCCATTTGTAATCAGCCAAAGGGGAGTGTCTTCTACAATTAGTGATGCTAAATCTAATCACTGGAAGCCTTTTAAGGAGGATTCAGAGGAGACAGATTCCATTCCTGCTTCGGCTGGCGAGCCTCTCCTGTGGAGTTCATCCAGACCATCCATGGGAGTCGTCGGCTTCACAGCCTGCCCTGTGGATTTTGGACTCTGTGTTCCTGCAGTCACGTGAGACACTTTTATAAATTTTATATTTGCAAGTGTTCCCTGTTGATTCTGTTTCTCTAGAGAACTCTAACTAATATACTACAATTATCTCCTTTCTTTGCAGCACCATCCCTCTCTTTTTCTTTCTCATCCCAGAACATTTCAACCTCAATATGACTCCTCAATCATGGCCTTTTGATTCCAGCCAGTATGAAGTAACAGGGACTGAACTTTCTCTTCTACTGGAAACAACCAAAAGACCACACAAAATTTATGAACCAACAATTTTCAAGACACTGAATGTCAAGCAATGAAGGACAGTGATTCTTGAGAGATGCGAAACAAGAAGAAGAGTTGGACTGAGCTTCCAGGCCACAGCCCAGAGAGGAAGAAACCAGGTGGAGCCTGGCAGACTCCCTGTGTTGAGAAGAGTGAGAGACAAAGGCAGCTAGAGGGTGCAGCACAAAGTATCGGAGAGAAGAGACCTTCCCAGAGAGAGGATTCCTGAGATCTGCAGAGGGACCCCAAGAGTTCCAGCAGAGGAATGATCAGTGCACATGTATGAGGGAACTACCCAAGGCCAGGAAGATAACTTGCCAGGAGGGAGAGGGAACAGTAGCTGGCACTCGAGTAGCAGACCAGAAATGGTGCTTGTTCCCATCAGTCTGGAAAACCTTACAGCTCATGAGACATCGGGTAGAGTCCTTGGAAGGGTTTTGCCTCAGTTGTGGGGAAAATGAGCCCTAGACTATACACCACTAAGTTCAAGAATATTTCTAGAAATACAAAAATATTCCACACTCAACAAGTAAAATTCACAATTTCTAGCTTTTGTTCACACAAGGATTTGTATGCAAATGTTTTCAACAGCTTTATTTGCAATAGTCCCAAACCGAAAACAAACCCAATGTCCATAAACAAAGTGAATGGATAAATTGTCATATATCAATACAATGGAATAGTACTCTGCAATAAAGAGGAACAGTTTGTAAATACATGTAAGAACATAAATTAATTGCAAAATAATTATGCTGGATGAAAGGAACCAGACATCCACCACCACCCCCCCCAAAAAAGTACATACTGTAGGATTTCATTATACAAAACGCTTGAAAATTTCAACTAATCTATAGTGACAGAAAGCAGATTAGTTTTTGCTTGGAGTGGGAAGAGCAGAGAGAAGTGGAAAGATGTATTACAAGACATGGGCAACTTTTGGGGATGGTGGACATTCACCATCATGATTGTGGTTATGGTTTCATGGCTCTAGACATATGCCAAGCCTTATCAAATACACTTTAAATATTTGCAGTTCATTGTAACCCTTGAGTCCATGCTACCTCAGCTACCCACCTAACCCCATTTCTCTCTTACCCTTCAAAGCAAAACTCTTTGAAAAAGTTGTCAATACCATTTGTCCCTGCTTCCTCTCCTTACATTCTCTCCTCAGCTCTCTCTAATTAGAATTTCATTTGCCTCTCTTGCCACTTCTCTTTATCAAGGTCACTAAACCCATATATCATGTAAAGCCAATGGTGCTTTGGCTGTCTCATCTTACTTTATCTCTTAGTAGCATTTGACCTGCTTGATCACTTTGTCCTTATTGAAACATCTTCTTCCCTAAGTTTTGATGATATTTCTGGTTTTCTATTTAATGCATGTGCTGCTCTTTTTCCTTCTATACCCAAACTCTGAATTTTGAAGCATTCCATGGTTTCCCTGAGTTGTTTATCCTGCCCCATGGTTCAGCTGCTGTTCTCATATAGAGTTATAACTCCAGCCCTCTTCTATGAACCTCAGCATCTTATTCATTTCCAGGTGCCTATTCAGACTCTTCTTTGGATGGACAACAGGCACCTCTGACTTCACATGAGAAAAGCAAATGAACTGATTTCTCTTCCATAAATTGGCACACTTGTTCCACTTTGATCTTCTCTTTATCAGTAAATGGCACCACTATCTACCCTGTGGTTTACACTAAAAACCTAGAGGTCATCTTTGATTCCTCTCTTTCCTTCACACCCACATCTCATTCATCTAAAGTCCTATTTAGCTCTGCCTCTAAAATGTATCCAAAATCTGACCACTTCTTGCTACCTTCACTGCTTGAAATCTAGCTCAAGCCCTCAGCATCTCTCTTCTGCTACAAAATTCTCCTATGTTTTTCCCGTATCTACTCTTGGTCCTCTAAAATCCATCTTTCTCATTCAAGAATTAGATTCTAAAGTATTTATCAGATTACCTCAGCTCCTTGCTTAAATTATCCAATTATAAATGCAAATAATACCAACAAGAAAGTGTAAAGACAATCCAAGGAATGGAGGATTTTGTAAATCGTCTCTCTGAAAAGGAACTTGTATCTAGACTATATAAAGAACTCTTATAAGTCAAATAAAAAGACAAATAGCCTTGAGCAGTGCGATGATGGCTCAGTGGCAGAATTCTTGCCTGCCATGCCAGAGATCTGGGTTCGATTCCTGGTGGCTGCCCATTCAGAAAAAAAAAAAAAAAAGACAAATAGCCTAATTAAAATAGACAAAGGATCTGAACAGACATTTATCCAAAGAAAATATTCAATCGGCCACTAAGCACATAAAGATGCTCAATATCATTAGCCATTAGGAAATGCAAACCAAATCAAAACTGTGATGAGATACCATCTCACACCCACCAGGATGGCTATAATTAAAAAAGAAAAAGAATAACAAATGTTGGTGAGGGTGTAGAGTAATTGAGACTCTCATATACTGTTGGTGGGAATGTATAATGGTATAGCCACCTTGGAAAACAGTTTGGCAACAACTCAAAAGGTTAAACATAGAGTTACTACATGACTGAGCAATTTCATCCTAGGGAAATACTCTAGAGAAATTAAAACATATCTACCCAAAAGCTTGTAAACAAATATTCAGAGCTGCATTATTCATAATAGCCAAAAAATGAAATAGACCCAAATATCCATCAACTGGCGAATCAATAAACAAAATGTGGTATTTCCATGACGGAATATTATTTGGCAATAAATAGAAATGAAGAACTGATATGTGTTACATTATGGATGACCCTTGAAAACACTGTGCTAAATGAAAGAAGCAAGTCACCAAAGACCATCCATATATTGTACGATTCAATTTATATAAAATGTCCCAAATAGGCAAATCCATAGAGAAAGAAAATAGATTAGGGGTTGCCCAGGGTTGTGGGAAGGGAGTGGGAGATGAATGACAGTTGATGGATATGGGATTTTTTTTTTTTTGGATGTCTTGCAAATGCTCTAAAAGTTGATATTAGTGGCTGGTTGTCCAACTCTGAGTATACTAAATACCATTGAATTGCATATTTAGGATAGGTTAATTGCATGGTATGTGAATTATACCTAAACAAGCTGTTATTTTTTAAAAAGCAGTGCTAAATTTTGTAAATAAATCTTGGGTTAAATATCCAAGCACCAAATGGCTTCTTACTGCACTTAGAATGATATCCCAGTCCCTAACTCCAGTGCAACAGGCCCTTGCATACCTCTCCAACCTCCTTTTCTCCTGTTCTCATTCACCATGCTCCAGGTACAGTAGCCTTCTCTCTGTTCCTATGGAAAGCTCATTCCTATCTCAGGGCCTTTGCACTTGCTGTTCATTTTACCTGGAAAATTCTTCTTCCAACTCTTCTAACTGCCTCCTTCACTTAGTCATGTCTCAAGTGAAATGTCACCTCTTCAGAGAGTCCTTTCCAGACCATGCTGGCCAAAGATATCTTTCCACCACACATTTGCTTATTTTATCTATTTCCTGAAACTTAGACGTGATACCACCTGCATTAGTCAGAGTTTGCTAGGATAGATCTGTAAATATAAGATTTTATAAAAGCATCTCACACAACTGTGGGGATACATAAGTTCAAATCCCCTAGGCAGGTGGCAAGCTGGTAACAATGATGAAGGTCTTAGATGAATTCCTTAGGAGAGGCTGACTCGCTGAAAGAGAGAGGAAAGTACTCTCTTCTAAGTCATCACCTCTCCCTTAAAAGTCTTCAACTGATTAGATTAAATCCAGCTGATTTGAATTCTCTCATTGCGAAGATACTCCCCTTAGTTGATCATAGATGTAATTAGCTGTAGAGGCAATCAACTGACTAATGATTTAAGTCCATGAGATGTCCTTGCAGTAACTGTTAGGCAAGAGAGTCACAGAAGTAAGAAGTTAAAAGCATTGAAACCCAGAAGAGAAGGTAGAGACCTGTAGACATCAGCATGTGCCTTGCCATGTGGCAGAAGAGCCAAGGATTGCTGGCAGCCAGCCTTTAGAAAGAAAGCATCACTTTGATGATGCCTTGATTTGGACATTTGCCTGGACTCCAACCATAAGCAAATAAATTCCCACTCTTTAAGCCCAAAACATCTCACTATATTTGCTGGAGCATCCTACAGAACTAAAACAGCAATGATGGTTAATCTTGATCACCTGGCCAAGGTAGTGCTTGCCAGGTTTCCCCACTGCAAAGTTACTCCCTCACCTTCCTTGTTCTAATCTCAGAAGAAAATCACTAAGCACACCCCACCATTACTCAAGGTGGGGAAAGGAATAAGCCCCACCTGCTGGAAGGAAGAGCATCTATATAAATTATTTGATTCTTCTATGCAGGAGATTTCTCTCTTCTCCCCCATTTACTTATTTATCCAATAACCTATTTATAATAATAAGAAATCATGACTATTTATTTTGAACCTGGGCTTATAGTAATAAACAATATAATCTATTTTGTTTAAATTGTTCCATCTTTGGCCATTGGGGGCTTTCAGGTTAGTTCTTATGTCCCTTTGGCAGGCCCCCATTCTTTTGGTTTTTGAGTGCTTCCTTACTTTCTATAACTGTAAAATTCCCTGGGCTTATCTTGTATTTTCCATGCCCCAGTCTTTTCTCCAAGGATACCCAGTCCTTTTATTGGAGAATAGTATTAGAAACCAAGATCTGAGCACTGGATGTGCTCACTGCTGCTGAGGTGCCACTGCATCTAGGATCTCTCAACAGACAGAGCTAGGAAATGTATGTATGTATACTAACTTGTTAGTACACACATCTATAATTATTTCTTTTTTAAATGAAATTTTATTGAGAAATATTCACATAGCATAAAATCATCCAAAGTGTACAATCAGTGGTTCACAATATCATCATATAATTGGGCATTCATCAAGACAATTTTTGAACTTTCATTACTCAAAAAGATACATATAAGAATAAAAATGAAAATGAAAAAGAACACCCCTATTATTTATTTTTGTCCTTATTTTCTTATTCATCTGTCCATACACTAGATAAAGTGGATGTCAGCCACAAGGTTTTCACAATCAACAGTCACACTGTAAAAGCTACATATTTATACAATCATCTTCAAGATTCAAGGCTAGTGGAATACAGTTCAACAGTTTCAGGTATTTCCTTCTAGCTATTCTAATACACTAAAAACTAAAAAGAGATATCTATACAATGCATAAGAATAATCTCTAGAATGACCTCTTGACTCTATTTGAAATCTGTCAGCCACTGAAACTTTATTTTGTTTCATTTCTCTTCTCCATTTTGGTCAAGAAGGCTTTCTCAATTCCATAATGCCGAGTCCACACTTAACCCCCAGGAGTCATGTCCCACATTGCCCAGGAGATTTAAACCCCTGGGCATCATGTTCTGGGCAGGGGGGAGGGCAGTGAGTTTACCTGTTGAGTTGGCTTCGAGAGACAGGCCACATCTGAGCAATAAAAGAAGTTCTCTGGGGTGACTCTCAGGCATCATTATAAGTAGGCTTAGCTACCACTTTGCAGGAATAAGTTTCATAAAGTCAAGCCCCAAGGTCAAGGGCTTGGCCTATTAAATTGGCAGTCTCCAGTGCTTGTGAGAATATCAGGAATTCTGCAGGCAGGGAAGTTTAACATCTCCATGTATTCCCCCAGTCCCTTAAGGGGGCTTTGCAAATACATCTTTATTCTCTGCCTAAATTACTCTGTGATGTTTCAGAGCATCACACTAACCTGTACAAACCAACAAAATAATTTCCTTTTCAAGTTTCCACATAGTTATGGTATTTGAATAAACTGATCATATAAGTTAAGTTAGATACCATGCTACAGAAAATATAAATTTTGCCCCAAATAAACATCTCTTCCTTTGGTCTCACACAGATGCCAAAGCTCTAAAACACAGTTCGTATCATCCTTTACGCTTTAGTCTGGTCCACCTGAGTTCCAACTGGATCCACTTTATTCACATCCACAGTTGAATTCCGATCTCTCCTTCAAGCCCCTTCAACAGTTGCTTTATGGGGCAATACCAACCCCCATAGCTGCAAAATCCAGCTCTGAGTCTCAGGTGCCACATGGATACCAAAAGTTCCAGGGAACAACCAGGTAATACACAAATAGCTCAGCATCTCAGAATTTAGAAATAACTGTTACAACTCAGGAATAGATGTGACTGCTATAAGAGCTTACAACCTAGAAACCTTTACAATAGGCCTTTCCCTGATAACCTGAGCTCTGGACTCAATTCTCAGAGTTTGTACATTACGGCAGTACATATAGATACTATGATTTTTGTCTTTTCCTTTCTGGCTTATTTCACTCAACCTACTGTCCTCAAGGTCCATTCACCTAGTTGTACGCCTCACAACTTCATTCCTTCTTGCGGTCGCTCAATATTCCATTGTATGTATACACCATAGCTTGCCCTTTCCGTTCATCAGTCGGTATACCCTTAGCCCACTTCTAGCCGTTACAAACTGTGAATACTGCCGCCACAAACACCAGCATGCAAATGTCCATTCCTGTCCCTGCTTTCAGTTCTTCCAAGTATATAACTAATAATGGGGTTGTATGACCATATGGCAACCCTATACTTAGCCTCCTGTGAAATACCACACCGTCCTGCAGAGGGGATTTGCACCTCTCTACTTCTCTACCAACAGCAAATAGGTACATCTCTCTCTCCACATTTTCTCCAGCACTTGTATATTTCCGTTTATTTTTAAAACAGCTTTATTCACACACTGTACAATCCATCCTAAGTAAACAATCATTGGTTACCGGTATAATCAGTTATTCCCTCACCACCACAATCTGTATGAGCACATTTCCATTTCTTCCGCAAAGAAAGAAGAAGAAGAAAAAAATGAAGTCTAAAAAATAAATAAAAATGAAAAGGAGTAAAAACACCACCAATACCAAGAATCCCATGTAATTACTCTGTCTATATTAACCTGACCATGAGTTTACACTGATGTCTGTGACGCTAATCCAGTAATACACTATTCTTGCCTCCCCTTGTTAATCTGAAACTTCCCTCTCCAACAGTGAAAAGCTGACTCCCAAAACCCACTGTCCATTTATTTATTTGTTCAACCTCAGTATATGCATAGCAGCTCCAGAACTGTAACCTATATTTCTATGAGAAATAATTTTACCACCTAGAGCACAGTATTTATATACAATTCCTTTTGCTTTCAGCTTATAGTTTCCAGTCAAAACACTATTTTTCAAAGCTACTTGAATAAGCTTTTTTTTTTTCTCTACCTCTTTAAAATGTTCTATTGTACACTTGTAGTAGTTAGGATTTTTTTTTTTTTGTCACAGTCTACATTTCATCCTGGGATCACCTGATCTCCTGGTAGATTTTTTTAAAAAAATTTGCATAAACTAAAGCTCACTTTTTATTCTATAAAGTTGTATGGATTTGACAATTGCATAGAGTCATGTATACACCACTCCAGTACCATACAGACTAGTTCAGTCTCCCAAAACTTTCCCCTATGCGTCCCATTTGCAGTTAACTCTCCCTTCCCTAAACCCCTGGTAACTACCGATCTCTTTTCCATCCCTACAGTTTTTTTTTTTCCCCAAGATGTATATAAATAAATCATACAATATATGTAGCCTTTTCAATCCATGCTTTAACTTAACAAAATGTATTTAAGATTTATTCATTTTATGAGAATTGATAGCTCATTTCTTTTTATCACTTGTATTTCATTGTACACAGTTTTAATTTTCCTTTACCTATTCAGGGATGTGCTGGTTGTTTCCAGTTTGGGACAATTATAAATAAAGGTGCTACAAACATTCACGCATAAGATTTTGCATGAACATAAGTTTTCATTTAACTTGGGTAAATACCTAGTAGTGTGATTTCTGGGTTGTATAGTAGGTCTATGTTTAACTTCATAAGAAACTGCCAATGTGTCATTCAAAATGGCTGCACCATTTTGCAACCCCAGCAGCAATTAGTGAGGGTTCCTGTGATTCCATAGCTGTGTCAGCATTTGCTATTGTCAGTTTTCCAGATTTTAGATATTCTAATAAGTGTGTAGTGGAATATCATTGTTTTAATTTGCATTTTCCCAGTGAAAATTGATTTTGAGTGTAATCGTATTTTTAATTTTTGTTTTCTTGATTATTATTAAGATTGAGTGTATTTTCATATAATTATTGATCATTTGATTTTTCTATTTATGAAGTGCCCGTTCAAGTTTTTGCCCATTTGATTCTTTTCTTCTTATTGTTTCTTAGAAATTTTTTTTGTATTCTAGGTATAAGTCCTTTTCTGGTGGTATGCTTTGCAACCGCTTTTCTCTACTTTATACCTTGTTTTTCACTCTCAAAAATGCCTTTTGATGATCTGAAAGCCTTTTTCTTTTAATAGAAATTTACTCCATTTACATTTAATTAGATTAGATATATGTTGGATTTATAGCCATAATTTATTTTGTGCTTTCTATTTATCCCATTTGTTTTATATTCTTCTCTACTTTCTTATCCTCATTTGGATTGAGCATGTGGTATCATTCCATTTTATCCTTTACTAGTTTGGAAGATAAACACTCTATTTTTATCTTTTTAGTGGTTTCTTTTGGAATTAAAAAAAATCATCCTGAACTTTTAAAAATCCAATATTAGTTAGCATCTTTATTGAAAGGACCTTAGAACACATTTATCCCTCACCCCTGACTGACACGCCATTGTTATTGTGTATTTTAATGCCATCATTAATCATTATTCTCAAAGTTTAATATAAATGCAGAAAATGCTGCATATCAAAAATTTTGATTCAATGAGTTTTCACAAACTGAACACATCAATGTGGCCCACACTCAGATCAAGAACGAGAATATTATCAGGACTCTAAAAGCTCCCTTGTGTTTCTTTCTAGCTGTCACCATCCCCTAGCAAAGGATAAACATTATCATGACTACAATGTTTTTCCTGCTTTTGTACCTTATAAAAATGGAAGCATATAATATATAGTTGTTTGTTCTTAGCTTCTTTCACTCAACATTTTGTTTGTGAGCTTCACAGTTATTTCTTGGTTCTGAAATCTACTTTGTTTTATATTAATATGGCCACTCCAACTTTCTTTAGTTAATATCTTTATGCTATATGAAGATATATTACTCTTTTTACTTTTAACCTACTTATATCTTTACATTTAAAGTGGATTTCCTGTGTATGGCAAATGGTCAAGTCTTACTTTTTAAAAAATCTAATCTGACAATCTCTGTCTTTTCATTGGTACATTTAGACCATCTACATTTAATGTAATTATTTATATAGATGATTTAAATCTGTCATCTTGCTGGTTGTTTTCTGTTTATTTCATCTTTTCTTTGTTCCACTTTTCTTCTTTTTTCTGCCCTTATTTTTCATTTGGATTGAGTAATTTTTAAAATTTCACTTCAATGCCATTATTGGCTTATAACTTATACCTACTTTTAAATTTCCCTTAGTTTCTCTAGGGCTTAAAATACACATCTTTAATTTGTCACAATCTATCTTCAAATAATATTATATGGCTTCATGTGAGGTAGAAAACTTTACAACTTTACACTTTCAATTCCTCTTACCTATCCTTTGTGCTATTGTTGTCATACATTTGCTTTTCTTTATCTTTTAAACCACACAAAATATTGTTACTACTTTTTTGCTTTAGACAGTTAATTATCTCTTAAAGCAATTATAAATAAGAAAAAGGTCTATTTACGGTCATTTTAATTTTCTGTTTCCAGAGCTACTCATTTCTTTATATAAATCTAAATTTTTGTCTGATATATTCCTTCTACTTGGGCTTCTTTCAATTTTCCTATAGTTCAGGTCTGCTGGCAACAATGTCTCTTCTGCTTTTGTTCATCTGAAAAAGTCTTAATTTTGTCTTCATTTTTGAAAGATATTTTTACTGAGAATAGAATTCTGAATAATTTTTTACTTTTATTTTAGCAATTTAAAGATGTCATTTAGTGAGAAGACTGTTGTAGTTCTTTGTTCTTCTCTAATAAATCCACCTTTTCTTCCTTCCTTCCTTTCTTTCTTTTTAACATCTGGTGGTCTTTCAGATTTCTTTTTATCTTTGGTTTTTGAATTTGTTATCTCTAGGTTTGTTTGTTTCTTTGTACTTTGGAATTTAGTCTTCTTGGAGTTCTCTTAGCTTCTTGGACCTGCGGCTTGCTGTGTTTTTTTTTTTTTTTTTTTTTTTTTTTTGGTCTTTTTTTCCCATTATTTTTGCAAAATTCTTAGCTGTTATTGCTTTAATATTCCTTGTGCCCCAATCCCTCTCTTCACTTTCTGGGACTCCTATTATGCTTATGTTTGACTGTTTGATACTGTCCCACACTCTTGGATGCTCTGTTTTGATTTTTTTTTCTTTAATTTTTGTTTGCTTTGTGTTTTAGTTTCAGTAGTTTCTATTGACCTATCTTTAAGTTCACTGAAAAATTAATCACTATATTGAGTGTACTGATGAGCTATTAAAGGAATTCTTCATCTCTGTTACTGTGATTTTATTTCTAGAATTTTCAATGGACTCAATCTTATAGTTTTCATCTTTTTGCTGAAACTTTTCCTTCTTTTCTTGCATATTGTTCACCTTTTTCTATAACATATTAATGTTATTTATTTTTAAGCTCATTCTGATAGTTCCAACATCTGGACCATCTCTGCATCTGGTTCTATGTTCTATTGATTACTTTCCCTCTTGAAAATGGGTTGTTTGCTTCTTACTTCTTTGATGAGTTTTGTATTTTTGATTGAATGCCAGGCATTGACTGTAGAACAGTGGAGACTGAGATAAATAGTATTTACATCTGTAAATAGACATATCTCCTGCTCTGTTGGATCATTAGCACATGGAGTTGAGTGAATCTAGTCAGAAGTTGAGCTGGGTTTAAGTTTTGTTGTTACTATTTATCTTCAGTGCACCATAGGCTTCAAATTCCTCTAGAACCCCTTGTGCTTAGAGTTGGAATCAGAGTGCTGGAGGATTTTTCTTATTGCTCTCTATTCAGGTGTCAGACATTCCTGCACTCCTGTATCACAGAACGGTTCCCTAGCCACATTCTTGCTCCTTCCCCCAGTAACAGAGTAATGTTGCCTATAGTTGGAGCTTGCTAGGCCATTGCTGGGCCAAAGAAGTGTTCTCTGTTGTTATGTTCCAGCTTCAGCCTTAGGCAGATCCTGTGGGCTTGAGCCTCAGGGCAGGGGCTTTCTTGGCACTCCTGGCTCTCCTCCTCATGGAAGTGAACCTGTGCCTTATATCTCTGGTGAACATAGTACTGGAGAGGATTTCCTGCTGTAGGAGATCTCTAGTGGAATTAATTTAGGGTTCTGGATCCAGGAGAGTTTCTTGTCCCTCTTCCAGGGGTTTTACTTTTATCTTTCTACATCAGCAATGGGATTTTGCCTTTGCCCTTGGGTTTTCTGACTCCTCCCAGTAACTTAAGGTTTTATTCTATATAAGAGAAGGGTCTTTGCAAGCGAACAGGGCTGTGTACCTTTCTTAGGGTAGTTACAAATCTCCCACACATCTGCACTCCTAGAGGTAGCTCTCTATAATCTCTCATCCTTTCTCCAGTTTTCCTTATAAGTACCTGGTAGAAGTCCATGGAGGAGAATCCGAAGGTAATCCACTTGAGTCATTTGAGTCTGGGGCTCTATACTTTCATGCTAGCCAACATTTGACCTTTACCAGTTCATTAAAAATTTAGCTGTTTTCTTCTTATCTGCTTTTATCATGGCCAGTGCCTCTTTTTCCTGTGCTTTGTTGTAGGCGAACCTATCTTTGTGTTTCATCTCTCCTTGGAGCTGCCTGACCCCTTGGGATTCAGGCTGTATGATTGTCCTGTGACATTAGCTCTCCAATGGCTTCAAGAAAAGTTATGATGTGTAATTTATCTGGTTTTTTCTTGTTAGGATGGGAGCAATGCTCCTTCTACCTTTCTATGTCTTGGGCAATAGTTAAACCTTCCTTCTTCCATTCTTAATAAAATAAATGCACTTAACCTCTTTTGCCAAGTCCTTGCCCTTCCCTCCTGCCCTCTGCTCTTGTTCCTCTCTGCCTACTCGCCAGCTCCATTCTTCCCTGTTCTCAAAGCAAAAGATCTTACGTGGTACTACAAGGCCCCTGTTAGAGGTCAAGGATGGGGAAGACACTGAATGCAAAAGTAGCATCTTCTTAATAGACAAGGGTTAGGAAAAAGTCCTTGAATACCTGTATATTAATAATATTTGTTCTATCATGCCTTTAAAATCATTGAAAGAATTGGATGGGACACAGGTCAATATCATAGGCTTGTCCTCCCCAAGCCTGACAAAAGGAATTCTATAAGGAGTCTCTGCAGCTTTCCCCCTTATTTTCCCTATTGCTGGATGAGAGGCAAGTGGATCCACATAATATAACATTGGGGCAAGTTATATAAGGAGGGAAGAGGAGAAGGAGCTGAATAGTTTGCGGGTAGAGAAGTCTTTCAAGGAGCTCGAGGAGAGAGGAACCAAATCAGGCTTGGGACAAGAGTAGAAAGGAGAAGACAGTTGATTCTGAGAGTGCTGCATGAACTATGTTTCTCTTTTCTCTTCAAGAGAATCAAGTAAAGAAGGGTCATTTTAATGGCTTGTCTGTATAATTGCTTTTCAAATGTTATGCCACTTTGAGCCTGAACCATGAGTGCCCCTGGTTTAATATGGGTTACGCTATAAGCCTACTATGTATGTGCCAAAACTGTGTTAAGAACTTAACAGATAAGTTCTGAAACTGATGGTCAAAAATGGTGAGAGATTTGCCACTAACAGGTGACAGAGCTTGGACAAAATTTCAGCCAGGTCTGACTTTCTACTCTGAGGTCTTTCAGTCTTGCTGTTCAGACAACTCTCCCCTGGTCAGTTACTGTCCCCTGGTTAATTTCTGGCCCTCTCGCACTCCCTCTCCCACAGTCCAAAGGGGTAGGCCTGGCCTCCGGGCCTAGCTGAACCTACACCCTACCCAGCCCCCACCATGCTGGGCCTCTAGAGATGTGTCTCCCACCCCTCTCTGTGAGAAGGAAATTTCTTTGCCTCTTGACACTCCCCAGACAGCCAGGCCCCAGGGTTTGCAGCCAAGCAGAACCCCTCTGGGTGCCCCCAGCCTGGGCTCTGAGTATGTTCCCCGTCACAGTCCTGGAATGTGGGCATCCAAGCATCAGTAGCAGACACTCTGGCTGTCAGCCGAGTCAGGGCCCCTGATAACTGACAAGAGCCGAATGAACCATTAGAGAGGAGAGCTGGGTGGAAGGGGCACAGTTCAGAGTCTTCTGGACTCTGGGGCTGGCAGCTCCAGGTAAGCTACTGCCTGGCAGGCCTCACTTTCCCCATCTGTTGAATAGGGATGATATCTCTTGGCCTGCCTCATCAGGCAGCTCTGAGGATAATGATTGTGACTGATTGTAGTGCTTGATTATATTCCCTACTTCAGCTTGTCTAGGAAAAACAGGGGAAACTGAGGCTCCAACAGCATATGTCAGACTTTGAGTAGATGACAGAGCCAGGACTGAACTCCAGGCTCCTTGCCTCCCCAGCCAGGGATCTTCTTCCCCAGTTTCAGTCCCATACAATGAGGGAGGCCAGTTTCCTGCCAGGGGGCCTGGGATGTGGCATAACTAGTCCAAGGACTCCAGGCTGCCACTGACTTGCTGTGGGAACACAGGCAGGAGATTTCTGTCCTTAAGGCCTTGAGTTCTTTACTGGTAAAATGGGGAATTGTCAAGAACAGTGCTTCTCAAACATAAACATGCTGTGAAGTCGCGGGGACTTCGTAAACATGTAGATTCTTACGGACCAGTCTGGGGGAAGACCTGAGAACTTGGATTTCTAACAAGCTCCCAGGATCTGCTGATGCTGCTGGCTCTGGGATCACACTTTGAGATCAAAGGGCTGGGGGAGCCCTGTGGGCTTCCAGGTGAGGCACTGGGGCTCTGAGATGCCTCTTTCCCCTGATCACACCCCACACCAGCCTGTCCTGTGGCTCCTGAAACTTCTCTTTGGTTGTGCTTCCTCCTTTCTTTGGGACTCTCACCTCAATCTGTCCCTACCTCACCTTCAGGCTCAAGAAATCTCAAGCTGCTCCCTCCTTTCCCATGGATCTACGATTGTGGGGACCCGGACAGAGCCTCAACTCTCCTGAGGATGTTGGTGGCTCATTACACCAATTCCTGGTTCCACTGTGCAGGCCAGGGAAGGAGCCAAGAGCAGGCCTCCTATGAAGTCCCCTGGCAAGGAGGCCTTGCTGACTGCTGGTGTGCAGGACCTGCCCAAGCTTTCCTGCCCTTCCTTCTATACCTGCCCAATATCAGCAGTTGCTGGAGCAAGATTTATGTGGATGCCACTGGGGTTTTGTAAAGAAAAGAGGGTGTGTGTTCATAAGGAAGGAAGAAAACCAATGTTTATTAAAGACCTATTGTGTGGCAGGCATATTTGCAAACATCACTTCCGCCAAACCCTTGGCCCTGGAGGTTACACTTGCCTTTTAGGGACATTGTGAGAGTGGAATAAGATGAAGCAAATGAAATTCTTCCATAATTCATCAGCAATTTGAGGAAGGGGCAGAAGGCTGGCCTGGCTTCAGTGCCCAGAGAAAGAGGAGGCTGAGGGGGTTCAGCCCAGAGGGGGCCAAAAGCCGTAGGGTGGAATATGACCTTGTTCTAAGAGCATGGGAGGCTTTGAAAGGTTAAGTAAGTTTAGAGCTAAATCTGATTGGACCTCAAAGGACACTGAGGTGTTGAGTGGAGATGGATGGTGGAGGAGGCAAGGCTAGATGTGTGGAATTTGGTGGGGGTGGGGGTGGTTAGAGGGCTCCCGTTGAGGCCCCTTCCAGCTCCGCGATCTTGAGCTGGACAGGCTATGCGGCAGTCCTGCAGTTTGTCTACACCTAAATATTCTACAGCGTGTTTACATCATAATTTGATTTCTTCTCTCAAAATCCCCAGGAGGGGGCAGGACAGGCCTCAGTCTCGCCTTTAGGAGATACGGTCCAGGGAGCACCAAAGGCTTTTCCTGAGACCACCCTGGGATGAGTCATGCAGCCGGGATTGGAACCCAGGCTCTCACAGGTTCTGGGGCCAAGACACTGGGTCCTGGGAGGGAAAGAGGGCGGAGAGCCTGGGTCAGCTGTGTGCATCACCGGGAGCATCGCCCCGCTGGCCTGGCTCAAAATAGCTTTACAGACACAAGGAAATATTTTATCCCACTCTGTTTTCCCACAAAAAAAATAAACAGTCCCAAATCTCAATGGAGCCAGACTCCAAAGACTGGGGAAAGGGGACGAGAACATGGCCTGCCGCCCACTGAGAAGTTTGGCTTTTAATTCCTTTCTTGAGGTCAAGACTTTGCTTCATGACATGAGTGTGGAGACACCCACTGCTTTCTCTTGGTGTCTGTTCCCAAGGGTTACAAGTTTCAGACTCAGTGACGCTGATGGGAGAGCTGGCAGTGACCACACACTGAGGAATTAAGAAGTATATGACATGATTCTGCCCTCGAAGGGCTTATAAGCCACTGGAAGGCATGAGTGGGCTTCCTTTCCCCAAGGAACTCTTGGATACTGAGGCAGAGAAGACAAAATGAGTGCTGAGGGCTTATGTGCTTAGTACATTCTAGGCATTTCCATAAACATCACCCCATTTGACCCTTATAAGAAGCTTTTCATATTGTATAGTATATATTACCACTTCCTATTTTACAGATAAAGAAACAGAGGCTGAGAATGGGTATGATGTGCTAAAGGTTTCACAACCTGTGAATTGCAGACATAGGACTCATTTTTACATGACTTGGCTCTAAGATGGTGCCTTGATCATGATGGCTTTGGTAGGACCTGCTTGGAGGCTAGGCTAGTGGGTGGATGAGATGAGCCTGGACGTCAAGGTTTCTGTGCTGGTTTGAAAGGATGTATGTACCCTAGAAAAGACATGTTTTAATCCTAATCCCATTTTATAAAGGCAGCTGTTTCTTCTAATCCATATTCAGTACTGTATGTTGGAAACTTTAATTAGTTTATCTCTACGGAGATGACTCAATCAGTGAGGGTATTAGACTTGATTAGATAGAGACTTGTCTCCACCCATTCTATGTGGGTCTTGATTTTTGCTGGAATCCCTTAAAAGAAGAAGCACTTTGGAAAAAGCTAGAGAACAACAAGAGAGAAAGCCATGAGATTCTTCTGAGAGAGCAGAGAGTCCACCAGACAGTGACTTTCGGAGATGCAGAAGGAAAACAACTCCCGGAGAGTTGGAGAGGAAGCTAACAGATGATGTTATGTTTGCCATGTGCCCTTCCACTTGAGAGAGAAACCCTGAACTTCATCGGCCTTCTTGAATGAAGGCATCTTTCCCTGGATGCCTTAGATTGGGCATTTCTATAGACTTGTTTTAATTGGGACATTTTCTCAGCCTTAGAACTGTAAACTAGCAACTTATTAACTTCCTTTTTCTTTTTTGCATGTGCAGGCACCGGGATTCGATCCCAGGTCTACAGCATGGCAGGTGAGAACTCTCCCTGCTGAGTCACCATGGCCTGCCTGAATTCCCCTTTTTAAAAGCCATTCTGTTCTATCATATTGCATTCTGGCAGCTAGCAAACTAGAACAACTTATCTCTAGTGAGAAGACAAAAGGAAGCTGGGGTCTGCCTGCTTACCCCCTCTCTGTCCTCAGGAAGCAAGGAGAACTGGGATCTATGGGAGAGATATGGGGAGCAGAGTTCAGTTTTTAGCTCCATGAAGGGATAAACTTTCTCTGAGTCAGAGCTGATCCTCAAAGGAAGGGCCTTCCCTGAGGGATTGAGGGCAGATGATGGTGGGTATATATGAAAGGTGGATGACCATCGGGTGGAGATGTTAGGTTGACTATCTCTGTTGGGGATTCATTTATGAATTGTGTATAACATATAAATATATTATTTAGATAGATTTACCAGGTAATCATCTTTGTTATGTATTCTGCAAATGTCTCCTAGTTTGAGGCTTCTCAGTTCATGTTCTTTATGGTATTTTGTGATGAACAGAGATTCTTAATTTTATGTTATAAAATTTATCAATCTTTCTCTTTATATGGTGTACTTTTGTTGTCTTCTTTAAAAACTCCTTTCTTATCCCAAGGTCATAAGAGAGGCTCCTTTATTTTTCTAAAAATTTAAAATACCACCTTTTATGTACATTGTTAATGCATCTGGAATTGACTTTTGTGTAAGGGTGAGGTAGGGCTCTAATTTTGTTTTTAAAATATTGATATGCAACTGTCTCAGCATCATTTACTTACTTCCAGTGCCATGTTTACCTTATAACTGTCCCCACATTTATATCTGTCTCTCTTAATTACTGGAGTTTTATAATGAGTCTTCATATCTGATAGAGCTGAACCCCTCCCCCCTCATCCTCATCTTTTGTTCTTCCTCAGGAATGTCTTTCCTATTATTTTTGTGTATTTTAATGGTTATTTTAAAAATTCTTAACATTTCATTTATATAAACGTTCTCTTAAAATAACACTAGTATCACTATCAATTTTAATAACTTACATTAAAACTTTTATTACAGAGAAAGTTAGAGTTTGATGATTTGGTATATATTTTTATAAAAAGTTTTCAGTATATATACCAATGTACACACCTAATTCCTTCACATATACATTATTGTGCTAGTTTGAATCTGTTATGTACCCCAGAAAAGACTGTGTTCTTTTAATCTAATCTCGTGGGGTCAGACCTATTGTTTGGCAGGACCTTTTGATTAGGTTGTTTCCATGGAGATATGACTCTGCCCATTCAAGGTGAGCCTTAATCTGTTTGCTGGAGTCCTTTAAGAAAGAGACATTTTGGAGAGAGCTCAGAGCCAAGAGAAGCTAAGAGAGAAAGAAAATGTCCACAGAAACATTTTAGATAAAAGGATCAGCAGATGTTGCCATGTGCCTTTCCAAGTGACACAGGAACCTCAGATGCCAGCATTTTTATGGCCTTAGAGGTGTAACTTGTAACTTAATAAATCTCCTTTGTAAAAGCCAATCCATTTCTGGTATGTGCATTCTGGCAGCTTTAGCAAAGCAAAACAGATTTTGGTACCAGAGAAGTTGAGTGCTGTGATTTCCAAATAACAAAAATGCTGGAACAGCCTTTGAAATGGATAAAGGGAAGATTTTGGAAGACTTGTGAGGAGTTTGATAGAAAAGTCCTGAATTGCTTTGAACAGACTGTTGGTAGAAATGTGGACTCTAAAGATACCTTCGATGAAGCCTTAGACAAGAAATGATGAATGTGTAATTGCAAAGAGGAAGGAAAGTGACCCTTGTTTTAAAGTCACAGAGAATTTGGCAAAATTGAGTACTGGTGTTGGGTGGAAGGCAGGATTTGAAAGTAATAAGCTGGGATATCTAACTGAGGAAATTTCCAAACTAAATGTGGAAAATGTAGCCTGGCTTCTCCTTGCAGCCTATAGTAAAATGTGAGAGGGAAGGGATAAATTGAAGAACTGAACTCTTGGGTATAAAGAAAGTAGAAACTGATAGTTTGAGAAACTCTAAACTTTTGGAAAGATGACTCCATAGAGAATGATGCCCCACATGAGGATTTAACCAAACATGGAACCAGTCAGCCATTTCAGCACAATTCAGGCTTGGAAATGGAGTTATCCAGAAAAGATATGTGGAAAGTCCTATTGTCTGATGGTTGTGATCCCTTTATGCTGCATGCCAAACCAACAAGTTGTTTGCGAGATCTGTATGAATGGAACCATGGCCAGTCTGGGCAAAAAAGAACAGAAAAGGAACAAATTGAAGGAAAAATGCCTTCAAAGGCAGAACCATGGAAGCTAAGGTCTGGAGCCAAGAAATCTTGGGCTAGGAGAGCAGGCCCACCCATGCACATGAGAGGGTGAGTTTGCAGTGGAGGTGGAAGGTGGGCCTTCTGCTTCAATGTTCAGGAAGAGTTTTGGGGCCACCAGCCTCAGAGAAGGTTGAGCATATTCTCCAAGGATTGAGGAGAGTCTGACCATCACCTCATTGTTCTGAAGGGGTTGAGGGTGTGCCCTGGAGATAGCAGAGAGTCTGGGTGCTGCCCTGATGCTTGGAGAGTGTGGGGCCAAGAACAGTGTGGTCTCTCCAATGCTTGGGTATGTTAAAACCCTCACTCAGTGTTTGGAGAGAGCTGTGAGAAGCTAAGAGAGAAAGAAATGTCTGGGAGAAGCCATAAGGACCCAAAGGAACTGCAAGGGCTGTTTTGAAACCAACCCAGGAAAGAAGGGCCAGCAGACAAGGCCATGTGCCTTCTCATGTGACAGGAGGACCCCAGATGCCATCAGTCTTTCGTCAGTGAAAGAAGAAAATCCACTTGTTGATGCCTTAGCTTGGAAATTTTTCTGGATTTAGAACTGTAAATTTGTACCCTAATAAATCCCCTTTCAAAAAGCCTACCCATGTCTGGTATATTGCATTCTGGCAGATTGAGCAAACCGAAGCAATGATGATGGAAACATTTTTCATATGTCTTTCTGCCATTTGATATTTTTCACTTAGAAAAATGTCAAATATACTTTCATGTTAGAAAAATAGAACTACTCATTAAAAGGATATCTGTCATGTGTCCCAATTTAGAGAATTATTCTAACATAGTTAACTAATTCTTTATTGAGGTACATTGGTGCTGTTTCCAAAGGATCATTTTTCATCAACTCTGCTTCAATAAACAAATTACACTCCCAACCCAACTGTGCCCATTTAAACTCTTATTAGCATTATATAATACTGCTCACAGTATCACCAACACAGGGTATTTTTAAGAAAGTACAAATACTGTAAAGATAGAGTGAAGAACATAAAAGACCCATGTACCCACCACCCCTATTTACCACATTTTCACTATATTGGCTTTCTATCACATTTGCTTTTGAAATTTAAAGTATTAAGGGGAACTCCAAACATATACAAAAGTAGAGTGAATGGTATAAAGAACCCCAGTATATCTGTCACACAATTTCAACAATTATCAATTCATAGCTGACAGTGTTCCATCTAGATTCCTAACCCTGGAATATTCTGAAGTAAACACTAGACTGTATACGTCAGTATCTTCCAAAGACAAAAACTTCTTTACACCTTAAAAAAATTAATGTTTTTAAAATAAATAACATGAAATATCCAGCATATCAAAACTACCTGGTTGTCTTTTTTTTTTTAAATAATTTGTTTTCTTAAATAAGGATCTAAAAATAAGGTCCAGACATCACCTTTGAATGGATCTGTTTAAAAATTTTAAATAAGAGGAGACAGCATAGACTCACGGAAAAGTTAGAAGCACGTTACAAAGAACTTATTTCCCCCTGAATCATCTGAAAGTGAGTCGCAGGCCTGAGTCCCCAGCACCTCCCAAATCTTTAATATTTCCTATAAACCAGAGCTGTCTTCCACATAACTACAACACAACCATCAAAACCAGGAGCTTTAACACTGAATCATCACTCTCATCTACTCCTCACACACCACTTAAGTCTTGCCAATTGCCCTAATAATAAACTTTAAAGTAAAAGGATCCAGTTCAGACTTACACACTGGGTTTAGTCATCATGTGTCTTCATTAGAAATCTTCCTCGACCTAGAAAAGCTCCTCAATTTTCCTTGACTTTTATGACTTTCATGATCTTGGCACTTGTGAAGACTACAGGTCAGTTATTTTGTAGAATATTTCTCAGGCTGAATGTGTCTGATGTTTCTTAATGTTTATGCATGTTTGCATAATCAGGCTATGCATCTTTAGCAGGAACATCACAGAAGTGACACTGTTTTTTCTCATTGTTTATTATCTGAGCGCTGGCCATTTGGATTTGCCCCATTACTGATGATGTTCACTTGGACTCCGTAATTAAGGTGGTATATGTCAGGCTTCTCCACTGTGAAGTGACTCCTTTCTCCTTTGATATTTTACAGAGAGATACTTTGAAACTGCAAATATTTCATTCCTCGTCAGACCTTCAATTATCTTATTTGTTTAAATCAGCTTAGATTTATGGTTTCCTGTTTTATTCAGTGGATTATAATATCTTATTATCATTGTTTATTTTGATGCTCAAATGTTCCCAATTTGGCCAGTGAGAGTCCCTTCAAGCTGACTCCTGCATCCTTTTGAAAAATCTTCATCATTTTTCAAACACTTCCTTACTTTTTGGCATAACAAGATGTTCCAGGCTCATCTAGTACTTTTCCTACCCCATATCCTATTTCTCTGCGGAAATGCAAAATGATGATATTCTAATTTGATTACTCCTCCTTTATATCCTGGTTAGAATTCTTTTCTAAAAGAAACTTATTTATCAGTAATTACACTAGCTCATTTTCCCAAGGTACAGTTCAAATAACAAGTCAGGGTAAATGTTTGATTTTTTCTCTTAACAGTTTTAGATAATAATGAGTTTTTCTAGCATCCTCCAAAGGTGACCAATAGGATTTTTAAAGTATTATTATGAACTCATTAATTTTTGTGCATTTTGACCCATTTTAGTCAATATTCTTATTAATGTTCAAATTGTCCCCTTTTTGGCCAGTGAGGGACCCTTGGCTATTCCTGGGCTTTAGCTCTTTCATATGAATTGAATCATGAGGAAATAAGAGGAAACAAACCCAAACTGAGTATTTTTCCAATGAAAAGAGTCGTTGGGAATTCTTTTTGGGGTTGCACTGAACCTACAGGTCAATTTGTGGAGAACCAACATTTTCGAGATAATAAGTCTTCTTATTCATGAACATGGTACACATCTCTAGTTAAGTCTTGTTTAATGTCTTTCAATGAAGCTCTATTAAAACTCTTGCACATATTTTGTTAGATTTATTCCAAGATTTTGTACATTTTTATTGCTAGTACAAATCATATCCTTTTTAAAGTGCATTTTCTAAAAGCTAGTATATAGAGACCAATCGACTTTTGTGTATTGATCTTACATTAAACAAATTGCTAAATGATTTAGTAAGTGTAATAATTTGACTGTAAATTCTTTAGCTTTACTATGTAGAAAATCATGTAATCTGTGAAACATGAGCATTTTGTTTCTTCCTTTTCAATCCTTATAAATTTATTTCTCTCACGTCTTATTGTTTTTTCTGGAACTTCTAGTCCAGTATTGAATAGAAATAGCAATAATTGGCATCCTTGTCTTATTCCTGAATTTACAAGAAACATTTAGCATTTCAGAATTAGTAAGATGTTTGCTGTATTTTTGTGTGTGTGTGTGTAGATATCAGGTTTAGAAAGTTCCCTTATATTACTAGTTAGCCAAGAGTTTTATTTTAATTATGAATAGCTGTTTAATTTTATCAAATGTTTTCTATATTTTTATCTAAATAATTATATGGGTTTTCTCCTTTAATCTTTTAACAAAAAGCAACACATTTATATGTATTTTTTCTAACTGTTGAATGTTGCATGAAACTGATTCTTTGGAATCCGACAATGCCTGCTTTATGACCTAGTACTTTATAAATAAATGAAGATATTCCAAATGAGTTTTAAAACTGGTTTTATATTTTCATGTTGAGCAAAAAGTCCAGGTTATATTGTCTATGATTCTATTTATATGGAGTTTGGGGCATAAAAAAATGACATTAAAGGGGTCAAGAGAGAACTTTCTGTATTTATAGATCTATTCTATAGCTTGATAAAGATGTCAGTTACATATGTTTTTCAAAACTTGTTGAATTGTATTTTTAAGATTTATGCATTTTACATTTGCAAATGTACATCAATTAAAATTAATGATAATTTTTTTAAAAGTTTCAAAATCTAGTCATTGGGTGTACATGCATTAGGTCACCTTTAATTGTGTTGCTAAAATTTTACTGATGACTTTTTTGTTTACTTGATTTATCAAAATTGAATATTTAAAATGTAATCTCCCACTATTTGTCTGTTTATAATCTATGTCAATTTGAAGCTATGTTATGTGTGTACAAACGAAATATTTTTATGTTTTCCTGGCCCACTGGAATTTTACCTGTTTTATAATGATCCTCTTTGTCCCACAGTAAGATTTCCAAGTCTATTTTGTCTGGTATGACTATGGTTACACCAGACTTCTTTTGGTTAATATTTGTCGGGTGCATCTTTGACTTTCAAATCTCTCTTCTCAGAGTTGAATCTTTTATGTATTTATTTATTTTGCTCAGTTTGACAATATTCATCATTTTATTGTGATTACTAACGTATTTGATTTATTCCTTACCCTGTGGCACGTAGTAGGTGCTGAGGCCTCGAGCCGCTGTCACCCTCCGCCTCCAGGCGACCCTCCGGGCGTGGGGCTGGGAAGGGAAGTGGGGGTGTATGTCGCTCCTACCCCCTAGTCTGGGAGGCCTACAGGACATGGTTTTTCCTGAGAAAAGCATGGCGTTTCCAGAAAGACTTGGCTGAGAAAACCCCAACCAATCTGAGGCCACATAACAGTTTCCTAGAAACTAGATGTGAGTGAAACTCGGCCGGTGCCCGAGTCACAGCATACACTTCCTGTTTTTCATCCACGAGCTAATAAAGTTATTTCCTTCGTGTGCGTCCGCTGCCGAGCCAGGAGGCCCCACCGCCTGAGGGCCCGGGGCCGGCGTTATCCACCGCCCAGCGCCGAGCAGAGGGAGGAAGTGGACTCCGCACATCTGGGGGCAGGAGCTTCCTCTCCGCGGGGGCTGTCACCTCCGTGTGCCTCACGTGGCGCGCCCAGCTGCTAGGCCACCGGGGCCAGCCGGTCCCTGACTAGCTCCCCAGGCTCTGGCACCAGCCTGGACCCCCATGCAGAGTGCCCCACCCGTCAGCCTGGTCCCTTTGGAAGCCCCCTGGATGTCTGACCCACACCTCCAGTGTTTTATATTGTGTCAGTCCATGATCCTTGCGCTGTTTCAGGAGTTCCCGGCCTCTGTCACCATAGATCTAGCTGCTAGGTCAGAATTAAGGGCATCCCAGGGGCCGCTGCCTACCCGGCAGCCAGTCAGCCAGTAGCGTCTGTGGACCCCTTCCTCTGGACTCCCCCTGCCCTGGCCCAGCCTCTGTTCACAGCCACCTGGGGAGAGGGTCCTTGCCTGGCTTCAGTGCTGCCTCCCTGCTGCTTGGGAGCTTCTCCAGGGCAGGGGCAGGTTGCAGTCATCTCTGTGCCTCTGGATCCAGGACAGGGTGTGGCATGAGAAGACTGCTGGGGAAAGTGTTCTGAATGAACAAATGAATGAATGAATGAATCAGCAAGCTCCTCTGGAGTCTTTTCCAGAAGAATACTTGGCCACTCTAGTTCCCTCAGCCATCCCTCCCTAGCTGTGCTTTCTAGAACCCTCTACTTCCTGTTCCCCTCCTCTGGACATGCTCCAAAACTTCCAGATTCGTCCCCACAGGTCGAACCCAGCTAAATACACTGTCCTGGTCACTCCCCTGAGCAGCATGACCCTGCAGAGACTGAGTTGGCTCTAGGTGCCCAGGATATTTCTCTTTATTCACTCAAACATTTCTAGAGCTTGGACTGTGTGCCACGCACTGGGGATGACATTCTGACCAGTTGGGCAAGGTCGGGCCTCAACCCTCCCACCTCACTTCACCCTGCTGATGCTCCTGCAAAGAGCAGGGAGAGCAGGACTCAGAGTACTTAGTCACCAGGTGACATCCATGTGAGTCAGGGCATCTGCAAGGCTGTGTGTGCTTCTTGCATGTGCAGCCCCACAGTCTCCAGAATGAAGAGTGGCAGAGGCAGGGAGGGTAATGGCAAAGGATCTGCTGTAGACCATCCAAACAGATAGTCATGCAGGAAGGTCAAGGATGTGGAGTTGGACAGCCCCTGTGCACTCAGGCTATGTGACCTTAAGCAAGTGGCTCTCTGAGCCTCAGTTTCTTTTTCTGTAGGCTGGATGTTAATAATCCCACCTCACTAGAGGCTGAGATGAACTCATATGAGCGAAGGCATTTGGCAATGCCCCCAACACACAAGGGACTTGTGCTGGGGCCCAAGGGAGGCAGGATGCCCATTGTCAGCCTGGAGCATGGGGCTGGGACCAGAGCTGCTTAAAACCCTCCAACACCCACCACCCCCAGCTCAGGGGGGTCTCCAAGCCGAGACAGAGCCCATGTGGAAGGGCATGGAGTTCAAAAGAATTTGGGTCAGGGCAGAGGAGAAAGAAAAGATACCATTTTGAGTGCTTGCTCATCTCCAAGGTGGCATGGCCTCAAAGAACACTCAAAAGCCCAGGGGAGTGAGGAAACTGAGGCTCAAAGTTAATGTGATTTGCCAACAGTGAGGGGGAAAAGCTGTGTTGAAATCCAGGCCTGCAGAGCTCCTGTGTGCAGGCCCCTCACCTTCCACTGAGGCTGGCACCTTCACCCCAGCTCTTACCTCCTTTCTCCCAGATTCACAGCCCCAGGTCAACTGAGCTAGCCCTCCTTGCCCTGGACGTTTTTGAACATTTCATTTGTCCCTGACCAGTTCATCTTCTGCTCCCAGCCCAGCCTTAAGGTGTGCAGGTGCCAGTGGACCCTATTCTACCCCTGGCCAGCTGCCGGGGTGGGTAGGGGGCCTCGCCTCTGTGCTGCCCCTGCCTTCGCCTTAGCCCACAGAGTGTGAAGTCACCATGGCTGCTTTTTCAGCCGTGTGCCCTCAGGTGAGTAACTAAGTCCCAGCATCGTTTATAGCCCAGGGAGAAGATCCAGATCTCACGGGGTTGGTGTGAGACAAGGAGATGGGTGTGGAGCAAGGCTTCCTGGCCAGGTGGGGTGCGCCCAGGAGTGGTTGGTATCGTTCCGACAGGGTGTCCTCAGGGACATTCCTAAAGGGCAAGATCACATGTAATAATGTCAATATCTAGGGAACAATCTTAACAATGAGACTTTGAGGAGAGGACCCCAGCAGGGGAGCCAGAAGACTTGGCCCTAAACCTGCTCTGCCACTAACTAGCTGTTTGGCCTTGGGCAGGTCCCTGCCCCCTTCCTGGGTCTCTGCTTCCTCCTTGTACAAAGAAAGATGCACAAAGGGGAACCTTCTCTCCCAGTGCCCCAAGCCCCTTTTCTTCCATCATCTCCCTAACTCCCCACCTCAGCTGGCCCTGAGAGTACAGAAGGGGAATCGGATGCTTTCCTCCATGCCCTAAACATTTTGGGTCCTGGCCTTCTCTCACTCGTTCACTTATTCTTTCACTCACTCATATATTCATGGAGCCCCTGTCTGCGCCAGGACCTGTGCTGGGCTGGGCCATGGGGGTTGGAGGGACCTCAGCTACGTCCGACCCGGTACCTGCCTCCAGGGGCCTCCATCCGGTGGGAGGTCAGAGACAGGCACAAACTGTGGATGTACACGGTGGTCGGAGCTGGGCAGCTTCTCAACGCAGGTCCTGCAGGATGAGGTGGCACCCCTGGGTGCTCTCGCCTGCAGAGGGGTGGGCGGGGAGCGGCTGTCCTCCACGAGAGCTCATCTCCTTCAGGCTTCTCTTTTCTCATCTGCAAAATGGGGACAAATGACAGCGCTTGCCCTGAGGAGCAAATCAGGAGCTCATGTAAAGTGCAGCGTGTGGACGCTCAGTGAATGTTCACTCTTATCACGAGCCCCCCACGGGACTAGCCTTGGGGGACCCCACCGGGAAATGCTGCATTTGTACTTCCGTCCAGCTCTCAGCCAAGCACTTCCTAGCACCTGTTGGAACAAAGCATATTTCTGGCCCGGTGTTGCATACATCACATAAAAAAAATGAGCTGCTCACTTCTGCAAGGTACTTCTCGAGAACCCGTAGAGATGTTTATCTCCACTTCAGCTGTGGTTCTTAGAAGGGACCTGCCGTTGGTTGAGCATAAACTCTGGGCCCAGGACGAAGCAGGGGGAGGCCCGGTTCCCCCCTCCAGACCCTCAGATTGCTGGGAGTGGGGAGGGGAAAGGAAGACAAGTTTGAAACTGCAAGTTTGGCCTCCCTGGGGGGGGGGGGGGGTGAATGGTGTGGCCAGGTGTGGCCCCGAGTCTATGTCCCACCAGGGGTGGCGGAGGTGGGGAGGGTGTGGCGAACAGAGGAGGTGACTCAGTCTCCTGGACAGAAGACAGGATTGAAGACAACGTAAAGGACTGGATGGTTAGCTCTGATTTTTATTCTCACAATAACCCCTCCCCCCAATCACATGTACACCACACACACACACACACACACACACACACAGTTTAGGTGTTATATATCTTTCATTTCCATTTTACAGATGTAGAAGCTGAGACCTAAGAAAGCTAAACTACTTGTCTCCGACCTCACAAGGCTGGTGTTTGAATCCTGATGTATGAGTAACATCGGGGGTGCCTGAGCCACCATAAGACATCCCTTTGCCTTGCACGGCTTTTCTCCTTTTCTAAGTACCAGCCCTCCCCATCCTGCCCAGCTCACCATCCTGATCTCTCACTTCCTCCAGATTTCACCTCAAAAGGATGGGGCTGAAAAGCATCAGGCGGGGACTGCCCGGGTGCAATCCCTGGGAAAGAAGAGGCTGCACAATCCCCACAGCTCCCACGGCCGGGGCCCGGGGACCACTTTCCTCACTCAGGGGCGGCCCATGGCGCCACCCAGGCGGGGTGTGGGCTGGGAACAAAGCCTCTTTGTTCTTTCGTCTGCTCCCACCTGGTTCCAACCCAAACAGGTGGATTTGGGTTGGGGACGGTGTGCTGGTGGCAATTGTGTCCGCCACACATGGGCTCGCTGATGGGGAAGCAGAGTTGATGCATGCACAGACCTGGAGCACCGGCTCGCATCCCTGCCTGCGCCTCAGAATCACCTGGGAGCTTATTTTAAAAAGCCCCATGCCAGCCTGATTACAGCAGAATCCCTGAGGGTGAGCCCTGGGCATCAGCATTTTATAGAACGCTCTTCTGTGCATCCAAGTTCACTTTAGTGGGAGCAAGAAGGGGTCCTAGTGGTCATGGCGGGAGGGCTTAGCCTGGCCGGTAATTTGCACTGATCTCCAAAAGCTAGCCCCTCACCCACCCACTCCTCACAGGTTTCATTACTCCCCCTTTTACAGATGAGCAAATCCAAATTTGTGAAGTGACTCCCCGGGCACGGGCACGGTGGAGCTTGTTGACTGGTGCTATTTCTCTTCCACCTCTTAAGTGCTGACACCCCCGCAGGCTCCATCCTGAGCCCCCGCAATTCAGACAGTCATTCATTCGTGTATCTTTGATGCAGGCAATATTCTAAGCACAGGGGCCCAGCAGGTAAACAAAACAAAAGAAACAGACAAGTCCCCACTCACGTGGAGTCAGACAATAAATAAGGCAAATTAAAAAGGGTTAATAGCATGTTACATCCTATAAGTGCCAAGGGGACAATCAAGCAGGGAAGGGGCCTGGAGGTGCTGAGTGGGTGGAGCTTGTTCAGGGTGGTTTGAGGAGGCTTGACAGGAAGGGGACGCTGAACGGTGCTCTTCTCACTGCCCTCCCTCCCCCCTTCCCTGCCCGCCCTCCAGCCCTGTCACCACTCCACCCTCCCAAGCCGCAGACCCCTCCATAAGGTTGCCTCTCAGATCCACCCAGCCTCTCCTCCTGGCCTCTCTCACCTGCCGTCTCAAGCAGGAAGCAGGTAGCCCGGGTGTCCCCTGACTCTAGAAGGACACCGTGCTTGTGGGCAGGTCTCTCCCCCCATCTGAATCACAAGGCAGGGGAGGGAGCTGGAGTTTTCATGGATTTGTCTGGTCCTGTGGGGGTCCCGGGATGCTGGATGATGGGTGGGGGGGCACAGGGGAGACCTGAACTCCTTCCCCCAGGGGTCTGAGACCAAGCTTCACTGTTCTCTTGCCACTGAGACTCTCTGGGCCAGGGATCACAGGTCCTGGGGAGTGGCAGTGGGAAGGGGTGGTCTCTGGCCATGTTACCACACTTGGGTGGCCATCTAGGACCTAAGGTTGGGGATTCGCCAATGGGATTTTTGTTCTTATGTGGTTCACTCACTGTGCACCTCCATTTCTCCATCTGCTGCTTACCTGCCCCCATATAGGTTGAGTGGCATCCCCCTGCTCGTGTGTGTGTGTGTGTGCGCGCGCGCGCGCGCGCGCGCGCGCAGGGGAGGTGGAGGGGAAAAGGAAAGCCTCATCCTAGGCACACCCACCTGGTACCCACACCAGCCTTTGACAAGGTAAGATGGAGAAAAAAGGCAATTGCTGCCCCTTCACCATTCCATGGAGACCCTGACAGCTCCACCTCCACAGGAAGCAAGGGGACTGAGGGAGTCTCCCTGGAGCCAGTCTCTGACCTGGTGAGCTGGAGACCAGGGATAGGATCAGTGAACCTACCCAACCCGGGGTGGGCATCCTCTGTACCCCTGGTGTGGGGTGGGATGCAACGTCAGCTCTCAATGCTGGGGGGCGACTGAACTCCAACCTGCTGTGTGACCTTGTGCAAGTCACTTGACTTCTCTGAGTTACCTTCCTTATCTACCTTCCAGGGATAATAATCTTTGCTCATGGGGTTGTTGTGGGGACTAAATGATATATGGCCAGTACCTAGAGCCCTGTTGTTATCTCTGGGTCAACACAGAGGTTCACGCTCTCCACTCCTTCTTGGGAAGTCAGCATTCCCAGATCACCCCTGGGTCCCTGTAGCTGCACTGTCCAACTTAGTAGCCACGAACCATAAGTTGGCTATTGAGCATTTGAAATGTGGCTCATCTGAATTGAGATGTAAGCATGAAATACACGCTGGGTTACAAAGACTCAATACAAAAAAAAAAAAGAATATTAAATATATCATTAATTTTTAATATTGAACATGTTGAAAAGATAATATTTTTGATGTAATATGTTAAATGTCAGAATTATTTCACCTGCGTCTTTTTTACTTTTTTTTTATTAATTGAAGAAAAGAAATTAACCCAACATTTAGAAATCATTCCATTCTACATATGCAATCAGTAATTCTTAACATCATCACATAGATGTATGATCATTTCTTAGTACATTTGCATCGATTTAGAAGAAGAACTAGCAAACCAACAGAAAAAGATATAGAATACTAATATAGAGAAAAAAATACAAATAATAATAATAGTAAAAAAAAAAAAGACAAACAGACAGACAAAAAAAACCCTATAGCTCAGATGCAGCTTCATTCAGTGTTTTGACATGATTACTTTACAATTAGGTATTATTGTGCTGTCCATTTTTGAGTTTGTGTATCTAGTCCTGTTGCACAGTCTGTATCCCTTCAGCTCCAATTACCCATTATCTTACCCTGTTTCTACCTCCTGCTGGACTCTGTTACCAATGACATACTCCAAGTTTATTCTCAAATGTCGGTTCACATCAGTGGGACCATACAGTATTTGTCCTTTAGTTTTTGGCTAGACTCACTCAGCATAATGTTCTCTAGGTCCATCCATGTTATTACATGCTTCATAAGTTTATTCTGTCTTAAAGCTGCATAATATTCCATCGTATGTATATACCACGGTTTGTTTAGCCACTCGTCTGTTGTGGACACTTTGGCTGTTTCCATCTCTTTGCAATTGTAAATAACGCTGCTATAAACATTGGTGTACAAATGTCCGTTTGTGTCTTTGCCCTTAAATCCTTTGAGTAGATACCCAGCAATGGTATTGCTGGGTCATATGGCAATTCTATATTCAGCTTTTTGAGGAACCGCCAAACTGCCTTCCACAGTGGCTGCACCATTTGACATTCCCACCAACAGTGGATAAGTGTGCCTCTTTCTCCGCATCCTCTCCAGCACTTGTCATTTTCTGTTTTGTTGATAATGGCCATTCTGGTGGGTGTGAGATGATATCTCATTGTGGTTTTGATTTGCATTTCTCTAATGGCCAGGGACATTGAGCATCTCTTCATGTGCCTTTTGGCCATTTGTATTTCCTCTTCTGAGAGGGGTCTGTTCAAGTCTTTTTCCCATTTTGTAATTGGGTTGGCTGTCTTTTTGTTGTTGAGTTGGACAATCTCTTTATAAATTCTGGATACTAGACCTTTATCTGATATGTCATTTCCAAATATTGTCTCCCATTGTGTAGGCTGTCTTTCTACTTTCTTGATGAAGTTCTTTGATGCACAAAAGTGTTTAATTTTGAGGAGCTCCCATTTATTTATTTCCTTCTTCAGTGCTTTAGGTTTAAGGTCCATAAAACCGCCTCCAATTGTAAGTTTCATAAGACATCTCCCTACATTTTCCTCTAACTGTTTTATGGTCTTAGACCTAATGTTTAGATCTTTGATCCATTTTGAGTTAACTTTTGTATAGGGTGTGAGATACGGGTCTTCTTTCATTCTTTTGCATATGGATATCCAGTTCTCTAGGCACCATTTATTGAAGAGACTGTTCTGTCCCAGGTGAGTTGACTTGACTGCCTTATCAAAGATCAAATGTCCATAGATGAGAGGGTCTATATCTGAGCACTCTATTCGATTCCATTGGTCGATATATCTATCTTTATGCCAATACCATGCTGTTTTGACCACTGTGGCTTCATAATATGCCTTAAAGTCAGGCAGCGCGAGACCTCCAGCTTCATTTTTTTTCCTCAAGATGTTTTTAGCAATTCGGGGCACCCTGCCCTTCCAGATAAATTTGCTTATTGGTTTTTCTATTTCTGAAAAATAAGTTGTTGGGATTTTGATTGGTATTGCATTGAATCTGTAAATCAATTTAGGTAGGATTGACATCTTAACTATATTTAGTCTTGCAATCCATGAACACGGTATGCCCTTCCATCTATTTAGGTCTTCTGTGATTTCTTTTAACAATTTTTTGTAGTTTTCTTTATATAGGTTTTTTGTCTCTTTAGTTAAATTTATTCCTAGGTCTTTTATTCTTTTAGTTGCAATTGTAAATGGGATTCATTTCTTGATTTCCCCCTCAGCTTGTTCATTACTAGTGTATAGAAATGCTACAGATTTTTGAATGTTGATCTTGTAACCTGCTACTTTGCTGTACTCATTTATTAGCTCTAGTAGTTTTGTTGTGGATTTTTCCGGGTTTTCGACGTATAGTATCATATCGTCTGCAAACAGTGATAGTTTTACTTCTTCCTTTCCAATTTTGATGCCTTGTATTTCTTTTTCTTGTCTAATTGCTCTGGCTAGAACCTCCAACACAATGTTGAATAATAGTGGTGATAGTGGACATCCTTGTCTTGTTCCTGACCTTAGGGGGAAAGTTTTCAATTTTTCCCCATTGAGGATGATATTAGCTGTGGGGTTTTCATATATTCCCTCTATCATTTTAAGGAAGTTCCCTTGTATTCCTGTCTTTTGAAGTGTTTTCAACAGGAGAGGATGTTGAATCTTGTCAAATGCCTTCTCTGCATCAATCGAGATGATCATGTGATTTTTCTGCTTTGATTTGTTGATACGGTGTATTACATTAATTGATTTTCTTATGTTGAACCATCCTTGCATACCTGGGATGAATCCTACTTGGTCATGATGTATAATTCTTTTAATGTGTTGTTGGATACGATTTGCTAGAATTTTATTGAGGATTTTTGCATCTATATTCATTAGAGAGATTGGTCTGTAGTTTTCTTTTTTTGGAATATCTTTGCCTGGTTTTGGTATGAGGGTGATGTTGGCTTCATAGAATTAGGTAGTTTTCCCTCCACTTCGATTTTTTTGCAGAGTTTGAGGAGAGTTGGTACTAATTCTTTCTGGAATGTTTGATAGAATTCACATGTGAAGCCGTCTGGTCCTGGACTTTTCTTTTTAGGAAGCTTTTGAATGACTGATTCAATTTCTTTACTTGTGATTGGTTTGTTGAGGTCATCTATTTCTTCTTGAGTCAAAGTTGGTTGTTCATGTCTTTCCAGGAACCCGTCCATTTCATCTAAATTGTTGTATTTATTAGTGTAAAGTTGTTCATAGTATCCTGTTATTACCTCCTTTATTTCTGTGAGGTCAGTAGTTATGTCTCCTCTTCCATTTCTGATCTTATTTATTTGCATCCTCTCTCTTCTTCTTTTTGTCAATCTTGCTAAGGGCCCATCAATCTTATTGATTTTCTTATAGAACCAACTTCTGGTCTTATTGATTTTCTCTATTGTTTTCAATTTCATTTATTTCTGCTCTAATATTTGTTATTTCTTTCCTTTTGCTTGCTTTGGGATTAGTTTGCTGTTCTTTATCCAGTTCTTCCAAGTGGACAGTTAATTCCTGCATTTTTGCCTTTTCTTCTTTTCTGATATAGGCATTTAGGGCAATAAATTTCCCTCTTAGCACTGCCTTTGCTGCGTCCCATAAGTTTTGATATGTTGTGTTTTCATTTTCATTCTCCTCGAGGTATTTACTAATTTCTCTTGCAATTTCTTCTTTGACCCACTCATTGTTTAAGAGTGTGTTGTTGAGCCTCCACATATTTGTGAATTTTCTGGCACTCGGCCTATTATTGATTTCTAACTTCATTCCTTTATGATCTGAGAAAGTGCTGTGTATGATTTCAATCTTTTTAAATTTGTTAAGACTTGCTTTGTGACCCAGCATATGGTCTATCTTTGAGAATGATCCATGAGCACTTGAGAAAAAGGTGTATCCTACTGTTGTGGGATGTAATGTCCTATAAATGTCTGTTAAGTCTAACTCATTTATAGTAATATTCAGATTCTCTATTTCTTTATTGATCCTCTTTTTTTACTTTTTTTTAATGTGGTTGTTAGTGAAATTTTAATTGTGTATGTGGCTCGCATTATATTTTATTGGATAGCTGTGCTCTGGAACTTGGAAAGGTCATTTCCAGGGCATCTTCCTGGGGGATCCCAGGAAAGAGCAGCCTTTGGAATTCCCAGCAGCCACTGAGGAATGTCTGCTCCTCCACGGCCTTTAGGTTCCAGGACCCACTCACTAGAGCCTCACTCATCATCCCAGCATTCCCCAAGTCAGGCAGCTCCACCATCAGCCAAGGGGAGCCGCCGAACCCCGGGATAGTAATGAGGGTTGCTAACAGACCTCAGCTTCCCGACTGGTTAGAGCCTCAAAGCTGTATGAGAATTTCCTCAGTGTCACTTTCTCCCTCCCAGCAGACTCCAGCACTGTGGTTCCTTGCCCCACGCCCTGAGTCAGCCCCCAGGAATGCCCCGTCCTCTCGGAGAGGGCTCTGAGGGTGAGAGGCAGGTCTGTGTGTTGCTCTAGGATGGCTTTAGGAGATGGAGAGACCGGCACGTGGATTGAGGCTCTGCATCACACCAGCTGGGTAGCCGGGGCCATCCCCTTCTCCTTACACCTCAGTTTTCTAACCTGTGCCATGGGCATGATCGTTGCGCTGTTGCATAGAGCTGTTGCTGGTTAAAGTGGTCACGAGCGTGGCCCTCGGAGCAGGGCCTGGTTTATAGTCAGCGGTGGTTGTTAAGGGGCAGGAGAGAACTAGGGGTGTGGCTTTTGGCCACAGTTTCGCTCTGCTGCCCGGTAGGGGAGTTGGGCACTGAGGGCGCAGCCAGGGGAAGGGAGGGCGCGGTGGGATTGCAGCACCCTTGCAGACCTTGGGCTGTGTATAGTCCCACACAGAGCCCAGCTGGCCCATTTTCAGCTGAGGAAACTGAGGCTGGCCAAGGCAAAGGGGCTTGTCCGAGGCTGCTCTGTTAGTAAGTAGCAGCTCTGGGGCTGCCTGTCTCCAGAGCCCATCCTCTCTCCACTGCGCTGGGAGAGGTTTCTCAGATTGTGGGAGAAGAAATGTGAGCCAACAGGACCCCTTTGTCATTGGTAGTTTTCACTTTTGCAAGAAAGGCCATGTCTGCTGCCCTAAATCAGGTCCCTGAGCAGACTGTGAGCCAAGTACTCGCGTGCAGATATTTAATTAGGGGAGTGACCCTAGGAAACAGCATGCAGAGGTGGCAGGGGTGGGGCCTGGGAGGACACTTTCTCTCCTGCAGCCTCGGCATTCATCACCTCTGGGCGTAGTGCCTGGACTGACACACCACGGCCTCCTCCTCACCTCCTGGGCCTCCTGGGGCTGGGTGGGGAGAGCTGGGGGAGGGGGCTGGGGGGCAGGTCTTGAACACATGGATCCTATCAGTGACCTCACCCTGACTGGCCATCACTAGACTTTTCCTGGCATGGCAGCGGTCTGGCTGAGTCTATCCTCACCCTGGATTTGCACAGCGCCCTGGCCCCCAGGATGGATCAAGACAGTAGAATGTGAGTCAAACTTTGCTGTGTTACCTTGGGCAAGTCTCTACCCGTCTCTGGGCATTCTGGCCTCCTGTAACTCTGACATGGGGAATATAAAGACTAACCTATTAATTACGTCAGTGTCCAGAGCTGAGCTGCCTGACGCAGGGCTATTTAAACATGGCGGCTGGGCCAGGTGGCATGAGCGGGGTCAGTTGGCCTGGGGCAGGAAGTCTGGTTTGTACTTTCTGCCCCCAGCCCTGGGCTGAACCCACTGGACCCAGGGACTCTGTAGGGTCCACCTCTGAGGATCAGCATCCATCCTGAGGCCTGGACCAAAAAGGCATTCAGTGACTGGTAAAGGAATGGAGGGAGGGAGGTATAAAGACAATGATATGCAAAGAAGAGAGAAAGAAAGAAAGAGAGAGAGAAGAAAGGAAGGAAGGAAGGAAGGAAAGGAAGAGAAAGAGAGAGAGAAAGGGAGAGAGAGAGGGAGGGAGGGAGGGAAAAAGAAAGAAGGAAAGAAAGAAAAAGAAAGGAAGGAAGGAAGAGAAAGAAGGAAAGAAGAGGAGAGGAGGAAGGGAGGAGGAGGAAGAAAAAGGGAGGAAGAGAAGGAGAGGGGCTGCTGAGCGGAAGAAAGCATGGGAGACCCAGTGGGCACCCAGGGTGTGCTGTGACAGCCCATGGATTCTTTCGCCCAGTTTGCTGCTGGCTCAGAACATCGAGCTGGATGGGCCTTGGTGATTACCAAGCCTGGCCCTTTCTACAGTTGAAGAAACTGAGGCACAGGGAAGGGAGGGGGCCATACGAAGTCACATGGTGAACAGAGGCAGGGTCAGGACCAAGGCTCTCGTCCTGGCCTCCGGGTCCATCAAGCTCCCCACCTCCCAAGGCCACCCCCGGAGAAATGGTTTCCTGGAGCTGCGCGAGGAAGGCGATTATAGGAGACGGCCTTGGCGAGTCAGAGACCCGGGGGCTCCAGGGTCCCTGGGCCCAGGAGGGAGAGTGTCCTTGGGGAGTGTGCAGGGCCCCGGGTGAGTTCCATGGGGAGGTGGCCTAGGTCTGGGCCAGGGCAGCTGGGCAAGAGCTGACCGAAATCCCTTCCCAGAAATGGTATGGCTGGGGCCGCCCTGGGACAGCTGCCTGTCGCCAGGGGCTGTCAGGGCCTGGGGGCTCAGCTGCCTGGGGACTTCCTATGTTCTGCCAGTTTTCCCAGCTCCTCCTGTCCTGGCATTTTCTCAGCCTTGCTCTTTCTCCCTCTTGGCATTCTCTGTCCTCCCCCTCTATTCGTCTTTCTCCCCGGCTATCCCGCTTTCCTCAATTTTGAGTCTCTTCTTGGATTTTGTTTCTTTTTCCGGCTGTCTCAGCTGGGCTCCCTGAGGCTCCAACTCTTAATTCCTATCTCCCTCTGTCCAGCTCACTCCCTCTGCCTCTGCCTCCTGCCGTCACTCCCAGCCCTTCCCCTTCCTGCTCTAACTCGGTCTGGTCCAGCTCTTCTGCTCTGTCTTGGTGTCTCCTCTCACGCGCTGTCACCTTCTGTCTCTGATTTTCTCTTGCTTCTGTCTCACTCTCCCTCTTTTCAAATCACCAGCGGGCCCCGCCTGCTCTGGGCAGCGCCCCCCCCCCCCCCCGCCCCTGCCCCTTCCACCTCCCTCCATCGTCGCGCCCACCTCTGGTAACAATTATTTGGGGCTGGAATGGAATCTTCCATTGCCCCAATCAGACCCGCAGGCAGCACATGGGGACCAGATGGCAACAGATTCCGCAGGAAACCAGTCACTTTGGGGCTGGGGGTTGGGAGCTGGGGGGGTTCCAGAGGAGGGTCAAGCCAGGCAAAGAGCAAAGTCCCAAAGTCCTGGAGCTGCTCCAGGCCCTAGAGCCCAAACTACCCTGCTCCACTGGGCTGAGAGGTGGGAATCAGGTAGTCCTGCCTCCAACTTCAGAGGTGGGAAATCAAGGCCCACGCCCAGTCAGTGACCTTCTCAAGGTCACCAGCAACTGGGCAATAGACCAAAAACCCTGAGTCTGAATCCACGCTCTGCTCCCAGGAGCGAATTGTTTCCTCTCTGCCAAATTTTACTCTGAAACCAGATTAGGTTCTAGTCCCAGCTCTACTACTTCCTGGCTGTGTGCCCTCGGGCAAATCACTTAACCTCTCAGTGTCCTTGCCTGTAAATCAGGGAGAAAGTTAGTTACCTCAGAGTTATTGGGAGGATCTAGGAATTACTATGTGTAAAGTCCTAGCACAGGGCCTGGCCAGAATGTGGGCTCAACCAATGATAAATAATTAAAAAGTAATTATTATTACTCCTCCTAAGCACAGCTCTGCTCTAGGCACCCCCTGCTCAGATACCAACCATGACTCCCTACTGTCTACTGCACAAGGTCCAAGCAAGCTCCAGTAGTCAGTTTTTTGCCCTTTTCTTACTCAACTTAGCTGCTACTGGTCTTTCCTTCTGGGGTATGGAGGTCCTTTGTTCAACTACCTCCTGGCTCTCACGGAACCCCCACCCCCACCTCCTGCAGCCTCTTCTCAGCTTCCCCTGCTGGGCACTTTCTTTTTTTTTTGTATGCTATATGGTGGGGGTCACATTTCATTCTTTTTCCGTGTGACTATCTGGCTATTCACCATTTGGTGAATTTTTTTTTGTGGGGTGGGGGGAGTGCATGGACCGGGAAATGAACCCAGGACTCCTGCATGGCAGACAAGAATTCTACCACTGAACTACCCGTGCACCCCCATGCTGGGAGCTTCCTACTTTCCAACCAGCCTCTGCTCCCTTGGGATCTCAGGTCAGCCCATGGGTTCACTATCCTTGAACAATGAAGACCCACGTAGCCCAGCCAGCGCCTCTCCCTTGAACTCCTCACTGTCTCCAACCGGTTTTCTGATTGACCTTCACAATTAACTCATCTAAACCAGAACTCGTGATTTTCTCCCCAAACCTCCCCTGCCCCACTATTTCCCATTGCTTAAGCCAAGAACTTTGCCGTCATTCTCGAGTCCTGTGAGGTGTGAGTCCTTTCCCTCACACCCCACATCCCAAATGTCAAGAAATGCCATCAGCGCACCTGACAGAAATATGCCCAGGAGCCCGTCCGAGCCAGGACCCAGCTCTAAGCCACGATCGTGTCTCCCCGGGGCTGCTTCGACGGCCTTCTGGCTGGGCCCCTGCTGCCCTTTGCCTCCTCCAGCTCAGCTCAACTCAGCAGTCTGAGAGACGCCCTTCAAAAGGAAAACACGATGTTTATACAGCTGAACACATGTCAAAACTCTCAGAACTATGCACGAAAAAGGCATATTTTAGTGTGCATAAATGAAATGTTAATTTGAAAATGGAACAAAAAAGCAAAGCTGAGCACATCAGTGCTCTGCTCAAGCCCATCCAATGGTTCTCATCTTACTCTTTACAACGGTCTGCAAGGCCCTATATCGGTGTTTTTTCAAACTGTGGGTGGGCAACGACCACCCACAGTTCACAGTTTCATGTAGGCCATGAAATCAATTTAAGCATCATGACAATCAGTATTTTTTTCTAAATGAAAAATATTTTTCTAATATTTCTATTAATTTAGAAATCAATAGAATATGAATTAGAAATTAATTTAGAAATTAATTAATTAATTTAGAAAAATATTTTTTCTAAATGAAAAATAATTAAGTCTATGAGTGCCTCACATATAGTAAAGATGTGTTCCATGAACCATTTCCTTCAGCTTTACTTTTATATATGTATATTTGTACTGCATTCTAATATGACATTTATTTCTTACTGTGGGTTGCAATCAAAATACAGTTTAAAAAGCCACTGCTCAGCAGTGTCAGCCCCCCAGCCCCTGCTTCCCTCCTTACCTCATCTCCTAACCTGGCCCCTCACTGACTTTCTTGCTGTTCTTGAATCACACCTGAGACACTCCTGCCTCAGGGCCTTTGCACCGGCTGTTTCCCTTGCCTGGAATATTTTCCCCCCAGATATCTGTACGGCACATACCCTCACTTCCTTCAGATCTTGACTCAAATTTCAACCTCCCGAGAGAGGTCTTCTAGATCACCCTATTTAAAATTAGATCCCCACCCCCAGTTTTTCTGTAGTCTCCTCTTGCCCCATTTTGTTTTTCTTCATAGCACTTACCACCCCCTGGAATATTTTTTTGATTGATTGGTTGTCCACTTCCATGGAACGTCGGTTCCGTGAGGGTAGGGACCACGTCAGTTTCAACCGCCGTGTTGTCTCCGTGCCTGGAGCAGTGAACATTTATTGCATGAATACAGTGCACGTCCTGGTGGAACACACAGGCTAGTGTAGATATCTCTGACAGTTCTCTTTAAATGGGAAAGTTTCTGGAAGCTGCCGCAAATCCCTACTGAAAGGAGAAGGCACATCTGAGAAGTCACTGGAAGTCCACATGCACATTCTCTGGGATGGGACGTCGCCTCCCTGGGAGCCCAACGAGAATTGTCAGTTCACCCCGCTGGGCTTTCCCACTGGACCGCGCGGTCCGAACCCACCCGGGCCCTGCTGTGATTGTGTTGCACTCCAGTTGAGAGGACTTGCCTGCTAGCTGGGCCCCTGCTGCCCTTCGCCTCCTCCAGCTCAGCTCAGCTGAGCCCTCTGGCTGAGACAAAACAGAGAAACCTGAACCAGAGGGATGGTGCTTCCCCTCCTCACAGGGGCTGGGGTGGGGGGTAGGGTGCAAGCCAGCCCCAGCAGAGCACCCAGCCCGCGGCCAGGAGCCAGAAAGTCCCCTCAGGGGCCCGCACCTGCCTCAGAGGCAACTAACTCTGAAGGGAGGAATGGGGACGGGGAGGGGGCGCACCTCCGACAGCTCAATGGTTAAGGGAAGTCCTCTCTATCAAAATGCTCTTATTCCCCCAACTGGTGAATCACAGACTCACAGACATCTGGAAGGGCCCATAAGGATCATGAAATATAACCCCCCATTTCACAGCGAGGAAACTGAGGGCCAGCGGGTGGAGCTGTGGGGGACACCTCCCCAAAGCCACACAGCAAGCTGAGGCTGGAACCTCCCTCCTCCAATCTCATCAGTCTGGGGACATATAAAAAATTTAAAGAAAAACATTTTTCCCCCAATTTTGGGGGCATTTTGAACCCAGCAGAAGCCATGGAGCTGACAGGCCTGAGCCAGGGACCGAGAGCACCGAAGCTCGGCCACTTACCCTGAGCTCATGGCCTCAAGATGGCCTTCGCGGTGGCATTTGAACTGATTCTTCACGGACTAGTGGAGTTGTTTCAACAGATAAAGAAGATATTCCTGAAGGAGGGTCGTGCAGGTGGGTGCGGTAAGCCAAGGACCCCAGGTAGGAAGGGTCGGTGTCTGTTTGGGACGTAACTCAGAGCTCAGTTTGACTGGATTAGATTTGTAGCGGTGAGAGCAATAGTGGAAAATGAGGCTCCAAACCTTATTAGGACAGTCATCAGGGACCCTTATGCACAGGGGAAGGCTTTGGGGATCAGGGGATATAGAAGTGTGCTACCTGGGAGATTTCCACCCAGGCCAGCCCCCTGCCCCCATCCTCCCCCAACCCCACCCCACCCCCGGCTGCTCTGTCCCTGCAGGTGGCTATCTTTCCCTGCCAAGCACCAGTGCTATTTTGGGATGCGAAACCTGCCAGTTGAATGGCGCCTGGGCTTGGGAAATCTGCCCTCCTCAGCCCCACCTCCCGCGGGGTTGCCGAGGGGCTGGGAAGCAGGAGCAGGGCCTGGGAAAACAGGCCATCAAAGCAGGGCCCAGCTGCCTGGCAATTCCCTCCGGCCACGGAGAGGAGAGGGCTGTGGGGTCACAGCAGACAGCTAAAAATAGGGACACTTGGAGGTGGAAGTGGTTCCTGCCGGCTGCAGGGGCCGAGCAGTTTCTTCTCAGAGGGGCAGAGATGAGGCTTCTTGGGAACAGTGTGTTTGTGAATCTGCACTTCAAGTGCTGGGCCAGCCCAGGCAGGAGCAGACCTTTGGAGGACTTCAGTCTGAATTTGGTGTCAGGTTTCTGTCCGTGGCTGGGGCCATGGCTTGGGCGATGCCTGCATTATTCTTTACATTAATTTTAACCATTATCTATTGAGCCCCTCCTCAGGGCCAGGATCTGTGTTGGAGCTCAGGCTCAGAGGATCCTGTCCTTAGGATTGAATGCTATCCTGGGGGAGACAGACATGTAAAGAGCCAGCTCTCTCGTGGGTCAATGGGAGAAGGGTTGAGCCTCGAGCACATTCTCCCCACTAGAATGAGCTCTCCCTGAGTGAGGGACTTTTGCCTCTGGTTCCCTGCTATCTGCTCAGCAGCCCCTACCTCAGTGCCTGGCATATATGGTGCTCAATAAATATTTGTTGAATGGCTGAATGTATGACTATGCAAAGAATGAGAACAGGCATCATGGAAATGTGGCCTGGGGCTGGCTCTTGAGGAAAGGATAGACTTTTAAGCCAATCCCTTGGGTATGGGCATCCCAGGTGAAAAGAATCACAAAGACAAATAAATAACATATGATGTAACTGGGGAACATTGGATGTAGATTTACAGGGGAGCCAAGGTGGGAGGAAGACTTGGACCCTGAAGGGTTGTGGGCGTGGTTAAGAACCTGTCATGCAGCCCAGAATTGTCCAAACTGGAGCCCCAAGAGAATCCCTTCGTGTAGAAAGAATATATGAGAATACTAGAACTTTCATTTTTACTCGTTTTGACCTTTAAAAAAAAAGTTAGAAACATTTAAATTCTGCTAATTAAAACCATTAAACTATAGTGTCCTCACCTGGTCCACATGAGAAGGGGTCACGTGTCTCATACTCCAGGCCCCCCGAGGGAAGCATCGAGGGGGCCCACCATGTGAGCTTGGGAGACGATGGCACCCCCTCCCCACTGTGATACCTTCAGGTGACCTGCCAGAGGGTGCCATGGAGGTGTTCAATTTTACAAAAATTGAAGACTTAAAATGGTAGAATCTTTACAAATAATATGATGCAGAGAGGCAGGGGCCACAAAAATCTTTAGTACCATGCAGAAATCGGCTGGCTATCTCACAGCAAAATGCTTAAAAGAGTTGCCACCTTAAAGTCAGCTAAAGCCTTTTTCTTTTATAAGAAGACAAATGATCCACATGCGCTGGCTTTTCTATGTGACAAGGGTGTGGTAACCAGCAGATATTTAAACAAACACATAAATGCACAGCATAGGTGACAAGGTCATTTTAAAACTAAGTGAGAGGGCCATGGTGGCTCAGCAGGTAAGAATGCTTGCCTGCCAAACCCGAGGACCCAGGTTCGATTCCCGGTGCCTGCCCATGTAAAAAAAAAAAAGCTAAGTGAGAAAATAACTTTATTTAGAAAGTAACTCATGCTCCCCAAGGGTATTTTTCAGCCCATTATTTGCGAATGATTTTTTTTTTTTCTGAAGTGATGGTTATTGTATCACCTGTCTGTCACATCTGCACTTTTAAAGCCAGGGAAATAGAATCTTGTAACCTGTATTAAAAACTTTCCAAGTGAAAATTTCTAATGGGTTTTGAACTCATTTGTTAAAAACGAGTAACATGCTTTGTTTAGTTTGTAATAACAACTGACTGGTATTGGTTAAACCAAATTTCAAAAAACCCTCATGCAGGGCATTGACAATGGTGCCTCATGATTTGGAAAGCACAAGCCAAGAATGGCCACGTACATCTGGTGCTGAGGCTCTTGGTTAGTTATATTTCAGCTATAACAGCCTTCAACTTGGGGGATTCTGTGGCTGACAGTGATGGGGAAGCCAGGGAGGGATTTAGGAGGAAGGGGCACGTTTGAAAGTGTTGTATACCCCAGAAAAGCCACGTCCTTTAATCCTGATTCAATATTGTAGGGTGGAAATCTTTGATTAGATTGTTTCCATGGAGATTGACCTGCCCAATTGCAAGTGTGGCCTCTTGATTAGCTGGAGATGTGACTCTGTCCATTCAAGGTCGGTCTTAATTGGTTTACTAGAGTACTTTAAAAGAGAAAACATTTTGGAGAAAGTTCAGAGCCGACAGAGGGGCAGACATTTGGAGATCCTTGGAGTGATGACAGAGAAAGCAGATGCCTAGACCTGGACATTTGGAAATGCAGAGCCCAGCAGACATCGCCATGTTCCTTCCCATAAGATACTAAGCAAGCCAGAACCCAGAGTTGTGTCCCAAAGGAGCCAGGAAACCACTGGCATCAGAAGCTGGAAGCAGGGGTACAGAGATCCAGGACCAGCAGAGTTTCAAGAGTGCTCACGGAAAGGGAAAGAATTCAGAGCCGACATAGACACAGACAACTGGAGAATCTTGGATTGCCGACAGGGAGAGCAGATATCTAGACACGGATGTTTGGAGATGTGTTCCAGACCAGGGCTCGGGGGGAACCTGAGCTGGGCTGAGGGTAGGGGGATGTTGGAGGAGGACTCTAGAGGCTTTTTGGTGAAGGTAGAAAGGCAAGCTGTGGTGATGGATAGGATAAGGGGTGGGTTGAGCTTGGAGACACTTATGCTGTCACTCCAGGCATTGGCCCATGTGTCAGGGTGGCCGTGGTGCCCTCGCTGAGATGGGAAGTACAGTGGTGGGAGAGAAGTAGGTGTTGGGGCAGCTCAGTTCTGAGTCAATGTAGAGTTCCTGCTGGGAAAGTCAGAAGGCCATCAATAGCCATTTCTGATGCTCAGGAGTAGTAGCCGGGCTCTGGAAGTGACCTGCATGGGAGTGGTCTTTGGCAAAGAGGACATGGGGGAGAGGGGCAGAGCCCAGGGGAGAGAGAGACAGAGAGAGAGAGAGAGAGAGAGAGAGAGAGAGAGAGAGAGAGACAGACCAGAGAGAGAGAGAGAGAGAGAGAGAGAGACAGACCAGGTGCTCTCCCCTAGGGCTGAGACATCCCTAAAGGCCCACACAAGACCCTCCTGCTGGCTTATTCTCCCTGCACAGTCCAGGGAACATGGCAAGTGCTCAATGCCAGCAGCCAGTGTGGTGGGGTTGAGGCCCCGGGTCCCAGGCCATTGAGTTTTGAGGTCGCCCTGGCAACATGCTCTGTTGTGATGCTTCACGGAGCCAGGAGCCTGTTAGTCAGAGCCAGGCAGGAAGGGGTCATAATGTCCCTTCTGGCCCTGGAAGCCCTGGCGGGCCAAATCTGGACATGCCTGGAAGTGCTTCAAGAACTGATCATTTTCTGGCTTGGCTCTGGCTGCCCGGCCAGGGGAACAGCAGCTGATCAAAGGAAGGGCTTAGTCTAGAGATTCCCGGCACAGGTCTGGGTTCAAAAATCAACGTACTGTCCATGAACAAACTGTGATCAGGACAACAGGCGCTTCAGACCCTACCCTGGGTGGAGGAGGGAGGGTGTCCTTCCTGAGGAGGCATGTCAGAGGTGCTGGTCCAGCTGAGGGAGGACCGTTTCACCAGCTTATCCGGGACTCATCCTTCCAAACAGCCTCAACCCCAGTGGAAACAGCCCCTTTGGAAAGGTCCTGCATTTTCGCCAGTGATACAGCTGGGGCTCTGGCATTTCAGGACTCTTCACGGGGATGCTACAGAGCCACCAGGCAAAGGCGACCCATTTTGGACCTGGGCTGGAATATTCCAGTGCACCCTGAGATAGACAATTCTCCCTTGTTCTGGGCTGCAGGCTTCCCATCTCATGTCAGCAGATGGCCCAGGAGTTCTGCTCCCACTTCCCTGCTTAGAGCTCCCCTCCCCTCCCCTCACCCTACTCCCAAAGTCCCCACCAGTCCGTTCACACTGAGCTTTGGCCAAGCACTACGTGCCCCGGTGTTCAGACTCCTGGGAATACCCTCTCCCTCAAGCTTGCCTATCTTACCTGACTCACCTTTTGTGGTCTTGGTAAAATGTCACAGATTTGCTCCTTCTCCTGTAGACCTGAGGCGGCAGTGGAGGGCCTGGGCCCAGTGCCCAGGAAACTGGCCTCTTTGCCCCCTCCCTGAGAATGTGACAACCCACAGGTTTAATGGCCTGGCCCATGGTCCTTTCCCTGCTGCACCGCCCCCCTCCGCCTCCAAACATGCACAAAATACCACTGGACACCCCTGGACGAAGAGGCCCAGTCTCAGAACGACTGGCCTGCTCCCACTTCCCATACGGCCTTGGTGGAGACACACCCCACCTCTGGGTCTCAGTGTCCCCGTCTTCAGAAGGAGGTTGATGAGAGTGACCTCACAGGAACACACACCAAGAGCAGGGCCAGCTCCGACGCGTCAGATCACATTTAGGGAATGGTTATTTTTATAACTGATGTGGGCGTCTCTCTTTGGCTTGGACCTTTTTGGACCAGTTGGATGAATAATCCCAGGGGTGGGCCAGGCCCTACTTCCCTTGACCCTACTGTGGGGTGGGGGTGGGGAGAGGCCACACCTCCGGGACCCCACCCCTCAACACGAATGGCAGGAAGCTGAGTGTCAGCAGCAGAGCAGACCTGAGTCACGGTGCCCTCCCCACCCTCAGGAGCTGAGAATGGATCTAGGAGCCCTTCCAAGAAGCTGCCTAGTGCACAGGCAAGTGCAGAGTTAGGAACCCTGCCTCTGGGGGTGACTCAGAGCAGAGGGTCCTCTACACTCCCCAAGCCTCATCCTCACCTACCTCCTTCCTACTCTTGCCTCCATGAGGCAAACTGGAAACATCTCAGGCAGGCTCTGTGGTTTCCCACTGCCATGTTTTCGCACAAGCTGTGCCCTGTACCTTGACCGCCTTCTCTGTGCCCTCATTGTACAGAGTTCAGGAGAAGTCACAGCCAGACTGTGAGTCTGGGCTTAGACCCGGTCTGCCGGCAGTGATTCCAGGAGACGGCGCCCGGCTTCCCCAGCCGGAGCACAACTTCCCCTTATGGGGTTCCCTGAGGACCTCAAATGACAGCTCCAGCCCACTATGTGCTTTTGGGTCTGGAGCTGGGCTGGACCCTTCACAGGTATTAACTCATTTTTCTCTAATTTACACATGAGGAAACTGAGGCTTAGAGAGGTTAAATAACTCACCCTTGGTAATTTGTAGAGCAAGGATTCAAAGCAATCAAATCGAAGCTCAAGCACTTTCTCACATACCACATGCATTCTATTCCCGTACTCTCTTTAGTTACAAGTGAAGTTCATGTTCTGAAGGAAATCTGAATTAAGAAAAAAAAGTTAAATGAACTAGAAAGTTACCAGTGAATCTTCCACATTCTCTCTGAACTATGAGCATTCTAAACCTCCTTTTTCTGGTGGAAATACATTTCCTAAAACAAAATGCACTCTGTGAACTCAAAGATCTGGGAGGAATATGGAGTCAATTGCCTCCTCTTTGATGACTCTGGACCTGGGCTCTGCTGGTGCAGGCACTGGGGAGTCAGGGCCAGTTCCTGCATCAAAAGGACTCTTCAGGTTGCCCCAGCAACTCCTGTCTGGACCAGCCAACAGCTTCCCAAGCACAAGTTGTTACTAAGGACAATAGTAATAACTACATTCACGGGTAACTCCTCACTGGACCAAGAGCTAATTTAATCCTCAAAACAAGCCGGTGATGTGGATACCGTAGTCCTCATGTCAGGAGAATAAACTGAGGCTCAGAGAAGTTGGCAGTAACTCAGATGCTGCAGCCTAACCAAGCAGGAACCCCTCCTCCCCTCCTTTCGGCTATGGCTAGGGCACCTCTGCCTGGTAGAAACCTTGTGGTTTCACTAGGTCCACTGTGGGTTTGGGAGGAGGGGCTGGGGTGGCGAGGGTAGATGTGCCTTGGGGACCTCCCTTGAGACGCTCCTTCCTCCCCTCCCCCTGGGGCCCCTGGTCACAGGGACTGCAGTGCCCTCGTAGTGTATTGGAGGCAGCTGTTGGGAAGGGGCACTGGACTCGGAGTCAAGCTACTGGGAGTTGAGCTACTGGGAGTTGAATCCTTGCTCTACCACTTATTTGCTGTGTCATGACCTTAAATGAGTCCCTGGCCTCTCTCAGACTCCTAGGAGTTGTCTCTCAGGTAAAATGAGGGCAAGGAGGTAACCTGCGCGGGAACATAGTGGCCTCCCTGGAAGTGAGCTGGATCTCAGATGGAGGGGCGGGCAGGAGGAAGCTTGGCCCAGGAGACCAGGTGATTCCGGGTCTGGCTTAGGAAACCAAGGAGGAAGGGAAGGTGTGAGAGTCAGGACATGCTCATCGGTGCACAGGGACTTCAGGGAGCAGCGCTCCTCTCTCCTGGGCAGGAGGAAAGAGCTTTCCCCTTTGGAATGCACCCCTCCGCTTCCCACAAGACCCAGACCGCCAGCATTTGAACTGAATTAAGGGCATCAGACGTCAGCTGCCTCTGAATCACGGGCTGCTCGGAGCAGGGGGAGCACATAAGGATCACATCCAAGACTGTTTTTTGCAGTTTCCCACAGGCTCAGTCCTCCATCCTGGCTTCTCTTACAGCAGCATCCCTTATCTGCTTTGTATATTGGTTCCTCTCATTTCAAGGGAAGGAAGGGTTCCAAATCCAAACAGAGAGGGGGAGTAAACCACCCCTGCATCCAACGCACACATTAACAGAATTCCGGAGAAGTCACACAGCCAGACAGTGTGAGGGTGGGCTCAGAATGCTGTCTGCCAAACCCATGCATTCATTCACATATGCATTCACTCACAAACTAATTTAACAAGTATGTAGTGAGTGCCTTCCATGTGCCAGGTGTGGGGCTGAACCTGAGGATTCAGTGGAAGCCAAAACAGACAGGATCCCTGTCTTCATGGAGTTGCGTCTAGTGGGGATGATGATGGTAATTGATATCAGCCCACGTGTTAGCACTACTAACCCCTGCCATGTACCAACAATCGTGACAATCCTATGAGATTAAGTAAACCCCAGCTGATGGATGAAGAAATTGAGGTACAGGTAAGTGAAAACACATATCCAGGTCCAGGCAGCTAATAAGCAGCAAAGAATTAGCTTGCTTTGGCCTTCTGGTATGTACTTGTGACTACTACAATATATAGATACATTTTGGAAGCTCTGGTACTACCACTATGTTATACACATGTGTGCGTATATATAGGAACCTGGTTGAGCAGGCGGCAAGGGGATAAGGATGTCAGCAAAGGCTCCCCTAAGGAAGTGACACTTGAATTAGGATGAAAGGATGACATTTACAGGAAATCAATCTTTGACAAGGGTGCCAAAACAATTAGATGGGAAAGAATAGTTCTTTCAACAAATGGTGCTGGGACAACTGTATATTCACATGCAAAAAAAAAAAAAAAGAAGAAGAAGCAAAGTTGGATCCCTACCTCACACCATATACAAAAATTGATTCCAAATGGATCAACGACCTACATGTAAAAGCCCAAACTATAAAACTCTTAGAAGAAATCATAGCTCTTAATCTCTATGACTTTAGATTAGGCAATGATTTCTTATAAATGATAAAAAAAGCATAAGCAGGGGAAAAATAGATAAATTAGACATAATCAAAATTAAAATTTTTTTCTGAGCACCAAAGGTAAAGTGAGAAGACAATCCACAGAATTGGAAAAGACTTTTGCAAATTATATCTCTGATATTGGACTTGCATCTAGAATATATAAAGAAGTATTCAACTCAAAAACAAAAGGACAAATAATCCAATTTAAAAATGGGCAAAGGACTGGAATGGACATTTTTTCCAAGGAAGATATACAGAAAGCCAATTGGCACGTGAAATATGACAACTTTATTAGCCACCAGGGAAATACAAATTGAAACCATAATAAGATACCATCTCACACCCATCAAGATGGCTATAATAAGAAAGACAGATATTAACAAGTGTTGGTGAAGAGGTGGAGAAATAGGAACCTTTATGCACTGCTTATGGAAATGTAAAATTGCATAGCTGTTGTGGAAAACAGTCTGACAGTTCCTTAAAAGGCTAAACACAATGACCCAGCAATTCTATTCTTAAGAATTTGTCCAAGAGAATGAAAACATTATAACTGCACAAAAACTTGTACGTGGTTATTTATAGAAGCATTATTCATAATAGTCAGAAAGTGGAAACAAGTCAAATGTCCAGCAACTGATGAATGGATAAATAAAATGTGTAGGTGTATCCATACAATGGAATATATTCATCAATAAAAAGAAATGAAATACTGATACCTGTTACAACATGGATAAACCTTGAAAACATTAAGTGAAAGCAGTTAATCACACAAGACCATACATTATATGACTCCATTTAGGCAAAATGTCCAAAAAAGGCAACTCTATAGAGACAGAAAGTAGATTAGTATTTATCTTGTATTAGGAGTGAAGGGAGAAGGAATGACTGCTAATGTGAGTGGGTTTGTGTGTAAGGGAGGGGGGCAGAGATAATGCAAATGTTGTGAAATTGATTGTGGCGATATGGATGCACTAAAGTCCACTGAAATGTACATTTTAAACAGGTGAGTTGTCTGTTACATGAATTATATCTCAGTATAGCTGAAATTACAAAAAAAAATGTAGGGATGAGGAAATGTTAACTATGAGTTGGAAGGGGCTGGGGCTTGGGTAAAACCATCTAAGTTTAAGGAACTTCATATGCAAAGTTCCTGTGCTGGAAGCCTGGTATTAGTGTGAAGATACAAAGAAAACCAGGTGGCAGAAGTTTGCAGGGCAAGAGAGGAAGAGGGAAGAGAAGAGGCTGGAGAGTCACTGGAGCCAGGCCATCCATGGTCATTGAGGGCCACAACAGCTCCTTGGGGCCACATGGAGGTGGGGAAAGCCAGGCAATGCTCCCACGGTGCATTGGCACCCAGCAGGCACTGGCACGTGCCTTACCAAGCTACGCTGTCTTACCCTTGCCTAATTCCTGACCTTGTCCATCCTGCCTAGAGGATCCCTAAGATAGGCTATGAGTTCCAGGAGGAACCCCAGGGATCTTTTGTTGGATGTGTCTGCAGAGGACCGGCTTTGTGGAAGAGCCAAGCTTTCCATGCCAGCTCTCCCACTTGCTGTGTGACTCTGGGGCAAAGCTATTTTTCTCACTCCTAGAGCCACAATTTCTGTAAAGTAATAGCTCTCTCGGTTCTCCCTTCCTCACAGAGCAGCAGTGAGGAGGGTCTGTGTGAGAGAGCCCAGCGCTTTGGAAGGAAGTTAAAAAAAACCCAGAAGAAGGTTGTTATCTGTCTGCCGCCAGCTGCCTTTTTTCTGAATCCCAGGATCTGCTGAGCGTCAGCAGGCCTGCCGTGCCCCCGCGCTGGAGACTGCCGGATTTTATTGAGGAACTGGCGCTCATCCTGAGAGTGGAGAGAAAGCCTCCTGGGCCTGCAGGCTGCTCCTCCCCAACTCCAGGACACCCAGAGGATGTGTCCAGATCCTGCAGCCTGACTGACCGAGGACCCAGGGGCAGGCATGCAGGCGGGCCGTGCAGCTGGGCTGAGCGCAGACGCCTCGGAGAGCAGCAGAGCTGGGGCCCGGGCAGGGGGGATCTGTGCATTCATTCTTTGCACAAACTCTTGATGAGGCCTTCTGTACAACTGCAGAGATCATCCCAGGCTCTGGGCGAAGGAGGCACCTGAGGCCCAGGGTAGGAAAAGGCTTCCTGCGGGGTCACTCAGAGGTGTGAAAACAAAGAAGCCAGGAACAGTCAGAAAGAGAAGGGGGTCAGACGTGCTCTGGTTCACCCCTCGACCTGCACACCAGAACAGAAGCCTATATAGCTCAGATTGTCCATAATTATAGGACAGGCCATCCTGCAGAAGGATGGATGCGGTGACCTGCATTATGCCAGAGACCTCTCTTGTCCTGACTCCTGACGTCTCCTCTCCAAACCCTTGAAAGGAGGAGCCTCTGGCCTCTTCATAGCATCCCGTTCTTTGTCTTCTCCATCTAACCCAACATGTCCCTATAACTGCCCTACCCACCCCCTCACTGCCCCAGTCCCCAGTTCTGGGTGCCTGGCCTGGAGCTTACATTCCCAGGGTCACGGCCAAGTGCTGGCCACCCCTACCCCTGAGCCCAGGATCTGGCCGCCCCACAGCCATAACTGGAGTGTCCCAAACAGAACCTGTCCCCTGGTGTTCTCCCCACCCTCTGGTCTCCGTCAGTGGTGGATGCCACCACTCGGACTGTGCCCAGGCCAGCCAGTTACCTGGGGACAACCAACAGCCAGACACCTCCCGAGGCCATCGCTGCATCCCTGAAATAGCTCCTCCCTAAACTCTGCGCTTGGCCGGGCTCAGGCTCCTTTTCTCTTGCTGCATCTCTGCACCTATCTCCCCCATAGCCTCCCAGCCTCCCACCATCCTGCCCAGAGACCTCTCAGACACATGCTCCTATCACACACCTTCTCTCTCTTACGCTGAGAGTAAAGTTCTAGCACTTCATCATGGGGTTTGAGGTCCTACTTTTTGTGCTCCACTGGCCGCTGCCAACCTTGTGAGGCCAACCCCCTCCAGCCACACCCACTATGTGCCATTTCCCACACAGGCCAGACCCCAGGATCCCACTCCACGTCTTCATCCATGCGGCTCCTTCTGCCCAATGCCCTTTTCTCCTTCTCCCTCAGGTATGCCTGGCAGACGCCCACTTATTCTTCAAGGACCATGTCCTCTGAAGATTGCCCAGTCAGCTCTCCCTAAGGGTGGCCCAGACCCCACCCTATCAGCCATCCCTCCTTTTCCCTACACAGGCTTTGATCTGAGCCTCTATGACATCGAGTGTGGAGCCCTGTCCTAAGGGTGGGAGCACCTAATACCAGGGACCAGACCTAATTAGGCTCAGGAAAAGAGTGTGGAAGAAGGCAAGGGACGGCAAAGGAAGGAATTTATTTCAGGTGCCTGCTCAAGAGCCTCCTCCCCCAGGAAGGCCTCCAAACAGCTTGTCCTCACAGCCACCCAGCCCTTGTTTGCATCTCTGCATGGCATAGTCACAGATAACTCACATGAGAGCTACTTCTTTGCACACAGAATCGGGAACGTCGGAGCTGAAAGAATGGTCCTCGGAAACCATTTGTGTTATCAATGGGGAAAATGAAGCCCAGAGACGGGCCGGGACAGCTGAGTGTGCTCCGTGAGATTGAAGCAGAACCAGGATTTAACTCAGGTCTATCTGAGCCCTAACCCCATGCTCCTTCCCCAGAACCTGTGTCCTTTGTGCATTCCGAGGGTGGGGGCAGGCCCTGCTCCAGCTGCCTGATGGAACCTCTGGATCCTGGGTGCACATCTGCTGGGCAGTCCATGGGGACAGCAGAGCCAGGAGGTCCCTTCTGGGCTGATGGGAGCTCCGAGCCACAGGCCCAAGCACAATGGGGCATCTGGATACCTAGAGGGTGGGAATGGAAGGAAAGGGGAGTGAAAAGGAGGCACAAGGCTCCTGCGCGGCTCTAGGAGGGGATGGGCAGCAGAAAGTCTTTGGAGATACCTAGTCCGGGCTGATTCCTTCCTCTCCTTGTCACCTTAAAGCTCATTATACCTTAGAAAGGCAGAGATTCTGCTACAATTTGGCCTCTGAGATCACAGCCCTCACCAGGCTGTCTACAAGGCCAGGGACCCTTACCAGGCTTCCCAGCTCTGCCACTCACTGACCTTGGGAATTTGTGCAAATGGCCTAACATCTCTGTGCCTCAGTTTCTCCACCTATAAAATGGAAATATTAACAACATTATTTTTGAAAGATGTGAGAATTCAGTAAGTTAGGACACGCAAAGCGCTCATAACAGTGCCTGCACACTGCGCCCAAAAGCCCTGCAGGTGTTCTTATCACTTGTTGTCCGTCCCACCCACTCGTCAGTGAACTCCAGAGGGCTGTGTTTTCTGGCTCCTGCTTTTCCCCCAGTCTCCAGCCCCTAGCCTGGCCCAGCAGAGGGGGTCAGTACATGTTTGTGAGGTAGATCACATACGGGTCACGCTCCACCCGCTCTCTGGGCAGAGTGGGCTTGTGTTTTGCCCACATTGGGGCATGTTGGCCCACAGGACCTCGAGAGAAAGTGCTTCTTGCGTGTGACGTGATGGAAGAAGAATCCATCCCAGGCACAGTGGCAGAGGAGGATGCTGAGGCACAGAGGGCAAAGGGCTTGTCTCCTGCCCTTTGTGAGGCTCTGTCCTCTTCCCAGGCTTGCCGGCTGGGGGATGAGCGAGCAGGGGTGGCCCATCCCACCGCGGGTCTGCTTTGTGTCTTCCCAGGCCGGCCTGGCACATTTTGGGGCTGCGTGGCAGGCGCGTTTACATTCCCAAGGAGGCTGGACGACAGCGGCTGATAAGGATGTCTGGTCTGGAAGCCTCCGCGGTGACTTGACTTTATCTGTCCAGATAGCGCAAGGCTGCGCCGAGCTGGGGGAGGGAAGGACGCCCCGCTGTTTTGAGAAGCCTCAGAGCCCCATGCTCAGGTGCAGCCGAGTCCCCCTGGCTCTGCTGCGGTTTGCCCCCCCACCCCCCGCCCTCCTTACATGGTCCTGCTTGCACTGTCCTCCATGCTTTCACCCCTTTTACTCTTGACTGGATCCTGCCAGCCCATCTCTCTTCCTCCCATATCTTAGTCAATCTGTGAGCAACCTGAGAGCAGCTGGTTGTGGGGGACCCATCGGACCTGCTAAACTATTCACACCTACATCCGATCAGAACTCGCCACTCTCCTGGCTCCCTGAAAACCCGCTCCTCCTCCTCTCGCCCTGGCCATAGCATCCGGCTAAGTCAGAAACATCTTGGGCCTCTTCCTTTCGACCAAGATTCACCTCTCTGCCTCCACTCCTTGAGCACTTACCAGGGGCCGGCACTTTATTTAAATCCCACCCCACCACACCAAAACCTCTTGAGAGGTACTCTTCTAATTGCCTTTTTTTGGTATGCTGAATGGTGGGGTCACATTTCATTCTTTTTCCATGTGAGTATCCCCTTACTGCAGCACCATATGCTGAATTTGTTTGTTTTTGTTGGTTTCCTTGTCTGTTTGTTTGGGAAGTGCATGGGCCGGGAATTGAACCTGGGTCTCCCGCATCGCAGGTGAGAATTCTACCATTGGACTACCCTCGCGCCCCCTCTTCTAATTGCCATTTGACACATAGGATACTGGGCACCACTGAGGGCGAGGGGCTTGCCGCAGGACCCACAGCAGAAGTCACGGAACCAGGATTTGAGCCAGGGCTGTCCAGCTCAGCTTGGAAGGTTCGGTGGTGGGCAGGAGGACTGACCCAGGTTCTGCCCACGGCGGGGGTGGGGGGCTTCCCTGTTTCTGTTACATAGTGCTGTGTAAGGAGCCATTCCAAAACTTAGTGGCTTGAAACAAAGACATTTATTTTGTTTCTGCATTTGGGCAGGGCTCAGAGGGGCTATTTTGTCTCTGTTCCACTTGACACTACCTGGGCTGATGTGAAGTCTGGAATCATTTGAAGTGTTGCTCACTCACATGACCGGTAGTGGAAGCTGGCTGTTGGTTGAGACCTTAGCAGAGTCCATTGGCCAGAGCACCTATAGGGCCCCTCCATGTGGCCTTGGCTTCCTCCTAACATGAGGCTGAGTGGCCAGAGCCAACATCTGGAGAAAAAGAGAGAGAGCATCCGAGAGTCTGGTGCAAGCTGTATCATCTTCTAAGATTTGGAAACCATATAATGTCATATCTGTCACATTCTATTCTTTGGGGCAGTCACAAAAGTCTGCTCAATATCAAAGACAGGGGAAACGGACTCCACCTCTGGATGGGGAATGACAAGGTTCTGGAAAAGTATGTGGAAATGGAAATACACCTGTGGCCTTTTATGGAAAATCCAATTTTCCATAGGCACTCCTCTTCTGACCTCTCATAGGTGGTACCACTTCCCTGACCTGGAAAAACACTTCCAGGGGCTCAACCAACATCAGCCCTCTCCTGCCACTGTGGCACATGGTCCTGAGTGGTGGGAGGGGAAGACGGTGAACGGCCATTGACTCACTGCCTGCAGGCCCTACAGTGGGCCCTTGCTTGCATGCCTAATTTCACTTGGTGCCCACCACAATCCTATATCGTGATGAACATGTCCCCAGTGTTGGGTGAGGGAACTGAGGCTCAGAGAGGTGAAGTGACTTACCAAGGCCACAAGGAGTCAGCAGCAAGGCTGGGACCTGAAGCCAAGTCTAGGTGGCTGCCAAGGCCTTGCCCCTGCACCAGGTGCCCCCAGGCTCAAGGTAAAGTGAGAGATTACGAACATCAGCCTTGGGATCTGACCAACTCAGCTTCTTATTGAAGTTTCTTGACCTTGGGCAAGTTACTTTGCCTCTCTGAGCCTCAGTTTCCTCATCTGTTCAATGAGATAAAATCTTTACATCACCGACTTTTTGGAAAAAAAAAACAACAATTAAATTAAATAATCTGTTTCAAGCTTGGCATAGCTGCTGATACATAATACCTGGGGGCCCAGACCACCTGGATCCTCCCTAGACAGGACATGACCATCTGTGGGGAACTGGCCTCTGCCACTCACCAAGGGGGAGCCCCAGGGCTCCTGCGGCTATTTTTAGGCCTGTGTGGGCAGCCACTGAACCACACGGGTGTAATAATGCAGAGCTGTGGGTTTACCCTGGCTTGGTCAAGCCCAGGAGAAAAAGAAAATACTTCTGATGACTGAAGGTGGGCCCTGAGGTTAGGATGGGCTACACCTCCTTTCTACCATATCCAGGTTGACATCAGACAAGTCAGAGAGCCTCTCTGAGCGTCAGTGTCCTCACCTGTAAAATGGGGACAGTAGTAAGCACAGTAGCCACGTTTTGAGGTGTTTACCGTGTGTCAGGTGCTGGTTGAACACCTCATGGTGCCACCTCATGTCATTCTCATGGTGGCGCTGTGAGGGAGGCTGCAGGAGGCAGAAGTTGCTCCACTAGAAGAGGGGCAGCGATGGAACCAGAGTTGGTTCTTTTAACTGCTCAGCTTCCAGCCTCCCCAGACAGACTGGAATGAAGGTTGTGGGGATTAGCTGAGATTATAGATGAGGGTATGTTCTTTAAATGATAAACGAGAATGTAAACTGGATAGGCCCCAGAAACAACCAAGGCTAGGGGCTTAAACGGCTTCAAAGAGATCCTTCTGATCCCTGCCCAACCCTACATTCCAGCCAGAGCATTTCCCACCAATGCATCTGCTTCCCACCAATGCATCATCCTTATAAAATTTAGTTACACTACACTACAAGAGAAAAGAAAGGCTTTTGAAAGCCACCAAGGGGTGGACTGGAGATAGGAGGTGGCAAGGCACAGAGTGGGTGCTGAGGCTCCACGTCCCAGCCTGTCCCCAGTAGCAGCCCAGGAGGTTTCTGCCCTGTTCTCAGGAGCCCAAGCCTCAGGCCCACCTCCCTCCCTCTCTCAGATGGAGCCTCTGACATTCTAGCTTTTCTGGTCCAGGAAACCACATTCCTGGTAGAGCCACAAGCCATAGGTAGGCCACAGACACTCTGTAATTCCCCAAGAGGAAAAGAGAGAAAAGGGGGACAAGGTATGTTTTTATGTATGCATGCACATGCTTACACCTACAGTCATTTGCATGCACATACACCACATGTATCACACCTGCACACACAAGTACATCTGTACAAACACATATTCATAGATCTCCATGCACACATGTTCACACAGTCACACCTGCCTACTCATCACACCCATCCATATTCAGACATTAAGATGCATCTACGGAGTACACAGATTCTTTACACAGACATACACACATACCAAATCATCATACACTTCCATAGCTAAATAGTATACATATACTCAGTATATTTGTATTGTGAAAGCATTTATATACATAGATGCTCACACAAACATAAGCATGCCCACACAAACATGGGTGTGCATAGATACTTCATTTATACATATTCACATACAATACCAATAAACACAGATAAGTGTGCATGTATATAGACACAATAAAACCACACAGACACAGTCATCCATACATGCACACACATACACAGACCTACACCCCTACGTACACGTATACCAGTTTGCCAACAGTACACACCGTGGGTACCCGCTACGTTTTCTAGCTCCCTTCTGGCTAAGTGACCCTGCAAATGTGTAGAGACACAAACATGTAGTTCCACTTCACCTAAAAACTCCCAGCCCCTGGGGTGTGTGGGTGGGTGAACCAGACACCCTCCCTGCAGGGTCACAGCGGAAAGTATGACCCGAGCTGACTTTTGCAATCAAAGTAAAGGTGAGGGTTGTTTCCACCCTATTTCCTCGCAGCCTCAGCGTGACCAGGGCCACCATGGCCAATCCACCTACCATCTCCCTCTGCACTCCTTGGGGCCATTCAGGTCTGACATCGGAATTACTCAGCAGTTAACTAACCAATCTGACACCTACTGGGTGCCAGGCCCCGGACTAGGGGTGAGAGGTGCAGAGATGATCTGCCCTTGCCCACAGGGGTTCGTTGGGAGGGTGGCGGTGGGTGAAGTTCTAGGTCAAGTCCCTAAAATCCTTAGTTAAAATCTAAGGATCCGTGAGGGTGATTTAGTTTAATAAAGACACACAATCTTTGTTACCGGAGAGGGGCTTCATGGGACAGTCTCCAGGAGCAGAGCATCCCCGGAGCCCTGCAGCATGACAGGCTTTCCAGGACCACCTGACCCCCACTTCTGCGTGGTCTGCAAATGGGGTCCTCCTCTGATGTGTCCTGGGACCTTGGCCAGGTTCCTTCTCCACTCTGGGCGTCCAGGTCCCCACATACAAATTGCTAATCTTAGGGCCTTGCTGACATTTAGTGAAACCTTGAAGCTTCCCGTGACCTTGACCAGAAGCTCACTCTGCTGGGGTGGCCCGGCCCTGCTCAGTGAAGCTGCGACAGGCAACACCCACCCATACCGTGTTCGTGCCTCTGTCTGGACCGCGGCATATCTGGGTCGGGAGCAGGGGCTGCGGAGGGCGGGGCCCCACTGGCTTTCCTTTCCTTTCCCGGTAGCACGCTCGCTAACCTCATTTCCGTTTTCTGAGGGGAAATGCCATTGACATCACACAGCTGGATTTTCAGCGAGGCCAGGGGAGAGCTTGTGATCCCCACGTAGGCAAGAAGGATGCGCGCGTGGGCTGAACGCAGATCTGTCCGGGGTGGATGTGGAGAAGCCCTGACCTCTGCTTTCCAGATGCGGAACCCTAGGTCAGAGAGTGGCAGAGACACGCCCGAGGTTCCACTGGCGGACGGCAGAGCGAGGGGCCAGGCCCTCGCCTCCCGCGCAGCTCTACCTTGCCCCTCAACCCTGCCGCAGTAACCACCCCAATATCCATCTCGCTGCCCAAGCCAGAAACCGGCGTCACCCTAGGCTCCTCCGCACGGCATCTTCCTCATTGCCGCCCTCGCCCGCACCTCCCCCTGCCCCGTGCAGGCCTCTCCCCAGCTCCAGCCTCTTTGTCTCCCACCAGGACCCCCGGGCCTCTTCTGCTCCTCCATCCTCTGTCCTGCTGCGTGCGTGACGAGGCTAAAGCAGAACTCACGATGTCACTCTCGGGGCCTCCTTGGCTTCCTCTCAGCCACCACCCCGGACATGCTCCTTTGCTCTCTCAAGGCAGAAATTACTTGCCCTCCCAGGATCACGGGAAAACCTTCTCGGATTTTTCCGTGATGTTCCCTCTACTGGGAACATCTTCCAGCTATGTCCTCTCTCTCTATGCACATTCTTGCTTATTTTCGCTGGGGAGGGAAGCCTGGCATCGGTACTCCGGGACCCCGCCCCCGCACCAGGCGTGCCTTGGATGGCACAGTTCTCTTGGGCCATTGTTTGAATGGTGCACCTCCCCTTTTCCCCCTCCCCCTCCCCACACACACACCTTGAGAGCAGCAAAGACATTTTATTGTGGAAAATTTCAAGCATACACAAAAAATGGAGAGTAGTACAAAGAACCTCACATAGTCTTCACCCGGTTTCAACCCTCACCAACTTTCAAGAAAATCCGAAACATCAAATCATTTTCTCCAGAAATATTGCAGTATTTATTTTCAAAAGACAACATCACAACCGAAGTACTATTACCATTCCTATAATTCTAATAATGATTGTATATTCTCATCAAATATCCTGTGACATTTAAGTTTCCCTCATTGCCTCCTAATTGATCATTCACAGTTAGCTGCAAATCAGGATCCGAACAGAGTCCAAACGTTGTTTGGAGGCTGTGTCTCTTAAATGTCTTTTACTCTATAGGTTTCTCCTCCCTCTATGATTTTTCCTTGCACTTATTTGCTGAAAAACCAGGTCTTTTGTCCTGTGTCGTCTTCCACAGTTTGGAGCTTGCTGACTGCATCTCCATGGCAGGGTTGAACGTATTCTTCAGTCCCCCGTCTTTCCTGTTAGTTAGATCTAAAGACTTCAACACATCCAAAATTTTGGCAGGAGTGCTTCATAGGAGATGAGTCTTTTCCTTGGGAAGCACATAATATCTCTATTAGGTGACATTAGAAGCCTTCGAAGATCATTGCCTACATTCATTATTTCATCAAAGATTTGTCAAACAGTGATATTTTGATTTTATTATTCCTTCATTATTTATTAGCTGGAGAGAAACTTCTCTCAACTATTTGGTTTCTCTGAGGTACAGTTTGTTTAGGAAAAGCAGGATAAATACTTAATGCTTTAGTGACTTTCAGAATAATGAGTTGATTCACAGCCTCGAAAGGTGACCCATGAAGCTTTTGTTTGTTTGTTTCTGTTTTTGTAAGAAATTACACACCATGAATTTATACTGGTATTTTAAATAATACCTAGGAGGTAGAGTTTTTACTTAAGGTCTTTGATTTTGTATTTGTATCTCTGTTCTCCAGTATTAAAAATCTTGCTTCCCAACATTAACATGAGTTATTTTGTTCTACGTCCCACCCCTTCTCTCTATATATATTACAAAAAATTGTCAGAAAAATAATATCAGTGATAGTACTAGCAATATAATTACTGAAAACCCTTTATAATTTCTTTGCATTCTTTTCTGTCCTTAGAATATATATCCTACTAGTGATGTACAGTCAAATTACTGGATTTTTAAAATTTCTTCAGATTATTCCACTCTGCATGGTGACAATACTAACTCAACACACAGATTCATTTATTTCATTTTGCTTTTGAGTTTTTTTAGATTGCTTTTGACTTTTATTTTGATTTAGCTTTGCTTATTATGCAAGCATTCACCTGGTTCTAAAGTTAATCTCTAAAACAAGAAATATTCAGAGAAGTCTGGCTTCTATACCCATTCTCTTTACCTCATTTCTTTCCTCTTCCAATAGATATTTTCAATCTTTTAATTGATTTTTAATATAAAAAATGGGCACATATTTCTGTATTCCTTTCCCTTTCGTTGATGACACTTTATTCTAATTTTTTCACTTAAGATAGTTCCCTGGAGATCCCAGGGAACTTTGCAGCATACAGAAATCTTCCTCATTCACTTTTCCAGCCACAGAATTCTCCACTGCGTGGACAACTAATCCCTACTATGGGGCATTTGAGTAGTTTCTAGTTTATTACCATCACAAATGGAGCAGCCATGAATAGCTTTATGCATATATCTTGTCATATTTTTGCCAGTGTATCTTTAGGATAGATTCCCAGAAGTCAAAGCATAAATGACATGTAATTTTGCTAGGAATTGCAAATTCCCCTCCATGTAAGGCTTAGACCATTTTTTATTCTCACCAGGCAATGTATGTGAGGGACTGTTTTCCCACAGGCTTGCCAACCAAGGAAGTTGTCAAACTTTTGGATGTTTGCCAGTTTGACAGATGAGAAATAGCTTAGTTTAATTTTAATTTGTATTTCTCTGGTTATGAACAAAGCTAAACATCTTTCCATATGTTAAGAATCTGATTCATTTTGGGATCCTTAGTGCCCAGCACAAGACCTGGCACAGTTGAGACCCAGAGAAAGATTCCAGGAGAGAAGGGAGGGAAAGAGGGAGGGAAATAGGGAAGGAGAGAGAGAGGGAGGGAAGGAAGAAGGAAGAAGGAAGAAGGAAGGAAGAAAGGAAGGGAGGAAGGAAGGAAGCAAGGAAGCAAGGAAGGAAGGAAGGAAGAGATGAACAAACAAATGAGGAAATGGAGTCTAGAGGAGAATGGCTAACTTGCTTGAGGCCATGTGCTCAATTATCACCAGAATTGGGTCTAGAATGATCTCCCTTTTTTTCTTGCCAAATTTATTTTTTTCCAATTATAAAATGAATAGAAGTGTATAGCAGAAATTTTGGAACGCACAGGAAAGTATAAGCATAGGAAAAATTTAATCTTTCTACCTAAAACCATCCAATTTTCGCATTTTAATATATCTCCTAACAGCCTTTTTGCATTTTTTTTTTTTTTTGGTTATGATCATACTACATTTATGGTTATATACTCTGTTGTTTGTCACAACATTTTTCCTTGTTAATAACAACTCTTTGTGAACATAATTATAATGGCTGTACAATATTTCACTAACTGAATATACCTTAACTTTAACCTTTCCACTGCTGCTGGACTTCTAAGAGAGCTTCCAGATTTTTTTGCTATTATAAATTAATTCTGCCATATTAAAATGTATTCATGTTCTGGATTTTCCCCCTTAGGATTGATTCCCGGAAAGGGAGCTCCTTAGGACTGATTCCAGGAAAGGGAGCTCCTGGAATACCGGCATTGAGCTCCAGGCTCAGGGCTTTTCCTGGCCCTGCTCAGAGAACACTGACAAGCCTCGCTTTCTCCCAGTCCTCCCAGAGCTCTGGGCCTGGCCTGGCTCTCGGGGTTTATCATCTGAGTGCAGACACATTCACACCCAAGCTGGATCGGCTAAATGGGCAGAGCTGAGAGGGTTGAAGGCCACCTGGGATCGTGAATCAGAATCCCTTGCCATTTGCCCCTTGCTCCTTATATTCCATGGCTATGGCTAGATAACCTGGAACCAACAAGAGCAGGCTGCAGATGGGCAAGGTGATATCTGGATTCATTTATTTCATTTTGCTTTTGAGTTTTTTTAGATTGCTTTTGACTTTTATTTTGATTTAATTTTGCTTATTATGCAAAGCATCCACCTGGTTCTAAAGTTAATCTCTAAGACAAGGAATATTCAGAGAAGTCTGGCTTCTATACCCATTCTCTTTCCCCCATTTTTTTCCTCTTCCAGTAGATAAAGTTTTCATTTCACTTTTTGTCTTTTAATTGATTTTTTAATATAAAAAATGGGTACATATTTCTGTATTCCTTTCCCTTTCATTGATAACACTTTATTCTAATTTTTTCACTTAAGATAGTACCGTGGAGAGCCTACCTTTGTGGTGGATGCAGAGCCAGCTGTGATACTGAATGGACATGGTCTGTGCTTTGGAGGCCCCCACAGTTTAGTGGAGCAGACAGCTCCACCAGGCCCCCCGATCACACAAAGGGCTCCATGCAACATCCCTACAGTGTCATGTCACAGATGGAGGGATATGGGAAAGCTGCCTGGAGGAGGCAATGATTGAGTTCTGTAGTAAAGAACATCAATCTTTTTTGAAAGGTGTGGCTGGGCCATGACCAAATATGAGAGGCCCCGTAAGCCAGGCTATGGATCTTGGACCTTGTCCTACAGGCGATGAAGCAGCCGGAGGGAATCAAGTCTACTCGTAGGACAATCCCTTTGGCTGCAGGGCGTGGGGAGAGATTGCAGATAGGAGTTGGACAAATGGTTAGAATGAGGCCAAAACCCAAGTGTGAGACATTGAAGTCTGGACCAGAGCAGTGTCCTTAAAACGGAAAAGGAGGATCACGGAAAGAGACATTGGTATATGGTTGATGCTTAAACATAAAAAAAAAAAAAAAATTGTGTGAGCTTAGGACTTTCCTGTACTGTATGGGAACGTGTCCCAGGGTTGGACTTAGTGTACCTGACTCCACTTTTGTACCCTAAGGAGGTTGCACTAGGTTGTCTCCGAGGGCTCTTATGTTTTGAAAATTCTGTGACTCTGAGGCTGAAAAGTGGCCAGAAAGGGAAAAATCCAGAGGTTGAGCAGAGGAGGCAGCCAGGCGGGGGTTTCAGGGTCTGGGCTGCATCTCCTCCTATCACTCTCGCAGCATTAATGTCAGTGGCAGTGGCCTGGGCTGAGGCCAGAGGCCAGTGGTGGGGAGGGAGCAATTGCTTTTGGCTGGAGGAACAGAGAGGAAGGAATGCAGAGCTTCCAAAATGCCGTGAACAAGTCATCAGCTCTGGCTGGGAGCCCAGAGGTTTTGCAACTATCCTCCCAGTTTGAATATCAGGAGTGAGCCACTGTGGGGGAGGGCAGGCTCCTTTTTGTGCATCGGAAACTGCAAGTGACAAGGGTCACTAAAGATGCCTTCGGCTGCAAGTAAAAACAGACCCAGCCTCTAAAGAGCTAAATAAAATAAAGAAATGTATCATCTCACACTACTGCCAAAAGTACAGAGGTGGGCAGCTCTGGCAGCAGCAGCAGCAGCAGCTCCTGTTGTCATCAAGAATGCAGGCATTTCTCTATTTCTCCATTATCCTCTGCTGAGTAACCTTGTGGCCCTCTGACAGCTGTTGTGCTCCTCAGGGCTGAGAGATGATCGTTACAGGTAAGAGGGACATCTTGTTTTTATGTTCACGTCCAGTGGGAGAGAGTAAGAGAGTACCACTCTCCCAGCCCTCTACTCTAAGTCTCTTTTTTTTGGTTTGATGGGGACAGCTGGGTCATTTTTCTGACTATTAATAGTTTTCTGGGAAATGCCAGGTGATTGACTGAGATTAGTTGGGGTCTAATGCTAGGTCTGGGGTGGGCAACCATCAAGTCCACATGGTGAGCCCCCCACCCTCCATCAGCTCGGGGTCGGTTGGACAGACGTCATTTCTAGATCAGGACATGGGGGCTCCATCGAGAAGAGGAGCAACTTGCTTCGGCCACACAGTGCATAAGTGGCAGAACTAAGAAAAATAAATGCACAGCAAACAAACCAAGCAGACTGGAGCCACTAGCCCGGAGCTCTCCCTGTTCCCTGGGGGAAGGTATCCACTGCCTCCTCTGCACTTCCACAGCCCCTGCCCGCCAGTGGCCTCCTGTCTCAGAGCTCAGCTCTCAGCATTGGGACTGCCGCCCCCCTCTCCAGCCTGAGCAGGGGTGCACTCACTCATCACATGTGTGGGTTTGAATCCTGGCTTTGAGATTCCATGACCCCTGCTGAGAAATGGAACCATAAACCCTGCCTGCAATCCCTCTCAGCAAAATTACTGGAGGATCAAATGAAATGAGGAGACGGTGCTTTATTAACTGTGAAGTACTGTGGAAACATCAGGTTTCACTTCTCCTGGTGGAAAAGAACGCATTCCTCTCCCAGGGCTCCTCTGCGCTCAGCCCTGGTGGACCGCAGGAAATAGGTAGGAAGGGGGACCTGTGAGACATCCAGGCCTGTCTTCGTTCACTGCAAATATAAATTCTGAATTCGACAATTGACAGATGGGAAGACAAGTCCAGAGAGGGGTGGTGACCTGCCCAGGGTCACACAGGACTAGAACCCAGCCCCATGGATCCCAGCCTCTTCTTCTGACACCAGATCCCAAGGGTGGAGTGAGGTTGACCAGCAAGCCTGGGGGCGCAGGTAAGAGCACAGCTGCAACACAATCATGCCCTCCAGCACGTCCCCCAGTTTCTCGGGGGTGATTCTTCAGGGGTTCACTGAGGCGAGGCCACACTTCCCGTCGGGCCGCTTCCTGTTTTGGCAGAGACAATGGCTCTTGCTGGGACCTGGTGCCAGCTGGCTGCAGCTGTTGCCAAGGCCTTGACTTCTTGCATGCAGAGAATGGAAAGGTCCTGACCAAGAAGGATTTGCTGTCAGGCTCCCCAGGCCAGGAACTCCACATTAGAAATGGTTTTGGGGGTCCACTGAATTCATTAATTCCTTCATGTACTTCTAGACTCCATTCTCAGTAGCCAGAATGCAGAGATACATATGAGGTGAGCTTAACAATTCTACAAACATTTATCCTGCACCCATGAGAAGTAGAAGATGGCTAATACTGATATTAATAAGATGCACCCTGTACATTAATTGACTGGTTCATCTGTTTATCCTCCCAGTACCTTTTAAAAGCTCAGAGAGTTTATTGCCAATCATTTACATGCTAGCGTGAATCAGGGCAGGCAACCTTTCTAAAGGAACATCTCAGGGCATATAGGGAAGGGAGACTAATGGGTGAGGATAAAAATAATGATGAAATATTTTATGATGACTTGTTAAAAAATAGACAAGGAAACCAAGTTCGGGAATGAAAGGGGCTTATTTAAGGCAAGGGGCGGTGCCAGGGTTTTAACCCTGGTCCTCAGACTCCAGGCTTTGACCACTGAGATACTTCAAAAAGCATCCAATCTAATTTGAAGTTTGCAAATGCCTTGCAAGGACCCTATACATTTAATAGATGGGTCAGGAGGGGTGTGGTCTGTGTCCCCGGAGAGGGTGTGCTCGCTGCGACAGATGGAAGGAGGGGAATGCCGAGTGCCTGGTCTGTGTTGGCACTTGCCCTTATCCCCCACCCCCCACTCCCCACCTCTGGGCAGTTGTAACTCTCATTCAACAGATGAGGAAACAGGCTTCATGTGAGGGAACTTCTTGAGCATCTGGTAAACAGTCGAGCTGGGACTTTCACCCAGGCTGGATACTGTGCTGGCCATTCTCCATTTGTCCCCACGTACATTCTCTGCTGTCCTCTGTGTCCCAGGAGGCTGACTTCTGTGGACCACGTTACCTTTCTCTTAGTTTCAGCTGCTGGGGGGCTGTGGCAAGAGCTCAGAGAGAAGAAAAGAAGCACTCAGTGCCCCACTCCTTGCTGCATGGCCTTGGTCCTGGGCTACAGCTCCTGTAGGGTGGCCCACCTCCTAGGGCTCAAGCACTCACCTGGCACCCGTAACACACCGCTCCTGCCCCAGCCCCTGCAGCAGTGGCTTCCCTGCTTCTTGCTGTTGCTAGTCTCTGGGGCAACAGCTCATCCCTTTCTGTTTCCCCTAACCCTGCCCACGCTTCATTCATCTCTCTTCAGTCAGTCACCTTGACCGTACCCATTCCTTCCAAAACCTGCCTAATATAGGCTCTGTAGCCAGGACTCTGCACTGAACCTTTCCCTCTACCCCCGTCTTGCTCCCCGTCTTGCTCCCTATCTCCATTGGGATTTAATTCCCCCACCTGAGGCAGGGCAATGACTTGGAAAAGTCTCCTTCCCCTTGGGCCTCCCGACTTGTTTTGCGACTGTAGGAGCAACTGAGAGGGACTGAGTTCCTGCCGTATCCCCCATCCCCTGGGACAGGCTGGCACACCCAGGCTCAGAGCCTGGAGGAAACAGTGTCCTGCTGGGGATGAAGAAGTTACCAGAGATGGGGGAAGCGGAGAAGCAGAGGCTCCTCCTTCTGAGCTGCTGGAACCTTAAGAGTCACCCAAGGCCACCCCTACTGATTCGGCAAGAGGAACAGGCCAGGGGTGTGGGGCACCAACAAGGCCACAAAGTGGATGCCTCCTAAGTCCACATCTCCAGCCCCATCTCCCTCTTGAGTGTGGGACATAGACTTCCACAGTCCCCCAAAGGACTTTGTAACCCACAAGAAACTGACACCCAATCCGTCCCCTCCGTCAGGGAAAATCACTAGAGGTTTAGCATCAGACCTGACAGTCCCTGTTCCCAGCCCCTAACCCCAATCCAGCCTCTCACCAAATCCAGGTGATCTTGCTTTTAAACCCTTCTGACTCTGTCACCTCTCCAGGCCCATTGCCACTTCCATAGTCTGGGCCTCATCGTTCAGTGTAGATGCACTAAATGATGACAATGGCCTCCTGACTGGGCTCTCTCATCGCCGTCTTGCTCCCTCTAATTCACCCTCCAGAGTGGTCTTCCAGAAATACAAATCTTCAGGCTTAAATGAAACCCAGACTCCTTAACTTGGCACTAAAGCTCTGTGCAGTGGGCACCAGGACTCCTCCGGAAGCTATCTTTAAACTAAAACCCTATTGGATGTTCCCATAATCTATAGCTTTTGATGGCTTCACATGTGTGGCCCCCTGCTCTGGGTCAATTTCAGGCTGTCCCCTTGGAAAGGTCCTTCTCATTCCTTTCAGCACCATCATGGGAAGCTATCTTAGTTTGGGTTCCATCAAAAGCGAAGGACTTGGGTAGTTTATTTAGGAGGTGGCCCCAGGCATCAGGAGTAAGGGAGTGAGGGGAGTGAGAAAAGGAAGGAAGAAAAGCCAGCATCAGGGTGTGTCGTAGCAGTCTGCATTGTGGGCGCCAGGGGCTGCGTTCCACCAGCCCCTCACGAAGCATGCAGCAGGCCTCCCAGCATTGTCCACCTGCACAATGTTGATCTACTGACTCCCACCCTTTTTGGGCAAGGGCCCTTGGGCTTCTGGGCTGCACTGCCTGCCCAAGTGAACACCTGCGGTGCTGGAGAATACTAAGACGGTTGCAGAAACTCACGGTGCCAGCTTGGGGAAGGACATTCGCTTGGGCAGGGAATCGGAGCCTGCAAGAAACTGTCCTCTGAAGCAGTTACTGAAATCAGACGTGAGCCGAGGGGTGTGACAGGGGCTTCTCAGGTGGCTACACAGAAACATTCTTTAATCAGTGAGTGCATGTGGATTGTTGGAGCTCAGCTCTATATGAGGTGCCCGAGTTGCTGAAGAGAAGGCTGTGCTTAGAATGTGCTTGTGGAGCTACAAAATAAGCACGGGCTTTGCTCTCGGACTTCACGGGTTCAAACCCCCCATTCTATTGATGCCTGCGGTGAGAACTTGAGCAGGTTGTATTGCTCTTGAGCACAGTATCTTCCACTGTAAAATCTGGATAACAATTTTGACCATACCAGGCGTTTATGAGAATCAAATGTTACCTCCAGAAATGGATGCATATGGCAGAGTCAGATCCCAAATACCATTAGATGTACGTTTCAGTTATGGCAATCGCTTTCTTCCTCCAAAGCCCCTGCCCCAGACTCTTCCTCACTTCCGTCCCTCAGCCAAGAGCGCCCTTGTCCCCTCCTCCAAGCCTCGCTGAGCCCTGGCCTCCTGTGGGCAGTTGCTCTTTTTGTCCTGTCTTGGCTTTGGTGGCAGCACGCCAGCACCCTCCCTCCTGCCAGCCCCATCCTACAGAGCACAAGCAGCTTTTGCTGAAGATTTGTGGGAACATCAAAGAAAGGGTTGAATGTGGATACCTCACAGCAATAATTTATTTTTTAAATCCCCACTAGTTGATTGTCTCCTTTCCCCCAAGTCCCTCTTCTGACCCCGCCTCCCTGTCTCACGTGAGGGGGAGTTTTGTTTGAGGCCAGCGCCTCCCGTTCTAGTCCCCCACACTCGTTACCCCAGCTCTTTGGATTCTGCACTCTGCCTACCTAAAAGCTCTTTTATTTTTTCTGACACAAGTATCACTTTTTTGTCATTCTCTTCTAATCCCGATTCTGTCCCTCCATTGTGTGTTTACAGTTCTCAATTCCCTGAGCGCCTTAGTGTCATACCTTCCGGGGGGACCCCCCACCCGAGGCTGGCTGCAGTAGACGGCCTGTAAAGTTGACTCGAGATTGCTTGACAGAGACACTTTGGTGCTTGCCCTTGAAGGGTGGTCAGCCTCTGAGAGGCAGAGCTACCCGCAGAGGCATTCCAGGGGAGGGGAAGGGCGTGAGCTGAGAGCGTGCTGAAGTGTGGGACACCGCTAAGGGAGACAGGTGGGGTGGGCCCAGGGGGTGGGGAGCTGCTGCTATCCGGGTCTCAGGGTTTGGGGATGCATTTGCTTGGGCAGGCAGTGGGGTGCCAGGGAAGGGAGAGAGAACCACAGCAGGGCCCTGGGAAGACCATTTAGCTTCAGAATGGGCTGAAGGCAGGAGCCCGGGGAGGGCATGGGGCCGCCGTCCAGGTGAGACGTGAGGGGGTCTGAAGCGAAGGGGTGTGAAGATGGAGAGACAGCAGGAGACATTTAGGAGGAAGAAATGTGGCCCTGATGACTGATTAGGAGGTGTTTTCCCCTTTGAGGTGCCTGCCTCCAAGCCCCTCCTCCTTCTGAAGATGTCACGCTGAAAATTTCCGTGACATCTGTGGTGACATATAAATCCCCCCCACCCCCAATCCCCCCTTTGACAGCTGACGGTCTGGGCGAAAGAGCAAAGGAAAATCTTCCCCCAGCGCAAAGGTTGGGGTGCAGAGATTTCTGGTCCCCAATGCTAATTCATGGAAGTAGGTGATTTTTCATTTGCTTTTTTTTAGCATGGGCAGGCACCGGGAACCCAACCCGGGTCTCTGGCATGGCAGGCGAGAACTCTGCCTGCTGAGCCACCGTGGCCCGCCGTTTTCATTTGCTTTTAATATATCATTTTTTTTAGCACTCATGCATAATATGAGTTAGGTGGAGAAAAATCTGAAAAAACAGTGGTATTGGATCTTACAGGTAAAAGGTGAAAGTTGCATGTGGTAAAATGACCCTGGATAAGTCCCTAAGTGGACGAACCTGGGATATTGGAAATTCAAAAGTCAAAAATTACATTATTTAATTACCTTCTAATTGTAATCTTCTTTTCCCTGGAGCGTCAGAGGCCATGGTCTAGCCGATGTGGAGTGAGAGCGAAGGGTTTGAAGGTCATGGTGGTTACTCTTGTGGGCTATGGGTCCATTATATTGAAAATCAAAAGAAGAGAGTAAAAATCACCTGAATATGCCCTCCCACTCTGACATTTTGGTGAATATCCTCCTTCCAGTCTGTTTTGTTTGTTTGTTTTTAAATACATATTAAGAGCTAGACTAAATGGGGCTGGATTCATGTAATAGTTTTATTTTTCTGGTAATAGTGTCTTTCACACCTATTCTGCCAGCTCTTTTTTCCCATCTTAGATGATGATATCTTGGGCAACTCCCCTAGCTTTTTTTTTTTTCTTATTTCCAGACATTGATGAAGCGTATCATTCTCAGTTATTAAAAAAAGAATCATGCCAAATAAAGGGACATGCCAGTGTTGCATGCCACCTGATGAGACACCTTGAGAAAGTCACAATATCATGTCTGTAGTATTCCTGCCAAGAAGGTATAACTGACAGAGGAAACATCAGATCAACCCAAATTGAAAAACATTCTATAAAATAATTGGCCCGGATTCATCAAAGGTATCAATGTCATAAAAAAGATGATGAAAGTTTGCCAAACCCCTCTGGAGGCTACGCTTTTTTTTTTTAATTGTGCTAAATATATGCAACATAAAATTTCCATTTTAACCACTTTCATGTATGCAGTGCAGTGGTATTAATTACATTCACAATGTTGTGTCACCATCACCACCATTCATTATCAAAATTTTTCCATTACCCCAAAACAAGAATTCTATACTCATTAAGAATTAACCTCCTATTCTTCCCCTAGCTCTACCCTCTGCCCTTGGTAACCTGCAATCTACTTTCTGTCCCTGTGAATTTGTATGTTCTACTTATTTCATATAAATGAGATCATGCAATATTTGTACCTTTGTGTCTAGCTTATTTCACTCTACATAATGTCTTCACTTTCATCCATGTTGTAGCAGGTGTCAGAATTTTATTCCTTTTTATGGTTGAATAATATTCCAGTGTGTGCATATGCCACATTTTGTTTATTCATTCATTGGTTAATGCACACTTGGGTTGTTTCCACCTTTTGGTTATTATGAATACTGCTATGAACATTCAAAAAAATATTTATTTGAGTCCTTGCTATCAGTTTTTTGAAGGATATATCCTAGAAGTGGGATTGCTGGATCATATGTTAATTCTATGCTTAACACTTTTTTTTTGCTTTAAAACAAGTTTTTTTATTTCTCATGAATCTACAATTTGGCCAGGACTCAGCAGGGATGGCTCATCTTTATCCTATGCCACTTCATCTGCAGTGGTTCAACTCGCAGTTGAAGAGTCCACTTCCGTGTTGGCTCAGTTACATGGCTGGCAAGTTGGCTCTGGCTATTAGATGGGAGCTCTGCCAGGCCCTGGGCCAGGGGCTTCCGTCCCTCTTCACCTGGGCCTCTCCACAGGCACCCTGCAAACCCTGGTCCACACGCAGGCCAGTGGGCAGAGGGACAAGATCACATTGTCCATAGAATAAGTGGGATAGAAGACATTGTTTGTAGCCATTTCTGGAAAATGCAATTCTACAACATTAACAAATCGTAACGAATAAAAAAGAAAGAATGAGTTAAATAACTACCAAAACATAAGCCATACTTTTGAGAGCCTCTTCATAATTCCATCTAAAACATCTCTAAATATATACTCTTCTTGGCTTCTGACATTATATTTCTTAATTTTTCATCATATTTCATCCTGACCAATTGTATTGTTCTTCCTTTTCTTGCTGACTGATGAGCATAGCCCTTTTCTAGGCAGTTAACTTCATTTTCTAATTCATCAGTATAGATTTTCTTCAAGACATCTCTCTGCTGTTTCAGCCTTTCCCCTGTGTCCTTGTATATGGCAGCAGAAATGGTTGTTCCGCACCGTTTTCTCTATCAGCTACACCAGCTCCTGCACTTGACTTTCCTTCTTAGTGCCCTTTGCTCTGTTGCTGAAGACACAGCTGAAGTCACCGTACTCCTTGAGTATGTTTCTTTGGCTCATATCTACATCTTTTATAAAGTCATTTAAGACTCCTGTCCTTCATCTCTCCTTTGCAAGTGATAAGATGATCATGTGCTTCGTGGTTGATCTTCCAAAGACAACCTTTATCAATGAAACGGTTTTAATATATAAGTTCCTTTATGTAGTGGCCCAGCTGCCCAACCATGACAATGGTGTGAGGTCCTGGAGCAGGAAAAGCAGATGCACTGGCTGATTTCTGTATAGGTGGTTTCCCGGCTTTCGTTGGTATCAAAGAGCCATGGGGTGCCAACAGCAAGGTCTTTGCCATTCCATTCCTCAATTGTTTTTAAACACTTCTTGGTAACAGCTTGGGCAGCAATTGCAGAGACAAATTTTTTTTTCCCCAAGGATGGTGTTTTCCTGTTGCACTTCTCCACTTTCAGTTTACCCTACCAGAACAATCCTTAGTGTTATCCTAACAGCTATATTCACGTCAGGAAGCTCTGGCGCTTAGACACCCATGAGACCTTCTTTTGAAGTTGATGAGTTCTCAGATTTTCTCCAATGAAGCTGATTAAGCTGCTGCTTTTGCTTTAACTGTTATGTTTAACTTTTTGAGGAACTGCCAAACTGTTTTTCACAGTGGCTGCACCGTTTGACATTCCCATCAACAATACATGAGGGTTCAAATTTCTCTGTACCCTTGTCAACACTTGTAATTTCCTGTTGTTATTTTAATAATAGCCATTCTAGTGGGTGTATCTCATTGTGGTATTAATTTGCATTCCCTATGTGTACTGGCCATGGAGGCTATTCTTATGCAAGCTTTAGCTAGATATTGCTAATTACCACGGTTTGCCAAATCCTAACCAAAACCATTCCTGCCAACCTTAAAGAACACGTAGGTCTCTGTCTGAGATTCTACAAAGGTTCCATGCACTGTGATTACTTTCCAGAAAACTACAACCTCCATATGGGCTCCTAGGCCAGGAAAGTCCTGAAACTTAGAGGGCCCAGCCTCTCCAAAACATCAACTAGTTCCATCTCCTTGCTCATATTATTGACAGCCCCTTCCAATATGAAAAAGTTAGAATGGGCATAGCTCAAATACCCTTAAAGACTGGGAGAAAGATCAAAAGAGAAGGTGGAATTATACAGAAAAGATAGGATTTAGCAAGTGAGTATGATTGTTGCATATACAGAAAAGATAGGATTTAACAAATGAGTATGATTGTTGCATCATTATATTGATATTTCTATTAGAGTCCAGTGTCTTAGAGCAGCTAGAAGTAAAAACCTAAAACTGTGGAATTGTAACCCATACCAAAAAAACATTAAATAATAGGGGGAGAGAAAGGGTAAAAATTGGGTAGATTGAAATACTATGGGTTGGGCGGGCCACGGTGGCTCAGCAGGTAAGAATGCTTGCCTGCCATGCCTGAGGACCCGGGTTCGATTCCCGGTGCCTGTCCATGTAAAAAAAAAAAAAAAAGAAAAAGAAATACTATGGGTCAATGAGAGGGAGGGATGAGGGTATAGGATGTTTGAGTTCTTTTTTTTTTCTTTTAATTTCTTTTTCTAGAGTGAAGCAAATGTTCTAAAAATGATCCTGGTGAAGAATACACAACTGTGTGATCATATTATGAGTAACTGATTGTATAATATGGTTGAATTGTATGTGTGTGATTATTTCTCAATAAAAATATTTTTTAAAAAACTTCTTCTCCTTTGATCCATGTCCTAATCTTTTTTTAAAAAAGACACTTTTATTATGAAATATAACATACATACAAAAAGCAATAAATTTCAAAGTATACTGCTACAAGTAGTCATAGAACAGATTTCAGAGCTTGGTATGGGTCACAGTTCCACAGTTTTAGATTTTTCCTTCCAGCTGCTCCAAGACAGTGGAGACTAAAAGAAATATCAATATAATGATTCAGCATCATACTCATTTGTTAAATCCTATCTTCTCTGTTCAAATTCCTCCTCCTCCTTTGATCCTTCTCCCAGTCTTTAGGGGTATTTGGGCTATGCCCATTCTAACTTTTTCATGTTGGAAAGGGGTGTCGGTGACATGAGATAGGGGGATGGAACTAGTTGATGTTCTTGGAGAGCCTGGCCCCTCTGGGTTTCAGGACTTACCTGGCCTAGGAACCATCTGGAGGTTGTAGATTTCTAGAAAGTAATCGTAGTACCTGGAACCTTTTCTAGAATTTCAGCTAAAGCCCTAGGTGTTCTTTACAGTTAACAGGAATGGTTTTGGTTGGGGTTTGACAAACTGTGGTAATTAGCAATATGTAGTTAAAGCTTGCATAAGAGCAGCCTCCAGAATAGCCTCTCGACTCTATTTGAACTCTCTTAGCCACTGATACCTCATTTTGTTAGATTCCTTTTCCCCCTTTTGTTTAGGAAGGTATTATCGATCCCATGAAGCCAGGGCCAGGTTCATCCCTGGGAGTCATGTCCCATATTGCCAGGGAGACATTCACCCCTGGATGTCCTGTTCACTGGGGTGAATTTATGATGAGCTGATGAAGAGGCTGCAGAGCCCCTTGCTTACCGTCCCTTTCCAAATACTTGGGTGGGAGTTAGCAATTTTGTAATCTTTTTGTTTTAGGAGCCCCTTAAATCATATAAGCTCCACAAAAACTGGATGTGCCCTTGGCTATGACAAACATCCGCACACTCACTTTTTGGGAGCTGCATCTTTATTTCTTTAGGATAAACTCCTAGAAATAGAATTGCTGGGTTAAAGCTGATGCATATTTTCAAGATTCTTGGAAGAGAATCTTCCAAAGATTCTGCTGGAATCGCCAAAGAGTCACAGGAAAGGGTGACTAATTCTCACCCGACCTTGCCCTGAATGAGAACACCCAAGCCCGGGCTGGTTTCTATGGGGTTTCTGCTTCCCCGTTAATGTGATTCAGTTGAAGCTACATTTGCACATACTTCCAAAAGCAGCATCCTTGACCTGAGACCCACTGGGTCTGGTGGATAGAATTCTTGATGTCTGTGAATTTGGATGGGAAAAGAAAACTGCTTCTTTATTTCCATCAGTAACCTCTATTTGAAATATAGTAGTTCTTTCCATCTTGAATGTCAGCAGCAAATCCCTGTAGTGTGAGCGATGCCCATGACTTTAACAGGACCTGTCACCAACATAAATCACAGATGTTTTGTGCTATGTTATAGTTGTTGCAGATCCCTCAGGATACCATGCCTGCTCATTACTGCTTCGAAATTATAGTAGTTGTCAGGCCTGCCACCAGGCCTTGCTGTTCAATGTTATCAAAATTATCATGTATTACTAAATCACAATTTATTTTTTAATATCTTGATAACTGTATTTACTACATTTGATTTCCTTTGTAATTGTGTGTATTTTTCATTAGATGGATTTAAAAATCATTTTTCTGAGAAGGGGTCTGTAGACTTTACCAGATGTGGCTTGAAAAAGTCAAATCTCTCACTGTGAGGACTTAACCAATACATCCTTAAAACCCGTGCATGGCACAGAAGACAGGGAATTTAATAGCTATGAACCTGCTGGGCCCTGTGTCAGGTGCTGAGACTACAGAGGGGACAGGATGGCCCCTGCCTTTGAGGGGCTCACAGATGTGCTTTCATGGCTCCAGCAAGAGTGGTCCTGGGAGGTGAGGGCCTAGGTTCTCAGATTTTCAAAAAGTTATAAGAGAAATTAGAAACCCAGATTTTTATATGAATGCTTCCAATTTATAAATGTTGGCAACTAATCCCAATTTTTATAAACCACTGTGTGGGCCAAAAAAAGCAAGGCTGAAAGCTAAATCTGGCCCACAGGCCACCAGTTTTCAACTTTTCTCTAGTGGAGAACATAATTACATTTAGGGTGGACTTCGTTCTGTGGAGGAAAGCAGCAGGGATTCTGAGCCACCCAGTACTCCTCTAACCTGCTCCTGTGAACCAGAGAGGCAGAGGATTGGAGCCTTGGTCTGGGACAGAGGGGACAGGAGAAGGAGCTCTGCCGTGGGCAGTGGAGGTCCCTGCAACGTGGCTGCAGGCCGGGGTGGGGGGGCATGGCTGGGGGCAGATGCTCTGGGGGTAAGGGTACCAGGGAAGTTGTGGGAACAGCCAGGGGATGAAATGATTGTAGACCTAGAAAACCCAAGAGCCTTTAGTGAAGAAACAAAAACAAATGTAAAAATAAAAGTAATAACAACAACAGAGCCATTTGAATAAGAAAAGTTGATACGCTTATTGTATATGAAAAATATAAAAAAGCAATCTCCTTTCTCTATTTTGACAATACATGTATAAAATGGAAATATGAAAAATATTCCATCTATGATATTGACAAGAACTGCAAAATATTTAGGAATAAAAAAGCTATACAAGCTTGTGGAAGGATCAGCACAAGAAGTGAACACACAGAAAGCTGTACTATGCTCTCGAATAGGAAGACAAAGTTAAATCTCCCCAAACCAGTTCCAGATAGAGTGCAATGATCTTAATGCTTTTGTGGGAAAATAAATGGAAGAATCATGTGGAAGCATAAATGCCAAAAAATAGCCCCCCAAATACGGGGAATAGTAACAGAGAGGGAGGCCTTGCTTTACAGGCATCAGAACAAACTCTAAAGCCAATTAGTAAGGTATTGGTAGAGAAACAGAGAAGTACATCAGTGAGACAGAATAAGAAATGCCCCTCCCCCAGGGAATACAGCCATGTTAACAAGGACGCTTTTCGTGGTGTGTTTATAGTTGCAAGAAAAAGATAACAAAGCAAATGGCCCTCAATAGGAAAACGGCTGAATAAGTTAAGAGTAGTCACATTGTGGAATATTATGCACTGTTGAAAATGAATCAGAGCTATATTGGCTTATTTGGGAGAATTTCCTTGAGACAGTATTGAAGTTAAAAAGCAAGAGGTAGAAAAAATATATATAGTATGATCACGTTTTTACAAAGCAATGCTTAAAAAATCCTAAAACATGCCTACACATATTTAGATATGTCTGTCAATAGTTACCTGATTTTGGAGAAAATATACAAAAACTTAGATGTGAGAATGTCCACGGAGGTTACCTGGGGTGAGTGAGAGGTGGTGTAGGAGGGGAGTAGGGGGCCAAGCCCATTCACAGCCAAAAAAATGAAAAAGCAGGGGCCGTTACCCCACTGCTCAGCCAGCCCCTCCCTCACCACAGTAGGGACCCCACCCCTCGGCCAGCCCTCCCCCCACCTAGATGTGTGATCTATTTTCTTCCATGCTCCTGAGAGCCAGGCGGCAGAGGCACGGAGGGGATGCAGAGCTGACAGTGCAGCTCCCTCTCCCCAGGCATCTTGGCAAACCCATAGGAGAGGGGGAAGAGGCTATAAGGAGCATGAATTCACACTCTATCTCCTCTTGAAGCCTCGGTCTCAGCTTATAGGTCAGAGGACTTCTCTAATCCCCCCACCTCAATTCCGTCTCCTTGTTACTTCCTCTCATAGCATTCATCCCAATTTCCATCATGTCTCTATTCTGGTGCACATGTGAGTGTGTGTTTGGGAGTGTGTTTGGGTGTGTGTGCATCTGCGTATGTGAATATGTGTGTATATGAGGATGAGGGCATGTGTGAGTGCGCACGTTTGTGCGTGGAATGTGCATGTAAATATGCGTGCGTGCACGCACTCGTGCAGGTGTGCATGCGTGAATGTGTTTGGTGTCTATTCCCCCCAACACACTGTAAGTGCCACAAGGGGAGGGACCCTGCATGTACAGCCCCAGCAAGGCAGGTAGCAGGGGCTTAAGAAATGTTGGTTGAATTAAATCATTTATTCACTCATTCTCTTTCGTCATTGACTCACTCTTTTACCTATTCCTTTATTCATTTCTTCCCTTATTCATTCCAGAAACTTGTGCTGTTGGCCAATGACTTTTCCTTTTATTCGAGCCCCCCACTTTCTGTGGTGGCTTTTTGGGGGGAGATGGGAGTGACGACATGAATGCAGAATTCCAGGAATGTACCCACGACTTGGGAGAGCTGGGTGAGTTGGAACATCTCCAGGGGGGAAGATTCCAGAAGGAGGGAAGGTTATAGCAGAAGGGGGGCTGAAAGACTGGAGGGGGCAAAGTTGAAAGCAATGGGGCGAAGGCTGGGGCATGGCTTAGTCCTCCTCCTTCCCCACCCATGCCTGACATCTTCCCACCGCCAGGCCATTTGCTCTGCCTGGAAGCCTCTCCTCGTCCCCACATGTTGAAATCCTACTCTGCCGGGCAGGGCCAGCGCAGATGTCCTCGAAGTCTCCAGTTAGTCCTCCGGCTGGAAGGACCACTCCCTGCTGCAAACAAACTCCCTGAACACAAAATCTGGACCTCCCTCACGGCGCTGACCACTTCCTGCCCGGGCGGTGGAGCGGCCTCTCTCCTCCCAATAAGCACAGGCCACCCTGGCCTAATGAATGAACAGCCCTGTGAGTTCGGGGGTAGGGAGGCAGTGATTATAACCCCATTTTATGGATGGGGAAATGGAGGCACAGACAAGTGGCGTGACTTGTTCTTGCTCCTTTCAGCAAAGCAGTAGCCGAGCTGAGACTCGGCTTGTGCTTCTAGCCCCAGAGTGAAGGCTCTTTCCAGGGCAGCTTGGTGGGAGGTGGGGGGAGGGTGGGGGAGGGTGGGGGAGGGTAGGGGAGGGTGGGAGCTGGGTCCTGAGAACCAGCAGACCAAAGAGGTTTGGAGTTCTGATGGCCAAGTTCAGGGAAAGCACAGCTGGGGAGGAGCCAAGATATTTATTATGCTTGGTCTCCAGCTCCAAACAGAGCTGATGGATGGAGCCGCTCCAGTTCCTATAAACAGCTCGGGCTGACTCTCTCCCCTCCACCCCTCTAGGCTCTCAGCCACCACAGCCCCAGCAGTTTCCAGTGAGTGATATGGGGGTGGGGGGAGATGGCCAAGGGAGGGAAAGGAGAAGGATGGGGAGGAGGAAGGCAGACAGATGGGAGCAGAGAGAAAGATAAGGAGACTGGAGAGAAATGGAGGGTGGTAAGAGAGGCTTTTTCCTTTGCCTCACGGCTGGCCACTGCCTGCCCCTGGGAAGCCCATGCTCTACACCCCCAGCTCCCCCAGGGTCCCTGGGCCTATCTGAGAAGCCCCTTCACCGCATTCTCTATCGGAGGGCTGGCCTTCACCCCGACAACTCTGTAAGCCCTGGAGGGTAGGGGCTATTCAGTTAGGAATTTTTTCTGAGCTCACCATCTGTGTTGGCTCACAGGCCTGAGGGACACACACCCAGAGGACTCGAGGTAGGTCCTCCCTCCAGGAGCTCCTGGCCTGGGGGGCAGATCAGGCAGCCAGGGCCACGGAGGAGGGAAATCTGGGCAGTCTCCCCAGAGGAGGTGATGTGAGCAAGAGTTGTAGAAGGAGCTTGTCAGGTGCATCAAGGTGGGTCCGAGGAGGGATGAGGTGCTTCTGGCAGGCGGGGTGGGAGAAAGCCCGGGGTGTGGGGGATGAGGAGGTGGGTCACCCAGGAGGCAGTGCCGCCCAATGGGTATAACGGCCAGCTCTGGAGTGAAGCAAACCTGGGTTCACATCTCAGCTCTGGCACCACTTTCAGCTGGGCAACATCAACCTGAATGTCAGTTTCTCTAAAGCAAAGTTAATGGTAGGTATCTCTTTAGAAAGTTGTTGAAATCAAGCCCAGTAATGTACACTAAGTGTGAGTGCAGGGTGAACACATCAGCGCTCAGTAACTGCCAGCTCTGAGCAGTGTGGGAGGCAGGGGAGACGGGGCTGGAGAGAGACCAGAGGGATAGAAATAGAGAGACAGACATGGCTGGAGGGAGAGAGAGACACACAGGGCTGGAGGGCAGCAGGGACCTGACCAGGCAAGGCCTTTTAAGCTGCCTAAAGGAAAGGGACACAGAGAACAGACAGCAGATCCCACATCCCAGGGGAAGTGGCCAGCACAGGGAGAGCTAAAAGAAGGGCGCAGCTGGAGGTCACAAGCACTGCTGCCCTCCCCACTGGCCTAAGCTGCATTCCTGGCTCCTGCTGGGTCCTGCTCCGTGGAACACCATAACAGTTCACAGAATTGGACGAGCCAGGTGTCCTGGCACCTCAGGCTGTCTGTGACACCTCTCCTCTCTCTGAGACTTGCTGAGAGCTCAGAAAGCCGGATGCTCTGATGACCCAGTTGGCGGCTGTGTCCACCGTTGGCTAAAAACAGGAATTTCTGCCTCATCAGGGGTCGTGGTCAGGGAAGCAAACTCCACTGTTTGCCAGGAAAAGGGGTCAGGAGTCTGGGGGGCTCCCAGCTGGATCGGAGGCCCACAGGACCCCGAGCTGAGCTCAGCCCCTGCTATGGCCCTGCCTTTAGGCCTTCATGCGCACCCACTGTGTGCCAGGGGTTTGAGCCAGGTGCTCTCCCACCTCCCATCCCACCCCATAGGTAGGCATTTTAAATTTTCCTTTGGAGAGTAAGTGCTGGGAGTGGAAACTGGGAAGGGAGAGATCCCCGACAGAGAACACGCTGGGGTGGAGCAGCTCCAGGAGGCAGAGGCTGCCAGTGTTTGCTTGGGCCCAGGCAGCTGCTGGGCCTGAGGCGGAGGGGGCATCACCCAGCCGGAGCTTGGGGGAAGGTAGGTTGGGGAAAAGACGTTGGCAGCTGTGAAGGCTGCAGGGTCTGGGGGTCAGGCAGCTTTGAGGGGGCGCAGGGCCACTTGAGGACAGGCACCTGGGTGGGGCGGACCATCCCTGCCCCTCTCCTGCCCCCGCGGTGCACATCCCTTCACCCCCACAGCTACCGCAGGTGAGGCGGCCCCTGTCCCCTCCCCCAGGCTCCCCACCCTCCCACTTCCATCGGGAACCAGGAGGCCTCGTCTTCCAACTTCCAACCTGGGCCAGCTGCTCGCTGTAAATTCTCCGGCCGCTGGGGCACTGCTAACCCTCTCCCTGGCAAGGCAAGGTTTCGGGTTGAAAGGTTTGGACACCGAGGAGGGGCTGTCTGGGAGCCATGGGTGGCTACAGCCACACGTGCCACAGCATCCCTGAGGGGACGCATACTGAATGCAAACAGAAGGCCTAGGACGGGAGTGCCGTGGATCCTCATTTAGAGGTGGGGAGCCTGAAAAGGAGTGGCCTGAGAGGAAGGAGAAAACGAGGTGTGTCTGCATCCTGGATGCCAGGGGGGTATGCAGCAAGGAGGGCGCGGGTGCTGGGGTCCCCCTCCGGGAGGTCAAGGGTGAAGGAGGTGCGCTCTGATTCACACTCTGGGCTTGGCGGGAGGCAGTCTGGAGATGGAGGGAAAGGACAGGAAACTAGCATGGAATTTATGAAGAGTAGAAGGAATGGTGGTTTAAGGGTCTATTTACTATTTTTAAGATGAACAAGACTTGAGTACAACTGGAGTCTGAGCAGAAGAAATGAGCAGAGAGGGAGAGACTGAAGTCAGAGGAAGGGGAGAAAGGGAATGAGAATGAATGGGGCGGGGGTCCCCAGGAGCTGCCCCTGGGGGTCGTGGAGAGGGGAGTGGGCCTGGGAAGGGGAGGGAAAGGATGGGTGAGGAAGGAAGTGAATACGTTCCTGCCTGAAACCCACCATTTTCTCAGTTTGGGGAGGGGAGGGGGAGGTTGTCTGTTGAGTGTGAGGGGACAGAGATGGGGCAGGGTCTTCTTGGTGGCCGCGGCCCCAGGGTACAGGGTGCTGGTGAACTAGAGCCTCGGTTTCCCCCAGGATTTCGGCATGAGTATTTAAAGATGGCCAGGAAAAGAGAGGAGGACAGGGTTCACGTGGATGCAATGATGCGCATTACAGCAAGGAGGAGATTGGCAGGCTGCACTGTTTCTCCAGAATTATTTTTTAATACATTCACGTGGGTTATACGAAGAGCTGGTCCCGGGGCCTGGGCTGGTGGCTCCCGGGAGGCAAGAGCAGCACTGTGTAGTGTTTTCAAAGATGAGGCGTGAAGGCTCAGGCTGGGCGGCCCCCCGGCCTGGGGAAGAGGGTGGGTATGCAGCGAGCATCTGTGATCTGAACCCCTGCCCGGGACGGGGTGGTCCCGGCGACCCCATACACCGTGGCTCTGCCACTGACTTGCCAGTTCAGTTTTCTTTTCTGCAAAATGGGGCAGAGAGAGTGGCGTTTCCATCTTCTCACAGGTTCCTGAGCCCTCATGTGCCAGTCCATGAGCCAAGCACAGTAAGATATCAAAGACCAATAGCACAGGGTGATCCCAGAGCTTCCTTACTCCCTGACAGCCCATGAGTCTATGAGGATGAGGGACAAGGGATTATCTGAGTGGGTTTTTCTACCCATTTTTCTAGGGGAAAGAAAAAAATCCCCGCACCATGAGGACCAAAGAGAGAATTTGGAGCCAGCATTACCTCTTGAAGTGAACAGCTGAAGGAAAAGGAAACCTCTCAGCTCTACCCCCCCCCAACCCCAATCTCCAGTAGGTCTCAATCCCCTTTGCTGTGCAGCTCCCATTTTCTTTCCTAAGCCTCAGTTTCCCAATCTATGCAATGGGAACGTTGGACTCTTAAATACTAGCCTTCATCAGTAAATGGAGAGGGCACAAAGGAATGCGAGAGCACGAGGAGAAAAGGGAGAACACACAAGGGTGCAAAGAAGGAAATGAGGGAAACAGAGGCAGAGAAGGAGGAGAGGCCCCAGGCAGCCTATCTTCTCTTACTGAGAAGAGGGAGAGCGGAGGGCGAGGAGCAGAGTCTAAGTGGCACAGGATGCTCCCAGGCCCTGCTCCGACGATGTGGGGCCCACTTCCTGTCCACCCAGCAGACTGCGGGCCCTGCAGAGGGAAAGCCCAGGCTCTGGAGTCAAAAGGAAGTGGCTGTGAATCTCAGCAATGTCATTCCTTAGCTGTGGGACCCTGGATGGAAACTTTTGGAGCCTCGGTTTGCTTTTTTTTTTTTGTAAAATGGGGATAAAAGAAAAATCCAAGAGGGGTGGCTAAAGAAGCAGACACAAGGAAGGCCTGGGTTTGTATCTTCAGCTGCCACGCCTAGTGCAAAACAGAACCAGGTAGCTAAGGTCTCAACTCCTGGCACAACAGCTGGCAGGGGTGGGAGCGTGGGGTGGGGCGCAGGGTGTAGAAGGGGCTTGAGCAGGGAGTAGGGATGGGGCAGTATGTGTTGCAACACGGGAGTGCCAGATAGGGAAAGAGCCCATCCAGAGCAGGAAATGGAATGGTCCTGCCTGGGGCTGGAGCCGAGGGTGACAACCCTTTAACCAGACCCTGCTGGGGATGCCGCAGCCCCGTCAAATGGCACCAGATCCAAGACATACTCCTGTGGCTCTTCCGGTCACAAGCTCTTCATTTTCCAGAGGCTGAAAATCATTATCAGATGTGACAAATAGTCTGCTTGGAAATGTCTCAGACAAATCCTCTCGGTATTGTCCCTTCTTTACCCTGGCAAGGCCAGGGCAGGACTGTCCAGGCTGAGCCAGCTAGAGCTGCAGAGCTTTTGAGCTCCTTCTCCCCTGGGGGCCCCAAAGCCCTGGGCTCCCACCCCTCGAGCCCCTGATCACACTGTGCAGTCACTGAACAGCTCTGCTACCACTTCCCCCACTAGACTGGGAGATGCTGAGGGGCTGGGAGATACACTCAGCGCCTAGGGCTTGGTACAAAGCAGACGCTTGGCAAAGACTAGTTGATCAGATGGGTGAATGTTATTCTCTGCCACGCCCAAACTGTCCAACTTCTGGCTTCCATAGCTGGAGCGCATCTGTAGCCTGGGAAGTGGGTCATCTAGCAGATACAGCAGGATTCGGGGAAAGGAGGTCTGGGCTGGGATTTCGAGGGCAGGGATCAGCCCCCTTGCTTGCTGTGTGACCTTGGGTCAGTCCCCACCCTTCTCTGTGCCTCCAGCTCCCCCACTGATCTGGAAGGCCCTCCAGCTGGGCCGTTCTGCAGCCCCCTGTCTTCCCTAGGCTTTGTACTGTTGGTTAAACTTCTGCCGGCGGACAAAGCAGCAGGTGGCCAGTGTGGTGAGGAGGACTGCTGAGACCAGTGCGAAGGTGAGGATGATGATGAGGTTGACGTTCTTGAGTCCCCCCTTTTCACAATCCTCAGGCCGCACGTGGCTCAGGAACACCTCCTCCTGGGAGCCAAAGCGGCAGATCAGGTCCTGGGTGGCGTCCACGTCCACACGGCCCTGGTGCAGCTGGGCCGCCAGCCAGCCATTGCCACAGCAGCTCAGTGGGTTCCCCTGCAGGTAGAGGCGCCGGAGGCTGGTCTCCAGGCCGCCCATGGCACTGCCTGGCAGGAGGCTGAAGCTGTTGTTCCTCAGGTCGAGCACCTCCAGGGACACGGCCTGGGTCCAGGCAGGCAGGCGGCTGAGGCGGTTCTCAGCCAGGTTGAGCCGCTTAAGGCAGCTGAAGCAGGGGAGGTCCACCTGCAAGGTGGTCAGCCCATTGCCCTGCAGCTCCAGGACCTCCAAGGTGGCCTCCAGGCCTGCCAAGGCCCCCGTGGCCACCTCTAGCCCAGGGTTGGCCGAGAGGTCCAGCTCGGTAAGTGGGGTGTGGAGGAAGGCACCTGTCCTGAGCTTCTCCATCTCATTGTCCACCAGTTTCAGGATGCGGAGGGAGGCGATGCCAGAGAAAGCCACACAGCCCGAGGGTGCGGGCTCGCCTGGCCCCCCGCAGGGACTGACCTGGTTTCCCTGCAGGTTGAGCCTCTGCAGGCTGGCCAGGCTGGCAAAGGTGGATGGGGGCAGCTCCCGCAAGGCATTTCCTTGTAGGAGCAGCGTCCTCAGGGCCCTCAGGACTCGGGCGCCCAGCTCCAGCGCCTCCAGCCCATTGTGGCTTAAGTCCAAGAGCAGCAGGCAGGGCAGGGAACCCCCTCGCCGGGCCTCGAAGGTCCGCAAGCAGTTTCGACTGAGGTTCAGGAAGCGCAGGGAGGTCATGTGCTCAAGAAAGCCCTCAGGGATGAGCTCAATATCATTGTAGCTCAAATCTAGATTCAGGAGCTGGGAGAGGGGATGGGTGCTGGCGTTGGGGTTGGAGAGGGGCAAGGCTGACCAGCCCTCGGAAGGCGCGTGGATGCCCTCACTGCCCTGGGGCGGCCCCGTGGGGAGCCGGATGAGGTTGTTGGACACATTCAGGAAGGTGAGCCTGGGGAGCGCCGCCAGGTCGGGGAAATGGAGCAGTTTGTTCTCCCTCAGGTCGAGCCAGGTGAGCTGGTACTTGGCCTGGGGCTCTGGCGCCGTCTGAAAAGCCTCGATGCTATTGCAGCTCAGATCGAGCACCCGCAGCTGCTGGAGGCTGAAGTCGGAGATGCAGGTGAGGGAATTCCTGGAGAGATTGAGGTGGGCCAGGCGGGGCAGGGCCTCGAACGCGCCCTCCTCGATGTCCATCAGCACGTTGCTGTGGAGGTCGAGCCGTTCGAGCGCGGGCACAGCCCTGAAGGTGTGGCGGCCGAGGCGCGTTAGGCTGTTCTCCGCCAGCGAGAGCGCGCGCAGGGCGGGCGCCTCCCCCAGCAGCTGCTCCACCAGGCCGCTGTACAGGCTGTTCCCGGACAGGTCCAGGGAGGTCACGTGAGGCAGGGGGCCCAGACCACCCACGCTCAGGGCGGGGCCCGCCGCCAGGTGGTTGTGGGCCAGGTTGAGGTGCTCCAGGTGAGGCAGGGCCTGGAAGACACCTGGCTGGAGGAAGCTGATCTCGTTGTGGCTCAGGTCCAGGTGGTGAAGCGCTGTGTAGAAACCCAGCGGCGATGCCAGGATGCTCTCCAGATGATTTCCAGACAGGTCAAGGGCTTCAATGTCCAGTGGGAGCACAGAGGGGACCTGGAGCAGGCCCAGGCCCTGGCACAAAATCTCCTTGTCCACCTGGAAAGGAACAAGGTGTGGGGTGAGAGTGAAGCTGATTATTAGTAAGTGCCAGCTGGGGTGGAACCAGACGCACCTCCCCAGGCTTGGTTGGGCTTCTCTATGCTCCCTGGATTCTCCACTTTCCTCCACCTCAGCCTTAGCACCCCATGTCTGAATGAACCCCATCCTGCTCCCGCCCCTGTCGTTGGCACCCAGCACAGTGCTGGGCATAAGGGAAGGACTCAATGAAAGTTTAATGGATATATGGACAGAGTGATAATCGGCAGATATGGGGACAAATGAGTGAACCTAAAACCCCTATACTGATTACTATTCCCTTTCACAGGAAACCGAGGTTCGGAGAGGACCCATGTGTCATCCAGAGCGACTCAGGGCCGGCCAGCAACAGGGCCACACTGGGAGCTGGGCCTCCTGACTCCACGTCCTGGGTTTCTTCTCTGGACCCAGGCAGTTAAATGCACCTGGTGGGTGTTCAATGGGAAACCCCTCTGGGAAATGTTTCCAAAAGGGAAAAATACAATTTGCATTCCTGTTATCAGTTTTTATTTTAGCCTCCCAGTCTCAGATCTCTTTGAAGCCCTGGTTCTGTGGGGCAGAGCTCCTGGCCCCAGCGCCTGCCTGCCCCGCTGGTGCTCCTCAGATGTGACCAGCTCTGTGGAGCTGTTACCCACCCCCACCCCCTGTCGGTGACCCTCTTCAGCACTGGTGGAGGGCTGGGGGGTGGGGTGGTAGGGGTCGGGGGAAGAGCCGGCCACGGTCCCAGCCTACGTTCCTCAGTGACAAGACAATGATTTTGCGGTGTGACCTCCAACAAGACACATTACTACTCTGGTTTCTTATCCAGAAAGTAACTCAGTATCCTCTAGCCCCCACTTAGCCTTATACATTTTATTTAGAACATCCAGGCCTGTGGTCTCTTTGGATCATCACAACAACCTGCCCATTAGATGTGACCATCCCTATTGACAGAGCCGGGGCTCAGAGAGTGCAAAGAAGGCTCCATGATCACCCAGCTGGTGAGGAAAGGAGTCGAGATTTGAACCCAGGTCTTTAATAACCAAAGGCTCGACATCTGTCCCCCCTCCACCAGTAACTTCTAGAGCCAGCAAATGCCTCTTGTCTCTTCCAAGTCACTAGGAACCCAGGCCTTTCCCAGGACTGACTACTGCAGTCACCCAGCTCACGTCCCCTCCTGACCCCAGCCTCTCTGTCTCCACTCGCCCCTTCTGGCCCATCCACCTCACCACATGCCATGGTAATTGCTCAAAACCTCCACTCTGTTTTGTGCCTTTTTTCAAACCCCTTCAGGGTAAAGTCAGAACTCTCAGCAGGGCACTCCAGGCTGCTGTAGACCCTGCCGACCTGCCCCCTCACCTCCCACCCCACCGCACACGCAGGACCACACCTGACCAGTGGCCACCACCCCCTCCCACACCCCCTCGGGGCCTCCTCCTCCCTGCTCCCTGCGGTGGCTGGGCCAGCTGCATGGTGAGCCCTGCACATTGGGCTCCAGGGTCCCTCCCACTAGGGAGCCTACCCTGCTGGCCAAGCAGGCTGAGGCCTCGTCTAGGCTCTCACTGCCCCAGGCTTCCTTGCTCACAGCTTTTCCAACCTAAACTGTGATTGTTTATCTGTGGACCCTGCTCCCCAACTAGACGGTGAGCTCAGAGCAAACGGACTGGTTTGATTGATGTGTAGGCATTGGACCTGGCTCCTAGGAGGTGATCAGTAAATTTTTTAATGAATAAAAGTCACAGAGATCATCAGTTTAGTAAGGGTCTGAGGCACTGAATCAATCTCCTCTCTGAGAGAGGACAAAAGAGATTATATATATATTTGGCTGGAGCCAAAAGAATACAGACCACCCACTTTTCAGATGGGGAGACTGAGGCCTGAAGATGGCAGTGATTTGGCAGTAATTTGCCCAAAACAGTCTTGGTGCTCCAGCAATCCAATCCCTCCCTAGAGTCCCAGGTGAGTAGCGAGGAGAAAGGGAACTACCCTCCCTCAGCCATCTGATGGCTCTTTCTGCTCAATGCAGCACAGCAACCTGTCCGGCCACCTCAGGGGGTGGCAGCTTCATGGAAGCCTTGCGAGACCCAGCATTCCCCTGCAATTGGGCACCTAAGAAAACTAGACACCCACCCTGGCCGCCTGGCCTTTCCTGCCTGGCTCCTAGTCCCTCCCTCCCCATCCTCAGCTCTCTGGACCATCCTAACTTAAAGAAGAAACAACAAACACGATGATGGCCATTATCGTGAAGCACCAGCCCCTAGCCAGGCTCTGGGCTCAGTGCCTAGATCCCCTGCCTTGTTTCTTCCACATGATCTACCCATCACACCCCCCTAAGGGAACTGAGCCTCGGGGACGGGCTGTTCCAAGTCAGACGGACTGGAGCTCTGACCTAGAGTCCTTTCGCTATCCATGCAAGTCTAGTTTTAACGACTGGGTCCTCAGCTACCTAGGGGACTCCTTCACCAAAGTAAACAACCACGGCCACCATTTATTGAGCATTTTCTGTGTGTGTGTGGGGGGTGCACTGCCCATGCGCCACACATTACCTCACCTGCAAACCCGTACCCCATTATCTCCTCTGGAAACTCAAAGGCTCCTTGGGGCACTGGCTCCTGATTGTTGATACAGGACTCAAAGCTGGCCAAGTTCAGAGCCTAAGACTTGCTTTTTGCCCACATGCCAGACACCTGTTATCAAGGCCCACAGGACAGGGGGCTGGGTGTACTGGGGATTGGAAAGCCAGGGCAGTCTCAGAACTCCATTTCCAATGCCCCCACCCCTCTCTAAGCTCTGAGACCCCACCACAAACTGACTTCCAGCAGGAGTCTTGCAGGAATCTGCCCTTGGCCAGAGTTCAGAGTCGCACACCCCCGAACACCCGCAAACGGCACACTCTCTCTGGGGTGCCAGCAGGCCACTGCCCACCTTTGCTCTTTCAGAGGGAAGACGAATTGTTAGCCAACTCTGCTTTGCCATCTATGCATAAAAGGGAGCAGGCTAGGAAGAAGCAGTAGAGTTTTGGAGACCTGGGTTCAAATCCAGGCTCGTACTTTCTATCTGAATGATAACCCTAGTGGGTCACATCTTTTCCTCAGCTGAAAAGAGGAGATCTGGGGGTTGCAGGGAGGATAAAATAAGGGAATCCCCTTATCCCAGTGCAGGCATCTGGCAGGCCCTCAGCAAATGACAATTTCTTTTTACTATTTTGAAAATCCTCATAACTCCCATAGGTATTGATCTTCTATGCTAGTTCAGAAAGTGCTTTCCTATCATTTCATTTGCTCAGAATCCAAACCTCATCCAGCTTCCCTAAGCCTGGCTGGGGGACCAAAGCCCATCACCTCTCTGGGCCTTGGGTTCCCCAAGACAGAATGTGGGGTTGCATCTGGTCATGTCTGAGGCCCTCTCTGCCTAGTCATCTGGGTTCTGGGATCTCTAGAGATACCCTGAGGAGTAAGAAGTATACTAGCTATGGCAGGATATTGCAAACGGTAGGGAAGGGCTGTCTGCTGAAGCAGCTGCCCATCCTGTGTCATGAGCTTCGAGTCACAGGCTCAAGAGAGACTGTCTTTTCGCCAGCCTGGGCTCTGGTGTCAACCTTACTGAAAGCCCGTCCTCACAAGCGGATCCCAAGGGTCACAGTTACTTCAGGGCTAGTATCTTTGGCTAGAGGCACAAAAAGGAACAAAAGTGAATCTAACCTGGTCCTTGCCCTCAAGGAGTTCCTGGTCTGTCAGGTGAGACAGACATGGACCAACCATTCCATGTACTTGCATGCTCAGTACTGAGATGGAGGGAAGCTTGGGGACTACAAGAACCCAGAAGGGGGAACACTCAGACCAGGTCAGCCTAGGAGGGATCAGGGGAGGCTTCCTGAAGGAGGCAGTATTTGACTTGGATGGTAATGAGCAAGAGTCATCCTCAGCACAGAAGTGGTAGGACAGCCCAAGACAAGGAGCCCAGTCAGGAAAGGGTATTTTTTTCTAGGAGGAAACCAGTACAGGGGAGACCCTCCCAGGTGGCTGACCCCATATCCCCCTAACCCACCCACACACAGATATTCTACATTGCTCACTTGAGTCCACCACCCTATAGAAGTAGCTTGGGGAATAGAGTTTAATATTGTTTCCATTGTTCCTAGCTGCATGACCTTGGACAAGTCACCTAACCTCTCCAAGCTTCAGTTTCCTCCTTTATAAAATGGGTATAAAGGTACTTACCTGGCAGGGTTGTGGGATAAATAAGGTATTCAAACATTATAGCAGGTGATCATTAAATGCAGGATACTTTCCCTTTTCTCCTCTGACTCCTCTAACTGTTGTGGGGCTGAGCCTGGGGCAAAGGATTGTGGGGTAAGTCACTCTAGGGCAGGCGTCCCCTTAGTCTGCACGGGCAGGGCTGCTTACCATCTTACAGGGCATCTTGTCATGGCGTTGGGAAGTGGCCAACCCAAGAGTCAGCACGGCCAGAAGCAGCAGGATCTGGTGGCTCATGGCTCTGTGCAGGGCGGGAAGGAAAGGGGTACACCATAAGTCCACTGGCCCCCTCCAACTGCCAGCCCCCACCTCTCCCACCCAGACTGTGCCTGCCCTCCAGGAACCCAAGACCACTCCATTTTAAGCAGCTGGGATAAAGGTGTCTGTGGACCGGGCAGGTTGGGGGTGGGACATGTGGTCACAGCCAATTACAAGGGGCCTTGATTCCAGTTCTAGGAGACCAGGTTGCAAAAGTTCCAAGCAATGGGTAATCTGATCAGATTTGGGTTTCCCAAAGACCCCACGTGGTGGAAGACAGTCTGGGGTTGCCCTGGGCCAAGCTTAGGGGTGGGAATGAGCAGAGATGGGGAGCTGGGCATCTGACTCCATTTCTACCCAGGCTACAAGCCAGTCCCCTTATTCCAGCTCCTCAGGTCCCAAACCGAATTCCTCACTCACCCCCCGAGTGGACTTTTATTTTGCTCCTTTTCTTTTGATTTTCTGATTCTTGGCCCTTGCCATTGTTCGAGAGCTGGGCCAGGACCTTGGCAGGAAGCCCCGCCAGGAGGCCTGCCCTGCCCCCAGCACTGTCATTGTGGACTTCCCCAGCAGCCAGCTGCCAGGCCCTGCACTTTCACTGAAGCAGCTGCCAGCTCAGGGGCCAGCCCTTAGCTCTATGGGCAGTCCAGGGTGATAAGGGGTAGGGGAGCCCCAAAGGTCCTTATAAGGGTGGAATCCAAGCACTGCTGGGGACTCACTTATTCTCTTACTCACCCTGAGGACCTGGGCCAAGCACTCGGGGTACACAGATCAATCTATCAACCTCATTCATTCATTCATTCATTCACACACCTTTACCAACTACTTCCTCATGCCTGGCCCTGTGCTGGAAACTGGGGTTACAAGGACATGCAGACATGACCATATACATACAGAGTCTTAAGCAAAGGCACATAAAGCCCTCCAAGTGCACTGGATTCAGAGTCACTCACCCCTGACTGCCCTTTCTGCTTCCTCTACTTATCTTCTGTGTGACCTTGTGCAAGTCATTTACCTCTCTGTGGCTCAATTTCCTCTTCTGAGATCAATGCCTACTCACCAAGCTTTGTTGAGAATCAAATGAGATACTATTCTATGAAAGTGCACAGAGTTTTTATTATGCACCAGGCACTCCTCTCAACACTTTACACTTATTAACTTATTCAATCCTCACAATAACACAACAGCTTGGTTTCATTATGATCATTCCCATTTTACAGATAGGGAAACTGAGGCTCAGAGAAATTAAGTAACACATCCCAGGTCTCACTGCTAGCAAGTGGCAGGCCCAGGCACTCCGGCCTCCTGGATCTGTGCCCTTAACCTCTACGCTTTATGTTCTCCTTCAAAAGGTGCCCAATAAATGAGCTCTGAATTGTGACTGCACAGCCACAATTTTCTTTTTGTTGAAAGAATCTGAAGGATGCTTTAGAAGAAGCATTTAACGGAACCCACCAGCGCCCTCAGTGATTAATTTGAAACCAAGATGGCTGCTCCGAGGCCCTTTCTTGCTCAAACACCCAAGGGCCACTGTGGTGTCTTTTAAACTTTGGCTCCTGAGTTCTCAAGGCCACACGTGCCCTGCCCCATACAGTTGCTCTACACTCACCTGCACCAAAGATTGGGCTTTCTCACGAGATTCTGTCCTGCTGTTTAAAAAGCAGAACAACACAACTCATTTGAAAGCTAGTGACCTCAGAATTGAAAGCAAGCCCCTCAGAGGGGCCTTCAAAGCCCTCAGGGAGTTGGTTCTGCTCGGCCAGCTATCCTTTCTCCATTCTCGTTTTTCACTACCCCTCCCCACCCCCACTCGGGGCTCTGGTTTTCTTGTATTCCTTCAGTTTACTGAGCACCTCTGCACTGCCCCAAACCTTCACTTCCTCTCCTCTCCTGCTGAATACCTTCTCATCCTTTGGGTCTTGGCTTAGATGTCACTTCCTCCAAGAAGCCTCCCCTGGTCCACCAAGTCTGGGCTATGTTTGGTTCCTCCTCCAGATTCCCACAGTCTCTGAGCTTCCAGGGAACAAGGCACTGAGCATTTCATGATTTGCCCCCCCTTCTATGCAAAGTATCCCCCGGCCAGGAGGCATTCACTCTCCCCTGGGACCCATCTCATGGCACAAGGCAGGCAGAGGGAGGCACTGAGAACTGGCATTAGGAATCTCGGTGACATGGTGACCCAGGTGAGAGCTCTTGTGCTCCTTGATTCCCCTTCACTCCCTGCCACATTCCTTCCCCCTTTCAGTGAGCTCTGTCTGCTTGCCCTGAAAAACAGACCCCTCATCTACTTACCTTCCTCCTCCATCCCTGCCACAGACTGAGGAAACACCCGGACCCTGAGCCTCCACCACTGCCACAGCTTCCCCTGCTTCCACCCAGCCCCCTTACAGTCTGATGTACATTTTCAGAGCAGCCATACAGAGTGATGATTTAAAATCATATACTGGACCATGAATCTCTACTACTTAAAGCCTCTAATGGCTTCCCAGCTCTCTTAAAATAAAACCCAGGCTTTACACAATCTCCTCTCTGACTCCATCTATTCTTTTCCCTTCCCTCACCAAAGTCCAGTCTTCTTGCTGTTCCTCGAACACAGCAAGTTTGTTCCAGCTTCAGAGCCTTCGCCCTTGCTGTTCCCTTGCCTGGAAAGCTCTTCCCCAGATCGTCACATATGCATTGCCTTCCTAGTATTATCTGATAAGCTATCCTTATTACATGAGAACTCTAGTACAGAGGTGCTCACTAAACAGCTACTGAATGGGTGGCAGAAGCTTTGACTGCTGTGGGCTGAGTGATGAGCGGAACATGAGGACGAGGATGGGCCCGGGGTTAGGTTCTGAGCCTGAAGGCAGAAGATGCCCGAAGGGGTCCTTATGTTTCCTGCCAAGCCCCCACCCCACTCCCAAGGTGGGCATCTGTGCCTCCAGAAGGGACTGCCCTGCAGCACATGGGAACTCTGCCCTGGCATCCGACAAGATAGGACCCCTCGGCTCCGGACACCCCTCAGCAGTGCCCAGGACACGTGTGCAGCACTGCAGGGCCACACTCTCTCAAGAGGAAGGGCGGGGGGGCAGTTAGGCCTAGGCTCGCCTCGCAACTCCACAGCAACTGGGTTCCCCTTTGCCACTGGCAACCCATAACTACTGTGACGGTCAGACAGAGAATGACTGTGTCCCACATGGGACAATAACCCTTAGGGCTAGGCAGCCTGGGCAAGGAGAAAAAGAGAGAAAGAGAGAAGAAATGAAGGCAAGGAGAGAGAGGGAGGGAAGAAAAAAAGGACTTGACCTACATCATCTCAATTTTACAACAACCTAATGAGATAACTATAATTCCCATTTTACAGATGAGAAAACTGAGACTCAGTTCCCCCATAGTTACCCAACTTATAACCGTTTCAGAGCCGGGATTTAGCCCAGATCTATATGACCCAGAGGCTGTGTTTCTTCCAGCAGGTGTCGAGCCACCTGCCCCTCTGCAGAGATGTCCCCATTCGCCCAGAACAAAAATGAGGCTCAAAGAGGTGACTTACCCAAAGTCACACAGGCAGTTCGTAGCAGAATCAGGACCAGAATTCAGTCTGTCTGACTCTGAAGCCAATGTTTCCACTCCACCAGGCCAAGCTCTCCCTCTGTAACCCCTGGCTACCAAAGACCCCCCTCTCACACCCACACCCACACACAAGCAGACACTCTCACAGTGCCCGGCTCTGGGGCGCTCCCTCTCCCTCCTCTCAGCCCAGATCTGACTTACTGGCAGAGCAGGGTCCTGGGAGGACTGCTGTGGCTGTCCACACCGAGCAGTGAATCACTAAGGGCAAGCCCCATTCTGGAGATATGTGCATCCCACGGGGGAATTAGACCTTAACCCAAAGGAATGTGGCTGTGATGGCAGAATTTCAGGCAGCTTGGGGTGGGGGTGGGGGTCCCTCACGTTTTACCACCCATGAAGAAGCCTGGCCTCTGAGACCCTGGGAGAAATGGGGTACCCCCGCTGGCCAGAGAGAAGTAGGAGACCTGGATTCAAATCCTGACCTGCCTTGACTAGTTGTGTGTTCCTGGGCAAGTCCCGGTCTTTGGGCCAGAGTTCTCCATCTATGAAATGGGAGCGATGGGACTCGCCCCATGCCCTCGTCGTCCTGACCCACTGAGAACGGAGTCTCTAAAGATCTCTTCAGACCCCAGAGAGGGTCAACCCCGGCTCCACGAGAGAAGTGGGGGGCGGTGGGGGGAGAGGAGGGGTGGGGGTGGGCGGGCGGGGGCGGGCAGGTTCGTCCCGAAGTTTCCCAGGGCAGCCCCAGCCTAGCTGTCCGAGGGCGCGGGGCCGTCTGGTCCCCGAGGGGGCACACCAGCCTTGCCGCTGGGCGGCTCCTACCTGGCTCAGCGCGGCCGCTGCTCCTCTCCCCCGCAGCCCCGGAACATTTTGCGCAATCCTGCCCCCCGCTCCCACCCCGCGCCAGACCCCGGGGTCACGGCCCGAGGAGGAGCACGGCTGCTCCACTGCCCCCACGGGTGCCAGACCCGCGAGGGGGCGGCTCGGGCTTCAATTTAAAGATCTCTCCCGCCGACCCGCCCCACCACGCCCCCCCCCGGTGAAGTCGCGGGGTCCTAGCGCCCGTCGGCCTGCCCCCGCGTGACTCGGTTTATCCGGAACTGGCGAGAGGGGTAAAGCATCTTCTTCACGCTGGAACTCAGGCTGGGAAGGGGCGGGGGCTGGAGGGGGCGGGATGAAAGAGGCCGAGAGGGATGGGGTCGGAGAGGAAGCGCCGGGAGAGCGCGGGCCGGCCGGGGGCCGCTGCACGTGCAGTTCGCGGCCCCGCGGGGTCGGGAGGGGGCGGGGAGGCTCGAGGAGCCGCAGGTCCGCGGAGGAAATCCGGCCTGGCCCCGATTTCCCCGCTGCCGGCGCCGCGGCATTTAGGGGGGTGCAAACCGGAGAGGTGACAGCGCGGCCGAACGTGGAAGGAAATGACCCTTCACTGGCCCTGGGACGGCCGCCGAGGGGGTTCCCCGCATCGCTGCCGTCCCCTCTGGTGAGTCCCGGTAAGTCCTTTCCGCTCTCTGGATTGCTGTAATGTTCAGACGCATCCTACTCCACCCTCTTCGGGACCCTTCAACGGCCCCTGTTGCCTTGAAACCCTCAAATTCCTGGTTTCAGATGGAGAAATCGAGGCTAGAGGTGGGGGCAGTGAATATAAATAAAAATCGTCTGGGACTATTGAAGTCCTCACTTATAGATGAGGAAACTGAGGCTGGGAAAAGTTAAATGACATCTAAAGTTGCACACCCTTAAGAGGCAGGGATTTGAATCCAATCTGTCCACAAAGCTGAGTCAGGACAGTTTTGTCCTTTCCCAGGCACTATCTTGCCAGTTTTTGTTCTTTTTTTTAAGTGCTGTGCAAAAGTGGGATGGTGACATTATCATCAGGGGTTGAAACATATCTTCCCTAAAACCACCCCCTCTTCTAAATGCTTTGGCTCTACCAAGTTACAGATGCCCTGCTGTGCTTCGTCCACACCAGCGGAAGGAGCTTCCAAGGGTAGATAGAATATTCATCTTCCACAGTCTTTCTCATCCCTGATGGTCCTCAGCCCTGAGAGTGGGGCAGGGTGCCCCCATTTTACAGATGTGGAAGTGACCACCTGAGACCTAGTGGCATAACAGGGTAAAGCCGGGCTCAGAGGCCTAGATGGCTGCTGCCTTTCCTTCTTAACATCCCACTTGCTGTAGTGACTGACCTGTGCAGAAGGGGACAGTCCAGAAAATATAAACATTGCCAGCCAGTGGCTCCAGGACCGGACCTAGCCACAGAGGAGAAGATCATGGAAGGCTTCACCAAGGAGGGGCATGAGCAGCTACTAGGGACATGAGTAGGAGGTTGCAGATAAGGAACCAGGGCAGGGCCTGGGAAGGGTATCAAAACTTCTTCCCTCTCAGTCATGGGAACCACCAATCTATGCTTATAGGAATTCCAGCTTCCATCCCAACCCCCACTCTGTTCAACTCCACTCATCTTGTCAAATGGAATCTCGAATTATAGCTACTTCTTGGGATTGGTTTCAGAATTAAGTGTGGTGGGCCCAGGCTAGGGCCTGCATCCAGTAGGGATTGGATAACTTCTCACTGTCTTCTTTACTGTAAGCCATTGATGAAATTTCTTCTATTTCTTTTCCATGTCCTTGTCCAAGGAGCCACACATCCAGGAAAGTGCTTCGCAGCAACTCCACAGCCCAGAGAGAGCATGACTGAATCGGATTCAGGTAGTTCTTGGGCTCACCTACTACCCCCTACTCCATCTCCTCATCTAGGCCCAGGCTGGCTGAGTGCCCCCTCACCCTTCCCTGGATGGCCACCAAACAGAAACCTCTGGCACAGAGCTTGGGCCGGGGCAGGGGAGGGCTGAGGATGGATGGCCACCTCCTGCACTCGCTGCAAGGCAGTGGTTGTGGTTAGTTCACGGAGTTCTACCTCATTCAGTGCCCGGATGGGGATCCCCAGGAGTTGGAGACAGATGAGCAACCAAGCATGCCTACCAGCTGCAGATGTCCCCTGAGACTGGGGGCCCTAAAAGCTGGGAACTCCACATGTCCTTTCCTTTATCTCTTCTTCACAAGTCCTGTTACTTGTGTGACTGTTGGCAGGTTGTTTGGCCCTTCTGACCTCGGCTTACTCATCTGCGAAGTGAGACTAATACTAGCACCTGATGTCCTTCCTTGCTGTGAAGATCAAATGCGGTGATGTGCATAAGATACCTGATTGGTGCCTGGTCTGCAGGACTTGCTCAGTGAACATGACCTCCCTTCCCCAGGGAGCCTAAGGGGTAGCTGTTGAATAAGAATGTCCTGTATCCACCCTTGTGGAACTCCCAGACCAGATGGGACGCACATGCGAGCGTAAGGGATGGTTGGAGTCCAGAGACCTCAAAGGCCAAGTCCAGGAGTCTGAATTTGGTTCTGCAGTTGTTGTGTGAGAATTAAGCAGGGTTACATTCGCCTGGTGGCACAGGTGGAGGGTGGTGCCCTTCTGAAGGTCATCAAGGCCAACTTTCTTCTTTATTTTAAAATATTTTTATTGTGAACAACGAACAAACATACAAACATTCTTGATATGGTTACAATCAATGGCTCACAACATCATCACATAGTTGTATATTCATCACCATTATCATTTTTTTGAACATTTGCATCTCTCCAGCAAAACAAAGAAAAAAAGAAAAAACTCATACATGTCATACCCCTCACACTCCTTCTCATTGACCACTAGTATTTCAATCTACTCAATTTATTTTAACCTTTGTTCCCCCATTATCTGTTTATTTCTTTCCATATTTTTTACTCATCTGTCCATACCATAGATAAAAGGAACATCAGACACAAGGTTTTCACAATTACACAGCCACATTGCAAAAGCTATTATCATTATACAATCATCTTCAAGAAACATAGCTACTGGAACACAGCTCTACAATTCAGGTGCTTCCCTCCAGCCACTGTAATACATGATAAACTAAAAAAAGGATATCTATATAATGCATAAGAATAACCTCCAGGATAATCTCATGACTCTTTGAAATTTCTCAGTCAGTGACACTTTATTTTGTCTCATTTCTCTCTTCCCCCTTTCAGTCAAGAAGGATTTCTCAATGCCTTGATTCCAAGTACTAGCTCATTCTAGGATTTCAGTCCCGCATTGCCAGGGAGGGCCACACCCCTGGGAGTCATGTCCCACGTAGAGGGGGGAGGACAGTGAGCTCGTTTGCCGTGTTGAAGGCCAGCTTTCAATCGAATGTCGCTCAGCCCCTGGGCACCTCCAGGAATGGGGAATTCTTCTGGACAGCCCAGGAGATTGGACTGTGGATAACTTAGACTTCGCAGTGCTGGTCTTTTTGTCTGGAAGTGCTTCTGTTCTTTCATTCATCCATCAGTGAGGATGAGAGACATATCTCTTTCTGTGTCTTTAGAAACCCTTTCAAGCACCAAGTGAGGTCTCAGGGTTTGCTGCGTGAGTTTCACCTTAGATCAGAATAAAGCCCAAGTTCCCACGTAGCAGCAATGGCACAGGAAGGCAATGATGTCCATGTTCTCTGTGACCTTGGACCAGTCACTCAACTCTGAGCCTTGCCGTCCTCATCGAACTATAAAACTGTAATGGGAAGGACTGTGGCATCCTGAATCCCCACTTTAGATTCCACTGCTCTTTGCCGAGCATACACTGTGGGCCAGTCCTTCATCTCATGTGGCCAATCAAGGTAAAGACAGCCACAGACAACCTTCCCACTAGGTCCCTTTATCTCAGTTACTGATGGGAAAACTGAAGCTCAGAGAGGTTATGTAGCTGACCCAAGTCACAGAGCTTTAGAGCTAAGAATTGAACCCAGGTCTCCTGACTCCCAGATTAGATTTTGGTACAAGGCTATGGCTGCCCTCCCTTCCTTACTCAGCACCATGTGGGCCCATGGGGTCAGGGAGTTCCCTCATCAGCCTCTACTGGGGCCTTACCTTATGGGGCAGAACCCTAGGTTCCCCAGTTATTCCCCTGCTGCCCTAGGGCAACTGAGCTCAGACCATACCAGCCATGGGCCACCCACCTCCTAGCTGGACAACTGGGGAGGGAAACAGAGGTTGTGAGGTATCAGCCTTTAGGGAGTCATTAGGTGCTCGGGGAACAAATGTTTGTAGAAGTTGGTGTCTTTCCCAGGTCTGTTTAATCAGAGTAAAGGCTAGCAGGACCAGGCCTGGTGCCATGCACTTTACTCGAATGATCTCCTGCTTACAGCCATACCAAGGTAGAACTCTCATTGCTCCTACCATACTCCCTTTTACAGAAGAGGGACCGATGCTGAGAGGGCTTCCATGACTTACCCACAGTCACACACAGCTAGCAGGGCAGAGCAGGCTCCCCATCCGATCCTGAGACCACAGGCCCTTGGTGTGTGGCCAGCAGTTTGCTTAGCTGGTTATCTGTTCTCAGTGGGGTACGAGTCACCCCTCAAGTAGGCCCTCGGACAGGAAACTAGTACTGGAGGCCCTGTGGACCCCTTGGCTACTCTACAGGAAGCTGCTGATTTTGAGTCTGGGCAACAAGAGCTGAGCCTGAGGGATCTGGAAGCTCCCAGAGGCCCCAAGGGAGGAGGGGATGTTAGGTGAGAAAACTTGAGACTGGGTAAATCAGGCAGGGCAGGATCAGAAGCGTCTCCACAGTTTGAGTCTGTGCCAGGCCACGAAGCACGAAACCGCAGCTCTCTACAGCGCCAAAGGTGCCGGGAAACCAAGCGTTTGTCCCTGTGAGCCACACAACTTTTTTGTCTGTTTTAACTATTTGAAGGTTAAACCCCATGCACCCTTTTCTTTAATTTTTTTTTACATGGGCAGGCACCAGGAATCGAACCCGGGTCCTCTGGCATGGCAGGCGAGCATTCTTGCCTACTGAGCCACCGTGGCCAGCCCACCCTTTTCTTTTTCCTTTTTGTTTTTTTTCTAATGATTTTTTTATTGAGATAGAATCATCCAAAGTGTATAGTCATCCACAGCATCATCATGTAGCTATGCAATCATCATTACAATCAATTTTTGAACATCATTTTAATTTCTCAAAAAACAAAAAAATAAAAATAAAAGTAAAAGAGAACACCCAAAACATACTAAGCACCCCCTTCATCCCATCCTAGTGTTTGTTTCTTTTGTATCTTTTTCTTGTCTTACTCATCTGTCCATACACTGGATGAAAGGGGTGTCAGTCATAAGGTTTCCACACTCACACGGTCACGCCTTAAAAGCTCTGTAGTTATTCAGTCATTTTCACAGGCAAGGTTATTGGATTACAGTTCAACAAGTTCAGGTATTTCCCTCCAGTTACTCCAATACACCAAAAACTGAAAAGGTGAATCATTAAATTGATATTTCTTTCAGTCTCCAGTATCTTAGAGTAGGTAAAAGTAAAAACCTAAAATTGTGGAATTGTAACCCATATCAAACTCGAAATCTGTTATACAACTAATTGTTGTGCCGAGCTTTGAAATGTATTGTTTTTTGTTTGTTTATATGTTATTTTTCACAAAAAAAGAGAAAAAATGTTGATTGTGATGATAAAAATAGATGTATTCCTTCTAGCCTTCAATGTTCTGGAGCAGCTAGAAGGAAAAAGCTGAGATGATGGGATGGTAGCCCGTGACAAACTCTGGGATCTGTCCTGTAACTACTTGTTGAAAATTATTGCTTTTTTCTTTCTTTGCTTTGTATATAGGTTATATTATACAGTTAAAAAAGTTTAAAAAAACTGAAAAGGGGTATTTACATATTGCTTAAGAATAACCTCCAGAAAGATCTCTCAACTCTGTTTGAAATCTCCTAGCCACTAAAACTTTATTTTGTTTTCATTTCTCTCCCTCCTTTTGGTCAAGACTTTCTCACTACCATGATGCCAGGGCCGGGCTCATCCTTGGGAGTCATGTCCAACGTTGCCAGGGAGATCTATACCCCTGGAAGTCATGTCCCATGTAGCGGGGAGGGTAGTGAGTTCACCTGTGCGGTTGACTTAGAGAGAGAGAGGGCACATCTAAGCAACAAAAGACGTTCTTTGGAGGGGGGGATCTTAGGCATAGTTATAAATTAGCTTAGCTTCTCCTCTGCAGGAATAAGTTTCAAAGAGCAGTCCCCAAGGTCGAGGGTCTGGCAGTCCCCAATGCTTGTGAGAATATCAGGTCTTCCCCATGTGGGAAAGTTTAATATTTCCTTCTTTCTCCCCAGTCCCTCAAGGGGATTTTACAAATATGTCTTCATTCACTACCCAAATTACTCTGGGATATACCAAGGCCTCACAGTAATCTGGACAAACCAATGAGATTTCACACCCTATTCAAGGTTCCATGTAATTATGGTGCTAGAATAAACTGACCAGACAAGTTAAATTAGTGTGCTCCTGAAAATATAAAATTTGCACCTCACAAACATCTGTTCTTTCAGTCTCACACAGAAGTTGAAGTTTTAAAATACAGTCCATATCATCCTTTACCTGCTAGTCTGATTTACTTTAACCCTACCCAGATCAGCTTCATTCATATCTCTAATTGATTTCTGATCACTTTTTCAGTGTTTTTACTTTTACTGCATGGATTAATTCTGACTTTCGTAGAGAACTCGCTGAGTCTCAGGTATCACACGAATACCCAAAGTTCCATGGAATGACCAGGTTATACACAAAGAGCTCAGCATCTCAGAATTTAGAAATATCAGTTATAGCTGTAAGAGCTTACAATCTAGGAACCTTTATAATAGGCCTTCACTTGATAACCTATGCACCAGAATTTCAATTCTCAGAGTTTGTACGTTATAGTTAGTTCATATTAGTGAGGCTTTATAAATATTTGAGTTTTCGTTTCTGGCTTATTTCACTCAACTTACTGTCCTCGAGGTTCATTCACCTTGTTGCGTGACTTGCGACTTCATTCCTTCTTGCAGCTGCTCAAAAGTCCAATGTATGTAGACACCACAGTTCTCCCAGTCGATGAACCCGTAGATCACCTCTATCCATTGCAGTTCACGAACACTGTCACCATAAATGCCGGTGTGCAGATGTCCATTCATGTCCCTGCTCTCAGTTCCTCCAAGTGTACACCTAACGGTGGGGTTGCAGGATCATATGGCAACCCCACCTATATAGTGTCTCCCATATAGAGTCCTGTGGAGCCATCACACTGCCCTCCAGAGCGGCTGCACCACTCTACTTCCTTACAGCAGTGAATAGGTACATCTCTCTTCACGTTTTCTCCAGCACTTGTATCTCTCTGTTCATTTTTAAAGTGTTTTATTCATACATCATACAATCCAACCTAAGTAAAAAATTAATGGTTCCCAGTATAATCACATAGCTGTGCCTGTACCACCATAATCTATAGGACATTTCCATTTCTTCTGCAAAGTATCCCTCCTCCCTCATGTCCCTCACTTACTGACATTTAGCTTTGGCATATTGCTTTGCTCCATTTGATGGAGGTGTATTACAATGTTACTGTTAACTATAGACCCTAGTTTGCATTGATTGTATTCCCCGCCCTGTACCATCCCATCTTCAACCCCTTGCAATGTTGACACTGAATTGTTCTCATGCAAAAACACTCTTTCTTATAATTGTACATTTAATCACTGTCATTGTTCACTCTAGGCATTGTAAGTTATACTGTCCCAGCCTTTATCCGCTATCTTTCTTTCTGGTATCATGCATGTCCCCAGCCCTCCTCCCTCAGCCATACTCACACTCAGCTTACAGTATTGTGCTACCATCAGATAGTATTATGCTATCCATTTCGGGGTCTTTACAATCAATCCTGTTAAAACATTCTGTACTCTTTCACCATCAAATGTCCAATTTCTACCCTCTTTCTATCTCCTGATAACCTGTGTTCTCAACTAACTCTCAAAGTTTGCTCGTTAATGTTAGTTCATATTAGTGACACCATGCAGTATTTGTCCTTTTTTCTCTGGCTAATTTCACTCAGCATAATGTCCTCAATGTTCATCCACATTATTACATGCTTCATGACGTATTCTGTTTTACAGTAGTGTAATATTCCATCTATGTATATACCACAGTTTGTTTATCCACTAGTGTTTTTATAGATATTTGGGCTGTTTGCATTTCTTGGCAGTCATACATAATGCCTCTATAAACATTGCTGTGCAAATGTCTGTTTGTGTCTCTGCCTTTACTTCCTCTGAATATATACCTAGTAATGGGATTGCTGGGTTGTATGGCAATTCTATACTTACCTTCCTGAGGAACTGCCCAACTGCCTTCCAGAGCAGTGGTTGAACCATTTTGCATTCCCACCAACAGTGAATAAGTGCACCTCCTTCTCCATATCCTCTCCAGCACTTGTCATTTTTTTTTTATAATGGCCATGCTAGTAGGTGTGAAATGATATCTCATTGTGATTTGATTTGCATTTCCCTGTAGCAGGTGACATTGAACATCTTTTCATATGTTTTTGAGCCATTTGTATTTCCTCATCAGAAAAGTTTCTGTGTATGTATTTTTGTGTTAAGTTGTAGAACCTCTTTATATATTCTGGATATTACACGCTTATCTGATATATGGTTTCCAAATATTGTCTCCCATGGAATAGGCTGCCTATTTACTTTCTTGACAAAGTTCTTTGATGCACAAAAGTGTTCAATTTTGAAGAGATCCCATTTCTCTAACTCTTGTTTCATTGCTCATGCTTTGGGTCTAGGAAACCACTGCCTATCACAAGATCCTGAAGATATTTCCCTACATTTCTTCTAAAGGTTTTAGGGTCTTAGTCCTAATGTTTAGGTCTTTGAATCATTTTAAGTTAATTTTTGTATAAGATGTGAGATAGGAGCCCTCTTTCATTCTTTTGGGTATGAATAGGGTGTTGTCCAGGCACCACTTGTTGAAGAGGCTGCCCTGTCCCAGTTGAGTTGACATGACTGCCTTATCAAAAATCGGTTGGCTGTAGATGTCAGGGTCCATCTCTGAACACTCAGTTCGATTCTGCTGGTTAGCACACCTGTCTTTATGCCAGTACCATGCTCTTTTGACCACTGTAGCTTTGTAATATGCTTTAAAGTCAGGTGGTGCAAGACCTCCCACTTCATTTTTCTTTCTCAAGATATTTTTAGGTATTTGGGCACCCTACTGTTCCAAATAAATTTGATTATTTGTTTTTCTATTTCTATAAAGTAAGTTGTTGGGATTTTAATTGGTATTGCATTGAATCTATAAATCAATTTGGGCAGAATTAACATCTTAACTATATTTTGTCTTCCAATCTATGAACATGATATGTCCTTCCATTTATTTAGGTCTTCCTTGATTTCTTTTAGTAAAGTTCTGTGGTTTTCTGTGTATAGGTCTTTTATGTCCTTGGTTAAATTTCTTCCTCAGATTGTTCATTTCTGCTGTATAGAAGCACTACTGATTTCTGCCTGTTGATCTTGAATCCTGCCACTTTGCTGTACTTGTAAATTAGCTCTAGTAACTCTACTGTAGATTTTTCAGTATTTTCTACAAACAGGATTGTGTCATCTGCAAACAGTGAAAGTTTTACTTCTTCCTTTCCAATTTGGATGCATTTTATTTCTTTTTTTAATTTCTCTAGCTAGAAACTCCAGCACAATGTTGAATAACAGTGGTGACAGTGGGCATCCTTGTCTTGTTCCTGATCTTAGAGGGAACTAAGTCTTACCCCACTGAATATGATGTTAGCTGTGGGTTTTTCATATATTCCTTTTATCGTGTTTAGGAAGTTTCCCTCTATTCTAGCCTTTGAAATGTTTTCAGCAAGAAAGGATGCTGATTTGTTCCAACAGCCACGTTTCTTGAAGATGATTATATAATGATATAGCTTTAACAGTGTGACTGTGTAATTGTGAAAACCTTATGTCTGATGCTCTATTATCTATGGTATGGGCAGATGATTAAAACATATGGATTAAAAATAAGTAAATAATAGGGGAACAAATGTTAAAATAAATTGAGTAGATTGAAATGCTAGTGATCAATGAAAGGGAGTGGTAAGAGGTATAGGAAAAAAATAGGAAAAACAAAGGTTAAAATAGAGGGGGTAGATGGAAATACTAGCAGTTAATGAGAGAGAGGAGTAAGAGATATGGTATGTATGCTGGTTTGAAAGGATGTATGTCCCCTAGAAAAGCCATGTTTTAATCTAAATCCCATTTCATAAAGGTAGAATAATCTGTATTCAATACTGTATGTTTGAAAATGTAATCAGATAATCTCCTGGAGATGTGATTTAATTGAGTGGTTATTAAACTGGATTAGGTGACGACATGTCTCCACCCATTTGGGTGGGTCTTGATAAGTTTCTGGAGTCCTATAAAAGACGAAACATTTTGGAGAATGAGGAGATTCAGAGAGAAGAGCAGAACGACATAGCCACAAGAAGCAGAGTCCACCAACCAGCGACCTTTGGAGATGAAGAAAAATGCCTCCCGGGGGGCTTCATGAAACAGGAAGCCAGGAGAAGCTAGCAGATGACACCATGTTTGCCATGTGCCTTTCTAGATGAGAGAGGAACACTGACCATGTTCACCATGTGCCTGTCCAAATGAGAGAGAAACTCTGACTGTGTTCACCATGTACCTTCTCAGATGAGAGAGAAACCCTGAACTTCATCAGCTTTCTTGAACCAAGGTATCTTTCCCTGGATACCTTTGATTGGACATTTCTATAGACTTGTTTTAATTGGGACATTTTCTCGGCCTTAGAACTGTTAACTAGCAACTTATTAAATCCTCCTTTTAAAAAGCTGTTCTGTTTCTGGTATATTTCATTCTGGCAGCTAGCAGAATAGAACAGTATGTATGAATTTTTTTCTTTTTTCTTTTATTTCTTTTTCTGAATTGATGTGAATGTTCTAAGAAATTATCATGCTGATGAATATACAACTCTGTGATGATATTATGAGTTATCGATTACATACCAAGAATAGAATGATATATGGTAAGAATGTTCGTGTTTGTATGCTGATTCGTGTTTGATGCTGAATTTTGTCAAATGCCTTTTCTGCATCAATTGAGATGATCGTATGGGTTTTCCTCTTTAATTTATTGATGTAATTAATGCATTACATTAATCAGTTTCTTGTGTTGAACTAGCCTTACATACCTGGGATAAAACCCACTTGGTCATGGTATATAATTCTTTCATTGTGCTGTGGATTCAATTTGCAAGTATTTTGTTGAGGATTTTTGCATCTATGTTTATTAAAGAGATTGGTCTGTAATTTTCTTTTCTGGTAATATCTTTGTCTGGCTTTGGTATGAGGGTGGTGTTGGCTTCATAGAATGAATTAGGTAGCTTTCCCTTCTCTTCAATTTTCTTGAAGAGGTTGAGCAGGATTGGTACTAATTCTTTCTGGAATGTTTGGTAGAATTCACATGTGAAACCATCTGATCCTGGACTTTTCTTTTTTGGCAGTTTTTTGATGACCAATTCAATCTTTTTACTTGTGTTTGGTTTGTTGAGGTCTTCTGTTTCTTCTTGAGTCAGTGTTGGTGGTTCTTGCTTTTCTAGGAAGTTGTCAATTTCTTCTAAGTTGTCTCGTTTGTTAGCATATATTTGTTAATAGTGCTCTCTCATTATCTCCTTTATTTCTTCAGCGTCATTAGTTATGTACTCCTCCCATTTCTGATTTTATTTATTTACATCCTCTCTCTTTGTTTCTTTGCCAACCTAGCTAAGGGTCCAATGACTTTCTTGACTTTCTCAAACAACCAACTTCTGTTTTTATTGATTCTCTCTATTGTTTTCATACTCAATTTCATTTATTTCTACTTTAACCCTTGTTATTTATTTCTTTCTGTTTGCTTTGGGGTTAGTTTGCTGTTCTTTCTGTAGTTCTTCCAGGTGGGCAGTTAATTCCTCAATTTTTGCTCTTTCTTCTTTTTTAATATAGGCATCGAGGGCAATCAGTTTCCCTCTCAGCACTGCCTTTGCTGCATCCCATAAGTTTTGATATGTTGTGTTCTCAGTTTCATTTGCCTTGAGATATTTACTGAATTCCCTTGTAATTTCTTCCTTGACCCACTGGTTGTTTAAGAGTATATTGTCTAGCCTCTATAAATTTGTGAATTTTTTAGGCTTTTGCCTGTTATTGATTTCCAACCTCATTCCATTATGATCAGAGATATTGCTCTGTATAATTTTGATAGTCTTAAATTTATTGAGCTCTGCTTTGTGCCCCAGTATGTGGTCTATCCTGGAGAATGATCCATGAGCACTTGAGAAGAATGCATATCCTGCTCTTGTTGGGTGTAATGTTCTATAAATATCTGTTAAGTCTTGTTGATTTATCATATTATTCAAGAGCTCTGTTTCCTTATTGATCCTCTGTATAGATGTTCAATCCATTGATGAGAGTGGTGTATTGAAATCTCCAATTTCTACTGTAGAAGTGTCTGTTTTCCCCTTCAGTGTTGTTAGTGTTTGCATCATGTATTTTGGGGTATGCTGGCTCAGTGTATAGATATTTGAGATTGCTATGTCTTTCTGATGAATTGTCCCTTTTATTAAAACATAGTGTCCTTCTTTGACTTTTTTGCATTTGAAGTCTAATTTGTTTGATATTAGTATAACTACCCCTGCTCTTTTCTGGTTGTTGTTTGCATGGAATATCATTTTCCAAACTTTCACTTTCAACCTGTTTTATTCCTTGGGTATTAAGTGAGTCTCTTGTAGACAGCATATGGATGGATCATGTCTGTTTTTGTTTTTTAAATCTGTTCTGCCAATCTATGTTTTTTGGTTGGGGAGTTTAATCCATTAACATTTAATCTGTTGTATCTTATTTTTTCTCTCTCTTTTAATTCTGTTAGTTACTCTTCCTGCTAATCTTCATTTCTGCACTCTTCTCCAAACTTCTCCTTTCTTCTCTTATCTGCCTGTAGTGTTCCCTTTCATATTTCTTGTAGAGCAGATCTCTTGTACATGAACTCTTTCAGTGTCTATTTGTCTGTAAATATTTTAAACGCTACCACATTTTTGAAGGACTGTTTTGCTGGGTATAGAATTCTTGGTTGGCAATTTTTTTCTTTCAGCATCTTAAATATATCATTCCACTGCCTTCTTGCCTCCATGGTTTCTGCTGAGAGAGCTGCACTAAGTCTTATCGAGCTTCCCTTATATATGATGGATCACTTTTCTCTTGCCACTTTCAGAATTCTCTCTTTGTCTTTGACATTTGACAGTTTGATTAGTAAGTGCCTTGGCATAGGTCTATTTGGATCTATTCTGTTTGGGGTATACTGTGCTTCTTGGACCTGTAGTTTTATGTCTTTCATAAGAGTTGGAAAGTTTTCATTGATTATTTCCTCCATTATTCTTTCTGCTCCCTTTCTCCTCTCCTCCCCTTCTGGAACACCGATAACATGTACATGCATGAGCTTCATTTGTCATTCAGTCGCTTGAGACCCTGCTGAAATTTTTCAGTTTTTTTCCTTGTCTGTTCTTTTGGGTGTAGAATTTCAGATGTCCTTTCTTCTAGTTCACTAATCCTTTTTTTCTGCCTCTTCAAATCTGCTGTTGTATGTCTCCATTTTTTTCATTACTTCTATTATGCCTTTCATTCTCATAAGTTCTGCCACTTGTTTTTGAGCATTTTGAGTTCTTCTGCATGAACACCCTTTGTCTTCTTTTTATCCTTCCTGTCTTTTTCCATTTTTTTCCTTTAACTTTCCCTTTTTTAAAAATATTGATTTAGATCTGTTTTAATGTCACTAGTTAGTTGTTTCAAATCCTGAATCTTAGTTGGGGTGTAAGGTTGTCCCTTTGTTTGGGCCATATCTTCGTTCTTCCTGATATGAGTCAGATTGTGTCCAGACATCTGATTTTCTTGCCTAGTTTATTTTGGAAATCGTTTTGTCTCTTTTGCTGAGGGTCTTCCTGTTGGTTGGGTTTGTTCCCTATTTGTTCATCTCTCTCGCTGGCCACTTTTCAGATGTGTTCTGCTTCCATGTCTCCCCCCAAACCAGGTACCTACAGCGGCCTGCCTCAGGGATGGGAGTAGGCACTGGGCATACAGCGTTGTCTCTGTTTGTGGGTAAAACATGCCTGCTGTCTCCCAGTGGTGCTCTGTCTTTCACCGTCCTGCTGGACCTGGGTTTGCTTTAGGGCACTCCTTTAACAGTTGTGTCTTCCGTGTTTCTCAGCCAAAATAGACGCAGGTTCCCATGCAGGGGTTCTAGACCCACTCCAGTCAGCCGGAAATAATTTTCTGGGTAGTCTCTAAAAAGTCCTGCAATTCTCTTGCACTCTCTGTTCTGCCCAGCAGATGGCACTGTTCAATAACGTACTCTACCTCAGAGCACTGATTGCTTCTGTTCAGGTCTGGCTGAGAAAGCAGGTTTCCTGTTCCTCCTCTTTATCATCCAAAATCTGGCTCAATATGGAGCTGTGTCCCCCACATTATCTGTGACAGAATACATCCCCAGCTGTCCCAGTCTTTAGCCTTCCCCAGGCAGAGATCAGGGCTCTTGCTGTCATTTCTGTCTGGGGTGTGGGGAGAGCCTTATGACCCCAGGCTAGAAACACAGCTTCTGTTCTGTTTTCTCAGACCATCTGTCTCTCACTGACCTGGCCCTTGAAATGCTGTCCCCTGTCCTCCAGGTCTCCAAAACGTGAGGGTCTGTCCCACTGCTGTGAGAAAATACAAGTTCTGTGTCCCTGTTGGGAGGCGTCCCTGCTGCTATTTCTCTGCTTGCCCGATGCTGTGAGACTGAGTGAAGGGAAGGGAGGGGACTGGCCGGTCCAGGATGGAAATCTCCTACCTGATATTCTTCTACTTCTTTAATTCCAGATTTGTAGGATCCCTCTCCAGTCCATGTCCTCCTCCAGATTTCTGAAAAATTCAGAATTGCTCATTTTTAAGCTGAATCTCCAAAGAGAGATTTTAGTAGCTGTTTATGTCACCATGTTGATGATGTCACCCTATGTACCCTTCTCTTGATGATCCAGGGTTATCAGTATGGGCTTCAACTATGGTGCATGACATAATAAGGCATCATCTCCAAGTTAACACCAACCAGCCAAGGCCAGGGTGAGGGAACTGCTAACATGTGAATGTCCCTGTGGACAGCATTCATCAGAGCAGAATACTGGGGACAGACCAGGCACTGGGGAGCTGGGCAACCTTGGACAAGTCATCGTCCCTTCTCAGCCTCAGTTTCCTCATCTCTAGAACGGGACAAGTTATTCTGCCAACCTCGGGGGTCGTTGAGGGAGTGTGGTGAGATGATGAGCGTGCTGGTGCTTTGACACCGTGGAACGCTGCCTGGAGGAGGAGGTAGACCACTGTGATTATTGATATCATCGCCCTCATTTGGAAGTCTGTGATTCTGTGGTTGGCTGGACAGACCTGTTGGTGACGGAGTGCCCCGTGATGGTGCCCATGACTGATGAGTACTGGAAGGCAAGGCCAAGGGACCAGGGTCAAGCGGACAGGGGGAGGCCCCGACGGGGCAGGGGGTGTCCAGGGCCCTCAGGCAGGGCCTGGCACTGTGAGGCATCCCATGGTGGGTGTGGCCAGCTCCAGGGTTCTTGGAGGTCCCTTCCCAACTCCAAGGTCAGGATTCTAGGTTCCTCGCTGTGCTGGGCTCGCAGCAGGCCATGGGCTTCTGCCTTCCCCAGGGTGGGTCAGGGCCCCAGGGCCTAGCAGTGCTCCTGGAAACTGGCTCCCATGGGCCCAGGTAATCCCTGAGATATTGGTCACTTCTGGAAGCATCAAAGAATCCTGCCTGCCTTCCCTACTTCCACTCCAAGAATGATGCAGATTCTAAGCCCTGAGAGGGTGAGGAAAGCCCTGAGGTCACACAGCAGACTGAGGGTGCAATTGCCCTACCCCATGCTACTTTCTTGCACATGCCTCAGTGAGGTACCCCTGAGGTACTCCCAGCAACCCCTTCTGACGCCCAGTCCAGTGTTCTCCAGCTGTGAGTAGCAGAATCCCTGAGGGTTTAACACAGATTGCAGAGGCCTTGCCCCAGACACTCAGACTCAGCAATCCGAGGTAGGGCCTGGGACTCCACACCTGAGCAAACCTCCCTGACCTACCCTTGGTGGCCTGCCCTATGAGATGTGCTGGCCCAGAGCAGCACTGCGGCTGTGACAGTGTCAGGGGCAGGTGGGTTCTGTGGGTGGCCCGGTGTGAGCCCAGCCCCAGCTCTTACAGTGGTGCCTTCTTAACCTTTCTGGGCCTCCACTTCTCCATCCATGAAATAGAGATAACAATAAGCCCCACCTCACCGGGCTGCAGAAATGAAGGAATTCAGTGTTAAAGGTTAGAGTTGACAACTTTATTAACGTTTCTAACATAAGTAACACTCAGTGACTATATTCCGGGTGCTTTCATGTTGGGAAGGGCGTGGGCTGGACCAGGCACTTTCTACTGCAGCTCTGCACATGGCCACCCATTTAATCCTTATGATGCCCACTAAGGCAGATGTCATTATTATTCCCGTTTTACAGATAGAGGCACCTGAGGGCACACGTAGAAACCCACGGAGGTTAAGTAAGTAACTCAGGCTTACTCTGCCAGTATGGATGGGTCCAGGCCTACTTGCTTAATACTCTGCTGTATTCTCACTCAGTGGAGCACTAATTAGCCAAAAGAGCAAAAAGTTTACAAATTCTAAATTTGTTCATGACGTGCACTGAGTGTAGAGCTGTATTTTCCCCTCTCTTGGATGGGATGAGGAGGGGCCTGGAAGAGGGCAGATTAGAGGGAGAGAAGCAGCCCGGGTTATAGAGAGGGACGGACTGACCTGGGTTCCCATCCTCATTGTACTGCTCACTGCTGTGTGACTTTGGGCTAACGGTCTTACCTTCCTGAACCCACTCCACTTAGTAAAGGAACAACAATGATAGATGACTAGGGGTCTTTGCAGAATGGGCTCATTTGTGTCAAGTGCCCACCTGTGGTGCTCACCCCAGTCTGTGGCACTGCTTGGGATCCCTTGCGGGGTGATTGGTTTTTATGTCAGTGCTTTATCTTCGTGCTGCTTTACTTTGAGAGATGAGGAAGTGATTTGTGAAGCGTCGCAGGCTGTGGTTGCAGGTGGTGTGTGTGTGTGTGTGTGTGTGCAGGGTGTGGCCTAAAAGTAGGCCCTGTTCTCACTCTGCAGGGGGCAGATGAGGCCCCCAGGGGACGTCCAGGGGGTCCAGGGGGACCCACCCAGATCTTACTGGAGCAGGGACTTCTTAGGCCACTGTGACCCTTCCTGTCCCACTCACACAGCCTTTCTCGTCCTGACCACACACGACCTTCCCAAGTACTTCTAGTACTGGTCTTGGGGGAGAAGCCAAGACTTGAGGGGCACCCGGCCAGGGAATGACCAAGTGGGGGGCTCGATCTCCAGCCCCCCTCTGCTGTGTTGAGCTGTCCCACCATGACATTTCTCCACTTGCTGACCTGAGCCACACACATACTCCCCCCCAAAGATGCACCTATAAAAGCCCACCCACACAGACATATACCCCACATGGCACCCACACAGGCACATGCACCCTTTGTAATAGGCCCTCACAGACAACAGAGGATGCACATGACCACAGCTCACAAAAACAAGCATCCACCAACCTCACACAAAAATGTCACACAGGCACACAGACTATCCACAAACATTTCAAACATGTCACAGAGACACCCTCAAAAGTCACCCCGTCACCATACACAGATCTATACCCCCTGCACACATTCAGCTCACATATATATATATATATACTGTGCACATTGCAAACATGCACATGTAACACACACGATGCACACACACGTATACAAATACATGTATGTCCTACACAGACACCCACAGCCACAACACAATGCACACATTGCATACAAACATAGCTCACACCCCACATATCCAGCATATACTTAAAATACCCAGGCTCCCCAAACCCAGTGCACACCCACCAGCCCCGTACATACATAAGCACGCCCTAGTGGGTGGACATGCACGTACCTGTGTGCTAGTGCACGCATATGTGTGTGCTCGCCTGCTCCTGGGAACTGGGCTGCAGGCTTGCATTGCTTGTGATTCTGATTTTCTCAGAAGCAGACCACACACAAGTCCAGTGGCTTCCACTCAGGTTGATTTCCTGGGTTATAAAGAGGGAAAAAGGGGAAAGGGCACAGTTTGGCCTAAATAAGTGAGACAGACTACTGTGGCCTCCCAGGGTTTCCGTGATTAATCCAGACAGGATGCTGTGAGCTCAGGGCTTCAGCTTGCCAGACCCCAAGAGCTCAGAGGCTGGACTGAGACTCCAAAATGTGGAACCCCCGGGGCTGTCATATCTCCTGAGGGGTGAATATTGAGCCCTGTCCCTAAAGCCAGTCCCTCTCTCCAGGTCTGGAAACTGGGAAATGGGGCATTCGGACACCAGGACTGACTCTCTGGCTTTTTCTGGGCCGTGTGACTTCTCCCTCTCCTCTATGGGATGGAGGGTGGGAGACCTGGGATTGAGGCTTCAACCCAACTCCCAGACCCAAACACACCTCTGCCTGCTTCAGTGCCCACCTGGCCTCCTGGCAGATTGCCTGACCTTCCTTCTAGCAGAGGCTCATCCCGCCTCCTGCATGCCGCACCCCATTCCCACTCCCACTTCCTCTGAAAATTTCTGGGCAGCTCCTCTTTGGCAATTTCTCCCACTGGCATGGACACTCCTCTATTTCACAACCCCCTTCAGGCCTCCCAGTTTCCCTCCAGCTATTGCCCCTCCCTCTCTTCTCCTCTTAGCCAAACCTGTCAAAGGAGTTGCTACTCTTGCTGGGTGTTTCCCTCCACTTCCCTCATTCCTTCCACCACTCGCTCCAGCCCATCATTCCACCATGGTCCTTCGTGGCCATAACTGCTGTGGACAGAAACTCCTCCATCCTCGGCCCCCCAGGTCATATGGTTGCATCTCTCATGTTGCCCACTCCCTCCTTGCATCACCACCTTCCCTTGGCTCCTGTGTCCTTTCTTGCTCCTGCTCTCTAGAATCTCCTGCATCCTTTTGCTGACTCCTCCTCTTCCACAGCCTCTACCTGATCATTAAATGTGGAAGCTCCAGGCCTTCCTTCCTGCTTTGGTCCTCAGCTTCTTTCTCTTCTCACGCAATCCCCAGGTGAGCTTCCTGCCCCAGGGTCTCCCTTTCCTGTTCGTCCATCCATCCATCTACCTTCCATGCGGCAACAAGATGGAGGCTCTCCAAAGCACAGATTCCACCAGGTCACTACCCTTGCTTAAAACCTTTTGATGGCCCTTGGGGTTCAAGCACATGTCACTCTTCCCATTTTCCTGTCTCTTTCACTATTCAAAGGGGGCCAAATTCCATATCATACATCCACATGTATCCTCCATCATCTCCTCTCTCTTTTCCTGCCCTCTCCCAAACAGGCTATTATCTCTGCCAAACTCCCTCCCCTCCTCTCTTTCTCTTTCCTTCCTCTTTCTCCCTTTCTTCTTCTTCCTTCCCATCTTTCCCTCTCTGTCTTTCATCACTCCTTTTAGAGTTTCCGTAGGCAAGGGCTATAGGAACTAGCTTGTGTGGCCCCCATGCCAAACAAAAAGCAGACAAAATGGATCCATGACCTAAATATAAGAGCAAAACCATAAACTCTCAGAGGAAAACATGGGAAGAAATCTTCATGACCTTGTATTAGTCAATAGATTCTTAGACATTACACCAAAAGCACAACCACAAAAATTGGACTTCATCAAAATTATAAACTTTTGTACTTCCAAGGACATAAACAAGAAAAGAGAGGCTTACACAATGGGAGAAAATTTTTGCAACTCAAACCTCTTACAAGGGTTTAACATGCAAAACAGACAAAGAATGCCTACAACTCAACAACAACCGAATTAAAAAAATAGGCAGAGTCAGGAATGAGCCTGGCCCTGGCATCATGGAGTTGAGAGTGCCTGCTTGACCACAAGGCAGAAAAGAAATGTAACAAAATATGGTTTTAGCTGCTAAGAGATTTCAAAGAGCACAAGAAGTCATTCTGAAGGTTACTTTTATGCATGCTTCAGCCAGATAGTACAAATTGCCACAGTATGCCAAGCCCCAACAGAATTCTTAAAAACCCTAAAGAAAACCCAGGGCTCTATAAAAATTTTATTTACTGAGTTTATTTTTCAGAAAGTTAAAAATCTCCAAATTGTTCATATGCCAGGTAAGCTCTGAAACTTAGAGGTTCCAGTCTCTAATTTGTATTCTCCTACAACATAACATCAGTACCCCTTGTTGACGTTAGAGTGGTCATTGCCCAAATATCCCTGAAGATTGAGAGAATGATCAGAGGGAGGAGAAATCCTAACAAAGTAGGATTTAACCAAGGATTATGACTACTGAATTGTTATGTAGATATTTCTTTTTAGTTTCTAGTATATTAGAACAGCCAGTTCTTTTTAGTTTCAAGTATGAGAAATAACTGAAATTGTGGAATTGTAACCCATACTATGCTTTGAAAATTGCTCCATAACTACTTGTTAAACTGTACTTTGAAATTTATCACTTTTCTGTATATATGTTACATTTCACATTAAAAAATGTTTTAAAAAACTTTAAAAAATGGGCCAAAAGACATATAAATGTCCTATAAGCACATGAAACAGTGCTCAACATCATTAGCCATTAGGGAAATGCATATCAAAAGTACATTGAGATACTACTTCACAACCACTGGAAAAGCTATTATTTAAAAAATGGAAAATGACAAGTGTTGGTCTGGATGTAGAGAAATAGGAAGCTTTGTTGGGAATGCAGAATGGTGCAACTGCTGTGGAAAACAGTTTGGCAGTTCCTCAAAAAGTTAACCGTAGAATTACCATATGACCCAGCAATCCCACTCCGAGGTATATACCCAAAAGAATGGAAAACAGGGACTTGAACTTATATTTGCACACCAGTGTTCATAGGAATGGGGAAGTAACTCAATGGTATAAAGTTTCCATTTGGGGTGATGGAAAGTTTGGGTAATGAATGTTGGTGATGATGACACAGTATCATGAATATAGTTATCACTGAATTGTACATAGATAAATAGTTAAAATGTGGAAGTTTGTGTTGATTATATGTGTCACCACAATGCAAATTTAAAAAGAAAGAGGGAACGCAGAGCCCGCTGACCAAGGGGACTTCAGGTCTGCACCTCCTGTCTGGGAGCCGAGAGAGGGGAGCCTGGCTGCAGGAGTGGAAAGCCCTCCCCAGGGTGCCCCCCAGAGATGCCCTGCGGACAGCCTGCCCAGGGCCTGGGAAGACCAGAATCGACCCTTCAAAAGGTTCCTGGGCCTTTTGTTTTTAAATCAATCTTGAAGTTGTTCTTTGGGTAATGACCAATGACGAAGGAAGCCAAGGTTGGTTGACTTGGAAAGACAGGGGAGATTTGGGACCGAAGGGTGTAGGGGAGGGGAGGGAGGACAGTGGGGTAGCTGCCAGGTAGTGGGCTCTGAGAAGAACTGAGAGGTTTAAAGGCCATTTTGTGAAGTTTAGCTAAATGATGTGCAATGTCAGCTCCCTTCCCTGGCTTCTGGAAAATCTTCAGCAAAATCGACCTTCCCCATTGGATTCTGGTGTCAGTGATGTATCAGGGTGCTGAGTGTGGGCTCAAGTGGACACACGGAGAGAGCAGAGGCTGCCCCCACGGCCTGGCTCTCCCCAGGTCGTTCTGAAAATGGGTCGAATGGGACACTGTGATGATCCCCAAGCTGGGAAGATGTTGCACCTTTGCCACAGAGGTGACGGTGGAATGTTACACAATCCAGGCCACCAGTTCCAGGTCTTAAGGGCTTATTATAATAATAAATAGGAATAATCTTCATACTAAAAATCCTCAGGTCAAAATTGGGCATCTGGACGATTTGAGACGATGAGAGAGGGCTGGGCAGCGGGCAAGAGGGTGGAGGGAGTCAGAGCTCCATGGAAAAGGGCCTTGGCCATTGGGCTGAGGCCGTGGGGACACGCTCAGTAGGAAAGGGACGTGGCAGAGATGCTGGGGACAGATGCGGGGTGGGCCGCAGAAGCAGGGAGAGCAGCAAGGGGGCCGTCGCAGAGGACAGGGGTGCTGAGGCCTGAACAGAGACAGAGGCCATCGTGGTGGACTGGGCGGGCTTGGAGATTGATCTGGGGCTGGGGGAGAGAGGGCAGTCAGCCCCGGTTCAGGGCGGGGGCCAGGGCAGGGCACAGTTGGGGTGAGGGGTGCCACCCGGGGCGATGCGGGGAGCCTGGAAGGATGGTCACAGTCAGCGGTGGTTGGGAACTGCTGGGAAAAGCTGCACACACCCCCACCCCCCACCCGCACTTCCAAAGAGGGTGCAGCAGGCTGCGGGAGCTGGCAGCCAGGAAGGCACTTTGTAATGGCTGAGCATCACCTCCGCGCTCGTTAATAGAAACTGAAAAGGCTGGAGGTTGGACAAACTTTTGAATCGGCCGACGTCAGGCCAGGCCTTTGGCATGGGTCCAGGACACTGAGACCTCCTGTTCTCTCATGGTCCTTCAGCCATCAGCAAGATTCCGCCCGAGCTAGACTCCTCTGTGGGTGGGCCCCACCTATCCCTCCTTGTCTCCCAATCCCCACTGCCCTAGCAGGGGCAGCCAAACCTGGCGATCTCCAGGGCTGCTGGAGGGGCTCCTGGTTCTCTCCGGAACAACTTGCCTGCCCCCTAGTGGACCTCTGAAGACTCACGGACTCGTGGAGACCCATCGGAAAGGGACCCAGACAGTCAGTTCCGCCCTGTCCACGTCTTCATGGGGAGACTGGGGTCAGCACAGGCTTTGGCGTCACAGCCCTGCAGGCAGCCTCGGTTCCACCGCTCTGTTTCAGCTCAAAGAACCTGGGCCTCGCCCATCCCTGGGAAGGAGGACACCTACTTCGTAGGGCCGCGAGGACACTCCCTGAGAGGGTGCTTGCAAAGGGCCCGGCGCGCAGTAGGCTCACAGCACATGGGTGCCACTCCCTCCTGCCCGTGAGAGTGTAAACTCAGATCTGACAGTCTTTTGAGCTAATCTAGATTTTCATGCCGATGATTTCCTTCAAACGAGTTGACCCGCCATCACCGTAGCCTGCTCCGCCTCCCCTGTCCCATTAGATTTCTTCATCCTACTGACCTTTGTTGGCCAGGTCTGTGGCAGATGCTGGGGTCATAGGAAGAAGGTTTGGACCCAGCCCTGCCCTCAGGCAGCCTCCAGCCTGCAGGTGTCAGTTCTGCAGGGGAGAAAGCCATGTACCCCCTGGGAGCCTTGCTATTTCTCTGGAAGTTCGTAGCACCCTATAACCACCCAGATCAGGAGGCAGACAGACTGATGTGGGCAAGTCCTTCCCCTCTCTGAGCCTCTGTTTCCTCAGCTGTAAAGTAGGCAAGTAACTCCCATCTCAAAGGGTCATCATGGGGATCCTGTGTAACAGGGGCTGCAGGCACGTGGCAGGGGATACACAGGGAATAAACAGAGACTCCCAGGGCAGAGGGTGGCGGCCCAGCCTTGGGGTGGGGGTGAATGCAGGGGGCCGGCACTCATTTACCTCTCCTTGGCAACCTCATCTCTGGCTGGAGAAAGTTGGGGAGAGGTGAGAACACTGAGAGATGTTGGGGACTCTATTCTCACATGGGTGTAGATACACTAAGACCCACATGTACATAAACACACACAAACTTGACTCTACACAGACATACATGGCACGCATGCAGACATGCAAAGGCACACATACACGAGCAGTGTACACTCAGATGTCTTCAACACACATGGATGACGCATGCACGGGACACTGCCATGTGCCTGCTAGGGGCCTTTGAGCTCTGATATCCACATAACCTTACACAAGGCTGCACAGGTCTGCTCGCACCTGGCCACCCTACGCCATCTGTACTGCACTGCTCCGTGCACAGCGGTGCCTCTGACCTGGCAGCAGCCTTGCGGGGCCGGCCAGGGAGGGGTCTTGTCCTGGTTTTGCAGAGAGAACCTGAAGGCTCAAGGAGCTGAGGGATGCGGCCTGGGTCACACAGCTCGTGAGTAGGAAGGCTGATTCCTGGCTTGACTGCTGGTCTCCCTGTGCCTGCCCGCCATTTACCTGTACGTGTTCTCGTGTGTCCTCATGGCGTACACGTGGCTGTGCACCCAAGGGGACCTCAGCAGCCACCTAGACCCACTGCTCCTCGTACTGATGAAGAAACTGAGGCCCAAGAGAACATCCACAGGCTTCAGGTAGGCCACACACGGAGTCAGTGGAGGAACCGGGGACACACTTCTCCCCTCCTCCTCTCCACAGCCGTCGCAAACCTCCCCCACCCCACAGGGCCACAGGGGCACATGTGCAGACCCTCCCTTCTCAGCCCTGCTGCAGGCTAGCTCCACGTCCTCTCCTTCCAGTCTCCTCTTGTGGGAAGGGTGACTGGCCCATGTTGCATTTAAGGCAACAGGCCTGGGCGGTTAGGTCCAAAGAAGTTCAGGTAGGCAGGCAAGGTCCTCTTTCAAAGCCAAGCCTAGGGCTTCTACCACATGGCTCCACAAGGCCATCACTCATATGTCTTGCACATCTCTCTTGCACACACTCACAAACACACACACACACACACGGGTAAACAGCTCTCTCTGGATACTGCCCCCCAGCTGGACTGTTTCCCAACGACCCCCAGCACCAGCTCCCCCTCCCAAGGGGTCTTTTGAAGAAGGATGAGTTTGTTTAGGGCTTAAACCTGGCCCCTCGGTCCACCCCCCCCCCACCTCAGTGGGGCAATGAATTCCACGTGTGCTGATCTGCGGGCTCTGAAATCACCCCTGGGACTTGGTAAGCACCCTTTAATGTCAGAAGCCAGTTGTAATGAGCTGTTTGTGTTTATTTTTTCCCCTTGTAAGATAAAAGTCTCATTTTCCTGAGAGCCAAGGAATTCTCAACCCCTCCCTCCACCCTAAAATTCTGAGACCCCAAGGCCTGGACTCCTAGCACAGTGCTCACTGATGCCCAAAGGTTTAGGCTGGATTGGGGCGGAGAGGCAGGGAGGGAGGCAGCGTGCATTGAGTGTTTGCCGTGGACTTGTGGGGCTTCTGTTAGGAACTTTTAAAATCCTTTCAATGCCCATTTTATAGAGGATAAAACAGGCTCACGAGGTGGCATGACGTAAGTAGAGGGCCCAACAGCCCAGAACCCTCGCCTGCCTTGCTCCAGTTCCTGGCCCCTGTCTCATCCTGCCTGTGACAGCTGTGCAGCCTGGGGTAAGTGACTTCCTCCCTCTGGGCCTCGGGGACCTCAGCTGTGAAATGGGACAGTGTGCCCTGCCTGTCTCCTGGGGCTGATGTGAGGAATAATGAGCTCTCCACGTCAAAATGCTGTGTCAAGAACAAAGTGCTGCAAGAACGGAATATTTCTATTTTTATTGTTTTTGTGTCAACAGGCAGGTTTACCCCTAGGATTCCAACTGGAACACATCAATTAATATTGCTCCAGGGCACCTCTTAATGAGGTCCTAGTTGGCTGCCAGAAGCTCAGCGGGAGAAGATTTGAGGGAAGTGGAGTGGGGGGTGGGGGGTGGGGTAGTGTCCAGGCGCAAGAGTCTCTGAGGCTGGTGCAGGCACCTGCCTGGCTCTGTCCCTCTCCTCAGGGCTGGGCCAAGGCCTTCCCTGACTGGGTCCTGGCCAAGCACTGCCGGGCTTTGGCAAAGGCTGTCTTGATTTCTTGGTTTATGAGGTCCTGCCAGGGGTCTCTGGGGGAAAAGGAAAAAAAGATAATAAAACCACCACCATCACTGACACTTCGAGCCCACGCTGCTTACAAAGTAGCCCCTTTCACTTCCTATGTTTCTCCTGATCCCCTGCAGCAGTAGCTCACAGCCCACTGTTCCCCCGTGAGCCTCAGAGAGGTGACGTGCCTGCTCCAAGACCACACAGCACTGCCTTGTCTGCACGTGCGGCCTCCAGTCCAGTGGCCTCCCAGGAAGTGAGACGTTCCAGCTCTGCCCCCTCCTCAGGACGTGTGGGGTGAGGGCCCTGTGATCCCAGGGGGCTTTGTAGGTCTGGGGTGGGGCCTCTGGACTCTGCGCACACGTCCCATTTGCTGCCCACACGTGCCTGGAGAAAGGTGGAGCTGGGTGGTCACCTTTACACAGAGAAGGAAACGAGGCTCCCACGGCAGCCTGGCAGGGACACACTTGAGCCTGGTTAGCAGGGCCGCTGTGTCGAGTGTCTCTGTGACCAGTGACCAGGGGCACTTCTGGGGCCACTGCTGCTTGGGCAGGTGGCTGACCAAGACGTGGGAGGGGGACGGTGGGTGTTCCCTCTCCCTGATCTCCACTAACCCCCACAAATATAAAAATAACTTCTGTAGGAAAAATGCATACAGGGAAGATAAAAACATCTTTAGAAAATGACTTAAAAAGTTATAACATACAACTCAAGTACAGTTTTGGTCACTGCCTTGTAAATGAGCTCCCATCCCTCTCTTGCAGAAATTCTGGGGCCCCCTGCAGATTGGGTGTGTGATGTTTGTCTGCTGTCTGGGACCTCATCTCCGGGCTGGTGGAGGAGCATGTGGAGTTATTTTCCCATGTGTGTGTGTATCTGGTGCCCATGATGAGTGTGGTAGTGTGTGTGTGTGTGTGTGTGCATGCCCGTACATGTCCGTGCACACATGCGCGTGTGTGTCTGTGTGAGTTCACATACTGGGGCTGAGCCTTGGGTCTAGGCAAATGTGGGGACTCCCCCCTGCCTGCCTGGAGGTCTGGGAGGCGCCCAAGTCGGGTGGTGTTTGCTGGAACTAATCTCTGATCTCCTCCCTCCCTGAGCCAAGAAGATGAAAACATTTCTGGCACTTTCTAAGGTTTCTGTCCAAGAGTGGAAAAGTCATCAGCTGAGGGAGCTGGGGATGACACATGGCTGCCAGGCCTGCGGGTTCCCATCCCAGGACCGGGCGGGGAGGTGGGTGCGGGCTTCCCTGCATCGACAGGACCCGTGGGGCGACGGCGAGAGGGTGGCCCGTGCACGGGGAATCGAGGACTCACGTGCACTGTGTGCTGGGCGCTGACGGACGCACAGGCACATCCACAGTCCAGGGTCTCGGGAAGCTTATGGGGAATGGGGAATGCTTCATAAACCCATTGCACAAGACATATCTGGTAGTGATGAGTGCTGTGGAGACCATAACGCTGGGAGGTGGGCTGGAGGGTGATGACAGGGCTTGGCTGGCAGTGTGCGGTCAGAGATTTATGTGATCAGAAGGGACTGGGCCTCTGGGCAGAACCTTCGAGGTACAGGCCACAGCAAAAGCCAAGCTCTGAGTGGAAGAAGCTTGGCATCTTTTAAGGAACAGTGAGGAGGCAGCAAGCGGGTAATGAGCAGGGGAAGGAGGGAGGAGCGATGAGGCCGGGCTGGGGTGGGGGGACAGGCAGAGGCCGGCCTGCACCGGGTCTTAGAGGCTGCACCCGGGGATCGGCGCTTCGCCTCGGAGCAGGAGGAAGCCACTGAGGGTGCTCAGCAGGGAGCTTTCACGTTGCTCACATCTGCGTCTCTCGAAGGTCATCGTGGCTGCTGTGTGGAGCTGGACAGGGCGGGGAGCACGGGTGGCGGGGGACTGGGCAGGGCGTACCTGCAGAGGGCCAGGTGAGAGACAAAGTGGCCTGGACCAGGGTGCAGGCATGGGGAGAGTTCAGGGTGCGTGGTGGAGGCGTAGCTCCGGGTGGGGCCGGGTGGCAGGAGGTGGAGAGTCTGGGTCTGGCATCAGCACACTGGCTGGAGGAGGTCGGGAGGGTGGATGGGCCTAGAGGGCGTGAGGTGCTGGGGGAGCTCCAGAAGGACCCGTCGGTGGGGGGCGGCGTGGGCTCCACGGGCCCGGAGCTCAGAGAGGAGTGAGGAGCTCTAGGTGGACGATGGGTGCTGTCTGGGTAAGGGGGGGTGTGGACAAGGCGGCCCAGACCACAGCGACCTGGAGGGGAGGCCGAGGAGGCGGGGCCTGGGCAATCCCAGCCTGTAACGGTGGGGAGAGGAGAGAAGCTGGCGGAGGAGCCTGGGGCTGGGGGAACTGGGGGCGGCAGGGCCGCAGGCCAGGGCACGCTGTGCTTCTAGGAAGAGGGAGGGCAGAGGGGAGAGGCTGCTGCTGCGCAGGCGGGGTGAGAACTCCAGCTGCCCACGGGCCCAGCGACACCGGCCGAGGTCACTGGTGACCTTCACAAAGCCTTCCATACGGGGCGGGGGCGGGAGGCTGACTGCGGGGGAGGAGGGGCGCAGGGCCCTAAGGAAGTGAAGTCAGCAGACTGGCCTCCTGAGAAGTTCAGCTGTCAAGTGGAGGCGAGAAACGGGGCAGGCTCTAGAGGTGAGGTCAAAGGAGGACTTTGTCTTAAGGGGTAAGAGAGCCGAGCGTGTGTCACACAGCTGGGGAGAAGCAGGGTGGAGAATTTGGGGTAGTGAGCTGGGATGTAAGAGGAAAGGATGAAAAGGGCCATGGTCCCCTTTACTGGAAGATATGGGGTGGAGGGGAGGGGACCTGCTATGGCACATCGGAAGAGCACTGGAGACTCTCCCGTTATAGCTGGAATTGCCCTCGGGGAGCCAGGCCCAGAGAGAAGCACGGATCTGCGCAGGGTCACCCAAGCAGTGGGCACCCAAGCTAGGACGCTCCTTCTGTCCTAGGGACGCCCAGACCCATGCCCTGTCCTCACGCCATGCCGCCTCCCCCGCAGGCAGGCTGTGCCGAGGCTGGAAAGCTGACAGTCTGCTTCGGTGCCTTTCTGTGAGCACAGGCTGACTCTGCACCCAGGAGGCTGGGTGTCCTCACAGAGACCATGCGTCTGTGTGTCCTGTACCCCGAGTGTCTGCCCATCCCCTCCCCCTCCCCCCTTGCTGGACCCCACCCTATGGGGGGTTAACCTGGGGAGGGGGGACACCCAGCGATGAACAGGACAATCCATGCCCTCCGTTACCCCTATGCCCTAGGCTCCCTGGGATCCCAAAGCCGCGGGGCCCCCTGACAGTCGGAGTAGGAGGGAAATCGCAGCCATGGCCGGCTTCCTGCCAGTAGCTGCTGTCCACAGCAGTCCGGGACACTCAACCCGGACGGCTTCCGCTTGCTCATTTTCCCAGGAAACCCGTCTGTGGCCCACACATTTCTCATTTTTGAGAGATGGAAGGGGGCTGCCTCGGGTGGGGGCCTTCCCAGAAGAGCTGGGAGAAGCCAGGCAGAAGGTCTGATGAAGGGGTGATCTTGGCGGGAAGCAGCAAGCCTGGACTCCAGCCGAGACTCTGACACAGCCACGCTGTGGGACCCTGGGCTCAGCCCCCCAGCCTTCTGCAGACGCTACATGGCTTGGGTGAAAGGGAGTGAGGAGCAGCACGTTGGAGCAAAAAGTTATCGTCCCTCCCCTGACCCCACCCGTGTAAACCTCAGTGAGGGACACAGGGTCAAAAAAGGACAGAGGGAAGAGCCACTGTCCGCCAGCTGGCCACTAGCACTCTGAGTCATCCTCGTTCAGCTCCTAAAACATGGGGGCTCTTCGATGTATATCTTTGTCTGTGGAAATAATGCCAATGGCAATGAGTGCACAATAATATTTATCAGTTTGTTACCTGTAATAGCTCAAAATGGAAGGATTCTAAATGCTCAACAATAAGAGAAAGGTGGAGCAAACTGCTCGCACCCACCTGTTGCATCGGGGTGTGTTCTTACAGGGGGATTTACAGAGCGCCCTGATGGTGTGGGAAGGGGCTCAGCATTGAGTAGAAGACAAAGATCAGGACATAAAATTATCTAAGCAGCATGAGCTCATCCTCGCCAAACACACCAGGAACAGGTTGCAAGGAGATATGCTAGTGTGGATTTCTCCCAGGAATGGAAAGATGGTGATTATTTTAATCTCTGAACAATTCTGTATTTTCCAAGTTTTCTCCAACAGGCAAATAATAGTTCTATAACCAGAAAAAAAGAATGTTGATGAACAAAACCCAAAACCTAATGCAGGCTTTTGGGGGAAGTCCTTACTCACCCAGGTTTGATGTCCAGAGGTGTGGGCAGGGGTCTGGAGAAGTCTGCCTTCCCCACCAGCCAGTAGGTTTCCTCCATGCCCTTCCCCTGGAGGAGAGAGGAAAGGGACAGGAAGTCCCCACCCCCAGCCACACCCAAACCTTCTCAAGCTGGATGATTCCAACAGCTTGGAGTTGGGCAGCCTGGGACCAAATCCTGACTTTGCTACTTACCAGCTGTGTGACTTTGGTTAGGCTACTTCACCTCTCTGTGCCTCAGTTTCTCAGTACCTTATAGACTTGTAAGGGAGATTAAATAAGCTAATATTTATTTGTTATATAAATAAATATCGAATCATGAATTCTATGGCCAGGGGATCTGGGATGCTTTGATCCCAGTATGACCTGTGGTTTTCTCCAAACATCACTATCCAAGGTCTGGTGGCCTCTCCTGGGGAGTAGGAGTAGAGGGGACATGAGGTTTGGAGGGTCTCTGTTCTCCATCCCAGGCATTACCCCTTGGAGTCCCTAGCACAGCCTGAAAAGCCTGAGGTCGGGGTACTGCCCTCCCCACCCCTCTGTACCATCATAGTCCTGTGTTCCTCACCCATTGTCCACTCCCCTGAACAAGACGCACCTACCCTGACTTGTTCCAGCTCACTCCCCCAAAGCCCTAGCCATCAAGAGCAAAGGATCCCACATATGCTGTTCCTCACAGGCTGGGTGACCATGGACAAATCATTGCACCTCCTGCTCTGCCATTCCACAGCGTGATGAACTGAGTCCCATGGAGCACCAAATTTCTGGACCCTGTCACAGCTCAGAACCTCTAAATGCCTGGAACATTCCAGTCCCCCCATCAGGCCTGGCTGAACTTGAGAAGTCAGGGGATGAGAAGGCATGTGATAGGAAGAAAAAGTCATTTATACAAACACTGTAGCATCATATTGATCAAACATTAATATTTTTTTTAAAAGCGCTTAATGTCTCTGCCTTCAAGTTACTCATGGTCACGCATAACCCAAATCACACCTATAACCTACAACAGAGACTAGTGGGTGCACAGAGAAGGCACGATAGTCACTGTTGGGGGTAAAAAAGGAAGATGGGTATTATGGATTAGGGCAGGCTTCAGTGAGAGGTGATATCTGAGCTAGGGTTCTGAGGGATGAGTAAGAGCCCAACAATCCTATGAAGAAGTTACAGTCTTTGGAGTCACCAGACCTGGATTACAGGTTGTGCAGCTTTGGACAAGTCAGTTTGCCTCTCTGATTTAATTTCCTCTATGATAAAATGGGGACAATGATCCTCCTTTCATGATTTCTGTGAGTGATAAAATGCATTGATGTATGTTGTACACCAGTGTGCTGCCCATGGAGGTCATCAATAGAAGTGACTTCTCTATCCTGGCCCTTTCCTTCATGAGGAACCAAATGGGTGAGGGAGCAGCTCCCATGTAGAAATGTTCCTTTACCATCTGGGGAGCATAAATGCCTGTGTAAAGGTGATCAACTCCATCCCTGACTCGAGGCCAGTGTTTCTTGCGGTCACATCAATCAGATGAGAATCTCTCTTGCTATCCACAGAAACCAGATCCTTTTCTCACCAAGCCCGGTAAAGAAATGACCTCACCTTCAGCTCAGTCTGACCTCTGACATCAATTTTGAAGCCTTCATCCAGGCTGAGAAGTGTCTGGACAGTGCTTCGGCTGACATGAATTCTGTATGCTGAGAGATAGTAATGCGGTCACGCCTGGTGGCGGCGGACCAAGTGTTTAGTAAAATCATTAAGAGACAGTTCCCACCAGTCATTAACACAACTCTAATTCATGCAATACCCTTCACCTGGCCCTCTCATCTCTTTAGATAGTTGATCTCTCAAAAGGAAGCCCTAAAAAACGGAAGCCTTGAGGAAGAGCAAATTACATAGACTGAATGTTAAGGAGAATTGGCGATGAAGTCAGAACTCCTAGGAACAGAATTGCTACTTCTCAGGAATTTCTACTCTGAGGCTGAGTCATAGCAGATAAGGAGTTTTCATTTTTCTTTTAGGAACCAAACTTTCCAAAAGGGCCACCACGTCCAGCTAGGCAGGATGTGCACTGAGGAACGGTGAGGAGCGCACAGCCTGTGCGACCAGGAGCAGGGGCCCTGGGATGCCGACCATTTCTGTTGCTCTGGCCAAGTTGTCAGGGAGACCCCTGCTGCCAGCAAGGGCCCAGAGTGGCTTTTCTTTACCTTTTTTCTTTTCTTTTCCTTTTTTTCTTTTTAACTGGGAGTCTCCTTGTTATCAAGGTGGGAAACCAAAGCCTAGGGGAGGAACAGCTTGCTCAAGGGCACCAGCAAACCACTTGCAGAGGCAGGTTTTCTGCTACTTCCCACATGAGATCATCACAAAAACCCCGTGGAAAGCTAAAAGAACCAATCACGTACATCATCTCCCTACAGTTGCTTTAGGGAAACTTGGGTACACTGTCACCGAGTGGTGATTTGGTCTCTAATCAAACAGCCAGACTGCAGGGAGAATGGAGAAAGAGTCCCTTCCCCAGGGCAGGACAGATGTGTGAGATACTCACGCAGCCCTGTGGACTCCATCCGGGACGCAGTGTTGACAGTGTCCCCAAAGAGGCAGTACCGAGGCATGGTGAGGCCCACGACCCCCGCCACACAGGGCCCTGGAACCCAAATGTGCCTGGTGAACTCCAGCAGGTCGAGCTTAAGAGAGGTCCCAGCAATAGCCTCACCGTTCCCAGTCCCACTGCCGCCCCCCGCCCCACATCCTGGGCTCCAGCTTGGGGGGAGCAGGATGAGGATGAAGCCATCTGGAGTCTCCATCAGCAATGCAGAGAGGAGATGACACCAGTGCCAGGCTCTGGGCTGGAGGGGGCAGGGACACAGATGAATTGAAGCCAGTCCCTGGCCTTCGGGAGCTCCCAGCCTGGTGGAGGGAGACATGTAAACCATGCTCCGTGCTGTGCAGAGGGAAGCACCATGGCTGTTCCAGCCAGGAAAGGGGCCCCAGACCTAGCCCAAGGGCTTCCTGGAGGAGACAATGCGTGGACAATCTCTTAAGGGATGAGAGAATGAGGGAGCAGGAACAGCAGGTGCAAAGGCACAGAAGCAGGGAGCCCGTGGTCCACGGACAGCTGCAAGCAGCTCAGCAGGGCTGGAGGGCCGAGTGAAAACAGGGGAGGTGAGGTTGGGGAGGTGAGCGTGGACCTTGGGGCCACGTGGACACGTTTGAACTTAATCCTGCAGGCGTGGGGAGCCACGGAGGGAAAGAGGGGTTGATGATGGGAACACGGAAGAGATATGTTGGGATCCCTCGGGTCCTCCCAAACCCATCCCAGCAAACATTTAGTTGCTCACGCGACCACAGGAGGTTTCTGTCCTGTTTGTCCCATCAGACTCTCAGCTTTTAGATGCCCTTGACAGATGCCGAGACAGATCATTTAATTTATTACATCTTAGAACCCTAAAACTATAGATGGAAACAAGAAGCATAAAATGTTTCCATCAAAGAATTTTAGACTCTTAGAATTCCGGAAGTGCGGCCTTGAGGGCACCCCAATGTCCTGGTGGGGGGGGGGGGTCTGTCCGGGCCGGTACCTGAGTGCAGGCCGGCTCTGATGCGGATCGGCACGTCCGGGGCGTGCTTCATCCGAAAGTCGCCCACCGAGCTGAGGATGTCCAGGGCCATGTGGGCGATCTCGGCCGCGTGCCGGCTGCCATTGCGCCGCGGCAGCCCCGACGCCACCATGTAGGCATCCCCGATGGTCTCCACCTAGAAGCCACAGCTTTCACTTTGCAGCTCGGGAACATGCCCTCCCGGCCCTTCCACGTCCACGCAACGTGAGTCCCTCCCCCCCACCCACCCCAACCACACCTCCGGTTCCAGGCGCCCTAGCACCCGCCCGCTCTGCACGTCAGAGCGCCCCTGTCTGCACCAAGGATGGCTGTGGGCTGCCTCGACTCCTCTGACTCCAGGCCACGAGCTTCTTGGCTGCAGACCCGGGTACCCCGTCTGCACAGCGCCGCGGGGCAGAAGGGGCTTCGTCGGAGAAGGGCAGCTGTCTCTTAGCTACCTTCTATTTTTCAACCCCACCCGCACCCCATTTCCAAATCCCTCCAGGATGTACTGGACAGAGTGTAGGTTTTGGAATCAGACAGATGTGGGTTCAATCCGCCATCTACCTTGGGGAGCCTTCTGTGGGTCTATAAGATATTTAAAGACCCAGGCTCATCACGGAGGCTCAGCCAATGGAGGCTCTGACTTCATCGTCTCTGTCATCATTATTTCCATGGCTAATGGTTTTAGAGAAGATAGAATCCAAGAATCTCAGAATTGAAAGGACTTTAAAGGTCACTCAGCCCTCCTCCCCCAGTCTCAGCGCCTGCCCTGCCCTGCTCACACCCCTTGATAGGAAGGTCCCTTTTTCCTTAAGGAGGCTGCTTCTCTTTTTTAGGCAACTCTGATTTTCAAAAGTTGAATTGAGTTGAAACCTCCATCCCCCTGCTGGCTCCAGTTCTGCTTCCTGAACTCGGGCACAAACCTTTCCTAAGCACGCTCTGCCGGAGCCCTCTTCTGGGTGTGGGGGAGATGTTAGTGAACCATGGACTTCTCCCTCGCCGCAGGGGTGGCCAGCCAGAGTGAAGACAGTGACTCTGCTCCCTGAGTCTTCCTTTCCAGGCTAAAGTGCCCAGATTCTGCACTGCCCCTGCTACAGCTGTCCTGGCACTGCTGAGGCTGCGGAGCAAAGCCTCCCCTCTGGCCAGCCCTTCTGCTCTCCCTTAGCACCTTGGATGATAAGACGCATGCTTTCCCCTGCCCACAGGGGATGCTGTAGTTAACTAAATCCCTTTCACACAACATTAGCTAGGGGGCTGTGTCCTACTGCCTGCATCCCTGAGTCTCTCCCTGCCCCTGGCTATCTCTGCCTCGACTGCTTCGCCATCCTGCACTTGGCAGGTGCTTGGCAGTCACGTGGGTAACTGAATGAGCCATAGCCCTTTCATGTTAACCTTCACACCGCTGGGGCAGGGGGCGCTTTCATCGGTTTAGTAAGAGGGGAACCTGGGGCTCAGAGGCGTAAGTGATTTGCAGTGTGGCCGCGGCAGGACTCAGGGCCCAGGCTGGAGCTAAGTCCTCCGCTCCCTGCAGCCCCCGCGGGCTCTGCTCTGGAGCGATAGCCACAGAAGTGCTCACTCAGCGAGTGCCGAGGGGGAATCACAGATCCCTGCAGAGCCGGGAAATGATTGCCTGGCTGCCTCCCAACCCAGGTCGGATTAAAGAGCAGTAACCAGATCCTGTGGGGATGGAGGGGAAACCGAGGCGGAAGGCGTGAGTGATGAGAGACACAGTCGCACATCATAAGGAACAGGGCCTCTTTCTCCCCCCCATCTGGAGGGGTGTGTGGGCCTCGTTTTATTTCATTTCACTCTGCCAGAAAGATGCAGACCTCTTGGCCAGAGTTCAGAGCAGATCAGAAGGCGTGATTCAGAGCTGGGAGGGACACATGTGTGAGAAAAGATTAGCAGGGGAGGAAGAGACAAGGCCAGGGGTGACTCAGGGCAGATCAAAGCTGCGGGGCTCGGAGAGATGAGATGAGGAATCTTTCCCTGGGGCCTGCTGGGCCAGGGTGGCTCTGGAGGAAAGAGGGAAACTCAGCCAGCACGAGAGAAAACAACTGGGAGTAGGCCAGGGATATGGGGACAGGAGGGAAGCTGCATCTGTGGCATGTGGGTGGCTCAGCTCTGCGGGTCATCTGGGGCAGTGTGGTGCAGTAGGCAGGGCAGGCTGTGGTGGTGGACATTCTGGGTTCCCATCCTGGTTCTGTTGCCTACCAGCTGTGCGACCTCGAGCATGTCATGTCCCTCTCTGGGCCTCATTCAGTTAACGCCTATTTCCTGAGGACCTACTGTGTGCTGGACACTGCCAGGCACTGGGGACAGAGTGCTTTGGAGAAGGTCATAAAGTGCATATGTGCTGTCCAGGGGAGTTATGGGAACATCAAACAAGAGCTTCTACCCATGACTTGAGGGCAAGGAAGCTAACCTAAGACCAGGAAGATGACCGGGTGGGGGGGGGGGGATGCCCAGGTGACAAGAAGGGAAAGCAGCATTCCAGGGAGAGGGAACAGCATGTGTAAAAGCCTGAAGGCTAGAGTGCAAAGCATGGGAAAGGAACAGTGAGGTCTGCAGAGGTGGAATGGTAGAAGATGCAGCTGGAAGATAGGTGGGGCCAGCTCCTAGAGGGCCTTGTGGACCACTATGACCCTCTTGATTTACCCGAGGGCCTCCGTGTCATGGAGACCATGAGAAGCCCTGAAGGAGGAGGCCGAATGGTACATAGCCTCAGAATAGGAATGCCCAGACTCAAATCACAGCTCCACCTCTCACTGGGAATATGTCATTAAAGAAGGCACTTAACTTCTGTGACCTCAGGCTCCTCATCTATAAATTGGGGGTAACAGCACCTACCTCATAGGTGGTTCTGATGATTAAATGGGTTAATACATATACCGCACTTAGAACAGCCTCCAGTATATAGTAAACACTCAATAAGTGTTGGGGATTATTGTTATTGGGATAATGTAAATAATGCCATCAGCAGTATGCCTGGCACCTCATTAGTTCTCACCTCTGAAACTTCCTGCCCAGGCTTCCTTTTCACCACGGTTCACCCTCGGGGCCTGGCGCTCACCCGCCCCTGCCTCCTAGGGGGGCTATGGCTGAAAGGGGGCTGGTAGGTCACAAACGAAGGCTAAGGCCGTCTCCTGAGTGCCCCCTCCCACTTCCTCCACTGTGTCTGAAGCTGGCCCAGGGTCCCTAGATCAGAACAAGGGGGAGGACCGGGGAGGGGAAGGTCCCCAAACAGGGGCAGAGCCGACAAGTAGAGGGCAGGCGGCTGCTCGCCCTCAAACCTCACAGTATGCACAGCCCTTCCACGTGGGGGATAGCCTGGGCTCCTGTCCTGTTTCATGGATAAAGAAACAGAGGCCCTGAGAGGGGAAGCCATTAGCCTGAAGCCACACCAAAGCTGCTCAGGCTGGGACTCAAACCCAGGAGGGAGAAGTGCATTGGAACTGGACCATGGAACTGGAGCCTGACAGCTCCACCAGGGTCCCTGCTGCTCCCCACCTCACCCTGTGTCCCCGCCTGCCTCCCTCCCCCTGCCCCCGCGGGTGCACTTCACAACCCTCAGGCCTGCTTCACACTCACCAGGCCCTCTCAGACCTCGAGCACATTACTCCCCCGTTGTTTGCCTGGAGTGGCCAAGCCCAGACCAGACAATGCTATGAAGACAGCACCTCCTCTAGGAAGTCTTCCCTGCTCTTCACTCTGCACTCCTGCCACCAGTTGAGTTGGGGCCTCTCCACCTCCTCTGCCTCTCCTGACCATCCCTTTCACCGTGAGTTGTCATCATCTTTTACCTGCAGGACTGAGAGCACCTTGAGGGCAGGGGCGGACTCGTCTGCCTCAACCCACACAGGACTGGTCAATAAAAGCTGCATGAACAGGTGAACAGCAGACAGGTGAATACTGTGGTCTTCCACCCTGAGAGGTGGAGTTTATTTTCCCAAAGTTTAAATCCAGGCTATCTTGTGACTTGCTTCAGCCAATAGAACGTTTGCCCATGCCTGACAGAGAAGGCTTACGTGCTTCTGTTCCCTTTCAGAACCCTGCCACCACCATGCAAAGCATCCCAGTCTGCCCTGCTGGAGGATGAGGGAGTATGGGGGCCAGAGCTGAGCTGTCCCAGCCAAAGCTCCAGAGATGTGAGAGAGCCCATGATGCTCCAGAGATGCATGAGTGAGTCCAGCTGAGTCCTGAAGAAACTTCCGGCTGACCCAGGGCTTGTAAGCAAAAGTAAATGCTAATTGTTTTAAGCTAATGAGTTGTGGGGTTGTTTGTTACAGGGGAGAGCTAACTGATACAAACACAGAAATAAGTGAATGGAAGTAAATGTAGAGGGACTCAGACAGTGGTGGAAGGAGAAGGGATGGGGTGCCAGCCTCCCGGGACCCTCACCTTGTACACGTCATGGCTGCCCAGGACAGCGTCGAACAGGATGTAGAGGTCGTTGAGCAAACCCACCACCTCCATGGGCTCACTCAGGGCTGAGATGATGGTGAAACCCACAATGTCACTGAAGTATATGGTAACCTGGTCAAAGTACTCGGGCTCCACAGTCGCTCCCATTTTCAGAGCTTCAGCCACGGACCTGAAGGGATGGGAGGGCCAGGGTCACATGGTGGGAGGACCCGTTCTTTACAGCCTGGAGGTGAGGAAGGATACTTTGGGAGAAGACCTTGGGCCGAGCATCAGGGGATCTGAGACAAGTCTGCTTGTGCACTGACTGTCCTTGAGCACATACCTGCCCCTTTCTGGACTGTGCTTCCTGTAAAGTGTGATAAGGGACATTGTACCCCCGCCATGCTCCCAAGCCTGGAAAAGGGCACAAAATGGACATTCGCACGCTCCACACGGTGCATAGCACATGGTGAGGGCTCTATAAAAATATGTTGAATTAATAGTGAGCAAATGAAATGAATTCATGGGACCCAGATTTATGGAGCATCTACATTGCAGGGTCCGTGCTCAGAGCTGAGCTGGAGGTGCACTCAGGCCCCAGGGGGCACTCACGGAGGGAGCATCTGGGAGAGCAGCCTTTCTGTCTTCTGCCTCTCCGCCTCCAGCTCCTCAGTGCGCTCCTGGACCAGCTCCTCCAGGCTCTGCGAGTACTTCTCCAGCATCCGCAGCATCGAGTCAGCCACACTGGTTTTCTTGCCTTGGTTGATGCTTTTGAACTGGAAATGGAACAAAAATTCCAGTTCGTCCCTGAAGGTCAGCAGCGGGGAGCGTGGGGTCCCGGGAATGAACATCCACAGCCCTTGCCCGGAGAGCTGGAGCGTTGTAGGGAGCAGATGTGAAATGGCACAGGGGTGGGTGGCTGGACGAAGGAAAAGCACAGGCAGCTGCGACGGATGAAAGAGTGCCGTGGTGGTGGGCACAGGGAGGACTGAGGAAGGAGCCTGGGCCCAGAGCCTTCCCACTAACAAACGAAAACCCGGTGGCATTGAGTCTCACAGTACTGTTAAATAAGCATTCCTTGTTATTTTCAAAGATAGATGATACATTCCAATAGATGGATAGGTAATAGATACACAGATAGAGTATATATAGTTCTCTATATAATGTCTCTTCTACCTACCTATCCTTCTCTTTATTTCAAAATTTCTTTAAGTATTAAGAAAAATACAAGCATTACTACAAAATAAAATAACAATAAATATGTGAGGCTATTGGGACGAAAGGAGAGTAAAGGGAAAAAAGAAAAAGAAAAATCCAGGAGTGAGGTTGGTAAGCAAAACTGCACGCTAGAATTTGGCCACCATTTTGGATCTGAGCTTCCAACAAAGCAAACAGCAAACAAGGCGGGAAATAGAAGTTACAGCTCATAGGGTCCATGAGACAATGAAACATGAAACTAGTTCAGCAGGAGCTGCACTTAATGACTGGTGCTGAGCAGAGAGAAGTACCTCTCTCTTTACATGAGTGTGCTTATGCATGGTTATGAATTGCGCCTTCAGTCATCTTACAGGGAGTAGGGCAGTGGGCTTCCTCGGGAGACTTGCTAAACTTCCCCAGTGAGGTCTGCACCTTCACAAGTACAGCCAGTAGAAGCAAATGGGTGATGGTCAAAGTGAAGGGTCTCTATCTGTATTAATCCAGCAGCTGGGCTGAGTGTGTGTGTGTGTGCATGTAAACGCACAAACATGCGTGCATATACAACTGCCATTATTACCAGTTAGCCACATGCCTGCGGGGTGGGGGGGAGTGACTATTTGGTATTGCCCCTTAAAAGCAGAGGCACAAGCTTTGAAGGTCAGCTAGGTTGGGCATGAGAGCTGCTGACCTTGAGAAGCCAACAAGGACATGAAGCTGGCTGCAAGGCCACCTCTACATGTGGGGTCACCATTGTATCAATGAGAAAACATGGGCTCTGAGAGGTAAACTAACTTGCCAGAGACCAGAAAGTGGAGCTCCAGCTACCCCACTGAATTATTTAATCATTTGGAGTGTTGTTGTGGTTTTTTCCCATTATTTCTCTTGGATTGCTAGGAACACAATGATAGGATCTGCAAAAAATGACCATATTGTTCTTCCTTTCCACTCTTTATTTTCTTGTTTAATTGCATTTAACAGAACAATGCTAAATAGGTATAAACCCTTGTCTTTTGACTTCAAGATCAGTGCTCTTTACTCCTAAACCCCATTCACTAATTTCTCCTCCAAAATGGCCTTTTAAAAACATTAGTTATCTCATTTGATGGTAACATTAATATAGCTCATTAAGCCAGGGTAGTCTTTCCAGGCCACACAGAAGGTTCCTGAGGCTCAATAGAGCATTGACCTGCCCAAGGTCAAGTCGTAAGTAAGTGGCAGAGGAGATTTGAGTCCCGGCATTCTGGTCTTAGCCTCTCCCTCAGTGTCATACAATTCCCCACCTTTGGGGGAAATCTCTCATGCCCAGCTTAGCCTTAGGCAGGGGTCTTTTCCCACAGGGACCTCTCAGGTCCTCCTGCCCTCCTCCCTGGTCTTTGGCAACCACTGCTCTCCTGGAAAGATTCCAGGCTGATGTGAGAACAGGTTGCTAACCCTAACTCTGCAGCCCATGTTATGGTGGCTCCTTAGAGTCCATCTACTCTGAGATGCCGATTTCTCGTCTGTGAAATGCAGACACCATTGCTAATGCCAGAGCTGAGGCGGAGTGGGAATGTGGGAATATAGGGGATGTGGGAATGCAGTAGATGTGGGAAGTCTTTTAAAAGGACAACTATGAGTCTCTCTGCTGTCTTTCCGCCTCTCGCTCTCTCATCACCTGTCTGAACTCCCCTCTCCCTTGCTGAACCGCTCCTTGGCAACTTTCCCACTGTGCCTGAGGAGGGGAGGCATGAAGATGTCACCTCAGGCTTGATGAGTTGGCCCTGTGGGGGCCATTAGCCAGCTCAGTCAGGCCCACATACTCTACCCCCGCCCCGCAGACTCGCAAAGACTTGCCTCACCCCTCCCGCTGCAGTTCCCGAGGCAGGTTTGGGGGGCCAGTCCCTTCACATCTTCCACTCACTGACACGGGGACTGGTGCTGTCTCCACAGCCACAACCAGCTTCTCCGCTCTGGCGCCAGGGCGGGGGATCCCAGCACCAGCTCTGCAGACAGACAAGCCTGGTGTGGATTCCAGCCCTACCTTCCACTGCCTTGGTTACCTTGGGCAAATCGCCTCACTTCTCTAGCCTCAGTTTCCTTTCCCTGGAAGTCCAGATAAAATGGGAATGTAAAATGGTGCAGCCACTGTGGAAAGCAGTTTGACAGTCTCAAAAAGTTAAACTTACAATTACCATGTGACCCGGCAAATTATACCCAAAATACCTGAAGGAAGGGACTCAATCAGATACTTGCACACCACGGCTCATAGCACATTGTTCGCAATAGCTAAAAGGTGGAAACAAACCAAGTGTCCATCAACAAATGAGTGAATAAACAAAATGTAGCATACCTACAATGGAATATTATTTGGCTGTAAGAAGGAATGAAATTTTGAGACAAGCTACAACATAGATGAACCTTGAAAACATGATGCTGAGTAAAATAAGCAAGACATTACAACACATTCTATGTGATATCATGTCTGAAATCTTGAGAAATAGCAAATTTCTAGAGACAGTAGATTAGAGGTTTACAGGGGATGGAGGGTGGAAGGAAGAGGTGATTGTTGCTTGGTGGGTGTAGTATTTGGAAATATTGGAAATTTGAAAATTAAAAATGAAATTAAGGCAGTGCAATGGTGGCTCAGTGGCAAGAATTCTCGCCTGCCAAGCTGGAGATCCGGGTTCAATTCCCAGAGCCTGCCCATGCAAAAAATAAATAAAATAAAAATAAAAATAAACCAAAGCCCACATAATAACGGTGCTTCTACACAGGGTTATCACATGGATTAAATGAAGTAAGTGCAGCCCTTAGCACAGGGCCTGGCACTCCAGCAGGTACTCAACAAACACTCCTGGAATGTGTGGGTCTGTGAAGGCTGTCGTTGGTGGATGGAGAGAGAGAGAGAGCCCTGTCCTCAGGCCCTCCCCTCAGTGGTGGGGTGCTGGCCCATGGACCCCTCACGGCGTCGTAGGGTTTCTAGGCCTCAGGAGAGCCTGTGCACGTCCCACCAAGCAAAGCAAGGTGAAGTGACTTGCACCCCAGCTTGTCCTGGGAGACTGACCTGGTTGTAGACCTGGTCCAGGCTGGGTCTGTCCTCAGGAGCCTCCTGCCAGCATTGCTCCATCAGCTGGATGCACTCAGGCGGCCCGTGGTCAGGGGCCACCAGGGGCCGGCACAGGGGAGGGGGGAACATCACCTTCCTGATGATTTCTGCAACAAATGCCAGTTACTGGCCTTACCTACTGGGCGGGGACCGGATCGGCCGAGAAGGGTGCAGGGTTCATGCCCCAGGCCACTCCACGGTGCCCCCTGTTCCGTGTCCCATGGCATGGCTGGCCTGTGGACACTGGCTTGTTGAGTAACTGGCTTTCCCTGGTTCTGCCCCAGGTGGCCCAGGGGAAGGGTCACATTCTGAGAACCAGGAGAGCTGGGTTTGAGTTCTGGATCTGCTGCCAGTTCTCTCTCAGAGCCTTAGTCTTCCCATCGGTGAAATGAGCTTAATGAACTCTGCCTTTTTCCGGAAGGAGATGATAGCTGTTAGGTACCTGGCATCTAGTGGGCTTTTCCCATCACCCCAGACCCTGCCACAACTGCTGCTGCTCTGTCACCAGTGATGCCCACCTTTGTGCTTGAAGCCTTGACACTGGGGGCTCTTTCCACCAGCCCTGCCACCTGGACACTTTCAGGTGCCAATTCTCCATGAGTGTGAAGCAAGAGTGCCTACTTGTCATTATCGTCATCATTATCTTCCCAAGACATCCCCTTCGCTGGACCTTCCAGCCCCCACACTACCGTGGTAAAAACACAGACCAAGCCATGGTCAGAAAGGCCAGTGTTCCAGCTCTGGCTCAGCCACTGTGCCTCAGTTTCCCACTAACAAAAGCTGGAAATAATCCCTACCTCGGGAAGCTGTTGGGAAGCCTGGGTGAGCTGCAAGATTCAAAAGTACCCTAGGATAGCTGTTGTATATATTTTGCCACTTTTTTTTTCAAGGACACTGGGAAAGGAAGGCAGTGAGAGGCTGGGCAACAAGCTCAGGCTTCAGAGTCAGCCAGATCGGGGACTTCTGGATTATCCATTTACATTCCATACAAGTTATATCACCTCTCTGGGTCTCAGTTTCCTCATCTATAAAATGGGCATAATAATAATGCATAACCCCCAGTGTTATGAGGTGTGACAGGTTACCCTCCTTGGAAAGGCGTGGATGTGGGAGCCCTTTGAGCCAATGAGGGCTCCCGTTTCCATCCCTTTTTTTTTTTTTGGTCTCCTTATTGGGGATAGTGCCTGGCCACTGTCCCATTTTACAGCCAGGAAAACTGAGGGTCTTGGGGTGAAGTAGGTCACCCATGACCACAGGGCCAGTAAAAAGCAGACACTAAAATTGGGCCTGGCCTCCTCCCCCATCTGCACGACTTTCTCTGCACAGAAGTTCTCAGCCTGCAAACCTCAGACCCCAGAGCCTCCACATAAAAGGTCTGGAAAGCTGTATGTGCTTAAGAGTGCGTGCAGATGGAACCAATAATACATCATACACACACGTGTACAACTGCTTTTCAAAAGTATGTGGATGGTATTGTGATGAATAAAATACAAATCCATTTTGAAGTGTTGCTGAAGTGTTGTTTTAGAGTGGATTTTGTCATTGGGTATTTTCTCAATCAGCGGATATTAAAAGTCAAATAGTAGCATGTGAGGATCCAACCTTTTTTTTTTTTTGACATTAGAATGGAGTCCTCATAGGCAAGATGCCCCAGGCCAGGCAGATCTCGTGTTCCCCGTGCTGAGCCAAGCACCTGTCTACACCCAATGCATCACCATGATGGATGGGCCTTGCAGCTCTGCAGATCCTCCAACGATGACTTCAAGAGATTTTAGGGACAAGAGCACTGAGCTTGGATCAGAGGACTTAAGAACAAACCCCAGTCCCACTGCGTCTCTGCTGAGAAGTCCTTCCCCTCTCTGGGCCTCTGTTCATTTCTAAAAAGGGTACAGTTACCCATCTCCCAGGATTGTCCCAAAGTTCAAATAGAATAATACATATGAAAGTGACTTGGAAACTACAAAGAGCCCTGGTCTTCCAGGCTCTTCACCAGATGCTGTTTCTAAGAGCATGCAGTATCTGCCCTTGTGGGCGAGTCAGGAGAGAACCTGGGATCCCCCATAAGCACACACTTCAAAATGCCCAAGCAGATATATATTGAGTCTCCACCATGTGTCAGGCACTTGGCCTAAAGCATTTCGCTGAATCCTTCAGCTACCCTCAGAGGCAAGCACCGTGGTCCCATTTTAAAGATGAGGAAACTGAGGCTCATACCTAAAGTCATGCAGTGACTCCGTACATGACTGCAAGGCCTGTGTTTTGGACCCTGTATACTCCATGGCCCAGGAAAGCACACCCTGGAAGCAGCAGGCCCTGGACTCACAGCCCTGTCTAAGGCAGGCTAGAGGGATCTGGGCCTGGGTCCCTGTACCCAAAGCCTGATGGAGCCCCGGCCTGGAGGACCTGATGCTAGTGGCAGGGCTTGCAGCCTCCCTGCAGCTGCTCCTTCCCTGATCAGCAGGCAGGTATGGGGAAGGCCACTGAGGAGTGTTGGACAATGGCCTGATAAAGCCCCCTTTCCTTCCCACTCCTCCACCTCATAAATTTTGGGCTGGAATGCTCATTGTTCACCAGGCAGCACATCGGAGGAGAAAAGAAGCAAGGCTGGGCCTCCGTATGAGTTAAAGATAATTCACTAGGGGTGGAAAGGGGCTGGTGGGCTCAGCTCCATCACAGGCCCACACTGTGGGCTGATGTCACTATATCTGTGGGGAGATGTCCTGGGGCTGGGCAGAGGCAGCGTGGGTCCAAGGAGCCCTGAAAGAGAACCTGGAAAAGGAGGAAACATTTCTGAATTTGGACCCTGGTACCGAGGCCAGAAGAGAGAAAATGTGGACAGAGCAGGTGACCTCGGGAGAGGTGAGAGCGATTATCCTGTACACCCGAAAGAATCAGGGTGCAGAGACTCTGGAATGCACCCCACCCAGGCAGGTGCCAAATCCCCAAATATGGAGCAGCCAAGCCATATCAGTCTGGGTTTTAAAGGACCCCTACTTTAGAGACGAGGAAACGCAGGCTCAAAGAGGGTCACCCATTTTTCAAGGCTGCTCTTGGGCACGTGTGTCTGTGTGGTTATTTCCTGATGGCCGCAGAGCTACCCGAGGGCGCGTCGGCTCCAGCCAGGGACGGGCCAAGGAAGAGGGACGAGGCTGCAGTTACCTTCTGCTGACAGTCCCGAGGCGCCGTAGGGCGGGCCCCGGGTCAGCACCTCCTGCACGATGATGCCCACGCTGAAGACGTCCCCTTTGAAAGTGCCCTGCCCGGGGCCGCCGAGCCCCCGCAGCAGCTCCGGAGCCGTCCACAGCAGCTCTGCAATCACAGGGCAGGGCCAGCCTCCGTCACCCAGGGCCCACCCGACAGGCCCAGGGCTCTCCACATCTCCTGGGCTGTTCCCTTCGGCCACGGGAGGATGGAGGTGGCTGTTCTCTCCCCAGCTCACAGACCAGGACCCTGGGGCTCAGACAACAGCGGGCATCCACTCAAGCTCACGCCACGGGAAGGGCCGGCGGACTGGAGCGCCCCCCACGCCGCCCTTTCCTCGTAAGGAATTCCTCAAGCCCCCAGATTTAAACAAAGACCTCAGAGCCTAGCGGCCGCCCCCTGCCCACCCCTGAGCTGACCTTCCGGGGCCGGCTGGAGACGGGGAGCCCTCTGGAAGTCCAGGAGCTCCGCGTAGCCGTGGTCAGTGACCTTCAGCACAAAGCGACCGTCCACCACACAGTTGCGGGACTTGAGGCGGCCGTGAGGGAAGCGGCGCTGGTGCAGATACCGTACACCCTGGGGCGGGCACGGTGGGGGCGTAAAAGTTCCGTGACGAATGGGAGGGGCCCTGCGTCCCCTCGGAAGTCCCACGGGGCCCAGGAAACCTTCCCACCTCACCTCTCCCTTTGCCACACTGTTCAGATTGTTCTGTTAGTTGAAGGGGAAAGAGCCCAGGTCTGGGGAATCTGAGCGTCTCTTGTCTTCCCCTGCACCCCGCGACCCCCCAAAGCACAGCCCAAGGAGGGTCCTCACGCGGATCAAATCCAGCAGCAGGGAGGCCTTGAAGGTCCAGTCCAGCCGCAGGGCCTCGTTCTGCAGCAGGTCCTCCAGGCTGCCGCGGGAGCAGTGCTCCAGCACCACAGCGCAGACCCCGGGGGCCACAAAGAAACCCAGGCAGGCGGTGACGTTCTCGTGCCGCAGTTCCCGCATCTGCTGGGGCAGTGGGTGCCTTAGCAGCCCCTGGGGGGCTCCCTGAGGACTAGAGTACCACCTCTGGGCCCTGTACTTAGCACCAAGCACAGAGATGAGCACAGGGAGGCTCAGGAGAGGTTTGATGGATGAATGAAGGAAGGAATGAAAGAATGGAGTGAGTGAATGAAAGCATCGTGGATGAGTATGTAAATGAGCTGTGGCCAACTCCACAGGATAGGATCAAGCCCTGTTTCCCAACCTAAGCAACACCATGAACCTGAAAACTGTTCAAATTCTCTATCCCAAGACTCAGGGATTGGGGAAGGTAGGAAGGGGAGCAGAAGGGGTTAGGAACAAGCACAAACCAGCCACCCAGATGGCTGCTCAGCAAGTTAGAGAGCTCAGAGCCGACCAGAGACAGTAGCATTTGCCAAAGCAGGAAAGATGGAATGCTAGATTATCACAGTCCGCACAAAAACAGTTCAGGGTCAGCTGTGGGAGAAACCTGCATACTGCCCACTGGCATATGGCTTAAGTTGAGGATGGTCTCAAATTCTTTGACACTCCTGCCATCAAGAGGTGGGATCTCTGCTGCCTCCCCTTGCATCTGAGCAAACTCTGCGATTACTGTGACCAATAGGACATGCATGGTGGGAGGGGCCTTGCACATGTGCATGGTGGGAGGGGGCTTGCACATGTGCATGGTGGGAGGGGGCTTGCACATGTGCATGGTGGGAGGGGGCTTGCACATGTGCATGGTGGGAGGGGGCTTGCACATGTGCATGGTGGGAGGGGGCTTGCACATGTGCATGGTGGGAGGGGCCTTGCACATGTGCATGGTGGGAGGGGGTTGCACATGTGCATGGTGGGAGGGGGCTTGCACATGTGCATGGTGGGAGGGGGCTTGCACATGTGCATGGTGGGAGGGGGCTTGCACATGTGCATGGTGGGAGGGGCCTTGCACATGTGCATGGTGGGAGGGGGCTTGCACATGTGCATGGTGGGAGGAGGCTTGCACATGTCTGGGCTGAGTCTCAGGCACCTGGAAGCTTCCATCTTCCGTCTCCTGAAACATCCGCTATTGGAGCCCTGAACCACCATGTAAAAGCCCTTCTATCCTGAGACCACCACACTGGAGGGACCACATGGCGAGAGCCTGAGACTACCTGTAAGGGAAGAGGGGTCAAGCTCAGGCTTCCAGCCTCCTACCAAGGCACAGGGACATGAGCGAAGCCATCTTAGACTCTCTGGACCAGGGGTCAGCAAACTCTTCTGTAAAGGTCCAGATAGGAAATGCTTTGGTCTTTGCGGGCCCCACAATCTCTCTCACAAACACTTACTACCGCTGTTGTAGCTGAAAGCAGCCATAGACAATTCATCAATGAATGAGTTCAGTTGTGTTCCAATAAAAGTTTGTTTACAAAAACAGGCATTTGGCCAGATCTGGCGTATGGCCCACAGTTTGCCAACCTCTGTCCAAGACCAGTCCATTTACCAGCTGAATGCCACTAAATGATTACCAATCAATGTCATGTGAAGCAGAGTCACCCAGCTGAGCCCTGCCCAAATTTCTGACCCACAAAATTGCAAAGTAATGATAAAATGGTCATTTTAAACTGCTGCATTTTAGGGTAAGTTGTTATACAATGACAGATAATAGCATATTAAGGGTTCTGAGAAGTCGTGTGGTTAACTTAGTAATTTCCAAATTTATTTAACCATATATAGGAACTTTTCTTTTAAGAAACGTCTACTTACATTGGTTGCAAGATGCCCAGAGGGAAATGCCTAACTTCACCTCCAGGCACTTAATCTCTTTGAGCTTTTGTTTCAGATGGTGGCGATGTTGGAAATAATGAAACCATTTATCAGAGGTATGCTACTGGTGAGAGATGGTTCCAGGCGATTTCATACATTCCCTCCAATCCTCCTAATTCCCCTAGGGGTGGGTAGCATTAGCTCCATTTACAGCAAAGTGTCCCCTGGAGGCAGGGTCCCATCTGGGTTCTTCCTGGCTTGCTCTGTCCTCCAACCTCAGGGCCTCTCGGGCTGGTGACCCTCTCGGGGCTGAAGATGTGCATGTGGTTAGTGATGACAAGTGGCTGGAAGCTGCCCCTGGGCAGAAGCCCTGTCTCTCTCCTCGGTGGCTGTATCTCCAAATCCTAGAACCTGCCAGGTGCATCGGGGGTGCTCAATAAGTACCTAGTGAATAAGTGGATTGACGGGCAGGTGGGTGGAAGGTAGAGGCTGAGGTCCTTTGATGGTGTCAGTGAGGCCACGTGATGATACAAATGCAGGCGATTGGGCCCCTGGAGGCTGTGGCGATGCTCGCATTGGGGTGGTGACGTGGCTTTAGGGATGCCGAGTGTGCAGGTGACAGTGGTGACTCTCAGGGGACAGTGTGACTGAGGGGCTGGCAAAGGGGTGATGCTCATGATGAGAGGACTGACTTCTTTTTAAGGCCAGAAGCTTCCCCACTGAGTAGGCACCAAGCCAGATCCGTGGTGGTCTCCCCAGCAGCGCCTTTTCCCCGCCCTCCCCACGCCTCCATGCCCTCTGCAGTCCTACCTTCCTCAGGAGGCCAAGGGAGCTCGGCCGCAGCTCAGGGGCTGTGCCAGCTTCAAACTTCTTCAACCACACCCAGTCTCCCTATTCAAGAAAGGATAATAAGCGCTCAGCTGCTGCCCCCGCCACTTCCACTTGAGGCAGAACCCTCAGGTTCTCGAGGCCCGGCTTCTTCATCGTAAATGGGGATGGTGACGGCAGCTGCACGCCAGTAGCGGCCCCACCACGTGCTGTGTGTTTTGAGCTGGGCCGAGCATGGTCAGCAGAAATAGCAGTTAGACATCTACTGTGGCCCAGACAGAGCCGGGGGCCGGCTTTGGACTGCCAGACCCAAGTTCCTGTTCTGACGCCACTGCTTTCTAGCTCTGTGACGCTGGGCAGGTTTCTTCAGTTTTCTGAGCCCTGTTTCCCTGTTGTGTTAAGCAAGGATGATAATCACCGCCCCCCCCCCCCCACACACACACCATAATGAGGGCTACGTGAGATGCTAGTTCCTTCCCCAGGGCCAGCTTTACCATGATACCCCAAATTCTGGGAAGTGATGGGGGACCCTGTGACCCATGGACTCTAGAAAGGCGAGAGGGGAGGAGGAGAGAGGGGGCCTCGGGCTGAGCTCTGTCCTTGCCTCAGCCTGGCTCAGAGCTGACTGCAGCCTAAGCCCCCTCTCCCCTCATCACCGATGGGTTTTCTGCCTCCTCAGCCTCACCCACAGCCTGTCAGCTAGCCGAGAAAAGCAGGCAAAACATGTTTTGTGCATCATTAAAACCTCCTTTCAGCAGAAAAGATGTAATTCCCCAGGGGAAAAGGTGGAACAGAAGGAGCAAGAATCTCATGCTGCTTCCTGTAGGGACAATTAGGCTGGCTTGTCAACCGTGAGAGTCACACAATAGGAGAATCACAGCAGCAGTGAATTGTTGAGCTTCAGATGATGGCACCTGAGAAACTGGTTCCGTGAGAAGCCTAAAATCACAACGTCCTCAGCAACTTTAGAGCTTGACTGGTCTGACCTCTGGCCTTCCAACCCACCTTTCCCCTGGTAGTCCAGCCTCTACCCAGAAGCTGTTCTGAGCTGGGCGCTGTCCCCGCACGACATGGCCTCAGGGACCAGGAATTTCATTTGCCTTTGCCACAGTGGGCCGCTGATGAGCCCAGGCTGGTGCCAGCAACTGAGACAGACCCTCGGGTGGGCCATGACTGGCAGAGCCCCAGGCCGGAGGCCAGGAGCTGGGTGTTTCCCAAAGTCAGATTGCGAAGCATGCCGCACTGGGAACTGGAGGTCCTGAACCGCTTCTAGCCCTGCCACCAACTTACTATGTGACCCACTAAACCCTCTCTCCACAGGAGTGCGGTGGACAAAGGCCCAGGAGGCAGCGGCCTCCCTTGGCTTCTCCCAAACTGACTACAGCTCCCAGGCCTGGGAAGGGGCTGGCAGGGGCCCTCACCTGGTACAAGGCCACATTGGTGGGCTCCTGGGGGGCTAGCAGGCTCCTTGCTGACCCTTGGGCCACCGACCTCAGGCTCCCGCCATCCACCACACTTCTTGATTCGCTCACACTGTCCACGTGCAGCCTCTGGAGGGGGACGGGCATGGCCAAGGCCTAGGGTGGGCCTCGGTCCTCCGCCTGGCTGCCCGGCCAAGCCCCCACCTCTGCCCAGCCCGTGCCTGACCCACCCGTCTGCTCCCGGGCCGAGGGATGAAGGTGAGCTCCTGGGACGTCAGCAGGACCCGGTGGGGCCCCCGCACGAGCTGCAGCTGCCGGATGCCCAACCTGGAAGGCAGAGGCAGGGCGGGGGCTGTGGGGACAGGACACGCCTCCCTCCCCCTCCTTGGCCTGGCCTCTTGTACCTGCCTCCAACTCCGAACGTCCCTATTCTCTCCCTATTTCTGTTTCTGTGTCCCCACCAGTCCCAGCTGGGCCGAGAGGGCCCCGCCACCACCACCTCCCCAGCCCGGGCCAGATGCACCTGCTGACTCAGAGCCTCAGGGCCCCTAAGCTGCCTGGAGACTTGAGGCCTGGGGTGAGGGGGCAGCTGCCACCTTCCGACGTGGCCCAGGTGCAGAGGGCTGGTCTGGATCCAGACCACGGGGAAATCAGACCCCAGGGAGATTGTTTTCAAAGCCAGAAGGGCCCTTGGAGATCATCCTGGTGTTTGCCCTGATTGTCCAGGTGGGTAGACGGAAGCTCAGGGAGGGACAGAGTCTTGTCCAGGGTCACGGGCTTCTTCCCCAGGTCTCAGGTGGGCCTTCTCAGGAGGCAGCCCAGCACCTTGCAGATCCCCGACCACGGCCTTGGGACACACAGGAGTGCTGGGTGGCCCTGAGGCCCTGGCAGGTGGCAGCTGCCTGGCTGAGCTCCCGGGAAAGAGGCCCTGCGGGATGTGGCCCAGAGGGCGGACCTGGCCTTGGGTACAGACAGTCTCACCTGATGAGGCAAGCGAGGGACCCTCCGGCCAGCACCAGGACACAGGCCAGGGCCAGGGCGAGGAGGCCGCCCGGCGGCTGGGCACCTGTGGGGAGCGGAGCAAATGTGAGTCAGAACAGCAGCGACCACACAGCAAGGGCAGTTTCCTTCCCACTCACCCCTCGGCTCCTCCCCTGGGAAGTGGGGACACCAATCCCTGCCCAGCCTCTCTCCAGGCCTAAAGTAATGGGGCAAAGTCTTATCTCTGGAAACATCGTGAGGGTAACCATGGATTGTCCATGCTCTCGCCCTGGTCTCCCCCTCTTGGACCCCCATGGCTTGCTCAGGCCCCATTAACGCCCTGACCATGAAATGGCCTTTTCTCTGTTGGTGTTTCAGCCTCTCTTCCTAAGCTGAGAGCAGCTGGAGGACAAGGCCTGAGTCTTATTCATTTCTGTGTCCTCAGCACCTAACACAGTGCCTGGAAAGGGTAGGGGCTGAGTAAAAATTGTCAAATGAACTTCCCTGTCAGTTGTTATTCTTCCTCTTCTTGCACACCCCCTGTGATGAGCCACTCACTACCTTCTTTGGCAACCAAGTCCACTGTGGAACGGCTCTGACTGTTTGAAGAGCCCCCTTGCACTGAGTCCAAATCTCTAGCTCTCATGTCAGGAGCCAGATGCAGAGAGGCTGTTTGGGGCTGCCTGGGCGATAGGGGTGGGGGGCTACTTTGCTCAGGCAGCCCTGGCATCAACCTGGGGTGGAGAGGTGGTGAATGCCCAGCCCCATTCTGGAGAGAGGGCATTGACCTCCACTGCCACAGAAGGGGGAAACCGCCACCACTTCTTTTTGTAGGAGCATGAGGACTGTTCTGCCTGTCCCCTTCTGAAGCTCCCAATCTGAGTTGAGTCCAGATAATGGCAATAGCTGCAAACACTCCGCAGTACTTATTGTGTTCAAGCAGCCATTCAAAGGATGTTATCTGTTTCAACTCAGTTATTCCTCACAATGAGCTCTGGACATAGGCAGGGTTTCTATCACGATTTTATAGATGAGGAAACTGAGGGGGTCTGTGAGTGGCAGAGCCTGGGTTTAAACCCAAGCAGTTTGGCTCTGGTTTCTAGGCTTCCAACCACTGCCCCAAGGGCTCACGGGAAGGAAGGCTTCTCTCTTTTAAGAGGTAAGGGAACAAGCGATGTAATATATGCTGGAAAAGCATTCCGGGTGTAAGAACAGTGAGCGCAAAGGTTCTGAAGCAGGAGGGTGCCTGGTACACTCAAGGAGCAGCGAGGAGGCTGGGGCGGTGAGCAGAGTGAGTGAAAAAGAGGAGGGTGGGGGCCAGTCCATTCTGAAGCCCACCATGAGGACTCTGGCTTCACTCTGCATGGGGTGGGCACCCCTGCAGGGTCTGAGCAGGGGGTGACTGAGCTGACATAGATTTTTAAAGGATCCCCAGTCCTCCCAGGTTCAGGGGTAAGGGCAGACGCACGGAAACATGTTGGGAGACTGTGGCAATAACCCGGCGAGATCTGGAGAGGCTGCAGGCGGTGCAGAGGGAACAGTGGTCTGATTCTGGGTGAATTTTAAAAATGGATGTGCTGACGGACCAGGTGTGGGGTGTGCGGGAGAGAGAGGGTGCCTGAGTCACCATTCCCTGGGGCAGGGAAGTCTACAGCGAGCTGGTTTGGGGGTCAGATCAGGAGCCCAGCTTCAGACCCATCAAAGTCGAAATTCCATCCGAGTGGAAATGGCAAGCAGGAGGTTGGGTATATGTGGAATTTAGGAGACAGAATGCGGTGGAGATGTAAATTTGGGAGCCCTGTGAACAGATAAGGGAGCTAGGGACTGAGTGTAGAGGGAGAACAGTTGAACACATCCAATGCAGAGGGACTGGTGCTAACAGGTTGGAGGTGAAGAGAACCAAGAAAGATGGAAGGCAGCGGCCAGCGGGGCAGGGGCGTCCCCGGAGAGGGACAGTCAGCTAGTTGGTGAGGTAAGGGGAAGACTGACAGCAGGCCCTTGCATTCAGCGCGTGGAGGTCACTGGTGATCTTGACAAGAGCAGAAATGGGGAGGGGTGGGAGACAGTCTGAATGGCGGGGGTTCAAGGGAAAATGAGAGGAGAGACATTCAACCCCAGTGAGGGGGGACAACGGTTTCAAGGGGTTTCGTTGTTAAAGGGGTCGAGAAACAAGGCAAAGGCTGAAGGGAGATACAAATATACGAATCTCTAAGGCTTAGCACTGCGAGACAAGAAACAACCAGTGACAAAATGAGCCAGAAACAAAAGAACAACAGTGGTATGGGCACCTTTAGGAAATGCTTCTAAGAAAACAGGGGCCTAGATTGTAAGCTTTTAGAGCAGACACATTAAGTCCAGAGTGGTGATTATTATTTCTGGATTTTGAGAGGCTGTCTTATATAAATAACCTGATATTCAGAGATAAGAATGGAGCCAAACAGGTTGGGGTTACAGTAATTCAGAACATAAGGGTAAGGAAGAGAGTGTTTATAATTTAGAACCACACATACTCTTTGAGACCAATGGAAGAAAGGTTTATTTGGTCTGGAACTGACATTTTCCGTAGTGCATAATCTAATTCAACCTATCTGTATAGCTCATTTGAACAACTGAAACACAGGGAGCCCAGAATAAGAAAGAGGTCCTTTAATCCTGTGTCAATTGTTGTAATGCCTGGAAACATCCTAGACTATATTAAGCAGATAATCAAAAAGTATTGCCAAAAAAAAAAAAATGTATTGGCAAAGTCCCCTGAGGGAGGGGAGAAAGAATATGGAACTATTAAACCTTACCATCGGGGAATCCCCTGATACTGTGTCAAACTTCAGGGACATGCCCTTGATCATGAGTCTTACTCCTGTGAAGCTTATGTAGGTAGCAGAGAAGCTTAGACTACCTATAGGCATGCCTAAGAGTTACTTCTGGAGGACCTCTGCTGTTGCTCAGATGTGGCCTCAGTCTCTCTAAGCCCAACTCTGCAAGTGAAATCATTGCCCTCCCTGCTACATGACATCCAGGGGTGAAAGTCTCCCTGGTGATGTAAGAGAGGACTCCCAGGGATGAATCCAGATCTGGCACTGTGGGATCAATAATTCCATACTGACCAACAGGGGGAAAAGAAGTGTAATAAATAAAGTATCAGTGGCAGAGAGAGTTCAAATAGAGTCAAGAGACTACTCTGGAGGTTGCTCTTATGCAAGCTTCAGGTAGCCCTTGCTACCTATCATCACCTGCCAACCCCCAACCAGGACCATTCCAGCCAATCCCAAAGAACCCCTAGGGCTATATATAAGATTCCACAAGGGTTCCATGCATTAGAGTAACTTTCCAGAAACCTACAATCTCCAGATGAGTTCCTGGTCCAGACAAGTCCTGAAACCTAGCCCAGCCTCTCCAGAACATCAAATAGTTCCATCTCCCTACCCCATGTTAGTGACAGACCCTTCCAATATGAAAAATTCAGAATGGCCATAGCCCAAATCCCCTAAAGAGATGAATGGAAAAAATAAAAGGTGATGGTGGAATTACACAGAGAAAATGGGATTTAACAAGTGAATATGAATGCCAAATCGTTAAATTGATATCTCTTCTAGTTTCCAATATTTTAGAGCAGCTAGAAGTAAAAACCTAAAGTGTGGAATTGTAACCCACATATTTCAAACTCTGAAATGTGTTCTACAACTAATTGTGAAGCGGTGCTTTGAAATTTGCAGCTTTTTTGTATATTTTATTTTTCACAATAAAAGAAGGGGAAAAAAGTCAATTGTGAGGATAAAAAAGTATTTAAGCCCTCTAGCAGCCTATATTCTGGAGCAGCTAGAAGGAAAAGTATGAGAGGCTCGTATGGTAGCCCATGACAAACTCTGGCATCTGTCCTGTAACCACTTGATGTAGAGTGCTTTAAAAATTATTGCTTTTCTATTTCTTTTTTTGTATATATGTTATACTATACAATAAAAAAAGTTAAAAATCTTTAAAAAAAAAAAAAAAAAGAAAAGAAACTATTAGAGAGAAAACGAAGACAGTGGTAAATCTTCTTGCTAACAAGACCCTGATACATCAGCAGAGGTCAGGTCCTATATGAGCATCTTCTCCTGACTTCCTCCTGCTGCATCTCTCAGTTAGGACAGGTCCAGCCAGGTCCTGGGCTTCTGTGTACCGCCTGGGGAAAGGATTCTCACGGAAAGCATTTGAGTTACATAGATCTTCCTATCACCATGAAAGTACAGGGCCTGCCCCTGGGGTTGCCCCCATCCTACCCCCAAGGACAAGCAAATGAGGGCTCAGGGTCTTTATACCTATTTATAGATGAGAAAACGGAGGCCCAGAGAGTGTAAGCGACTTACCCAAGGTCACACAGCTCCTCAGCAGCAGTGTGGAGCTGTCTCTCTAAGTATATTGGTCCCAAAGCCCCTGCTCTCCAGTCTCTCAATCCATGGCAACCAATTAATTGTATCAGTGATCACTACAGAAATCATGAGTTAGAGTTTGTGCTGTCATTAGCAGTTCCTTGAGAAAGACAAGTCCAGGACTGGTGCTGCTACTCAGGCTCCTGCTCACGTCCCCTCTTAGAGCCTGTCCACCTCACCCTTTCCCCTGTGCCCTAAATATACCATGAACCCCAAAATGGATGCAGGCAGTGACCACAGATCTCATCTGCTATTTTATCTCAGTGTGAGCTCAGCACACAAAGCTGAGGAGAACAGCTTTATTAGATGAATAAGGGTGAATCTGAGAGCCTGGTCTGATGGAGAAGGAGTTTGTACAGATCTCCCGTGGGCTCTGTCAGCCTGTGGCTGCCCCTATCATAGCTCTGATCACCCGTGTGCTGTTTCCCCTTATTGTCCCTGCCTCTGCTACCAGACTGGAAGCCCCTGGAGGGCAGGCCTGGGCCTCATCTTCCAGAACATCAGCTTCATGTGGGCGGGGCCTTGTCTCATTCATGCTGCATCTGTTCCCGTCGAGCTGAGCACAGTGCCTGGTGCACAGCAGTTCCCCGAGCAATATTTGCAGAAGGAAAGGACAAATGAACAAGTGGGTAAAGCCTTTTTCAATGCCCGCCCTCCCCAAAGACTCCTCTTATGGGCTCCCATCTAATCCGGGAGACAGACCGTCCTGATCCTCCCGGCATGGGACACTCACTCTAACAGCAGGATGTGCTGCACACCGGGGTGGGGACTGCAACTGAAGGACCCCCAACCCTGACTGCAGAGCTGTCCTGTAGGGACAAGTAAGAGCTAGCCAGGGTGTCGGGGAAAGGTGCTCTGGGAGAGGACAATGCACATGGGAGGGGGGCTTCAGGGGGCAGCTTGTGTCTGGGAAATAGCAAGAGTCAGCCTTGTCCGCAGGAGTGCTGGGAGACAGGGCTGGCCAACAGGCAAGCTCAGGTCACAAGGAGGCTGGACAGCCACAGAAACCTTGGGGCAGGGTAAGGACGTAAGCAAGCCCCACCAAACCTGAGCTTGCCCACGAACTGCAGTAACCCAGTGAGGCCTGCAGTAGGGAACAGAGGCCACGTGTTTATTTGTACATCTATGTGCACATTCAGCTCTACGTGTGTCTGTGTGTGCATGTCAGTGCAACTTCATTAGAGATGAAACTCTGGGATGGATAAGTGTTTGGAATCTGAACTGTGCGTGCTTCCTTTCCTCACACTCCCCCAAGGAATCCTGCACTTGGTGTCATCAGTCTTGGGCTTGGCATGAACTCAGCCTCCTGGTGTGACCTTGAACAAGTCCCCAAACCTTTCTGAGCTTCAGTTCTCCATTTGTGCCTATGGAGGGTAATAGCCTAGTCACAGGTTAGTTCAAGAAAGCCAAGCAAGGGACATGTGCCCTGCAAACATGTGAGCCCTGAGGGGAGGCCTCGATAGTCCCTGGTGTGTCACAACTGCTGGCTCCTTCTTCTCAACGGAAGAATGGATTTGACAAGGCATGTCACATACTTTCTTTGCCCCTGCCCCTGCTTCTCACTAAGACTGCCCACATGGAGGGACTTAATGAATATTGGGGTGGATGGACAGATGGATGGATGATGGATGATGAATGATAATTACCTCTCATGCATAGCGTATTGGGGTCAAACCAGCAGCTGGAGTCACGGGTTGGAGGGGCCCCTCCTGGGAAGTGTATGGCCCTGCCCAGGGGTTGCACTTGCCATGTGCCTGTGTCCAGAATGTGGGTGGGGACCAGCTGGCCTCCCTGACCATCTGTGTCCAGGATGACGTAGTGGGCCAGCCTCCTGCCCTTCTCATCCGTCTGGATCCTCTGGCTAAAGCCGGCCGTGTCCAGCGTCCCTGTGTGGTCCCCTAAGTGAGCTCCTGAGAGCCCTGCCCCACGACTCTCCGAGCGGTTCAGGGCATGGGCCAACAGGACCACAGCGTCATAGATAGTTCCGAAGAGCGGGGACACCTGAGGAGGAGAAGGGCCCATCCCATGGCACAGGTTCCCAGACATCTCTGAGTCCTGGCCTTCCTGCCAGCAGCAATTGTGGGGATTACCGCCCCTCCCCCAACACACACAGTCCTTTCTTCAGTTCCCCTCTCACTCTGGACCTGCTCGGTGTCCATGGCCACCACCTCCGATGTCTCGCAGACATCTCAAGCCCACTTGATAGGCCCAAGACAGAACACCTGGGTCCACCACCCCCAAATCCACTCCTCCTCTGTTATCTCCCATTTTTGAAAATGGAATGACCAATTGTCTAGCTTCTCACTTGCTTGGACGTGGTCCCTGGTTCTTCTTTTTCTCTCTTTCAGTTCACCAAAGGTTTTCTTGTCTTTGCTTCAGAATTCATGCCCAACCTCACCAACCTCTCACCATCTCAACTACAGCCATCTGGGTCCAAACCACCCTCGCTGCTCACCAGGCCCACACAGGAGCCTCCTCGGGGCCTCCTTGTTTCCTCCGGCCCTCTTCAGGCCATGCCCCGAAAGGTAGCCAAAGTGATGTATTTTAAACTATTAATCATTTCTTACTTAAAACTCACTTGTGGTAAGTTCAGACTCCTTACCTTGGCCTGCAGTGCTTCACATGACAGGCCCCAAGCACATCCCCATCACTTGTGACACTCCAGCCACTCTACACTGCCTCTGCCTGTTCCTCCAGCAACCAAGGCTCCCTCTGCCTCAGGGCCTTTGCACTTGCTTTGCCCTGTCTGGTTGCTCTACATATAGATCTTCACCTGGCTGCCTCCTTATAACTCAGATCTCAACTCAAATGCTACCTCCTCAGAGAGGGCTTCCCTTACCATTTTGTCTCTAACTGCCTCCTACTCCATCCCAGCCACTCTCTAACACTTTCTCAGTGCTTCTCTGTTTTCTCAGTGGCATAATTATTATTTGAATCTGGTTACTGGTCCCTTGGTTACTGTCTGTCTCCCTTTAACAGAATGGAAGCTCCTGGAAGGCCAGGCCTGCCTCCCCCGTCACCACGCTCCTGACACTCGGCATGATACACATGGCCAGGCCTCAGTCAACACTTCAAATGATTGGCCGATCAAATGGCCCTCCGTCAGTCTCACAGCCCTGTCACCACCTCATACGCTATTGTCTTCTTATCACTGGGGGAAGGCTCAAGGTCAGCCAGATCCCATAGGCCAAAACCAAGCCAGCAGCCCCATTCCTCCCATCACTAAAACACTTCAGATTCACAGCAGTGGCTTCAGAAAACCCTCCCCTCTCTCCTGCACTTCCAAAACTCTCTCCTGATCTCCACAGTTTCCTAGAGATGCAGAGAAGGGGGAGAAAAAACGCCTGCAAGAGTCAGAGCCATTGGGAAATGGAAAATACAGCAATTGAGAGAGTTGGAGTGAGAAAAACAGAAGCAAAAGAGAGACAGAGGGGAATTAACAATGGAGATCAAAAGAAAGAATAATATGAGAAAGGGAGACAGAGAGATGCACACGCATGCACCACACACACAACAGAGAGAGAGAGATTAAGTACCCAGGAACTAGGCAGAGACACTTTGTCAAATAAAGGCCCCATCAGGGGCCCGGAGTGGAGGCAGGCCTGGCCAGCGGGTGGGGACTGGCCAAGGTCAGGAAGGTGCAGAGCAGGTGGGGAGCCTGTGCGCACCCCCTTGTGCTCCCAGGTCCTCAGGATTGGGGGGAGGGTCTCGTGCCGGCGTGTGAGGGTCTGCACCCACCTGCTCGGGCTCCAGGCCAGCGGCCCCCTCTCCACCCAGCCTGGCGGTGGCGAAGGCCTTGTCTGCAGGCCGGGTCTCCAGGCTGACGGTGAGCACAGCGTCGTAGGCCCGTCGCAGGGGCCCACTGTCGCCCAGGGCCGGATAGGAGTGGTTGCCGTAGGGCAGGGCGAAGAGCAGTGTGTCGTAGGGCAGGAAGACGAGGCTCCCATCGACCAAGCCCTCGGCCCCTGCACGGCTCAGCAGGGCCTTCTGCTCGGAGCCTCCTAGGAGCACCGAGTGCATGCACAGCACCACGACTGGGGGCAGAGATGGCAGAGTCACCCGTGCTGGCCGAGCTCAACCGCGGCCTCCCCCAGAGCCTGGAGCTCTGTGCCCGTGGAGGGTTGCACGCAATTGCTCGCAATTCCCAGGCCCCCTCTCTGCTGACACTCCCCACCCCATCTCCACCCCGTCGCTCTGGGTAAGGGTGGAGTTTCCCCTCAATCTGTGCCCCATAGCAATACCAGCCCAGGACACCAAATCTGGTGAACACAATTCCCTCAACCGACTATAGATTCATCTTAATACGTCCCTTCCAGCCTGCCCAATCGTTTTGACCAATGTCCCACCTTCCTTTCACCGCACTGGCCCTGACAGCTTGCTATGTGTTGTGCTTTCATACACATTGAGTCATTCAATACGACAATGAACCTAAGAGATATGTGCATCATTATCTCCACTTTCCAGATGAGGAAACTGAGGCACAGAGAGGGTAAGGCATTTCCCAGGATACCTAACCACTGACACGGTAAACCCAGGATTTGACCCTGGGCAGGTGGGACTGTAATCTTTTTCTCTTTAAGATTTTTAAAATTGAGATAATTCACATACTATAAAATTCACTTTAAATAAAAGAATGCAATTTGTATATACACAAGTTTGTGGAAACATCACCACTATTAAATTCCAGAACACTTTCTTCTCCCCCAAATGATGAAACTACTGTACCAGTAGCAGCCACTTCCCATCGTTCCCCTCCCCCCAGCCCCCGGCAGCCACAAATCTATTTTTTGTCTCTATGCATTTGCCTCTTCTGGGCATTTCAGATAAATGAAATCAGACAGTATATGGTCCTTTGCAACCAGCTTCTCTCCCTGAGCATAATGTTTTTGAGGTTCATCCATGTTATTGCATGTATCAGCACTCCATTCCTTTCTATGGCTGAGTAATATTCCATTTTACGGATATACCACAATTTGCTATCCATTCATCACCAGCTTATAACCTTAACCGTGGCCCTGCACAGCACCCTCAAGGGCTAAGCAGACATGAGGACATTCGCCTTTGCATTAGTAAAAGTGATAGGCCCTTCGTAATCGGCTAATTTCATCCCCTGGCACCAGGTCAGCAGGGAGCCCCTGCCCGAGTCCACACACCGGACTGCTGCCTTTTTTAACTCTGGTCCCCCACTCGGGTTCCTGACCAGAGCTGCCCACAGCCAAAAAGTGTCAACACTTGCTTTGAACGTGGTCCTGGTTCCCATTGCAATTCCTTTCTCCAGAAAATCCAGGGAAATGGGGCCACCAAGGAAGGCCAGGGGGTCTTGTGGCTGGAACCTAAGCACCCCTTTTCATGGGGAAGTCAAAAGCTGGAGCCCCAGCCTCTACTGAGCCCCTGGGGGGGTACACTGTGCAGGCTGCAGGCCAGGGGCCACCTCCTCCTGCAGGACCCAAATTATAGGGAGAGCCTTTGGACAGTGACCCACCAGGCAGGACAGAAGCAGAACCGGGCTTCCTGTGTCCCATCTCCTGCCCAGCTTCAGTTCAGGCTTCTCACCAAAACGTCCCTTTCTCTTTAGAGTGGGAGGCTCAGTTTTCCATTTGGCCACAAGGGGAAGCTGACCCGCACAACCAGTAACAGGTTGTATACCCAGGAACAGTTAGCATTGACTGAGTTCATGTCATCTTCATAATCCTATGAGGTAAGGCTTTGATTAGGCCCAGGTTATTAATGAGGAAACTATAGCCCAGAGAGGTTTAGTGCCTTGCCTGAGGTCACACAGCTGGTAGGAGGTGGGACCAGGAGTGGGATTCCTGCCATCTAACTCCAGAGAATGTACCCCCTAACCACTAGCCCTGCCTGTCTCCTGAATGCCAGCGCACGACTGGAATTTGCTCCCTGGTAACAGGAATGGACGAGTCCAACGGGACTCCCTTATGCCCACTGCTGGGCCCCAGCCACACGGAATGGTTCGCTTCCTACTTCATCAACACCCTACCTCTATTCCTCTGCCCTGCCTGGTTTTCTGGGAAATACCTCTCCCCCTCATCTCCACCTGCAGTCGAATTCTCATTTTCAGGGTTAGCGCTAATGTCACCTCCTCCATGAAGCCCTCCCCACCCCCAAGCAGATCAGCTGCCCCAGCCTCTGTCCCTGCGATTTCATGTCTGTTTACACATCTGCCTCTCTGGCCAGACTCAGGCTCCTCACGTGTCCCCAGAGCCCAGCCAGGGTCAGCCCTGCAGAGCTCACTGACTTTTGGTTGAATGGCGTTTACAAAGCACTCCCACACATCCACCTTCTCCTCCTGAGCTTGTGGGGGCTTCCTTATCCCCATCTCACTAACTGGGTGGACCACTGGGGCCCAGGGAAGGGAGCACACCTGGTGAGCACACCTGGGCTGGGCCTCATTCTCCACTGGGCTTTAACCCACTAGCCGGCCACGTGACCTCAGCGGGCGGCCCACCCCCCTTCCTCAATTCCTTCCAATATGAAACAAGGCATTGGTTTAACGACTTTCAAACTGCTTTGACGTGCCCCATAGTAAGAAATACATTTTACATACTGATCATATAAAATTGAATGCACTCACAAAACTGAAAGAAAATGTCAAAGAATGATACCTTTATTACCTGCAAAGCACTCTCATATATACTAATTTTATCTTATTATACTTTTTTCTATTCTTCTCAATTTATTATTCTTCCCTCCCTCCCTTCCTTCCTTCCTTCTCTTTCTTCTTTCTTTCCTTTTCTTTTATAATGCTAGTCTTGATTCACCAAATTAAATTTTTTGCCCAAATGGACCATAACCCAGTTTGAAACCCGCAGCCCAGATGAACTCTAAAGGGCCTTCTGTCTCTCAGGTGCTGTCTCCCCCTGTACCCCACCATGTCTTTCCCTGGCTCACTATTTCCTTCAAGGCAGGCCAAGCACACCTCCCCCAAGAGGGGCTTCTTGGATGCCCAAGGGCCTGGCCGCATGGTTCCTCTAGGTCTCAGGCCCCTGCTCTCTGAGATTCCCTGAGTTCCCAGCCTCCATGCCTGTCTCCCCATCACACAGTCATCTCCTGGAGGACAGACAACTTGTCTGTCTTGTTCACCGTTGTGACCCAGCCCCCAGCAGAAGCAAGAGCTCAATAAATGTAGGAATCAATCAATGAAGGAATCAGTGTTGCCTATGACTAATTCTGTCCCTGGGGCCCAGGTATTGCCCCACTAACATTTCCTTCATTTTACTAGTCAAGTTTGCTCCCAATCCACAATCAACATTGGAATGAGAACTCAAAATCTAAAAAATAAAGGGGGGGGGGGGGGGGACGGGCCCTGATGGCTCAGCAGGCAGAACTCTTGCCTGCCATGCCAGAGACCCAGGTTTGATTCCCAGTGCCTGCCCATGCAAAAAAAAAAAAATTTAAAGAACAAATCTAACTTCAGCACTTGCCACCTGTGTGATTTGGGCAAGTTAGTTACCCTCTCTGAGCCGTAAAATAGAGATCTCGGCAGAGATCTAGTTCTAGAACTAGTTCACAAGGCTAGTTAGATACAGTGCCACTTTCAAGTGCTTGGCCACGTGTGGTGCAGAGGGAGCGCCCCTCAATTGCCGTATCACTATGGAGATGAAGTCCAGGCTGGCCGCAGGAGGAAGGCAACAGCGTGCACTTACTTTTCAGGCCATTCACGCGGCGGAGCTGCTTCAGGACCTCTGTGGCCCCCTGATCCCCGGGTCCCAGAGAAGTCACCAGCCCCACTGGCAGCCCGTACATCCTGAAAGCCATGGCCAGCTGTTGGGCCATGGCCACCCATATGTCCTGGTGGGAGGACACGATGGCCACGTGAGCCCAGCCAAAGTGTCTCATGATGGACAGCAGCACACGGGCTGCCGAAGGCAAGGTGGGCACCAGGTCGCCTCTTCCCTCCGGGGCCCCACACACCCAGGAGAAGAGGGTCTTGTGCCAGCCTTGGGCTAGCAGGGCTGCAGCGGGGCAGTAACCAGGGTTGACAGGGCCCACAAAAGCAGCCACGGTATCCTTGTGGGCCAGGAACGTGGCCAGGGCATGAGGGGTGTTGCAGCCCGTGGGGAGAACCACGGAATCCAGCTGCGTATGCAGCAGCAGGGAGGAGTCCTGGTTGACTCGGTCCACAGCCAGCTGGGCAGCCACTCTGGGGAGAGCCCGGGCAAAGATGGGGTCACAGTCCCAGGGACCCAGCACCCCCAGGGTAAAGGTCCCTCTCCCCCAGGCCAGATGGGGGAGGGAGCCAATCCACAAGAGGGCACCCCACAGCACCGCAGAGGAAAGTGGCAGGAAAGGGACTTTCCTTGGGAGACTGAGCGCGGCCCTCCATCGGCTCTGGCAGGGCGGGCAGGTCTCCTTGTGTGGCAGCGTGAAGCACCAACCAGGAGGGTTCAAGCCACCCTGCAGTCCTGGAAAAGGGAGATAAGGACAAAGTTTGCTTTCTAGCATTTTCCTACTTCCTGGGTACTTTTGAGGGTGGGGGATGTCAGAGCCTCAGCCTTCTCACTGGTAAAACAAAGGATTTAGACCCATAATCTCCATGGATCCCCCAGCTTTTGGGACCTAACATCCTCCCCAGGATTGGCTCATAGCCTCGAGATGCCCATGCAAAACCCTGAGCTGCACCTGGATCACTAATATGTGGGTTATGGAGCCAGAGCTGTCCAGACCCCGGCTCAGTGCTGTCTCTGTGGCCCAGGCCAACCTCTGAAGCGTTTTGAGTTTTATTTTCCTACTCTGTAAAATATGGACAATGAAACCTATTTTATAGAGTCACCATGATGATTAAATGACCTCAAATGAAGCACTTAGCACATTCCCTGGTCCTTAAGTGTTTAATAAATCCTGCCTCTTTCGATCTGTTATTATTACTTCTTTCTTCACTCATCCCCCAAGGTGGGCCAAGTTCACCTGGTGTCCCTCTGTGTCCAACATCTACCTACCACAGGGCCACCCTGCAGCTCACCCTCCCACCCCAGCACCATCCAGCAGCGCTTCATTCAATGGGCCCTAGTAGCTTATGCACAGGTGTAAGTAACTCCTGGGTCTGCGTAGCCCACCTGTTGCGTGCTCACGGGGAGTTGTGCCTAGGGAGTCGACAGTGCACAGTCCCATTTCTAATTCCCTCACAGCCCTGTTCTATTTCCATTGTACACATAAGGACAATTGACACTGAGTAGGTAGAGAGAGAGGATTTGACCGAAGTCTGTTCAGCCCATCCCAGCCCTCCACACGTGACCCCCTGGACCAGGGCATTTGGACTGCACCATTCCCCATGTCATCTCACTGTTTCCAGACCTTGATGCCCATCCCCTGGCTCTGAGGCTCCTGCTAGGTCTTGGCCTGCTTCCCTGCCTCTGCCCATCCACCCTTCCCCCAGGACTCAGTCACCCTACACCATTTACACAATCAGCAGCCTTTTCCCAGATAAGACACAACTAGAACCAGCCCTTGGAGGAAAGGTATGTTACACTAAACACCCCCAGCCCCCCATGAAGTAACCGACCCTTAGCAAACATTCCAAGAAACTCCCATAACTTCCAGGAGGCCCTGTACAAAACCAAACGCCCCTGCTCACACAGCAGTCCCATGAGTGTCCTTGCATCCACCCTCCTTAGCTGCATTCCTGCGATTGCTCCCCTTATACAACGTTTCCCTTCCAGCTGTTACAGCCTTGGAAGCTACAAGTTTGCAATAACTCCCCGCTTAGCCTCCCAATTTCTCACTTCCAAGCTAGACAATGAAAATCCATCACCTCCCTACCCCTGCCAACTGTCCTATATAAGCTGTACCTCTTCCCCTGCTCAGGACTGTCACCATCTTAGGTATCAGCCTGCCTGTGCATAGCCTTGCAATAAAGCTCCTTTGATCAAGTTTTGGTCTCTTCTCCTCCCTCCCATTCAAGAAACCGATTATTTTGGTGCCAAAACCTGGGACCGGAAATGGAGACAAAACCTCCATAGGAGGGGGTGGAACCCATGCCTGACTTCAGCACCAACACCAGCAAATCATCTCAGGGTAAGGAAAAACACTCTCCTCTTTTCTGCACTTGCTTCCTAGGAGAAAGCTGCCTCTGCAGGGTCTGGGACCCTAGGAGCAAGTGAGATGGTAGGCACCTCCATCCACTTCTCCACATACCCACTGGGGCATAAAACTCTCAAGAAGGGATGCCCTCTTGATTGTTACTAAGTCATTTCACTGGGACCTACAACTCTCAGGGAGGATGTCCTCTTGATTGTTTCTAAGTCATCTAAGAGCAGGAGTCTCTCCTTACCCTATCTGCAATCATGGGATATGGGCAGTCCTTGGTCTTGCTCCTGATATAAGACCCAAGAAATTAATTTTCTATTGCAATACCTCCTGGCCACAGAATAAATTCGGAAATGTGTCAGTTTGACCAGAAAACAAAACCCTTGACCCACAAATTCTTCTAAACCTTGTCAATTATTGTCAGCGTCTTGGCATGTGGAGTGGAGTCCCATATATCCACACCTCCTTTTGAATGTGCAGGCACCCCTCTCTCTCCCTGCCAAACTTGTTCCACTAACCAAATCCTTCTCCATTCCCCTCTCCCAAAACAACTATTTCCAAACTCAGCCCTCCTTCTTCTCCCCATCCCAGCTCTTCCTTTAACCCCACTGAAAACCTTTTCCTTAACCCCTCTCTCCCACCTTCCTCTGCAGTCCGTCTTGGCCAGGCTGCAGCTGCTGTTGAAACACAGCCAAAAAATAACAGTCCTTTATCTCCAGACTAAACCAAAGTTCAACAAGCCTAATTTATTTCTGTCCAACCTATCCCTGCCCCAAGGCCCAACCACCTAAAGCCGTTATGGGGGTTGGGCAAAGCACAGAAAAGTATGGTGAGGTGTGGTTTAAAATTCCTTTTTTTTTTTCTTTTTTACTGGGTCTGGAAATTACAAATGGTAGGCATAAAAATGTCACAGAATAAGCTATGTTTGTTAACATTTTTTCCAATAAAACCTTTGCAATAGTAACTGCAATAATCAGGCCATTATTAAAATATAAATAGCTTTGGGGGAGGTGTGACCAAGATGGCAGCTTAGCAATGTGTGCGTTTTAGTTCATCCTCCAGAACGAATACTAAATAACCAGAAACAGTACAGAACAGCTCCTGGGGCACGTCAGTGACCAGACACACAGCATACCCCAGTCTGGACCAGAACCGTGGTTTCCCCAAGACGTGGCGGCTGGCTCCCCTCCCCCAAGACTGCTTCCCAGAGGGGAAAGGAAAGAGACTTTAACAGCAGCTGGTGCTGAGTGCAACCAAACACCAATTGTGGCATTAATTAACAAATTCTGACTACTAAAAGTAGGCCCCCAGCTCAGGTGAACCTGGTCAAAGCGGAGGTCGCTCATTGGGCTAATGGAAAAAGAAAAAAAGAAAAGAAACAGAGGTTTTTGTGGCTGTGTTTCTACAAAGTCTTGACTGCCTCTGGATTCAGTGGCAAGACTTCTCAGGCTGCAACTGCCCCAGGCATAGGCAGAAACAAGCTGCTTTCAGGGCTTGTCTCAAGCCCCCAGGGGAGGGGTGAAGCCCAACTCAGGTGGAATCCCTCCCTTAAGGAATTCAGACCCCAGGGTTTGATAATTTGAAGCCATTAAAACCAGCCTACAACCTCTCCTCTGTCTCCACCACACCTCCAGCAGGGAGAGTCTTCCAAAGTTAAAGGAGCTGCATTGTCTTATGCTGGTGGGACCCACAGGCAGACAAGTGCCACATACTGGGCAGGATAAGAAAAACTTCACAGGGAAGTCTTTGAACCTGCTTGGTCTCACACTCAGGAAAACTGATGCAGGTGATCCTTCCCCCTGATAGAAGACCAGTTTAGTCTGGGAAAACCTGGCTCCAGTCTATAATACCTACATAGACCCTCCTAAGTGTGGAGGGGAAAAGGCACCATACAAGCAAGGCAAGAAACAAGAAAACAGGAACTGAAAAATTATCCTCTGTTAAACAAAACCTAAGCTAGAGGTCCAGAAAAAGCTGAACTGAAGGTCAAAGAACAGACAGACAACAAATTCATCCAGCAAGAAAACACTAGGTAAGTGAAAGCAATCTCCAGGATAAACTAATTAAGGTAATTAAATGTCTAGACGCCAGCAAAAAATAACAAATCACACCAGGAAAATTGAAGATATGGCCCAGTCAAAGGAACAAACCAACAGTTCAAATGAGATACAAGAGCTGAAACAACTAATTCAGAATATACAAACAGACATGGAAAACCTCATCAAAAACCAAATCAATGAATTGAGGGAGGATATGAAGAAGGCAAGGAATGAACAAAAAGAAGAAATGGAAAGTCTGAAAAAATAAATCACAGAACTTATGGGAATGAAAGGCACAGTAGAAGAGATGAAAAAAACAATGGAAACCTACAATGGTATGTTTCGAGAGACAGAGGATAGGATTAGTGAACTGGAGGATGGAACATCTGAAATCCAAAAAGAAACAGAAACTATAGGGAAAAAATGGAAAAATATGAGCAGGGACTCAGGGAACTGCATGATAATATGAACCGCACAAATATACGTGTTGTGGGTGACCCAGAAGGAGAAGAGAAGGGAAAAGGAGGAGAAAAACTAATGGAGGAAATTATCACTTAAAATTTCCCAACTCTTATGAAAGACTTAAAATTACAGATCTAAGAGGTGCGGCGTACCCCAAATATCCAAATAGATGTACTCCAAGACACTTACTAATCAGAATGTCAGCGGTCAAAGAGAAAGAGAGGATCTTGAAAGCAGCAAGAGAAAAGCAATTCATCACATACAACGGAAGCCCAATAAGACTATGTGTAGATTTCTCAGCAGAAACCATGGAGGAGAGAAGACAGTGGGATGATATATTTAAATTACTAAAAGAGAAAAACTACCAACCAAGAATTCTATACCCAGCAAAATTGTCCTTCAAAAATGAGGGAGAAATTAAAACATTTTCAGACAAAAAAAAAATCACTGAGAGAATTTGTGACCAAGAGACCAGCTCTGCAAGAAATACTAAAGGGAGCACCAGAGACAGACATGAAAGCACAAAAGAAAGAGGTGTGGAGAAGAGTGTAGAAAGAAGGAAAATTAGATATGACATATAAAATATAAATAGTTTTGGAATTAGAGTAAATGAATAAAATTGCATCAAATTTCAGTAAGTAAAATGAAAGATCTTTAAGAAATATAGAAGGGAAAGCTGTTTGAAACAAGAAGCAGGAGAGAAGGCCAGCAGATGTTGCTGTGTCCCTTTCCATATGACAGAGGAACCCAGAGGAAAGTTAACTGCTTTTCCTTAGAAGAACTGTAAGATTGTAATTAAATAAATTCCCTTTATAAAAGCCAATCCATTTCTATTCTATTGCATTCTGGCAGCTTTAGCAAATGAAAACAGATACAATATGCCTGATTTCCCCCCTAATACTTCACTTTCAATCTATCTGTATTGGGATCTAAAGGAGGTCTCTTATAGACAACAAATAGTTGGATCATGTGTTTTGATCAATTCCACAAAATTTCCTTAACAATGTATATTTATTTTTTGTTTTCTACATATTATACATTATATCCCTTAAATTCCTTCCTTACAACTTTCTTTTTAAGCAGATATTTTCATATTAAACAACTTTTTCCCTTCCTTTTCCTTTTGTCTATACATTTCAGACATTTTCTTCATAATATTAATAGGGATTAAAATTAACAGCATAAATTTTAACAAATGTGGATTGATAGCAACATAATATCAATAGTAGATGAAAAATCAGCTCCTATACAGCTCTCTCTTTATGTGATTTTTGTCATTTAAAAAAAAACTCAATACACTGTGTGCCCAATAACATATATTATTTAATTTCCTTGTCCTTTAATCATGTAGGACATGAACAGAGGATTTGGAAGTCAAATATAATTGTATGGGCTTTGATATTTTCTACTATAATTAACTTCATCAGTGATGTTAGTTTCTTTGTTCATCTTTTTTGTGAATGTCTAGTTTCATTCATTTAACTGGAAGGAATCATTTTAGAGCGTACATATTTGCATATTTGCATGGGCAGGCATGAGGAATCAAACTCAGGTGTCTGGCACTGCAGGCAAGAATTCTGCCATTCCACCACCACTGCCCACCCTAGAGCACATCTTTTAATAATGGAGTACCTCACCTTTTGTGTATCTGGGTTTGTCTTCATTTATCCTTCACTAGGGAAAGATTATTTTACTGGTTATAGAATTAATGGAAGAAGACTTTATTCATTTGTTTTTCAACAGCATTTTAAGTATATCACATCGTTGTCTTCTGGCCCTAATTGTTTCTGATGAGATATAAACTATTATTACGTAGAATCTATTGTAGGTGAAGAGTTGCTTCACTCTTTCTTTCTTCAAAATTCTTTCTTTTATTTTTTCTTTCATCATATTTAATTATAATGTGTCTTACTTCTGATCTCTTTGGGTTCATCCTAATTGGAGTTTGCTGAGTTTCATACTTTTTTTTTTGCATGGGCATGCACCAGAAAACAAACCCATATCTCTGACATGGCAGGCAAGAACTCTACCTGCTGAGCCACCACGACCCATGCTTCATGTATGTTTTGATTCACATATTTGATCCAACTTGGAAAGTTTTGACCGTTATATATTCCAATATTTTTTGCCACATTTTTCTCTTTATCCCCTTCTGGATTACCATAATGAATACTTTTATTCACTTGATGTCTTTCCATAGCTTCCTTATAATCTGTTCACTTTCCTTCACCCTTGTTTATTTTCTACATCAGAATGGATAATTTCAATTGTTCTATCTACAATTCATATCTGTTTCATTGAGAGAAGAAATAATAGGCCACTCTGCAATGAAATCTATAACACACACTGCTCTGCCTCTGCATGCCATTGTGAGTGGCTGAGGAGGAAAATATTTAGTAACTCAGCCTGTGGATAATCCTTCCTACACCATAGATAGATGTATGGAGGAATAATCAGGTCAAATTTTTTATAACTATTCTAGTGAGATCTGATTCTCATTTCTAGTGAAAATATAACTGAAATTCTTATCTGTGGAATGTGTTCAGGAAGGCATACAGTGAATCCAATTGGATTATGGGAAAGAAATTTGGAATTGCCAATGTACAGACATTACCCTTTGATAAATGTCATTCACTTCCAACTATATAATTATAAATAGAGATATTTCCTGCTCTTAAATAATTATTTCTTTGTAATATAATGGCACTCATGTATGAATAGGGGCTTTATTCATTAATCCTGGATAATTGTCCACATTTCATGGTAATGGAGACCTGCATATCTACACTGCTGTTCACAAACTTCATGATTTACCTTTATCCTTTGAACTTCTAGTAAAAATTCCTACTGGCTAGAAAAAAAAAAAAGAAAAAAAGAAATATAGAAAACTTTTCCTGAATTTAAGCTTGGAGCAAATTAAACAATTGCAGTGTATTTTCCAGAATTTGATAATCAATGTATTTTTTTAAATTGTTTGTAATTTTCAGATGTTATGAAAACAAGGATTTCCAAAACTTGACCATCTATGTACTGTTTAAATTGTTTGTAATTTTAACATATTATCAAAATAAAGATTTTTTTCAACCTCTGATAAAACAAATGTTATGGTAAATTTTAAATTAAACAAATGCAATTTTATTCTGCTTGGGTGTGTTCTCCTTAAATTTATACAAGCTTACTGATAAAATAAGCTAGCCTAAGGCAATACTGAATTGAACTGAAAGATTTTAGGCATATTGTAGTATAATCATTTGTGTGTTCTGAATATAAAGTGTATAAATGCATGGCTGTGTTCCTACTCCAAGCATAAATTTCTTTCTTCTACTATTATTTTTTTACATCTCTGTCTCTTCTCCCCTTCATGAATACTGTTATTGGAAGGAAGTATGCCAGTTCAAAAACTTTGTGAGTTTAATCAAATTCACAAAGTGAATCAAATTTATTTCTGATTATGTGCAGTCTAGATAAATTAAAAATATATATATAGGCGTAATGGATATAGAAGGTGATAAAAAGTTTGATGGAATAGATTTTGTTTGTTATAGTCATCGTTCACTACTAGCTCTGAGTGGATACAGAATGTAGTAGTGAGCTGGAGAAAATGGATTTTGTTTGTTATAGTCATTGTTAACTATAAGCTCTGAATGAATGTAGAGAGTTGTAAAAAGAAGTTTATAAAAGTGAATTCTGTCTGTCATAGTCCATGTTAACCAAAATTTATATATTTAGGGAAAAAAAAGCTTTTGTGTCAAGCTGGGTAGTCACACAAAACTGAAGTTTAGTTTTTCTCCCTTTAAAATAACATAGAGCAAAGTTAAAAAAAATTTTTTTTTCTTAATCATCTGAGTACTGCGTCTAGAAAACAAAGATTTTATGTCAAAATAATATCCTTGTTAATATCCTTATCCTTCTCATCCTTTATTTCAGAAGACAATTCTTCCCACTTTTCAGGGAAAAACTGTCACAGATAATTTGTTCTTTCATCCTGTATAAGCAAGGTATTAAAATAGTTTAACCTATTGCATAATAGGTATTTAGAAAGTACCAGAGCACTTAAAAATTTTTTATCCTACTGTTGTTTAAATTTGTATAAGTAAAACAATATTATACATATATTTAGAGATTGTATAAAATTCCTAAAAATCTGACAATGTTCTCATTATCCATATTATATTCTGATACTAATCTGTATGTGCTCAGCAATGGTACAGTGTTGTTAGTCATAGTTTTAATTATTCTTAAAAAGCTACAGATCATAAAAACAGCCAAATTACCAGTTGCACTGCTTTACTGTAATATTTCTCTAAAAGTAGATGTGGTTAGCTATAGGTCAGAGCTCCATCTGTAACAAGCAAAAACTTTTAAAGAAAGGCAGGAGAAATATATATATATATTATATTTTATCTGTTAATTAACAAAACTGATAAATGTGTAAAAGTGAAAAAAACAAAAGCTCTGTTGTGATTTGTTAATATAAAACAACTGTCTAACATTTTTATTTCTGAAAGTAGCTTCATTTAAAAATGCTTATAGGGCAATGCAATGGTGGCTCAATGGCAGAATTCTCACCTGGAGACCCAGATTCAACTCCTGGAGCCTGCCCATGCCAAAAAAAAAAAAAGCTTATAAAAATTAAAGCTCAGATTTTAGGTTTTACTGTTATCTCTAAATTCTAAAATGCTTTACTCTTTGTACAGCCTAGTAACTCCCTGGAACTTTAAATGTCTGTATGACACCTGAAACTCAGATTTTATTCTCCAGCTCTGAAATTCAGCATGGGTACAAAAGCAACTGTTAAAAAAAAAAACCTGAAAAAGATCAAATTCTAATTAAAAATATGATGAAACTGATCTGGTTAAAACTAAGGTAAGTCAATATACAAGATAAAGAATATTGTCTATACTTTATAGCTTTAACTTTTGTGTAAGATAAAGTAAAAAATATTTATTTTGTCCAAAATTTAAGTGTTCTGTAGCACAGTAATTTAATCTGTCTAGTCAGTTAATTTAAACAATGTAATTCAGCTTTATTTAATATAGAATCTAAGATAAGGAATAAAATCTTAATATTCTGTACAAATTAATGGTATGCAATAATACATTTCACAGTATTTTGGGCAGAAAATGAAAAAGTGTTTGCAAAGTCCCTTCAAAGATTGGGAAAAATAGAAATATTAAACTTCCCCACCTGGGGAATTCATGACATTTTCTTAAGCAAGAGGGACTCCCAATTTAATAAGCTACTGCCTCAATTTTGAGGCTGGCCCTTATGAAGCTTATTTCTGTTAATAGCAAACTAAACCTACTTATGATTAGTGCCTAAGAAAATCTCTGCTGTTGCTCAAATGTGGTCTCCCTCTAAACGAAACTCTGAACTTCCCCCAACATGGGACATAATTTCCAAGGTATAAGCCTGGCCCTGGCATCATGGGACATAACTGACCCTGGCATCATAAAACATAAGTTCCAAGGATAAGCCTGGCCCTAGCATCATGTATTAACTGACCAAAAGGGGGGAAAGAAAGAAAATTTCAAAGGCTAAAAATTGTCAAATCAAGTAGAGGAGTCATTCTGGAGGTTACTCTTGTACAAGTTTCGGCGTCATTCTGGAGCTTTTTCTCTACAAGTTTCAGCCAGATACTACAAACTGCCACAGTAGGGCAGACCCCAACCAACAGTGCTCCTGGAAACCCTGAAAGATGTCCTGTGCCCTATAAAATTTTACTTATTAAGTTTGTTTTTCAGAGACTTAAAACCTCCAGATTGTTCCAATGCCAAAGAAGCCCTGAAACCCAGAGGTACTGGACTCTCCAAGAACAGTAACCAGCTTCATCGTATTGTCCCTATGCCCCTCAATAACAACACCCAGCTTTGAAGCAGTTAAAGAGTCATCGCTCAGCTATCCCTCAAAATTGAGAGATAAGTATCAAACGAAAGGGAGGAATTATAACAGATATTAGGATTTAGGGGATAATTTTAATTACTGAATCACATTTCTTTTTGCTTTCTGGGATAATGGAGTAGACAGAGGGGAATACCTAAAATCACTAAAATAAAACTCAGTGGTCCTGATATCTGAAATAATTGGAAAAGCCCAAATATTCAATCCTTCTCCACAAACTGCATTGGTCCTTCTGTCTTCAATCGAAACACCTCTTCAACAAACCCTACCCACCCCCCTTCTCACTCTTCCTCTCCCTCTCTTTTTGACTCTAAAGTACGGAACACAGAAACTCCCATTGTCACAGCCCACCATGAGCCAATTCCTATTCACCTAAAGGACCCCACCTCCTTTCCAGCTCGCCCCCAATGCCCAATACCGCCTGAAGCCCTCCAAGGAATTGAACCCATTATTAAATGCCTCCTACAAGTGGGACTCTTGAAACCAATTAATTCTCCTTACAACACCCCTTCTCATAATTGCACTACTCATTTTTGGGCCCTGTCTCTTATAACTCTTAACCAGCTTTATTCACAGAACTGTCCAAGCAATGACAAATCCAGCTGTTGGTGACATGCTACTCCTCCAGCAAAAACACCAGTACCAGCCACCGCCCTATGACAAAACACAGGGACAGCACTATGTCCCCTGCCCCCCACCAGCTGGAAGAAGATACGGAAGACAGACGTTTGTCCTTTAGCATCCTAAGAAAATTAAAAGGAAAAGACTGGAATGTTAGGCTAATCCACCTCCTCCATGAAATAACCGGCCCTTTGCAAACATTCCAAGAAACTCCCTCACACATAACTTCCAGGAGGCCCCTTGCAAAACCAAGCCTGCCCCTCTCATGATGCAGCAGTCCCATGATTGCCCCTGCATCTGCCCTCCGGTAGCTGCAATCTTGCAATTGCTCCCCTTATCCAACATCCGCCTTCTGGTAGTTACAGCCCCGGCAGCTACAAGCTTGTGGTAACTCCCTGGTTAGCCTGCCAATTTCTCACTCCCAAGGTAGAAAATGAAATCCACCACCTCCATACCTTCCTATCATCCTATATAAGCTGTACCCCATCCCCTCCTGGGGGCTATCGCCATCTTAGGCATCAGCCCACCTGTGCCTAGCCTCACAATAAAGCTCTTTTGCTTGAGTTTTGGTCTCTTCGACTCCCTCCCTGTTGAGGAACCTATCAGTGTATATCAGAAGAGTACCAAGTCGCCCTCCAAAGTGCCAACAGTGATTGGGTAGAGTAATTCTGGATGAAATGTGTTTAGTAGAGGAATGGAAGGCCCTTGGATTCACACACAGGAATAAATTCTGCTGTATCACTCACTAGCTTCTGACTTTGGGCAAGATACAACTTCTCTGAGCCTCAGTTTCCTCATCTGTAAAATGGAGGTGAGAATTGCTCCCTGGTAGAGTTGTGAAATATGTAGACTATCTACCATGGGAAGTAAGAACATAGTAAGCACTAACTAAATGGAATAGTTAGCATCATCATCATTATCTTTATCTTTGGATCTTTGAGACAAGGTGAATGTTTTATTGTGGAAAGAGAGCTAGATAAGGAGGTGGGAGACCTGAATTGCAGTCCCCTGGCTCTGGCCTTGAGTATAGACTCTGGGTCTTAGACTCTCCATCTTAAAAGTAGCCAGGTTTAGGGTGGGCCACGGTGGCTCAGCAGGCAAGAATGCTTGCCTGCTATGCCAGAGGACCCGGGTTAGATTCCTGGTGCATGCCCATGTAAAAAAAAATAAAATAAAAAAATAAAAGAAGTAGCCAGGTTTCAAGGATAGCAACTTAAGGCACCTCCCAGCCTGTGCTGCTGCAGTTCTCCCACATCAGGGCTCAGGGACCTGGGGACTTGGAGAGGATTTCTCTTCTCCAGCTTCTGAGAAGCCCTCAGGACCCCCCCCCCCCACCCCCGCTTGAAGTGGTCTCCTAGCAGCTGGGATGAAGCTCATCCATGCCGCTCAAGACTAATCCCTCAGAGCTGCTGGGCGAGATTGGGCTGACAAAGAGTTAATCGTGGCCAGTTGGGAATGGAGTCATTTGCTGCTACTGATAATAATGACAGCCATGTCACCCTCATTTTGTACTTTCCAAAGGATCTGTGATCCACTGCTTTGCCTCGTCCTCCAAGAGGCCCTGAGAAGAAATATTTTAGTCCCTTTTCAGTGGAGGAGACTGTGACACTGGGCACGACAGTGACTTGTCCAAGATCTCACCAAAGTCGGGGCTGAGTTAGGACCTGAGCTTGGCCTCCTGCCTCGCAGCCATAAACAAAAATCACCTACGTTAATATTTAGAACAGCAGAGCAGAAAGCTCCTAAACTAAGCCCTCCCAGTTCAGGTGGTAAAACCGAGGCTCAGAAAGGAACATGGAATTCCCTGTCCCACACACCACAGTCCTGCCAGTCATGCTCAGTGTCCCAGGAATTATGCAGTTGGTGGCCAGCAGGGGCTCACAGAGCGGTTGGGCCCTTTGCAGGGCCAGCTTCTGGCCAGAGCAGGAGTCAGCTTTTAGCCCCAGCTCTGCTGCTGATTTGTGAGGCAGAACCCATAGCCCTTTCTGTGCCTCAGCTTCCCCAAGGGTTTGGTTTAGAGGTCTACAACCCTAAGGATTTTTCTGCTCTGATGTTCTAGGTACCAATAAAAATCAGGACAGAAGGGACTTTTGTCTCTGGAGCTCTTCATGTCCCCTCTTCCTTCCCTCCCCCTGGGAGTGTGTGGGCTGCCAGTACCCACCACCTCAGCACAGTGAGGTAATGCGCCACTCTCCTAGAGGTAGACCATTTTCATCTTTAGGCTTGAGGAGATGGACCCTGAGGATCAGCCTCAGATTGCTTGGTGCAAGATTATTCAACTCCATAGTGTCATAGCCCCAAAAGGTGAAGATGCCGTTAGCTGCATTAACAGATGAATGACAAAAATAGGAAGGCAATAGGCACCCAGAGAAGGGGAATGTGGATTCCTATGTAGGTCAGGGCCCCTTCAACCCCTGCAGCCAGGGTCACCCTCCCAATTCCCCAACCTAGTCTTCCTTGCCTTCCTTCTGGACAAGCCCCCTGCAGACCCACCTGCCATACTGTGCTGTTGAGGGTGGACTCTTTGCAGATCCCAAGGTTCCTGCACCAGGGTCTTCAAGTAGCAAGCTCTCAGAGCAGGCTCTGGCCTGGGGACCCCCATTCCCACTGCAGCCTGCAGGTTGTCACTCTGGCTGCTTCCAAGACTGCTGCCTGAAGAGTGCCTCATATATGATGCATCTCTGTGCCCACCCCTTCCCCCATCCCCCTAGGAGCTGAAGAAGCCACTTGGAAAATTAGATCTGCTTGGAGCCCAGGCTCTGGAAAGTCACAAGCAGAAAGGAAGGAGGAAAGGCAGGAGAGGAAGGATGGAGAGAGGAAGGTTGGGAGGGAGGGAGGATGTTTTCAGCACTCTGGACAGCTCCAGACCTGGCTCGGGGTCCCCCGGAAGAAGGAAGGGTGGAAAGGTAGTACAGAAATAGCCCTACAGAGCATCCAGTATTTATACAATCTGCTGAGACAGGCATTAATATATCCATTTTATAGATAGGGAAACCATGGCCAGAGAGGTTAGGGAATTTGACAAAGGGCACAGAACTGGACAATGGAAGAACCAACTGTCTGTCCAGGCTTCTAAGAAGCTCACCACACCACACAGACCCTTTGAGGATTTAGAATGGAGGTTTTCTTATCTTCCATTTTGGGATGAATCCTTATGTAAAGCTAGAAACCACCCACCAGTTGGCTTTCAGCCGTCCCTCCTCTACCTGCTCTTTCTTGCCAGGTGAGATTAAGTACTTAGGTACCTAAATAGCATGTAGCAGGGACCATATCTACACAATCTCATTCTAGCCATTGCAATAATTTGTGAAATGGGCACTGTATTTTACTTTCTTCATGTTATGTCATTGTTCCTTCAACAAATTGAGTACTTATTATATTCCAAGCCCTATTCTAGACCCTTAAGACACATCAACAAATGAACAAAGCAAAGATTTCCACCCTCACAGAAGTTACTTCCCAGCGGGAGTAGGAAAGGGTATGGAAGTCAACAAATAATAACCATGAGAAGTAAGTAAATTATTTTATGTGTTAGAAAGTGATAGGTCTTATAGAAAAAGAAAAAAGAAAGGTAACCATGCTATACCATACCTCAGTACAAGTGTTTTCCACATTGCTGCACAATCTTTGTAAGTCTAATTTCAATGGTCAAGGAGCACAAGGAGTGGATATGTTATAAGTTAGCAATTATCTTATTGTTGGAATTTTTTATATAGCCCCAATCTTGTTTGGAAAAATGTTAGGTCTCTCATTGATACACCGAACCACACGTGCTTGCCTGCTCTCAGATCCCTTCTCTGCCCATGCCAGACCTGATGGGGCTCTCAGGTGGGGGGAAGGGAGGGGCCTCTGTGCAGCAGGGGGTTGAGTCCTGGGAACTTCACCTCCCAAAATTCCTTGCCCCTGGCTTCTGGCTGGATCCAGTCAATAGGAAGCACTGGCAGGAGACTGGAGGACAGGGAAAAGGGAGAAGTCTGGGAAGTTCTCCTGCTCTCTGTGTTTGACCATGCCCAGCAATGGCTGCATCTCCTCTGTGGTTCTTTATGCCAGATGCCTCCAGATGCCCCTCCTTATGCAGTCCCAATTTCTGGCTTTTGGTACCACCGTCTCCTCCCTCCCTTTCGCTGTACTGTAGGGGTGGTAGTGGCCTCCTGCTGATGCCAATCTCTGAATTGCTTCACATCCCAACACCTTTGTTGTCATCCTCCCACCCTAATTTCCCACTGTTGACCTACTGGCAAGAGCTCTGCCTTCCGGAGTGTTCTCTGAGCAATACACTGTAAATCTGAGTTGTTTGTAATTTTTCACTATTCTAAATAATTCTTTATTTAGAATTAAAATAATTAAAATAAAATAATTAAAATAAATATTTTGCTTTTGCATCTTTTTTTTTATCCTCATGGTATACCTTCAGGAAGAGCCACACTGGGTCAAAGAATATGAACATTTTAAAGTCCCTTGTTACATACTGCTTCACATTATATTATAAAAAGTGTATTGAACTCAATATATTCTTTAGCTAATGCACTGGGAATCTGACACAAGGTTATTCTTAATTTTTTTAGGTTGATCATGACAGTGTACTTATTTAAGAAATTGCATATTTTTTTCAAATACGCATGCTGAAGTGAGGAGGGAAATGACATGATGTTTGCAATTTGTTTTGAAATTATTATACCAAAAAGGGAGGGATAAAATATGAAAAAATCCTACTGATTTTTTTAAGCTAGGCCATGGGTATCCTTGGGGTCATTATATTATTCTTACTACTTTTGTATATGTTTGAAAATAAAAAGTAACATTGAAGGTTGTACCAACTAATAATGTAAGTGTACTTGTTTCATCAAATCCTCCTCAGCATCTAATATTGTATATTTTTCTCCTAATTTAACCAACATTTTTTAAAAGCATGCATTGGATTAGCTTTCAGTGCTGTGCAAAAAAATTACTGCAAACTTAGTGGCTTAAAACAGTATACATTTATTATGTCAAAGTTTCTGTAGCTCAGAAGTCTGGGCACGGCTGAGCTGGGACCTCTGCTTAGGGTCTCACAGGCTGCAAACAGGGCTGAGTTCTCATCTGAAAGTTCAAATGGGGAAGGATCCACTTCCAAACTCTCTCAGGTTATTGGCTATAGGATTCACAGCAGCCAACTTCTTCAAAGCCATCAACGGAGAGAGCATCTGCTAGCAAGGCAGGGTCTTATGCAGCATAACCTAATGTCACATAATCATGAGAGTCACATCCCTTCACCTTTGTCATGTTCTATTGGTTAGAAGCAGGTCACAGGTCCTACCCACACTCAAAGGGAGAGGATTTTATAAGATGTGAATAGAAGGAGGCAGGAATTGAGGGGGCCACCTAAGCATCTATCCACCAATGCATTGAATAGTGGAAGAAACTGACAGACTGGAGAAGTTCAAAGACTTGATAACATTCTGCAGGGAACTGGATCAAGGGTGGAACCAGAACCCACATCTCTCACCTACCCCCTCCCATCAGGTGATGGCTCTCTCAAGGGCAGGCCAGAGCTGTCCCTCTTCCCCTCCCCTCTCCACTCCTAATTTCCACCTCCTCCCCTCTCCTTCATGTCCCAAGCAAGTCTCTGTTCTCTAGTCTAAAACTCTCTCTTGGGTAAGTCATGCTGAGGTCAGTCTCTCCCTAAAGGACTGATGGTGAATAATGACTGTTCTAGTTTGCTAGCTGCCAGAATGCAATATACCAGAGACAGGATGGCTTTTAAAAAGGGAATTTAATAAGCTGCTAGTTTATAGTTCTAAGGCCGATAAAATGTCCCAATGAAAACAAGTCTATAGAAATGTCCAATCAAAGGCATCCAGGGAAAGATACCTTGGTTCAAGAAGGCCGATGATGTTCAGAGTTTCTCTCTCAAGTGGAAGGGCATGTGGCAAACATAGCGTCACCTGCTAGCTTTCTCTCCTGGCTTCTGGTTTCATGAAGCTTCCCGGGAGGCGTTTTCCTTCTTCATCTCCAAAGGTCTCTGGCTCGTGGACTCTCTGCTCTGTGGTGCTGCTCTCTCTGAATCTCCCATTCTCCAAAACGTTTCTTCTTTTATAGGACTCCAGTAAACCAGTCAAGACCCACCTAAATGGGTGGAGACATATCATCCCCTAATCCAGTTTAACAACCACTCTTGACTAAATCACATCATCCAGGGAGATGATTTGATTACAGTTTCAAACATACAGTATTGAGTAGGGATTATTCTACCTTTATGAAATGGGATTTTGTTTAAAACATGGTTTTTCTAGGGGGCACACTTCCTTTTAAACCAGCACAATGACTTACTAGGATCTCTAGCCCAGGGTATCTCCTGTGTAACAAAGACAACAAAAGGATTGGCTCCAGGAGAATGAAGATTTACTCTTAGACACTGGAGGGCATAAATGATCTTTGGGGACAGTTATGGGATGGAAGGAGCAATCAGTCAATTATGACCTTAGATGCAGTATCTCCACGCTGACACAGTGAACAGAAGGCAACTCTGGGGCCTACAGCTCTTGGTTAAAACCCTCAACCCATAATTCACTCTGAGTCATCTTGGTATATCATGGCCTCTCTGAGCTTCAGTTGCCTTATCTATAAGTGGTAATAATATTTTACATATCCACCTCTCAGGGCATTCATGGGGAGAATTAAAGCATTTGGTAACTAATAAACACTGCACATAATAATAACAACAATTAGCATTTCTCAGCACTTACTGGATACCTGACACCGTGCTAAGCATTTTATGTCCTCTTTGCCATATTTTGTGAAATGTTCGGTAAGGATCATTTTACAAATAGGAATACTAAAGTGTGCTGATTTTAATTTAAAATTATCATAATGTTACCCTGGCAGCCCTTCCTGCAAACGCAGACTGCTGGTCTGAAGGAGAAGGCCAAGGTGAGAGGTGAGCTGAGCCTTGTATACACCTTTGCATACACAGGCAGCAGACTTTAGAACGAAGAGAGCACGCAGATTTTGGAGTCAGGCAGCTGTGGCTTCCAATCCTGCACCACCACCACCCCGACCCCACCATGGGCAGCCGCCTCTGCATGGGACTCGTCTCTCCAAGATCCCTCATTCAGGGTTTGCTCCAATGTCACCTCCTCAGGGAGGCCATTCCTGATCCAGCCATCTAGCATAGACCCTCGCCTATCACCCTCTATGCCTTTCCTGACTTTATTTTCCTTCATTGCGCATCTCACTTCCTAGAAAATATGTTTTATTTATGTATTTGCTCTTTTACTTTATTTAACAAGAAGCTAAGGCTAGAGAGGGTAAGTGGCTCGCCCAAGGCCCCACAGCTGGTGAGGGAAGGGCCAGTTTTCTAACCCAGGTGGTCTGGCTTGTTTGCTGCCGGTCTCTCCCACTGGCAGGTCAGGTCCACAAGCACCAGCACTTTGTCTCGTTCACTGCACCAGCTCCGGAACCCCGCACAGAGTAGATTCTCCAAATCTTTGTTGAATGTGAGGATTAAGAGCTCAGGGCCTGATGCTGTGCTCACTGACACAGATCCCACAGTTCAAAGAGCTCAGTGCCCTGGAGGATGTTTAAAGAAAGAAAAGATGTACCAGTCAGGATCCCAGCAAGAAGCAGATGGCACTTGCAAATTAGGGTAATTTGAGGATTTGTTTAAAAAAGAAGCACTAGCAAAAGGGCTGATTGGATGTAGAATATGCAGTGGTAGCAGAGCTGTTACCATCCCTAGGTCCAAAGGAATGAGGGAGGGAGCAGTTACAGTGTTCTAGTTTGCTAGCTGCCAGAACGCAACACACCAGAGATGGATTGGCTTTTAATAAAAGGGGATTTATTTAGTTAAAAATGTATTGTTCTTCAGCGGAAAGGCAGCTAACTTCCAACTGAGGTTCTTTCTTACATGGGAAGGCACAGGGCGATCTCTACTGACCTTCTCTCCAGGCCTCTGGGTTCCAACAACTTTCCCCAGGTTTATTCCTTTCTGCATCTCCAAAGGCCTGGGCTGAGCTGCGACTGCTGAGTTGAAGTGTGCTGAGCTGCTTTGGCTGTGCTACATTTTTAAGTTTCCAGCCAATTCAATCAAACTTCATTCATTGCAGCAGGCATGTCTCCTAGCCGACTGCAGATGTCATCAGCGACAGATGAGCTTCACATGCCACTGGCTATTGTCTACAGCAACAAAACTACGCACCTTCACCTGGCCAAGTTGTCATCTGAACCCAACTACCACACAGAGATTCAGAAAAATAAAGTCTCAAAAGAAGGCTGCCCGGAGAGGGATAGTGACCCATGGTTGAGCGATTGGAGCCAGCCCAAGTCAATTCTTTGTGGAGGCTACAATGGAAATAGATACTCTGGCCTTCCTCTGATACACCAGGACTCTCATGGCCAAACCCAACCAAAAGTTAAAGGGAAGGGAGGCCCACCAGTGTAGCCCATAGAAGTCAGCCTCCAGGCAGGTGGGAAAGGGAGAGATGATCTGGAGGGCAAAGAGAAGATATCTGGCACAGTCCACCCCTTTGCCTCTGAGTATGCACCCTTGTCCTTCATCCAGGGAAAATTGTGTCTCTAAGACAGAGTACACAGAGCACCATCACCTGCTGTATTGGAAAGGTGATGTCTGTTCATCTTACAATCACCTGGAACCTACAACATTGGTCACAATTTGTTCTTTACATAAGAAATGAGAACAGAAGAAAATTAACATAAAGCATGGCTGCTACAGCCCCCATCTCCATAGCTAATTACAAGGTGTAAATTGGTAACCCTCGCTGCTTTCATGCGTCATTGATTCCAGGTTCCCTGTACCCTGGTGACAGAAGCTCAGGCGGCTGCACTTCCCTACCTGGAGGGGGATCCTCTCTTATTTCTGCGCGGTCTGAGTCCTCAGTGGTCTGATCTTTATGGATTGCTTCATGTGCCATTGACAAGGATCTCAGTTAATCTCCTGGATTCCAGTCATAGTCCACCCTGCCCCATTGGATTCAACTCTTGAAATGAACTCTACAGTGGCTCACTGATAGCCACAGGATGGGTCATCTTGTCACCTGGTTATTGAAAGCTTCCTCTTTCACAGATGCCATATGCGAGGCCATCTGCCTTTCCTGAGAGGTTCATCCACACACCTCACTGTCACCAGCTTTCCAGTTCTGTGTAGAACATGACCCTGACTTTCCAGACAACCCAGAAGTCACTAACCGCCCACACACAAGAGTGAGTAAGTACCTACTTCTGCCCAAATGGGCAATCAGATGTACCCCTTTCACCACCCATATTTTAAGGCCAGTCCTGATTGGGGTTATCATGCAGCTGCTGCCCACTTCTGGCTTGTGTCAGCATACCATGTGTAGCCATCAATGAGCCATCCTCCATTAATGGTAATAAAGAATTCCCCCATGAAGTCATGGGTTTGGGTTGAAGGAGAAGTGGCAAAAATAGGAGCCCTGTGAGAGTCTCAGCCACCTGCTTGGTCTCATATTTCCACTACCATTTTATAAAGGAAGGGTTCTGTGCACATTTGATCTTACAATTCAGTGGATTGGATAAAACCAATTCATGTTGTCAATTTTGGTGGCACATTCACTTGGTCTTCCATGATCAAACATTCAATCTTCACCAGGGCCAGGAACAGGTCAGAAGCTGCTTTTCAAATTAATAAAAGTTGACCACAGGAAAGAATATGGGTTCATTCCAAAATCCTAGTGGGTCTGTGTTACAATTCTATTGGAATTTTTGAGAGGCTCCATACACATCTCTGCCTGCAACAGATATCGTTGAGTCTGCTGGGTCATAGGCGCAAGTGGCAGGGCAGTTTGTGTTGCAGCATGGATCTGCTATAACGCCCTGTCTTGCTCTCAGTTCTACTAAAAAGTGACAACTTGAGGGGTGGCCAAGATGGCGGCTTAGCAATGTGCACGTTTTAGTTTGTCCTTCAGAACAAATACTAAATAACAAGAAACAGTACAGAACAGTTCCTGGGGCCACGTCAGTGACCAGAAACACAGCATACCCCAATCTGGACCTGCTGGACCAGCTGCGAGCCTCCCCAAAACCATGAGTTCCCCAAGCCGTGGCAGCCGGCACCCCTCCCCCACAGGCTACTTACCAGGGGGGAAAGGAAAGAGACTCTAACAGCAGCTGGTGCTGAGTCCAACCAAACACCAATTGTGGCATTAGTTACAAATTCTGACTACTAAAAATAGGCCTCCAGCTCAGGTGAACTTGGTCAAAGCGGAGGTCGCTCATTGGGCTAACGGAAAAAGAGGAAAGGGGAGGAAACGGAGGTTTTTGTGGCTGTGTTTCAACAGAGGCTTGGCTGGCTCTGGATTCAGCGGCAAGACTTCTCAGGCTGCAACTGCCCTGGGCAAAGGCAGAAATGGACTACTCTCCCACCTGTGCCTTCCCCAGGGGAGGGGTGAAGCCCAACTCAGGTGGAATCCCTCCCTCAAGGAATTCAGACCTTGATAATTTGAAGCCATTAAAACTAGCCTACAACCTCTCCTCTGTCTCCACCACGCCCCCAGCAGGGAGAGTCTTCCAAAGTTAAAGGTGTCACATCATCTTATGGTGGTGGGATCCGCAGGCAGACAAGCACCACATACTGGGCAGGATAAGAAAAACAGAGCCCAGAGACTTCACAGAAAAGTCTTTTAACCTGCTGGGTCTCACCCTCAGGGAAAACTGATACAGTGACTCCTTCCCCCTGATAGGAGGCCAGTTTAGTCCAGAAAAACCTGGCTGGAGTCTATAATACCTATGTAGACCCTCCTAAGGGTGGGGAGGGAAAAGGCACCATATAAGCAGGGCAAGAAACAAGAAAACAAGAACTGAAAAATTATCCTCTGTTAAACAAAACCTAAGCTAGAAGTCCAGAAAAAGCTGAACTGAAGGTCAAAGAACAGATAGACAGCAAATTCATCTAGCAAGAAAACCCTAGGTAAGAGAAGTGAAAGCAATCTCCAGAATAAACTAATTAAGGTAATTAAATGTCTAGACGCCAGTAAAAAATAACAAATCACACAAGGAAAATTGAAGATATGGCCCAGTTAAAGGAACAAACCAACAGTCCAAATGAGATACAAGAGTTGAAGCAATTAATTCAGAGTATACAAACAGACATGGAAAAATCTCATCAAAAACCAAATCAATGAATTGAGGGAGGATATGAGAAGGCAAGGAATGAACAAAAAGGAAGAAATGGGAAGTCTGAAAAAACAAATCACAGAACTTATTGGAATGAAAGTTACAGTAGAAGAGATGAAAAAAACAATGGAAACCTACAATGGTAGATTTCAAGAGACAGAGGTTAGGATTAGTGAACTAGAGGACGGAACATCTGAATCCGACAAGAAACAGAAACTGTAGAGAAAAAAATGGGAAAATATGAGCAGGGACTCAGGGAATTGAATGATAATATGAAACACACAAATATACGTGTTGTGGGTGTCCTGGAAGGAGAACAAAAGGGAAATGGAGGAGAAAAACTAATGGAGGAAATTATCACTGAAAATTTCCCAACTCTTATGAAAGACCTAAAATTATAGATCCAAGAAGTGCAGCGTACCCCAAAGAGAATAGATCCAAATAGACACTCTCCAAGACACTTACTAGTCAGAATGTCAGAGGTCAAAGAGAAAGAGAGGATCTTGAAAGCAGCAAGAGAAAAGCAATCCATCACATACAAGGGAAACCCAATAAGACTATGTGTAGATTTCTCAGCAGAAACCATGAAGGCGAGAAGGCAATGGGATGATATATTTAAATTACTAAAAGAGAAAAACTGCCAACCAAGAATTCTATACCCAGCAAAACTGTCCTTCAAAATTGAGGGAGAAATTAAAACATTTTCAGACAAAAAGTCACTGAGAGAATTTGTGACCAAGAGACCAGCTCTGCAAGAAATACTAAAGGGAGCACGAGAGACAGATATGAAAATACAAAAGAAAGAGGTGTGGAGAAGAGTGTAGAAAGAAGGAAAATTACATATGACATATAAAATCCAAAAGACAAAACGGTAGAAGGAAGTACTTCCCATACAGTAATAACACTAAATGTTAATGGATTGAACTCCCCAATCAAAAGACAAAGACTGGCAGAATGGATTAAAAAACAGGATCCTTCTACATGCTGTCTACAGGAAACATCTTAGACCCAAAGATAAACATAGGTTGAAAGTGAAAGGTTGGCAAAAGATATTTCATGCAAATAACAACCAGAAAAGAGCAGGAGTAGCAATACTAACAGCCAACAAATTAGACTTCAAACGTAAAACAGTTAAAAGAGACAAAGAAGGATACTGTGTACTAATAAAAGGAACAATTCAACATGAAGACATAAGAATCATAAATATTTATGCACCGAACCAGAATGCCCCAAAATATTTGAGGTAAACACTGCAAACACTGAAAAGGGAAATAGATACATCTACCATAATAGTTGGAGACTTCAATTTCCCACTCTCATCAATGGATAGAACATCTAGACAGAGGATCAATAAAGAAACAGAGAATTTGAATATTACAATAAATGAGCTAGACTTAACAGACATTTACAGGACATTACACCCCACAGCAGCAGGATACACCTTTTTCTCAAGTGCTCATGGATCATTCTCAAAGATAGACCATATGCTGGGTCACAAAGCAAGTCTCAATAAATTTAAAAAGATTGAAATCATACAAAACACTTTCTCAGATCATAAAGGAATGAAGTTGGAAATCAATAATAGGCAGAGCGCCAGAAAATTCACAAATATGTGGAGGCTCAACAACACACTCTTAAACAACCGGTGGGTCAAGGAAGAAATTACAAGAGAAATCAGTAAATATCTCGAGGCAAATGAAAATGAAAACACAACATATCAAAACTTATGAGATGCAGCAAAGGCAGTGCTAAGAGGGAAATTTATTGCCCTAAATGCTTATACCAAAAAAGGAGAAAGGGCAGAAATTCAGGATTTAACTGTCCACTTGGAAGAACTGGAGAAAGAACAGCAAACTAACGCCAAAGTAAGCAAAAGGAAAGAAATAACAAAGATTAGAGCAGAAATAAATGAAATTGAGAACATGAAAACAATTGAGAAAATCAATAAAACCAGAAGTTGGTTCTATGAGAAAATCAATAAGATTGATGGGCCCTTAGCAAGATTGACAAAAAGAAGAAGAGAGAGGATGCAAATATATAAGATCAGAAATGGAAGAGGAGACATAACCACTGACTTCACAGAAATAAAGGAGGTAATAACAGGAAATTATGAACAACTTTATGCTAATAAATACAACAATGTAGATGAAATGGACACTTCCCTAGAAAGGCATGAACAACCAACTTTGACTCAAGAAGAAATAGATGCCACTAAGATCAGGAACAAGACAAGGATGTCCACTATCACCACTATTATTCGACATTGTGTTGGAAGTTCTAACCAGAGCAATTAGACAAGAAAAAGAAATACAAGGCATCAAAATTAGAAAGGAAGAAGTAAAACTACCACTGTTTGCAGATGATATGATACTACATGTCAAAAACCCTGAAAAATCCACAGCAAAACTACTAGAGCTAATAAACGAGTACAGCAAAGTGGCAGGTTACAAGATCAACATTCAAAAATCTGTAGTGTTTCTATGCACTAGTAATGAACAATCTGAGGGGAAAATCAAGAAACAAATTCCATTTACAATTGCAACTAAAAGAATAAAATACGTAGGAATAAATTTAACTAAAGAGACAAAAGACCTATACAAAGAAAACTACAAGAAACTGTTAAAAGAAATCACAGAAGACCTAAATAGATGGAAGGGCATACCGTGTTCATGGATTGGAAGACTAAATATAGTTAAGATGTCAATTCTACCTAAATTGATTTACAGATTCAACACACTACCAATCAAAATCCCAACAACTTACTTTTCAGAAATAGAAAAACCAGATAAATAAGCAAATTTATCTGGAAGGGCAGGGTGCCCGAATTGCTAAAAGTATCTTGAGGGAAAAAAAAAAGAAGCTGGAAGTCTCATGCTGCCTGACTTTAAGGCATATTATGAAGCCACAGTGGTCAAAACAGCATGATACTGGCATAAAGATAGATATATTGACCAATGGAATCTAATAGAGTGTTCAGATATAGACCCTCGCATCTATGAACATTTGATCTTTGATAAGGCAGTCAAGCCAACTCATTCGGGACAGAACAGTCTCTTCAATAAATGGTGCCTAGAGAACTGGATATCCATATGCAAAAGAATGAAAGAGGACCCATATCTCACATCCTATACAAAAGTTAACTCAAAATGGATCAAAGACCTAAACATTAGGTCTAAGACCATAAAACAGTTAGAGGGAAATGTAGGGAAATAACTTATAAATCTTTATAATTGGAGGCAGTTTTATAGACCTTATACCTAAAGCAAGAGCACTGAAGAAATAAATAAATAAATGGGAACTCCTCAAAATTAAACACTTTTATGCATCAAAGAGCTTCATCAAGAAAGTAAAAAGACAGCCTACACAATGGGAGACAATATTTGGAAACGACATATCAGATAAAGGTCTAGTATCCAGAATTTATAAAGAGATTGTTCAACTCAACAACAAAAAGATAGCCAACCCAATTGCAAAATGGGAAAAAGACTTGAACAGACACCTCTCAGAAGAGGAAATACAAATGGTCAAAAGGCACATGAAGAGATGCTCAATGTCCCTGGCCAGTAGAGAAATGCAAATCAAAACCACAATGAGATATCATCTCACACCCACCAGAATGGCCATTATCAACAAAACAGAAAATGACAAGTGCTGGAGAGGATGTGGAGAAAGAGGCACACTTATTCCTTGTTGGTGGGAATGTCAAATGGTGCAACCACTGTGGAAGGCAGTTTGGCGGTTCCTCCAAAAGCTGAATATAGAATTGCCATATGACCCAGCAATACCATTGCTAGGTATCTACTCAAAGGACTTAAGGGCAAAGACACAAACGGACGCTTGCACACCAATATTTATAGCAGCATTATTTACAATTGCAAAGAGATGGAAACAGCCAAAATGTCCATCAACAGACGAGTGGCTAAACAAACTTTGGTATATACATACGATGGAATATTATGCAGCTTTAATACAGAATAAACTTATGAAGTATGTAACAACATGGATGAACCTTGAGAACATTATGCTGAGCGACACTAGCCATAAACTAAAGGACAAATACTGTATGGTCTCATTGATATGAACTGACATTAGTGAATAAACTTGGAATATGTCATTGGTAACAGAGACCATCAGGAGATAGAAATAGGGTAAGATATTGGGTAATTGGAGCTGAAGGGATACAGACTGCGCAACAGGACTGGATACAAAAACTCAGAAATGGACAGAACAATACTACCTAACTGTAATATAATTATGTTAAAACACTGAATGAAGCTGCATGTGAGAATGATAGAGGAAGGAAGCCTGGGGATATATTGAAATCAGAAAGAAAGATAGATGTAATGATTTAAATGGTATAATCTAGGAATGCCTAGAGTGTATAATAATAGTGAGATGTACAAGGTACAATTATAAAAATGTTTTTACATGAGGAAGAACAAAGGAATGTCATTATTGCAGGGTTCTGAAAATAGATGGTAATTAATATTGTAAAATGTTACCTTATGTGTGAGACTAAAGCAAAAAATGTTTATTTGTTACAACATTAATATTTTGACTAGTGCATTTCCTAATATAACTTATGTAGATAGTTTGATTGTATGCCATAAGTACTTGGAATCTCAGGTAGGACATGAAATTTTGTTGGTTTGTCCAGAGAGATGCCCCGATGAATCCCAGAGTGATTCAATCAGTGAATGAAAAAGTATCTGCAAAGCCCCCTTCGGGGAATGGTGAGAACGGGGAGAAATTCAACTTCCCCAAGTTGAATTCTTGATATTCTCACAAGCAGTGTGGACAACCAAAGCTATAGGCAGAGCCCCCAGTCTTGCAGTTTGTTCATATGAAACTTAACCCCACAAAGGATAGGAAAAGTCTACTTAAAATTTAGGCCTAAGAGTCACCCCCAAGAGAGCCTCTTTTGTTGCTCAGATGTGGCCCCTCTCTCCAGCCAACACAATGAGCAGTCTCACCACCCTACCCCTCTCTATGTGGGACATGACTCCCAGGGGTGTGGACCTTCCTGGCAACGTGGGACAGAGATCTTGGAATGAGCGGAGACTCAGCATCAAGGGATTGAGAAAACCTTCTCGACCAAAAGGGGGAAGAGGGAAATGAGACAAAGTGGCAATGGCTGAGAGATTCCAAACAGAGTCCAGAGCTTATCCTGGAGGTTATTCTTATGCATCAAGTAGATATCATCTTGTTATTCAAGATGTAATGGACAGGCTGGAGGGAACTGCCTGAAAATGCAGAGCTGTGTTCCAGTAGCCATGTTTCTTGAGGATGATTGAATAATGATACAGCTGTCACAATGTGACTGTGTGATTGTGAAAACCTTGTGTCTGATGCTCCTTTTATCTACCTTGTCAAGAAAGGAGTAGAAGATGTGGAATAAAAATAAATAATAGGGGGAACAAATGCTAAAAGAAATTTAGTTTGAAATGCTAGTGATCAATGAAAGCAAGGGGTAAGGGGTATGGTAGGTATAATCTTTTTTTTTTTTCTTTCCTGTGTTCATTTATTTCTTTTTCTATTGTCTTTTTATTTCTTTTTCTGAATTAATGCAAATGTTCTAAGTAATGATGAATATGCAACTAAATGATGATATTGTGAATTACTGATTATATATGTTGATGTTTTATTTGGTTTCTTAATTTTTTAATTAATAAATAAATTTTTAAAAAATGTAAATCGCAAGAAAATAGTAAGAAAAAATTCTAAAAAATGACAACTTTATGGGATACTTGACAAATCGATCAGGGTCATACCCAAATGGGGTATATGTTGCCTCCAAAGTCCAAATAGGCCACCCCAAGCACTATGTCCCTTTCTATGTCATGTGTGATACAAGGTGTCGCAACATTTCTCACTTTAGAAAGGATATTCCAGCATGGCCCTAGACCAACTGAACCTCTAGACCCACCTTCACCAATGTGACAGCCTCCTGAATTTTGCAGTGTGTATGTATTAATACACATCTGGCATGTATTACTAAGTCATCTAGGACGCTGGCTACTACCTGCTCACCAAGTCCAATTAGCAAAGTGATCTCAATATAATGCACCAGCGGGATATTCTGTGTGCTATCAGGCTGACTCAAGGCCCTTTGAGCTATATTGTGACAGAGAACTGAAGAGTTGAAATAACTCTGGGGGCAAACAGAAAAGGCGAATTGCTGTCCTGCAAACCACGTTTAATTTTCCCTAGTAATAGGAATGGGAAAAAAAATGTTCCAGGGCTATGGCTGCATACCAGGTGTCAGGGGCTGTATTGGTTTACTCCAGTAAAGATAAAGGGAATGGCAGCTTCTCTTGGCATCATCCTCTGAGTAAGTTTGTGGTAATCTGCTATTATTCTCCAGGACCCCTCCGCCTGTTGCACCAGTCAAAAATGCAAGTTAAATGGGGATGCAATAGGAATTATTAACCTTGCATCTCTCAAGTCTTTGATGTAGGCACTAACTTGTGCAATGACTATTTCTGAAGGAAATAATTTTGTTTTTGGTCTACTCTCTGGACAGGGAAAGGTAGGTGGGGAGCAGTTTCGGGTACATGTGACACTTTGTGTCATCAAAGCCCTCAGTCCAAAGGTCAGGGAACCAGGCAGGGATGCTGCCAGTCACTGGGCATGTCTGGCCCCATCATTCATTCTGGGTCTACAGAAGTAACCACAGGATGAGTTCATGATCCCAAGGCCCTCTAGTAGAAAGTCTCAGGCCACGACCACATATTTTATCTGACCTTGATAAGATCCTACTCTTTACTGGAGGATCTGGGGACATTTCAGCTCTTTAGGGATCAGTGACAGTCAGAACCAACGTTTAACTAATAAGCTCCTGGATAATCAGGGCATTTCCCTTTCCTCAGAGAACAGCCGCCCTGGTAAATGGCCATATTCTCCACTTTGGAGGAAGAGCCAAGGCATAGTCCATTCCGAGGTCCTTCCTCAAAAGGACCCTGAATCCCTTTCAGCCAAGGGCTCCGAGCCTGGGACCTGGATTAGGTCTGGGAACTGAGGCTTTGCCTCCACACTGTGATGACTGAGGATCGGCTTCTCCCCAGCAATCCTACCCTACCTAGAAATTTTCTTTCTAGATGTATCAAGCAGCACCCTAAGGCTTTGATCTATTTATTTTCTGGGACAGTGTAACTAAGGAACCATCCTCATAAATGCCTAAAACCCTCTCATGACCACTCCATACTTGTGTCTTACTACAGTAATTGTGCCCACCTTCTTTCTGTTGGCTCAGTGCTGCCACCTAGCTGGGCTCCCGCTACCCACAGGGGGGTCCTGTCCATTATGGCATCTCCCATGGCCACCTCTGGCCTACAGAGAACAAACACCACAGAGCTCTCCGAGGATGGTGATGTGCCCCGCAGAAGGGTGGGCGAGTGTGGCGAGTGTACCTGGTCAGACAAAGGGACAGCATTGGCATAACCACTTTTACTTGAGAGAGTCAAAGGGCAGGGCAGTACCTCACCGACCAGGCCTTGAAGGGAAAGCTTTTCCCAGAGGCAAGTATCAGAGCTCTCTAGAGAAACAGAACCAACAAGAGTTATCTGTGAATATGAGATTTATAAAGGTGCCTCATGCAACCATGGGAATGGAAGAGTCCAAAATCCATAGGACAGCCTGTGATCTGGTGGCTCTGATGAGGGGTCTGGATGAACTCCACAGGAGAGCCTCGCTGGCTGAAGACACAGTGGAAGAGTCTCTCTTCTTCCTTAAACACTCTCAGTTGATTGGATTATCTCTTTTTGGGAGACCTGCCTTAGTCGATGGCAGATGTCATTAGCCACAGATGCAATCAACTGACAGATGATTTAATACACCAGCCTTCCGGTTTATCAACCAGCCACAAAATATTGTTCCCGCAATGGTCAGGCCAGCGTCTGTCTGACTAGACAACTGGGCATCATCATTTGGCCACGCTGACACTAGAACCTAACCATTATAGGACAAATCAAAGGAGGGCATTTAAGAAGAGTGGAAAGATACAAGCACATTTGCAGAGGCGAGAGAGTGCCAGGTATAACCGGATGTTGACTGCTTGCCTGGAAGGAAAGTTAGTGCCAACATGTGCAGCTGACAGGCAAGCCTGGGCTCAAACTCTGGGACCAAATCTCAGTTATTCCAGAGTATACCCTACTTCTGGAATCTGTCCATCTTTCTGGGCCTCCCCTATTGGGCACCCAGAGACCTCAGGAGACGCCTCTCACAGTGTTCGCCAAGGGCTGATCCCACTGGCTATCAGAACTTTACACATTCTACCCTGCTGTCCACCCCATATCTGAGGACTTCAGAGCTTTGCCAGGGTTCATCTGACCAAACACATCTTTCCTGAGTTCCATCTCTGTGGCCGGCCTTGAAAATAAGACATGGTTCTCCATGCCAGAAAGGCCGACTTTCTGATGTCTGCCTCCATAGAGAAATTCCTGTAGCCATAACAGCTCTGATAGAAGATCAGAGCCCAGAAGAGAAGAATAACTGCCATGGGTAGACGGAAGGAAGACATCAAGGAGGAGGTATCATTTGCTTATGCCTCGTGTCCATAGGAGCTCACCAGGTAGCTAGGGTAGAAAAGTGTGTCAGGCAAGGGGACCAGCACAAGCAAGCGCTGGAGGTGCGGGAGCATGGAGAAGGCCTGCGGTTGGAGATGTGGAGGGGATGAAGCTAGAGGTGTTTACAGGGACCAAACAAAACGGGTCCTAAGTACCAGGAGTTCAGCTCTTACTCTAAAGACAAAGGGTGGGTATAAGAGGGTTTTACGTGTGACCCTCTTTGCATTTGGAGAGGTTGCTATTGTTCCCACTGTACAGATGAGGAAACAGACTCAGAAGGATAAGCAGCTTGTGCAGGGACACAACTATGTGCTCAGCACATGCCATACGCTCTGAAGCGTATCATCTCTGAATCCTCAGGGAGAAAAGCAGAGCACGGTGTGATATTCTACCTGTTTAGTGCTGTGAAACAAACCACCTCGACACGTCAAGGCTTAACACAACAGCAATCATTTATTTTGCTCATGGATCTGCAAGTGGGCAGGGCTTGGCGGAGAAAGCTTGTTGCTACTCTGTACAGTGTCGGCTGGGGCCGCTTATCTGAGGCCTGGAGGTTGGCTACCAAGAAGGCGCAGTTAGGCAGCTGGCCGCATAGCGCTGCCTGTGGGCTGAGAGGTCAGTGGGGCTGAGGGCAGGAGCCAGGGTTCCTCCCCATGTGGGCCTTTCCAGGTGGCCGGCACTTCCTCACAGCAAGGCAGCTGGGTGCAAGGACAAGCCTCCTGAGAGCCAGAGCCAGCCAAAACTGCATTTACCTTTCACATCCTGGCCCCAGAAGTCACCAACGTCATATCTGCTATTCTTTCTTGGTCGAAGCAGTCACGTTTAAGGGGAAGGGGTATGGAGCCCCCTCTTGATGAGTTTGCACCCTAACACCACCCCATGCTGGCAGTGTGATTGTGGGCTAGCACTTCCTTGTTCTGAGCCTCAGCCTCCTCATGTAAAATAGGGATTATGATACTTACTTTATAAGGTGGGATGGGAGACTTAAATGAGAACATGCATGGAAAGCATTTTACAAAGGATCTAGCATTTAGTGAGTACTCAACAAATGTTAGCTTAAAATAATGGCAAGCTTAGAAGGTAGAGATTATTTTTACAAATTTTGAAACCAAATTTCGGAAACTCATACAAGGTCTTACAGAGCTGGCAAGTTGGAAAACCAGTATTTGAACCCCATTCCCTGAACCCAAAGCCTGGGCTCTCTCTTCCGGTGCGTTTGCACCAAACTTCACAAATCACAGAGCACACTCACACCTGAGAACGAACCTGATGAGCTGACCGCAGGGAGGGTCACATCGCAGCGCGGCCATCAGGAATGCACGGCTTCGCGGTGAGTACCCCACGGCTCCCTGAATCTGCAGTCCCGGGAAAGCCCCACTGGGCTTCACAGCGGAGGCAGGTGGAGAGCAGGAGAATGGCCTGGCATGGCCACATCTGGCCCTCCATCACCCGGTCAATGGACACAGCCTCACTTTGCAACTCTGTCCATGTTCATTTTCTCAGGAAAATATCTCCAAACCCTTTCATGTTCCTCGTGTAGATGATAATAATGACAGGGGCTTTTATACAGCACTATGGTATTCCCGTCTCATTTATGCCTCATCATGTCCTCTGCAGCATCAAGCGCGGAGGAGTAGGGGCCTTTCTTGTCCTGTTCATTGTTAATCCCCAAAGCCACCCCTGGCTCCTGGTGTATGCGCTGTAAGGACATGCTAAGTTAGTTAACTGTACAAGTGAGGACCTGAGGCTCAGAAAGCGTAAGGAAATTGTCCAAGGTGGCGGAATTAGTAAATAGCAGAGGCCTGATTTGAAACCAGTCTCTCTACTTCCTGAGTTTGCTTCTATTGCGTCTTGCTGCCTGCCTTTCCTCAATATTTAAATTGTAGGGAAAGGATATAATGTTTTGCAAACAGGAAAGTGACACATGGGCACGGGCCTTCCTTGTTTCCTTTTCTGTGTCTCTGAGGTCTGGGCAGGGCCTGGCACAGACAGAAGCTGGAGACTCTGTGCAATGAGAGGTCAAGGGACTGAGGGTGAGGCCTGCAGGATACCCGGTGTGCCCAGCACCCAGCAGGCCCAGTGAAACTGGGATGGAATTGGATAGATGGATGGACGGATGGATGGGCAGGTGAAGGGCAGATGAGTGGATCAATGGGGAGTTAAGTAGGTGGATAGATGAATGGATGAATGGATAGAGGGACAGATGAATAAATAAATGCTCTTTTTAAAAAAGTAACGTGTCTGCATAGATTCAGGGTGGTATTTTAGCCTTTATCCAGCAGAGGGCACCAACACTCCAATAATTGACGTAGACCAGAGTGTTTGGTGATCAAAAAATAAAACACTCAGCCTCCTGCTGGGTAGGTGGTCCACCAAGCGCCAAAACTGGACCGGACCAGAAGCTTGTTGGCAGCTCTAACAGGCAAAAGGCTTATAAGACAGGGACCAGGTCAGAGCTCATGGGAGGGACAAGCCCAGGGCCCACCTCCTGTAACGGGGAGACCTCAGTGAGAGGTGAGAGAACTTCACACGACAGAGTCCCTTTCCCTTTTGGGACATGAGTGTACCTTCTGAGGCCGTCACGGGGACGAGCTGAGAGGCACTTTAGGGAGCGCTTGGTGCTTTGGAGGCCCCCGACACTTACACTGAGGAACTGGAAGCTCTGCGAGATTTATGTGACTTGCCAGAGGCCACCCAGCAAGGACAAGCAGGAAATAAAACAGTCTCTGAGAAGCCTCATGAGATTTCTCTGAGAAGAGAGAAAGTTCAACAAGAACAAAAATGATTCTTGGGGGAATGAAGACAGCTCTAGTCTTGGGCAGACGTTTTTGAGGAGAAGCTCCTCTGAGGCTGGGGAAGATTCTGGGGAGGGCGGAGGTAGCTGAGTATCCCATCACTTGGGATGGGGACCAAATACACACTTCACAGCTGGACCAGGAGTGCCAGGTGCAACTTGGTAATGTGGGAAATCAACATTTTAATGAGGCACCTGCCTGGCACCTCCCCCCGCGGCTGGCTGCAAATTTGCCACCCTAAGCGGGTATTTTCCCCCTGGCGTTTATTTCATGTGTTGCTGTCACTTGTGATCCCTGCTCGGGATTTATCTCAGGGACTGGACCCGGCTTGAGTTCCTTCAGAATAAGTTTTTCAACAGACAATGCTCTGCAGGGACTGAGCCCAGTTCTATCTGGCCTCAAAAATTGAACAGAGAAAACCAGCCTCGTGTTTTCCTGGAGCAAGTGGCCGTGCTGAGCTGAGGAAAAGGCCGGCTGGGAATACCAAACAACAAGCCAGCCACAGCCCCTGCCCCAGGTAACAAAATCTGGTCCACACTGCAGTGCTCCTACTTCAGAAGCTACAGTGCAGCCCTAGAAAACGGGATGGGGTCCAAGGTAGGGGTGAGGATTTCGGTTTGCTCTGCTTCTTCTCATATGGCATTATCCAGACCTGGTCAAGGTGCTATGGGCCAGTGTGGAGCTGAGCGGATCCATAACCTCCCTCCCTGGTCTACCCCGGCTCCAGCTGCGGCTCCAGCTGCACCTCCAGCTGCGGCTGCAGCCTGAGCTACTTTAGTTTGTCAGCAGCCCCCTGTGCTACCTCCTCTGGGTGGTCTGACAGCCTCTGACAGGCAGGGTCTGCGGCTTCCACCAGCAGCCCGTGGACCCAGCTCCCTGTCCTGGCCTCTAGTCCTTCATGTGTTGGTTCCAAAGGTGGGATCTTTGCATTCATCCCTGTTACAGCTCCTCTGGGTGCCTTTTGTTCATTGGGCCAGCCTGTGGAGGTTCAAGCTTTCATTTATCCGTAGGTTCAATGTTTTCTGACCCCCTACCCTGTGCCGGGTCTGTGGTTGGTGCTGGAAAACAAGGGTGACTAAGCCAGGGCCCTGCTGCAACCCCTCAGGGGAGACAGAGATTGCAACCAGGTGGAGGTGGAGGCACCACATGAGACAGGGACAACTGGCTTTGGGATGGGGACTCCAAAGCCCTGGGAATCTGGGCCCTTCCCCTCTCACTGCACCTACAGGCTGCTCAGCCTGCCTGCTGCTTCCTCATCCCAATCTCCAGCCAAATGATCCAATAGGGCAGAGGTAACCCAGGGCAGGCTGGCTGAGACCTGCAAAGACACAGCAGCAAAGAGAAGGAGCAGATGGGAGGATCTAGAAGACTGCCAGCAGCAGCGTGGTGAGGAAGGGAGCCACCGGAGGGGCCTGGAGCTGAGAGTCTGCAGGCCCGAAGCACTCCCACATTATTTCCCATGGCTCTAGTGCCCAAAACAGAGCAGGGAGTAGCACAACATTTATAGAAATAACCGTTGGCTGGGAGCAACACTGAGCGGACACTAGGACGTGCAGCAGCCCAGCTGACCCAGTGTCACGTCCTCTGTGCTAAAAAGCCACCGGTCAGGCCCCTCCAGAAAGGGAGCCCTCCTGTCCGTTGCTGACATCCGAGGCCATCCTTTGCAAATTTTTTCACTTCCTTCAAGGTAGGAAAGCCTGCGTGGGATGTGGCCCAGCCCCCAAGCCACAGTCTAAGGGACACTCCTCATCCCTAAAACGTCGACTACCAAGCCTTTGTCAGGAATCTGACTATAACAGGGCATCTACCGGGGTGTCAGATCTGACTTATTTTCTTTCTCTTGTGCCTTTTCCAGCAATAGAACTAGCTGTCAATGGTCTGCTTCTGAGGGCTCTGGCAGATTCTCCTGCACTGTCACATTTTCTTCACTGGGTTGTCACAGTGGATAAAGGGCAGTGTCGGCTGGGCAGACATGCTAGGCGAAACATTCTGCTCTGGCTGGCCCCGTGACTTTGGGAGCCTCAGTCTCCTTGCCTGTGAAATAGAGGACAGTTAAGACTGCCTCCCAGGGTTTGTTTCTTGGAGCCTGATGTGGGGTGACAGGTGCACTTGGCACTGGGAGGAAGGTGCCTGATAAATGTTAGACCCAGAGTCTCGAAGTCATGGGCCAGATGCCAGGTGCATGATCTGTGGGTCTGATGGGAATTAAGCCAGATCCTATTCTGTGAATGAGTTAGAATTCTCTCTCCCTACCAGGTATTGATCCATGGAGAATGTTCCAGGAGGCTGGCTGGAGAAGGCTCCAAAGAGAGGAAGCACCCTGTGGGGAAGCCAGAATGGCAGCAGAAGTTCCCAATGAGAGATAACTCCCGCTGTGTGTGTGCTTACGTACGTGCACTCATGGAGTAGGCATGGCCTGTGCAGCCAGTATCCACTCCCGGGTTTGTGCTGCGGCAGGATTTCCACCATCTGCGTGCCATGTCTGACTTTCTCAGCCTTCTTTGAGACAGAGGCAGCCGGCTGAGCCTAATTTGTTTCCTGGAGTCAGCCTCACAGCCAGTGTTTCCATTACAGGGAGGAACCTGGCTCTGGTGGGAGCTGCGTGGCACTGGCTCCCAGCCCCAGGCTGGGGCGTGCACGAGAAGGAGGCTGTGGGCAGGGACAGGGGAGTGGGTGGGACCTGGAGACACTGGTATCAGGCATAGCCTGAGAGGGGCTGTCAGGCAGGGAGTTGGGGCGGGGGCGGGGGTGGATACTGGTGGAGTAGTAATAGGATGACGAGAATGGAATTCAGAACACAGTTGTCATAGACAGGGAAGAGGTAAAAAGTCAGAGAGAAGGATAGAGAAAGAGATGATAGAGTCAAAAGGCAAATGAAACCGAGAAAGGGAGACAGGGAAAAGGAAAAAATTAAGACAGGAAGTAGATGTTTAGAGAGGGAAATGGTCATAGAATGAAAGAGAAAGGACAGAGAGGGAGAAACTCCAACAAGAGAATCAGAAACAGAAAGGAAAGAGTAGATGATAAATGGAGAAGGAGAAAAGGGAGAAGCCCGACTAAAAGGAAGCATGCCAGAGACAAGAGCCAGGGGGAGCCACAGAGCCAGGAGGACCTTGGAATCCACCACGGTCAACCTTCTCCCCATTATCCAGATGAGAAAACTGAGGCCCAGCAAATCAGTGACAGAATCTGACTTAGAATGCAGGCAATAAAAACGGTGAATGGGAGGTCAATAGAGAAATAGTGAGAAGAAGAAGGGAGCAGGGAGAGTGACAGGTGGGGAGGAGAGGCCTGGGTGTGACCCACAAGCCAGGGGAGACCCTTGACCCCAGAGCAGGGAACTCCATCAGCCGGGGGTCTGGCCATGGCCAACAGAATCTTGGCCTCCTGGATGGTCCAGATCCCAGCTCCAAGCAGGGAAAGAGAGGATGGAAAGAAGAGTGGTGGTGCGGTTTGGGCGGAGGAGGCATGGGGTAGAGTGAACAAATACTGTTCCACTGACTTTTCTTTTTTTGCACGTTTTTATCTCAGGCCTGGTGAGTTGGTTTCTCAGACCTTTTTAGATTCAAAGCAGTAAATCAGGAGGAAGGAGAGATCCTCCTAGAGGTGATCACACTGGCAGGTCTAAGAAATGCCAGCTGATGGGAGAGAAGAACATACAACCATCAACAGCAAATACAAGAAATCACCTGGTTTCACAATATGGGACACCAGTATCGCAACAGTGACGGTGCTTAATGATGACTCATGGTTATCAAGGACGTGTAATCGCTCTTAGTAAACTCTACCTGTCAAGGCGCAGAAGCATAAAATGCATTTCAGAAAAATTGTCTCAAATTGAGATCAACCACATATTCCTGAGGGATATTTTCTCTGCAGATTTTTCATTGTGTTTTCTCCTTTGCTTGATAATATTCTCAAAATTCTCTTTCTTGCTGTAAAAGCAAATGTTTTCCTTTTCAGCAGCGATGCAAAATTAAGAGATATTTTCTTAGGAAAAAACTTCAGTTTCTTAAGTCAGGGTTTCTCAAGCAAGACTGAGTATTGAGTGGGTCACTTAGACAAACCTTGACCCCTACTTCCCTGGGCCTGACCCTGGGCCCACTTAGAGGTGGTGACCCAGCCCGGAGTGTCAGAGCACGGGCGGGATGCATTGGGTGTCCACAGGGAGGCTGTGACGGAAGATTGGCCAAATGTGATCAAATGAGTAAATAAATACAGTGAGGATAAAGGAATCAGGTTGGGAAGGAAGTTACACATATGGTAAGAAAGGAAAATGGAACGAACTCTGTAGTGTTGGATTGGAGTTGGAAGTAGAGGTGTGGATTTGTGGTTTTCCAGATAGGTGTGTTACTTCTCCACCGAGCAGGCCTGGGAGCAGCAACACCCAATAGCAATGAGCACCCCCAGCATCCAGCTCTTGGCTTCTAAAAGGGCCGGGGGCTCCTTGTGGAAAGAGCTTATTACAGGCATGGGGCAGGGAATGTGCAAGGTGAGCCTGGAACTGTGTGTTGTACAAGAAAGTAAGGAAGTGTCCAGAGAGTATTGGAGACATATAAAAAAGACAGCAATCACCTTGAAGGGGCTCCCACTGGTCAAATCTGGAACAATTTGTGCATCAAAATAAATAATGATAATTACAGATTTTAATTCATTGAATAAACTAGGGAATCATGAGTCTAAACTGAGGGAAGGAAGGAAGGAGGGAAGAAAGAATTGATGAGGAACAGGATATTTATATAGTCGCCCACAAAACAATTATTCATTACAAATGGAAAAGGAATAATTTTATGTGGTAATTTTCCCATAGGAAGCCTGGCAAACACCATCAAAGTGATAAAAGTGGGCATCACCGTTAATGGAACACAGTGAAATGATGCACCACTGGACAGGATACGTATCATAAACCTAACCAGGTGGTAACTCCAGTTGCAGTTGCTGTTCTAGGTGTTCCAAGATCACTGCCTGAGCTAATCAGCATATCCCATGGTACCTGGTATGCAGCTATCGATCTGGCAATATATTTTCTCTCAATAGCTGTTACTATGGACCACCAGAAACAGTTGGCACTCAGTTGGCAAAACCAGCAGAATACCTTCACCATCTTACCTCTGGAGTTTATCAACTCTCCAGCCCTGTGTCATAATCTTGTCTGCAAGGACCTTGATATTTTCTCTCTCCCAAAAAGATATCACACTGGTCTATTACACTGATGACATCATGTTGATTGGACATAGTGAGCAAGAAGTAGAAACTACTCTAGACTTATTGGTAAGGCATTTGCGTGTCAGAAGAAAAGAGACATGACAACTAAATGCAGTGTGAGATTCTGAACTGGATTCTTTTGCTTTTTAATATAAATTTTTTGAGATATATTCACACATGGATTCATACAATCCGTTCAAAGTACAATCAATGGTTCACGGTATCATCACACAGTTGTGCATTTGTCACCATGATCATTTTTAAAACATTTGCCTTACTCCAGAAAAAAAAATAAAAAGAGAAAAGAAAACCCCAAATATCCTGGACCCCTTGACCCTCCCTCGTATTGACCACCAGTATTGCACTCTACCCAATTTTAAGACTTACAATAGAGGTAGTGTAACTAAGACAGTGCAGTATTGTCAGAGATAGATATATTATATATCGGTGGTACAGAACAAAATATCCAGAAGTAGATACATACCAATATGGGTACTGACTTTTTTTTTCCTTTGGCAATGTAGTTATACAATCATTATCAAAGTTCAGGGCTACTGGATTATACTTCAGCAACTTCAGTTATTTCCTTCTGGCTATTCTAAAACACTAGAAACTAAAAAGACATACCTGTATAATGAGTCAGTAGTCACAATTCTTTGTTAGAACCTAATTTCGCAGTTATATCTCCTCCCTCTCATTTGCTCTTTCTCTCAAGCTTCAGGGATATCTTGGGCAAAGGCACTTTTAACTTCTTCATGCTGTAAAGGGGTGTTGACCTTTGGGGTAGAGGAATGAAACTGGTTGATGTTCTTGCAGGGACTAGTAACTCTGGGTTTCAGGGCTTATCTTCCACAGGAAAAATCTGGGGGCCTTAAGTTTCTGAAAAAAACTTACTAATAAGAAACATTTAGAGTCTTAGATAGTGCCTAGGGCACCCCTTAGGGTTTTCAGGAATATTGTTGGTTGGTGCTTGGCATACCGTGGTATTCTTCAACATCTGGCTAAAGCTTGCATAAGAGTGAGCTCCAAAGTAACCTCTCAATTCCATTCGAAATCTCTCAACTACTGAAACTTTGCTTTGTCTCATTTCTTTTCCCCCTTTTGGTCAAAAAGGCATTCTCAATCCCAGGGCTAGGCTCTTTCCTGGGAGTCATGTCCCACATTGCCAGGGAATTGTACCCTCCTGGGAGTCATGTCCCATGTAAGGGAAGGGTAGTGAGTTGATTTGCAGAGTTGGCTGAAAGAGAAAGGCCACATCTGAGCAACAAAAGAGTCTCTCTGGGGTGACTCTTAGGCATAATTACATGCGGGCCTACCTTCACCATTGCAGAAATAAGTTTCATAAGGGCGAACCTCAAGATCAAGGACTTGGATTATTAAATTGGGTGTCCCTAAAGCTTGAGAGACTATCAGGATTTCCCCAGGTAGGGAAGTTTAATAGTTCCACATTTTCCCCCAGTCCCTCAAGGGGACTTTAAAAAGTTTCCAGGTATTACACTAACCTATAGAAAATAATAAGCCTTCATTCCCAATTCTAGGTTCTATTAGGTTGTTTAAATAAACTGACCAGTTAAGTTAAATTGGATAATGTGCTAGAGAAAAATCTAAATTTTGTACCCAAAAAAATCTGTTTCTTTTTTGGTCTTGTACACAAGTTGAAGTTGTAAAATACAGACAATATCGTCCTTGACCCTGTATTCTGATTTACTTTTTAACTGGATCCTTTGAATGTATCAAACATTTCATTTCCTGAATTTGATGGCTCTATTGTGGTTATTTAAGAAACTGTCCTTGTTTGTAGGAAACAGTAAATTATTCATTCAGAAAAAAGTCATGTGTATTCTACTTGCAACTTTTTCTGTAAATTTGAGATTGTTTAAAATAAATTTCTGATCTACCCACAATAAGACTCCCAAAATAGTTTTTCAAATAAACAATGCCAAACCTTTAAATAATGAATAACACCTAATTCATGTAACTCTTTGATGGAATTGAAAAAAAAAGTCCCAACTTCTTTTATGTACAACCAGAATACCAAATCAAAGTTGATATGATAAAGGAAAATAATAAGCTGATAGCACTGTTTTTGCTAGGGTTCTCTAGAGAGACAGAATCAGCAGGAAATATCCATAGATAAAAAATTTATAAAAGTGTCTCACATAACCGTGGGAACGTAGAGTCCAAGGTCTGTAGAGCAGTCCACAAGCTGATAACGCCAATGAAGGTCCGCAACAAACTCCCAGGAGAGGTTGGCTGGGCAACCGTGGGGATATAAGGGTCCAGGGTCTGTAGGACAGACTGTGAAGCTGATAACTCCAATGGATGGTCTGGATGAACTCCACAGGAGGGGCTCACTGGCTGAAGCAGAAGAGAAACTTTCTCTTCTGAATCCTCCTTAAAAGCCTTCCAGTACAGCTTAATTGAACACCATAAGTACATGGAACCTTTTGTAGGTTTGTCCAGAGTGATGCCTCGATAAATCCCAGAAGGATTTGAACAGTGAATAAAAGTATTTGCAAAGTCCCCTTGGGGGAATGGTGAGAAAGGGGAAAAATTCAACTTCCCCAAGTAGAGAATTCTTGATATTCTCACAAGCAGTGGGGACAACCAAAGCAATAGGCTGAGCCCCCAATCTTGGGGGTTGTTCATATGAAACTTAACCCCACAAAGAATAGGCTAAGCCTTCTTAAAATTAGGCCTAAGAGTCACCCCCAAAGAACCTCTTTTGTTGCTCAGATGTGGCCTCTCTCTCTCAGCCAACACGACAGTCAAACTCACTGCCCTCCCCCTCTCTAGGTGGGACATGACTCCCAGGGGTGTGGACCTTCCTGGCAACGTGGGACAGAAATCCTAGAATGAGCTGGGACTTGGCACCAAGGAATTGAGAAACCTTCTCAACCAAAAGGGGGAAGAGAAATGAGACAAAATAAAGTGTCAATGGCTGAGAGATTCCAAACAGAGTCGAGAGGTTATCCTGGAGGTTATTCTTATGCATTAAATAGATATCACCTTTTTAGTTACGGTGTAACAAAGAGGCTGGAGGGAACTGCCTGAAAATGTAGAGCTGTATTCCAGTAGCCATGTTTCTTGAAGATGATTGTATAATGATAAACTTTTGCAATGTGACTATGTAATTGTGAAAACCTTGTGTCTGATGTTTCTTTCATCTGCCTTGTGGACAGATGAGTAAAACATATGGATTAAAAATAAGTAAATAATAGGGGGAACAAATGTTAAAATAAATTTAGTAGATTGAAATGCCAGTGATCAAAGAAAGGGAGGGGTAAGAGGTATGGTATGTATGATTTTTTTTCTGTTTTCTTTTTCTGAATTGATGCAAATGTTCTAAGAAATGATCATGATGATGAATATACATCTATGTGATGAAAAAAAAAAAGCCTTCCAGTGATTAGATTAAGCATCACTTATTGCAGAAGACACTCCACTTGGCTGATTACAAATGCAATCAGCTGTGGATGCAGCCAACGTAATCATGATTTAAGTCCATGAAGTATCCTCATAGCAACAGACAGGCCAGCACTTGCCCAACCAGACAAACGGGCACCACCACCTGGCCAAGTTGACACATGAACCTGACCATGACAGCACCTATAAATGTATTTACAAAAATCCCAAATAAAATAGAAGCAAAATGTAGTAGACTGCCTTCCAGGAGCCTGTCCTGCGAGCCCACTGGCCAGCCCTTTGCTCTCCTTTGGTCCTCCTCCCCTCTCTGCAATCTGTCCTGGCAGCGTGCCCTCTTGGATCATTAGGGTGACCCCATTCACAGGAGGGCAGAGCAACAACCTGCTCCCAAATTGTCTACTCCAGAATCAGATGTGAGAAAGCTACAAACCCCTCTTATATTTAAGCCACTATTATTTGGGGTTTTCTCTCACTCACAGATGAACATAATCTCAACTAATGTTCAACAATAGCAAATTAAAGGAGATAGGCCATATTTTCATTTTGTAGATGGAAAAAAATAAAGAATTCAATAAAGTTCAATGTTCATTCATGATTTCATTAAAATGAAAAACCTCTTTGCAGACTCAGAATAGTCAAAAACTTCCTAGATTAAGTTCGGAAGATGGCAGAATAGGATAGGTCTAGGATCACCCCTGCTGCAAAGAACAGCTAGAGAAGGGACAGGAAGGTGACTGGGAGGGTGATTCCAGGGTAAGTGACCTGGGAGGATCTTTTATACCACATAGGGAGGCCCCGGCTACAAAAGCTGAAGAACTGAGGTGCAGGAAACTAGAGACCATCCAGCTAGTGCAAGCAGCCCAGTAAGTCCACATCCAAGCAGAGGCTTGGAGCCCTCAGGAGTGTAAGAACAGGGAGAGAGGGACAAGGAAGTAAGCCAACCTGTGTTCCTCGAACCGCTACCCTCACACTTACCAACCCCACTCACGACCTGCAAATCCGCCCGCATTCCAATCACCTGAACTCTGTCATCCACCTCCCATCATGCTCTAAGCACTCCTGCCCCAACACCTCCCCCCAGCCATCCCTGCCCCACTCTCCTGCCCCACATCACGTGTGCACCCACACACACACATACACACACACACACACACATACATACCTGCCCCAGTCCGACCTACCTCTGCTGCCCTTGGTCTTGGGGTTTGCCCCCATGAAACATTCCTCCAAAGGGGAAACTAAGCCTACTTATAATTATGCCTAAGAATCACCCCAAAGAAACTTCTTTTGTTGCTCAGATGTGGCCCCTCTCTCTCTTAGCCAGCTCGGCAGATAAACTCACTGCCTTTCCGTCTGTGTGGAACATGACTCCCAGGGGTGTAAAGCTCCCTGACAACATGGACAGGACTCCCGGGATGAGCCAGGACCCAGTATCATGGGATTGAGAGAAGCTTCTTAACCAAAAGGGGGAAAGAGAGAAATAAGACAAAATAGAGTTTCAGTGGCTGAGAGATTTCAAGTTCGGAGGTTGTCCAGGATGTTATTCTTATGCATTATGTAGAGATCCCTTTTTAGTTTATGGTATATTGGAGTGGCTGGGGGGAAGTACCTGAAACTGTTGAACTGTGTTCCAGTAGCCTTGATTCTTGAAGATGATTGTATAACTATATAACTTTTACAATGTGACTGTGTGATTGTGAAAACCTTGTGTCTGATGCTCCTTTTATCCACAGCGTGGACGAATGAATAAAAAAATAAGGATAAAAATAAATAAATAATAGGGGAATAAGGGGTAAAATAAATTGGGTAGATTGAAATACTAGTGGTCAATGAGAGGGAGGGATAAGGCGTATGGGATATGTTAGTTTCTTCTTTTTATTTATTTTCCTGGAGTGATACAAATGTTCTAAAAATGATCATGATGATATTGTGAGCCATTGATTGTATACTATGAATGGATTTTGTGCGTGTGAAGATTTCTCAATAAAAGTATTTTTTTAATTAAAGAATTTTTTAATGGTCAATTATCAAAGCCAATTATCTCCAAATTGACTTATAGATTCCAAATATGTCCAATCAAAATTCCAGCAAGTCTTCTGGAGAATTTTGCAAGTTGATTCTAATTTTTTTTTTAATGGAGGAGCTGAGCTGCTCCTTAAAAAGGTAAACAAGGTGAGAGTACCTGGACTACTAGCTTTATCATAAAATCATAGAAATCAAGAAAGTGTGGTATTGACACAGATTGGAAACAAATAGAACAATGCAATAGAATGGAGACATCAGAAATAGCCCACATATACATATGGCAACTTGATATGTGACAGCTGCATTACAGATGAAGAAAGGACTATTCACTAAATGGTGTTGACACTATTGGTTTTCCGTATGGAAAAAAATGAAATTTGATCTTTACCTTACACCATATACAAAAATCAATTCCAGATGGATTAAGGACTTAGAGCCATTTTTTGTGGTTGTGTAAAAGAAAATATGGACACATTTTTCTTTAAGACCTTAAGGTAGAACGGATTTCTTAAACAAGACAAGAACATCCAAACATAAAGAGAAAAGTGATAAAATTGACTACTACAGATTTAAGAACTTCTGTTCATCAAATGATACCATAAAGAAAGTAAAAATACAAGTTACCAAATGGGTGTGGGAAATTGCATTTTCCAAAGATGCTTTTCTAGAAGCTTGCCACTCCTCACTCATTGAGAGGTTGAGTTTCTGTCCTGTCCCCCTGAACCTGGGCAGACCTTTCTGACTGCCTTGACCTATAAGGTACAGCCAAAGCAACACTATAGGACTTTGAGGCTGGATCATAAAAAATTCTGCACACTTCAACCTCCACCCCCTGCTTCCAGCCTGTTCTCCCCCTAAACCTACATTACCTACACTTTGCAGGTAATGCAGAGCTCCTTTCTGGCTTAAAGCCTGGTGTCATGAGATCCTGCATGCTAGTGTATACTTCGGCTTGGCTTCCTCCAGCCGAGATAGTAATATCCTCTCCCAGACCCACATAACCTGGAAAACTGCTTGGCTCTACCTGGGGCATGCATAGACCCCAACTGAAAGAGCCCCTCTGTACTAGTTAGGGTTCTCTAGAGAAACAGAATCAAGAGGGAACACTCACAAATATAAAATTTATAAAAGTGTCTCACGTGACTGCGGGGATGCAGAGTCCAAAATCCACAGGGCAGGCTGTGAAGCCGACGATTCGGATGGAGGGCCTGGACGAAATCCACAGGAGAGGCTCACCAGCCGAAGCAGGAAGAGCCTGTCTCTTCTGAATCCTCCTTAAAAGGCTTCCAGTGATCAGATTAAGCATCACTCATTGCAGAAGACACTCCCCTTTGGCTGATTACAAATGGAATCAGCTGTGGATGTAGCTGACATGCTCATGATTTAATTCTATGAAATGTCCTCATAGCAACAGACAGGCCAGCACTTGCCCAACCAGACAAACAGGTACCACCACTTCGCCAAGTTGACACATGAACCTGACCATGACACCCACCCTTGATGGCAGAGAGAGATCCCAAAATCAGGAATTAAAGATGTATCCAAGATCCATTTGGGCTGAGGGGTTGGGAAGAGAGGGGTGGGATGGAGCAAACCCCACGGATATACTCAAAGTAGGAAGCCATGTCCCCACCAGCTGCCTGATACTGTCCTCCAGAGTTCTGCCCAGTGAAGGTGGCAAAAAAAGTTTGGACTTGTAGAATTGGGTCCTTTGTATGCCCTGGATGTGCTGTGTGATTCTGGGCATATTGCTTTACCTCTCTGGGTCTCAGCTTCTTCAACTCCAAGGTTCCTGTGTCCCTCATTCTCATAGCTCTAAGACCCAGCAGGGGATCTTAATATGCTATAATATGTCAGATATTATAATAGATCCTGTATAAGTGGAGTGGAAGGAATGCCCTCTTTTCTTACCATTGTGCTTCCCCAGCAAATTCTACTTATTCATCAAGACCCATCTCATACATCACCTCTGCTAGGAAGTCTCCCTTGACACATCAATCCACCTGGGGACCTCTGTGCTTCCCTCCATCGCAGCATTGAACTCTGTCTCCCATCTCAGCCACCCCTGCATGTAAGCTCTCTGAGAGCAGAAATCATGTCTGAACCTTCTCTGTGCCCAGTTACCCACCCAAGGGCTAGCACCAGGACATGACTGCGGAACTAATTAATTAACCTGCACATGATGAAACCTGTTCCTTCAAGGGGGCCCAGATGGGTTCAGTCTGGCTGATGGTGACAACTGCATGTTTCCAACAAGATTGGGAACCAACTCCAGGCTTTTTTGAGATCCGGTGAATGAAATGAGTCACGAGGCCATTGGGGAAAGTCACCAGCCACCAGGCAGCTGCTTTCTCAGCTGATCTCATGATACAAATGAGCCTCCTATTTATTCACTTATTTTCCAATACTGGCAATATTCTAAGAGGGGCATATTTTCCTTCTGGTAAGATCTGCAGCCATATATGAGGACATTAATTGGACTCAATGCTCATTTTAAAACATCTTTGTACCTTTCAAACCTTACTCATAAGACACAGGCACTATTATCTGCTTGCGGATTATCCCTGGTCAGGGTGGACACCTAACTGACTTCCGTGGGCCTCCTGGACCACCTTCTCCTCTCATCTGGAGCTATGGGCTCCACCTCTCCGGTTTAGTTTGAACCACATAAGAGTGTCCTGAGGCTGCTCACATACCTCTAGCCTGTCCCAACAACTCAGTCCAACCCAACTCAGGGGAGCTCAGTTTGGGGGTGAACTCAGAAGCCAGGGAGCCCCTGGGCCAAGCTGCAGCTCCTCAAGGAGTCCTAGTGGATACTAGTCTGTCTCACTGCCCCTCTTCTTTTCTCCTTTTCACACCAGTTCAACCTGGGACACTATTTCTCAGAAAGACGCCTCCAGCTGCAGGGCAGAGACAATTGGAGAGACTGGGGGCAGAAGAACCACGTCACAGACGCCATGATATGAGAGGCAGGTCCCCCATAGGTCCTTGGACCACCAGTGAATTCACCTGCAGCCACAGGGAACAGTTCCCATCCACCCCTAGTGACTTCCTCTCTCTGCATCTCTACCCAAGAAGAGAAAGGGTTTCACGGGAGCAGGCGCTGTCTACAGACAGAGGGTCTCCAGTGAGATTGAGCTCGTTTCCCACGTGTTTTTCAATCCTTTCCCCATTTCCCACATTGTTTTTCAATCCTTTCCCTGTCTCACGTCTCCATCGCCTCACTTTGCCTCCTAGGCTCACCTCCTACATAAACTACCTGCACCCAAGTCCTTGCACAGGGTCTGCTTTTAGGGAAATCCCAACTGAGACAGCCGGGGAGAAGGCCAGCACAACAGGGCGGAGGTGAGATGAAAATGACCTGAACCACGGGCGTGGCTGCCAGGGAGGCAAGACTGGCCAATTCCAGGGCTGTTTCAGAAGCGGAATGGGTTGTACTGGGCAACTGATTAAAGGGGGAGGTGAGAAAGAGGGAGAAGTCAAGGGTGACCCCCAGATCTCTGATTGTTGCAGCAGTATTACTGCAAAAGGAAAGAGTAGGTGGGAAGTAAGTTTTGGAGGGTGAGTTTGGGGAGAGTGAATTCAGATTTGAATGAATTACAATTTCAAATATTATATACATTATATATAGTTAATCCTTACAACAAGCCTGCAAGATATTCATATGTATACTTCCTTCCCATCATGTCAGAAAGTAAAACAGAGATTGAAGATTATGTAAAAACACAAAATGGTGTATATGTGGGATTATATATCCAAATGGTAGAATGTAAAGGCAGTCCAAAATGATGCTATAGAAGAATATTTCCTACCATGGGAAAACATATTAAGCATTTTATTAAGTTAAAAAAATTAGCCTACCAAATAGCATTAATAGATGAGTGCTCATTTGGAGAATGTGTGTATATGTGATGAATTCCTGTTGCAGACTCAGATGTGCAAAAAAAAGTGGTAACTTCATTTTTCAAACTGAATTTAATTTCTCTTATGAACTTCCATTCTGTGAGGTTGAAACTTCACCTCACTCACCCCCACCCCCCCACTGCTTTTGCCCTATTTCTGCAGGTAGGTCTTCCTGTGCCAGCTGCACGTAACTGTATTCCCTAAGATTCCCCATCAGCTCCTCTGAGGCCTGGTGGTCAGACTGCCCTGGGCTCTGCTTGGTCAAGCCTTGTCCCCCATCACATGGCCCTTAGTTCCAGGTAGCAATCCTGGATGCTGCAGGGCAAATAGACAGAAAAAGTGCCATACCTCCCCACCCTACCCCACCCCTGCCCCAAAGATATATCCATTCCTAATCCACAGAACCTGTGAACATTAGCTCCTATGGCAAAACACCAGCATTTCTCTCTATGGCAAAATATGTAATTAAGTTAAGGATCTCGAGAAAAGTTACTCATCCTGGATTATCTAGGTGGGTCCAAAGTGCAATCACATGTATCCTTATAAGAGAGAAGGACAGGGAAATAAGGCAGCCACACAGAGGAGAAGGTGACTTGAAGATAAAGCAGAGAAAGATGCAGCCACAAGCCAACAAATGTAGAAAGCGCCCCCAGGAGCTGGTAGAGGCAGGGGACAGATTCTTCCCTGGAGCCTCCAGATCAGGGCTGCACCTTGATTTCGGCTCAGTGAAACTGATTTCAGACTTCCGGCCTCCAGAGCTGTGAGAGAATACATTTGTTTTAAGCCATCCAGTGTGTGGTAATCTATGAATAAAGTCACAGGAAACTGATACAGCTGCGGCCCCTCTCAGCTGCACCGCGATTGTTCTCCTTGTGGGTAAGCGATTCCAAGGTTGTCCATCGTTCCCACAACCTCCAGGGGCCCGTGACCTCACTCTCCCGCCCCCAAGCCTCTCCAAGGCTGGGGGCATTATGCCAGGCTCCCTCAGACCCATCTGTCTGGGCTTCCCTCCATCATCTCTGCTCTAAGGTCCAGGACTTCAGCCTCGGGCAAGGAAATCACTTGTCCCAGGCTCGGTGTAGAGGGAGGGAGGAGGTCCCCTCTGCTCCTGGAGTTCACACCCTGCTCTGCTTTGCTGTGGCTGGTGTCTCCACACACACCCTTCCTGGGGCAGAGCCCGGGGACGCAGATGGCACGGGGGCCTTTCTAGGCACCCACAGTCCTTCACCTTCCCTCCAACGCTCACTCTCTTTTCTCAGTCAGGACATTCTTGTCTGGTCCGGGGCCTCCGCTGTTTGACTCGTCATTGATTCTACCAAATGTGATGCTGTGTTCTAACCTCAAAAGTCAAGTGTCTGACCCCTTTACTACCCACATGTCTCTGTGGCGTGAAGCTGCAATTGCCCAGCAGCCCGGGCTAGAGGGGGGGGCACGGGGTTAAAGGAACTAATAGCTCACTTGTTTTCTGGCCACATGTATGAACACTTGATTCTCATTATTTGTGGTAGTTATGTTTTCTAAACTTGCCACAACACTGAATTAGGGTTATGATCCTGTCAGCCTCTGCTCACAGCATTTTCATCAACCAATAAGTAAATAAAAACTTATTTCTATGTGTGTTTCTGCTGAAGATGTCTTAGTTAATATACACTGTTTATTCATTAACTTTGTACTCATGGCCAAGAGTACTTTTAATTCATGCCCGAAGGAAGCTTATCTAACACACATATTTCCTCCCTAAGACACATCACAACCTTTGTACCCTTAAGAATGCTGTTACAGCGTTCAGCACTATGCTTCGGGAACCATATAAACAGCAAAACAACAACAAAAAAGCAGCAAAATGCAAAAAAAAAAAAAAAAAAACACACACACAAAAAAACGTGGCACTAAATAGACTGCAGGAAGGATGCTTGTTTCCAGCCTGAGAGCTGAAACCCGGGCGTCGGGGAACACAAATCTTCCATGGTCTGCACATGTCTGCAAAGCGCTGTGCGTATTGATCTGAGGATTTCAAATACATTTTAGCAAGTAGACAAATCTGCAAATATGAAATCTATAATAAGAGGATCACTAGATAAAGAAAAAGATTGAAAAGAAAAACTACAAAAAGTGCTTCAACTTTTTCTTCAAGGTGATTTTCATGTACATTTTCCAAAATATCTAATGTGAACATGTATTGTTTTTTGTAACAAGGAAAAATAGTTATTTTAAAAGGGAATAACATTAAAGAAAAAAAACAGAGGCGTGAAAGAATCAAGGGCAGGAATAAAGGGAGAGCTGCCCAAACACCGGTGTGTGCTCTGGGTAGAGTGCACGCTTTGCTTTCGGCTTCCCAGCAGCCGGCAAGCGAGAGAAACAGGTCCCACGGTGTCCATGGGATTGAAATGGACCAACTGCTCAGAAGTACTGCTATTCTTAGGACTGAATGCAGACAGGGATTTCTGCCAAGGATCTGTCAGATGCATATCACAGAGAGGGAACGAAAGCTCAGCGTGGCAAAATGACTTGCCCAGGATGTAGCTAGGAAGTGGTGGAGCTGAGATTTGAACTGACCCAATTGCCCTGAGTGATCTTTTTAAAACAGTCAAAGCATGCCACACCTCTGCTCAAAACCCCCAACGGCTCCTTAGTTCATTCAGGGCAAAAGCCAAAGTCCTTCCGAATGCCCACGGGCCTGATGACAGGGCCCTGTCACCACTCTGACCTGGTGCCCTAACGCCCTCTTGCTCTCTCCCTCCACCCCAACAAGCCAGGCAGGCTCCAGGCCAGGCCTTTGCCCGGGAGGCACTCCCCACGGACATCTGGATGGCGAGTTCCCTCACCTACCTCAAGCTGTCGCTCAAATGCCCCTTTCTTAAGAAGCCTGCACTGACCACCCTATTTAAAATTGCAAGCTGCCCCACCCCTCCGGCCATCTGCTTTACACTGCTCTAATTCTACCCGCAGCACTCGTCACCTTCTAATATTCACTGTGCCAACTGTTTGTCATCTCCTCCCTCTGCTGGAAGGCAAGCTCTGAGAGGACAGGGTTTTGCACTTTTATTCACAGATGCATCCTAAGTGCCGAGGATAGGACATGTGACAGAGGCTCACTAAATATTTGTGGCGTGAATGAACGTTGCAAAGAAGACACTCCCACGTCACCTGGCCCTCAGAGAATGTGGCTCTATTCACCTGTCAGCCTCTGCAGGTGCTGATGTCAGGTGCAGGTCTAGGCACTGGGGATGGAATAAATGCAGCCAGATCCGGGCCTCAAGGAACTCCCGTTCTAATGTATCAACTAACATAAGAGGGACAGCAAGACAAACATTTTATTAGAGGAAGCAGGGGAGAATTTAAATACTAAAGTCATGCTGGGTATTTTTATGTGAGTTTTCTCTCTACATCCTCATAAGACCCACAGTTGGTAGTAATCTTCCATTTTGAAAGCAGGTAAACCGAGGATCAATGAATCAGGTAACCTGTTCAAGGTCACCCAACGAGCAGGTGAATCATTCTCATGAAGGGCGATCCTGGGAGATTGCAGTGGAGCTGGCTGAAGGATGGGCAGGAAGAGAAGGCTGGACTGCATATGCCAGGTGGAGGGGACAGCAGGAGCCAAGACATGGATGTGCTGACCTTCAGGATGTGTTTGGATTGGAGAAGGGCAGGTCTAGCTTGGTAGGCCACTGTTACCCATGCCCAGGTAGGGAGGAGTCCAGGGCCCATCTTGGGGATGACGTGTGCCCAGACTCACTGCCAAGGGGTGGGCGTGGGGGGGTGAGGCCTTGTAGTCATGGAAACAGCATCTTCCCTGGGTCTAAGCACTCTTTGGACAGGTGCAGCTCTCTGCCCCTGACCTCCTCAGGTCTACTCCAGGCTGTGGCTTTTCTGGCTTCTCAAGTCACCCTGACCACTTGGTCTGAGCCAAGCCCCTCCCCTCCCCTGCAAATCCCCCCCCCCAAAAATTCCCAGATACCTTCACTCAGTCTGCTATGGACCTGAGGGCCCCTAAAAAGCAAGCTGGACTCTTCTTCCATGCTCCTTAGCAGTTTGGGCTTAAACGGGGCAACTGTCCCAGCATTTTGAGTCAGGATTGGTCTTTATATACCCAATCTTCTATTTTAATCCTTGTACTGTGATTACTATAAATTGTATAAAGGCTAATACTGAGCACCAGCCATGCCCTTTTACGTACCTTATTTAAATTTGTTCTTCCCTTGCAAGGTAAGTAGTAAATCTCCTTTTTACTGCGGACCTGTGATTTATACAAGGTCACAGAGATTCAGTCACTCGCCACTTCCTTCCTTCATTCATTCCCTCCTCACCCCTTTTCCAGCATCTCCCCTGTGCCAGCCTCAGAAAGCATAGCTGGGATGTGAACCAGATACCCTGACTCTTTGTTCATTCCTTTATCAGGGATCCAGGGTCTATCTCAGGTATTTATCGTATGCCTTTGGCATTGGATGCTTTATCCATGTCTTAACATTTGATTCTCACAACATGCGCCAGAAGGGAATCCATTGTCCCAATTTACAGGAAAGAAAACATTCCAACAGGGCTGAATCTACATTCTTCATCCCCTCCTCAGGTTTCACATTCCAGTCTCACTTTCTCTGACTTGCCAGTTAATTCTTTCATTCCTCTGGCCAGGTCCTGGGGTCTAATTCCTTTCAACTTCAGCAGTCAGGATGTCTAATAGCCCAGCTCTCAGCAGGCTGTGCTCCAGGGGCAGGGGCCCAGGGGCAAGGAGAGCAGGCAGTGGGAAGCAGCCCCCTCGGGAGCCCGTGAGTGCAGCTCTTGTTTTCAGGTCGCTCCCTGGCCAGGCCATCGGAGCAGTCAAGGGCAGGAAGGGGTGCCAGGCTGCTATGCACAGGGTGGGGGTGGGGCAACTCCAGGCCGGAAGAGAGCCAGACTGACTCTGCCCGTGGATTATAACCACTCCCTCCTCCTCCTCCTCAGGAAGGCAGTGCTCGCTGCCCCTGACCCTCCTGGGCCGGCCACTGCCCTGGAGCACCGGGCGGGCTGGGGCCAGGCTCCTGACAGCGGGCCTGAGAGGTGAGGGTTCAGGTTGGCCACAGCTGGAGCATGCAGGCATGATCCAGGGGCCAGGAAGGAGCTTTGGGAGAAACTGAGCCACCCTCAGCCAGGCTCGGGAAGAGTAAGGCCTGTGGAGGTGAAGAGGGCTACTAGGGTGGGACAGGAGTCTGGAGAGAGGAAAGAGGAGAGATGAATAGAGAGAAATAAAGAAAAGGGGAGAAGGGTGGAGAGGGAAACACTACCGCAAACAGCAAGTAGAAAGAGAGAGCAAAAAAAAAGAAGCAACGACAAACCCAGTAGCACAGAGACCAAGTGATATGCAGACCCACAGAGAGGGAGAGAGGGACAGAGAGACAGAAGTGGAGAACGCAGACATACGGAGACACACAGGTACGGAACAGGCCTTGGGCAGCCTCTTGGCTGGCCTCCTGGAAAGCGGCGGTGGCCACACCCATCAGTCAGGGTCTGCAGGGATGAGGGTGTGGGGCCAAGCCTGGCATGAGCCATGTCTGGAAACAGGAAGCAGCAGGATTGTGCAAAGACCCAGATGGGCAGAAGGGGTGGGGAGGGTATGTTAAACTGCGGTGCCGGGTCTGGAATTTCTCAGTGAGGAAAGGGCAGAGGGGCAGTCGTGGGCTTTGCAGGAGAAGGACTGGGCTGGACAAGGTCATGAGACAGAAGCCCAGTTGCCCCACCCCCACCTTTCTCCAGATAGAGCTCCTGGGGGAACCAAAGTCCAAGGAGGGAAAATGACTGGCCCAAGGTCACACAGCTTTCAGGTCATCTTTAAATGTAGTCCTCCCTTATTTATTCATTTGTTCTCTTATTTTTTTCAACAGACATTAGCTGAGCCCCTGCCCAGTGCCAAGTACTACGCTAGACACAGGGTACATTGACAAATATCAGATGGCCTCTGCCTCCCACCCCCAGCTCACAGTCTATCGTGCCCTAAGTGCTATGATAAAGGGAAGTTCAGGGATGTGGAGCTAGTCTGGGGGTTCAAGAGCAGCTCTCCGAGGAGGGACATCAGGGTTAAGTGCTGAGAGTTGAGTAGGAACCAGCAGGAGGAGAGGGGTGGGAGAAATGCCAGGCAGACGGACAAAGTGCCCGGCATGGGGCGGGGACTGTGGCGGGTGTCACAAAATTCAGCTCACCAGGCACTCCAATGTGCAAAGAAGCCATAATTATTTTGTTTGTAACTAATCTGAACTCTGTCCCAACCCCCCGCCCTTAATTAGCAGGAGGAAAATATTAGGTAATGTCATCATCCAATTTGGTTTAAAGCTTGGCCTGATCTGACTGTTTAAACAGTCTCATTAGGTGGTTTCAGTCCGTCATGTATGAAAATGCTCCATCCTGCAGGTAGCTTCCACCTCTACCTGCCTCTCCAGCTGGAGGCAGGTGCTGTGAGCAAGCAGGCAGGTGCGGGATCGCCCTGAGGATGCATTCGCCTCTCCAGGGCGATGCAGCGCCTGCCTGGTGGCTCCTTGTGCTGAGGTCTGCAGCTGAACTCTAGCATCTTCTTTCAGCCCAGGCCAGGCCCCAAGTGATGGTCCCAGTTGATCCGGCTACACCCGGCTCCCAAGGCCTGCAGAACCAGAGCTGCAGAACCAGCTCCCGGCCCGGTGGCCTCCTCTCAGCCTCTGTGCCCAGGCCCTTTACCCTCCCAGGCCTACTAGCTCACTGACTCTCGATTTGGCATCCAGGTCACTTGGAACACAGCCCTGCTGGAGAAAGCAAACTCTCAGGCCTCCATCTATCGGACCACACTCTAAATCCAAGTCTGCAGGGCTACGCTCTCCTGTGGCTGCCTAGTATAGAATGAATGTACCAGTGTCTTTAATCATCCCCTGTTCTTGTGTGTTGCCCTCCAATTTTTTGCTATCATAAGCAGTGCTACAATAAGCATCTGTGTACCTTTTTCTATATACATATACACAAGTCTTTCTTAAGAGTAGATACCAAGAGGTGAAATTGCTGGGTCAAATACACAAAGCTATATGTGTTTTAAATTCTGACAGTCCATTCCCAATCAACTCCCCAGGGTGCCGGCTGTCCTGGAGTCAGGTTGAGGTTGCTACCAGTGTCTGCCCCCTCAGCACCCCTCAACCACCGTCCCCTTTCCCCGCAGGGGACCCTCTCTCTCCTCAGACAGCAGGGGCCTCCCTGCAGCAACTTTCTGGGGACAGCCACACTCAGGGATTCCAAGACATTTTCTGCTTTCTCTCATTAAAGAAAATATAACCTTTCAGGACACTCCTTCTGATGGGGCACCCACACCCGTCTGAATTCTAAGGGGAGCCTTGAGGTGCATGTAGATGTCTGGAGATGCAGCCATCATGCGAAGGTGGGGGGGGCCATGTGCCTGAAACCCACCCATGTGCCCCCTTCCATGGTGCCTTTCCAGGGCTCTTCCTTTAAAAGTAAACATCTGCAGCTCTTCATGTTTTGGGGTGAATCAGCTCATCACTGGGCTCCCTTGTGTCAAGAAACACCGTGGCAAGCACATTGCCTCGGTCATCCTGGGACATCCTGATTCTAAATATTTAACTATTACATTATCTGATATCTGTGTAAACAGAATCTATACTCCCTTTATGTCATTCTGTTCTTTTCAACAAAATGCTTTGCGAAGGGCGTGACTACACGCAGTTTCGTGTGGATGCCTTAACATATAACGTTGTCCCAGACCCTGAGCTAGTGCTGGGGACACAGAAGCAAAGACACCGTCCCTCCAAGGCAGAACTCACAGCCACAGACAGGGAAGGACGGGGGTGAGGCCACGATCAAACCTGGCAGAAGAGCAAGTACTGAAACAGAGGCTTGAACCAAAGGCCACAGAGCCAGCCACAGCGGTCAACTGGATAGGAGGGGAAGGTCCTGCAAGGCCTCTGAAAATAGCCAGGTGGGACAGACCAATGAGTGTATTTCAGACAGATGGACCAGCTGTGCAAAAGCCTGGAGCCAGAGAGCGTATCTGGCCTTTGGAGAGAGGCAAGTACCTTGGAACTGCTAGGCCAGAATTTCTCTGTGTTCCCTATGAATAAAGACTTCCCAAGACTGGAGTGAAGCGGAAGAGAGGAATGGAGAGGAATGAGGAGATTCAAGGAGATTGAATCTGACGGGCCAGGCAATTTTCTCAAATCTCCCGTTGTTCATGCGGGGCTTAAAGGCTAGTAGAGGACGTGGAAATGGGAATAGCTCGGGCTAAGAATGAGAAAATTGCATTGCCCCATGCGTTGTTCCCAGGCACCAAGCAACTCCGGTCACTGTCCAGGCCCTCTCCTCCCTGGGGACACCCTGCCCTTCAATCTCGCCAGGTGTAGCAACCTCACGCCACCCCCAGTACTATCCATGTTCAGCCCCAGACTGAGCATTCCAGCCAGACCCTGCGCAAAGTGCTTCCCACACAGCACCACGCTGAAAGCCACAGCAATCTGATGGAGGACGCAGCGGGCACTGTCACCTCATTTCACAGGGGTGGTAACTGAGAATCGGGGAAGTGAAATGACTTGCTCAAGATTACTAAGCCAGTGACCAAAAGGGGGAAGAGAGAAATAAGACCAAATAAAGTGTCAGAGGCTGAGAGATTTCAGAGTTCAGAGGTTATCCTGGAGGTTATTCTGACACATTATATAGATGTCCCCTTTTTAGTTTGTGGTGTATTAGAGAGGCTAGAGGGAAGTGCCTGAAATTGTAGAGCTGTGTTCCAGTAGCCATGTTTCTTGAAGATGATTGTATAATGATGCAGCTTTTGCAATGTGACTGTGTGACTGTGAAAACCTTGTTCTGGTGCCGCTTTTATCTATGGTATGGACAGATGAGTTAAAAATATGGATTAAAATAAATAAATAATAGGGGGAACAAATGTTTAAATGGAAAATGGGTAGATGGAAATAGTAGTGGTCAATGAGAGGGAGGGGTAAGGGGTATGGTGTGTATGAGTTTTTTCTTTTTATTTCTTTCTCTGGAGTGATGTAAAAGTTCTAAGAAATTATCATGGTGATGAATATACAACTATGTGATGATATTGTGAGCCATTGCTTGCACACCAAGTGTGGAATGTTCATATGTTAAGAATGTTCATGTTTGTATGTTGATTGATTTTATTAATTTTAAAAAATGAAAAAAAAAAAAAAGAAGAAGAAGATTACTCACCCAGGGAGCCGCAGAGACTGACTCCAAAGCCCCTGTGTGCTCCTAACCCCAGTCTCCCGGAAGCCAGGCTCTGTGAATTTGGGAGTCAGGATGTTGGTCACTCACTCTATCTTTGGGGAAAGCCCAGACCTTCCTCTTTCCTCTCCACTTCTTCAAAGGTGTTCTATTGTGTGTTAGGGTGGAGTTTAGTCCCGGCTGCACCATCTCGGGCAAGTCATTCACCTTCCTAGAGCCTCAGTTTCCGCCTCTGTAAAATGGGGATAATGTTCTAACCTCCCCGGGCAGTGGTGAAGATGGACTGAACGCAGGGCCTGTTTCGGGGTACACAGTCCATCTTTCCCTCCTCTGGTTTCCATGCTTGGTCCGCCTCTCCCTTCCCCACCAGCAGGGCTGGTGCTTCCCCTGGATGCATCCAGGGATTGTCTTTGCTGTGGGATCTGAATAAAGGCTCATGCTTGCTTTGAGTGACTCAGAGTATTTTCCTAGCACTCCCCTCACCTTTCAGCCTGAACCAAGGCACTGGCCAACTTGGCAGGAAAGCCCAGCTGATGGGCCCGCGGCTCAGAGCCGCTGAACCAGGCAGTTTGGGTGACTCTCAAACGTGTTAGCTGAGGGATCCTCGTCAGAAACGCACACCTGGACTCGGGGACCTAAGCGCCTGCAGCCCCTAATGGGTCTTTGTTCAGTGTGATCTGATTTTTGTTTTTATTTAACAAGGTCCCATGTATGCGCCCATGCACACACATTCTCTTGTGAAGACTTGCTCACACTCATGCCGTCACGTTCAGAATCACACACACGCACGCACACACACACACACACACACACAACCAGGGAAACAGAACTCAAGGAGTCTTCCGCACCCAGGTGGGGGGAGGGCACATTTGCCCGGGGTGGGCAGGATATGGAACTCGGTTGTGTGGGAAAGATGGTGTTCCTACAGGTGTGCGATTCCCTTTCCGGCCCGGCTCCAACAAGGAAGCGACTGCTCCAGCCGGAAGGGGCCTTGGTGCTCCTCCCCAGAGCAGAATGGAAGGCAAGCATTAAGGTTGATGCATCTGCACCCAGGAGGGGGGCTGGGCGGTGCAGCCTCCCCACCTCTCTCCTACCTGGCCCTCTGCCTGACCGTGGCCCACCCCACTTTGTTGCTGCCACCACCATCATTTGATCGTTTCTACCCAGCACTCCTTGGGCAGAAGCATTCATCCTGGGGGAGACACAGGTCCCAAAATTAGGGTCAAGGAAGGGTGAGGGGGGTACAGAATGGTCTTCTTTTGTCTCCAAGCCTTCTCCCTATTCCACTCCATCATATTTATTATTCCACTCCAGCAAAACCCTGGGCCTCAGTTTCCCCCACTAATAAACGGGAGGGCTGGGTCTGACAAGTTCAAGGTACAGGCTTCCCTGTGTGTTGTTATCTATTGCTCCCAGATTCCTGGCCCACAGAAACTGTAAGATAATAAATTATTGTTATTTCATTTATTATCCCAAAATATACCTTTTGGGGGTAATTTGTTACACAGCAAAAGATAAATAATGCAAATTTTACTTAGACGTTCCAAGGCCCAAATGAGACCCTGGAGGCAGTAACGTCCCTTAAACCAGGAGGTGGAGTGCACACTCATGACACAGAGAGGAGGTCAGACCTCAGGCGGTTGGAGGACAGGACGCTAAGGCCTCCTCCCAGACTCACAGAGCCTCACAAGTGCCTCCGCACCGCTGGGGAGGCACCTCCCAGAGGGAGGCAGGGCCCCCTCTAAGGGTGCACAGCTGAGCTGAGAGAGAAGCCAGCTCTTTTGATAAGTGGACTCTGCCGAGCTCCCCGTGCACCTCAGGAGCACTGTGATTTGCTCCCCATGTGGCCAGGGCTATTTCTTCTTCATAAGATCATGGCGCTCATGAGACTGAGTCGCTGAGTCCCAGACAGGACCCCTCATCCCGTGACTACAGGCTGAGCCCAGCCCCTACGCCCAAAGGCAAATAGAATCCGAAGAATAATGGGTTGGGTCAATAAATTCAGCGAACAGATTGTCTGCTGGTTCGACTGCTTCCATCTCGTCCGACCCCAGACTCTCCTGAGCAGCGGGCAGCCCAGAGCTCCTCTCAGGATGAACGCGATGCTGGCTAGATCCCTCCGTGGTCTGTGGGCGCTCAGGGGCAGGGGCTGCGTCCCTCTCCTCCCTGGATATGTTCAAGTCCCAACCACCGCCCGGTGGGCGCGGACACGTTCGTGAATAGGAACTTCAAAGGTCTTGTGGCGATGGGGACGGACTGAAGCAGGATGGGCTTTGGTCCATATGACCGGAGTCCTTAGAAGCAGAGGAGACTTGGGTACAGAGGCCGTAGGAGTCAGAAGGAGACACAAGGACCGGTGACAGAGGCAGAGCACGAGATATAGACTGCTGGCGAGCCACCACAGGACTCTCCAGACTTTGGAGAAAGCAGGACCCTACCAACGCCTTAATTTCAGTCCTCCAGCCTCCAAAACTGTGAGAGAATAAATTTGTAATGTTTAAACCAATCAATCCAGATACTCATTATAGCAGCTCTAGCAAACTAAGATAAATGGATAATTGGTCAGGTGGATGGAGCCAGTATAATGTAAGGGTGAAGAACCCAGGTTTTGAGCTTGGATTTGCATGCTAGCTCTACCACTTATGAGATGTATGAAATTGGAGTTATTAGTCCCACGCAACATAATTTCTCTAAGATTCCACTTTCTCAGCTATAAAATGGGAATAAATAGTAACTTACTCACAGGGCTGGTGTGAGGCTCAAATGTGATAATAAATGCAAAGAGCTGAGCATCATGCTTGGCACACAAGAAACACACAATAAATGGCCACTGTTGCTACTGTGGCTGGTGGGCCAAATGCCCAGATGCTAAGACGGAGGCTGCACTCTCTCCCCTTGGCTTGAACCACCAACAAGGAGGTCAACTCAGGTTGTAGCATAAAATACCTAAATTCCTTCCCTAGGGGCCAACAGATTTTCCCTTTCCTTCTGTGAGCCCAGGTTTTGTTCTCACTCCTCCCCTCTGAGCTGGGGTGGGTGTTTACCGAGGAGGGCAGACAGCTCTGTCTCTTGCTGCGAATGCCCATGGCCCTGGTCTCCTTATCTCCAGATTAGGTGTCAGAAGCTCCTGACATAGGAGACCATGGCAGTTCCGGGGAAGCATCTAGACGTTGCAGCCCCTAGCAAGCTTCCAATTCTGGCCTTTTGGGAAGCTCAGGAGAAAGGCCAAGCGGCTACAGGTCTTCTGTTAAGTGGCAACCCAGGCCATGAGCCCCGCCGTGAGCCTGGAGAGGGATTTCCAGAACCTGCCCCACTTGACAGACCTGCCCAAGGCCTGGACAGAAGGTTCCTTGCTTCCAGGAAGGCAGCTTCCGTCCACACTGAGGAACAGCGTGACCCCAGCCTTGAGCTCCCTGCGTGTTCACTTGGTGCCCTCCTGCTGCCCTATCCTCAGCCACCCACATCCCACATCCCCCCACCCTGTCAATGAAAGTTCACTGAGGCCCCCTCTGAGCTAAGAGCCACCCCAGGCCCTGCAGAGCATCAATGAGGCAGCTGTGGTCCCAGCCTCCCCTGCACCCATCACACATCCAGAGGCAGTCACAGTGGGAAGATGGTCAAGTTCCACCCCTCACTCTAGAGATGGGGAAGGCGCGGCCCAGAAAGGGGAGCAACCTGCCCAAAGCCACCCAGTGCTTTGGGACAGAGCCTGTTCCAGCCCGGGTTTCCCAACTCACCAGGCCAGTGAGTCAGCATGAATCACAGGAAAGGGGACAAACAAGGGGTCTGACTTGTGGTTGGGGAGCTGAGGGGCCAGAGGATCTGAGTTTGAGGCCTGGCTCCATGACTGACTTGCTGGGGGACACTGGCAAGTCACCTGATATCTCTTAGCCTCAATTTCCTCATCTTTGAAACGGGAATAATAACTTGTCCCTTGCAGAGCCCTAAGAGAACTGAGTAAGAACAGAGAGAGAACACCTTGCATTGTGGCTGCACACAGCAGGCCTGAGTAACAGGTGTTAGGTTGAAACCCCAAACCTAATAGTTGGGGTTCTGTGGTGGTTTGAAGCTGTATGTACCCCCAGAAAAACCTGCTCTTAAATCTAATCCATTCCTGTGGGTGTAAACCCATGATAAGTATAACCTTTTGATGAGGCTATTTCAGTTAAGGTGTGACCCACCTCATTCAGGATGGGTTTTAATCCTATTACTGGACTCCTCTATAAATGGAATAAATACAACGAGACAGAGAGAGAGAAAGCCACGGAGGCAAGAAGCTGAAGTCAACGCAATTTGGAAGAGAAGGGAGAGCCCTGCAAATGCTATCATGTGCCTTGCCACGTGGCAGAGGAGGCAAGGATCGCCTGCAACCAGTTTCTAGGAAGAAAGCATCGCCTTGATAATGTCTTGATTTGGGCATTTCCTCAGTCTCAAACTGTAAGCTAATAAGCTCCCATTGCTTAAACAAACCCATTTCATGGTATTTGCTTTGAGCGTCCTAGGAAATTAAAACAGGTTGGTTTTTCAAGTAATGGCAATTTCACGTGGGCCATCCTAATAATTATCATTTTTATTGTTATTAGCATAATCACTATCAACTGTGTGATTTTGTACATATTACTTTGTCTCTCAGTCTCTTCATCAAAAAATTAAAAAAGAAGATCATATGCAAAGCATCCGTGTAAAGCCTGTAATTTTTTACTTTACCCGTGTAAAGGCCATAATAAGTTTTCACTAGAGCTCAGTCTCCTCACCTTTCCCACCTCATCAAATCACTTTTTCCATAGGTGGCCACAAGGAAGTCTTTCTCTTTTAATTCTACAGCCCCATGATGAAACAGTGACTGAGGAATGAAGAAGAGTAAGGAACTGGCTTCTAAAATGACCTTCTCAAAGAAGTTAAAACAAAAAGCAAAAAAAAAAACAGGTCATGTTTTCAAAAACCCAACCTCGTGTAACCCTACCCGGCCAGGCCGAGGGCCTCTGGTGGGCTCCAGCACGGGAGACCAGAGCACTACAGAGGGGCCTCTCCCACCTCCATTCTCCTCCAGGCCACAGCCCTCCCAGGCTCCCTGAGTGGGGCTCTGCGAGGTCATTTCCCTGTGTTCTGGGTCACGCTTGACGAAACAGCTGGGGCGTCCTTTAAGCAGCTGGATGGCACCTGGCACCATTACAGAACTGAAGATCCCAGGTCTGGAAGGTCCAGGATCTCTGAGTGCAGCCTCCTGCCTCTAGATGGGTGGATGTGAAACCCTGCAGGGCAGAGGCCAGGATTCCCCAGGGATGGAGACGCTACCCCTCCCTAACTGCCCCCTGCAGTGTTTTATCTCTTGCCAGCAGAGATAGCCTTTTTTCTAACCTCAATCCCCCCTTCTTTATCCATTAATCAAATAGTCCCAATGGCATCTCTGTGCTGGCTTCATGCCAGTCACAGAAGACACAAATTGAACAAAATAGCCCCTGTGTATTCCCCAGCCCCTGTCTGCTCCCCAGTCTGCCCCACCGGATTGTTGGTGTATGTTCAGCATCCAACTCCTCTGCCAGAGGGGATGCTCCCTGGGGGTGGGGCCCAGGGTGACACAGGGCCCAGGAGAGGTGCTGGCTGAGCAGCAGTTCGATGTTAAATAAATGAATGAGCAAACCAATGAATTGTCAGACTCCGCAGGAACATTTTCAATAATAGGAGCTCACTGCTTTGCAGGCAGCCCATTTCCCTAGAGGGAACAAGTTGGAGATGGTGAGCTTAAGCTGAGGCAGACCCAGCTACACACACACACACACACACACACTCATCCTCCCTGCTTCACCCCCACCCCCCCCACCCCCAGCTCATTCTGATACTGGGAATGAACATCCAACTGGAGAGGACCACGCCACCCAGAATCACCCCCTATCCCCACATGCCTGGGCTCCAAACCCGGGGCTGGGGGATCCCCGGGCCTGGAAAGTCCCTCATGCCTGTCCCGCTCCACTCCTTCTCAGCACCGTTTCTTGGAAGGAGATGTTGGCTCATGATCAGAAAAGTTCTGGAATTCACTATAGGAAGCGGATGACTGAACAAGGGGAAAAGACCTTGGTTGAAAAGCCAAGAATTCCAGGTTCTGGTCTCTACTCCAACAATTACCAGCATGGCATGCGGGCCCAGGTGGGCCTGGGTTTAACTTCAACTCTTCTGCTTAGGAGTTGCCTGGTGTCTGGCAAATTACTTTCCCCACGGAGCCTTGGTTTCCTCTTTTTGAGATGAGATACAGCATCTGCCCCCACAGCTACCAGGAGGATTAAACGAGGAACCAACAGAAACGGATAACCAGCTGGCACGCAAAGGATGTAATTACGGCCTAGTGAATAGCTGCTATCCTGAGTCCCCTAAGTGTCCCTCCCTTCCAGGACCCTCTGGGACCTCGCCATGATTCAGCAACTAAAGGGTTAACATCTGGCCCCGCAGGGGGTCTCCAGAACTCTGGTGGCCCTTCTGACAATAGTTGGTGTCCAAAGTAAATTACACAGGTGTGAGCAAATGCTCCGTAAAGTATACAAAGTGCTGGTCAACTCCCAGACTCATGACTGCATCCTGGATCCAGCTCCGGGTCACGGACACTCACCCCCCCCTCCTGGCCCCGCCCCTGGACGGCTCACAGGCAGCACGTGTTTTGCCACTTTCTGAGTCTTCCCTGTTAGACTCATCCATCCCAAGGATTGACCCCACCTCTGCTCAGATGCTCCAGGCGGGAACCCGGAGTTGCCCAAGACTCTTTCCATACCCACGCTGTCCCCCGTGTGACAATTACGTTTCCTCTAAGTCCTCCAGATCCATTCCTCCTTCCCACTCCCATCCACCTTGTGCCCTCCACATTTCTCACCTCCTCACTGGTCTCTGGGCTCTAGTTTCTGCCTCGATTTCATCCTCACACTGTGGGCAGCCGCCTTCCAGAAGCAGGGGGCTCTCCTGCTCAAATCCCTCTGTGCTGGTTTAAAAGGATATATGGACTCTAGAGAAGCCATGTTTTAATCAAAATCCCATTTCATAAAGGTAGAATAATCCCTATTCAATACTGTATGTTTAATCAGTAATCAGATCATCTCTCTGGATGATGTGATTTAGTCAAGACTGGTTGTTAAACCGGATTAGGGGATGAGATGTCTCCATCCATTTGGGTGGGTCTTGATTGGTTTATTGGAGTCCTATAAAAGAGGAAACATTTGGAGAATGGGAGATTCAGAGAGAGCAATACCACAAAGCAGAGAGTCCACGAGCCAGTGACCTTTGGAGATGAAGAAGGAAAACACCTCCTGGGGAGCTTCATGAAGTCAGAAGCCAGGAGAGAGACCTAGCATATGATGCCGTGTTCACCATGTGCCCTTCCAGCTGAGAGAGGAACCCTGACCATGTTTGCCATGTGCCCTTTCACTTGAGAAAGAAACCTTGAACTTCATCAGCCTTCTTGAACCAAGGTATCTTTCCCTGGATACCTTTGATTGGACATTTCTATAGACTTGTTTTCATTGGGACATTTTCTCAGCCTTAGAACTGTAAACTAGCAACTTACTAAATTCTCCTTTTTTAAAAGCCATTCCGTTTCTGGTATATTGCATTCTGGCAGCTAGCAAACTAGAACACCCTCCATGATGGTTGTCGCCAGCTGGGGTTCTGAGATGAAGAGCTTCTGGAAGAAGGCTTGCTGGGCGGTGCTCTCGACATCAACATCTGAGGAGGAGTGACTGAAGTCGGGCTGGGAGAAGGAGAAGTTGGGCTGTGGTGAAGACCCCTCAGAGGTCTCAGCCAGCCCCCTGGCGAGGGCAGGAGCTGGAATGATGCTTCACCAGTTGCCCCAGTTTGGGATGAGGGGGGCCTGGTCTTTATATTCTATATATCCGTTATATCCCTATCTGAACCAATCACTGGATACCAGTTAGCCCTAGAAGGAGCATGGCATTCAGGGAGGAGGATCTCTTCAGCCTAAAGCCATCGCAGGGAGGGGAGTCTCAGCTGCAAGCTTCAGCACGCCTAGCAGCTGTGGGGTGTGTGCCCTGGTGCCGGGGTGGAGTGGGGTGGGGATGGGGTACCTGGGCAGCAGCAGCCACTATAGAGGTGCTTGGGCGCAGCAGATGCCCAAAAAGGTTTGTTCGGTGACAAAAGCAATTGACAAATTGCCTTCAATTTTGAATGTCTTATTTAGCACACAAGGCTCTTCAAGGTCAGCCCCCAACACATTCTTCATCTCTCACCCCTCCCGGCTCACCCCCACATTGTGCTTCTTGCAGTTTCCCAAGCTCAACATGCTATTTCACACCTCTCTGCTTCTGCACGTGTTATTTCATCTGCCTGGAATGTCTTTAAATGGAAAAAGAAGTCCTATTCCTTTCTTCCAGCCAATTTCTACTCCTGTCAAGACTCCAGCTCAGCTCTGCCTCCCCTGGGAAATGTTCTATTAGATCCTCCAAAACTGGTGCAGCCACCACAAGCAGAGCACAGCTGCTGGGGGCTGATCAGCATGAGATCCTCAGGGACCGGAACCAAGACTTGAGGGCCTCAGTTATCCACGACACATTTGCGGGCCCAGGATAGGAAGAGTCTGGCAGAGCAACCTTCCAGGGAGGAGACACAGCAAGGGCACAGGCCTAGAGGCATGAAAGCATGTTCAGAGAAGACAGGCCTGCCTTGTGCCGTTCAACATAACTGTCATCATCATTCCCTCTAATTGTCATCACTGTCATCATCACTGCTGTCGTCATTAAAGCCACAATTTACTGAATGCTTACTACGTACCAGGCTCTGTCCCGGGTCCTTGGCAGGGCACGTTTCCCTTTAATCCTTATTTTATCTTCACTGTTAAGAACCCTGAGAAGTAGGCACTATTATTCTCATTTTCCAGATATGGAAACGGAAGGTTCAGGAAGGTTCAGAGCTCTGCCCAAGGTCACACAGCTGGTTAATGGTCTGTCAGGTTCCAAGGACTCTATTCACCACGCCACTGGGCAGCTGGGCCACACTGATCTCATCTTTCCCAAGCCCCTCCTGCTACATCACTGTTTGCGGGAACTCCTCTCCTAAATGGAAAAGGACACGCCACTGAGAAGACATGGGCTGGACCCAGCTGCGGCAGCCAAGAGACGTGGGAGGGGCTTGGAAGGGGATAGGGGAGGACATTCAGAATCACATCTACCCTTCTAGATCAGACCCAGACAGGGTTGCGTGGAGATCTCCTTTAGTCTCCTCCTGCCTGCGAATGGGGTATCTGAAACCCCAAAGAACTTCCAAGATCACCCTCCATGTCAGGGGCCAGCCAGGGCTCTGGGCTTCCAGACCAGTTCCCTGCCTGTTGCCTATCTGTTACAGAAAAGGCCACCTTGAAAGCATGATTTGACAGGGCTAGGATGCTAGGAAGAGCTCCCCTTCGCCTACACAAGCGTGCACATCCTGAGGCTGCTGGCAGATGCCTGGAATCCAACCGGGGGTTCAGGCCACCAGCCCCGGGTGATGAGGTTCTGAGGAGCTGTTCTAGGCCCAGGCCCGAGTCTCCGCCCCAGCCGGGAGCTTCCCCCTCTGACCCCCTGGCCTGAGGAAATGCTCAAGAAGCCAGGGGGAGCTCTGAGAAAGCTCTAGGAAGGAACAGACCCCAAACCGAGCCGTGGCAGGGACAGAAGGACAAACAACACACAGCAAAGCCCGGAGAGAGGCTTTTCGCTAGATTAGTTTCAATCCAGCTCCAAGCAGCTGTGCCAGGTACAGGGAGATATTTCATTGCTCTAGGTCTCAGTTTCTCATCTTTACAATGGGAATAAGAGTTACTTTCTGGCAGGGCTGCTGTGGGGATTCAATAAGATAGATATTGGGGGCTATTTGGTGAGACATCAGAGACTGAACCCCTATAGGGGTTTAAATATCAGCGGGGATATTACTGATTCTAGAGTGGGGCAGAGAGACTGAATGTGTCCATGTCCCCTCGGTCCTTGCTGAACAACACAGAAACGTCTCATCTTAGACACCTGCCCTGCTTTCTTCACTTCCCCTTGCTCACGCTTTGCAGTTCCAGCACTCTCTTTCACACCCTAAGCTTTTACTGAAATTAGATGCCTACTGGTCCGTGCCTCCAATTTGACCGTGATCCCCTCTAGGGCCATTTCTGGTTTCTCTTCACATCCTTGGGAACCAGCACGAGGCCTGGCCAGGGTGCCCAGGGCCAGAGTCTACAGAACTGATGGAGTTCTGTGGCCGCTGAAGGCAGAACGGACCCGGCCGGTGGTGGGGAGATGCAGAAAAGGGACAGTGTGAGGATGGCCCCTTTTCTGGGACTCTCCACCAATCCGCCTCCCCGCCCCCTGCATCCATCTCTCTACGGCATCAGACACTCCTGGGGCCTCACACCCAGGTCCCACCACACACACATACACACACACTCCCTACTTTGCATTTCCACAATCTTTCACGTCTTCATGCTTTTGCACATGCTGTTCTCTCTGTCTGGAATGCTGTCCCCTCCCTTGTTCCTCCAAGGCTGACTAATCTTTTACATCTTAGCCGAGGGTTCCCTGAGAGGCTTCCAGTCCTCCGAACCCAGCCTCCTCTCACTCCTCGTTCAGCTGCTGCCTGCTCTGGCTTCCCCAGTCCGGATGCCTCCCCCCCTCTATCACAGCACAGATCATTTGGGATAACTGTCTGCGTCTGCCTCTCCCACCACCCTGGAGGCTTCTAGAAGACAGGGGTGGGCTCTGGGTCAATGTAGCATTCCAAACGCAGCAAAGGACTGACCACAAATTCATTCCGCAAATAGTGACCCAACACCTACTATGTGCCAGGCACTGCTCCAGGTACTGGAGAGAGAGCAGTGCACGGCCCAGAAAACATCCCTGCCCTGGCCCACAGCCGCCATTCTGTTGCAGGAGACAGACAACAGTGACAATATAATAGTCCGAGTAAGCTTGGGTGGTAACAGATGTGATGAAGAAAACACAAGTGTTTATTGAACTGGGAACTGCAGGCAGGGAAATAGGAGTTTCAGGCAGGTACAGTGAGCTGGGGGGGAGGGGAATGCCAGAGCTTCCAGGTTCCTCCTTTCCAGTTCCCTCTCAAGGGCTGTCAAGCACTGGGGGGAGGGAAGCAAGCCTTGTGTACCCCTGGAAGTGCCAGACGTCTCTCCCACCCACAGGCACCCTTCTTGACTCTCCAGGGATTTGATTTAGTGACAGCTACTGAGCAGTTAGTCATTCTACACTCACAATAGCTGCCATTCATTGTGGGTTGTGAGAGTCCCAGGGGCAGAGAAGGCCTCCCTCTCACAGATCCTCTCTACAGCCTGACGAGGTGGGTATTATTAGCCCCCACTACAAACTAAAGAGACTTGGTCACACAGCTGGACCCTGACCAAGCTAGGATGTGAACCCAGGTCTGTTAATTCCTGGGTCCATATGCTCCTCACCACACCCCATGGTCTCCCAAAGACCCTGGAGGGTGAGCAAGTGCTCCGGTGGAATGCGCAATTCCAGCCCAGGTTTGCCAGTAACCTGAGGTGAGTCCCTTTACCCCTCGGAGCCTCATTTTTTCTTGGTGTCAAAAGGAGCCCCTTGGGCCAACCCACCTGACAGGGCTGCTGTGAGCCTCAAACAAGATACAGGTAAGCAAGTATGCAGCCCCTCTGCTCCTGCGACCTCCCAGGCCTCTCTTCTCTGGATTTTCCTCCCTACGCCTCCACCCCTAAACAGGCGTCTACACCCAAGACAAGCTGGGCAATCATGCACGGCAGGTTTGCATGGGAGAGGCAAAAGCCACTGTGAGCTCTGCTAACCTCCCAGCCTGGCAGACAGAAAGCCAGGGTCAGGGTCCAGGCCAGGGGTGCTGAGGGCAGGATTGCTAGTCCAGGGAAAAGTTTAGGGCCAGGTCAGAGGTCAGGATTCCTGCAGGTTCAGGCTGAGGCACAACGACTCAGGAACATTTTTCCTCCTTCCTCCCCTGAGACAGCAGCTGCCATTCCCAGGTTGGCAGGGCAGGTCCTGGGGCCCACAGTGTGCCCAGATGCTTTATCAGGTGTTACCTCATTTAATTTTCCCTGTGAAGCACAGAGAGATTAAGTAACCAGTCTGATGCTGTGCCTTGAGTGGCAGGGCCAGAGTTCAAAGGTGGCTCTTTCTGGCTCAAAAATCTACCCTCTTGCTGTCGTTTCACTTTACCCTTTTCCTTCTCCCTTGAACCCAAACATTTCTCATTAGGTGCCACAAGGGGAACCATCGGGTTCTGAGTGCATTCTGCATACCAGGTGTTTGTCCCCCTCATTTAATTCAATACAACCACCCCGTGCAGTGGGCGCTCTGAAGAAACTCCAGCTTAGAGAGGGGAGGTGGGCTGGGGCACATGGGGGCTGGTGGCAGAGGCAGGGTGTGAACCCCTGCGTCCCATCCTACCCACCACTCCACAGTGCTTCTCCTCCCGGGTAGGGGCCACACAACCCCCGGGGCACATGCACAGTGCTGTGGCTGTAGGGCCCCCCCACACACACCCGTGGCCGCTGGCACTCCCGGCTGGGGCAGGGGGCTGCAGGCACTCACCCTGAACTCCTGGAGTCCCGAGGCAGAGAAGGGAGTGCCAGGGGACATCAAGGAAAAAATGGCTATTTACCAAGCATTATAAAAGTACATCAGTATTTTTACAACCAATAAAACCAGAACAGCAGTCCTATTCGCCACCAGCGGTGACTCCTTTGGGGGTTAGGGCCCTTGCTGAAAGCCTGAGTTAGCTGAAGTGCAAAAACCACCAGGACCTTCTCCTGACTTAGAAGGTGCTCGAACGAGGGAGTTTTCTTCCTTTGAAAAGAGAGCCCATGTCTAAGGAATTAAAACCCTGAGCAGAGTACACAGGGCTGCCAGGACTGTGAGTATCCTATTGTGCAAGTCCCTCACTGTAAAGCAAGGAGAGTAATGCCTGGGCGGGGATTTGCCAGGGTTCAGGCTGGGAGCTGGGCCACGACCGGCTGGGACTGGAAGCTCAGGCTGCAGCCTCCCTGCCCACATCTGCCCAAGTGCCCCAACCCCAGCAGCAGCACAACCCCCACCCCCGGGTCTACCCCCACCCGGTCCCACGAGGGCTGCATACGAGTTCAACAACCTCTTGGGGTGCAAAGTTTTCCCCAGAGATAACACAGCCCAGAACAGGGAACTAGAGTTCAAGGAGACCTTGACCTGACCTGAGAGGAGATGCCTCGGCCACCTGCTTGCCTGCCTGACAGTGATGCCAACCACAGGGCATCAAGAGTGCCAGGGCAGGGGCCGCATGGCATAACTGGGGTTCGCTCCACCCCGAGCCCCCTTGTAAGAAGAGTGGTTAAGAGGTCAGACTGAAAACCAGATGCCCTGATTCGAGTCTTAGCTCCACCACTTACTGGCTCTATGAAATAAGTAAGTTGTTTTACACTACTGTGTCTCAGTTTCCCATTTGCATACTGGGAATGATGCAAATTATCCCATCATGCAAAATGTGAATGATGCATTAGTGCCTTCCACATAGAGTTATGAGGATTAAGTAAGTCAAAACAAGAACTGTATCTTGCCCACTGTAGGCTTCAGTTTGTTTTATTTATTGGGGCCACAGTCACAGGACCACAGCACAAGATCCGACTTCAAAGTCCCAGCTCTACCTCTTTCTCCTTTGTGACTTGGACACAACTTCCCCTCTGAGCTCCAGTCTGTGACCTAAGAGCACAATGAGCTCTGTCTCCTGGGGTCACTGCGAGCATCAAATGTGACCATGGCACAAACACTGGGGGATGCTCTGTCAAATTCCTGTAACCATTGTTAACAATTAAGATGAAAGCGCATGGACAGACAGGTATCTTCTTTTCTTTTTAGTATAGGTCCTGCCCTGAAGCTCTAAGAACAGAACTTAGAGCTGGCGAGGGTGGGAGGCAGGACCCCACTGAGCCACAGGCAGTCCGCCAGCCCTGGGAGCTTACCCCTGGCTGAAGCATCCCTCTTTCGCAACATTATTCCCAGATTGTTTGTTCTGATAGCGCCAAGCTGGTGGCTGATGAAACTCTCCTCACCCCCCGGGAGGGCACCTGGGTTCAGTCACATGGAGTCCCTGGGCACACTCCCTTATGTAACTGTGCACCAGACCTTGCCTTGCCCTTTCACCCTCGCTCCCTCCTTCCTCTAACCCCGCCTTCCTGTACCCACCTCCCCTTTCACCTATTGCTCTCTAGTTCCTGCCTCCCCAAACATAAGCCATCCTGCTTCCCCACCTCATGCCCTGGTTTTGATGGCACTCACCTTGAGCCCACCCCCATCCTAGCTCCCAGGCCTTTAACTAGAGATGCTCAAGATTTCAGCCTTTGGGGAAAGAGCCAGAGAGCAGGCTCAGAGGGGGGCCTGTCATCTAGGTGGCTGACCACTGGCTTTGGGGACGGGGTGTAGATGGTGGAGTGGTGGGAGGTGAGGCTGGACAGGCCGGTGGGGTCTCTCACCTCACGGACCCTAAAGAACATTGAGAGGTTGAGGCTGGCAAAGGTTGAAAACCCTGACCGTCTGTTGGGGTTCTCCCTAGGAGCCCAATCTTTGGCTCAGATGAGCAGAGAGCAAGTGAAGATGTTGAACAGACAGGGTGCTCTAGGGTTCTGAGCAAGGTTAAGGGGAAAGGTCTGGGCGGGGCTCAGCTATGTGGGGCTTCAGCATCAGGGAGCAGCTGAAGACATGGGAGTGGGACTGGGGTGAGAGGTCCTGAGAAATGGCGGCAGGGTGAGAGCAGTGGGGGGTGCAGTGTGGAGCCACCTATGGACTGGGGTCCAAGGAAGAACCAGGAAAGAGCAGTGACAGCTGGGGAGAAAATATATAAGGGGGAAAGGAGGAGGGAAGCCAAGGAGAGCAGGAGGGGGACAGGTCTGGCAGGCAGTGACAAACCATCACACCGTGAGGGCACCTGAGCCATTGTCGGCAGTGGTGGAAGCCAGTTTATGGTTCTCAGGGTGGAGGGTAGGATGAGAGGTGAGAGAGTGGAAACAATGATTCTAGATTGTTATTTAAGAGCTTTATCTGATATGAGATGTGGAACCCAGTAAGTGCTCAGTAAACATTTCTAAGCGAATATACCAGAGAAGTGACTGGGGAGAGAGACGGCAGTGATTGGAGGGCAAGGTGGACTGAAGGAGGTATTCTTTTGTTTTGTTTTAACACGGGTGATAGCAAAATAGGGATTTTCAGACTTCTCATGGTAACCTGTCAGTGGAATATGAAATTAATTTATAGGGTGGTGACCACCATTTTCTCTCCCAGTGGAAAAGAAGATAATCCGAGTGTATTATACATGGTTAGGGTACATGCTGCTCTGTTAGACTCTTGCTTCAGCTCTGTTTAGAGGCATCTATATCTCCAGATACAAAATTATATGCATTTCTTACTATGGGCTGTCATCAAAATAAATCAATAAATAAACCTGCTAACCTCTCAACAGAGCTTGTTTGCTCTGGGCAGGAATGACTGCAATGCTCCCTGAGAGCCGCCTGCAGTGGGGTAGTGTTCTGTAATACTTCTTTTCCGAGGACAGAAGGTAATAAAATGAGCACAGCACCCTTTGCATGGAACATAATAACACAACCCAAGCCTGATAACAAAGTTCGCCAGAGTTCACTGGCCCTCGAGTTCATTACTCCTGACAAAGTTATGGAGTAAATGGGACTTCTTCCCTGCTGGGGGGCCAATGGGACAATGGGCGGGAATGGCTTTGTAATCTAGAAACTGCTCTGCAAAAAAGTTGTTATCAATAAACAATTTTTGCCTAGGTCGGCTGGTGGCAAAGCCAGGACTGGATCCCCATGTCCTGACCTCCAGCTCTGCTCTTTGCCTGCAGATGTGGTAGAGGGAGACAGGACCAAGAGGAAAAAGGGAGGGACTGGGTAATTGATGAGGATTGATAGGCTAAAAGGAGAGAGAGAGATGCATCGAGGAGGAGGGAATAACAGAGGGAAGAGGGAATGAGGCTGGAGGCGGGAAGTGGTAAGGCAAGAGAGAGAGAGGCTGGATGTCAGGGAGGAAAGCAACAGGCTTACAGGAGGGGACAGGGTGCCTCAGAGCCTTTCTTCCCTTCCTGAACACCCAGGGCCCTGCACTGGGGCTCTCTCAGGTGAGCAGCTGACAATGAATTACAGGCACCCAGGATTCCCATGCACACGGCACCAAGGCCTGTCACCTGGGCCTGCCCACAGGGGCCCTGCGACTTGCTCCCCTCCTCTCAGGTGCATCCTTCAAGGGGTCTTAGGCACTGCACCCCGCCACCTGGAACCACTTGGTGCTCCAAACCCTCCCCTCCAGGCTTTGGTCATGCTGTTCCTTTTGCCTGAAATGTAGCAGATTTCTTCCCTAATCCCACATTCCCACATTCCCAAACCCACTATGCCCTACAGGACTCTCTAGACCACCCTCTCCCTGATTACACCTTTCCCGAATGCCACTGCGAAGTCAGGATTTAAGGGATGATTTTGATTACTGAAGCATTGCCCAGACATTCCTTTTTGCTTTCTGGTATATTGGAGCAGACAAAGGGAAATACCTGAAATCTCTACATTGTAATCCATCTTTTTAATGATAATGATTATATAGCACTCATTGTCTTGATTTCTGATAATGATTATACAGCACTTATCGTCTGCCCCTGTGATTGTAAAAACCCTATGACGAACCTTCATTTGTACCCAGTTATCCAGTTTTTCAACTTCAGAGTCTTGTAGTCACTAAAGACAGACCCTAAGATTTATTGATGAAGGGTCTTGGGTCAGCCCAGAACTAACTCACCCCAAGTCCAAAGTTATCTCAATAACCGAGATTGGATCAAACCAAAATGGGCCCTCCTGACACGTGCAGTAGCTTAGACTTTAACTCACAAGTCACCTATACCTCATTCTGCCATTTTCTTACCTAGGTTCTGTGACTAAGCAGGTAATCAGCCTGCGCGTGCTCAATAATTGGATCACCTCTAATTACATCATCTGGGATCACTGTACTCATTATCCTAAACCCTGCCCATCCTTTTCTCCAACAAAACTATCAGAATTACCATAGTTCGTAGAAACAATTTTGGGCCTCTAGGCCATCTGCCCTCCTACTACATGTCTAGTTATAAACTTTCTCTCTTTGAAACCCTGGAATCTCAGGAGTTGATTATTGAACACGTCAGGCTAAAGAACCCATGGCCTTTGTCCAGTAACACTGACTTTTCCTACCAGAATTGGGCCCCTCTCTGTTCTGAGTGCTCTGTACAGATTTCTTTAATGCAACCACAACTCTTTAGGACTTAAGACACATCTGTGTTGGTGCCCCAGCCCTAACTATGAACTCCCCCTAAAGCCCAGCACAAGACCTGACATGCATCAGAGATTCAATAGGTAAACATCTGTGGATGGGTGGATGGATGAATGGGTGGATAGACAGATGACAGTTAGGATAGTAGGATGGGTGGAAGGATGGGATGGGCAAGGAGGTATATGTAGCTATAGTGGCAACATAGAAAGAGCACCTGATTGGAGGTTTAGAGCTTTCCTATTCATAAGTTTTGTGACCTTGGACAAGTCACCCCCCATCTCTGAATCTCAGTCTCCCAGCTGTAAAATGGGGCAGGGGCAGTGTAGAGTGCCTGATATCAATCCCCAAGGGCCCTCCAGCTTCCGTGTGGACTCCATGGTTGCAGAGCTGTCACATCTGGTCTGAACATACAGGTAGTTTAGCTTCCAGATACAGGGATGGGAGCAAAGGTTCTAGGGGTCAAAGGAGGACTGGAAGCCCAGTTGGAAAGGGCAGTACCTCAACGGCTGACTCCTCCTCCTGACAGAAGACCAGCTCTGGCAGGTGTTCAAAAGACAACCTGTGCCTGACCCCAGACACACTACCACCTAACTGGGATATTTGGAGGCCAAGGCCTTGGCATATTTGACCAACAATCTCCCTCTTGTCAATCCAGGGTGTCCTGTGCAAATTGCCAACCAGAGAGCGATGGCTCCAGCCAGCAGGTAGTGGTGGGGATTCTTCTCCCTCTCTTGTCGCCCCTCTAGAGAACCATTTTTCCCCTTCCATTTCTTTTCTTTCTATAAGGTTAAAAATAACAACGTCTGTGCTAGCCAAGGACTCCCCTAACCCCTCTAGCCTGGAGTTTCTGGGGCCTGGCCCAGCTACGTGCCCTGTACATGAGGTCCTGGACATGAGCCAGGTCCCATCGGGCAAGAGATGGATTGGCCATCAACACTGCACAAGGCAGGGAGTCTCGTTGCCGACCATTTGCTGTGTTTAACAACTGTAGAAGTTCAGGTGTCCAATGGACTACTGAATCCCTCTCACCCCGCCCTGGGTTCTGCTGGTGCATAAAACAGGCTCCCACGTTGATTTCCCTATCCAGTTTTACAATTATTTTCCTATCCTGTAGAATGAATTAATAAATTATAATAGTAGTAGCCAACATCGATGACGCTTATTTAATTAATTAAATTTGCACAACAACATTGGAGGTAAGAGGTATTATTTTCCTCATGTTGAAGATAAGAAAAATTAAGACAGAGCAAGTTTAAGAACTCACCCAAGGTCATTCCGGAGCTGCAATTCAAACCTGAGAAGTTTCGCTCCAAAGTCTGAACTTTGCTATAATGAATGAATGAAAGAACGAACGGATGAATGGACAAACAATCTAAAGATCTGGGCCACAACAGAGATATCTTCAATAGACCATGGAGCAGAAGGGCCCTCAATGGTAGAGCTAGAGATTGGGAAGGTCAAGTGTGTCTTCCTGAAGGAGGCAATACCTTCTGAATTTTGAAAGATGAATTAAGAGATAGGGCAGAGCAAAGGGGGCGGGGTAGGAGCAGAGGTGAGGAGGGGAGGAGCTGCCAGCATCTGCAAGGACCCCCAGCATTTGGGGATATTACAGCACAAAGTCAAGTCACAGCGGGAGGCAGGGCTGGAGAGGGGGCCACATCAGGGCACAAACCAAGGGTTTCTAGGCTCAAAGAAAGAGAAATTGTGGGAATTGGAAATGTCTTTGTGGAGGAGGCCATAAAGATTGCAGCTGGGCTGATAAAGGCATTCCAGGCAGGGGAGACAGCAGGAAAAAAAACCATGGAGGTGGGAGAGTGGGAGAGAAATATTCTGAGAAGCATTTGATTTGGCAGAAGGGAAGCGTGTTCATAGTACAGTGACTCAGCAAAGCCCATGCACAGAATTCTGCCCTGTAGAGGGGTGGCCGGAGTTACCTCAGTGAGCCAGTTTTAAGTTCCAACTTTGTGGCCTGGGAGAAGTCACTCCTGAGTTTCAGTTTCCACATCTGTAAAATGCGGATGATAAGAAACAACCTGAGAGATTTAAACATGAGAGAGTTTACGTGGAAGGGCTTTGATAACAAGCCCTGAGGCTTCCTACCAGTTTCCCCAATTCTTATCTTGACGTCAGAATCACCAGGGATCCCTCAGACTACTCACAGGCCACATGCCAACCCAGAGCCACACAATCAGAAGGGGAGATTGGAGAGGAATTCTTTTTCTCCTAGCTCTTCTTTTCTATCGTTTCTTCACATGGTCCTGATATTGTATTAACATAGTCCTGCCAGTTTCTGACAGCTGGAAAAAAAGAAACTGCAGCAAGAAAACGAGTTAGAAATCCTGAGGTCCATGGAAATACACTGGGTTTGGAAGGCTTTCTGGTCTAGCACTTAGGGTGAGGGGTGGAAAAAGAGAGACCTTTCAGCTTTCTCAAAACTTAAGAAATGAGTAAAGCAGCCAAAGGGACTAATGATGCCTTTTAATCTTTAGTCTGGAGAGTTCTGTGAGAAATGAGATCCCCAACCAATCACCATCAGTTGCAGTGTGGCTGATCAGGTAAATAAATCAAAAGTATACATAAAAAAAGAAAAAAAAAAAAACCTAAAAAAATCAATCTCAATAAAAGCCCACTAGAACTCCAAAAAAAAAGTATACAGCACCCTAGAGCTTATAGCACATTTACATTTATGTTAATTCATTTGATCTTCCCAATATTCCTTTGAAGTTGGGCTTTTTATTTATTCTTGATTTACAGGTAAGAAAACTGAGGCTCCATGGGAGGCCATGACTTGCCAAGGTCTCAAGGCTAGCAAGGGATGGAGCAATGATTTGCACCCATGAGGTTAGGTTCCAAGGCCTTCCTACCTTGCCACACGGTTCTGCTCTTTATGGAGATTGTAAGGTAGCGGAAAGAACACCGGAGCCCTGAACTCTCCTGTAGCTCTGCAGAGAACATGCTGTGTTACCTTGGACAGATCTCTTGCCCTCTCTGGGCCTTACTGCTATCAATTGTATAGGGTGGTTGTTGTCAAGATTAAATGATATAATGAATATAAAGTGTCCAGCATGATCCCTAGCACATGACGGCCACCAAAATGACCACAAGAAAGATGATGGGAATATTGAAAATGATGGTGCTTATGTACAAAGGGCAGTGGCAGCAGAAGAGAAGGAGGGACCAACTTCCTGGAGAAGAGGACATTAGACAAACACTTAAAGAATGCAGAGGCACTTCCTTCCACCACCTTTCCCCATCCCTGTGACTAGAGGACTAGAACTGGAGATGTGTAAGAGTAGATGGCCAGAACTGAAGCTGAAGAGGTGGGAGTTGGAGGCAGATCACGTGGGCCTTGAATGCCAAGCCAAGGAGTTTGGCCTTTGCCATTGAAATATTTTAAGAGGCAAATGTCATGATCTGTTTTTGCAGATTTTCAGTTTAGAAATGTCACTCTTACTGCAGTACAGACAGCAGACAGGAAGGGGAGAATCTGGAGATAGAGAGACAAGAGGCTTGGTGATGGGGGAGAGGGGAGGATAGGGCCCCATTTGCTCTGCCAGTCACCAAGCTAGGAAGGGCTGTTTATAATGCTCAAGTTAAGTGAGAGGCCTTTCAGAGGGGCCTAGGGCCTCAACCCAGCAGGCTAAATCCTGTATACAAAGAATGGTGGGAGTAAACCTCCCTGAGTTCCCTGGGAGTTAAGTTCTTTTTATCTCCATTTTCAGGGAACTGAGCTTGAGTCTCACTCCACATTACTCACCCAGGAAGGAGAGGGAAGGATGAGCGCCTTTACTGGGCTGAGCGTAAAGGAGGCAGCAGACACAAAGGCTAGACAAGCTGGAGGGGTGAGGTGGCCGTTCCCCTGCCCCCTCCTCTCCCAAGCCTACTGGTTTTCCAGATCCTACACAATCCCTGATGGGAAGCCTCTTGGTATAATAATAATGGAGGCTTCCAGTGATCCAGACTAATGCTTTACTTAAATCCTCTTCTTTACTTCTCCTCATAACAGCCTGTTTTACAGTTGCAAAACTGAGTCTTGGAGAAGTTAAGTAAATTTACCCAGAGCTAGTTAAGTGGCAAGGCTGGAACTTGAATCCTGTCCAAACTCGGGGCCTTCACAGAGGCTGATTTAGGATGTCCAGTTCCTAAGGGACAGGGAAGGCTCCAATTCTTCCCTGAGCCCCCAAGGCCTGGCAGGCGCCAAATGCAAAGGGAATACTGAGGGGACACAGAGTTGAATCCGGAGCAGTCCACAGATGGTGAGGAAGACACTGGATCCAAAGGGGACTGTGGTGCAATTTCAAAGACTGTTTGATGAGGAGCCAGAGCGGGATGGTCCTGAAGGGCCTGTCAATTCTGGAAGCTGGAAATTCTAACAGAGAGCAGGAAGGGCAGCAAGGAGAAAGGGGAGATCTCCCCTGCTCCCATGTAGTAAGGTTCACAGTCTTCTCCCAGCACCTCTCTCATTAGCAGGGTCTACAGATCTCAGCCCCAGTGAACCCAAGTTCCCCAAATCAGGACTGCGCACACCAGGGTGAGGCCTTGCAAGGTCATTGTTCTCTGGGCAGTGGATTTGATTTTGCTGGCCTAAGACCCTCTGTTTCTCCATTACCACCTCCTAACTTACCTGCCTCCTTCACCAAGCAGACAGGCAGACAGACACACACAAGCCCAAGCAACTTTTTTTTTTTTTTAATGATACATAATAACAATAAGGAAAGAAGCAGCAATAAGATTTTGGGTGTACAAGTCTGGGCCATTGCAGGGGGATCTTTGCCCAATCTCTGCACCCTGGGGCCCTCTCCACAAGAGGGAGAATCTTCTGGGAGGTCCGGGGTGCAGGACCAAAAGCCTCCCTCTCCCCTGCCACGAGCGACCCCTCAGGTGCCTGAGAATTGCACCCCTCAAGGAGGGTGAGCAGCACCTGGGTTTGTAGACTGGGAGACACACAAGCATCCAATTCCTTCCTGGGAATGCATCACTAGGCTATTTCTCTCCGCCACCTATTTTCTAAAGTTCTTTGGATGTTTTCATGTCTTTTTAAAATTAAAGATGGGTGAGAGAGAGGATGGGCTGCAGAGGGTAGAACAGACTTTTAAAGTGCTGCATAGTCACACATTCACAGTGTCCCTTCCTAGAAATCCAGAAATCGATGGTTCCTTCCAGAAAAACAAAATTAAGTCTGTTGGCTCTTTCTTCCCTGACCCCACCCAGCTTTTCTGCTTAAACCCAGCGTCTTCCTCTCTGAGCTCTTCTTTCTGCCAGTCTTTCGCAGCTTCAGATTCTCTCTCTTTAAAAAAAAAAAAAAAAAAAAAGTGGGGAGTGAACTCGAGAAGAGGGAAGCCCCCGCCCCCAAATTTCTTCTTACCAACAAGTCTCTGATTTTCTCTTTCCCTCCCTCCCTCTCGCTCTTGCACACACCCAGACACACACAAACTCCAGCGACCTCCAGATGTTCTCCGACCGTGCTGCCATCTGCTGAGGTTACCCGGGCGCGCCGGGGGAGGGGTTAAGGATCCGGGATTCAGGAAGCTGGGAGCCAGGCCGACTGATGCGGACAGACGCTGCGCACTTTTGAGACGCTCCCTAGGGTGGAACCCCGGGCTCCTCGCGGGCTCCGCAGGCGGGCGGGTGGTGGGGCGGGGCGAAGAGCGCTCGGCGAAAGGCCGGCATTTTGGCGACGCTCCCTGAGCCACCCGGCCGCCAGCCGCAGCCTCCACAGGGCGCCTGGCGGGCTGGGGGGCGGGGGGTGCCCAGCGGTGGGCGGGGGCAGGGGGCGGGCCGCGCCGCGCTGAGAAAAGCGCCGGCCCGAGGGCCAGCGGCCGGGCCGCCTGGGTGAGCGTGCCGAGGCGGCGGCGGCGCAGGCTTCCAGGTGGGTGCGGATCCGGGCAGGGTGGGCGTCAGGGCTGCGGGCGAAGGTCCGGAGCCCCCGACCCCAACCTTTCTGCCCCGTCCGGCGGGCAGTGCGGGGCGCAGAGGCGGGGCGGGAGTAGGGTCCCGTGGGGGCCCCTTAACTTTTCCCTGACCCAGGGCGTCGGCAGTGGCCGCCGGACGTCCGGGGCTCGGGGGAGAGGGCTTCCTGGAGACAAAGGCTCCCTGCCGGGGGGCCGCGAACGTAGGTCGGCGCCTCTGGGGTCTTTGTGTGTCTGCCTACACGTGCATCTAGTATTTGTGGGTCTTTGTGGATTCTGGTCCGGGGATGTGCATCTGTGGGTCTGGCCGGACGTGCATCTTGTACTTTGTGTGTCCGTGGACGCGGCTTTGCTTGGCTGTTACGCGCCTGTGCCCACGTTTTGTGGGTCCGCGTTTGGTTGGGGGTGTTGGTGGGGCATCGTTGTGTGTGTCCATGTACGTGGTCTGGCTCTGTCGACGTGTCTGGGTTGGGTGGCTGTTGAGTGTGTGTGCGCCGAGAGCCAGACGCCGCCCCAGCTCCTCGCTCCCCTGTCCACCCGGGCCCCCGACTTGGCTTCAAACTTTTCTCCCAGTTCCTCGGGCAATAGCCTTGGTTCTCCCCTCTGCAGCCTGGGCGGGGGGACGCTGGCAGCCCTCCCCTCTTCCTCCTCCTGCGGTCCTTAGGACCGCGAGAGGATGGAGTAGAATTGGTGGTGGAGGGGGGGGATCGGCAGCGCCCGGGGACTGGCGGGGGGCTAGGGCTGGGCGGGGCTTGCGGGGCACCCCCACTGAGCCCGGCTAGGAGGAAGGAGGGGAGCGGCTAGTCCCGGGCTTCTGGCAGGAGCTGGAGAGAGGAGAAGAGGGCGACCGGCGCTGCCCGCCCCATGCTTCTCGGAGAGAGTGTGTGACCGAGAGAGACGTGTGTGCGTGGCCGAAAGGCCTGCCCCAGCCCGGCTCCGCTTTGAGATCCGCTCACCTCTTGCATCCCGCCCCCGGGGTGGGGGAAACTAGCCCTCGGATCCCGAAGGTGAGAAAGCGACGGCTGACTTCCCTGATGCTGCTCTGAGCGTCCGGATCCGAGCCTGCCGGCGGCTACCCGCTCCTTCGGACCCCGACCTGAGCTGCGGGGAACAGGAGCCTCGCACATACTGGTTTTGAATGGAACGGCCTTTTGCCCACTGTCCGGCTCTGGGCAGTTTGCTCAGCCTCTCTGAATCGCAGTCATGTTGTTGTGGACCGGAGTGAGACCTCCTCCCTCGTGGCGGTGGCTGCCAGTTGTGCTGTCAGGATAAGCAGAGCAGCTAGAGCCTGCCTGCGACCTTGCCTGCCCACACTTGGCCTGGGTGAGGATGTGACTCAGGAACTTCTCCTGTCCTTCCTCCTTGTCTGCTCTGTCGTTCGGATAAGTCCAGGCTTGCAGAACCTAGGACTGACCCTAAGAGAACTCCCAGCCCTGGGCACCTGCTCAGCTTTCATTCCTGGGTTCAAAAGATAAACCTAATACCCACCCACCCCCACAGTGTTAACTTAGAACTTGGGGGAGGTGCATTGGCCTCTCACCTGGGAATGGGTGACCTTGGGCACTTAACTTTCCATCTCTGGTTCTCACAGCCTCTTTATCCCTTCCAGCTCCTGCCGACTATTTGAGATCCCAGACCCTGGAAATATTTTAATGTTAAATGCACAGGCCTATTCTGACGTGGCCAGTTCCTGGGCACTAATCTGCCCTTCTAAAGTCGTCGGGGTGGTGGTGGGGGCAGCTGCGGCTGCGGCTGCGGCTCGAAGTCAAGAAACGGTTGAAGTGAGTGGGGTCTGGTGTCCTGGGCCCTGGGGGAGGAAGACAAGAAGGGAAGGCCTGAGGGCACCAGCCTGGGGGGAAGGTTCAGTTCACACCCCTTCTACCTACCCTTCTCCCCACCTCCCACCTCCCCCATGGGTTGAAAGGCAAAACCTGAGGAGTAGATAAAAAATGGGGGAAGGGGAGAGATTGATAATCCCCCCTCCCCCCAATTTACTTTTTAAATGATAGATTGTGGGTAGGTGGAGTCGGGATCAATTTTCTTCTTAATCATAACTTCTGGGTGGCAAATGGGGATAGTAATTCCTACCTCACTGATCTGTTGTGAATGTTAAACAGGATAATGAATTATGTGCGCTAATAAACTCTAAAGTGCTTTGTAATATGGATTACATTGTACAGACATTTCTTAGGCTATACTGACAACAGAAGGCAGAGATGGCATCTGCTGTGCTCCTAAGCCTGATTTCACCCCCTGGTGAAGTCCTCAGTATCCTTCAAGGCCTGGACCAATTGTTCTCCTCCTCTCCAAGCAGAAGGAAGCTCTTGATCCATAATGTTTAGTCTCTCTGATTTATGTCCACCTTCTTGTGGCCAGGCCCAGAGCAGGAAATTTACTGGACACAGTCAGGTCCTTAGATAGCCAGAGACCGCTAAGTAGGTGGTGCCGTGACAGGGGCTGCTCAGGGGCCACAGGAGCTCAGGGGAAGGATGACCCTTTATTGGATGAGGGGCAGGTTTGACTGGGAAGGTCTCACAGTTAAGGTGCCATTTGAATCCCAGAAGTGAGAGTTTGCATGGTAGACAAAGAAAAGAAGGGCATCTTTATCGTCAGAGGCAACAGCATGTGCAAACACTGGAGCTCTGGAGAGTGATAGGCCCCTGGACTGGAAAGTAGTCTATGGGATGGCTTTAAACAAGGGAGCAGCGGTGGGTTTCAGCTGTTCAGTTGGAAAGCACACTCTGGTGCCCAGTGTGACTGCCAGTTGGAGGCAGGGGCCAGGAACGAGGCAGTTGAAGCTGCCCAGGCCAGGTGGCCTTTTGAGCCCATCCTGGGTAGGTTGAGGTGACTGATGGACTCAGTGGTGAGAGGAAGAGTGATCCAAACACCCAGGGGTAGCTAGTGGATTGACACCATGTCCTCATTCTGTCACTGGCAACAACACTGCTTAAGCCTACTTTGGCCTCAACAGACCTCTTGAGCGCCCCCTTGCCAAGTCCCTCCCAAGTCCCTGGGAGAGCCTGCTCAGCACTGGAGCCCCAGGGGTCCCTTGCATGAGTTGGGAAAGAATCCTAGCTTCAGGGCATGAATTTTGGATTCTTCATCCTCTGCTCCTGACTTACCTTATGATCTGCTGGTGTCTGCTCCTTTTTCCTTCCTTGAAATATCCCCTTCAGGGGCAGGAACAAACATGCATTGTGCACCAATGTATACCAGACACTGGGCTGTCTTCTGTTTACCTCTTGTACTCATAGTGGGCTGTTGGGGGCCACTGCTAGGATTATCGTCATGTTACAGGTGAAGACTCAGACTCAGAGGGGTGAGGGCACACCCAAGCCTCATAGTGGGTCAAGGGAGGCACTGGGGCTCCAAAACCCATTTCCTCTGCCCCATCGTGCTTCCCCCTTTGTCTGTGCATGCTACCTCAGACCAAAGGTAACTCTAAAATCTTCAGGAAGAAGATGTTGGAAGAGGGAGAAAATGTAGTATCGTGAGCCTTGCCATTTCCTTGCAGTTTATCCTGCTAGGGGCGGAGTTGCTGGGCTTCCAGGTCCCACCTGCACCAGGGGTGATGTCAGGGGGGAGGCCAGCCACTGGGAGTCACAATACCTGGGTCCTGAGTGTAGCCTCTGTCCTCACTGGCTCTGGACTGGACAGATCACTGTCCCTTTCCATGGCCCTCTTTATATAAAATAGGTATGATGTCACCTAACTTATTGACCTTGCAGGGTGGCTGAAGAGATAAGATAATAGTTGGGGGAATACTGGAAATGTTGAGATGCATCCTATGGTGAGGTAGTTAGTATTCAAAAATACATGGTGCATCTTCAGATAAGACCTTCTCTGACAGGCTCAGGGCTTAGCTCCAAGGCCATTGAATTAAATCCAGCCCCAACTGTGCCCAGACAGGTAAATATGTCATTTTAATCAGCACAGTCAGCTCTAAAATGTCATCTGCCCCGTGCCATTTGTAAGCTGAGGCAGAGGGGGATAAGGAGCACTGGATTTGGAGCTAAGACATCTGGGTTCGAGTCCCGGTTCCTCTGTGACCCAGCTGAATAAAGTCTGTCCTTGTCTGCAAAATAGAGAGTGTGATCCCCATGGGCAAGGAGTGTGGTGAGGCAGAACCGAGGTGCTGGTGTGGAAGTGTTTGGTGAGCTGATGTGTTTGCACAGATGTGAGCGTTAACGATACTGCTGGGGAGAGCAGGCCCTCAAGGCTCTGGGAGTTTGGCCCTGAAATTCTTTCTGCCTTGCATTTCCAGAGCTGACTAAGCTGCTGAAGGGCAGGACATCTATGAAATTTCCACCTAGGGATTTCGTTAGCATCCGCTTGAGTGAGATCATAACTAAGGGGAGTAGGGTGGGAGGCAGCTTCACATTGAAAGGTGGCTGGCAGAGGCAAAGACCCATTTTAAGTTGGGTGCTGGGGTCCCGGGCCAGGCTGAGACTTGGCCCCCTGCCCACCTTGTTCCTGTGCCGGGGGCTCCCTGTCGAAGCAGGGGGAGCTGCCAGAGAGGCTGTGGGTGGCACTGGGAGCAGGCAGCCGGGGCCAGGAAGGTCCGAGCTGGAACCCCTAACCCCAGAGAGGTGTCCTCAGAGGAGAAAGGGGATTGGGGCTTTACCAGCGGGCACCCTAACTGGAGAATGTTAGTGCCAGCGTCACGTACCTGCTGGGCGCCTGCCCTGCACTAAGGACTTGAGTGGGGACACACATAAGGAAGAATTACATGGTCGTTGCCTTCAGGAAGCTCAATAATCATCACTTATCATCCGTTGTGCACCGAGCACTTAACATGTGGCAGATATTGAGTTGAATGTTTCATGTTCTGCTATTTCATCTTTTTGACAACTCTGTATTGTTATCCCTGTTGGGGTAGCGGATTTCACAGGGTTGAGACTTGCCCACGGCTGGTAGGTGACAGAGTGGGTTTTACTCCCGGGACTTAGCGCAGCGCTTAGCTTTTAACTGTTTGGCCCTTCTTTGCCGTGGCCCCTGCCAGGCCTGGCTCTGACCCCGGGTTGGGGTAAGGGATACACAGAGAAAGAAGGCAGGGTCACTGCCCCACCTTGCTCTTCCCTCAAGTCAGGAAATGGGCAGGTAAATAATGGCAGAGAATTGACTCAACGGGTGTCCAGAAGATGTGTACGATAGCCCTCGTGTGAGAGACTGGGGGCTAGGGGGAGGGAGGGTGGGGAGGGCCAGGAGCCCAAGTGGACAGAACAGGCTTTGTTCCATTGGCGGGGCCAGGGCAGGCCTGGTGGATGTGTGGTGCTGGCAGCAGTGGGAGGCACCCTGACCCCGTTTCTGGATTCTGCTCTGTTTCCTTGCCATCACTGCCCCTCTCTGGTTGGGCCTCAGTAACCTGTAATCTCACAGGTATCTTCCAGCTCCCAGGTCGTAGAATTCTCTGACTTTGGAGGAAATAGGAACAGAGGCTGAGAGTTGTTTCAGAGGCCGTCAGCATGAAGGGCATTTCTGCTCTGGCTGCCGAGGAAGGTTCAAACACAGATGAGGGGCTCATTTGGGGGAATGGGAGAGGATGGGCCAGCTGGCAGGGGCCTCTGTGCCAGGGAGGACTCCATTTCTGTAGGCAAAAATAGATCCTAAGAGGTTTTTGTGGGCAGACCTGTTTCAGGGAGTCTTCTCCCAGCTCGGTCTGGGTGGCATGGTAGGGGGACCTGCTTGGAGCCTGTTGTAGCCACAACATTTACTCCTTTGTCCTCGAAGGCCATCAGCAGACCTTTCCTTAGGGTCACTGCACACCAGATCCTGTGGGCACAGCAGTAAATAACTCAGAGCCCCTCTCCTGGAGGATCTAATGATATGTGTACCTCAAATCCAGGGTGGATGCAATTTCTAAGTCCCTGGCCTCCTGCCCTGCCGTTCTGCAGCCTGTTTGATTCGAGGATGGCCTTGATCTCCAGGTTGAGGTTTGGAAAAAAAAGTGATAACTTTGGCCCAAAATTACTTTTTGTCCCTTGGGCTTTCTTGGTGGCTCCTGTCTGCCTGTCTCTACCCCACATGGCAGGTCCTCGCCCTGTTCCCCAGAAGGTGGAACACAGGTCCCAGAGGGAGGCTGTATCAATACTATTTTACAGATGAGAAAACTGAGGCTCGAGACAAATAGCTAACTCTGTGAAGACCACATAGCTAATGACTGGAGTTCTAGTCTCTGAGGTCCAAGGCCCCCTGCCTTGGTTGTCTTGTTATGGTTCAGTCTTCAGTCCCCGTGGTTGGCCTGGGAGTCCCATGAGGACAGGGGCCCTGGTATCCGTTTCCCCACAGGGCCCTAAGTACAGGGCCTTGTCCTTAGTTGAGATTCAGTAAATTCTTCTTTTAAATTTTAAAATCCTGCAATGCTGGATCTGGATTATCTAGACTAACCCCCTCATTGTGAAGCTGGAGAAGCTGAGGCCGACAGGGGAGGAGATTTGTCCAAGGATTCAAACAGTCCTCGGCAGAGTAGGGCTAAGACCCGGGAATCCTAACTGCCTCCTGGGACCTGTCTGGCTGCATGCCCAGCAGCCCTGTAACCTCCCTGTCTGCCCCCTTCAGTCCCCCAGTCTTGGAGACCTCCATCTAGCATAGAGTCTAGGAGAGAACATCCACCTCCATTGCCTGAGCCTCTGCCGGGCCCCTGTCAGTGTGCTGGGCATTTCATACATGTGAGTGCTGATCCTCATGGCAGCCCCTCAAGGGAGGGATTGTTTTCTCCATTTTAGATGAGGAAACCTGGAAGAGAGGAAGTCACTTTGCGAAGCTGCACAGTTTAACAAATGACTCCTGCTCCCTTGCACTGCATCGCCAGTATTAGCTCCTTCAGTCAGAGGCATAATTGTTCCAGAATGACAGGTTTCCTTTTAAGAGCCAACTCTGACTGACAGTTGAGGTAGAGGCTTCATGTTGACAAGAATCCTGAGGCCCTGTCCAGATTCAACAGGCTGCAGTGCTGTGATTAAATAATGATGTCTGCGGTGGACATCGGGGTAGAGAGTCGGGATAAAAATGCACAGTCATTCCATTGCATATTTTCCCTCCCTTGGGGCCCCAGAACTCTATTAGGGTATTCAGCTTCTCAGACTAATCTTCGTAGCCATCTTCTCTGAGGACAATGGTCATACCAATCAAAAGCAGTGGGGTCTCTGCCCAATGTCTACAAATGACCAATTCCTGAGACCCTGGGGTTTCAAAGAGAGAAGGAGTTTATTGCTAGGCAAGAAGTGGGAAATCAGATGACCCATTAGCCTAAAAATCTCTCCCTGAACTGCAGTAGCTGATAGTTGTGTCCTATCAAAGGATGGGCAGGTTTGAGGATAATGAGCACAGGACTTGAGATGACGAGGTTAGAGACGGTCTAATTTTTGAGCCTGCACAGATTGATTACATGCTAAGTCACAGAATGTATGCAGAAAAATGGCAGAGGTCACTTAGAGGTTAAAGTTTAAGCTACTGGGCATGTCAGATGAGCCAATTTTAGATGCAGCCCGGTCTAGCAGGATAATTTTTGAATGAGGGTGAGTTCTGGGCTGACACAAGGCCCTTCATTAATAAACATCAGCAGCTCTCTTCAGTGATCATAAGACTCTAAAGTTGAGTTTTAAGGGGGTACGAGTGAGGGTCAGTCACAAGGTTTTGACTGTTATAAGTTATAGGCTATATAGTTATACAATCATTATCAAACATCAAGGCAACTGATTATAGTTCAGCAATTTCAGTATTTCCCTCTGGCTATTCTAATATAGTAGAAAGTAAAAAATATCTGTATAATGATTCAGTAATCATAATCATTTGTTAAATCTTCTCAGTTGCAACGGGGCCAGCGTTAAACCGGATTGACAGTTGAAGGAAACCGGTCCAGAAAGGTGAGGTAGCTTGCCCAGTTCCCCCACAGTGAGTGTCCAAAGCCTGCCACCTCTCTGCGAAGGCCCTTCCCTCCCCATGGAGCTCAGGCTGGTGGTCTTAGTCGAGAGGTACTCACATCCTTATCCCTTCCAGGACCCAGAGCCCTGTGGCCTCCTAGGAAAGAACTGCTGGCCAGGAGGGCTCTGATAAGAGCTTTGGCGTGGGTGATTCATATTTGCTGAAGGGAGGAGGAAGAGAGGGCATCAGGGGTCAGGCTTACCCACTGATCTCCTCTGGATGAAGGGCAGGTGGGTGGCTCATGCTTACCATGAGCCCGTCCCATGTGTCAGACAGCCCTGCCAGGTCCCCAACTTCTGTCATCTCGTTTCATCTTCACCACAGTCCTGAGAGGTGGATGTAGTACCTTCAGTCTACAGAAGAGGAGAGGTCATGGCTAGCCGAGACCAGGGAAAGCACAGAGGGCCGATGAGGCAATGCCAGGAGTTGTAGTTACACAGTATGTTATGCTTTCCTGTGAAAGAGAAAATAGGAAAAAAAAAAAAAAAAGCAGGTTGACATGTTTAAATCACTAAGGTCCTACCATCTAAAGAAAACTGCTATGTTCCTATATTTCCTTCTAGACTTCCCAAATTAGGATTTATTTTTTAGTGCATAGTTATAATATCCTTGGACATGCAATTTATCCTCATACTACCTAGTATTGTGGTGTCAGCCTTCTCAGTGAGACTGCAAACTCTTCTGAATATTATTTTCACTGACTGCGTGAGATCCCTAGGAGAGTTACAGTGTTGCCCGAGTCGGGGTGGGAGAGCACTGGGCCTGGAGGCAGGAGGCTGGGCCCTGGCACCGGGCCTGCCACCGCCTCACTTGGGGTCTATAGACACGTCACTGCAGATTCTCTGGGCTACAGTCTCTTCACTGGTGTAGCCAGGGGTGGTGGCCCTTTGTAAACTATAAAGAGCTGTGCCCCTGGAAGGAACAGTTTTCCCTTTCTTCCCTCTGCTCAGAAAGTTCTGCTCTCCTCTTGACTCCTGTACCTTTTTTCTTAAGGGGGCCTTGAAGCTTTGGTGCCAGACTTCAGCATCTCTAAGGACTTGGAAAATGAGGCACTCACAAGGGCTTCAGTCTCAGAGAAACTCTTCTCCTTTCTGCAAAGGGAACATATCCTCTGAACAGACTTGGGGCACTGGCTGTCCGGCCTTTAGCTGAGAGCACAGCCCAAAGACCACAATCCTGACCCAGAAGTTAGGAGGCCTTTGGGGATTTCTCCCCTCCCTTCTCCCAAGAGCTATGGCTGTAGGGGTCTGAGCCCAGGCCCGTCTCTGCAGCAGCCAGGTGTGGACAGACCTGCTTGATAGGAAGCCCCCCCAAAGACTCCAAGGCTCTGCTATGACCTCAGAGGTCATTGAGTATTAAAAAGCATCAAATCCACCTCTTCACAACAAGTTAAGAGCAGCTGGGGCTTGGCTCCACGCCTATGATGCTTTGCTCCCCTTTCCTAGCAGCACATAGAAATATGCTTTCCTACCTGAACCAAACCAGCTATGAGGTTAAAAAGACCTAATTCAGTTCCTGATTCTGCCACCTTCCTTTTCTGATTTTTAGAGGAGCCGGTGCTGAGCCCCTGGAGTTACTGTAAGGACTGAATGAGAGCACCTAGAGCAGCCTGGCTCTTACTGTCCCCGTCAGCATGTCCGTCCCACTGCAAATGCCCAGCCCCAAGCACGGGCCTGGCACGGAGCAGGGGCCCGGGAGGGCTCAGCAAGGCCCCTCCAGGGTGCCCTGGGAACGTTTACAACAAGGTTATCCAGGAGGGTCTCCACCCCCCCCACCCACCGCCCCCTGTACATGTCACTTGTCGCTGGCCTCTCCTCTATCTCTGCTTTCACTGGCAACCCAGTGATGACCGCCCTTCGTGTGTGCGCAGCTCTTCACAGTTGGCAGCGCACTTAAGTGAGGTGTGAATCTGTTTAGATGAGGAGGGCAGAAATGACTGCTCGGTGGGCAGAGGACAAGACTGAGCCTAGAGAGGGGCTAGGAAAAGGTGCTCTCACCGGAGGGGAAACATCTGGGCCATGTTTGGGCTGCTGGTTACATAAGCAGGAGCTCATGGGGGATCACTTGGCTTTTAATGGAGACATTGTATAATCACCTTTGGGAACCAGAGAGTAATGTTTGGGTCCTTTGCAGGTGTTTGTTTAAACCCCAGGAAGGGTGGGTATGAGTAGATCAGCTTGGCAGAGAAGGTGGAGCCCCCGCTGGCAGTGAACCTCCTGCACTGAGAAGCTCACCTACGGGAACAAAGGGGGCCTGAAGCAACTTAATATTTTCCTTTTGGCTCCAGACATTGGAACACTCTGTCCTGCCTCCACTGGGACCAGGATGCACCTGGGCCAGGTTTAATCCTCAAATTGGCCTCCACAAAAGAAGGGGGCGGGAGAGAAGGGGCCCAAATGGGGGAGGAACCCCACTTCTCCCGGGCTCTGGGCAGAGCCAGAGTGGGGATCAAGTGACTATTGCTTTAAAATTTCATGTAGGGCTGGTAATGCTATCCTGCTGCTCCCTCTGCCCAGTCCCACTCCCTGAAGGCCAGTGGGAAGGAGGCAGGGCGGGGAGGGGGGCCTGGGAGCAGGGCCTTCCCAGATGAAGAGAGCCGGTCTGCTGGAGTGAGGTTGGTGCCTTCTGTCTCCCAGGCCAAGCGACTGCCTGCCGTGTGGGGCAGGGCGGGTGGGTGTCCGCAGACTACCAGGTAGGAGCGCTCACCACCCGGCCCTCTCTCATCTTCCTTCTGCCGTCACTGAGCTGGACAAGGGGGCTGAGACATTGTCCAGGGAGTGACGGTGAACCTGAACACAGGCTTTGGGTCGGACAGACTGGGCCTGAGGATGGACCGTGACAGCACATACATCGCGCCTGACATCTGTGGCAGCTACTGATTATAACTGAACAGGCTAGAGAACTGGGATCCAGGGAGGGGAGGTGGCTTCTGTCACTGCCTGTATCCTGGGAGAAGCCCCTCCTGGACCTGGTCTCTCTGCGGGCTCCACTGCCAGGCATGCTAGAGGCAGCGCTTGTAGATGGAGGAATTGGAACTGAGCAGGTCTGGCTTCTAGGCCTGCCCTGCTTTTGATCAGTTTTGGGTAACCCTCTTTTCCTCTCTGAGCCTCTATTTCTCCATCTGCATAATGGGAAAACCAGCCAAAGCCTGGGTTAAAGGAAGAGCCAAAGAGGTGTAATAACTATATCAGCTGCGGGCAGAGGAGGGAGCAAGAGGGAAAGGGGTGAGGGACAGATGTCCCTAAAGCCCATCTGGGAGTAGACACAGGGGCTGTAGTTGGAAGGGAGGTTCCTGCCCTTGGAGGACAGACCAGGTGAGGGGGCACATAACTGAGAACCCAACCCCTGCCATCCGTGACGGGGCAAGGTGGGGCACCATCAGTGCAGACCCCCTTGCAGGGAGGCTGGAGGCTGGAGGCTGGGTCTCAGGCCCGGCTCAGCCGCTGTTAGACGCAAGGCTGGATCTTCTTCCGTACAACACCCTGGCCGAGGTAATCTGGTTCCTCTCCTATTTAGCTGTGCGGTGATGCATGCATTCTTAACCTCCCTGGTCTCAGTTCCCTCTTGTGAAATGGAGATAGGTTTCTGCCTTGCAAGATGGTTGTGAGAGCTAAGTGGGCCATGCAGTGAGGCAGAGATGGTGGAGCCTATGGGCCCACCCTCTGACACGTTTCTGGTTGAGTTCATTTCCCCTCCTGAACTGGTCTAGACCAGCCCATGGACCTTAGAGTATCACAGCTGGAGGGGCCAACCCAAGAAACCGTCTAGTCCAGTGGGCTTCAAACCCAGTTCCCTGATACCCCACGGCCAGGTTGGGGAGCAGACTGAGAGGGCCCAACCCTGTGCCCTCACTTTTGCCAGAGCAGGTCCGCTTTCATCTGCTAATCTTGTTTAAGAAAGGGTTCTTTCCCTTCTAATCTAAAATCCACCACTCTGGCTTAACCCCCCTTACCACACAGATGGGGAGACTGAGGCCAAAGAGGAACAGAACAAGTGTGGGGGTGTAGGGGCTAGTGGCAGCTTTCAGCTGTGCCTAGGGACATGGGCTCATGTCTTAGAGGTGGGGTTAGAACCATCTCATCCGTGGTGCCACCTGCCCACCCACACCCACGTCTCTCCCCTTCCAGCCCCCACCATGCCGTGGCCCCTGCTGCTGTTGCTGGCTGTGAGCGGGGCCCACACGACCCGGCCCTGCTTCCCTGGGTGCCAGTGTGAGGTGGAGACCTTCGGCCTCTTCGACAGCTTCAGCCTGACGCGCGTGGACTGCAGCGGCCTGGGCCCCCACATCATGCCCGTGCCCATCCCCCTGGACACGGCCCACCTGGACCTGTCCTCCAACCGGCTGGAGATGGTGAACGAGTCGGTGCTGGCAGGGCCCGGCTATACCACCCTGGCCGGCCTGGATCTCAGCCACAACCTGCTCACCAGCCTCTCGCCCACTGCCTTCTCCCGCCTCCGCTACCTGGAGTCGCTGGACCTCAGCCACAACGGCCTGGCGGCCCTGCCGGCCGAGAGCTTCGCCAGCTCGCCCCTGAGTGACGTGAACCTTAGCCACAACCGGCTCCGAGAGGTCTCGGTGTCGGCCTTTGCCACCCACAGCCAGGGCAGGGCGCTGCACGTGGACCTCTCCCACAACCTCGTCCACCGCCTCGTGCCCCACCCTGCGCAGTCCAGCCTGCCCACCCCCGCCATCCAGAGCCTGAACCTGGCCTGGAACCGGCTCCGCACGGTCCCCGACCTCCGCAACTTGCCCCTACGCTACCTCAGCCTGGACGGGAATCCCTTGGCCACCATAGGCCCGGGGGCCTTTGCGGGGCTGGCCGACCTCACCCACCTCTCGCTGGGCAGCCTGCAGGGCCTCCCCCAGCTGGCACCCTATGGGTTCGGCGAGCTGCCAGCCCTGCAGGTTCTGGACCTGTCGGGCAACTCCAAGCTCAAGTGGACAGGAGCTGAGGTGTTCTCGGGCCTGGACTCCCTGCAAGAGCTGGACCTGTCGGGCACAGGCCTGGTACCCCTGCCGGAGACGCTGCTGCACCACCTGCCAGCGCTGCAGAGGGTCAGCGCGGGCCGGGGTGTGCAGTGCCGGCGCCTGGTGCGGGAGGGCGCCTACCCCCGGCAGCCCGGCTCCAGCCCCAAGGTGGCTCTGCACTGCATGGACACCTGGGAATCTGCTGCCAAGGTCTCGGACACATTGTGACGAACGGTGTGACCCAGGGCCCCGTCCTGGGTAGTTCGTATCGTGATGTGCCAATGCCAGCGGGGGACACTTGCAGGCCAGCTGTGGGCCTAGGAAGAGGCTTTGGATCTGGGACACACACCCAGGAGCAAAGTTTGACCCCTTTGTCTCTGTGGTCCCCTAAACTATGAGCAGAGGGACTTCAGTACCAAGCCAGATTCTGGTCCCTTCCTGCTGCCCTTCCCCACTTGTCCCCAAAGTGCCTTCCCTCATGCCTGGGCCAATCTGAAGCGTCACAGGAAGAGGGTCAAAGGGAGCCACTACTGCAGAGTGGAGTCCAGTTTCACGGGCCTGAGCGCTCCCTGCGGCACATGGCCGCTCAGGAGCATGGATTTCTCTTGCCATTGTCCCCATCACAGGAGGCCAGGGCTCGCAGGCCCATTTCATCCTTTTCTCTTCCCCTAGAGTCCTGGCTAGAATCACAGTTATAGAAGAGACTGATGAGGAAATCAAGTCTACTCTTACCATGTGACAGAGGGGGACACTGAAGTCTAGGGAAAGAAAAATGATCATCTGAGTCCCTGCAGGGGCAGATCTGTGACTGGAGTCCCTTGCCTCCCCGCCAGACCCTTTTGTGCTTTCCTGTCCTCTCTAAATCATACCCTCCCTCTCTCCTTCCTTGGCTTCCCCTTGCAGCTGAATCCTGTGTCCCACTGTTTCTGTCCTTTGTCCTGTTATCCGCAGGAGTGGCGGCAGCAGGACAGGAAGGGCCTGGGAGGTGGGACTCAGCCCAGTGACCAGCTACGTGGCATGGGCTGTTTCCCTCTCAGAGTTCTGGGAGCTTGGGCTATGCCAGTCCCAGCCCTGCCCGTTGTGCGCTCTGGGGTGGAAACCCCCAGCATCGAGACTGGAAATGTGCTCCTGAGCCCCAAGGTGCAGCCTCTGTGCTCCAACAAGCTGTCCACGCAGTCCTGGAGCCCCCACCTGGCCACAGGCCCTCCGAGGGGCCTCTTTGCTTCGGTCCGCAGGCCCTGAGCCCAACCACCCATGCCACCATCAGAATGCAGCAGTACCCCCTCCCCCAGCCACATTTATGCTCCATCCACAGGGTGGCATCTCAGCCTCCTAGTCCTTTGTCTTCATTTTATAGAAATTGTTGCCTTTTTAATGGACTGTAACTTTCAGCCACCCCTCCCCCGCTGGCAGGGGATGGAAATAATTTGTCATTTGTAAAAGAAGGAAAAAGTTGCATGTGTTCAATATCATCATTTCGCATCCTGGGGATATGTTGCAGGGAAGGTTGGGCAGAAGCCAGCCGGCCATGGGCGTGAGGGCTGGTCACACCGGTTGCCCACAGCACAGGGCAGTGGTAGTGAAGGCTCCATCAGCCCTCCCCCCCTCACCGGAGTGGTCCTGGGTTTAAGCAGCACTCATTCAGTCACTCAGCAGTGCTCACTGACAGCCCCGGGCTGGCCCTGGGGCCACAAGGACAAACCAGGTCAGGCCCTGCGTGTTCTCCCTGAGAAGCCTGAAACCTCCCAGGATTTGGGGAGTGAGGTGACGTGAGTGAGGGGCTGCCTTAAGGGTGGGTGGGACCTCTGCCTCCCTCATCTCTCCGCTCCCCGCCACCCCAGCTCCGCCCACCCATAGTCCAGCCATGACCACGCACTTGCCCGGGTCCCTTGCACCCCTCTGCCTCGGTTCCTACTGTCACTCTGAGGGACACCCAGCCCCCATCCCTGCCTCTCAGACCCCTCGGTGTCCCAACAGACCCAGCTCCTGCCACGTGCCTCCTCAGGAGTGCTCCCTGAGATCCCCTCCATGGCCCTGCTCTAACTGTAGTCCCATTCCCCCATCCTGGCGTTTAGGCTGCTGGGGTAACCTAACGTGCTTGTCACTGCGGTGCTAGGGGGCTCACTCCCACACAGCTCACCTGGGCAGTCTGACTCTCAGCGAGTTCTTCCTTCTCACTAGCCAAAGTCTACAGAAATGTCCATTGCCACCTGCACAGCAACGGCCACCCTTTCGTGATACCTACTGAAGCGGCTCTGTGCCAGGCGGGAAGGGGCTCTGCCCTGGTCTCTGCCCTAAACAGACTTGCATTCCTACGGTAGGAGAGGGGAGAGGCGCTTACCAAAAGGGTCACCTAACAGCAGCACAAGGAGCTTGTGAGTGCCCTGCAGAGAGGCTGGGAAGGCTTCCTGGAGGAGAGGCAGCCACCCGGGAGGAGGACGAGGGGACTGGAGCTCAGGAGAAGTTATGGGTGAATTAAGGCACCGAGCCCAGCGTGGGGGCGGGGAGCGTGCTCATCTGGTCACCCAGGCCTCCCGAGGGAGCAGTCCCCACCCTACTCCCAAGGGGGAGAAAAGAGTTGACATGCACAGGTCAGTGTGGAGGGTGGCTGGCACAGAGTAGGGTGGGGATGGCTGGGGTGGGGCCCCAGCCCGTACAACCTTTCTGATTTGTTCTCCCCTCCCACAGTCTCTGGGACAAGAAAGGCTTAAAAACTGGGGACTTTGACCCACTGGGCGTTAGCCCTCCCAAAGCGCTGATTGGGGCAGGAGTCCTTGTTGGGGGGGGAGGGTGGAAACAGAAGAGTCTTAAAGAGGGACAAAGCGGAAGGCTGGGAAAGGTCACTCTCCGTCCTGAGCTGCAGCTTCCTCATCCACATGGGCAGTGGCAAGCACCAGTTGGGGGAGGGGCACAGAGGCCCTCACACTGGGGGTGGGGGTGGAGGGCTCATCCTTCCTGGTGGGGGCATTTCCCCACACCCCTCCAGCCGTGGCCTCTTGATTGCCTTAGGGAGAGCCACAGCCCCCACACACACACCCCGGGGAGGCTCCCAGCCTGCAGTGCCACCTTGTGGTCAAGAGTGACCAGACAGCCCCATTGCGAGGGAGCGTCCCAGAACTGCTGGAGGCCAAGGTGGATGTGCCCCGTTTGTGCAGCCAGACCCTCCTCTCTCCCAGCCAGACCACCCTCATCCTGTCATACTCCCTCCTGGAATCCTGGGGCCAGGAATGAGGGCATTCAAATCTTACAGAATCACAGATATCAGCGTGAAGATTCCATTTGGAAGTTTACAAAAAAGAGTTAAAATCCTGGCTCCACCACTTAACCAGTTTTGTGACCTTGGCCAAATAACTTTGCTTCTCTGAGCCTCAGTTTCCCTACCTGGAAAGCAGAGATGAAAATATGTTCACACAAATTCCATAGGAGTGAATGAAGAGTAAAGGAGATAATATTTGCAAGAGCCAAATACAGTATTTGCCACAACGTCAGCAATAAATGCTCATTCCCTCCCTCACTTAACCATAGAATTATGAGAGTACAGAACCGTGTATCTTGGAATTTTTCTTTTTTTGATAAATGACTCAAAAATGAAGAATTTCTTAAGCATTTAGGCAAATTGCTAAACATATTCTTTGGACAGCAGAATCTTTGCTTCTATGCCTCCAGCTTAGAATAAGTACTTAGTGAATGTCAGCTGAATTGTGGAGATAGGGAAGCAACTGAGGCAGTTTGGCCCAGGCAGGGGCACAAACATTTCCTTGCATTTCCATAATAATTCATTTACCATTTACTAGACACATGCCCTTTGCACTTTGTGTACATGCTATAAGTTCCTTACGACAACCACACGAGGCATTATTGCCAGCGATCAGTTGAGGAAGCCAGCCTGGGCCTCACTTCATCGGTCGTCAGTGGTGATCTCCTGTCCCTCCCGGGCTGGCCCGACATGGATCCCGTAAATCAGAGAGGGTGGAGACGTTCTGAGACATCCAAAAGCACGGGGGGTCTGTTTACTTTTCTGTCGGGAATAAACTGGAGAAATCATGCTGCTCTTAGTATCTTCATTCAGGTCATTGATTCTAGATTCGGCAGCACAAAATGTCAAAGGTCAAAGTCAAAGTCCTTCTCCTCTGGCTTCCTTTCAGACAGTGAGCCTGAGGCCAGCAGAGGAGCAGCCCAGGGTTGTACAGTGGATGGCAGGATCTGCTTCAGAACTGGCTGCATATTTCACATACCCGTTAGATACCCAGTACTAAATGAAAATGTGAGGCCTCTTGTTCAAAAATTATTTATAATTTCAAGATGGAAACAATAGAGCATTAAACCAAGTGTGGGACCCTTCTAAGCATGGGGCTCTATGTGACTGCACAGATCGCATGCTCGTAAAGCCTGCTCTGATGGGCTTTGGCCATCCTGTTTATGGAGAAGGAAGGGACAAATGTGCAGACAGGGCTGGTCAAGATGGCAGAGAGAGGCTGTGTGGCTTTTGTGTAAACTGAGTCCTCCATAGCTTAGGGAGATGACTAGCCTCTTCCACGGTCAAGAATTTCCCTCTGTGGGTGTTATGACACCATCCTCTGACTGCTCCCGATTTCTATGGCCAAAGGGCTTTCAGGGAAAGGGGAAGATAGAAATGCAGATACTGTCACCCACCATCTGCCACCAATGCAGCTCATAGAATTGATGGATTACTGGTTTCTCTTGATGAGCCTGCCAGGAATGTGCTGGGCAGAGGCTTACACCAGTCTGCTCATGCTATGTACTTTCAGAATTAAAAGTCCATCAGTGTCGAAGCCCAGTATACTCAGAATCCACTCAGGGCCAGGTCTATGACAACAGAGGTCATCAGAGGCTAATATGGCCTTGCCCATGAGGGCTCAATATTCCTTGTTGGCTAATGTTTATCAGGAAGCTAGTATCCATTGACAGCTAATATTTACCAATACCTAATGCTCATCAGTGACAGTTTCCACCAATGGCTGGTACCACAAAGGGAACATGTTTAGTGATGGCAATGCCCACGACTGCTCAATGTGTAGCAGTGCCCAGTGTTTGCAGGTAGTGAATTAAAAGTGTGCTGTGGCATGGTGCAATGGTGGCTCAATGGCAGAATTCTCGCCTGCCATGCCAGAAAAAAAAAAAAAGAAAAAAGTGTACTGTGCATCAACACCTAACATCAGACCATAGCTCAACATGTAGCAATAGTAAGCACCCATCCAGTTAAGTCATGTGCCTGTGTTTATTCTTCTTTTTCATTTATTTACATTCTGGTGGTTGTGTTTATGGGAATTATTGTGTTTGTTGAACTTGGCAGGAAATTCTTACTGTGTTTACTCTTTAATTCCCAAAGCTATTAATCATTTTATTTCACATACCCATTAGTAGGCAAAAGCATTCAGAAAAAGAGAAACTGATTTGAGGACAGGAGTGTCAACCCAAGAGCAATTTTCTAATTAGTTGATTCTTTAAAATAGCAACTTTTCTAAAGTTGAGCAATGGACCGAGGCATCTGCCCTTCTGTTTTCAAGGAAAGGATAAAGAGCCTAACTTTTGGCTGGAAAAAGCCATGTTCCCTAAAGCAGATAAACTAGAGGTTAAGGCACTGACTCAAAGGCTCCTTAAGGCAGCATAACTGGTGATTAAGGCTGAGACTTCAAAGGGAGGCTGCCTTCTCAAAGTCAGACCGTGACGCTGGAGGAAAGAGCACAAGACCCATAAAGAAAGTAGCTGAAGGATGGGGCCTTTTATATACGCTACCTTCTCCACCAACAGCTAGGGTAAGCCACTTACCCTCTCTTTTAGCCTTCATTTCCACACCTATAAAATGGAGCTAAGTAGCTACTTCTCAGAATTATTGGGAGGATAAAGTAGTTGATGGATATAAATACTTAGAACAGTCCCTGGCATATAAGAAATGCTATAGAAGTGAAATATCATTTATTTTGAAAATGATTTTGTCAAGCTTAGGAGCTTGCTGAGTTCAGTATGTTCTCACATAGGATTTCTTCAGGACCATCAGCTCCCAGCCGAGAATATCATCGAAGCTGCTGTGCTTAGGAATTTGTCTGAAAAGAGGCTGCACCCTCTGCACCAGTACATTTCAGAATCACCCAGCCATCCAGCTTCCTTCTGGCCTAACACACTTAAAAGACGCAATGCTTAAAATATGTCCTTGTGCCCCTTTCCTGCCGTGGGTTTGCCACCATGCTCCTAGGCATTCGCAGATGGCATGGCCAGCTGGCTATGATTTGAGAGATATGGGGGAAACTTTCCACTCTTCCATGCTCCCTAACAGCCTCCTTCTCTGCCTGAAACCCCATCATTACTCCCCAGCTTAAAATATGATGGTTGCCTGGTGCCCCTCCTGGAGAGGCAAGGCCCAGGACCCTTAGAGTGGTTGGGGATGGGCTGAGGCATCTGGGGTGGGTGGGAAAGTAGGGCATTCTCCAACCAGTGGGGAGCAGAAGGTAGCGGAACACTTTCTCAAAACATGGTGTGCCCGGAAAAGGGATTGTAGGAAGATGGCAGAATAGGGAGCTCCAGAACTCAGTCCTTCCATCAAAACAACTATTAAACAGGCAGGAACTGTCTGAAAAAAACTATTTTGAAACTCTGGAGGCTGGAAGAACACTGTACAGCAGCCAGGGAAGAACGGGAGGGGAGGTAGAGGCTGATAAATTATGGTAAAGAACAGTAAATTGTGCTCTCCACCTGGTGGTTACCAGGGCCCTACTTTTGCAGCAGGCTGCTGTGGGGTGCATCCCCTGGCTAGCTTGCTGGTGACCGAAAGGGACATAAAAATCCTCTTCCCCCAAACCAGGGGTGGGTACTGCTGATCACAGCTTTTGATTAGTAACCTCAGATTGCTGGGAGCCGGCCTCTGATAGTGGCATCATCTCAACACACCCCAGACAAAGGCTGCAGCAGAAGAGACTTAAAGATGCTAAGCTTCCCCAGGGCTGTAGGAGACAGTTAGCTGAAGGGCTGCGGTTGCTGGGCAGGCCAAGTAAGCTCAGCTTTGGAGAGCCATGGAGGAAGCTCTTGGCGCCCTTCCTGATCCCCTCCCCAGGGCATTTTGGAGCTGGCCTGTGTCCCCCTTCATGGGTCTATTTCAGCTAGGAAAGACCAACTTGGGAAAGTCCTCTCCAGCCTGCCCCTCCTCCCAGAATTTTCCCTTCCAGCAAAAGTAGCTTGAGATGATGAAAGGAGTGTGAAAACCTACAAAGGCAGACAATGTGGGATAAAGGTTTGCCAGCTGCAAACAACCAAGAGAGGGAGGTCGGTCTTCTTGGAAACAGGGGGACAGCCAAACTCTTACAGACAGGGGAACTCCAAACAACTAACAAGCCAAAGCCCACTATAAGGCATAGGCCCAGAACCACAGGGAGACCCTCCTGATAGGAGGGCTGAAACTCAAGAAAATCTCTTTCTTATCAACAGCTGGTTACAAAATCAAGAAACCGATATCTCAGGGAATAAACCCAAGAGTTCACATCTTTAAATGCCCAGTGTGCAACAAAAGAGTAGAAGACAAGCAAAGAAACAGGAAATGATGGCCCACCTCTAAAGGAAGAAGGTAAAAATCCAGAAAACACCAATGAAGAAGACCAAAATGTGGTCATGTTCACAGCGACATTATTCACAATTGCCAAAAGTCGGATGCAACCCAAGTGTCCGTCAAAGGATGAATGGATGAACAAATGTGGTCTATACACACCATGAAACATTACTCAGGCATTAAAAGGAATGAAGTCCTGATGCATTCAGTATGAATGAAACATGAACACATCATGTTGAGTAAAATAAGCCAGACACAAAAGGACAAATCTTGTGTGATCTCACTGATATGAAATAATTAGGATAAACATACTCATACAGTCAATGTCTAGAATAAAACTCGCCAGGGGTTGGGGTGGGGATTGGGAATAGACAGTTACAGCTTAAAATGTACCTGGTTCCTATTTGCAACGGTGGGAAATTTTTGATAATGGATGTGGTGATGGTAGTACATCATTGTGAGTGTAAATAGCAGCCCTGAAATACATATATCTGAAGGTGATGAGAAGTGGAAATGTCAGATTGTATGTACATTAACAGAATAAAAATTTAATCCGTGGCACTGCACTACACGAACAGTGACCTAGTTAAACCATGGAGTTTAATTAATAGGACGACTATAAAAACGCACTGTCATCAGTTGCAAGGGGTTAATAGCAGGGTGGTACTATATGGAAATCCTGGATTGTATGCTCTGTAAACTAACAACTTCTCCAATCTTGGAAAAACAAAAAAGAGCAAAATAAAACCCACATGGTGTGCTCTAAAAATGTTAAGATATGTTTGATTTAAAAGTTGTTAAGATTTTCGTGCTAGAGGCAAGACTCTGAGACCCATAATGAAGGTGGTGGGAGGAGGGGCTCTGATACTGTATGGAGAGAGGAAAGCTCAACCGCCCAGTATCCTGAGCTCCGACCCCAGCCAGTCCAGCAGTTTAATGTACCGACGACCGCAGTAAAACCAGCGGAAGAACCAACCAGCTGACCCCAGCCCGGTTTGCAGGATCTTTGTTGTTTTAAGCCATTACACTTTGGAGTGGTATACTGCAGGCGGTAGATAACCAAAACAGCCAAGGTCACGGGTTCCATGTCCCCCAGCCCCACTGCCCCACTCTTCATGCCCTCTGCCTTCCATGGGAAAGAAACTGCTGACCCAGCTGTGGGACATGGGCAGCTGGAGATGAAAAGAAGATGCTGAGTGAAAAAACGAGATAGCCAGAGCCTCCTCAGGACGGCTGAAGGGACCAGGCAGAGAGGGACAGTTGACAGGAAACACATAAACGGGTGTTTCAAAGTTTATGAGGTGCCGCCCTACACATGAGCTCATCTCTTGTTAGATTTTTGTCTCAGAACCACCCAGCAGGACTGGCCACTCTCTCCTGAGCCTCGCACGCTCCTCCTTGCCCTTCCCCCAGGCCAGACAAACCATCTGCAGGTCCCCAGGCAGCACCCCCTGCCCCAGCCTTGGACCTTCCCTTGGTCTCTTCCATCGGGCTAGGGACTGTCTTACCACAGTGCCTTCCCCTTCCCTGGGTGGGGGTGGGGGGGCTCAGACGGGGGGGAATGGAGGGGATGGGCATTCACTGGGGGAAGGGGGGTGTGAGCGCTGCCTGGAGGGGAAGGGGTGGTTCATTTGGAGCAGGGCAGGGCAGCACTCCCAGGAAACCCTAGGAAAGGCATAGCTTTCTGGCACATCCCCCAGACTGTGGGCAAGTCATACTCATACTTAGCACAAGTTTTAAATACTCTCCCCACACACAGACACAGACCCTGCAATTCCCTTGACTCGCCCCACCCACCAGTAAAGCCTGTGCTGACGCGTGAGGCAGGGGGTGGGGCGTGGGCAGGAGACCAGAATGGGCATGTGGCAGCGGCAGGGCCATCAAGGCCTGGGTCCCACGTTCTGAGCAGACCTTTCAGGAGAGACTCTACACAGAACTTCTAGAAGGAGGGTTATCCTTGAAGAGGAGTAGGGGAGGAGGGGTGGTGTGAATGTTTTCCTCTTCTGATGAACTCCCAGGCACCCTGCCTATCTCAGTCTCTATACCACCTCCTCTGGGAAGCCTTCCCTGATCACCTTCTTTCATCTCACCCCAGATAAGGTTGAATGCTCCTCCTCTGTGCCAGCCCACTACCTCATCCTCTCTCCGGACACTCATCACATTTATTTTGTGTTTATTTTTCCAGCTTCCACTCTACACTGAGGGCAGAGACTGTGCCTGCCTCGCTCACTAAAGGGTCCCTAGCACCCAGTCTGATTGCTGGCACATAGCTATTTACAATAAATATCTGTTAAATATATAAGTTTTTCTGTTACATCCATTTTACTGACGTTTAAACAGAGATCCAGAGAGATTAAGTGACTTTCTCAAGACTGCACAGCAAGCTAATGGCAGGAATGGGTCTAGACCCCAGCTCTTAAGACTTTCAGTATTTAAGTTATTCTGTAATGGGAACCTCTCTTCCCTGCTCCCTTTTCTTGCTGTCCCTGGAGAGGGTAGGAAGACCAGCAGGCGGACAGGTTTGTGTAACAGGCCTGAAGCTGGGAAAGCTGGAATTAAGCTGGGATGGCCAGTTTTCCCCTATCAATTCTACCTCCACCTCTCTGGTTCCTTTGTGTGGCCCCACATCTGCTCTGCCTTCCTCCTGGTGCCCTAAGCCTGCTCCCTGCCTCACTCTCCCCGACCCACCGCAGCTCTCTGGCTGTGGTGCATTCCTCCTCTCTGAGCCTGCTTCCTCAGCCGGAGGGTGACCAGTCGGCCTGAGAGATCCTGAGTCTCCTTACGATTCTGAGGGTCTGTGAACCCCAATGGAAAAGGCTGGAGAGTGAGGGCGGAGAAGAAGAAATGCTGCCGCCTCCCGGAGCTGCCTGCAGCATGACAAAGGCAGAGCACAAACCTGCACCAAGCACGGCAGAGGCCCAGAAGTCCCCGTTGCTTTCTCAAGTGTACCAGAATTTCACTTCAATTTTATTTAATTTTTAAACTTTTACATTGTGTATCTGTGGGGGGTGGGGGAGTGAGCTATGGTTTTTAGGTTTTAAAAACAAATTCAAATGGTTCTACTGCATAGTCAGGTTTGGGTAACTCTTGGGAGTTGTGTAGACCTTACATGGCACAACCAGGCCTCATTTGCTCTTCGCGACTGTATTAGTTAGGGTTCTCTAGAGCAACAGGAACACTCGCAAATATAAAATTTATAAAAGTGTCTCACGTGACTGCAGGGACGCAGAGTCCAAAATCCGCAGAGCAGGCTGTGAAGCCCACAATTCCGATGGAGGGTCTGGGCGAACTCCACAGGAGAGGTTCACCAGCCAAAACAGCAAGCCTGTCTCTTCTGAATCCTCCTTATAAGGCCTTCAGTGATTAGATTAAGCATCACTCATTGCCAAAGACATACCCCTTTGGCTGATTACAAATGGAATCCGCTGTGGATGCAGCTGACATGCTCGTGATTTTATTCTATGAAATGTCCTCATCGCAACAGACAAGCCAGCACTTGCCCAACCATCACTTGGCCAAGCTGACACATGAGCCTGACCATGACAGCGACTTTCTCGCGAGGAGAGCAGAGCAGGGCTCACCACCAGCCCATTACACACGTGCCCAGATGGTAGGGGCTGGAACCTGGGAGGTGTATTCAGACATCCTGTTCCAAACTCTGTCTTCTTCCCACTTCCACGTGGCTGGTTGGGAGTGATTTGGGTTGAAATAACAAAACAATAAGAACAAATAAACTTTTGGTCATCAAAGATTATCAAGAAAGTGAAAAGATAACCCATAGAATGGGGGAAATTTTTTAACCCTTTAAATTTTTTAACCCACAATAAGGGTTTAATATCCAGAACATATAAAGAACTAAAACTCAACAACGAAAAATCAACCCAATTCAGAAATGAGCAAAGGACTTGAATGGGTATTTCTTCAAAGAAGATACGCAAATAGCCAATAAGCACATGAAATGATGCTCAACATCATTAGCCATTAGGGAAATGCAAATCAAAACCACAATGTTACACCATTTCACACCCACTAGGACGGTTGCTATAAAAAAAATGGAAAATAAATGTTGATGAGGATGTGGAGAAATAGAAACCCTTGTACATTATTGATGGGAATGTAAAATGGTGCAGCCACTGTGGAAAACTGGCAGTTCCTCAGAAAGTTAACTATAGAATTACCATGTGATCAGCAACTCTACTACGAGGTTTATACCTCAAGGAATTGGAAGCAGGGACTTGAACAGACATTTGCTCACCTGTGTTCACAGTGGCTTCATTTACAATTGCCAAAAGATGGAAGCAACCTAAGGATCCATCCACAGAAAAGTGGATTTTAAAAAATGTGGTATACACCCTCCCCCTCTCTGCGTGGGACATGACTCCCAGGGGTGTGGACCTTCCTGGCAACATGGGACAAAGATCCTGGAACGAGCTGAGACTCAGCATCAAAGGATTGAGAAAAACCCTAGATGAGCTGAGAATTAACATCAAGAGACTGAGAGAACCTTCTCGACCAAAAGGGGGAAGAGTAAAATGAGACTAAGTGTCAATGGCTGAGAGATTCCAAACAGAGTCGAGAGGTTATCCTGGAGGTTATTCTTACGCATTAAGTAGATATCACCTTGTTGTTCAAGATGTAGTGGAGAGGCTGGAGGGAATTGCCTGAAAATGTAGAGCTGTGTTCCAGTAGCCATGTTTCTTGATGATGATTGAACAATGATATAGCTTTCACAGTGAGATTCTGTGAATGTGAAAACCTTATGTCTGATGCTCCTTTTAGCTACTATATCAACAGAAGAGTAGAACATATGGAATAAAAATAAATGATAGGGGGAACAAATGTTAAAATAAATTCAGTTTGAAATAGTGGTAAATGAAAGCGAGGGGTAAGGGGTATGGTACGTATAGCTTTTTTTCTCTATTATCATTTTATTTCTTTCTCTGTTGTCTTTTTATTTCTTTTTCTAAATTGATGCAAATGTACTAAGAAATGATGAATATGCAACTATGTGATGATATTAAGAATTACTGATTGTATATATAGAATGGAATGATATCTAAATGTTTTGTTTGTTAATTTTTTTAATTAATAAAAAAAGTTTTAAAAAATGTGGTATAATCCTACAATGGAACATTATTTTGTCATAAAAAGGAATGATGCTCTGATTCAAGTGAGGACAGGGTTGAACCTTGAAGACATCATATTGAGTGGAATAAGCCAGACACAAAAGGACAAATAGTGTGTGATTTCAAGTGTATGAAATAATGAGAATATGCAAATTAGCCATCAGAAATTAGAATACAGGTTATCAGGGGTGGGTGGGGGTGAAGAATGGTGAGTTAATATTTCATTGGTACAGAGTTTTTCTGTTTTGGGTGATGGAAAAGTTGAGTAATGGATGGTGGTGATGATAGCACATTATGAATGTATTTAACAACATACATTATATGTTTGAAAACAGCAAACATGATTAATTTTAGGTTATATGTATGTGTGTGTGTATGTGTGTAACACTAAAAATAATTTTTAAAAAACATGGGACTTATAACACAAAAGGTGAGCCCTAATGTAAACTGTACACTATAGTTAATAATATACATTTGTACACTACCACAAAATGTTAATGGGGAAGACGGTCTGTGTGAGGGGATGGTATATGGGAACTCGGCGCTTTCAGTATGATTTTTCTGTAAACCTACAGATGCTCTAATAAAAATAATTTTGACGGCAGGCCACGGTGGCTCAGCAGGCAGAGTTCTCGCCTGCTATGCCAGAGATCTGGGTTCATTTCCCGGTGCCTGCCCATGTAAATAATAATAATAATAATAACAATAACTTAAAAAAAGAACAAATACAATTACTTTCCTGGTAGACGCGTCAAGGGAACTTGGCCTTGGCATGGGGTATATTTGTTGGGAAACCCTTCCTCTAGGACACAGGAGTAAGCATGATCTCAAGAGTATCAAAACTCTGGGACAAAAGCAACAGAATGCTGAGAGAGTGACTTAAAGCATTAGGGCAGCCCAAAGGGTGGGTGCCCAGGTCTCAGTGCCCAGGATCCAACCCTCCCACTACTTCTTTGGACTTTTTTAAAATTCAGATGAAATTCCTATAGCACAAAATGCTCTATTTTAAAGTGCAAAATTCAGTGGTATTTAGCACAACTCATATTGTTGTGCAACTACCACCTCCATCTAGTTCCAAAATTTTTCATCACCTCCAAGGAAAGCTCCATACCCATTAATCAGTCATTCCTTATTCCCTCCTCCCAGCCCCTGGCAACCATCAATCTGCTTTCTGTCTTCATGGATTTGCTTATTCAGGATATTTCATATAAATGGAATCATGTGCATGGATTCTTTTGCTTAGCATAATAGTTTTGGAGTTCATCCACATTGCAGCGTGCATTAGTACTTCACTCCTTTTTATGGCCGAAAAATATCCCATTGTTTTCCCCCACTTTTAAGCAGTGTGTTTGGCGGAAAGAAACTACAGTGCTGGCCAGGGAGCACCCAAAGAAGGACCAAACCCAGCCCTGGCAGCAGCTCCTGTCGATGTGGGAGTCAGACAACTAATGAGGTAAGTGTCTGCATAGGCAGGGCTGGAACTGGGGCTCCCACCTGACACAGGGCCAAGCTAAGGGAAATCAACCTTAACAAGACTTGAGTGGCAGGCTGAGCTTGGACCAGACTCGGGGTCTCTGACGTGTCATGGAGCTTGTGCCCACCAGAGGGCGCTGCCTCCGGCTCGCCCCCTCCCTTTCCGAGCTCATGCGTGTTCCTTCCCTTTTGTCCCTGGTGTTGACTCTCCAGACCCAGAAAAATGAGGCTGGCGGGCCTGGGGCCTGGGGGTCACCACAGGAAGAGGACATAGCCAGGAAGCAGAAGTCTGAATGAGAAGTGATTTTCGACTCAGCCACCCAAGGCTCCATATCCTTCATATCTTTCCCACTGTAAGATAACTTCTCACTTTTGTGTTTTACAGAATTTTAAAACTGCATTTATTTGTTTTCATTTTTATTTTTTAATTAGACAAATAGTTGTTGGTGTTTGCCGTGTCCAGACCCAGGGACAGGTACTGGGGAAAGAGCAGTGACTATAGGCGCTCCTGGAGGACGCCACCTAGCGGGGAGAAGTCAACGCTAAACAAATAGTTGAGTTAATGACTTGATAAATGATGTGGTGATAAATGCTATGAACAGGATAAAATAGAGCAAAGTGGAGATGGTGGTGGTGCCAGCGGAAGTGAGCCTAGGGTGTGCCCTTCTCTGAGATTTGAGCTGAAACCTGAATAAAGGGGAAAAAAAAAAACAAACCACGCTGCGGGGATCTGAGAGAGCATTTCCAGGAGAGGGAATTTCCTGACCTCAAGGAATGAGTGAACTTGGCTTGTATAAGGAAGTTCAAATGGCTGAGCAGCGGGGGAGAGTGGTAAAGAGAACAAGGGGTGGAGGTGAGATTAGAGGTCAAAGACCTCTGTAAGGTGGATGTTCTTTATTCCAGTTGCAGCAGGAGATATTTTAGAGGGCTTTTAATAGAAGACTGACATGCTTTGCTTTAATGTACATTTCACAGAGGTCAGCATGACTGCTGTTGGGAGAACATTCGGGGGATACCAAAGTAGCAGCAGAGAGACCAGTTAGAAAGGCATTACAATAGGCCAGTAAAGAGATGATGGTGACGTGATAATAGCAGTGGTGGTGGAAAGGAATTGAGTAATTTGTATCTATTGAGAGCCAAAAAGAACTTGTTCATGGAGTGAAAGCTTATTAAGTGCCAGGCACTGAAGTAAGTCCATGATATGTGTTTTATTTCATTCTCATTACACTGTAAAGATATTTTACAGATGAGAAAACTGAAGCTCAGAGGGGTTAAATAATTTACCTAAGGTAACACAGCTGATAAGTGACAGATTCTGGATTTTAAAAGCAAGTCTGGGGCCATGGTGGCTCAGCAGGCAGAGTTCTTGCTTTGCCTGCCTGCCGTACTGGCGACCCCGGTGCCTGCCCCTGCAAAAAAAAAAACAAAGAAAGCAAGTCTGTCTAATTTCAGAGCCCATAAATAAACTGCTAACTGCAGAGCATGGAAGGAATTTTAACATTGTGGAATCAGAAACAGAGAATCATGAGTGTTAGCTTCATTAGCTCTTAGAATCCCAGAAGTCAAGACTTGGGTTTGGCGGGGACCTTGGAAAGGACTCAAGGGCCTCCTGTCCAGCAGCCCAGCTGCTTTGACCCCAACAGCTTTACCAGGGTCAGTTGGGGGCAGCTTCCAGGCACAACTGCTGGGTGGTTCTGCTCGCCAAAGACAGCTGCCCTGGCATCTGAAAGTACCTCAGAGAAAACCCCTGTTTTAGTTTCCTAGTGACTAAAGCAGATACCGTGCTATGGGTTGGCCTAAAGACAGAAAAGTGTTGGCTCAGGCTTCAGAGGCTAGAAGGCTTGCTTCCTCCCAGGAGCAGTATCTTCTGGTTGGCTGGCAAGCTTTAGGGTTCCTTGATTTTTCTGTCACGTGGCAATGCACATAGTGACATCTCCTTTCTCTCCTGGGTTCTGTTGATTTCCAGCTTCTGACTGCTCCCTAAGGCTTCTTCTTTCTGTGTCCAATTTCCTTTGCTTAAAAGGACTTTAGGGCATTAAGGCCCACCCTCATTCAGTTTGGACACACATTAAAACTGAAGGAACCTCATCAAAATTCCTTTTTTACAATGGGAATACCCACCAGAATGGATTAAGATTAAGAACATGGTTTTTCTGGGGTACATAGCTCCAAGCCGCCATGACCCCCTGAGGGCCTGAGTCTTCATTCTTGCCCTTCTTGGGTAACCTGCTCAAGGTCACCCAGCCGAGGCAGGATTTGAACCCGGGTCATCTGTCCGAGCCTCCTCCCTGCCGCTCACAGGGCTCTGCTCAGCACGAGGTAAACCCAAGAACAGCTGGGCTTTTGTTCATGGCAAAGGGAGGCGCAGCGTATTCCTCTCTCAAGTCCTTGACATTTTAGTAAAGACTTCAGCACTTTTACTAAAATTACTTGGTTATGTTGGAACCTCAAACCAGGTGGTAAGGAAAGCTGGGGGCACCGTGCATTCCAGTCACTCCTGCTACTTTCTAGCTGTGTCACACCAGCTGAAGCATTTTATCCCTCTCCAGTTTCCAGTTTGCTCACTGGAAAATGGGGACAGTGACAAATTTACAACAAGCCCAGAGTTTGGTTGTGAAGAATTGTCAAGGGAACGCAGGTAGACTCCCCATCACAGGCTCAGGCACAGGGCAGAGGTGGGAGAACTCACGTAACATCACCTCCTTCCTCCACAGTCCGAGGCTGGGGTTCAGAGGGCGCGCTCCAGTGTGGGCCCCGAGCCTGTTCTGCCTGGCCAATAAGGGTGCCACTCTGGTCCTGAAATCCTTTGACTCTCTGCCCTGCTCCTTTGTCTCATCTGGACCCAAGTTAGGTTTGGGTTATTATTCCACTGACACTCACCAGGGGGCACTAATAAAACGAATTAAACTAATGTAGAGTGTAGCCAGAAATTATGAAGGGAAAGGAATTAAAAGCAGCAATAAAATGAGTAATGCCTACCTACTATCAGAACCTCTTGTAATATTTCGGAGCGTGTCCATGATATGTTTAGATCTTCACAAAAATTACAGACGAGAAAACTGAGGGTCAGAGAGGAAGTATGTGGTTTGTCCCGTGGCACACATCCAGTGACAAAGAGCAGAACTCTGGTCCCTGCCCCCTGGCCTGGTGAGAATAGGTAAGTGGGAAGACTCCAGAAAGGAGAAAAGGGTGCTCAGAACAAGAGTTGCGTGGGTTTGCCACACAGAATCACCTCATGGCTCCTCCACATCTGTCCTTAGTAATCAAAGATACACAAATGAAACATCTAAAACACCGTGGAGCTCCCATTTGCAATGTATTTGTTTTTATTTTATTTTGGAGAGGTGACCTCTAGGTTGGACCATCTCATACCCAGCTTGAGAGAGATAGTATTGGCACAAACTCTATTGAAGAACAATTCAACGATACATACTCGGTGCCCTAATAATTGCTATAGTAATTCCAATTCTGAAACTCTTAGGAAACAATCATGGGTATGTACAAGATTTAGCTACAAAGATATTCATTGCTCTCTTTCTTATAATAGCAAAAATATTGGAGCCAGCCAAAAGATTTCATCAATAGGGTGGTTGTTTAAGTAATTTATGGTATATATAAGGATAGACTATTGGATAACCATTAAAAATTAAGCTGCACATAAGGAAAAAATTAAACTTTGACTCCAATCTCTTATCTTATGCAAACAACAAACAAATAACGGCCACAAAAAAAACCCTAAAACTGGCGGGTCAGGGAACCCCAGGGAGGCTCTGGTGCCCCACCGCTTCAACGGGCCCGGGCTTCTGGCAAGCGGAGACCCATCGGCGTGGCCAGCACGATAGCATCGATCTCCGCTACCAGGGAACGATGCCGGTAGACATCTTGTCTGACACCCAATACCCAGAGGTGCCCTTTTACTCCAGGGTATTTATCACTGTTTACAGGACAAATGAAGTGGAAGGGATGCAGATGGTGGTGATCTTCTCCTTACAAAGAAAGTGTAAAGGCCTTTTAAGGAATCTCCCTCTGATAAGAGAAGCTTGATAACAGGGAAGCAGAACTTCATCATCATCAGAGTCCATGGTCTGGAATTAAACCTGGGTCTCCTGCATGGAAGTTCTGCAAAATGTACTTTTAAATGAATGATTAGAAGCTTTTTTTAAAGCTATCAGGTGGTGCATTAATTCATCCTATTGCCTCTTCTGGGTTTAACTTCAACAAAAGATTTTTGTGCAAGACATTTTTCTTCTACTCTGAATTTTTGCCCTTTTCCTCTTATTTTCTCAGTATCCTGCCACAGGTTAGATTGGCTATATAGCTAATACTGCTTTCTTTTTTACACTTCCAAAACAAATTGTTTGCACATTTAGCAAGAGCATTTCATACAACATTGATAGATATTTCAAAAGTACCTGGAAATAACAAGCAAAAGGGCTCATTTAGAGTTCCTGGGAGTATCATAGGAATTTTGTCTAGAGAACTCATGGGTCATTACTAATAGACTGTTCCTAGACTTCATTGATACTTAAATAATGCATTCACTTTATGATAATTTATTGTGCTCAACATTGAGATGATGTGAACATTTCTGTATATGTTATATATCTTACAACAATTTAAAATAAAAAAGTCAAATCCTATATATGGTGCCAACTCCCCTGACACATAGGGTAGATCCCTTTCTAGAGGGGATTGATTAAGGATTTACCTTCCCACCTTCTGGCTAACTTTTCATAAATGAAAAATTATGGTCACCAAATTTGTCTCTTTATTTAAAATAATATGAAATATTAATTTGGTGTCATGGTCGGGTTCATGTGTCAACTTGACCAGGTGATGGTACTAGTTTGTCTGGTTGGACAGGTGCTGGCCTGTCTGTTGCTATGGGGACATTTCATAGAGTTGGATCATTATCACATTGGCTGCATTCACAGCTCATTGCATTTGTAGTCAGCCAAGGTGTGTGTATTAGTTAGGGTTCTCTAGAGAAACAGAATCAACAGGAAATATTCATAAGCATAAAATCTATAAAAGTGTCTCACATAACTGTGGGAACATAAAGTCCATGGTCAGACTGTGAAACTGTTGATTCTGATGGAGAGTCTGGATGAACTCCACAGGAGAGGTTCACCAGCTGAAGCAGGAAGAGGGACTGTCTCTTCTGAATCCTCCTTTAAAGGCTTCCAGTGATTAGATTAAACATCACTCATTGCAGAAGGCAACCCCCCTTGGATGATTGCAAATGGGGTCAGCTGTGGATGCAGCTAATGTGATTATGATTCTATTCTTTGGGATGCCCTCATGGCGGTGGACGGGCCAGCACTTGCCCAACCTGACAAGGATACTACCACCTGGCCAGGTTGACACATGAACCTGACCATGACAGTCCATACCTTGTCAACTTGGCAGCTATACACATCCCCTTAAACCATATCTAATTTCTAAATAGAAAGCAATAAGAGGTACATTTTTTCCCTCACCTAACAATACTCAACTGTCTTGCATATAACCAGAAACACATTAAATCTCCACAGAATAAGGTGCAAGCCCTTGGGTAATATTCATTCTTAAACTTGATATCTTACAACTTAAATAGTGTAACATGAACAAAAAACATTATAGTTTTTGTTTCTGTAAAGGATCACATGGTTGTAGTTTATATTTATCACTACCTTCTTCATTACCCATTCATGTACCTTTACTCACAGCAAGCACTTCAGCTGGCCATGGTTCTTTGCCTGAGGGGGTGACCCAAACCTTCATTCCTGAAGTTTCAGAGCCATTGGTAGTCCTGCCTGGATTGGGTTGTTGCAGTTTTCCATGGATTTTAATCACAGGGCATCACTAAAAGATGACCTAAGTAGGACATGAGATTTTGTTGGTTTGTCCAAAGTGATGCTCCGATGAATCCCAAAGTGATCTGATCAGTGAGTGGAAAAGTATTTGCAAAACCCCCTTCGGGGAATGGTGAGAACAGGGAGAAATTCAACTTCCCCAAGTTGAATTCTTGATATTCTCACAAGCAGTGTGGACAACCAAAGCTATAGGCAGAGCCCTCAGTCTTGGGGTTTGTTCATATGAAACTTAACCCCACAAAGGATAGGACAAGTCTACTTAAAATTTAGACCTAAGTGTCACCCCCAAGAGAGCCTCTTTTGTTGCTCAGATGTGGCCTCTCTCTCCATCCAACATGATGAGCAGTCTCACCACCTTCCCCCTCTCTGCATGGGACATGACTCCCAGGGGTGTGGACCTTCCTGGCAACGTGGGACAGAGATCCTGGAATGAGCTGAGACTCAGCATCAAGGGATTGAGAAAAACCCTAGAATGAGCTGAGAATTAACATCAAGGGATTGAGAGAACCTTCTCGACCAAAAGAGGGAAGAGTGAAATGAGATTAAGTGTCAATGGCTGAGAGATTCCAAACAGAGTCGAGAGGTTATCCTGGAGGTTATTCTTACGCATTAAGTAGATGCCACCTTGTTGTTCAAGATGTAGTGGAGAGGCTGGAGGGAACTGCCTGAAAATGTAGAGCTGTGTTCCAGTAGCCATGTTTCTTGATGATGATTGAACAATGATATAGCTTTCACAATGAGACTCTGTGAATGTGAAAACCTTGTTTCTGATGCTCCTTTTAGCTACTATATCAACAGAAGAGTAGAACATATGGAATAAAAATAAATAATAGGAGGAACAAATGTTAAAATAAATTTAGTTTGAAATGCTAGTGATAAATGAAAGTGAGTGGTAAGGGGTATGGTATGTATAATCTTTTCTTTTTTCTGTTTTTGTTTTGTTTCTTTTTCTGTTGTCTTTTCATTTCTTTTTCTGAATTGATGCAAATGTTCTAAGAAATGATGAATATGCAACTATGTGATGATACTAAGAATTACTGATTATATATGTAGAATGGAATGATATGTTGATATTTTTGTTTGTTTGTTGTTAATTTTTTAAATTAATAAATAAAAAAAAGATGCCCTAGGATTCTCCTACATTAAAAAAAAAAAAACAACCTAAAACTGAATCATGGGCTTAAATATAAAACATATAACTTTTAGGACAAAACACATAGGAGAAAATCTTTAGAACCTAGGGTTAGGCAAAGAGATTTTATGCTTTATACCAAAACCACGATCCATTAAAGAAAAACTGGATAAGTTGGACCGCATCAAAATGTAAACCTTTTGCTCCAAGATAGACCCTGTGAAGCAAATGAAAAGAGCTGCAGACTGGGAGAAAATATTTGCAAATTAAATATCTGACCAAAAAGCGTATCTGGGAAATATAAAGAATTCTCAAAACTTAACTAAAAAATAACAAACAATCCACTTCTGGGAACTCCTCCCAGGCCTCTAAAACCCCTCAGCTCTCACCAGGAATCCCAGCTCTACTCCTGCAGCTCTAAGGGAAGTGAGTAAGGTGGGAGGAGCCAAGGAGAATGCGAGGAAGGTCAGAGACAGTGCCTCATCTCCCTCAGTGATTCTGGGATGCTCCTGTGCAAGTCATTTCTCCTCATGGGACCTCAGCTTCCTCATTTGCATGTCAGGGTGTGGGTCCCTGTTCAAAACCACGTCAGGGCCATTGTGAGGCTGCAGCAAGATCAGAGATACAAAACAGCTTAGATAAACCAGGGACCTGGGTCAGAAAACAAAGGGTGGTGTGGGGGCTATTGCTGTTTAAACTGATCTGAGATACTCTTTCCTTCCTTGATCATTCATTCTTTCAGAAAGGCCTCTTTACTTGCTCAGCACTTAGCCAAGCACTAGGGATAAAAAATTCAGCTTCAGGAGTGTCCAGGTTGATGGGGGAATGGATACAGATGAATAAACCAACAATTGCAGTTTGATAAAGAGAAGGTCAGGGGACTCTGGGAGAATCCAAAGAAAGGGAATCAACTCAGTCTCAAGGAAGCAAGGAAGGCTTCCTGGAGGAGGTGATCTTGGGCTGGGATTTGAAGAAGGAATTAGAGTTTGCCCCAGTGAACAAGATGGGGATAGGCTTGGAAGGCTACAAAGACATGGATCTGAGAAAGAGTTTCACCTGATGATGAGCTACAGATTCCGAGAAGAGCTTTTTAAAGAGCCATACAAAGAGGGGAAAGGCTTCCTGGAAAGGACCGATTTCCCCACCATTAGAGGCCTCTGAAGGAGCTGGCTTTGCTTGGAATGCTCTGGAGTGACATCATGGAGTAGAAAGTGGAGAGGCTGAAGTAAAAGGCCTGATGGGTCCTTCTAAGGTCTGTGATTCTGAGTGGACTCTGGTTAGAAGGAAAACACAGGTCATTTTTCCACTCACACACAAGAGGCAGTGTTATGTGTCAGAACAAAAGAAGGATCTGCACCAAAGTTACACTGTTATAAAATTCACAAGTGGGATTTGTGAGCTATGAAGTTAGCGAGCAACCTCAAACATGCAGAGCCTGTCCTGCCAGGTTCCGGGAAGACCTTCATCTTGCCAGCAGTAAGCTCTTAGCGTCCCATTCTGGCTTCTCCACAGAGCGCCTGGGCCCTGCATGACAGAGAGAGAACCTCTGAAAATGTGTGGGCTGGGGAAGGGACCAAGGAAGACCCCGCTCACCAATGACAGGTGCTGAGCTTCTCGGCCTCAGAACCAGCCAAGCCCCTGCCCTGGGGCCCAGGGCTTCCAGCAAGCCCTCGGGTGGTTCAGAGATCTTATTCCCACAATCAGTCAACGGGTTCTTCCCTACCCCCTGGAGACCAGCCCCCTTAAAACATTAAGTCTGGCCACCCCAATTAAATAAACACAGTCTCCCCCCCCCCCCCACCAAGACTAGGAGATTTGGGCTTATTTCTCTGCCCTGGAGGACAGTAGGTAAGTAAAAGGAATATATTCTGGTTCAAAGATGAGTCAGAATGGAGAGGAGAATGGCTTGGAGGGGAAGCCCGGGGAGGCAAGGCCTCTGTGATGGTCCAGAGAGAATGGAGGAGGTCTGGGCTAGGCCTGAAGGCATGGAGAGAAAAGGAGACAACAAGAGCTTGGTGACTGATTGGATGTGGGGTGAGAGGCAGGAAGGGGGCAGAATTGGCTCCAGAGTTCTGACTTAGCTGACACTTAGATGGTAAAAATACAGAAGGAAAAACTAGGGGAGAGGGATAGATGCATCCTGTGTTCAGCAGGAAACATTCACCCTCTCTTCTAATAATCTACTTTTTACATAATAGAAAAAAACTGTAAACAGATATTCAAAAAGAGAAGTAAGTTAAATAAACTGTTATATCACATACTAGGAAATACTTTGGAATATAAAGAGGGGAAAATAGGTCACGAATAATTTATTGAAAGTAGGTCATTAAAAAGTATTGCGTGGAGAGGGGGCCAAGATGGCAGCTTAGTAAGGTGCGTGCATCTTAGTTCCTCCTCCAGAGCAACTACCAGGTGACCAGAAACAGTGAAGAACAGCTCCCGGGGCCACGGCAGGGACCGGACACACAGCATAACCCAGTCTGGACTGGCTGGACCATCTGGAAGACTCCACTGCGGTGAGCTTCCTGAGCGGCGCACGCTTCCCAGGGCCATGGCGGCTGGTGGCCGGCGCCCCTCCCTCCCTCCTTCCCGGACCAACTGAGAGTCTCGGAGAGGCAAGTTTCCCAAGCCGCAGCGGCCAGCACCCCTCTTTTGCGGGCAGCTTCCCGGACCGGCTACGAGTCTCGGATCAGCGGGCTCCCCAAGCCGCGGCGGCCGGCAGCCGGTGCCCCTCCCCCACAGGCAGCTGCCCAGAGGGAGAGGAGGGAGTTTCCAACAGTGGCAGGGACTAGGTCCAACCAAACACCAATAGTGACATTAATAAAGGAGCCACAACATCTTTTGCTGGTGGGACCTGAGACAGACAAGCACCACATACTGGGCAGTATAAAAAAAACAGAGCCCAGAGACTTCACAGGAAAATCTTTCAACCTGCTGGGTCTCACACTCAGGGAAATCTGATTAAATATCCAGACTCCAGCAAAAAATAACAAAGCACACCAGGAAAATTGAAGATATGGTCCAGTCAAAGGAACAAAGAAATAGTTCAAATGAGATACAGGAGCTGAGACAACTAATTCTGAATATACAAACAGAAATGGAAAACCTTTTCAAAAACCAAATCAATAAATTGAGGGAGGACATGACGAAGGCAAGGGATGAACAAAAAGAAGAAATGGAAAGTCTGAAAAAACAAATCACAGAACTTATGGGAATGAAAGATACAGTAGAAGAGATGAAAAAAACAATGGAAACCTACAATGGTAGATTTCAAGAGACAGAGGTTAGAATTAGTGAACTGGAGGATGGAACATCTGAAATTCAAAAAGAAACAGAAACTATAGGGAAAAGAATGGAAAATTTTGAGCAGGGGCTCAGGGAATTGAATGATAATATGAAGTGCACAAATATACGTGTTGTGGGTGTCCCAGAAGGAGAAGAGAAGGGAAAGGGAGGAGAAAAACTAATGGAAGAAATTATCACTGAAAATTTCCCAACTCTTATGAAAGACCTAAAATTACAGATCCAAGAAGTGCAGCGCACCCCAAAGAGAATAGATCCAAATAGGCGTTCTCCAAGACACTTACTAGTTAGAATGTCAGAGGTCAAAGAGAAAGAGAGGATCTTGAGAGCAGGAAGAGAAAAACAATCCATCACATACAAGGGAAACCCAATAAGACTATGTGTAGATTTCTCAGCAGAAACCATGGAGGCAAGAAGACAGTGGGATGATATATTTAAATTACTAAAAGAGAAAAACTGCCAACCAAGAATTCTATATCCAGCAAAATTGTCCTTCAAAAATGAGGGAGAAATTAAAACATTTTCAGGCAAAAAGTGACTGAGAGAATTTGTGACCAAGAGACCAGCTCTGCAAGAAATACTAAAGGGAGCACTAGAGTCAGATATGAAAAGACAGAAGAGAGATGTGTGGAGAAGAGTGTAGAAAGAAGGAAAATTAGATATAATATATATAATACAAAAGGTAAAATGATAGAGGAAAGTATTACCCAAACAGTAATAACACTAAATGTTAATGGACTGAATTCCCCGATCAAAAGACATAGACTGGCAGAATGGATTAAAAAACAGAATCCTTCTATATGCTGTCTACAGGAAACACATCTTAGACCCAAAGATAAACACAGGTTGAAAGTGAAAGGTTGGGAAAAGATATTTCATGCAAATAACAACCAGAAAAGAGAAGGAGTAGCTATACTAATATCCAACAAATAAGACTTCAAATGTAAAACAGTTAAAAGAGACAAAGAACAATAAAACAAGAAAACATAACAATCATAAATATTTACACACCGAATCAGAATGCCCCAAAATACGTGAGGAATACACTACAAATACTGAAAAGGGAAATAGACACATCTACCATAATAGTTGGAGACTTCAATTCCCCACTTTCATCAATGGACAGAACATCTAGACAGAGGATCAATAAAGAAACAGAGAATTTGAATATTACAATAAATGAGCTAGACTTAACAGACATTTATAGGACATTACACCCCACAACAGCAGGATACACCTTTTTGTCAAGTGCTCATGGATCATTCTCAAAGATAGACCATATGCTGGGTCACAAAGCAAGTCTCAACAAATTTAAAAAGATTGAAATCATACACAACACATTCTCGGATCATAAAGGAATGAAGTTGGAAATCAATAATAGGCAGAAAGCCAGAAAATTCACAAATGCGTGGAGGCTCAACAACACACTCTTAAACAACCAGTGGGTCAAGGAAGAAATTACAAGAGAAATTAGTAAATATCTCGAGGCAAATGAAAATGAAAACACAACATATCAAAACCCATGGGACGCAGCAAAGGCAGTGCTAAGAGGGAAATTTATTGCCCTAAATGCCTATATCAAAAAAGAAGAAAGGGACAAAATTCGGGAATTAACTGTCCACTTGGAAGAACTGGAGAAAGAACAGCAAACTAATCCCAAAGCAAGCAAAAGGAAAGAAATAACAAAGATTAGAGCAGAAATAAATGAAATTGAGAACACGAAAACAATAGAGAAAATCAGTAAGACCAGAAGTTGGTTCTATGAGAAAATCAACAAGATTGATAGGCCCTTAGCAAGACTGACAAAAAGAAGAGAGAGGACGCAAATAAATAGGATCAGAAATGGAAGAGGAGAAATAACTACTGACCTCACAGAAATAAAGGAGGTAATAACAGGATACTATGAACAACTTTACACTAATAAATACAACAATGTAGATGAAATGGACAAGTTCCTAGAAAGGCATGAACAACCAACTTTGACTCAAGAAGAAATAGATGACATCAACAAACCAATCACAAGTAAAGAAATTGAATCAGTCATTCAAAAGCTTCCCAAAAAGAAAAGTCCAGGACCAGATGGCTTCACATGTGAATTCTACCAAACATTTCAGAAAGAATTAGTACCAACCCTGCTCAAACTCTTCAAAAAAATTGAAGTGGAGGGAAAGCTACCTAATTCATTCTATGAAGCCAACATCACCCTCATACCAAAACCAGGCAAAGATATTACAAAAAAAGAAAACTACAGACCAATCTCTCTAATGAATATAGATGCAAAAATCCTCAACAAAATTCTAGCAAATCGAATCCAGCAATACATTAAAAGAATTATACATCATGACCAAGTAGGATTCATCCCAGGTATGCAAGGATGGTTCAACATAAGAAAATCAATTAATGTAATACACCATATCAACAAATCAAAGCAGAAAAATCACATGATCATCTCAATTGATGCAGAGAAGGCATTTGACAAGATTCAACATCCTTTCTTGTTGAAAACACTTCAAAGGATAGGAATACAAGGGAACCTCCTTAAAATGATAGAGGGAATATATGAAAAACCCACAGCTAATATCATCCTCAATGAGGAAAAATTGAAAACTTTCCTCCTAAGATCAGGAACAAGACAAGGATGTCCATTATCACCACTATTATTCAACATCGTGTTGGAGGTTCTAGCCAGAGCAATTAGACAAGAAAAAGAAATATAAGGCATCAAAATTGGAAAGGAAGAAGTAAAACTATCACTGTTTGCAGATGATATGATACTATACGTCGAAAACCCTGAAAAATCCACAGCAAAACTACTAGAGCTGATAAATGAGTACAGCAAAGTAGCAGGTTACAAGATCAACATTCAAAAATCTGTAGTGTTTCTATACACTAGCAATGAACAAGCTGAGGGGGAAATGAAGAAACGAATTCCATTTACAATTGCAACTAAAAGAATAAAATACTTAGGAATAAATTTAACTAAAGAGACAAAAGACCTATACAAAGAAAACTACAAGAAACTGTTAAAAGAAATCACAGAAGACCTAAATAGATGGAAGGGCATACCGTGTTCATGGATTGGAAGACTAAATATAGTTAAGATGTCAATGCTACCTAAACTGATTTACAGATTCAACACAGTACCAATCAAAATCCCAACAACTTATTTTTCAGAAATGGAAAAACCAATAAGCAAATTTATCTGGAAGGGCAGGGTGCCCCGAATTGCTAAAAGTATCTTTAGGAAAAAAAAACAAAGCTGGAGGTCTCACGCTGCCTGACTTTAAGGCATATTATGAAGCCACAGTGGTCAAAACAGCATGGTACTGGCATAGAGATAGTTATATCGACCAATGGAATCGAATAGAGTGCTCAGATATAGACTCTCTCATCTATGGACATTTGATCTTCGATAAGGCAGTTAAGCCAACTCACCTGGGACAGAACAGTCTCTTCAATAAATGGTGCCTAGAGAACTGGATATCCATATGCAAAAGAATGAAAGAGGACCCGTATCTCATACCCTATACAAAAGTTAACTCAAAATGGATCAAAGATCTAAACATTAGGTCTAAGACCATAAAACAGTTAGAGGAAAATGTAGGGAGATATCTTATGAATCTTACAATGGGAGGCGGTTTTATGGACCTTAAACCTAAAGCAAGAGCACTGAAGAAAGAAAGAAAGAAATGGGAACTCCTCAAAATTAAACACTTTTGTTCAAAGAATTTCATCAAGAAAATAGAAAGACAGCCTACACAATGGGAGACAATATTTGGAAATGACATATCAGATAAAGGTCTAGTATCCAGAATTTATAAAGAGATTGTTCAACTCAACAACAAAAAGACAGCCAATCCAATTACAAAATGGGAAAAAGACTTGAACGGACACCTCTCAGAAGAGGAAATACAAATGGCCAAAAGGCACATGAAGAGATGCTCAATGTCCCTGGCCATTAGAGAAATGCAAATCAAAACCACAATGAGATATCATCTCACACCCACCAGAATGGCCGTTATCAACAAAACAGAAAATGACAAGCGCTGGAGAGGATGTGGAGAAAGAGGCACACTTATCCACTGTTGGCGGGAATGTCAAATGGTGCAACCACTGTGGAAGGCAGTTTGGCGATTCCTCAAAAAGCTGAATATAGAATTGCCATACGACCCAGCAATACCATTGCTAGGTATCTACTCAGAGGACTTAAGGGCAAAGACACAAACGGACATCTGCACACCAATGTTTATAGCAGCATTATTTACAATTGCAAAGAGATGGAAACAGCCAAAATGTCCATCAACAGACGAATGGCTAAACAAACTGTGGTATATACATACGATGGAATATTATACAGCATAAGACAGAATAAACTTTATGAAGCATGTAATAACATGGATGGACCTAGAGAACATTATGCTGAGTGAGACTAGCCAAAAACTAAAGGACAAATACTGTACGGTCCCACTGATGTGAATCGACATTAGAGAATAAACTTGGAATATGTCATTGGTAACAAAGACCATCAGGAGATAGAAATAGGGTAAGATAATGGGTAACTGGAGCTGAAGGGATACAGACTGTGCAACAAAACTGGATACAAAAACTCAGAAATGGACAGCACAATACTATCTAATTGTAATGTAATTATGTTAAAACACTGAATGAAGCTGCATCTGAGGTATAGTTTTTTTTTCTTTTTTTCTTTTTTTCTCTCTATTATCGTTTTATTTCTTTTTCTGTTGTCTTTCTATTTCTTTTTCTAAATCGATGCAAATGTACTAAGAAATGATGAATATGCATCTATGTGATGATATTAAGAATTACTGATTATATATGTAGAATGGAATGGTTTCTAAATGCTGTGTTAGTTAATTTTTTTAATTAATAAAAAAATTGCATGATAATTTTGTACATACATACATACATATATGTATGAATTGTTTTAAGAAGATCAAAATGATAAACACCAAAATGTTAAAAGTGGCTATCTTTTGATGATGGATCATATAGGACTTACTATTTTCCTTGCATATTTTCCTCATTCTTTTTCTAATTATTTCTGAGGAACAACAATCAACATTGCTTTCCTGTGTCCTTCTCTATGAAGAGGATGTGAAGTGTCAGTCTCTCAGAGCAGTAGCAAAGGAACTGAAGGCCCTTCTGCCCCATGTAGTCCCCACGCCCCCCAGGATTTCTGTCTCGTGGGCAGGTAGCCCCTTGGGCCCAGGCAGCAGCTGAGTGTCCGCTTCTCTGGGTTGCAGGTGGGACAGTCCCTCTCAATTCTTGAGTCCCGGTTCAGACAGGACAGAGGAGACCAGTGAATTGCACCAGGACCTCTGGCATAGGAGACTGGGCTGCTCACCGCAAGTGAAGTGACACAGACTTGCCAAGGCCAAGCGTCTGGAAGCAAAAAAAAAGTTAAGGTGATGTTAAGTGGCCCAGAAGTATCCACATGGCAGATGCTCGAGACATATGCATTGGATGATTGAATGAGTTAATGAACAAGGAGATCAACTTTGTGAGTCTTTTGAATACAAGGGGGGTTTCTTTTTTCAAATGATTAGTGAGCTAAAAAGAATTATAAAGAAATTAAATCCAACACCAATTGCTGGTCATTGTATCAGCTGCCCCAGATCAGTAGAGCTCAGACTTAAATGATCCCGTCAGCCAGAGGTGCTGCTGGCCCCAGGAGACCCAGCTGAGTTCTGCAGCCAAAGGGTCCCCCTCTGCTTCCTGATGCAGGGCCTGGTCCACGGTGACAGCTGTTACATTCTGTGGAAGTGAAGAAAAGGGACTGGAAACAGCCCTCGCTAGCTGTGTCAGGTCACCCCTGGAGGCTCATTAGTCTCCCACGCTTGCAGTGAGAAGCTCTTTGCACACATAGGGTGTCCTTGGATACTTGACTGCAGTTGGCAGAAAGCCCCTGACCTTTTCCTAGAGAGAGCATTATTAATCCACTCTGATTACAGAATGACAGCTCATTGGGTTTATTTTTTTCTTCCTTTTCTGAAAACTTATTAATGTAGAAGCATCTGGGGGATTTCGAAGTCTGCAATGACCTTGACAGCTTCTCCAGCTGCTCTCACTGGGAAATGCTGGGGCATTCAGAGATATTTAATGGGCTCACATAAGCCTTCCAAGAAGCTCTACGACTGATCCCATCTAATCACTCTGACGTCTTTTGAACAGACCTGTTTCCCATTTCCTGGCAATTTTCCCTTCTCCTGCCTCCCTCTCTTCTGCTCCATTGTGATTCCTGCTGCTCAGCTTTGGCAGAGTCTAAGAATCACATACTGAGTCATGGCTTCATGAAAGACAGAATTGGAGGGGTCCTGGGAGAGCATTGGGTCCAATCCCCGCATGGGCAAATTCATTTCAGCTCTCTCTTTTCATCATTACTGAGTTGCTTCTCTGTGTAGGCCCCGTGCCAGTTTCTGGGGGTGCAGGCCTGGTACCCCTCAGCCTCCCCAGGAGTCCTTGAAGAGTTTGCTCAGTCTTGGGGTAGAGACAAACTATAGACTTAACCAATTCATTCGGAGGAATAAGGCTTCAATAGGGGGCTGTGTAAGGTTCAGAAGTGGGGAACATGGAACAGAGGAGGGAATGGCACATTCGACTCGGTCAGGTCAGAGAAGGCCTCAGAGATGAGACAGTTGAGCCGGGTTTTAAGGATAATAGGAGTTTATAAGGGAAATTCAGGGGTAACAGATATTTCCAATAAAAACAATGGCCAATGGTGAAGAGCTTAAGCTCTGGAGCCAGACTGGTGGATCAGCTGTCAACTTCTTCCTCCATTCTCAGCTCAGTTTCCTTGTCTGTAAAATTCATGTATCCCAGAAAACAGAGCTGACACAGGCATCCCTTCTAAGGAGGTGTCCTTCACCACAGAGATATGAATGATTTTTATGACAGCTTTCCAGTCATAAAAGACACCGAGTGGGCTAGGGGTGGGTTGGTATCTGCATGTCTCTCCTTTTCCTCCTTTCAGAGGTGAAACTTCTAACAGCAGGGTTGGAGGAAGGCGAGTCCATGGAGATGTGACACACGCCTGTCCAGAAGCTCAGCCAGCAGTGTCGGAGACCACTGCCCACTAGCCCCCATCTCTGCCGGGGAGCCTGGGCTCTAGCCCCCTCAATCGGGTGGGGACTGCCCCTCTCCACAGAAGCCCTGGAGGTGACAGCAAGGCACAGGGCTCCTTGCCCCTCACCACTCTGTCCCTGGGAGGACCCCAAGATTAGACATCCTACTGGCCGGGCGTGAAGATTTCTTCCCAGAAGAAAGAGTGGGCACCATCATAAAAGGAGCTACAGTGTCTAAGGGGGAAGGTTAAAGCTCTGGCCCTCTTGACATGCGCGGAGGATGGAAGGGGAAACCGTAGGGATCTTTCACAAGGGGGATGTACCCTCAGGGAATGCTGCAGTTTCTAACCTCCCTTCTCACGCCCTGAGATTCTCACCTCTCTTCCTCTGAGAACCTCCTTCTCTTAAGCCTCTCCGCAGGCCTATCTATACTCAGTCCCACAGAAATCCAACCCCAACCCTGGCAAGGGGGCCTCACTCTCTTCCATCTGCCCCTCCCCACATCACCACACAGCTTCCCAGTTGGGAGCAGGACCTTCTCCTCGCAGCTGTGTCCCTCAGGCCCGCCCAGCAGCCCCAGGCGGCCATCATTCGTTGGTGTCCATTTCCCAGACAACAGTTGGGGACTTCAGAAACCCAAGGCCTGTTTCAGGTGGATTCCTTTTTGATATTCATTTTTCTTTAACCATTGAACTTTCTGGATTAAACACAATATCCCAAAGAGCAAAATTAATTGTCAGCACGGTTTAAACCCATACTGAGGGGGAAATATTTCATATTTAAGTAGCAGGGTAGGTGTCGGCCAGCCTCCCTTCCTGCGGACAGGAGTTAATTTATTTCCTGCTCTGTCCTGGAACACGTCGGAAGAATGAAGATGCTATGTCAGTGGCTTCCGCTCTCACCTTCTGTCTCCAAGCATCTCCAAACGTCTGTGTCTAAGCTTTCTCTAAAATGTTTCCCCTTTTAAAGGACTCCAGTTAACTAAGACCCACCTTAAATGGGTGGAGACACATCTCCATCTAATCGAAAGGTCACACCTGCGATTGGGTGTGTCACATCTCCATGGAAACAACCTAATCAAGAGGTCAAACCCTATAATTTTGGATCGGGATTTAGAGAACATGGCTTCAAAAAAAAAAAGAACATGGCTACCCCCAAAGATTGGATTAGGATATAAAAAGAACATGGCTTTTCTGGGGGTATATAACCATTTCAAACCAGCACAGGTGGCATCAGGAATTGATCTGAATATAGGAGCATGGTTTGGGGACTGGCGAATATAATAGTGTGCTATGTGCCTGTACTTCCAGCCAGGAAGAATTTATTTTTACAGACAGTTTACCATTATAAACCATTTGGTAAGCCCCTGCGTAAACACTTTGCTTAAAGCTTGAGAAATATTTCAGCTTTGTTTACTAGCACTGGCACAGGTTTCCTCCCAGCCTAAAAAGTTCCCCCGAGCCTTGGAGAGCTGTTTGGATACAAATGAAGCCGAGGACAGCTTAGGATGCCGTGTGTGAGCAGTGGATAAATATATAGAGGGAAGAAGGAGCACTGGGCTCTAAGTTAGGGCATATTCTAAGCCACACTCTGCCATTCACATGCTGTGTGACCTAGAGTGTCAGTTTCCTCATGTGTAAAATGAGGACCTTGCAGTAGATTCCAGCATTTGTTCAGCAGACATGTATTAACCTCCAGGACACCTGTACCATCGGCGAAAGGGCAGTGAAGACAAGGCTGCCCGCAGCTGGTCACAGTCTGGAGGGTGGGACACACTCACCCACATAACGCCTTGATGTATTAACATTTATTGAGCACCAAATGTGCCCCAAGAACTTTATATCCAATATATAACTTAATACCTCCACTAAAGTAGGCATTATTACCCCTATTTTATAGCTGTGGAAACTAATGTTCAAGAGCTTAAGTGCCCTGTACGTGCTTGTAGAACTACTTAGCAGCAAAGCTGGCATTTGAACCCAGACCCACCTGGCTTTGAAGACTTAGATGGCGCTCACCCGACTTGACCAGTCTACGATTCCATGATTTTAAAAATAAAAGAGAGTAATTCCCAGGCATGCTTGATGATTTTCTTATGTGAATTTCATTATTAAATTAAAAGAAAAAACTTTCTGGCTCAGGAAATGGATTCTGTCCTGTCTTAGATTATGTATTACAAAAGCTGATAGACGGCTCCTTCCTTCCTTCCTTCCTTCCTTTCTCCTCCTTCCTTCAGCAAATACTGAGTGCTGTGACAGTTTGATGTATCCCAGAAAAGCCATGTTTTAATCCTGATTCAAGCTTGTGGGGGCAGACCTATTGTTTAGGGTGGGAAACTCTGATTGGATTGTTTTCATGGAGATGTGACACACCAATCACGGGTATGGCCTTTTGATTAGATGGAGATGTGTCTCCATCCAGTTAAAGTGGGTCTTAGTTAACTGGAGTCCTTTAAAAGGGGAAACATTTTGGAGAAAACTCCAATGCGGATGCTTGGAGAACAGTTGCTTCAGAGCTGACACAGACAGGAGACCTTTGGAAATGCCCCCAGGGAAACCATTTTGAAATGAGAAGCCAGGAGAGAAAGCTAGTAGACATCGCATGTGCCTTCCCAGCAGACAGAGAAACCCTGAACATCATCACCTGTTTTGAGTGAAGGTAATCTCTTGTTGGAGCCTTAATTTGGACATTTTTAAAGTCTTAGAACTGCAAATTTGTAATGTAATGAATTCCCTTTATACAAGCCATTCCATTTCGGGTATATTGCATTCTGGAAGCTTTAGCAAACCAAAACAAGTGCCTACTATGTACTCATCAGGTGCTGTTCTAGACAGTGGATATATAATGAACAAAGACAAAGTCTCTGCTCTCATGGACCGTTGTAAATGATAAAGATATAAACACTAGATGACTCCAGTCTAATAAAATGCCTTCAGTTTATTTAAAGTTCTAGGAAGAATATAAGCTCTGAGCAGTGATATGGCATGATTGGGGGACTGTAAAAGTTAAGGTAGTCAGAAATGTTCTTTCTGAGGAGGTGAAATTTGAGCTGAGATAAGAAGGTTTAAAAAATCTAGTCATGAGATGACTTAGGCTGAGGGAATAGAGGGTGCAAAGTCCCTGAGGTAGCAACAAGCTTGACTATTTGAGGAACAGAACAGTCAAAAATGGCTGGAGCCAAATGAGGATGGGGAAAGTGGGAGAACACAAGTTGGGAGGGCAGTGGGATCCTACAGGGCCATGACAAGGGAAAGTCATTGGAGGGGTGTAAATAAGGAAGTGACATTCAGGCTTGGAGATGACAGGAACCTTAGGGACACTTTGGCCGAAGCACCTCACACTGGTCCAATTGAAGGAACCTGTCCAGAGACTTAACAGAGTTGGTCAGTGGTGGAGCCAAGAGTTGGAGGTGGACCATGGTCTCCCTCCTCCTTGAGGGTGTTATTAAAGCAGACCTCCTAGCTAAACCAGAGACACTCACACAGTGAGGGAATTGCCCACACTGCTGCCTTGGCTCAGCCCATCATCATGTCTCTGTCCTGTATCCCCATCACTGCTTCCCGACCACCACCTTTGTCCTCCTCAAGTTATCTACTCATAGGACAGAAATATTATGTTAAACTTAATTCAGATTATTTTGCTCCTCTGCTTAAAACCCTCAGCAGCTTCCCTGTACTTCATTGTACCCTTTTATTTTTCTCCCCACCAGACTTGAGGGCAGGGACCTTGTCTTATATCCTTGGATCCTCGGCGTGCCTAATGTAGGAGCTGGCACGGAGTGGGAGCTCAGAGTAGACACATGTAGACATAAAATCCTGAGAACAGGCAGACTACATGATTTACCTTATGTCTATGTTGGAGAGTCTACCTGGTTATTCAGACACTTGTTATTTATGTATCGTTCATTGCTTAAGACTGCCTAGACTCAGTTCCTGTCTCCACCACTCATCAGTGGCTTGACTGTGGATAAGTTACTTAGCTTCTTTGTGCCCCAGTTTCCTCATCTATATAATGGGGATAATAATAATATCTAACTCACAGGGCTGTCATAAGTATTAAATTAGTGTACATAAAGGGCCTAGAATAATTCTTGGTACCTCTCAAAGGTTAGTCATTGATATTATCACTGATATCTATGCATCTGCTGTCAGGAGAACAAATGAAGGAAAAGCCTGCATAGCTTCAATGGAGGCTTTTGCTATAGAAAACGAGGCGCTGGCTTTGAAGGTCTCCTCCAGTTAGTTGTGTGACCTTTGACAAGTCACTTCACCCTATCTGAAAAATGGATATAATCTTACCCCATTTGACTGTTGTTTAGAGATACACACACACGCGCACACACACACACACACACACACACACACACACACTTTTAGGATTTCACTGCTTCATTGAGCAATTCATGGATTGGGCTGCATTCCATTCAGAAAGTAGAAAGGAGCTCCACTGAGGGGAGTGAAATGGGGAAGCTCATATAGGCAAATACAGAAGCAAGTGAGGAAATGCTGTGATTGGCTGATGTTGTTTCCGTTTTACACAGAGGAGTCTTACAAAGTGGGGAGTAGATATACATTGATTAGTATGGTATGCTTGTCCATTCTGATAAACTATTTCTACTGGACCAAAACTAGTTCTATCACCAGGTGTTGCTTAGCAGTAGCCCTATAAAGAGTGTTTTCCCTTTTCTCTGAAAATCCCTGCAGGTCAATTGTTTTTGTCTTCTGGACAAGCCCTTCTCAGAAAAGGGTCTTTGCCCCACAACACCCAATGCAGGTGGCCATTTTATTTTACCTAATAGTATCCCCTATTTTGTGGTCGAGTCGGCTCAGTCATTCATTCATTTTGTTCCATTTTTACTTTGCATCTGTGTGTGTGTGTGTGTTTGATTCCTTTCTTGATTGCAGTGAGGTTCGTTGGGTTCAATTACATTTAAGACCTTTCGAATAGGGCCACTTACTGAGTTGAATGGATTATGGGTATGGCCCTCTCTCTGAATCAGGGTATTTATTATTTTTAGTCTTCTAGCTACCGGAATGCAACACACCAGAGACGGACTGGCTTTTAATAAAAGGGGATTTCTTTTGTTAGTTCTTCAGAGGAAAGGCAGCTCACTTTCCACTGAGGTTCTTTCTTACGTGGGAAGGCACAGGATGGTGTCTGCTGGCCTTCTCTCCAGGTCTCTGGGTTCCAGCAGCTTTCCCCGGGATGATTTCTTTCTGCATCTCCAAAGGCCTGGGCCGAGCTGTGAGTGCTGAGATGAGGTATGCCGAGCTGCTTGGGCTGTGCTACATTGCTCTCTCTCATTTAAGCACCAGCCAATTAAGTCAAACGTCATTCACTGCAGCAGGCATGCCTCTTAGCCGACTGCAGATGTAATTAGCAACAGGTGAGGTTCATGTACCATTGGCTCATGTCCACAGCAACAGAACTAGGTGCCTTCACCTGGCCAAGTTGACACCTGAACCTAACTACCACAGTTCCCTAAAGATAGTTCAATTTCTATTTCATGATATCAGTTATTTTCCTAATCATTTTCTTTTTGATTAGCTATCAGGAGCAACCATCTGTCTTGAGAGTGACGAGGAATTTGAAAAGAACCATGAAACAGTTTGTACAACTGTTATGTACAATGATTGTGATAATCACAATTAAAAGCATAAATCGAAGCATTCTAGTTTGTCCCCATATTCCATTAAACCAAGAACCTAGGTCAGGGAATGGATTGGTCCACTGAAACATCTGAGCCTGACTGGTATTGTGAAGCACCTTAACTGGGTCCAGACTTAGTAACATAAAAGGAACATTGTTTATCGGCATGAACAAAACAGAGCCTGTTTTGCAAGACTACTGATGCTAAGCTGTCTACTTCAGCCTGGAGGGCCTAAAGAGCATTGAAGGGGATGTTAATAACCTTAGATATAATTAAAACTGCTTCTTAACCTTAGATATATTTAAAACTGTTTGGTCCAGGTCATGTGTTCCTAGGAAAGGTAAGACAGTACACTTGAAAGACTGGACCTTGTATTATGGTAGGTCAAGAGATTGAGGGTATTATCTCTCTTTTGTCAGTTGAGATCTGGTACATAAAAGATACTAAGTTAGCATTCTAACTAGCATTTAGTGTAGGCAATATATGCAAGATTACAGGATCCATTTCAATTTAAAGGTAGGTAACAAAACTCATGCAGTTATCTGCAGTTGACAAAGGGGATGCAAAATAGCTCAGACAATGAACAGGACCAGAATCTGATAACCCACAGGAGTGTGTTATACAGTTATCTCTTCCATATCATGACTTTCCCCATCATGGTCTTGCTATATCATGGGTGGGCATAGGAAATTAAGTGGGAATTTGGGGGGAGGGGGAGTTTTGTAGAAACTGCAGACAACACACAAAGGCCAGCAGATGACACAGAAAAAGTTTAGAAACCCAGAAATGCATAAAATATATGTACTATATTGCATAATATCAACATATTTTAGCTTCTAATATCATAAGAAACTTCTTAAAAGTTAAAATAAGTAAAAAATTAGTTTGCAAAAAAGAATGCAAAAGCCAGCAGATGATACATAGCCTTTGACCTACATACAGCTTATGACCAAATACTTAACCCAAATTTTATAAGATACTGTAAACACCCCATAATAGAAATTGAAAAAATTCAGACTACTTCTTTGGTACTAGGGAAGGGCCAAAAAAATGTTATGCAGATTTTCCAGATTGTGGAGGTGCAATGTCCCTACCCCCACAACGTGAAAGGAATAATTGTAGTTTCTATTGAAACACAAAATTTCTCTACAGTCATTCTCCTTTGGTTAAAAGATAACCTCAACTTGGAATGAACGGAGACTCAGTATCAAGGGATTGAGAAAAACCCTAGAATAAACTGAGATTTAGCATCAAGGGATTGAGAAAACCTTCCCGACCAAAAACGGGAAGAGGGAAATGAGACCAAGTGTCAATGGCTGAGAGATTCCAAACAGAGTCGAGAGGTTATCCTGGAGGTTATTCTTATGCATTAAGTAGATATCACCTTGTTATCCAAGATGTAATGGAGAGGCTGGAGGGAACTGCCTGAAAATGTAGAGCTGTATTCCAGTAGCCATGTTTCTTGAGGATGATTGAATAATGATACAGCTGTCAAAATGTGACTGTGTGATTATGAAAACCTTGTGTCTGATGCTCCTTTTATCTACCTTGTCAACAAAGAAGTAGAACATATGGAATAAAAATAAATAATAGGGGGAACAAATGCTAAAATAAATTTAGTTTAAATGCTAGTGATCAATGAAAGCAAGGGGTAAGGGGTATGGTAAGTATAATCTTTTTTTTTTCCTTTCCTGTGTTCGTTTTATTTCTTTTTCTATTGTCTTTTTATTTCTTTTTCTGAATTAATGCAAATGTTCTAAGAAATGATGAATATGCAACTAAGTGATGATATTGTGAATTATCGATTATGTATGTTTTATTTTGTTTCTTTATTTTTTAATAAATAAATTTAAAAAAGATAACCTCAAAAAGATTATTCTTAATTATAAAATAAAGCTGGTTTCATTCAGTTTGGCCTGATTACATACATAGGTGCAGCAAGAATGACAATTTACCGTTTAGTAAAAAAAAAAAAAAATAGTAAACTTTTTAAGCTTGCTTTGCTGGTAGTTTTTCACAAGGCACTCAGGATGGACTTTTAAAAGCCTCTTGAGGCTAGGAAGCCAAGCCAAGAACTTGCCATTAGATTTCACCTGCAGCACCTATAGATTTGGGTGAATTTTTCTTTCTCTAGGTGCCCAAAGTATCATATGGTTCCCTGATTGCAAGAAAGTAACTTTCTTTACTGACTTGGAAGGTTGGAAACCTGGAGGCCGATATCAGACTGGTTTTTCCAAATGGATTTTTGTAAGCATTAGCTCCATAAAGTCAACTTTTGTTCCTTAAAAGTCTTTGTTCAGATCTAAAGCTGTGATTATATATCCAGCATCTGCAATTGTGTCCTGTCTACAAGGAGGATAGATCTTGATTGTCATACAAATAAGAATATCCAATTAGTTTCCAAATTCTGGAGGGCACAGGCAGGGAGAAAAAGATGAGTGTTTCATGAATGATAAATAATTGAAGGGAAAAGAGTAAGGGATTCCTTTTATTAAGAAATTGGAACATTAAAACATCAGCAATAATCCTAAAAAAACTGTAATCTATTCCTTACCAGTTCATTCAGTCCCAAGATACTTATTGTTTTGCTCAATCTTGTGTCAGAAATCTCATGACCCTATCGATTTCTTCACTAGATCTGTAATATTGAGTTGGTCCACTGGTGTGGTACTAAAGTTATTTAAGCTATGATTAGAAGCCTGTGCCCCAGAGAATCTGCCATAGTCCATCCCATGGGTCTCTGAGACCGTCCTTTTTGTTGAAGCTGGAGCGCTCTGGCCTGTAGGTAATTGCAAATGTTTCCAGGATAAAAATTGTAAGTGACAAAATACTTAAAATGGCTGTGGTTAATTTATTACTGTTTTACATAAAGTGAAAATTGTGATGAAATTTCATTACAAAAATAATGCAATTGAGAGGGAAATTTGGCTATTTCTTTGATATAAAGCATTTTTAAAAGAATAACTGAAATTATGATCAATAACACGATGCTGTTTAATATCAGATAGATCAGTAATAGGATATCTGATGGACAGTGAGGATATTGACAAATCTCTAAGAAACTTTTTTTCCAATTTCTCAAATGCTTATATTAATAGGATTTTACTCATACAAATTTAATCAACAGAAGTTCAGAAAATCCTATTAAAGTTGACATTTCCCATGCAATTCATAACAGATCAAATAAATCTATTTCCAGCATCCCTTTTTTTTTTTTACAAGGTGAAAGAACAAATCCTTTGGGATTCTCTGGAAGTATCCCAAAGACAATCTGAGATCAGTAAGACAACATTTAAGGTTTGATTTGGAGAATGGAAAATGTCGAAAAGTTGTAGGTTTGAACATTGTTAAGTGGGATCCCAAGTTACTGTGAAACAATATTTGGTTTCTTATTTAACCAATAAAAGATTTTAAAGTAAACAGGAGTTAACATGATTGTAAAACAAACTATCAAAGAGCTTAGTTCTTTCAAAAGTGAGGAGACTTGTTCTTCTATATTAAAGATCCAAAAAGGGATAAGGTCTAGATAAAGCATAGGAGATTATTCTGTTAAAATACAGAATCTTTTAAAATACAGAATCTTTGTCTTCCAGGCAGATTACTCAGATGATTAAGAAAAACCTTTTATAGCCTCTTACTAAAAAGCAGACCAATAACCCACAAAAATTTCGTCATTTTAACAGAGAAAACCAAATTCTAGTTTTGTATGAAGATATTGTCTGAGAAAAGTCTTAAAAGTCTTATAAATCTATCAAATTTTAAACAACCTTGTTCATGATGAATAAAATTCCTTTCCCCAAAACCTTCTACAACTTTCTACAACCATTCAGGTTTTGTCCTATACATTCCTGTCTCTCATTCTGCAACAACCAGTCTTTTTACTTTAGGGAAAAATAAAACTACTCTTTTTCCTTAACCAAAACATATCTGGTATACCTTACATATTTAAGTTACCAAAGAGACCTTGGAAATGATCTTCAAGTCAACAGCTTATAAAATCTTAAAGTTTTCAAAATAATAATGCAATTTGGTTAAACATAAATTTATATTTTTCATTATCTTAAAGATCTAATAGATATAATCCTAGCTTATTTTATCAATAAATCTGTATAAATTGAGGAAGAACTTACCCAAGTAGAATAAAATCATATGCTTGTAATGTTCTTAATATCGATAACTCAGAAGGCATAGTTGTTTTTATTTAACTAACAGTGTGTGCTAGTACTGACTCCCCTAAGTCCTTCCCTCAGCAGAGGGTCAGCTCTGTCTACCCATCTCTCTTTATCTGTAGCGGTTGGAAACGTGTCAGAGATAAAGAGAGCAATCCACAAAATAGTGTTATGAAGACAAAGTAAAACCCAGTAAACTAAAAGCAAATAGAAATCTTAATAAGCTGTTAAGGCCATCCTGTAAATTTTCAAATCTCTGTCAATTCCAGAGTCTATTATGGGGACAAAATGAAAAATAATCAACCGAAAGTTCCTATAAATCTTTTTTTAAAAAGTTTTCTTATTGTAAAATAAAGCACATAGTCAAAATAAAGAAAGAAAAACGCAATCATTTTCAAAGCACACTTCAACGAGGAGTTACAGAACAAATCCCAGGGTCTGTCCTGGGCTACCATTCTACCATCTCAGACTTTTCCTTCTAGCTGCTCCAAAAAATATCTGGTGTGTGGGCTGGGAAGACTTCAGTAGTTGGGGACTAGACATCTGGGGCTCCTCAGGCTTCTTTCTCTACCCTCTGTGAAACTTCTCCAGCATGGCAGTCATCCAGCACCCATAACCTTTATATGGCATCTCTGGGCTCTAAAGGTATATCCCAGGAAAGTATTATCTTCTATAACTTAGTCTCATAAGGCAGATAGTGTCACTTGCACAAGCCTGCCTAGATTAAAGGTCAGGGAATACAGATTCTATTTCCTGATAAAGGAGTGCTGATGTCACATTGCAAGAAAAACATGCAGGGTTGGCATATTTTGGTGCAGCTACCTTTGGAAAATGTAATCTGCTACAGATGAGTTTTTAAAAATCACTTATCTGCTATTTCTTAAATATACACCTAAGTTATAAGAATACAGAAAGTTTGAAAATAAAAGTAAAAAAATAGATATGCTAGAGAAGTACCAAGCAAAAGGAAACTGGTACAGCTATTATAACATTAGACAAAATAACTCTAAAGGGGTGGGCAACAGTGGCTCAGTGGTAGAGTTCTCGCCTGCCATGTCGGAGACTCGGGTTCGATTCCCGGTGCCTGTCCAGGTTAAAAAAAAAAATAGCTTAAAGGCAAAAGCATAACCAGAATTAAGGCGGGTCACTACTTAACAATAAAATATTCAAGTCAACAGAAAGATGAAGCAATTCTAAATTACTATGTACCCAACAGCAAGCATACACACAAACAATAACAAGTGACAGAACAATACACTTCTCTCAGTAATGACCAAAAAAATCAGTCAGGACATAGGTGATTAAAACAGCATCCCCCAAAGCTCCAGAATACATACTCTTTTCTAGCACGTGTTACATTTATGAAAAATGACCTCATAGTGATCATAAAGGGCCACATTTATGGTTGTGCATAGAGGCAGATTTACCATGAAGCTAAAGAAGTTTAAAATCCAAAGCTCCTCTCCCCTGCACAGAGCCCTTCCAAACCTAGGAGGAGCTGTGCCAATTGTATTCACACTGTTAGGAGTTTTTGTCAAATTCTAAAAGAAAAAGTATTTTAACTTCAATTGGCTAAGTCCACTGCCTCTTTCCATTCTAACTTCTCTTTCCTTGCCACTTTCCCTTGTTTGGGATGGGCCTTTTTATTCTTTGCATTCTTTTTCTTAGAGAGAACAATTTCATTGTAAAAGCTCAAAATTGACAAAACCTGGATCCATCCTGATTTTGCAATCTATGTTCTGTACAGAGACACTCAGCCAAAGGTGTGCACAGAAGCTGACAGCCAGATTTTTCTTGCCAAGCGTTGGAAACTGCTATGGGGCTATCTGCCGAAAGCAGGTAGTGCGTTTTTTTTGTTGTTTTTTTTTTTTTTTTTTTTGCAACGAATTGGCCATGAGAGTGGAAACTTTTAGAAACTACCTCAAAGAATTTTGAGGATTCAATGGGGAAAAAAGTGTGCAAATTGCTTCCCATACAGTCAGGGCTGAGTAACTGTTAGTCCCTTACTTGGCCCCACTATGCCCTCTTTCCTAATCTCTACGCAAATAATCCAATAGTTTCAGAGTCTGTGTCCAAAACCAACGTATTAGTCAGTGTGTGCCTGGAGGAAACAAACCCACAGAAAATGGGGACTGTGTTCAGCACAAAAGGTTTATTAATTTCCTCACTCCGGAATCCAGTTCTTTATCTTTCTTTGATTGGTTGCCTGATTTTTTTTAACTCTTTTTTTCTTATTGTATAGTGTAACATATATACAAAGCAAATAAATAAAAAAGCAGTAGTTTTCAAAGCACTCCTCAACAAGTGGTTACAGGACAGATCCCAGAGTTTGTCATGGGCTATCATATGATCCTCTCATATTTTTCCTTCTAGATGCTCCAGAATATAGCAGGTTAGAAGGCTTAAGTAATTTTTTATCACCACAATTGACTTTTTTTACTTCTTTTTTTGGAGGGGGGAATAGCATATATACAAAAAAAGCTATAAATTTCAAAGCACAGCACCACAATTAGTTGTAGAACATATTTCAGACTTTGACATGGGTTACAATTTCACAATTTTAGGTTTTTACTTCTAGCTGCTCTAAAATACTGGAGACTAAAAGAGATAGCAATTTAAAGACTCAGTATTCATATTAATTTGTTAAATCCTATCTTCTAAGCATAAATTCCACCATCACCTTTGATCTTTCCATACCTCTCTTTAGGGGTGTACGGGCTATGGCAATTCTAAATTTTTCGTGTTGTTTACCTCTGCTGTTGTAGTGCTGATGGTTTACTTTTTTTTGTTTGTTTACATGGGCAGGCACTGGGATTCGAATCTGGGGTTTCAGGCATGGCAGGCAAGAACTCTGCCTGCTGAGCCACCATGGCCCGCCCCTGATGATTTGCACATAGCTCATAGCATGCAATAGCAGTTTCCGCCACCCCCCCCCCCCCCCCCCCCCCCCCCCCCCCCCGGACTTAAACACTCTTTATACAAGAATCATATCTTTGAAGTCATTCTTATGAGAACTCACTCATATTTCTAGGAATCCATGGGAAACGTAGGTCTATACAAGATTGGTTGCCTGCTTTTGATGAGGCGTTTCAGAATGGGTACGTCTGCGTTTGCCCACAACCTTGTGTGCCCTGCCTTAGCTAAAAGAGGAGTCTCAGCCTTACACCGGTAATTAATTATTATAATGACTGCAGCTGACATTTCCTGGGCATTTATATTGCCGCACAGCACTAAGTGCTTACACACATCATCTCATCGAATCTTTACAATAAAATTTGCGGATAGGTGATAACCTCCAGTTTAAGAAATGAGAAAACCTGAGAATTAGAAAGGTTTGGTGACTTGCTTCAGAACACATAAGAGGCAGAGCTATGGTTCAAAACCCTAACTGATTCCAAAGTTCCAGCACTTTCCCTGTCCCCAGAATGCTTCCAATCTCTTCATGGAAGATGCAAATGCAGAAACAAATGCTTTTTGCACTCATTACGTTATGACATATTAGATCTTTCCATGTCCATGAAAATAGATCTGATGGTACTGTTGGAGTTCAGGTTGTTTAAAAGGTCTTGATACTAAAAAAATGCTGACGTGGACCTTTTCTAAACGGGCATTTCCCCCACAGCTTTTCCGGGACGGTTTACAGCGGGGAAGCAGAGATTGCGGTAGTCGCCGCACGGCATGCTGGGTGGGCAGCGCGTGCAAGGGACGGGGCGGGGCCGCGCCTGGACTCGTGCGCCGCGGGGTCGCTTGTGTTCTCACGCCAGTGCGCCGCAGGCTTGGCGAGAGCTGGCCGCAGAGGTCGGGATGCGGAGGCTCCGCGCTGGGCCTGGGTCCCGGCGGGATCTCGGCATTGATCTGTCTCTAGGCAGGAGCTGTGGTTCCGGCGGGCTGGCGTCCTCGCTAGGGGGAAGCTGCTTGCCAGGTCTTGCAGATGCAGTCCGTAGGCCCCACTCAGTCCCTTGGACATTGGTGGAGTCGCATGTAAGGGGAGGTTCCAAGCAGCTGAGTGGCTTGGGGAGGTGGCAACCATCAAGGACGGTGGTGGAATGGGAGATTTAGAACATTTCTGGACCCCATTGTCCATCTTCGACGTGATTTTGATAGAACCTTTCAAAAAGCTTATGTTATATTTAAACTATAAGCAAAAGTCGAGAAGATAATATTACCAGCATCTAAGCATCCGTTATTCACCTTAGTGTCATCGTAGTATTTTCCTATATTTGCTCCAGCTCTCGTTCTTAAAGAAATAAAGCATTACGTGTACAGATGAACGCCTTTGTGTAACTTTAATTCCATTCCCTTCTCTCTCCCTATAGATGACTGTCATCTTGAATTTGGGATTTATCAATTTCATGTGTGCGTCTATATTTCTAGTAAGTAGGTATGTATCCACAAAAATAGTTTGCTTTTGAATCATGTTTAAAACTTTATATAAATAGTATCATAATGTGACTTCTGCAACTTGCTTTTTTCCCCCCACATTATATTTTTGGGATTCTTGCATAATATTTCATTTTGTGATTACATGCCAGTTCATTTAATTATCCCTCTAGTACATGTCTTCTAATACATAGGCATGATAATTTTTAGGTTATATTTGTAGGAGTATATTTGCTGAATCATGATGATGTGTACGCACATTATCACCTTTGCCAGACATTGCTCTCCAAAGTGATTGCATCAATTTACAGGCCAACCTGCAATGTATGAATGTTCAGTTTGCGCCACATGTTTGCACAAAACTTTATCTTTAATAAAACCTTAGCCAAGTTCAAAATTCATTTCTTTTACTTGTTCTCAGACTCTTATCTTATATGAATTATTTTGTTTCTCTGAGCCTTGGTTTTCTTTTCTTTTCTTCTTTTTTTTAATGGCAGCTCTCACGAACTTAAAAAAATTTTTTTTTAAATTTTTAAATTAAAAAAATATATTACAAGAAAGAAACACATTCTTAACATGATCATTCCGTTCTACATATATAATCAGTAATTCACAATATCATCACATAGTTGCATATTCATCATCATGATCATTTCTTAGAACATTTGCATCAATTCATAAAAAGACAAAAGAAAAAGAAATAAAACGAAAACAGAAAAAAAAATTATACATACCATACCCATTACTCCTCCCTTTCATTGATCACTAGCATTTCAAACTAAATTTATTTTAACATTTGTTCCCCCATTATGTATTTTTTATTCCATATGTTCTGCTCGTCTGTTGACAAGGTAGATAAAAGGAGCATCAGACACACGATTTTCACAATCACACTGTCACATTGTGCAAGCTATATCATTATACAATCATCATTAAGAAACATGGCACTGGAACACAGCTCTACATTTTCAGGCAGTTCCCTCCAGCCTCTCCACTACATCTTGAATAACAAGATGATATCTACTTGATGCAGAAGAATAACCTCCAGAATAACCTCTCAACTCTGTTTGGAATTTCTCAGCCATTGATGCTATGTCTCATTTCAGTCTTCCCCCTTTTGGTTGAGAAGGTTTTCTCAATCCCTTGATGTTGAGTCTCAGTTCATTCTAGGATTTCTGTCCCATGTTGCCAGGAAGGTTCACACCCTTGGGAGTCATGTCCCACGTAGACAGGGGGAGGGTGGTGAGTTTGCTTGTTGTGTTGGCTGGAGAGAGAGGCCACATCTGAGCAACAAAAGAGAGCCTTGGTTTTCTTATCTGTAAAATGGCGGTAGTGATACTTATCTTGCTAGGTGGCTGGGAGGATTAAATGAAGTAATAGATATAAAAATGTTTACTGAAATGCCTGACTGGAATTTAGCAGGCTCATCATAAACATTAGTAGCAGTAACAGTAGTAGTAGTAATTAAGTAGTCAATTTTTAATGTTCTCTTGCTATGTGTCAGGTGCCCTAAGTGTTGTAAGCTCATTTTTTTCATTTACTCCTAATAGCAATTTTATGAGGTTGATACAGGTGCTAGCTTAATTTTTTCAGATAATGCAGTCAAGGCTTATAAAGTTCAGGCCAATTACAAAAAGTCACAAAAATAGTAAGAATCACTGCTATATTAAAATCCCAGGTCTGTCAGGGAGTTTTGACTCGGTCCTGCAGGCAGTGGAGAATCACTGAAAGAGTATCACTTATTATTTACTTGTCTATCTGACACCACAGTTTGTGATACCCAATAAATAGTAATTATTATTATTATGTGAATGAGTCATTGTGGAAGAGAAGAAGGAGAAAGGGTTTGGAGTTAATCAGATGATGCACTTTGTGCCTACACTGGAGACCAAGAAACTTTCCCAGCCTGGAGGCTTGTTCAGCATTTCTCAAGATCGAGTACCTGGATAATCGCTCTCATAACAACCCTGGCTGCTTGTTCACCATGCAGATCCCTGGGATCCCTGAGATTCTATCTGATTTTATAGGTTTCTGGTGAATCATAACAAGCAGCAATCCTGGTGTTCTCATAAGTGTGAGAGACGCTGACCTAGCTGGTGAGGAAGACAAGAGGTAATTACAATGCAAAACAATGAGTTATGAGATAGGCACAGGAAGAGTTTCTAGAGGAAGGCTGGTCAAAACTGGGACCTGAAAGATTAGGAACAGTCATCTGAGAGGGCAGGAAGGAAAGGGGAAATTCAAGCGGAAGGAACAACATTCCAGGAGTGAGAGAAGTGTGGCCCTTTCAGGGAAGATAAAGTATTTTGGCATTGCTGGAGTGTGGAGTGCTACATAAGGTCTGTGGGGTGGGCACTTGGTCACAAAGGACCTTGTAGGTTACTTCAGGGAGTTTAGGCTTTGTCCTGCAGGCAATAGGAGAACCACTGAAAGTTATTTGTTTTTTCCTTCTTGAAGGAGGACATTGATAATTTTGAGTTTAGAAAGAGCTCTCTGGTAGCCCCAAGGTAAAGAACAGAGTGTGAAGTTGGAACAAGACTATCGGTTAGCAGCCTGGGGCTGCCACCCAGGACACAGGCAGTGGTGACCTCAACTAAGGCAAGGGTAGTGGGAGAAGGAGGGAAGCAGACAGATAGAAGGATCCACAGGGGCTGATAACTGATTCAGTATGGCTTGATGGGGGTGGGGAGGAGTCAAGGCTTTTTTCTTAAGCAAATTGGGTCCATGGTTGAGAATTTCACTGTAGTAATTACAACAACAACAACAACAAAAGAAACCACTGGAAGAAGAGCCAGTGGGAAGGGGAAATTATGAGACCACTTTAGGACATACGTAATTTGAGGTCCTTAGGGCATATCCCAGTGAAGCTCTTCAGAAGGTAGAAATATAAGAGATCCTGCTAGCTGCCCATCCAATAATCTCTCCTACTTCTTCTTTTCTAACGGAAACCTCCATTGTTTGGAGCAGTGATGTGCCCAGCTAAAATCCCCATCCTCCCAGACTTCCTTTTCCATCTTCCCAGACTCTCTAGTTGGTCATGAGACCCAGTTCTGACCAACAAGCTCTAAGTGGGCATCACTAGGTGGATGATCTGGAGAAGCTATTGTTTTCCTGATAAAAATGGACAAGCCCAGCTGGCATTTGCCTTTTGCCCTTGCTCTTATTTCTTCTTCCTGCCCAAACAGAGTTGTTATATTTGGACATGAATCAGGTATCTTGAGTGGTGGGGATGGAGGACACATGGTCAGCTTCATGTGTCAACTTGGCCACATGGTGGTACCTGTTTGTCTGGTTGGGCAGGTGCTGGCCTGTCTGTTGCTATGAGGACATTTCATAGAATTAAATCATGAGCGCATCAGTACATCCACAGCCAATTCCATTTTTAATCAGCCAGGGGGAGTGTCTTCTTTAATGAATGATGCTTAATCTAATCACTGGAAGCTTTTTAAAGAGGATTCAGAAGAGACAGGCTGTCTTCCTGCTTCAGCTGGACCCTCCATCGGAGCTGTCAGCTTCACAGCCTACCCTACAGATATTGGACTCTACGTTCCCACCGTTACATGAGACACTTTTATAAATTTTATATTTACGAATCTTTCCTGTTGATTCTATTTCTCTAGAGAACTCTAACTAATACATATGCTAAGGAAGGCAGAGTAGAAAGGCAGAAGGTTTCTGGCATTGTGGAGCTGCTGTATGGCCTGGGACTGTCTTCTGCCTAAGAAAAAGAAAACCCTATTTGGTTAAAACACTGAAACTGATTTTTTGTCACCTGCTGCAGAACATGATCTGCCAAAACCCTGGAGGCAGATCTGCTAACATCCTAAAGGTATATCTGGGTTAGAGATAGAGATTTGGGTCAGCCTCTAGATGGTAACTAACAGCACTGGGGAGGACACAAGAAAATCAGACATTTAAATATTCACAAATGTAAATAATTCTTACAAGTTAAAGGTCAGAGAGGGCTCCATTTGTAGATAATGTTGGAAGGAAGAAATCCTATTCACTGTGCAAGTACTTTTAGGTTACTTTTTTATTGTTGATGTTTCCGTAACTGCGTTCAAAACAAAACAGTCAATTTAGAGCTTTTCAGCTAATGCTCAACTGCATGAAATTTATTTTGTAGCAACTTTCCAGGTGCTTAACCAAGGGCAGATGACTCCAGTCATATTTGTGGTGACATACCTCCTAGGGTGTGGATATTCTGGTCTCAGGAGTTGACATGCTAAACTTCAGCTCTCCTCTCCATCCATGCAGCAAGTCCCCCTGGAGTTCTCTCCAGGAAGGCCAGTGCAAGGAATGCCTACGAGCTATGCTGAGATTTAACTCGACTGGCCTGTCTTTTTGCTAAGATTATTTGCCATGGCCTCCTAATTGATTTTCCTGACCCCTCTCTTCATCCCATCTTATCCCCCACCTCTGCGTGCATGCAAGCACACGTTCACACAATAAAAACACTAAACATCTGTTTTCCCTAATGCCTGTATTTAAACACATTACTGCCTTTCTTGAACACTTCTGTCATCTCTGGGATAAAGCTCACGCCTTATCACAGCATATTAGCCCCCCAAGGATGTTTCCATCCTCAGCCCCTGACATTTGTCCTCTACCCTCCCCCAGCAGTGCACACATGCTCAGCCATTCCACTCTGAATCTCTCACTCTGCCCACATTTCTCTTGCCCTTTCAAGCCCATGCAGGCTGTTTGCTGGCCTAGCAATGCTTTCTCCGCCCACAGCTCTGCCTGATTACCCCCACCCACCCACAACAGCCAGATTAATTTTCTGCTCCTCTCAAGGGCTGGGAATAGCTGGAAACCCAGGAATGTCCCAATTCTTTCTCCCTCAATCCCTTTCCCCAGATCTCTCTCCATATCCTGTTGGTACCCTGAAATGTTGGTAAATTTATTGCCTCCTCTCCATCACTACTGTTCTAACCAGATTGCTGCAGTGGTCTCCTTGTCTTCGGTCTCTTTGAGCCTTCTTGTTTTCAGTCTTTCCCACTCTAATCAATCTCTCCTCCTCTCTGCAAATTTGCCCCCATTGCCGATATCTTGCTTAACCCTTTCGGCCCCCAATGGTGTCCTCTGTGTAGAATTCTCAAACCTCATTTCTTGTACCCCAGGATGTCTCTCTGCCTACAGTTCTCACTGCCCAGTACAGCCCCTTCTGAGCTCCTGCAGAGCTATCTTGGCACAATAGTTAAGACATGGCTTCTGGAACCAGATGGCCTTGATTCCAGCACTGGTTCAGCTGCTTATTAGCTGGATGCCCTTGGGTGAAATATTTAACCTCATTGGGTCTCAGTTTCAGCATCTCTAAACGGGGGCTAAAGTTAAGTAATTAGTTAAGAAGGTTGTTAGGAAGATTTTAAAGAATAATTTTGAAAAGTACTCAGAACAGTATTAGGGACAGAGTAAATATTATGGAAGTGTTAGCTATTAAAATTGTCTGTTACATTTATTTTGACCCTTAAAATTTGTCCATTTAATCCTCTTCTATATATCCTCAATGCCTAGAGTAGTGCCTGGCACACAGTAGGAGTTCATTAAATATTTATTAGCCAACAAATTTTCTAATTTGCTTGGTTAGTGTGTCTTCTCACATTTCATTTCACCAGTTCGATTATATTGTATCTTCTCATATTTCATTTTGCCAGATGAAAAACTGGGGCTATGCTATCCCACTCTCTTAAGCCCAACACTGGGCTTAATTTCTGGTCTTTAGTAGATGTCCAATCCATATTTGCTAATTCCCCCATAAACCACCCTTTACTTATTCAGGTTTTCCAAAGGTGTGATGTAATAGTCGGAGGCCTCCGACGGGGGAGAGAACGGGAGAGACCAGGACACTGAAGAAGACACAGCAGAAGGTGGCTCTCAGCTAGGTATTAGAGGAGGGCGAGGAGGAGAGGCCCTGGAAGACTACGGACCGAGGAATCCTGGCTCTCTCAAGGAGCTCGAAAGGAATTTTCTTTCTTTGTACACCGAGCTTTTTCTTAGTTGAGAAAACAGGACTCATGGGAAATTTGGGCCCACATGTTCCCCACCATGTCCCTTGTGCATGGTGGGCAGTACGATTCCCTGTGCTGAGGAGACTGTCCCCTTCCTTCAAAATAAGAAAAATGTGAGCTGTCACAATACCATGCGATACATTGATCTCATTTGATTTCCCAGATATTGCATTTTAGAACCATTCTTTCATTTAATTCATGCATAAAATAGGTCTTACTGCTTTGCTGCTTCCCTATTTTATAGCTGAGGAAACTGAGGTTTAGAAAGGTTAAACTCACACAAAGGGGTGAGTTTAGGATACAAGACCATGTTTGTCACATTCTAGAGCGGATTCTCTTAAGGACAGTTGCTTCAGAAAACTGGTTTTGTTTCTTAATTTGAGAAATATTTATTGATTTCTTCACAGGCTCGTCAGGTGCTGCACATCAGAAACATAGAGATGAACGTGGGTGATTCTTTCTCTCCAGGAACTCATTGCTGCTTTGTGGGTACAATCTAGTGTCAACAGGCAGTGAGGCTGCAGGGTGAGAAGCACCCGGCATTCTAGGGAGGGAGGAGAAGGAAGCGCTAACTTCTGTCTGGGAGTGGGGCCTGTGGAAGACAAGCAGTTGAGCTGGGTCTCAGAGTCTGGGATTGGGAGCAGTTAATTATGCTAATTCATCTGCAAATGTAACCATCAAAAGAGCTCATGTAAACTGCATACAACATTAATTTTTAGGGATTTTCATGTGTTGTAAGTGAAAAAAGAAGACTCCAAGATAACCTGCATTTTATAACTCCATTTTAATAAAACAAATATAATTATATATATATGTTTTATATATATATTTACACACATTTGCACACACACATATATACACAGAAAAATGTCAGTTATCTGTGGTTACCACTGAGTAATGAAATTCCAGGTGATTATATGTTTTTTTATTGTGGAAACATTTTATATTGTGAATATAATTTTATTATGGAAATGTAAATTGGTGCAAGCACATTAGAAAACTATTTGTCATTGTCTAATAAATTTGAAACTGTACGAACTCTACAACCCAACAATTCCATTCATAGGTAATATCCTAAAGAAACTGCATATGTTTATAAAGAAGTATGTAAAAGTGAATGTTCAGGACGGCATTAGTTATAACAGCCAAAAAAAAACAAGAAACAGCTTCATATCCATCTCAAGAGAATGCATAAATACGTTGTGGTAGGTTCAATACAATGGAAGGCTATCAAACAGTGATGATGAATATACTATAGCTTTATGCAGTAACATGGAAGAATGTTGGAAGTATAATATTGAGCCACAAAAGCAAGTCACAAAAGAATACATACTATGTGAGTCCATTTATATAAAATTCAAAAACTTGCAAAATACATGTTCAGGGATACATTCACATGACAAAACTATATAGAAAAGTAAAGTGCGAAAAGATTTTGCAAAAAGTAAAAACAAAATTCAGGAAAGCGGTTACTCCAATTGGTCAAATGTTATCTCTTAAGCTGGACATCAGGTGTGCCAAAATTTATTACATTTTTTTTTTTTTGGCTTTTAATAAAAGGGGAATTTATTTCGTTAGTTCTTCAGAGGAAAGGCAGCTAATTTTCAACTGAGGTTCTTTCTTACCCGGGAAGGCAAAGGGTAATCTCTGTTAGCCGTCTCTCCAGGCCTCTGGGTTCCAACAGTTTCCCCTGGGGTGATTCCGTTCTGCATCTCCAAAGGCCTGGAGTGAGCTGCGAGTGCTGAGATGAGGTATGCTGAGCTGCTTTGGCTATTCTATGTTGAGTCTCTCATTTAAGCACCAGCCAATTAAATCAAGCATCATTCATTGCAGCAGGCATGCCTCCTAGCTGACTGCAGATATAATCAACAACAGATGAGGTTCTTATGCCATTGGCTCATGTCCGCAGCAATAGAACTAAGCACCTTCACCTACCCAAGTTGACAACTGAATCTAACTATCACAGTATCAGTACTTCTTTTACTTTATGGCTGCATGATATTCCATCATGTATATATACCACATTTTGCTTATCTGCTCATCTGTTGATGGACACTTAGGTTGTTTAGCCAGCAGGCTTTTATTTATTTATTTTAAATACCAAAAAACACCAAACAAATGCAAACATTCCTATTTTGATCATTCCATTCTACATATATAATCAGTAATTCACAATATCATCACATAGTTGCACATTCATCATCATGATCATTTCTCAGAACATTTGCATCTATTCAGAAAAAGAAATAAAATGAAAACAGAAAAAAAATTATACATACCATACCCCTCACCCCTCACCCTCACTGATCACCAGCATTTCAAACTAAATTTATTTTAACATTTGTTCCCTCATTCTTTATTTTTATTCCATATGTTCTACTCATCTGTTGACAAAGTAGATAAAAGGAGCATCAGACACAAGGTCTTCACAATCACACAGTCACACTGTGAAAGCCATACCACCACACAATCATCTTCATGAAACATGGCTACTGGAACACAGCTACACACCCTCAGGCAGTTCCCTCCAGCCTCTCCATTACATCTTTTTTTTTTTTTAATTTTTTATTAATTAAAAAAATTACAAGAAACACAAACATTCCCAACACATACACTCAGCAATTCACAATATCATCACATAGTTGCATATTCATCATCATGATCATTTCCCAGAACATTAGCATCAATTCAGAAAAAGAAATAAAAAGACAACAGAAAAATATAAACAGAAAAAAAAATTTTTACAGGCCATACCCCTTACTGATCCCTTTCACTGATCACTAGCTTTTCAAACTAAATCTATTTTAACATTTGTTCCCCCTATTATTTATTTTTATTCCATATGTTTCTCTCATCTGTTGACAAGGTAGATAAAAGGAGCATCAGACACAAGGTTTTCACAATTACACAGTCACATTGTGAAAGCTATATCATTATACAATCATCATCAAGAAACATGGCTACTGGAACATGGCTCTACATTTTCAGGCAGTTCCCTCCAGCCTCTCCATTACATCTTGGTTAACAAGCTGATATCTACTGGATGCATAAGAATAATCTCCAGGATAGCCTCTCCACTCTGTTTGGAATTTCTCAGCCATTGATACTTTGTCTCATTTCACTCTTCCCCCTTTTGGTCGAGAAGGTTTTCTCAATCCCTTGATGCTGGGTCTCAGCTCATTCTAGAGTTTTTCTCAATCCCTTGATGCTGAATCTCAGCTCATTCTGGGATTTCTGTCCCAAGCTGCCAGGAAGATCCACACCCCTGGGAGTCATGCCCCACGCAGAGAGGGGGAGGGTGGTGAAACGGCTTGCTGTGTTGGCTGGAGAGAGAGGCCACATCTGAGCAACAAAAGAGGTTCTCTTGGGGGTGACTCTTAGGCTTAATTTTAAGTAGGCTTGACCTATCCCCTGTGGGGTTAAATTTCATATGAACAAAGCCCAAGACTGGGGGCTCAGCCTATAGCTTTGATTGTCCACACTGCTTGTGAGAATATCAAGAATTCAACTTGGGGAAGTTGAGTTTTCCCCCATTCTCACCATTCCCCGAAGGGGGCTTTGCAAATACTTTTCCACTCATTGATCAAATCACTCTGGGATTCATCGGGGCATCACCTGGACAAACCAACAAAATCTCATGTCCTATACAAAGTTCCATGTACTTAAGGTGTTCAATCAACTATCTGCATGAATTATATTAGGAGATGCACTAGTCAAAGTATAGATTTGTACCAAATAAACATTTTTTTCTTTAATCTCACAGATTAGTTGAAATTTTAAAATATTAAGTACCATCTATTTTCAGCACACTGCAGTAATGACATTCTGTTGTTCTTCCTCATGCAAAAACATTTTTTAAATTTGTACATTTAGTCACTATCATTATACACTCTAGGCATTCCTAGATTACACCATCTCAATCTTTATCATCTATCTTTCTTTGTGATTTCATTTATGCCCCAGCCCTCCTCCCTCTATCATTCTCATATGCAGTTTCATTCAGTGTTCTAACATAATTGTATTACAGTTAGGTAATATTGTGCTGTCCATTTCTGAGTTTTTATATTCAGTCCTGTTGCACAATCCGTATCCCTTTCAGCTCCAATTACCCAACATCTTACCCTATTTCTATCTCCCTATGGTCTCTGTTACCAAGGAAATATTCCAAATTTATTCACTAATGTCAGTTCATATCAGTGAGACCATACAGTATTTGTCCTTTTGTTTCTGGCTAATCACACTCAGCATAATGTCCTTAAGGTGCATTCAGGTTGTTACATACTTCATAACTTTATTCTGTCTTGCAGCTGCATAATATTCCATCTTATGTAAATGTCACAATTTGTTTAGTCAACTGTCTGTTGATGGACATTTTGGCTGTTTCCATCTCTTGGTAATTGTTAATAATGCTGCTATAAACATTGGTGTGTAAATGTCCATTTGTGTCCTTGGCCTCGTGTCCTCTGAGTAGAGACAGCATATATATGGGTCCTGTTTTTTAATCCATTCTGCCAGACTATGTCTTTTGATTGGAGAGTTTAATCCATTAACATTCAGTGTTATTACTGCATGGGTAGTACTTTCTTCTACTATTTTGCCTTCTGGATTTTATATGTCATATCTAATTTTCTTCTTTTTACCTTTACTCATAGTCTTCCTTTCTACACTCTTCTCCATACCTCTCTCTTCTGTCTTTGTATCTGTCTCTAGTGTTCCCTTTAGTATTTCTTGCAGAGCTGGTCTCTTGGTCACAAATTCTGTCAGTGATTTTTTGTCTGAAAATGTTTTCATTTCTCCCTCATTTTTGAAGGACAATTTTGCTGGATATAGAATTCTGGTTGGCAGTTTTTCTCTTTTAATAATTTAAATATATCATCCCACTGTCTTCTCGCCTGCATGGTTTCTGCTGAGAGATCTACACATAGTCTTATTGGGCTTCCCTTGTATGTGATGGATTGCTTTTCTCTTGCTGCTTTCAAGATCCTCTCTTTCTCTTTGACCTCTGACATTCTGATTATTAAATGTCTTGGAGTATGTCTATTTGGATCTATTCTCTTTGGGGTATGCTGCACTTCTTGGATCTGTAATTTTAAGTCTTTCATAAGAGTTGGGAAATTTTCAGTGATAATTTCCTCCATTAGTTTTTCTCCTCCTTTTCCCTTCTCTTCTCCTTCTGGGACACCCACAACACGTATATTCGTGCACTTCATATTGTCTTTCAATTCCCTGAGTCCCTGCTCATAGTTTCCATTTTTTCCCTATAGTTTCTGTTTCTTGTCGGATTTCAGATGTTCCATCATCCAGTTCAGAAATCCTATGTTCTGCCTCTTGAAATCTACCATTGTAGGTTTCCATTGTTTTTTTTCATCTCTTCTACTGTGTCTTTCATTCCCATAAGTTCTGTGATTTGTTTTTTCAGACTTTCAGTTTCTTCTTTTTGTTCTTTCCTTGTCTTCTTTATATCCTCCCTCAATTCATTGATTTGGTTTTTGATGAGGTTTTCCATGTCTGTTCGTACATTCTGAAGTAATTGTTTCAGCTCCTGTACGTCATTTGAATTGTTGGTTTGTTCCTTTGACTGGACCATATCTTCAATTTTCCTAGTGTGATTTGTTATTTTTTCCTGGCATCTAGGCATTTAATTACCTTAATTAGTTTATTCTGGAGATTGCTTTCACTTCTTTTATCTAGGGTTTTGTTGCTGGATGAATTTGTTGTCTATCTGTTCTTTGACATTCCGTTCAGCTTTATCTGGACCTTTAGCTTAAGTTTTGTTTAACAGAGGAGAATTTTTCAGTTCTTGTTTTCTTGTTTCTTGCCCTGCTTGGGTGGTGCCTTTCCCCCCCACCACACTTAGGAGGGTCTACTTAGATATTATAGACCCCAACCAGATTTTCCCAGGCCAAACTGGCCTCCTATCAGGAGGAAAGAGTCACCTGCCTCGGTTTTCCCTGAGGGTGAGACCCAGTAGGTTGAAAGACTTTCCTGTGAAGTGTCTGGACTCTGTTTTTCTTATCCTGCCCAGTATGTGGTGCTTGTCTGACTGCAGGTCCCACCAGCATAAGATGATGCGGTACCTTTAACTTTGGCAGACTCTCCCTGCTGGGGGTTTGTTGGAGACAGAGGAGAGGTTGTAGGCTGGTTTTAATGGTTTCAAATTACCAAGCCCTGTTGTCTGAATTCCTTGATGGTGGGATTCCACCTGGGTGGGGCTTCACCCCTCCCCTGGGGAAGGCACAGGCTCCAGATAAGCCCCCAAAAGAGCCCACTTCTGCCTATGCCTGGGGCACTTGCAGCCTGAAAAGTCCTGCCGCTGTATCCAGAGGCAGTCAAGCCTTTGTAGATACACAGCCACAAAAACCTCTGTTTCCTTCTTTTTTTCCCCCCTTTTTCTGTCAGTCCTCCCCGCTTGGCGCAGGGGCAAAAATGAGCAACCTAAGCTTTGATCAGGTTCACCTAAGCTGCGGGCCTATTTTTAGTGGTCAGAATTTGTTGATTAGTTCCACAGTTGGCGTTTGATTGTGCCCAGTCCCTGCTGCTGGTAAAGTCCTTTCCTTTCCCCTCTGGGAAAGCGGCCTGTGGGGGAGGGGCGCTGGCCACCACAGCTTTGGGAACTCACGGTTCGGGGGGGTGCTCGCAGCCAGTCCAGTGGTCCAGACTGGGGTACGCTGTGTGTCTGGTCACTGACATGGCCCCAGGAGCTGTTCTGTACTGTTTCTGGTTATTTCGTAGTTGTTCTGGAGGACTAACTAAAATGTGCACGTTGTTAAGCTGCCATCTTGACCCAGAAGTCCAATATATTTCATTATTATCCTTGATACTTTATATATAAATTATAGATGTTCTTTTATATATATTATATTTCATATGAAAACACTATTTTTCTGGTTAGTATTTTTAAAAATTTCTGTAATGTCCATGTTCTTTGTCATTTTAAACAGAGAACGTATGTAATAAATGTAACAACATTTTTTTTTTGCCTGGACAGGCACCGGGAACCGAACCCAGGTCTCCCACACAGCAGGCGAGAACTCTACCACTGAGCCACTGTTGCCTGCTCTGTAACAATATTTTAAAGATTCTCTTTCTCTTGTACCTTTTCCCACCCTTCCCTTTTTATATCATCAATTTACCACATATTTATTGAGGACTTACCAAGCTGTATGTTGGGGATACATGTTTCCTTTACCTAGAACTTCCCCTCATTTGTGCTATTAATATACTCACAAAATTCTGAGTGGGACTCATTATCAGTATTTTACAAACCAGTAGTGATTCTTCTTAATGTAGCACATTATCAGTCTGAAGTCAGACGGCCTGGATTCAAGTCCTTACTCTCCTACTATCTAGTTATAAATATTTGGACTAGTAATATAACCATTTTGCACTTTAATGTCCGTAACTGTGAAATGGGAACAATTTACATGTAGGGTTGTTGTGAGATTTAACTGAGTTAATAGATAAATATAGAGAACTCTGAAAGGGCCTGCCCCATTGTAAATGTTCAATAAATGCTATCTATTATTGTTATTGTTCTGTAACCTTTACCTGACACCAACCCTGTGTCAGGCTCAGGTCAGGCACTGGAGATACAGAGGTGAATGAGACAGGGTCTGGGAGACCAATTCCTAAACAGACTATCAGCTGTTGTGAGAAGGATAATGGTGAATAGAATGTAGGGAATCCAGGAGCACAGATGAGGGGGCCCCCATCCAGAGTTGCAAAACCATTACCATTAATTGTAGAACACTTTCATCATCCCCCAAAGAAGCCCCATACCTATTAATAGTCATTCCCCACTCCTCTTTGTTCTCCCAGCCCTAGGCAACCACTAATCTTTTTGTCTATAAGGATTTGTGTATGTTGGAGGTTTCACATAAACGGAATCATGTGCTATGTGGTCTTTTGTGTCTGGCTTCTTTGACTTAGTATACTGTTTTCAAGGTTCATCTATATTGTAGCATGTATCAGTGCCTCATTGCATTTTATTGCCAAATAATATTCCATTGTGTGGATAGGCCACATTGTATTAACTCATTCATCAGTTGATGGATACTTGGGTTGTTTCCACTTTGGGGTTGTGATTAATGCTATCAACATTTATATACAAGTTTTTGCGTGGATGTATGCTTTCAGTTTTCTTGGTATATACCTAGGAGTATGATTGCTGGGTCATATGGTAATGTTTAGCATTTTCAGGAGCTGCCAAGGTGCTTTCAAAGCAAATGCACCGTTTTGCATTCCAACCAGAATTGTATGAGTGTTCCAATTTCTCTACATCCTTGCCAACACTTGTTTATTGTCTTTCTTATTATATCTATCCTACTGTGTGTGTGAAATGGCATCTCATTGTGGTTTTGACTAGCATTTCCCTAATGGCTAATGATATTGAGGCTTTATTCATGTGCTTATTGGCCATTTGTATATCTTCTTTGGAGGTATGTCTGTTCAGTTCCTTTGCCCATTTTAAAATTGAATTACATGTTTTTCTATTGTTGAAGTATAAGAGTTCTTTATATATTCTGAATATATAAGTCCTTTATCAGATATATGGATTTGCAAATGTTCTCTTTCTTTCTGTGGGACATCTCACTTTTTTGATGGTATCATTTATAGCAAAAACGTTTTCAACTTTGATGTTTATCTGATTTTTTTCTTTTCTCACTTGTGCTTTTGGTGTTTTACATAAAGAAACCATTGCCTAACTCAAAAGGTTACAAAGATTTACTTTTCTGTTTTCTTCTGAGTTTTGTGGTCTTAGCTCTTAACATTTAGGTCTGTGATTTATTTTGAGTTAATTTTGTGTATTGGTGTGAGGACTCTGTGAATGTGAAAACCTTGTATCTGATGCTCCTTTTAGCTACTATATCAACAGAAGAGTAGGACATATGGAATAAAAATAAATAATAGGGGGAACAAATGTTAAAATAGATTTAGTTTGAAAAGCTAGTGATCAATGAAAGGGATCAGTAAGGGGTATGGTATGTATAATCTTTTTTTTTCTCCGATATCGTTTTATTTCTTTTTCTGTTGTCTTTTTCTTTTTCTAAATCGATGCAAATATTCTAAGAAATGATGAATATGCAACTATGTGATGATATTAAGAATTACTGATTGTATATGTAGAATGGAATATCTTAATGTTTTGTTTGTTAATTTTTTTAATTAATAAAAAAAGTTTAAAAAATAAGTGAAAAAAAAAAACATACCTGAAACAGATTTTTAGAGGAAAAGAGAAACAATGACTAGAAATAAAATTCTCCATACATAGTGGCCTTTTTTTTTTTTGTCTTTTTACATGAGCAGGTATTTAGAATTGAACCCAGGTCCTCTGGCATGGCAGGCGAGCATTCTTGCCTGCTGAGCCACCATGGCCCACCCCAAGTGGTTTTAAATACCCCTTTGGAGACTGCCCTCTTCAGGACTCTCTTGTTTACCTCTGTGTGTTCCCAGCACTCAGCCAAAGAGGGTTTGGTACATACCAGGAACTAAGCGTTTGCTATTTAAAAGAATAATTTCAGCTATCTTGATATTCTTACTAAAATACATCGTCTCTCATCTTAGGTTTTCATCCAGCATGAAAGAGTTCTGCATCTAACATCTCTTAGGGTCACTTGGTAGAGAGAGGTTGTGGGCTCCTCACCTCTCTTTGTCTTCTCTTTTGCTTCTCACCTGACTTTATTTAAAAAGCAGCAGTTGTATTATTGTCAGTCTATGCTTTTTGAAAGTCAAAGTTCTGATCATCATGGTAGGATGTGAACAAAGTGGATTGAGAGCCAGAGAAGGCTTCAGGGCATTGAATTTTAAAGGACGAGTGTGAGTAGCTGACTGCAGAAGAGAGGAAAGTCTTCCCAGCTGAACAGCAGCAGCAAACGCAGGGACATGGGAGTGGACCCAGCTCTTTCTGGGAAAGTTTGATGTGGCCGAACAAAAGGGCTGTGGCTGGATTTGTGTCTTAAAAAGATCACTCTGGCAGTTCTCTGGAGTATTAGAGTCCTGAGGCTGGATTCAGGGGGAGGCTGTTGGTTGCCTGGAGAGGAGGGCACAATCCTATATAAAAGACAGAAACATCTGGGCTTGGAAGTTCATCCTGTGAAGCAGGCAAACTACGTTAGTGCCCTCACTGCATTCTCTTTTTAGGCTCTCAAGGCTCACTCCCCTATACCCACCCACCCCTATCCCCATTCCTGTATTGTTGCCTTTTCCTTTTGTTCCCAAGAGCCACTTACAAACTTTACCAAGAAACCACTTATTATTTCCTGGGAACCCGGGGGGTGGGAGTGTTCTGGGTCTGGGCTCAGTTTCAATACCTTCAGGTCTATAGAAGGTACTGAGGTGCATCTCTAAAAAACAAAGCCTTCATAGAATGCTTCTGGACATATCTCACTCCTGGCCCAATAACATCAAACCACACACACACACACACACACACACACACACACACACACACACACGCTCAGACACATCATTACAGAAAATAATCTCTAGGATATCAGGAATCCCGGGCGTGTCTAGGAGGCTCAGGCAGTCCAAGTCACCCCCTCCTTTCTGGATCACTTCCCTTCCCCCACACAAGGCAGGGCGGGGACAGAGCAACCCTGGAGCCCGGGCGGCGGCGGTGGGCGGGATCTCCCCGCCCGACAGTCTCAGTGACAGCGCCGGGTCCCGCCCCGCGGCCGCCCGGTCCGGGGCGCGCGGCTCCGCCCCCACGGTGAGGGAGGGCGGGGCGCGAGCCTAGCGCGCGAGCTGGGCCGGAGCCGTCCTGGGAGCCCGCGGAGACGAGCGCAGCGAGCTGAGCGCCTGGGCGGCGGGGCAGTAGAGCGAGCTATGGCTCCGACCGCGGACCGGGAGGGCTACTGGGGCCGCACGACCTCCACGCTGGACTGGTGCGAGGAGAATTACGCCATGACCCGGTACATCGCCGAGTTCTGTGAGTGCGGGTGTGGGCACCCGGGCAGCCGGCCTGAGGCAGGAAGGGAAGGAGAGAGGGCGCCTGGCCTGAGGGGGGACGCCGTGTGGGGAAGGGAAAGGGCTCCGGAGTCCCGCTGGACTGGGCTCAGAAAACACGCCCTGGAGTGGCGGCACCAGGCCTGGCCGGAGGAGGTGGAATAGGGGACTCCTGGAGCAGGGGAAAGGAATGGGAACGGTGCCGATGAAGGGAGCAAATCGGGAAGTCCAGTGTATAGGGTGAAGCGTGCTGGGGTCTGGAAGCCCTGAAGGGCGACCTTAAGATTGGGGGGCGCAAGGGAAGTGGGAAGCCCCTGCTGGACCAAAGGGAAAGTCCGAGAGGTAGATTTGGGAATGGGAATTCCTCCCTGATGCGCCGAATAGGGGGAGGCTGGGGGCAGATTGGGGGCAGCTGAGAGGAGGTTGGGCACGTGGAGGACTGCTCATTTACATGAAGCCCGGACACCTGCTCCTACTGTTGCTCCCATTGCCTTAGCCAAAAGGGCACAGGAGAAGGGAACAGTTCCTAGTTTAATTTTCCCCCAAATATGTGAAAACTCTTAGGTCGTCCCCTTCCTTTTTCTCTGTTGTTCTTAAATCTCTTCAGTCAGCTACAGGGAACAGCTTTACCGGTGTTAGAACCCCATTCATGCTACTCCACCCCAACGATATCTTCATGTCTAGAGATCATCTATGCTCTGAGTAGGACTATTCGGCATTCTCCTTGCACCAAGTCTAGAAGCAAAGCACCTAGTCTGTACCTTCCTGCTCATGCCAGGCTCCCAGTGGCACCAGGGACCAAGTTTCTGCTCCTCACAATATCCTCATAGGATAGTAGGGGTAAGAGGTTATCTGAGGACATTACTTCCATCCATCCACTGCACATTCTGAGGATTTGGGGCAGAATCCACTTCCATCTGCTGTCCCTGACAGGCACTGCTGTCCAGGTCAGGGTTTTTTCTCTGTGTGTTTCCCCAGATGATTATTCTTGCCGGCCAAGAGAACACAGGAAAAATTTATTACTTTTTCTATTGTTCATTGTGGTCAAGTTTTGGAAGCACAATGTTTGGTCTTCCTTTCAGGTATCTGCTTCTGGCAAGGTACAAAGAATATTCTTTGGTTCACTATTACTACCGCTTATTAATTGGGTCTACTTCCTAAGGACAGGAAGCAAAACTGTTCTTAGCTAATCTTCCCATTGTTGGGTCCCTCTCTCTGGCTTGAGTGTTTGGCTTTGTAGGAAAGAAGCAAGGGTTTCATGTCAGCTGATCCTATTTATTCAGCTCCCAGTAATTGACTAAAATAAGTTAAAAAAAAAAAAAAGAGCAAAGCTCTTTGCAGATTTCAGGACTTCAGTACCATTCCATTTAAATTATGATTTAGGCTGAGGGTCACTTTTCCTAAACTATTATTTCAAGTGAATACTTTTTTACATAATAATGGACGAATACAGGCGAAAGGATCATTTCTGGTTTAATTACTTGGCAGCCCAAGTGCTATCAAAGGAAGCATTTTACCAGCTTGTAGTTAGATCATGTTGTCAAACTCATGTCTGGTGCAGAGAATCACAACCATAAGGAAAGGGACTTTAAACTCTATTCTGTGGAATGGAAATGTGTAACTTGGAAAAGAGAAACTCAGGAGCCTTTAAGTATTGAATGGGTTATAATATAGAGCAGTTAAACTTTCCGTATTTCTCTAGAACATAGAATTAGGGCCTATGGGTGGAAACCAACTATAAGGGAAGAGGTTTTATTTTAATATAGGGAAAAACTTTCTAACAAACGGTATAGTCATGGAATGGGTTGGCTTTGGAAGTAAAGGGGTTTTTGTCACTGAAAGTGTTTGTATTAGTTTCCTAGCTCCTAAAACAAATGCCATGTAATGGGTTGGCTTAAACAGTGGGAATTTATTGGCTCATGGTTTTGAGGCTAGGAGAAGTCCAAAATAGAGATGTCAACAAGGTGATGCTTTCCTACAGACTATGGAATTCTGTGGGTGGCTGCTGGCGATCTCTAGTCCTTCGCTATTCTTTCATATGGCAGTGCATATGGTGGCATTTTTTCCTTTCTCTGTTGTTTTCTGTTGACTTCCAGCTTTTGGTTCCTCCTTGTGGCTGCTGCTTCTCTCTCCATGTCCGATTTCAAATTTGCTTATAAGAACTTCTGCCATATTGAATTAAGGACTACCCTCATTCAGTTTTAAACATCTTCAAAGGTCCTGTTTACAAATTCTTCTGCACAGGACCAGAGGTTGCCACCTGATCATGGCTTATGTGAAGAACGTGATTCAGTCTCCGACAGTGCGAAAGCAGACTTTGCTCAACTGATTCATTTGAATATTTTAGGGAGAATCAGTTGTTTAGTAGAGAAAGGGGGTTGGCCTTAGTTGGCCTTGAGGTCCCTTGCAGCTTCATGGATATTAGACTTTTAGGAACTAAGGTTTGGGTTTTGAATTAAGAGAAAAAACTGGCAGTTAAGTCATGTGGGCCGCGAGAGGGCAAGATACTACTCTTTTCATAGATAGCTCTGAGAAATAGGAAACGGCTTTAGTTCTCAGTGTTCTCAGAAGAGGAAACTGAGCAGACTGGAGGGAGGTTTTGACATAGGAATTTGAGGGGGTGCGAGAAGAGTCTGAGTGAATGTTGGCAGCTCTTTGCCCATGTACCCTGGGAGAAAGTTATCTGGAGGAAGTTAAGGTCAAGTTTTACGACAGTGAGAATCATGCATGATAGATTCTTGGAGTACGAGAATTTGATCTTTGAAAACTATGCTCATTAATAAGGTGTATTTAAAATAAATGCATCTTTATCCTTTTTAAAATATGTACATCAGTATTAGTAATATTAAGGATAATGGTAATGATAATAGCTGTTTGTTAAAATGCTCAGTGTGTCATACTTTGTTAAGCACTTAATAAATCTTCTCTCTTTTAATTTTTACAATAATCCCCAAAAGAAGGTATTATGATTATCCCCATTTCACAGACTAAGAAGTTGAAGCCCTAAGAAGTAACTTATCCGAGACTGCATAGTTAATAAATGGTGCAGAGGTAGTATTCAAATTTGAGGTCTGACTCTAAAACGACTACATCTCATGACCTCCCCATCATTACTTTTGTCATACTTTCATTAATTTGCCTTTACATGCAAGGGGTGAGGACATGGAAATACAGTATCATCACAAAGGACAAGTGGGATAACTGTTCAAGAAGCCTGTCTTTCAGCATTAGGGTGTCTATGTTTTGAATAACAGGAAGAGGATTTGGGGAAATTGCATGTTAAATAAGACTGTGGTCCTCAGTCACTTTCAGCTTCTGAAAATTGTCTTCTTAACATCACTCAAAATCAGTTCAAATTTATTTTTGCTTGAGCACATTGTAAGGATCAGGGAAAGGTGGAGGGTTTCTCTTCTAGCTGTGAAATAATAAGTGCTTTGATGTGGTAAAAGGTAAAAGTACAAGCAGTTCTTACTTTCACGGTAGTATAAGACCATACAAATGACTGTGCAAGTTGAAACCAGGAAAGCAATCTTAACAATCAATGGGAAAAGTTATAATTGTTCTGTGATCTTAAAAATTTTGTTAAAACATTAAAACACTCTCTTACTGTTGGTTATACATGCATAGGGAAATGAAAAAATAGTAAAATTAATATTTATTTAGTACACTATAATTTAAAGTATTAGCAACATTGAGAATTTAAGTGTTTTATTTCTCTGTAAAACAACTTATCAAGAGTAGTTTGAATAGTGTTTTTGCCTTCTTATCATATAACTTATGATTGGGAGTAAGGATCTTTTCTGTGTCTTGAGAAATTGTCATATTCTTTTCTAATTTTGAGCTAGCTTCCAACATTTTATCCTTGCACTTTCAGTATTATGAAATATCTTTGAGAGTTCCTTTAATGCAATATTTTTTGCTGATGTCACTTCTAGGACATCTTCATTCCTTTCACCACAACCACTTTCAGTCATTTGTGTTGATGCGTTTGCCCTGTCTGAGTTCCACTGACTGCCTATTTAGAATCTCTTGAACAGCATTCCCATGGTCAGCTGTTTCTTCTGTAGCTCCATTTACATTCAATTGGGATGTCATCCTCAGCATTACCACCTTTTGTTTCTATGCTGCATTTTCAGTGTTGTTGGCCAGTTCCCTCTTTTGAGTATCCATTTTTGTAAAAGAGCTTATGAATTTATCACTAGGAGACAAGGAGATCCTACAACTATATGCGTTGCTGTCTGTATGTGAACTGAAGAACAGGTGCACAGTGACTAAACATCAACAGACCTTGAAAAAAGTGAATTGGTTGATGATTGATCGTGATGTATGTCTATTATTTATAGTGAATTGTGGACTGAAGATCTAACAGTGAAGTTTGTACTGTGTGCAGTTATTTATAGTTAATAAACTGTGGTAACTGAAATTTGAATTGGGTCATTACGGAATTCGTGTGAATGATCTAAACCATGGTAACTAAACTTTGTGCATACTAGAACTGCAAAGTGAAGATTACTTATAAATTTCTAATATTCAGAACATTCCTATTAAGTATATAGTGTTGTCTTCGTTTAAAGATGAGGAAACTGAGTCTTAGGGAAGTTAAGTAACCTTCTTGGCATCACATGGACAAAAATTGTATTCAGATATAGGTCTGATAACTCTTTCAACCAAGACATACTACCTATACAAAGTAGAATTTCAGGGGCTGTTGACTTAAATGAAGAGATATCATCTGAAGTAAGGTATAAGAACTCTAAGCTTTAATTATAGCCTTTTACCAATCAGGTTATCATTAAAAATTATTCAGGATGCCTAGTTAAAAATTATTCAGGATGCTTCATTTATTCAGCAAATGTTATTGGACACCAGTTTAGTTACTGACTCTTCATACAAAGCTATGTTTGAAGCCAGTCACTCTGTTCAAGGTAGCTAATAAGCTAGTAGGAGTATGAATGGATAAGCACCAAATAAGCACCGTCCTACTTTCAATTGAAATACATTCCTAAAAATGTATTTCAAAGGAGAATATCCAAGAATTGATACATTATGAGGGAATTTATTTATCATAAGTCCAAAAATTATTTTTCAATTCCTAATTATGGTTTTTATAGGGAGTAATTCAGTCTGGGGAGATAACTTGATTGGTAAGACTGTCATGGTTGGAGGGAATGAATGTTAATTCTGGTTTGGCCATCTCCCTTTTGTCCTTGAGGTAGGGTGCTTCAAGCTAGGTATTGTCCCTTCTCACAGATTTGCTGCCCCCTTTGCTGGGCAGAAGAAAGTTAAAATGTAAGACATCACAAGAGACAAAGAAGAACACTATATATTAATCAAGGGACAGTTCACCAAAAAGAAATAACAATCATGAATGGCTGTGTTCCCAATCAAGGAGCTCCAGAGTACATGAGACAGACATTCACAAAACTAAAAGAAGTGATAGATTTTTCAACAATAATAATAGGAGACCTCAATACACAACTCTCCTCTTAGATAGAACAACCGGACAGAAGATCAACAAGGAAATAAAGGAGTTAAACAACTTGATAAATGAAATAGACCTAATAGACATATATAGGTTATTACACCCTAAAACACTAGGATATACATTGTTCTGTAGTGCTCATGAAACATTCTCCAGGATGGATCATATGCTGGGGCACAAAACAGGTCTTTATAAATTTAAAAACATTGAAATTATTCAAAGAACTTTCTCTGATCCCAATGGAATGAAGCTGGATCTCAATAACTACCAAAGAACAAAAAATTTCACAAATATGTGGTGATTAAATAACACCCTCTTAAACAACCAGTGGGTCAAAGAAGAAATTGCTAGAAAAATGAGTAGCTATCTAGAGATCAATGAAAATGAGAACACAACATATCAGAACTTAGAGGATGTGGCAAAGACTGTACTGAAAGGGAAATTTATTGCCCTAAATGCCTATATTAAAAAAACAAGAAAGAGCAAAAATCAAGGACTTAACTGCTTACCTGGAGAAACTTGAGAAAAAACAGCAAACTAACCCTCAAATAGAAGAAGAGAAATAACGAAGATTAAAGCAGAGTTAAATGAATAGGAGAACAAAAGAACGATAGAATCAATAAAATCAAAAGTTCATTCTTTGAGAAAGTCAGTAAAATTGATGGGCTGCTAGCAAGACTGACAAAAAAAGAGAGAGGATGCAAGTAAATGAAATCAGAAATGAAAAGGGGTATGTTACCACAGACCCTGAAGAAATAAAAGAAATCATAAGAGGGTACTATGAACAACTACATGCCAACAAACTAGACAACTTAAATGAAATAGACAAATTTCTGGAAACACACAAGCCAGCTACACTGACTCAGGAAGAAGTAGAAGATCTCAACAAACCAATCACAAGAAAGATTCAATCAGTCATCAAAAATCTTCCTACAAAGAAAAGCTCAGGGCCTGATTGCTTCACAGGGAAATTTTATCAAGCATTCCAGAAAGAACTAACACCAATCCTGGTCAGACTTTTCCAAAAATTTGAGGTGGAGGAACACTAACTCATTTGATGCAGCTGATATCAATTTAATACCAAACTGGGTAAAGATGTTATAGGAATGGAAAAGTATAGGCCAATCTCCCTGATGATCACAGATGCAAATATTCTCAGCAGAATACTAGCAAATTGAATCCAGCAACACATTAAAAGAATTATACACCACAATGAAGTGGGGTTTATACGAGCAATGCAAAATGGCTCAACACAAGAAAATCAATTAATGTAATACAGCACATTAACAGATCGAAAGGGAGAAATCACATGATCATCTCAATTGATGCTGAAAAAGCATTAGACAAAATTCGACATCTTTTCTGATAAAAACACTTCAAAAGATAAGAATCAAAAGTAACTTCCTCAATGTGATAAAGGGCATATATGAAAAACCTGTAGCTAGAATCGTACTCAATGGAGAGAGACTAAAAGCTTTCCCCCTAAGATCAGGAACGAGATGAGGATGCCCGCTGTCACCACTACTATTCACCATTGTGCTAGAAGTTCTAGCTAGAGCAGTCAGGCAGGATGAAGAAATAAAAGGCATCCAGATTAGAAAGGAGGAAGTAAAACTTTCATTACTTGCAGATGACATGCAATACTTGGAAAGTCCTGAGAAGTCTACAGCAAAGTTACTTGAGCTTATAAACAAATTCAGCAAGGTGGTGGGATATAAAATTAATGGACAAAAACAGTAATATTTCTATATGCAAGCTATGACCTAAATGAGTTGATTAACGAAAAAATTCCATTCAAAATGGCAACTAGGAGAATCAAGTACTTAGGAATGAACTTAACTAGGGACATAAAGGACTTGTAGATACACAACACTGCTAAAAGAAATCAAAGAATATGTAAATAGGTGGAAAGACATTCTCTGCTCATGCATAGGAAGGCTAAATGTAGTTAAGATGTCAGTTCTACCCAAATTGATCTATAGATTCAGCGTAGTACCCTTCAAAATTCCAACAACCTACTTTGAAGACTTGGAAAAGCTAGTTACCAAGTTCATCTGGAAAGAAAAGGGACCCCAAATAGCTAAAGCCATCCTAAAAAAAGAAGACCAAAGTGGGAGGATTAACACTTCCTGACTTTAAAACTTATTATAAAGCCACAGTCATCAAAACAGCATGGTACTGGCACAAACATAGAAATATTGACCAGTGGAATCGAATCAAGAGTGCAGAAAGGCCCCCAAATCCACTGAACTAGGACAAAATAGTTTTCTCAATAAATAGGCATGGGAGAACTGGATATGAATAGCCAAAAGAATGAAGTAGGACCCTTACCTTCACCCTATACAAAAATTAACTCAAAGTGGATCAAACACCTCAGTATAAGAACTAGCACCATAAAGCTTCTAGAAGAAAATGTAAGGAAACATCTTCAAGACCTAGAAATAGGAGGTAGCTTTCTTAACTTTACACCCAAAGCACAGGCTGTGAAAGAAAAAGCAGATAAATAGGAACTCCTCAAAATCAAAAGTGTCTGCATCTCAAAAGAGCTTGTCAAAAAGGTGAAGAGGTAGCCAACTCAATGGGGAAAAAATATTTGGAAATCACACATTGGACAAAGGTTTAATATCCTGTACACATAAAGAAATCCTACAACCCAACAACAAAAGGACAAAGAACCCAATTATAAAATGGGCTAAAGATATGAATAGGCATTTTTCTGAAGAGCCAATACAGATTTGGCTATAAGGGAAATGCAAATTAAGATGACAGTGAGATATCGTTTCACTCCTATAAGAATGGCTGTTATTAAACAAACAGGAAGCTATAAATGTTGGAGAGGATATGGAGCAATTGGGACACTTTGCAGTGTTAGTGGGAGTGTATAATGATACAGCTGCTATGGAAGACAGTTGGGTGGTTCCTTAGGAAACTAAATATTGAGTTTCCTTATGACCCAGCAATACCATTACTTGGTATATACCCAGAAGAGCTGAAAGCAGTGACACAAGCAGACGTTTTCACACCGATGTTCATAGCAGCATTATTCACAATCACCAAAAGATGGAAGCAGTTCAACAGACGAGTGGATTAACAAAATGTAGTACATACATATGATGGAATATTATGCAGCAGTGTGATGAAATGTCATCCTGAAGCACATGACAAGATGAATGAGCCTTAAGGACATAATGCTGAGTGAAATAAGCCAGACATGAAAGGATAGATACTGTATGACTCCACTGTTATTACCACGGGAAAGGTAAAATCAGAGGCTTAGAATATAAGGGACTTAGTGATACATAGAAGCTAGAGATGGGTGAATGGTTAGCTCATGAGGTTGAATTCAAATGCAAGGTAACAGAAGTGAAGGTGGTTCTCTAGTGGGTCTGTAAGTAATAGTTACATATTGAAGGTGAACAAGAGGTTGTATAGACCTGTGTGATATGAATGATCATACCTGTGGGACATTTGGTGAGGCAAAATAAACCAGAAATGAGAGAACAATTATTGTACTGTCTCCTTTAGAAAATGCTCATAAGAAAACTGGAGCCTAGATTGTAAGCTTTTGTAGCAGACACTTTAATCCAGAGAGGTAATTATTATTTCTGGATTTTGAGAGTCTGTTTTATATATCTATAACCTGGTATTTAGAGATAAGAATGAAGCTGATCATGTCGGGATTAAGGTAGTTCAGAACATAGCGGTAAGGAAAGCATCGTCTGTATTTTAGAACTATACCGACTTTTTGAGACCAAAGGAAGAAAGGTGTATTTTGTCTGGAACCTAAATTTTCTGTAGCACGTAATCTAACTCAACCTGTCTGGATAGCTCATTTTAACAACTGAAATACAGGGAGCCCAGAATAAGAATGAAGGCCTTTAATCCTGTATAGCTTAATGTAATACCTGGATACATCCTAGAATATATTAAGTAGATAATCAAAAAGTATTGGCAAAGTCCCTTGAGGGATGGGAGAAAAAATATGAAACTATTAAACTTTACCGTCAGGAAATCCTCTGATACTGTGTCAAATGTTAGGGACACCCAAATCAATAGGCCAAGCCCTTTATCTTGAGACTTACTCTTGTGAAGCTTTTGTTGATAGCAGAGAAGTTTAGCTTGCCTGTAAGTATGCCTAAGAATTACTTCTGGAGGACCTCTTGTTGCTCAGATGTAGTATCACTGTCTCTAAGCCCAACTCTGCAAGTGAAGTCATTGCCCTCCCTGCTGCTTGGGACATGACATCCAGGGGTGAAAGTCTCCCTGGCAATGTGGGAGATGAATCACAGAAATGAGTCCAGCCCTGGCACCATGAGATCAACAATTCCATCCTGACCAAAAGGAGTAAAATAAGTACAACTAATAAAGTATCAGTGGCTGGGAGAGTTCAAATACAGTTGAGTGACTACTCTGGAGGTCACTCTTATGTAAGCTTCAGTTAGACATTGCTACCAATCGTGACTTGCCAAACCCCAACCAAAACCGTTCCAGCTAATCCTAAAGAACACTTAGGGCAATTTATAGGATTCTACAAAGGTTTCATGCACTAGGTAACTTTCCAGAAACCTACAACCTCCAGATGGACCTCTGGAACAGATAAGTCCTGAAACCTAGAGGGCCCAGCCTCTCCAGAACATCAGCTAGTTCCATCTCCCTACCCCAAATTATTGAGGGAGATGGAACTCGCTAATGTTCTGGAAAGGCTGGGCCCTCTAGGTTTCAGGACCTTTTAATTTAAAAAATTAAAGTGGCCATAGCCCATAAACCCCTAAAGAGTGGGATAGAAAGATCAAAGGTGATGGTGGAGCTGTTCAAAGAAGATAGGGTTTAACAAACAAATGTGATTGCTGATTCATTAAATTGATATTTCTTTTAGTCTCCACTATCTTAGAGCAGCTAGAAATAAAAACCTTAAATTGTGGAATTGTAACCTGTACGAAACTCTGAAATCTGTTCTACAAATAATTGTGCTGTGCTTTGAAATTTATTGCTTTTTTGTATATGTGTTATTTTTCACAAAAAAGAAAGAAAAAAGTTGATTGTGATGATGAAAAAAATTCCTTCTAGCCTCCTATATTCTGGAGCAGCTAGAAGAAAAATCTGAGAGAATTGTGTGATAGCCCATGACAAACTCTGTGATTTGTCATGTCCGTATTTGTTGAAGAGTGTTTTGAACACTATTGCTTTTTTCTTTCTTTGCTTTGTATATGTGTTATATTATGCAATAAAAAAGTTAAAATATAGCTAAATTGGGCTTCATCCAAATTAAAAACTTGTGCATCAAGGGATGTATCAAGAAAGTGGAAAAACCTACAGAATGAGAGAAAATATTTGGAACTCGTATATCTGATAAAGGTTTAATATCAAGCATCTAGACAGAACCACTACATCTCAATAACAGGAAGACCAACAACCCAGTTAATAACTGGACAAAGAGAAATGTAAATGCCAATCATGAAATTTATATGGAAGAGTAATGGACCCTGAATAGCTAAAGCCATCTTGAAAAAGGAGAATGAAGTTAGAGGACTCACATTTTCCTATTTTAAAACTTATTACAAAGCCATAGTAATCAAAACAGCATGGTAGTGGCACAAGGGCAGACAGACATACAGACCAATGGAATTGAATTGAGAGCTCAGAATCATCCCCCTATATTTGTGGCCAACTGATTTTTTTTTTTGAAGTATTTTTATTGCTACATCTTCACACATTCCATACATAGTGTACAATCAGTGTGGCTCACATTCTCATCACAAAGTTGTGTATTCATCTGCATAATTATTTTTTTAGAACATTCGCATCACTCCAGAAAAAGGAATAAGAAGAAAACACTCATACATAACATACCACTTACCTGTCCCTCCCATTGACCACTGGTATTTCCATCTACTCAATTTATTTTATCCCTTATCCCCAGTATTTATTGTTTGTCCATATTTTCTTTACTCATCTGCCTATACCCTGGTTAAAAGGAGCATCAGACACAAGGCTTTTGTAATCACAGTCATATTGTAAAAGTCATATTTTTGTACAATCATCTTCAAGAATCAAGGCTACTGGAACACAGCTCAGCAGTTTCAGTACTTCCCTCCAACTACCCCAATACACTGTAAACTAAACAGGCAACTCTGTATAATGCATAAGAATAATCTCCAGGATAACCTTCCGACTCTGTTTGAAATCTATCAGCCACTGAGACTTTATTTTGCCTCATTTCTCGCTTCCCCCTTTTGGTCAAGCAGACTTTCTCAGTTCCTTGATGCCAGGTCCCAGCTCATCCCAGGAGTTCTGTCCCATGTTGCGAGGGAGATTTTCACACTGGGAAGTCAGGTCCCATGTAGTGGGGAGGACAGTGAGTTTACCTGCTGAGTTGGCTTAGAGAGGCAGTATCTGAAATACAAAAGAGGATCTCTGGGGGTGACTCTTAGGCATATATTTAAGTAGGCTTAGCTTATTCTTTGCATGAATAAGTTTCATAGGGGTGAATCCCACAATCAAGGGCTCAGCCTGTTGATTTGGTTATCCTCACTGGTTGTGAAAATATCAGGAATCCTTCAAATTGGGAAGTTGAATATTTCCGTCTTTCTTCCCAGCCTCCTGAGGAGACTTTACAAATACTTCTTTATTCCCTGACCAAATTACTGTGTGATGTATTGGGGCATCCCAATATCCTGGATAAGCCAACAAAATCTCATGCCCCATTCAAGATTCCATGTGCTTATGGTGTTCACCTAAATTGACCATACAAGTTAAATTAGGTAATGCACTACCTAGAATATACATTTTGAACCAAATAAGCTCTCTCTTTGGTCTCACATAGAAGTTGACGTTTTAAAATATGGACGATGTCATCCTTTACCCTGTATTCTGCTTTACTTCAGTCCTATCCAGATCAGCTTCCTTCATATCTCTATTCGAAGTGTGATCCTTTTTCCAACTTTTTAAATGGTTCCTGTAGGGGGTACTGCTGACTTTCATAGCTTCAGAGCTCTAACTCTGAGTCTCACCTGTCACATAAATACCTGAAGTTTCTGGAAACAGCCAAGTTATATACAAACAGCTGAGTATCTCAGAATTTAGAAATAACAGTTACAAGTTCTGAATATATGTAACTGCTATAGGAGTTTATAATCTAGGACCTTTTACAGTAGACCCTGACCTGATAACCCATGCTCTCGACTTCAGTTCACTGAATTTCTATATTATAATTAGTTCATATGATTGAAGCATGATAATATTTGTCTTTTTGTTCCTGACATTTGATTCAGCATACAGTCCTTAAGGTTCAAACACCTAGTTGCATGCCTTACAACTTCATTCCTTTTTGTGGCCACTTAGTTGTCTGTTGTATGTGTACGTCAAGGTTTGCTCTTGCATTCATCAGTTGTCATACCCTTAGGTGTGGCCAACTGATCTTTTTTTTTTTTTGCTTGAACAGGCACCAGGAAATGATGGCCAACTGATTTTCCACAAGTGGCAAAGACGACTAAATTGGGAAACAACAGTCTCTTCAACAAATGATGCTGGGAAAACAAGATTTCTATTTGCAAAAAAAAAAAAAAAAAAAAGAGGAGCCCCTACCCCTCACCATTTACAAAAGTCTACTCAAAATGGATCAGAGACCTAAATATAAGAGCTAGAACTCTCAAACACCTGGAAGAAAACATAGAGAAGCATCTTCAGGACCTTGTGTTAGGCAGTCCTTTCTTAGACTTCATGCCAAAACACAAGCAGTAAAAGAAAAAATAGATAAATGGGACCTCATCGAAATTAAAAGCTTACATGCCTCAGTGGACTTAATCATGAAAGTAAAATGACGATCTAATGACTGGGAAAAAATATTTACAAACCACATATCTGATAAAGGTTTAATGTCCAGAATATTTAAAGAAACCCTTCAACTTAACAACAAACAACCAAAACAATCCAATTTAAAAATGAGCAAATACTTGAATAGACATCTCTCCAAATAGAATATACAAATGAAAAGATGCTTAACATCATTAGCCATCGGGAAAATGGAAATCAAAACCACAGTAAGGTACTATTTAACACCCATTAGAATGGCTGATATTTAAAAAATGGAAAATAACAAGTGTTGAAGAGGATGTGGAAAGTAGGAACACTCACATTCATTGCTTGTGGCAATATAAAATGGTATAGCTAATGTAGCAGTCAGTTTGGCACTTCCTCAGAAAGCCAAGTATAAAACTCCCATATAACCAGGAAGGCCCACCACAAGGTATGTAACCAAAATAATTTATAGCAGGGACTCCAACATGTATTTGCGCATTGATGTTCATAGTGGTATTATTCATAATTGCCGTAAGATAGAAGGAATCCAATTGGGTATCAGCTGATGAAATAGATAAAGTGTCGTATATACATATGATGGAATATTATTCAGCTGTAAGAAGGAATGAAGTCCTGATAGATACCACAAGATGGATGAAACTTAAAGGTATTCTGTGGAGTGAAATAAAGCTAGACACAAAAGGACAGATACTGTATGATCCCACTGATTTGAAACAGAATAAGCAAACTCATAGAGTCAATATCTAGAATATAGGTAAGCATGGAACAGGGTGGGGAGAGGGGATGGGAAGTCAAGGTGTAAAATGCACATGGTTCCTATTTGGAATGATGGAAATGTTTGTAAATGGGTGGTGGTGATGGTAGCACAACATTGTGAAGCAACTAATGGCACTGAAATAGATATCTGAGTACGATTAAAAGTGGAAATGTTAGATTTGTATATATGGCAATAGTATAAAAATTTACGAAAATGTTCATGAAACTACACCATGCTACACGTGAACCCTCAGTTAAACCATGGAGTTTAAACGATAGTACAATTATAAAAATGTGCTGTCATCATTTATAAGAACTGTTCCACACCATTGCAATGTGTTGGTGGTGGGGTGGTATATGGAAAGTCTATATTGTATGGATGATTGTTCTGTAAACTCACAACGTTTACAGAGTGAAATAAGCCAGTCACAAAAGGATAAATAGTGTATGATTGTAGTTATATAAAATCCCTGGAATAAAAGTATTCATAGACACAAAAAGTAGATTAGAGATTACCAGGAGCTAAGGGGAGAGGTAAAGGTTTCTTTTGGGATGATGAAAAAGTTATGGTAGTGGAAAGTTGTGATGGTAGTACAACCATTGAAAAGTAATTAAAACCATTGAATTATGTACTTAAAACTGGTAAAAATGGAAAATTGTATGACACACACACACACATAACCAGAAGTTAAAGAAAATGACTGATCTGGATAATAAATTAAATTGAACTTATGTTTTCATTTCAGAAACCATTTTCATTCTTATTTGCACTTAGTACCTTTTCCAAGCTCATACCAAACCAACTTTTAGAGTCAAATCTCGAGTTAGTAATGAGAGTTTAGTAAGTACTTGAAATGACTGGGTACATTTTGAAGTCAGATCTTCACTTAGTATTTATTCAGGTCTTCCAAGATATTAAGTAGGAAGAATTGTCATTTGGCAGCATGCATTGGAAGAAATGATTGGTGTTATTTTGTTCAGTGAAACAGTAGTTGGTGTGTGGGTAAGGAAGGAGAATACCTCCAGTGAATAATTTTGAGTAACTTCACTGAGCTGAAATATGTAGAGTAATAAACATCTTAAATGAACGTTTTGCCCAGTTTGTTATTATTTCAGGTTAATTTTGTGTGTGTGTATGCTGTGTGGTGGGGGGGTACATTTCATTTTTTTTTCCATGTGATTATCCTGTTATTGCAGCACCCTTTGTTGAATTTTGGGGGCCAGGAATTAAACCTGGGTCTCGTGCATGGCAGATGAGAATTTTACTACTGAACTCCCCTTGCACCCCCCCCCCCCAGTGTTTAAGTTGTTTCTTTGATTTTGGGTTCTACCCTTGTTCCTTTGGTAGCTGTTTCCTAGTCAGTGGAAAAAAACTTACCTGGAGAGTATTAGGGAGCTCCAAAGAGCATTTGGAGAAAAGTAAAGGTATGAAGAAACAGTTTGGAATCTAGAAAAATGATAGAGCTAAAGGAGACAGCAGAAGCAGTTGATGGCAACATGAAAGCCCTACGTGCTTAGCCGTAGGGAAGGTACGTGGTACAACTGAAAGGCCATTGAACTTGGAGTCAGAATCAGAATTGCTATTGGAGTTTGACCCATTGAACGTTGTGACTTTGGACAAATCACGTGCTCATTCTTTTGTGCAGGTTCATTTTCTATAAAATAAGAATAGTGATATTTGTTAGGGTTGTGAGAATTAAATGGTATGATATGTGTGAAAGCACACAGTGAATTGCCTGGCAAATATTGGGTGCCCATTAAAGATTAGCTGAATTGGAATCAAATTGAAATAAGTTAAAAAAACAAACAAACCGTGCTTTGGAACGATTGTGACCTTCCCATCTTTGCTTCTCCCTGAAAATATCTTTTATCTTAAGGAAACTCAAGAAAATAGTCTAATTTGGAAAGTGCAGACAGTCAAAATGTAAAACCTTAGGTATTTGTATTCAATATGAAATTTTCTTTTCTTCCAAATGGGCAAATAATGGGGCACAGGAAACAACTTTTTAATTTAATTCATTTGAAGGTATCTACCAATTAGCTGCTATATGTATGTCTCAGTATAAAATTCATAATTTATTTCTAATTTTCTAAGAGTTTTTATTATAAATAGGTAATGAATTTTTCAAAAATGTTTTTCTGAATCTATTGCAACATTATTTGTTTGTTTAAGCTATTAATATGGTGTTCTAGTTTGCTCGCTGCCAGAATATGATATACCAGAAACAGAGCAGTTTTTAAGAGGGGGAATTTATTAAGTTGCAAGTCCACAGTTCTAAAGCCATGAAAATGTCCCAACTAAAGCAAGGCCATAGAAATGTCCAATCTTAGGTATCCAGGAGAAGATACTCAGTTCAAGAAGGCCAATGACATTCAGGATTTCTCTCTCAACTGGAAAGGCACATGGCAAACTTGATGGCGTCTGCTAGCTTTCCCGCCAGACTGCTTGGTTCATGAAGCTCCCCCTGGGGCGTTTTGCTTCTACATCTCCACAGGTCTCTGGCTGTGGGCTCTGTACCTCTTTCCAAAATGGTCCCCTCTTAAAGGGCTCCAATAAGCAACCCCACCTTGTGTGGAAATCATGTAGTCAAAAGTTACCATTCACAATTGGGTGGGTCACATCTGCATGGATAATTAGAAAACTCCCACCCAGCAATACTGAATGAGAATTAAAGGACCTGGCTTTTCTGGGGACCACAAATTCAAACCAGCACATATGGTATGCTGCATTGAGTGATTTTCTGTTACTGAATCAACCATCCACTCCTAAGCTAAACACAAATTGGTCATGGTAATATTCTTTTTTGGGGGGGTGGTGGTGGTGGTGATAATACTATCCTTAATATATATGGCTGAAGTGATCTTTTTAGTATTTTCTTTAGGATTTATCCATCAGTGTTCATGAGTGAATTTGATTTATTGTTTTCCTTTATCAAATTGTCCTTGTTTTTCTAGCTTCATAAAATGAGTTAGGAAGTGTACTTTTTTCTGTTTCCTAGAAGAGATTTTAATATTCGGATTAGTTACTCCTTGAATGCTTTTTTCTTGACAATCTTGCCATAGTTGGTACATTTTGTTATCTTTTCAAATAATCAGTCTGTGGCTTTGTTACAAGTTTGTTTTCTATTTCAAGTGATCAGTTCTCTTTATTGTACTTTTACATCTGCTTTCTTGGGTTTGTTTTGCTAATTCCCCTCCCCCTTGATTTGGGTGTTTAGCTCATTAATTTTCAACATCTCTTTTTAAAATATACATTTGAAGCTTATAAATGTCCATTCTTGTCTTAATTCAGCAGCATCCAACACATTTTGATATGTGGTAATTTCATCATTTAATTTAAAATATTTTCTAATTACGATGGGCTTACTTAGAATTATCTTTCTTTTTGTTTTTTTACTTGAATATGAAATACTTTATTGAAGATAAAAAAATCAGAAGAGAAAAATATCTCCTATAATCCAACTCTTCAAGTAATTTTTAACAAATACTTTCAGTCCTATTTCTGAGAGTATTTTTGGTATTAATTGGGAATATGCTATAGACACAGTTTTTTTCGGTTAATTTTTTTATTTAAGAAATCAAGCAATACACTTAGAACCACCAACAATGGATATCTTAGTTATCCATATAGGCATATTTAAATAAAGTATCCATATAACCATTGTAAAGCCTGTGTTTGCGCAGTAAGCTTCATAAACCAATTTAAAATTAAGGCAACAAGGAAAAAAATCTATATATTCAGGTAGCAAAAAAAGTATTAAGCACTAACTTAGATACCATTTGATCAGCTGTCAGAACTGTGAGTGTTCTCAAAATAACGAGTAGAAAATTCCTACAAATAAATATCTGCTGCTATAGTAAAGACCTATGTTACTAAATATTTTCCTGATTTCAGGAAAATATGAAGGTACAGATTTTTTACAGTTACTATATGGAATTTTTTTTAAGATCAGCATCATACACTTATAATACATTCACATTTATACACAAATTTCATGTTTACAAGTACAAAAGGTAAAGAACCGCAAAGAATCTAATCAACTACATTCAATAGTTAATACCGTTGTCCCTGATCCCTGTTTTCTAAATCCAGAAGAAACTAAATGCCATCCTGCATGTGGACTTCACTTTTACAAGTTGGAGACTGTATGTAATTTTGTACATGTCTGGGTTTCCACAGAACTGAACTGAGACTCCATCGTGTTCCAGGCCAAATCAGCCAGAAGGAAATCATCCATAGCTGTTTGAGTTTCATTGCTGATAAAAAACAAACTCCCCAGGGTTTCAAATCCCAGAATTTGTGGTCTCTGTTTTTGTACTGTTCAGTTGAACTTTGCTTTCTAGAGCAGGTAGGTTTTTAGTGGAAATCACTTCTGATTGGGTTTCTGTCTCTGATGAATCAGTGCTCATGGAAAAGATGGAGTGTATCAGAATGCTGTCCAGAGGCAGATGAGAACTACTGTCTGAAAAGAAGTTTAAGTCTGTCTGTGTCTGCGTATCACACACTTCAAGGCCCAAGAAGTTAGCATTTCCCCTACAACTGTTGGGCTGAGCAGAGGTGTCTGCAAGTAAAAAGTTGGTTTGGATTTCTATATCCAGGGATTCCAAGACGAGATTGGTGTTCATGCTCTTTACGATATTGAGAAAGTTTCCTTTGATGCCTAACTTTTGAAGTGTTTTTTTTCAGGAAAGGATGCTGGATTTTGTTGATTGCCTTTTCAGCATCAATCAATATGATCATGTGATTTTTCTCTTTCGACTTGTTAATGTGCTGTATTATGTTGATTGATTTTCTTATGTTGAACCACTCTTGCATTCCTGGTATGAAAGAAGTATCTTTCTTAATTTCCAAACTTCCTACTAATGAATTTTTTCCCTAGTTATGGCATTTTCCTAGTAAACCTTGTTTTTGATTTCTAGCTTAATTGCATTGTGGAAAACTTGTTCTGTGATTTAATTCCTTTGTAATTTTTGAAGACTTGCTCTGTGTCCTAGTATATATTGTTTTTTATAAATGTTCAGTGTATTCTTGAAATTAATGCATTTTCCAGTTATTGGGTGCATTACATCGATATTATTAATTGTGTGCTTGTGTGTGTATGCTTATTCTATCAGTAAAGGAAGGTGTTTGACATCTCCCTCTGTGATGGTATATTTGTCTTTTTTCCACTTATTTCTGCTTTATATAATTGAGTCTGTGTACAACCTTTTGAAATTCCTTTAATGAATGTTTAATGACAGTGAACTTTTTTTCAAATGGTAGTGAACTTTCAAAAAGAAAGAATTTTCTTTTTGGTCTGAAATGGCTTTAATTTGCTCCCAATCCTTAAAAGATCTTTTTTCTGGATATGGATTTCTGGGGTGGGAGTTAATTCTATTAGCATGTCTTAATCTTAAGAATTTCTCCTTGTATTTGATGCTTTGCAGTTTCATCATTATGTATCTAAATGTGAATTTCTTTTATTTATGCTACTTAGGATTTATTGGGCTTCTTGATTCTCTGGGTTTTGTCTTTTACCATTCTGTAATTTTTGAAACGTTTCTCCTCAAATATTGCCTCTGCCTTATTCCCTTTTATTTCTCCTTCCATCATTTTTGTAAGCATTTATTAGATCTCAGCCTTTCAATATTTAATCAAGATTTTTTTCATATCTTCCATCTTGCTCTTGATGTCGTGTTTCTTGTGATTTTTTTTTCAATTGTAACTCATTTCTTGGAATTTTTCTAGTGATAGTTGTTTAAGGCCTGCTTGACATGGGTTTCTCCAGCTAAAAAGTTTGTCTTTACTTCTTCCAGGTGCCTGGGAATACTAATTTGCTTTCCCTTAAATTCTTAGCTTAATATTTTTATGAACTCCCTATGTAATATGAGTAATATGAATTTTGGCTGTCAACCTACATGACAACTGGCTTGTAGTTACGAATTCTCCGAGGTTGTTTTAATTTTTTCCTCTCAACTAATACTAAAGTTTAAGTCAGGCAATTTTCCTTCAAGTTTTCATGGTATAGATAATTGAGTTTTAGTTACCCTTACGCTGAGATTATAGACCTTTGGGAGGTGGCCTACTGGACTCCTTGTCTTGGGGGACCTTGGTTCTTGCCTCTGTGCATGATCAGAATGAGAAAATGGAAGCTTAAGGTCAACAGGGTTACAGCAGATGTTCTTAAATGAAAACCAACTTCACTACCTCTACTCACTTTTTTGAGTTCCTGATTTTACTTAGGTTGGTTATTTATTTGTTATTTTTAAATTTTTAATTAAAGCTTTGATTTTTAGATTTTACAGAGGGAGGGTCAGTTAAGGTATCTAGTGTGTCATACAACTCATAGCTTCCGTATATGCTGCTCCCTTGGCATTTTTTGTAGTTATGTTCTCTCAGTCAGTCAATACCCTTTAAATCTTGACTCACTTCTCCTTAAAGAATTAGATGCTCCTTCTCTATTCCTTTGAAGACTTTCTGTTTACTGAAGGATAAAGTCCAAACTTTTAATGTGGCATGAAAAGCCTTTCGTAGACCAATTTATTCTTTTTTTTTAAAAAAAAATAACTTTCAAGAATGCAACAAAGTTGGAAGAATTTTTCAGTAAATACCTATTTACTTACTACCATATTCTATGATTAACATTTACTATATTTGTTTTATCACTTATCTGTTCATTTATGTATCTTCTTTCTACCCATCAATCCATTTTATTTTTGATACTTTTCAAATTGCAGACATCTGTATACTTTCCCCTAAATACTTCAAAATGCATAATATTAATTAAAATTCAATTCTTCTTTATGTTGTTTTTGTTATATAAAATTTTCATTTTATATAATACACTAATCAGAAGTGCATTTTTACTGAGTTTTTGAATTTATTTATTAATTTAAAAAATTAACAAACCAAATAAAACATTAACATAATCAGTAATTCACAATATCATCACTTAGTTGCATATTCATCATTTCTTAGAACATTTGCATTAATTCAGAAAAAGAAATAAAAAGACAATAGAAAAAGAAATAAAAGAAAACAGAAAAGATCCTTCGTTGTCTGATATTACAATAACTATACAGCTTTTTTTTTTGCAGTGGTATTTCCATGTTATATTTTTTCATTGTTTTACTTTCAGCCTTTTAGCATTCTTCTCTTATTTGAAACTCATAAACAAATACATCTATTTTTTATTCATTTCTGTATCTTTGGGTATCTTTATAGTACCTATCACTTATTGGGCAAAGAATACATGTTTTTGAATGAATTAATTACTAAAATGTGTCGATGAACTGTGATAAACACATACTATGCTAGGAACTGAAAGGAGACAGTCATTCTCTAGCGGATTCATTCAACAAGTATTTGTTGAATACACGGTATAGCTAATCACTGTTTTAGGTGCTTGTGATATACAGCAGCAAACAAGACAATTAAGATTGCTGTCATAAATTTGCAGTCTGATGAGGGAAGATGACAAATAAGTAATTAAATGAGTGGTTTCTAATAATGAAGTGCTATGAAGAAATAAAACAAGTTACTATGATAGAGAATGTCTAGTGACTTCTTTAGATTGGACAGTTAAGGAAAGCTTCTCTTGAGTTTGTTATAACTGATAAAAGACCTGAAGAATGATAAGGAACATGGGGTAATCTGGGATAATAATGTTCCAGGCACTGCTGCAAATTGTCCTGAGGCTAGATGAGCTTGTTTTTTTCTAGAAACACAAAGATTAGTGTTGTTGGGATGGGGTGGACAAGAGGGAGAGTGGTTAGAAGTGGGAGGCAGGGGTCGATTATGTTAGCCTCCTAGACCATGATAAGGATTTTGGCTTTTGTTTTATTTACAATAAAAAGTCTTTGGAGGGTTTTAGCCAGGAGAATAAATCGTTTTACACTCCGTTCAGAATAAGTCAGATATGATTACCAGTGACGCTGACACTTAGGAGAGGTACTTGCTATAATTCTGTGACCAAAAGAAGATGGTATCGGGAAAGTTTAATGAAGCAAATGGCTTTAAAGCGGGATATTGAGTATAATCAATAATATAATATTGAGTATGGTTGATAAAGAATGAGAATGGAATTTTGAAGGAGAGCAGATCAACAGAACAGGCCGATGTATTCAGGAGCATGGCTTTTTAAGTGTAAGAACTTGCCATAGAGAATAGAACATAGGTAAGGGTTAAATTTTAAGAGTGGCCAAAATAAGCGATAAAAGAAAGGAGATATAAAATAGCTGTCAGTGTCAAAGAAGACTTTGTGACCTCGACTTTCTGGAAAGTATCTTCAATAAGAGATTGGGGGACTGAAGCTAGGTTAGTTTCAAGAGGGGGTGAAGGGTTATGTAAGTGGGTGACGAGAAAACAAAGAGAAACTCAGAAAGAGATGCAAAGATAGTGTGAAGTAAATGTCTATGCCTTACACTAGATGGCTCAGGAGTATCATCTTGATAAAGAAAAACATAACTGGTAGCTAGCATAGTACAACTTTAAGTATTTTACATACCATAAGCAGTTTGTGCTCTTGTCAGTTTCTTAGGAGTAAATTTTATTTATGGGAATGATTTTTAGGATATTGGTGGCCATATTATTTCAGGCATTTCAAGAAAAAGGTGTTTAATCAATGCCTTTAAAAATAAAGAGAAAAATTGATAAGAAAATTAAGAGGAATGATAGCAAGTACTTTGTTCTTCAAATAATGACCTGAAATTTAAACTATATATTGATGTCTTAAAACTTATGTTGTTTCTTTGGCATGTTTTCTCCCACTGTTTTGTTTTCATTCATTATGTGCCCTTAAGTTTCAGGTATTTTGTAAATACCACATAACTGTTCTGTTATTTAAAAAGTCCATTCTCATGATCTCTTTTTACTATATACTCTGACTGCTGGTAGATTTTTATGTTTCTACTATTTATTTAATGCTTTTAATTTAGCCTACATTTATAAGAATTTTTCCTCCCTATATTTCCTGCCTTCTCTTGGCTTTAATCAGGTTTTCTTTTATTCTCTTTCCCCCTCTACTGTTCTGGAAATAACATGTTCTCATTCTTTTCCTTTAGTGGGTACTTTAAAATTATTTAAAATGTATGTTTAATGTAAATATAAAATTATCTCTACCCTCCTTTTAAACATTTCAAGGAACCTTAGACTACTTTAACTTTTTCTAACTTATGTGTTGTTATTCAGTATTTTTCTACCTTGTATTAGTTGTCTAAGGCCGCATAATAAATTACCATAAATTTAGTGGCTTAAACCAACACTCATTTATAATCTCACAGTTTCTATGGGTTAGTTTAGCTGGGCCGCTCTTTTTAGGATCTCAAAAGCTTATTTTCCAATTGTCTGCCGGGGCTTTGGCCTTATTTGAGTCTCATGTAGGGAAGAATCTGTTAGCAGAATTCAGTTCCTTGAGGTTTCAGTTTCCTACTAACTTTTGGCCAAAGGCTGCTGTCACCTCCTGGAGGCTGCCTCAGTTACTTGCCACTGGGGCCTCTCAACTAGGCAGCCTACAACATAATAATTTGTTTCTTCAAAGACAGCAAGGGAATTAGAGACTCCAGAAAGATGGGTATACAGTCTTATGTAATCATATACATTCTATCCCCTTCCTGTATTTTACTGGTCAGAAGCCACTCGTAGGTCCTGCCCAGGCACAAAGGGCATGGATGCCAGCTGGCGAGAATCATGGGAGCCAATTAGAATCTGTTTGTTACGCATCTTGTGTATATGCTTCTAAATGAGGTAATAGTATTTTTTATTGTCTTACTACTATTATTTTTTAACCCTGAAACCAGGTCAGTGTGGATAACTTCCTTTTTTGTTTCTGTCCTAATAGGTGGATCTTTTTCTGTTTTACTTAGCGTGGGTGGGTAGCCCCACAAGCATCTTAACTCTTTGTAGGTTATCTCAGATCCAGTTCCTATCCTTGCATGGTCCCAAGCCCTCGTCTCTTATTCCTGTGTGAGCATTGAAACCCAACCTCTTATGGTACTGAGATGGGCAATTCACTGCCTTACCTCTTACTCTCCTGAGAGTACCCAGTTAAAATAGTGATTTTTGATTTTACCTCTTTTTTTCCTCTGGGGATGTTTATTCTTTTGGGAGCTCAGCTGTGCATTTACTTTTAAATTATGTATTTATAACTTGTAATTTCTTTTAAAATTGTTTTTATTAAGTTTTAGCCAGCATTTCTAGGTATTTATAATGGAAGGATTTAGGGGTTGTCTGTCATATGCTTCATATTTTTTTATTTTATTTTAGCTATGGATTTACATATTTCAAAACTGGAAATATTATTTGGTATGAATAAATATGTATACTCACAAGTCCATAAGGTAAGAATGTCAGATAATCAGTATTGGCATACATAGAATATGATGCTGAGAAATAGCACATGAAGATTTTCACAGTAGGGCCCTTTTGACTCTTCCAATGTAATCTTGCCTTTCTGAACACTTGTACTTTATATTTCAGCAACACAGTACTGCTTTTATTTTCCTGAACACAGAATACAGCTTCATGGCTTCATGTTTTGTATGCATTATTCTTTCTGCCTGGAATGCACTACTCTGTCCCTTTCATCTTTTTTTATTTGGTCTTATATTTTTTCTAAATTTACTTTTTCTCTTTAGTATTTTGAGTTTTGATATTTTTAATTTCTAGAAGTTTTATTTGTTTCTTTTTCATATCTGTTTGGACATTATTGATAATTTTTTCTTCCTTTTTTTGTTGCTGTTGTTGCTTTCTTTGATTTCTTTAAACATATTAAACATTTATTTAATGTACTGTGTCTTATAGTTTCAGTATCTTTCACCTTTGTTTTGCTTGTTGTTATGCTGATTCTTGCTTATGGCCACATGTGTTCCTGTGATTTTTGACTGATGGTTCATTTTGGGGGGACTTGGGAAATCTTTGGGGCCACATTGGATTATAAAGTCTATGAGGGCAGGATCCTTGTGGTCTTATTCACTGCTGTATGGCAGGGCATGTTACAGATTTTAGTACACAAGGCTCTTCATAAATATTTATTGAATTAATGAATGATGTGCAAATAGTTTCATACAATATTATAATTATTTATATTCATATCTGTCTACTATATTGGTAATGACTCAAGTTAAATAATTTCTTAGCTTTGACTTTGTATTCCCAGCACTTAGCACAGTGTCTGATACACAGTAAATGTTCAGGACATGTTTATTAAAAAAATGCTAATAGTCATATCCTGCCGATTGTAATCTATAGAATGGTAAATTAGACTTATTTTGCTTGGTTGTTATTTTGAAATCTTTTTGAAAAAATGAAGAATATTAGAGAAATGGTGAATCAGTTCTTCTAACCAGAAGTATTCTTTCTCATGATTGATTAAGCAGAACCCTTTTCCAGACTGAACTCCAAAACTAGAACTTCAAGTCCAGTGTCACTTAAGCCTAATCATATCATCAACTATTCAAATGCTTATTGATTTCAGTGTACCGTAAATAGAAAAAAGAATGGTGGGGTCTGTCCTGTAACTGCTTATTGAAGAGTGCTTTGAAAACAATTGCTTTTTTATTTCTTTGCTTTGTATGTATGTTATACTATACAATAAAATTTAAAAATGTATTCAGCCAACAAACATTGGCATATCTAGGTAAATACCTACTGCATGCATATTGTTTTGCAATGTTCTAATAGGTTATATGCTAGTTAGGATATAAACTTAAAAATATGGAAAAGTAAATAGCACAAAAGATAAATAATTCAGTACAGCAATGAAAGAATTGTCTTAAGACAGCATCAGTTCTTTGATCATTATAGAGTACAAATAAATTCTATAGAGATTCAGGTGAGTCCAGTATGGTTGTTAAAATTGTAGTTTTCTTGCCTTTCTTTTTTTAACAGCTTTATTGAGATATCATTCACATACCATACAATATAGCCATTTAAAGAGTACAATTCAATGTTTTTTAGTATATTCATATATATGCAACAGTTAATTTTAGAAGATTTCATCACCTCAAAGAGAAACTGTACCCTTTAGCTACCACCCCTCTAACCCTCATCCCTCTCTGCCACACACCTCTAAGCAACTCTTTGTCTCTATGCATTTATCTATTCAAGACTTTCATCTGAATGGAATCATATAGTATGTGGTTTTTTTCTGACTAGCTTCCTTTATTTAGCATGTTTTCATGTCTCATCTATGTTGTAGAATGTATCAGTACTTCATTCTTTTATGTGGGTGAAAATATTCCATTGTATGGACATTGCACATTTTGTTTATCCTTTCCTCTGTTGATGGACATTTGAATTGTGTCCCCCTTTTGGCTGTTATGTGTAATGCTGCTACAAACAGTTGTGTGCAAGTTTTTGTGTGGGCATATGTTTCCATTTTTCTTGAGTATATAGGTAAGAGTGAGATTTCTAGGTAATATTGTAATTTTATGTGTAATCATTTGAGGAAATACCAGATCTTTTCCAAAGCTGCTGTACCCTTTTACATTCCCACCGGCAGTATATGAGGGTTCTGATTTCTCTACATTTTTGCCGATACCTATTGTTACCTGACCTTTTGATTTTATCCACTTGTCCTAGCAACATGTTTTGAAAAGGCTGTTTTTTCCCCATTGAATTTTCTTAGCACTCTTGTTGAAAATCGGTTGACCATAGATGTATAGGTTTATTTCTGGGCTCACAAGTCTGTTCTGTTGATCTGTGGTGTCTATCCTTGTAAAACTGTCGCACTCTTGATTACCATTGTTTCGTAATAAGTTTGAATTTGGGAAGACCCTGTATCATCCTGCTTTATTTTTATTCTTCTCTCCCAAGGTGGTTTTGGCTATTCTGGGTCCCTTGCAATTCCATATGAATTTTAGAATTAGATTGTTAATTTCTATAGATAAGTCACCTGGGATTCTGGTAGGGATTGTATTGAATCTGTAGAGCAGCTTAGGGAGCATCACTGTCTTAAGAATGTTGAGTCTTTTCCGAGCCATGAACATGGATATTTTTCTGTTTATTTAGATCTTTAACTTCTTTCAACAGTGACTTGTAGTTTTTAATTAAGTTTTACACTTTTTTTGTTAAATTTATTCCTAAATATTTTATTTCTTGATGCTGTTGTTAATGAAATAGCTTTCTTAATTTCATTTTTGGGTCATTCATTGCGATTGTATTAAATAAAATTGATTTTGTGTGTTGACCTTGATTCTGCAGCCTTGTTGAACTCATTAGTTCCAATAGTTTTTAGTGGATTCTTTAGAATTTTCACTACACAAGTATAGGTCATCTGTAACTACAGGTAATTTTCTTTCTTTTTTTAGGATGCCTTTTATTTGTTTTTCTTGCCTAATTGTCCTGGCTAGACCCTTCAGTACAGATGTTGAATAGAAGTGATGAATGCACATATCCTTAATTTGTTCCGTCTTAGGAGGAAAACCACTTAATGGTCTCTTACCATTAATCATATTGTGTGTGTGTGTGTATGTGTGTGTGTGTGTGTGTGTGTGTGTGTGCGTGCGCATGCGCGTTTTGTAAAGCCCTCTGTCAGCATGAGGAAGTTCCTCTATTCTTAGTTTGCTGAGTGTTTTTATTATGAAAGATTGTTGGATTTTGTCATATGCTTATTATGAATCTGTTGAGGTGATCATGTAATTTTTTGGTTAAATTGATATGTATTATGTAAAATGGGTTCTGGATGTTTAATCCTTGGTCATGATGTTTAATTGTTTTATATGTTGTTGGCTTCAGTTTGCTAATATTTTGTTGAGAATTTTGTGTCCATAGTCATAAGAGATATTGGCTTGTAGTTTCTTTTCTTTTGATGTCTTTGGTTTTGTTAACAGGATAATACTGGCTGCATAAAATAAGTTGAGAAATGTTTCCTTCTCTTTTGTATTTTGGAAGAGTTTTTGAATATTTAATATTAATTTTTCTTTGAGCATATGGTAGAATTCCGTACAGAAGCAATCTGGAGGTCTGGACTTTTCTTTGTGGGTAATTTTTGATTACTGATTCATTCTCTTTACCTTTTATAGGTCTATTTGGATTGCTTATATCCTTTTGAGTCAGTTTTGATTGCATCTTTCTAGGAATTTTTTTCAGTTTATCTAAGTTATCTAATTTGTTGGTATACAATTATTCTTTTATAATCCTTCTCTATTTTTAAGGTTGGCAATAATGTCTCCACTTTCATTTCTTGTTTTAGTTATTTATATCTTCTCTGTATTCTTTTGTCAATCTAGCTAAAGTTTTGTACATTTTATTGATCTTTTCCAAAGTTCAAATTTTGGTTTCATTGATTTTCTTTGTTGTTTTTCTATTCTCTATTTCACTAATTTCTGCTATAATCTTTCTTTATTATTTACTTCTTTCTGCTTGCTTGAACGTTAAGTTGCTCTTCTTTTCCAGTATCTTAAGGCAGAAGGTTAGATTATTGATTTGAGATTTTTTTTCTTAATATAGGCACATATAGTTATAAATTTCCCTCTAAGCACTGCTTTCACTGCTTCCCATAAGCCTTGTGTCTTCACTTTCACAGAGTTTTCATTTTTAATTTGACTCATTGGCTTTTCAAGAACTTGTTGTTTAATTTTCACATATTTACAACAATTTCCCTTGTTACTGAGTTCTAATTTCATTCTATTGTGGTCAGAGAGCATAGTTTATATTATTTCTGTCCTTTTAATTCATTGAGACTTGTTTTATGACCTAACGTATGGTCTACCCTGGAGAATGTTCCATGTGCATATTCTGTTTTGGTTGAGTGTTCTGTCCATGTCTGTTGGTCTAGTTGGTTTACAGTTGTACTTCAGGTTTTCTAGTTCCTTGTTACTCTCCTGTGAGGTTGTTCTTTGATTATTTAAAGTGTGGTGTTGAAATCTCCAGTCATTATTGTTGAATTGTCTACTTTTCCCTCCATTTCTGTCAGCTCTTGCTTTGTCTTTCGGTGCTGTGTTATTAGGTGCATGTTTGTTTGTAATTCTTACATCTTTCTGATGGATTGACCTTTTTATCATTACAAAATGCCCCTCTTTTTTTCCCTAGTAACATTATTTTTATCTATAAAGTCTGTTTTGCCTGAAAGCAGTATAACACTCCAGCATTGATGTGGTTGCTGTTTGCATGATGTATCTTTTCCCATCCCTTTATTTTCAGTATTTAAAAAATTTTTTAATCTAAATTGTTTCTCCTGTGGACAGCATACAATTGGATTGTTTTTTAATCCAGTCTGTTTATGCCTTTTGATTGGATTGTTTAATCTATTTGCAGTTAATGTTACTGATATAGTTAAATTTACATCTGCCTCCTTACTTTTCATTTCCTTTATGTCATATGTTTTTCTTTAACCTTTGCTACTTCCTTTTGAATTTAGTGACTAATTTGTAATGTAGCATTCTTATTTCATTAATGATGTTTTCACTATTTTTTGAGATATTTAATGATTGCTTGAGGGTGGTGTATCATGTAGATCTTAACTTATCAGATCAGCTTCATATTTATACTATCTTAATTCTAGTAATAAGTAGAAACATTACTCCTGTGTAGCTTTATTCCATTTCTTGCCTTGGTGTGATGTTGTTATGCATATTACATCTATTAATGTTACAGATACAACAATACATTGTTATAGTTATTGTTTTATCAGCTGTCCTAATTTCTTAGCTCATTACAGCTTTACTCCCACTTCCTTTGTGCTGTTATTGTTAAATATATTACACATATGTTACATTTCTATATTTTATAAGCCCTTCAGTGTATTATCTGCATATTATTTTATATAGTTGCTTTTCAATTAAAGAGAAAGAAGAATTAAGAGAAGAAGAAAAATATCCATCTGTAGTGGCATTTTTATCATGTGATTACCTTTATTGATGCTCTTTGTATGTTTGTGGATTTGAATTACCATAAGAAAGTTGACTTGCTTTCAGCCTGAAGAACTTCCTTTATTGTTCACTTAAGGCAGGTCTGCTGGCAACTAATTCTCTTAGTTTTTGTTTATGGTAAAATCTTTATCTCACTTCATTTTTGAATGATAGCTTTGCTGTATTTGGGGTTCTTGGTTGACAGTTTTTTTCCTTTGAGCACTTTGAGTATGTTATCCCACTGCCTTCTGGCCGCCATAATTTTTGCTGAGACACCAACTGTTAATCTCATTGGGGTTCCCTTGTATGTAACACATCAGTTTTCTCTGGCTACTTTCAAGATGTTATTTTTTTACCTTTGACTGTCAGTCAGCATTTTTATTATGGTGTGTCTATTTGTGGGTCTTTTTATTTGTATCCTACCTAGAGTTCTCTGAACTTCCTGGATGTGTAGGGTGTAGTTTTCAATAAATTTGGAAGTTTCAGCTATTGTTTCTTTGGTGTTTTTTTCTCCTCCTTTATGTCCTTTCCTTTTGGTAGTCTCATTACATGTATGTTGGTATGCTTAATGATGTTCAGATTTCTCTGAACTCTGTTCATTTTCCTTCATTTTTTTTCTGTTTTGTTGCTTGCATAATCTTTATCAATTTCTCTTCAAGGGTGCTAATTCTCTCTTTTGCTGGTTCAAATTTACTCCTGAATTTTTATTTGTTCTTGTACTTTTGAATTTAAAAATGTCTGTGTGGCTCCTTTAAAGAAATTCTATCTTTTAATTGATTTTCTGTATTTGATGCAACATTGTCATCATACTTTCCCTTACTTCTTTAATTCTGTATTCCTTTAGTACTGTGAAAACATTTATAATGGACACTTTGAAATATTTTTTCTGTTAAATCCAACATGTGGTCATTCTCACAAATAGTTTCTGTTGCTGCATTTTTTTCCTGGTATATGGGCCATATCTTCCTATTTCTTCTCATGCCTCATAATTTTTTGTTGGAAGTGAACATTTTAGATAAAATATTGTAGCAACTCTGGGCCCATTCCTGTGGGACTTCTTATTATTTGCTTGTTTGTTTATTTGGTGAATGGCCGGGTTATTTGCTGAAGTCTGTTAAAAAACTCCACCCCCAAACTGTGTTAAGCCTCTGATATTGTTCCCCGGGAGGTGCAGCTTTGGGTGGACTCACAGTCGCTTTGGGTGACAGTTGTTCCAGTAGGGCTCTCTTCTCCTATTTCCCTGACCACTCCCAGCCATTAAGTTCCATTAATGTCTGGCCAATTATCTCTCATTTCAGTATCACCCTGTTCTAGTTTGCTTTGCTGCCAAAAACAGATACCATGAAACGCATTGGCTTTGACAGTGGAAACTTATTAGCTTTCAAGCTTACAGTTCTGAGGCCATGAAAATGTCCAAATGAAGGCATCATTAAGACAATACCTTCTGGGCCATGGTGGCTCAGCAGGCAGAGTTCCCACCTGCCATGCCAGAGACCTCGTTTCGGTTCCCTGTGCCTGCCCATGTTAGAAAAAAAAAAAAGACAATACCTTCTTCCTGAACACTGGCTACCAATGATTCTGGACTTCTCTGTCATGTAGCCAGGCATATGGCAGCTTCTGCTGTTCTCTCCCCACCTCTCTTCCAGGTTTCGTTGCTTTCAGCTTCTTGCTTCTAAGACTTTCTCTTTTTTTGTTTGAATTTCATTCTCTCTCTTTTTATTTTTATTTTTTTATTAATTTTTTAATTAAAAAAAGCAAACACAAACATTCTTAACATATGATCATCCTGTTCTACATATATAATCCCTATGAATTTCATTCTCTTATGAAGGACTCCAGGAAGAGGATTAAGACCCACTCTGGGCCACACCTTAGTTGAACTAACGTAACCAAAAGGTCCTCCTTATAAGAGAATTATACCTACAGGAATGAATTAACTTTAAAAATATAATTCTTCTGGTGTCCATAGAGCTTCAAACCATCATATGCCCTCAGGCATAAATTGCCCTGTAAACAAAACCAGTCAAATTGTGGCTCCTTCCAGGTATTAGTTTCTGAGGTCTAATATTTGTTCTGACCCCAGGAGGGCTCCTCCCAGCTGTTTTATTCCATGGTTCTTTCGTGAAAACTAGCTGACCTATATTGTGGGCTGTGTTTTCATTAGATCCACACTTCTCTTCCCAATTGCCTTTCACCACAGCCTCTGGTGTTCTTGAGAGTACCTTTAGGTGTTTCTATTACAAATGAAATAAGCTCCTTTAGGAAAAGACTAGGAGCCATCTGCTTTATGGCCTTCTCCTCCCAGACAATAATCTCAGATCCAAGACTTCTGGGTTGGGAGTGAGGGCAATGGTAAGCTTCTGATTCCTGGAGCTAAGCATGTGTGTGTGGTGTGGGGCAGTGTCCTGATGTCCTCTTGGCTTGATTCTCATGGCATGTAACCAACATGTTACAAGCTGAAGGAAATACTATTTGGGTTCCAGTATTTTCCGTACACCATGCCAGGTGAAAAGCCTCCTTTGTACCAGTGTGTCTCAGCGGAAGAAGGTAGCTCCCCCCTTTCGGCTGCAATCATGCACTTGCCTGGGACTTAACCTCAGCAATAGGCATCTGAGGGTGGGATGCGAAATGCTGAAGTCCTCCTCCTCTCAGGAAGAAAGTCCTCTGACTGGTTGTTAAGGAGAGAAGGAGCCCTGTTTGTTTGTTTGTTTATTTATTGTATCTTATTAGTTTTGTAGTATTTATTTGAATAAATGTACAAAACTCTTCCTGAACCCCTTGTTGCTCTTAGGATAAAACGGGAGGATGGAAGGTCTGTTTCAACAGACTAGAGCTACCAGGAGGTGCTAACATCTAATTTATAATTTTCTGAGCACCATGGAAGATTAGCCATCCCTGACAAGTACGTGGACTTCTCTCATTCTCTCCCATCACCTGGTCAGTGACAGGATTTGGTGCCTCCATTTGGTCAGGTCCAAATTCCATCAGGACTCCAGAATTATGTAGTGTAAAGCAAAAACTCTGCCAATGACCAATCAATCAGACAGAGAAAACATACTCATTTCAGAAAAATTTTAAAAATACAGATAAGCAAAAAGAGAAATTTTTTGTACCCCCAAACATTTATGTATATCCTCCCAGATGATTTTCCATGAAGATATAGACAATATAATTTTAAAAATAGTTATATTATACATAACTATTATGTAAACTGTTTTTTCCCCTTCACAATAAATCATAAACTTTTCAACATTATTTTTAATGGTTTTGTTAGCACTCCATTATGGGGAGAGCACACAATTTAACTTTATTCCTTTAAGAAGCATTTACTAAGTAACTTGTTAATGTGACAGGTACAATCCCTTATATCTTCACGCATTCAGGCAAATGAAACAGAGAATGAACAAACAAAATAGAAGTGCTCTTATTCAATGTCATTTGGACTGTTGAATAACTGAAACTTAAGAATCATAAAAACAAACAATAATACATGACGTACTTTTTTTGGTTTTAGTTTAAAACAGAGTTCAGAATACTATTGCCCCCAGAGCCCTGTATTTTTGACTAGCAATTTGGAGTGGAGTCTTCACCTCACTCAGGAGGGAGGGTAGACAGAAGTGGTCTTGGTTCATATACTCTCCTTTTTAACTGACTTTTTGTAGATTTTCTTGAATAGATGTCTCTTCATTTGCTGTTTTCTCTTGGGACATTTCCAGAGACTTTAAATTGTTGTTATTTCATTGTTTTGTTTTGTTTTTAATATTTTTTCACCAGTTTCACTGGGGAGTGGTCAGTTGAAACTCCTTGTGCTGTCATGCTGGAGCTTGATCTCCATTTACTTGCCTCTTAAGAATTATTAGTGTAGACTGATGATCTTTCATTATTGCCTCTCTCCTGTACTTTCTTTTGTATTTTTTTTTATCAGTATGTGGTAGGAGGAACATGTCTTATTATCAAAGAAGTGTGACATGAGATTGAATCCAGATTTCTCACTTAGTAGCTATATAACCGTAGGCAAATTCCTTAATATTTTTGAGCCTGATATGTAAGATAAGCATGATAATAGTCAGTTCATAAGGTGATAATTTATATTAAATGATATTATACATTTTGGTTTGCTAAAGCTGCCAGAATGCAGTGTAACAGAAATGGATTGGCTTTTACAAAGGGGATTTATGAAGTTACATTTCTAAGGCCATGGAAATTTTCAAATTAAGGTATCAGCAAGAGGATATCTTCACCTAAGAAAGGCCATTTGCATGCAGGTTCTGCTGTCACATGGGAAGGCACATGGTGATGTCTGCTGGCCCTTCTCTCCTGGGTTGGTTTCAAAATGGCTCTCTCAGCTCCTGTGAGTCCTTCTGGCTTCTCTTGGGGTGTTTTCTTTTCCAAGTATCTGGACTCTCTCCAACATGCTTGGAAAAGAAAACACTCCAAGGGACACCCTCATACAGGGCTGCAATAAGGGATTAAGACCCTCCTTGAATGGGCAGGGTCACATCTCCATGGAAACAGCCTAATCAAAAGGTCCCACCCAATAGGTCTGCCCCCAAAAGATTGGATGAGAAAACATGGCTTCTCTGGGGCACATAACAGTTTTACACATTATAATAACTAAAAAAACTAGCATGGTTCCCAGCATATTAACTCAGTAGATGTTGGTATCCTTCTGCTTTTATTTTTTTACTTTTGTTATCTAATTTGTTTTATTTTCCACTTGTTCATTCTTTTTTGTTTTTGTTATTTAAATAAAATCAAATTCAAGTTTTGAAATAATAACTTTAGTATTTAGATTAAGGCTTAGACCATATAAATATTCCAGTTATATGTTGTCTGTGAGTTTCCTCTAATAATGTTGGATCACAGAGCTCTCTTTGCTACTGTGGCACACTTACCTTGCCTGACCACTCTGTTTACTCTGGTTTTTTTTGAAGCAGTTTTTTTTTCCAGACCTTTAAAAGCTGACACTTGGGAAACAAATACCCTGAAAAAAATGTCTTGTTCCAGTAGAACTTGACCCACAAGATTCTGGTAGAACTAGAATAGTCCATTTGAAAAATTTTGGAATTAAAAAAAATAAAAAATTTTCATTTTATAGCCTCTAATTTTGCCCTTATTGTTTAGAAAATTGATTTAAATTAAGTAGTGCTTAAGGATTTAAATTAAATAAATTTATAAACCTGTGTTTATTTAATGTGTTCTTTTGGAACTAATATTTAGTTGCTTATACTGTTAAAGAATGAGATACTGCTAAACATAAACAACTCATTTTACATTTTCAAAATGAGCTGCATAATAGGTGCTCAGAAAATACTTGTGGAGGAAAGGAATTAAAATGTTCAACCTTTTGGCATCGCCATTATATATATTAATATTAAAAACTAAATTACCATTCAGCATAATCACAGAGCTGTGCTTACATCACCACAGTCAATTTTAGAACATTTTCATAGCTCCAAAAAGAAAAACCCATGCCCCTTATACCCCTCTATTATTGACACTTAGCTTCAGTGTGGTACCTTTGTTACAACTGATGGAAGAACATTAAGATATTACTATTGAGTTCGCGAGGCGGCCGCGATGGACTGAAGATGGGGACGGTGGTCGTAGCTCTGACTGCAGGATCTTAGCGTCATGCTTAAAATTGACCATAGGACTTCCGGAGAAGATGGCGGCTTAGTAAGACGCGCGGGTCTTAATTCCTCCTCCAGAACATCTACTAAAGTAGTAGAAACGATACAGAACAGCTCCTGGAGCCACGACAGAGACCAAAAGACAGCGTACCCCATTCTGGAAAGGCTGAACCGGCAGGGAGAATCCGCTGCGGTGAGATACCCGAGGGGTGTGTGCTTCCCAGGCCGGGGCGGCTGGCAGACGGAGTCCCTCCCTCCCTCCTTCCCGGGCTGGCTGGGAGAATTGGACAGGCGGTCCCCTCAAGCCACGGCGGCCGGCGACCCCCCCACGCGTGGCCACCCGGGCCGGCTGGGAGAATTGGATCGGAGGTTCCCCAAGCCGTGGAGGCCGGCGACCGGGGTCCCTTCCACACACGTGGCTTCCCGGTCCGGCTGGGAACGTTGGATTGGCACTCCCCCAAGCTGCGGCGGCCGGCGCCCCACACCACGCTTGGCTTCCCGGGCCGCCTGGGAGATATGCACCGGCACTCCCCCAAGCCGCAGAGGCTGGCATCCCCCCTACCACGCGCGGACTCCCGGGCCGGCTGGGAGATTTGAATCAGAACTCCCCCAAGCCGCTTCGGCTGGCGACCCTCCCCCACAGCGAGAGTTTTCCAAAGTTAAAGGAGCCACAGCATCTTTTACTGGTGGGACCCGCAGACAGATGAGCGCCATGAGCGCCACATACTGGGAAGGATGAGAAAAACAGAACCCAGAGATTTCACAGGAAAATCTTTCAACCTGCTGGGTCCCACACCCAGGGAAATCTGATTAAATGCCCAGACGCCAGCAGAAAATAACGGATCACGCTAGGAAAATTAAAGATATGGCCCAGTCAAAGGAACAAACCAATAGTTCAAATGAGATACAGGAGCTGAGACAACTAATTCTGAATATACGAACAGAAATGGAAAACCTCTTCAAAAACCAAATCAATAAATTGAGGGAGGACATGAAGAAGACATGGGCTGAACAAAAAGAAGAAATAGAAAGTCTGAAAAAACAAATCACAGAACTTATGGGATTGAAGGACAAAGTAGAAAAGATGGAAAAAACAATGGATACCTACAATGGTAGATTTAAAGAGACAGAAGATAGAATTAGTGAACTGGAGGATGGAACATCTGAATTCCAAAACGAAAAAGAAACTATAGGGAAAAGAATGGAAAAATTTGAGCAGGGGATCAGGGAACTGAATGATAATATGAAGCGCACAAATATACGTGTAGTGGGTGTCCCAGAAGGAGAAGAGAAGGGAAAAAGAAGAGAAAAACTAATGGAAGAAGGTGTCACTGAAAATTTCCCAACTCTTATGAAAGACCTAAAATTACAGATCCATGAAGTGCAGCGCACCCCAAAGAGATTAGACCCAAATAGGCGTTCTCCAAGACACTTACTAGTTAGAATGTCAGAGGTCAAAGAGAAAGAGAGGATCTTGAAAGCAGCAAGAGAAAAACAATCCATCACATACAAGGGAAACCCAATAAGACTATGTGTAGATTTCTCAGCAGAAACCATGGAAGCTAGAAGACAGTGGGATGATCTATTTAAATTACTAAAAGAGAAAAACTGCCAACCAAGACTTCTATATCCAGCAAAATTGTCCTTCAAAAATAAGGGAGAAATTAAAACATTTTCAGACAAAAAGTCACTGAGAGAATTTGTGACCAAGAGACCAGCTCTGCAAGAAATACTAAAGGGAGCACTAGAGTCAGATATGAAAAGACAGAAGAGAGAGGTATGGAGAAGAGTGTAGAAAGAAGGAAAATCAGATATGATATATATAATAAAAAAGGCAAAATGGTAGAGGAAAATATTATCGAAACAGTAATAACACTAAATGTTGATGGACTGAATTCCCCAATCAAAAGACATAGACTGGCAGAATGGATTAAAAAACAGGATCCTTCTATATGCTGTCTACAGGAAACACATCTTAGACCCAAAGATAAACATAGGTTGAAAGTGAAAGGTTGGGAAAAGATATTTCATGCAAATAACAACCAGAAAAGAGCAGGAGTAGCTATACTAATATCCAACAAATAGACTTCAAATGTAAAACAGTTAAAAGAGACAAAGAAGGACACTATCTACTAATAAAAGGAACAATTAAACAAGAAGACATAACAATCATAAATATTTATGCACCGAACCAGAATGCCCCAAACAACGTGAGGAATACACTGCAAACACTGAAAAGGGAAATAGACACATATACCGTAATAGTTGGAGACTTCAATTCCCCACTCTCATCAATGGACAGAACATCTAGACAGAGGATCAATAAAGAAACAGAGAATTTGAATATTACAATAAATGAGCTAGACTTAACAGACATTTATAGGACATTACACCCCACAACAGCAGGATACACCTTTTTCTCAAGTGCTCATGGATCATTCTCAAAGATAGACCATATGCTGGGTCACAAAGCAAGCCTTAACAAATTTGGATCGTAAAGGAATGAACTTGGAAATCAATAATAGGCGTAGTGCCAGAAAATTCACAAATACGTGGAGGCTCAACAACACACTCTTAAACAACGAGTGGGTCAGGGAAGAAATTACAGGAGAAATTAGTAAATATCTCGAGGTGAATGAAAATGAAAACACAACATATCAAAACCCATGGGACGCAGCAAAAGCCTTGCTAAAGGGAAATTTATTGCCCTAAATGCCTATATCAGAAAAGAAGAAAAGGCAAAAATTCAGGAATTAACTGTCCACTTGGAAGAACTGGAGAAAGAACAGCAAACGAACCTCAAAGCAAGCAAAAGGAAAGAAATAACAAAGATTAGAGCAGAAATAAATGAAATTGAAAACATGAAAACAATAGAGAAAATCAATAAGACCAGAAGTTGGTTCTATGAGAAAATCAATAAGATTGATGGGCCCTTAGCAAGATTGACAAAAAGAAGAAGAGAGAGGACACAAATAAGATCAGATATGGAAGAGGAGACATAACCACTGACCTCACAGAAATAAAGGAGGTAATAACAGGATACTATGAACAACTTTACGCTAATAAATACAACAATTTAGATGAAATGGACGGGTTCCTGGAAAGACATGAACAACCAACTTTGACTCAAGAAGAAATAGATGACCTCAACAAATCAATCACAAGTAAAGAAATTGAATCAGTCATTCAAAAGCTTCCCAAAAAGAAAAGTCCAGGACCAGACGGCTTCACATGTGAATTCTATCAAACATTCCAGAAAGAATTAGTACCAACTCTCCTCAAACTCTTCAAAAAAATCGAAGTGAAGGGAAAGCTACCTAATTCATTCTATGAAGCCAGCATCACCCTCATACCAAAACCAGGCAAAGATATTACAAAAAAAGAAAACTACAGACCAATCTCTCTAATGAATATAGATGCAAAAATCCTCAACAAAATTTTAGCAAATCGAATCCAACAACACATTAAAAGAATTATACATCATGACCAAGTAGGATTCATCCCAGGTATGCAGGGATGGTTCAACATAAGAAAATCAATTAATGTAATACACCATATCAACAAAGCAGAAAAATCACATGATCATCTCAATCGATGCAGAGAAGGCATTTGACAAGATTCAACATCCTTTCCTGTTGAAAACACTTCAAAAGATAGGAATACAAGGGAACTTCCTTAAAATGATAGAGGGAATATATGTAAAACCCACAGCTAATATTGTCCTCAATGGGGAAAAACTGAAAACTTTCCCCCTAAGATCAGGAACAAGACAAGGATGTCCATTATCACCACTGTTATTCAACATCGTGTTGGAGGTTCTAGCCAGAGCAATTAGACAAGAAAAAGAAATGCAAGGCATCAAAATTGGAAAGGAAGAAGTAAAGCTATCACTGTTTGCAAATGATATGATTCTATACGTCGAAAACCCAGAAAAATCCACAACAAAACTACTAGAGCTAATAAATGAGTACAGCAAAGTAGCAGGTTACAAGATCAACATTAAAAAATCTGTAGCATTTCTATACACGAACAATGAACAAACTGAAGGGGAAATCAAGAAATGAATTCCATTTACAATTGCAACTAAAAGAATAAAATACTTAGGAATAAATTTAACTAAAGAGACAAAAAACCTATACAAAGAAAACCACAAGAAACTGTTAAAAGAAATCACAGAAGACCTAAATAGATGGAAGGGCATACCGTATTCATGGATTGGAAGACTAAATATAGTTAAGATGTCAGTCCTCCCTAAATTGATTTACAGATTCAATGCAATACCAATCAAAAATCCCAACGACTTATTTTTCAGAAATAGAAAAACCTATAAGCAAATTTATCTGAAAGGGCAGGGTCCCCGAATTGCTAAAAGTATCTTGAGGAAAAAAAACAAAGCTGGAGGTCTCACGCTGCCGGATTTTAAGGCATATTATGAAGCCACTGTGGTCAAAACAGCATGGTATTGGCATAAAGATAGATATATCGACCAATGGAATCGAATAGAGTGCTCAGATATAGACCCTCGCATCTATGGACATTTGATCTTTGATAAGGCAGTCAAGCCAACTCACCTGAGACAGAACAGTCTCTTCAATAAATGGTGCCTAGAGAACTGGATATCCATATGCAAAAGAATGAAAGAGGACCCGTATCTCACACCCTATACAAAAGTTAACTCAAAATGGATCAAAGATCTGAACATTAGGTCTAAGACCATAAAACAGTTAGAGGAAAATGTAGGGAGATATCTTACGAAACTTACAATTGGAGGCGGTTTTATGGACCTTAAACCTAAAGCAAGAGCACTGAAGAAGGAAATAAATAAATGGGAACTCCTCAAAATTAAACACTTTTGTGCATCCAAGAACTTCATCAAGAAAGTAGAAAGACAGCCTACACAATGGAAGATAATATTTGGAAATGACATATCAGATAAAGGTCTAATATCCAGAATTTATAAAGAGATTGTTCAACTCAACAACAAAAAGACAGCCAATCCAATTACAAAATGGGAAAAAGACTTGAATAGACACCTCTCAGAGGAGGAAATACAAATGGCCAAAAGGCACATGAAGAGATGCTCAATGTCCCTGGCCATTAGAGAAATGCAAATCAAAACCACAATGAGATATCATCTCACACCCATGAGAATGGCCCTTATCAACGAAACAGAAAATGACAAGTGCTGGAGAGGATGCGGAGAAAGAGGCACACTTATCCACTGTTGGTGGGAATGTCAAATGGTGCAACCACTGTGGAAGGCAGTTTGGCGGTTCCTCAAAAAACTGAATATAGAATTGCCATACGACCCAGCAATACCATTGCTAGGTATCTACTCAAAGGACTCAAGGGCAAAGACACAAACGGACATTTGCACACCAATGTTTATAGCAGCGTTATTTACAATTGCAAAGAGATGGAAACAGCCAAAATGTCCATCAACAGACGAATGGCTAAACAAACTGTGGTATATACATACGATGGCATATTATGCAGCTTAAGACAGAATAAACTTATGAAGCATGTAATAACATGGATGGACCTAGAGAACATTATGCTGAGTGAGTCTAGCCAAAAAGTGAAGGACAAATACTGTGTGGTCCCACTGATGTGAACCGACATTCGAGAATAAACTTGAAATATGTCATTGGCAACAGAGACCAGCAGGAGTTAGAAACAGGGTAAGACAATGGGTAATTGGAGCTGAAGGGATACAGACTGTGCAAGAGGACTAGATACAAAAACTCAAAAATGGACAGCACAATACTACCTAATTGTAATGTAATTATGTTAAAACACTGAATGAAGCTGCATCTGAGTTATAGTTTTGTTTGTTTGTTTGTTTGTTTTCTTATATATATTTATTATTATTATTATTATTTTTCTCTGTATTATCATTCTATATCTTTTTCTGTTGTTTTGCTAGTTCTTTTCCTAAATCGATGCAAATGTACTAAGAAATGATGATCATACATCTAAGTGATGATATTAAGAATTAGTGATTTCATATGTAGAATGGAATGATTTCTAAATGTTGTGTTAATTTTTTTAATTAATTAAAAAAATAAAAAATAAATAAATAATAGGGGGAACAAATGTTAAAAATAAATTTAGTTTGAAGTGCTAGTGGTAAATGAAAGTAAGGGATAAGGGGTATGGCATTTATAATCTTTTTTTTCTGTTATCGTTTTATTTCTTTTTCTGTTGTCTTTTTTATTTTTTTCTAAATCGATGCGAATGTTCTAGAAATGATGAATATGCAAGTATGTGATGATATTAAGAATTACTGATTGTATGTGTAGAATGGAATGATATCTTAATGTTTTGTCTGTTAATTTTTTTTAATTAATAAAAAATAAAAAAAACAAAAAAAACCCTAAATTACCTCTTTAATAAACAAGTGAATATAGATGTTTTTGTGACTTTATTATTTTTTTGTTTTGTTTCTTTTTTTTTTTTTTTTCACATGCGCCGGCACCGGAAATTAAACCCAGGTCTCTTGCATGACGGGTGAGAACTCTGCCTGCAGAGCCACCGTGGCCCACCCTGTGACTTTATTTCTTTCTTTATTTTTTTAACTTTTGTTATTGTATAGTATAACATATATATAAAGCAAAGAAATAAAAAACCGGTAGTTTTCAAAGCACTCTTCAAAAAGTGGTTACAGGGTAGATCCCACAATTTATGATGGGCTACCATACAATCCTCTCATATTTTTCCTTCTAGCTGCTCCAGCATATAGGAGGCTAGAGGGCTTAAATACTTTATCATCACAGTAGACTTTTTTCCTTCTTGTTTTTTGGGGGGGGGGGGGGGAATAAGATTTATATGAAAGAGCTATAAATTTAAAGCACAGCACCACAGTTAGTTGTAGAACATATTTCAGACTTTGAGATGGGTTACAATTTCACAATTTTAGGTTTTTACTTCTAGCTGCTCTAAAATACTGGAGACTAAAGGAGATATCAGTTCAATGATTCAGCATTTGTACTCATTTGTTAAGTCCTATCTTTAATATATAATTCCACCATCACCTTTGACCTTTCCATACCTCTCTTTGGGGTTGTTTGGGCTATGGCACTTCTAAAGTTTTGATATTAGAAGGGTCTGTCACTAATATGGGACAGGGAGATGAAACTATATGATGTTCCGGAGAGGCTGGGGTAGGTTTCAGGACTTATCTGGACCAGGACCCTGGAGGTTGTAGGTTTCTGGCAAGTTAATCTAGTGCCTGGAACCCTTGTGGAATCTTATATATTGCCCTAGGTGTTCTTTAGGGTTGGCTGGAATGGTCCTGGTTGGGGGTTTGCAGGTTATGATAGGTAGCAAGGTCTACCTGAAGCTTGCATAAGAGCAACCTCTGGAATAGCCTTTCGACTCTATCTGAACTCTCTCTGCCACTGATACTTTTAATTACACTTCTTTTCTCCCTTTTGGTCAGGATGGAATTGTTGATCCCATGGTGTCAGGTCTGGATTCATCCCTGGGAGTCCTCTCCCCTGTCGCCAGGGAGACTTTCACCCCTGGATGTCATGTCCCATGTAGGGGGGAGGGCAATGATTTCACTTGCAGAGTTGGGCTTAGAGAGACTGAGGCCACATCTGAGCAACAACAGAGGTCCTCCAGAAGTAACTCTTAGGCATGCCTATAGGTAATCTAAGCTTCTGTACTACCTACATAAGCTTCACAGGAGTAAGCCTCATGATCGGGGGCATTGCCTATTGATTTGGGTATCCCTAAGGTTTGTCACACTATCAGGGAATTCCCTGATGGTAAAGTTTAATATGTCCATATTTTTCTCCCCTCCCTCAGGAGACTTTGCCAATTCTTATTGATTATCTGCTTAATATACTCTAGGATGTTTCCAGGCATTACAATAATTTATAGAAGATTAAAGGATCTTTTTCTTTTTCCTTGCTTCCTGTGTTTCAGTTGTTCAAATGAGCTATACAGATAGGTTGAATGAGATAATGCACTACAGAAAATTTCAGTTCCAGATCAAATAAACCTTTCTTCCACTGGTCTCAAAGAGTTATGTGTGGTTTTAAAATATCTACACTGTCTTCCTTACCTCTGTGTTCTGAATTACTTTAACCCCAACATGTTCAGCTTTGTTCTTATCTCGAAATATCAGGTTATATATATAAAATAGCCTCTCAAAATCCAGAAATGATAATCACCACTCCGGACTTAATGTGTCTGCTCCAAAAGCTTACATTCTAAGCTCCTGTTTTCTTATAGGCATTTTCTGGAGGTGACCATACCATTGTTGATTTTTTGTTTCTGGCTTATTTTGTCTCACCAAATGTCCCACATGTTCATTCACATCATTGCATGCCTCATTACATTATTCCTTTTTGTAGCAGCACAACCTTCGTTCATAAGTATACACCATTGTTCGCCAATCTGCTTCTCCACCCGTGCATCCTTCAGCCACCTGCATTCATCAGGCATCATGTAGAGGGCCCAAAGTCCACAGTCCATCAACATTCTAAATTTTAGATGATTTCGTTGTTCCCAGGAGACAGAAAACCAATAAACACACACTCATCAAATAGGAAATCTTAGCCTCCTCTTGACTCTTGTCCCTCACCCCATTATTTACCTCTCCTTTTTCTGTGGTAGTGCTAATGGTTTCCTTTTGAACATAGCTCATAGCATGCAATAACAGTTTTCCCCCATACCCTGGACTTAAACACTCTTTATACAAGAATCATATCTTTGAAATAATTCTTACGAGAACTCATTCATATTTCTAGTACGAGTCAATGGGCACGTAGGTCTATACAACCCCTTTCAATCTTTTTCATCTTCAATATGGTAATATCACTTCTAGACCCACTAGAGAATCGCCTTCTCTCCTATCTATTCCCTTAGTTCAACCTCATTAGCTAACGGTTCACCCATCTCTAGCTTCTATGTATCTCTAAGTCCCCTCTATTCTGTATTTTAAGCCTCTGATTATACCTTTATGCTGGTCATAAAAGTGGAATCATGCAGTATCTCTCCTTTTGTGTCTGGCTAATTTCACTCAGCATTATGTCCTCAAGGGTTGTCCATCTTGTCATGTGCTTCAGGACATCATTTTGTCTTACTACTGCATAATATTCCATTGTATGTATATACCACAATTTGTTGATCTGTTCATCTGTTGATGAGCGTTTGGTTTGTTTCCATCTTTTGGCGATTTTGAATAACGCTGCTATGAACAATGGTGTGCAAATATCTGTTGTGTCGTTGCTTTCAGCTCTTCTGGGTATATATCAAGTAGTGGTATTGCTGGAGCATAGGGCAACTCAATATTTAGTTTCTTAAGGACTGCCAAACAGTCTTTCATAGTGGCTGCACCATTATACATTCCCAGCAGCACTGCATAACTGTCCCAGTTTCTCCACATCCTCCCCAACATTTATAGTTTCCTATTTGTTTAATAGCAGCCATTCTTATAGGTGTGAGGTGGTATCTCATTGTAGTCTTGATCTGCATTTCCCTTGTAGCAAGGGAAAATGAGCAGTTCTTCACATACTTTTGAGCCATCTGTATTTGCTCTTCAAAAAAATGCCTATTCATATCTTTAACCCATTTTATATTTGGATTGTTTGTTCTTTTGTTGTTGAGCTATATGATTTCTTTGTATATACAGGAAATCAAACCTTGTCTGATGTGTGATTTCCAAATATTTTGTCCCTTTGAGTTGGCTGCCTCTTTACCTTTTTGACAAAGTCTTTTGAGGTGCAGAGCTTTTGATTTTGAGGAGTTCCCATTTATCTATTTTTTCTTTTGTTGCTTGTGTCTTGGGTATAAAGCTTAGAAAGCTACCTCCTATTACTAGGTATTGAAGATGTTTCCCTACATTTTCTTCTAGAAGCTTTATGGTGCTAGTTCTCCATTGATCCATCTTGAATTAAATTTGTATCTGTTGAGAGGTAGGTTCACATTTATTCCTTGACCTTTGGGTTTCCAGGTGTATCAGCAACTTTTGGTGACAAGATTGTTCTTTTCCCACTGAGTGGACTTGGCACCCTCGTTGACTAGCCACATATGTGCATCTCTGAACTCTCAGTTCAATTCCATTGGTTAGTATGTCCAGCTTTATGCCCGTGCCACACTGTTTTAATTACTGTAGCTTTGTAGTTAAGTTTTGAAGTCAGAAAATGTGAGTCCTCCAACTTTGTTCATTTTCTGCAAGATTGTTTTGGCTATTATGGGGCTATTGTGATTCCATATGAATTGGAGAATCAGTATTTCATTTTCTGCAAAAAAAAAAAGGAAAAAAAAGCTGCTGGACCTCTGAGCAAGATTGGTTGACGTTGTAGATCATGTTTTTTTTTAAAATTAATTTATTTATTAATTAAAAAAATTTAACAAATGAACTAAAACATTAACATGATCATTCCGTTCTACATATATAATCAGTAATTCACAATATCATTACTTGGTTGCATATTCATCATTTCTTAGAACATTTGCATCAATTCTCCGAAAAAGAAATAAAAAGATAACAGTAAAATTAAGAAAATCAAATTTCTCAACATTTGAAAAAAATTGAAATTTCACAATCTCAATCCCTTGATGCTGAATCTCAGCTCATTCTCGGATTTCTGTCCCACGTTGCCAGGAAGGTCCACACCCCTGGGAGTCATGTCCCATGTAGACAGGGGGAGGGTGGTGAGTTTGCTTGTTGTGTTGGCTCAAAATCAAAAGCTCTGCACCTCAAAAGACTTTGTCAAAAAGGTAAAGAGGCAGCCAACTCAAAGGGACAAAATATTTGGAAATCACACATCAGAAAAAAGAAAGAAACAGAAAAAAGAAAAGATTATACATATAATACCCCTTACCCCTCCCTTTCATTGATCACTAGCATTTCAAACTAAATTTATTTTAACATTTGTTCCCCCTATTATTTATTTTTATTCCATATGTTCTACTCGTCTGTTGACAAGGTAGATAAAAGGAGCATCAGACACAGGTTTCACAATCACACAGTCACATTGTGAAAGTTATACCATTATTCAATCATCATCAAGAAATATGGCTACTGGAACACAGCTCTACATTTTCAGGCAGTTCCCTCCAGCCTTTCCATTACATCTTGATTAACAAGGTGATATGTACTTAGTGCATAAGAATAACCTCCAGGATAACCTCTTGACCCTGTTTGGAATCTCTCAACCATTGACACTTTGTCTCATTTCCCTCTTCCCCCTTTTGGTTGAGAAGGTTTTCTCAATCCCTTGATGCTGAATCTCAGCTCATTCTCGGATTTCTGTCCCACGTTGCCAGGAAGGTCCACACCCCTGGGAGTCATGTCCCATGTAGACAGGGGGAGGGTGGTGAGTTTGCTTGTTGTGTTGGCTGGAGAGAGAGGCCACATCTGAGCAACAAAAGAGGCTCTCTTGGGGGTGACTTAGGCCTAAATTTTAAGTAGACTTGTCCTATCCTTTGTGGGGTTAAGTTTCATATGAACAAACCCAAAGACTGAGGGCTCAGCCTATAGCTTTGGTTGTCCACACTGCTTGTGAGAATATCAAGAATTCAACTTGGGGAAGTTGAGTTTCTCCCTGTTCTCACCATTCCCCAAAGGGGACTTTGCAAATACCTTTCCACTGGATCATGTTATTTTTTAATCTCTGTTGTTTATAATGAACATATTAATTTAATTTTCCTCTGAGTACATTTCTGGTCCCATTCTAAGTCTCACTATGCAGTGCCATCCTGCAGCCTTTTTTTCTGACTTGAGTTGCTTTGGAAGCGCGTGCTTGCTTCCTTTCCAGCATGTCTAACTTGCCTTGGCTTGACTGAGATACTTATTTCTAGCTCTCTTGTATCTTGGCAGAGAAGTCCTCTCTCACTCAGCTGTATCCTCTGGTTGTCTACCATGTGCACCTCACTGCTGTAAACTCCAGGGGTGGTGCACCGGCAGGAGCTGATGGCAGCAGTCAGGACAGCAGTGGGGAAGCACAAGCCTTGTTGGGTGGAAAGTAGCCACGGCATGCCTACCCTTGGCTGCTATATCCTGGAATCGAATCTGGTTCACACTCTTGTGGAAATTTCTCAGTATTTCTCAACTGACTCTCTGATGGCTCCTTCCTCTGACTTCAGGAAGAACAGGATTCTCTGTTTCTATTTCTGTCTCCCCTAGAGGGAGATGTATCAGTCACAGTGGGCTGGGCTATGCCTCATTAACAAACAGTTCACAAAAGTCAGGGGCTTAACACAACCAAAGTTCATTTCTTGCTCCCACGGTCCCATGCTGAGTCAGTGAGGGGCTCTGCCCTCGTGGCCCTGTACGGGGACCCTGTGGATCGCCGGTCCTGTTGGAGAGTAGGGGGCACAGGCATCCTCTGGCTCTGGAAACTTCCCCCTGAAGACACGCATGTCACACATACTCACTTTGGTCAGGACAAGTCCAGAGGAAGAAAGAATGTAAATCCACACGTGCAGGGGTGAATGTGCCCAGGGGCAGCATGGGGTTGGGACAAGGTCATCTCCACCTGCCACCTGGGCCCAGGTTGCCCTTGCTGAGGAGCGTCTGGGCACTCCAGTCTGGCGGGCAGCCTCCCTGTCTTCCTCCCACCCGATGCCAGAGGTACCCACCCCCAGATGTTGCTCCTAACCCTGAGGTGCGCCCCTCTGTGCGCCCAGGGCTCCTGGCAGTGTATTGGAAATGCTGTGGGTCCTGAAGGGTGCAGGGCTCCTAGGCAGCTCCCTCTCCTGGCTCAGCTGGTCTGTCCCGGCCCAACAAGAAAACTGGGCTCAGGAAGGCCCAGTTCCCTGGGGATAGATGGCGAGATACCTTGGTAAAACCCAGGCGCACCAGCCAATGCAGGCGAGGGTTGCCTACCAGCCTGGGCACACTGTCCGGGGCGTGGGGTGGAGCAGCCTGTGGCGAGCAGCGCCATCCCTCACACAGGGACATCTGAGCCACCTGGCCATCTCCGCAGGTGTGGGGCCGAGCACCGTGGAGCCCGTCTCTCCCCATGGTGAAGGCCTGGCGTGGGCAGTGAGGCCCTTCCCACCCATGGGTGCACCTGGGGCCTGGGCAGGGAGAGTGGGGATGGGCTGCTGGGCCCACAGAACTAGGGTTCGCCAGCCCCAGAGACAGTGAAGTGCCACAGCGAGGGCGCAGGGGGAGGAGGACACATGCTGGGAGGGTCCAGGCTTGTGGCCACCAGGAGGTCCAGGGGGTCCGGGCCCTCCGCAGCTGATCCGTGGCTAGCTTGGCCCTGGCCTTGTGCTGGGCTGGGGGCCCTGGTGTGGGTCAGATCAGAGGTGCTGAGGGGCCGTGGCCAGAGAGGTCCCTCAGCATTTCTGGGCCAGCCTAGGTGGGGGAGCCCCTCGGGGGACCCCCTGAGCCCCCACGGGAAAGGAATGCTGGACACTGGATCCCTCCCCGCACTGGGAACCTCACTGGCTGATTTCAATAAATGCAGGGGCGCGTCTGGCAGGCAGGCTGGGTTCCGGCCTCTCACAGGCCCCCGGCCACTCTGCAGATCCAGCCAAGGGCCAGGTGTGACCCAGAGGGCAGCAGGGGGTGGCCACGCTGGTGGGGGAGGGGGCACCTACCAGAGCCCAGGCCCAGCACAGCAGGTGGGGCCCACGGCTACCTTTCCTTATGCTTGCACCCCTGACCATCTCCTCTGGGACCCCCTCCTCCCTGGACCCCCCTGGGAATGGAACATTTCCAGGGCCTCCCCCGTGCTGTAGCAGGTTCCAGAGCTTTCCCCTCTGTATGGCTGCACACACTTTGGCCTGGGAAACGACCCACTGGCTCTCTACTCACTGGTGGACATGGGGGCGTCCACCTGCAGTGCTGTCAGCACTGTGCACGACTGGGCTCACCTCTGGCTCTCCACGTTCGGCTCACCTGGGCTGAGGTGCTTCCCTGAAGGATCCCGTGCCCTGGGTGACGGCCCCGACACTTGTCAGGGAGGCAGAGCCCCTAGGAAAGGGTCGAGCAGCATCCCCGCCCGGTGTCACTTCATGCGTTGGAGATCCGGCTGGGGGCCCCACAAACTCCCGTGGGCGCGAGCGGCTGCAGGATGCTGACACTGCCCCAGCCAGTACCTGGCTGCGGGAGCATGTGGGTCCAGCCACAACGCCCATGGCAGCCCAGGTGTGATTTAGAAACAGGCGGATCCATGGGCTGCCCCAGCCCGTTCCCCAGCAGCACTGACGGCCTCGGCGAACCCTCACTGTGTGTCTGCCTGGCTGCGAGGATCATCCCGTGCAGCTGCCGGACCTAGAGCGAGCGCTGGGCCCCCTCCCTACCTGGTCCCCCTGCTCCTCGTGTTTAATCCCCAATAGATGCAGCCTGGGCTGCAGCCTCTGGGCTCAGGACCACACACCCACAGGTAAGCATCAGACTGTACCTCGGGCCCCAGCCCTGACCTCCAGGGCCCTACAACCACCCCGCTGTGGGGAGCTGCAGGGAAGGGAGCGCAGGGATGTGGAAAGAGCCCTGCATACAGATATCCCACAGCTACTCCCAGACGGTGCTGTCACCCCTTCCAGACAGGCCTTTGGCAGGTTGGGCAGGTTGCAACTGGGCCCCAAGCACCTGCCTTATACCCTTGCCCCACCCCCCACCCCCGGCTCTGGAGTCCCGACACTACCAAGGATGGAGGAAAACAAGGGTGAGGTGGGTAGCCCTGTGCTGCCCTCCGAGTGGGGTCCAGCCCTCTCAGGTGCCAGAGTAGCCGCCTGCCTGTCTAACCCAGGGACACTGATGACGTGGACCTGGTCACGTATCCACCGCCTGGGCCATTTCTCAGACCTGAACGCTCTGTGTGGTCCACTGGTTGAGCCACCCCTGTCCAATCACAGGAGCTTGGGTAGCTGCATTCCCTGTGTGGCGTGGTAGGAGGTGGGGGATGCCATGCTGCCGCAGGCGTGATAGGCAGTGCTCGGAGATTCTCAGCTGCAGTGTCTGCCTCTGGACACCTGAGCTGCAGCCTTGAGGGGACATCCTTCCAAAGGGTGGAGGCCTTCCCATCCCAGGGCAAGCCAGGGGTACCGCTGACCCTACTGCCTGTACTCCCTCTAAACACATCCCCCCACTGCCCTGGCCGGTGGCCATGCACTCAGCCACTGGGCCTCGGAGCCCTGCCCAACAACCCAGCGGCCACCACCAACAGCCTAACAGACACCTGGGTAGAGGGCTCTGACCCAGACTCTGCTCGACGAGAGGAGGCACCCAGGAAGAGCCGCATGGCCCGCTGCTCCCAAAGGAAAGCCGCAGCCGGGGATGCACAATGCTCCTCCCGTGAAGGCGGCCCCAGGGCCCAGCCGGCTCCTCAGTGGCTGAGCCCTCCTCCCGGGCCTGCAGATGCCCTTCTGGCTGCAGGCTCAGGGACAGATCTCCTGGGCGACCCCGGGACCGCCCTCCTGGGGGCCTAGACGACTTCCCTGCACAGCCACAGGTGGGGGTGAGAAGGCGGGACCAGGTGGGGTCCGGGCCCAGCCTGGGCTCCTCTACATCTAATACTGCCTCCCTGTGACTTTATTTTAAAAAGCCTCTTCAGGGTAATGAGAACACCTTAAACCTTAAATTTATTGTACAGATACAGGTATGCTACAAGCTTTGGTCACAAAGGAGGCAGCATAGTATAATTAATATACTTAGACCTAGATTTGAATCCAGTTCTTCCTCTTGCTGGTTTAGCAACTCTGGGCAAGGCATTTTATCTTTTGGGCCTTAGTTTCTCTAGTATATGTCCGTGTACAAATTAGTAGTTTGTCTCTGGTTTGAACCACCAAGATCTGTGTGATAAATCTTGGCTTCAGGAGAACTCAAAGTAGAAATTCCCAGGAAGGTATTTTATGTCTCTCTGGTCATGTGGTTAAGCCAGGCTGGCTAACCAGTTTATGAGAGAGTAATTACAGAACATATGGGTTTCTGGGGAAAATTTAGTTCCTTTCGTAGCCTTCTTGGTAATATTAAAGATAGTATTACTATAGCACTCATATTTATTGGCCAGCCACCATGCTAAGCATATTATTTAATTATGAAAAACCTATTTAGGGGTTATTTATGATGATGGCCTTACGTTATGTATGGAATTGTGTCCCCCCCCCAAAAAAGATATGTTTAAGTCCTAATCCCCAGTACTTCAGAATGTGACCTTATTTGGAGATAGGGTTATTACAGATGGAATTAGGCCAACTGAAATGAGGTCTTACTAGAGTAAGGTAGACCCTTACTCTAGTATGACTCTGTTCTTATAAGAAGAGGAAATAGACAGATGAGGGGTGAGTGCAATGGATTGCTGGCAAACCACCAGGAACTAGATGAGGCAAGGGAGGATTCTCCCCACAGGTTTAAGAGGAAGCATGTCCTTGCTGACACCATGATTTCAGACTTCTGGCGTCTAGACTGTGAGACAATACTGTTGCTTTAAGCCAAGAAGACTCTGGTACTTTATCGTGATAGTCCTAGGAAACTAAGACAGCCTGCATATTTCTTCTGTGGAAGAAAAGTGGATAATTTAACACTGTTGACATTTTATTAGTTTCTCTGTAGAGTAAAGAATATAAATTTGCATGCTTTTGGCTGTTTTTTTGTATGACATATACCAATTGAGAATGTGTTGTTTCATCTAAGAAATCTCTCAAATTAGTCAAATTTATGCCTTCGTTTCTTCTCTCTTCCCCATCTCACAGCCATCCTGGTTCAAGCTTTCATCGTTTAGTTAGGCTATTGTGGTAGCGTCCTATTTTGTCCTCTTGTTATACCTCCAGTCTTTCAGGCTTATCTTAACCTCAGTTATCTTTTTATCATTCCTTTAGTCAAGACCTCCATTTGTTCCCTCTGGGATAGAGTTCAAACTTTTTACAGTTTGGTAGGGAGATCACAGATATGTTTTCTATGCTTAATATAGTAGTTTTATCTCCTGGCACTTGTCCTCTAGACATACTGTGCAACTTCTCGTGGTTTTCTAGACACACTGTGTTCTTTTCCGCATGCCTGTGTTATCTCTTCCTGAATACGGTTCTCAGTACTTACCCAACTCCTATTCAGACTTTAAAGAACACTAAAATATTATCGCTTCTGTGAAATTTTTATCAACTCTGCCACGCCAGGGGTTTACCTGATACCCTCTTGCACTAGTCTCCTTTATGATAGTTGTATTTTTTATTGATGTTATAGTTATAAGAATTTCCTTTGTAAAAACATAACTTTTATTAGTAATTCCTTTCTTATTGTAGAACATTTTGAATCAGTCAGTAAATATTTATTTATTACCTGCTATATGCCAGGCACAGTACTAAACTTGAAAGAAACAATAAAATCTTCATGGAGCTCATAGTTTAGACTCAGGGATGTTCTTAAACAAATACTTCAACTTTTCAAAGTGTTATGAAGGAAAAAAAATTGTAGAAAATACAAAGAAAAAAAGGAAATGATGAGTACCTGAAATCTATTATAAAATAAAATAGGTAAAAATGGGGCTGAACTTGAGCAGATCCATAAGGTATGATTAAACTGCATGAACAAGTTTATATATTTAAAAAAATAAAAATGTGATTATGTATTAAGTAATATTTTTGCCCTGGTTATCTTTCTTAATGAATATAATGAGTACTTTTCATGTCTTTTAAAAAGTGATTGTGTTTAGGAAAATAAACTTTAAAAAAATTCTCCATTACTTTATTTAAATATTATTGAACCTATATTTTTCTATTGAAATTGAAACTGTCTTTTGACTCTCTTCATGAAAGGTAATACATTTAGCATGCTAATACTGTTTTTGTTTCTACTTTTTACTAGAATATTATCAAATCAAGGTGAGAGGGCCTGAGATATAGTAGTTATAATGGGGTGAGTATAAGGGAACTCCAGTGAGTATTTCCATCCCTTGTCCACTGACCTTCTGCCTCTTGTAATAGCTGTAAAACCCCTTTTCATCTATCTTTTTTCCTTTCCTTCTCCCCCAACTAGGAAGGCTTTCTTATATGCATATAAATCATAGAGGAAGACACTTGTTAAAATGTACGTAAGGAAATACAAGCAAAGACCTAAAGTGCAATATTGTTTAACAGAAAAACACAGGAAACAACCTGTCAGTCAGTCTGGGAATGGTTAAATAAAATGTGGTATATTCCAATGATAGCATACAATAAGCAGTTAAAAGGAGTAAACTAGAGCATCTATTTATCTATGTAAATGATATGTCAAACATAATTTTTACTGATAAAACTTATTTGCAGAATGATATGTAATCTATTTAGGTACAAATTAAAAATATAAACAAAACAAAACTTTATTTTTATAGACACTTATATGTAAAATAATTTTTAAATGAACAGTGATGCACACCAAGTTAATGTTAGCTGTTACCTCTGGAAATGGAATGGGAAATAGGACTAAAGAGATGGGTGACTTTGACTTTGTAGTGTTTTACTTATTTCCTTTATTTAAAAAATGCTTAAAACATGACCAGTTGTAAACAGTGATCAGTGCTAAGTCGTGAATGTATTTATTACATTACTCTCTGCATCTTTTCTCAAATTAAAAAGAAAGGTTATGATATATAGCATATTGTACTGAATAGATAGTTAATGAATTTTGATTCTGTTTTTAAATTTCTTTTGTTTTTTTAATTTTTTCCTAGAAGGAAGAGTGGATCATTAAATTATATTAGATAGCCGGATTAGGATTCCATTTATTTAAAGGCGTTTTCTGCCATTTTAAAGTAACTCCCCCCATTGAAGATATATCTTGAGGTAAAAATTCAGGAAATGTTCTTCCGTGATAGATAAGGCCAGGAACTAGATCTTAGGAATGTCAGTGACCCTTGCTAAGTAACTTTTGTGTTGTTACCTGATTATTGCTTCTGTACTTAAAAGTCATCTGTAGGCTACAATTTACCAGATACTATTTCACATGAATTCATTGTAAAAGCTGTATTATTTAGTTAATTTGTTCTGAATAGATATGCTAGTGCTGTGATTGTCTCTGTTTCTGCAGTTGCTTCTTCCATACTGTTGGCCACAAAGATGACTTTTAAACTTCTGGGGACATTATATAATACAAATGTAGTTGGTATTCTTGAAAGCTCTTGTTTTCCTCTTGACTTTTGACTGTTCAGATTTATGAAATATTTTGTATCCAAGAAAATAAGCCAGCAAGGTCCATTTTTAAAATAAAACATATAATTTTATAATGTTATTTTAAAAATTAATTTTTACAGATGGGTCTGCGAGTAACCATTTCGTTTTGCTTTTTTAAAAAAGACTAATGTAATTCCTGTGGATCTATTATTGTTTTTTCCTAACATATGATTACAGAATGCATATTTTCCTAAAGCATTTCACCTTATTAGAATAAAGCTGTTTTACCGTATCATAAAGTAAAATCTTTATAAAGGGAACCAACATTTATTGTGTACCTACTCAATTTACTTTATTTTTCACTACTCAGTATTTCATCATCACAACAGGTATTATTCCTAATCTGTAGAAGAGAAAATTAAGACTCAGGGAGGTTAAATACTTTAAATAAGGATTACACGAATGAGAATATATCAATAAATAAGCATAGAAATTAATAAATAAATATACAGTAGCTCAGTAACACAAAGAAATGTCAGTCGAAACATTGATATACCATTTTTTACTTCTTAAAGAAAAATTTTTTATGTTTGTACTCCGTATTGAAGTATAATTGGAAGTATATAATTGAAGTGTAATTGACGTATAATTGGTCCATCCATTCTGGAAAGCAATTTGGTTATAATATGTAATGTGGCCACAAATTAGAAAATAATTAAGTAAAGTGATTATCATATGGTAGAACATTATGCTGCCATTAGAATGGTATTTTTGAAGATTATTAAATTACATGGATGAATACTCATAATGTTAATAGGAAAAAGTCAATTTTATGCTATATGTGTTGAAATTATAGTATGATTTTAAATTTATTTATTAGATGGAAATACATGAAAGTATTCACAGTATTATAGGATGCATAATATGAATAATTTCAAGTTTGTATTTCTATATTTCCCAATGAGCATATAATGCTTTTATATTTATAAAAACAACTACCATTTCTAGAACTGAAAGTCATTTATAGTTATTGCAATTACTCTCTATAGTCTCTGGTACCATATATTGTTTCATGTCTGTTATTTATGTGCCCATCTGCCTTTTTTCCTCTTTCAATATAGAAGAGCTTTCTCTGCTTCTGCTTCATAGTATATTGGCCTGAATATGAATGTTTCAGCTTTAGATTTACACCACCTTTCAGTACCATAAGAGTCTTCATAAGAGTGTAATGTTTGAGTCTTTATTCTAATTTCCCAGACAAAGAATATGAGGTTAGTTTGGTGAGGGGATGGGAAGAAATGGGTATGGTCTTGTTAAATGAACACCAGTAGGGCCTAAGGAGCAAATTCTGAAAAGAAGCTGGTCAGTTTCTCCAGGAGGAGATTTCGCCTTGGGATTCATACTGTGAATGTAATTAAATGCATGAATACGTGTCCAGAGATCTTCAACACCATATTTTTTTTTCAGAGTAAAAACTTGGAAACAAGGATTTCAAGGGTAGTTCAGTAGTAGAAATCTCACCTGCCATGCAAGAGATCCGGGTTCGATTCTTGGCCCATGCACTTCCCAAACAAATCAACAAGCAAAAAAAGAAATGAAAAACCAAACAAACAAAACTTCAACAAATGGTGCTGCAATAAGGAGATACTCACATGGAAAAAGAATGAAATGTGACCCTTGCCATACAGCATAAAAAAAAAAAACCCTTGGAAACAATAATTTCCACCAATAAAGGTTTAAGTACACAGATGAAAATAAATCCATGCTATGCAATATTATGTGATCTGTTAATATATTAAAGATGAAAATGATATGTTAAGAAAAAGGACAAGGTTATAGAACCCATACCACTAATTTCTTGGGTATCCCTCGGAGTAACTTTGGGTCAGTTGCAGCAGTCAGAAAAAAAAGAGTATTTCTTGTGGCTACTAGATATAAGAAAGAGCTGTCTAAAAAACTACTTTTGCTTGATTTAAGGCACTTAGGAAATTTTTATGCCATTATAATAAACTTAATAAAAAATAAAATTATAAAAAATTTACTTGGTCAGATTTTAATAATAATAAATAGTTTGCATTTTTATTGCACTTAATTTAGCATAGAATTTATATTGCATCATAAAAGACTTGTTCAAACATGATTTTAACTGTTGCATTTCAATTCTAAGTAAATGAAGAGTTAATAAAAATTGTAGTGTAGTTACTTTGGTGCATTAAATTAGTTTAGGACTAAAAAATTATTCCATTACTTCATAATTGAACACATCTAAATAATGCATATTATGCTTAAAGTATCTTTACTATTTTAAAATTTGGTACTAATTTAATTTTCCTGATTCAAATCTGTCTGGTTTTCCCAGTAATGCCTTTTATAAAAAGTATTTGTTATTGAATAAGTGGATATAAGGCCAATACCCTAAAGAAATATGAGAAGATAAGATATAAATACATGCTTTTTAAAAATCTGATTTAGTGAAAAGAACTAACTGTGCAAGGCAATCTGTGCTAAGCACCAGGTGACAGGTTAGAACATTAAGTAGCATAAAAGGGAGTGGTCGTTTTTGGTGGAGTAATAAGGAAAAACTTCATCAAGTATAGGTAGGATTTGAGATAATCCAGGATGTAAAAGTTTTAATACAGTGGAGAGGAAGTAGAGATAATCAAAGTAATCATTTTCAGATTTTGTCATTTCAATAATGCTCTATATTCCTGAGCATGCTTTGAAAACTTTCCTAAAATATTTGACCTTTGGATAAACTTTAAATCTTCATTTCACTAAATATTTCTTTTGGGGTTCAAGACCCTCTTACTTCCTTTTTACTTCTGACTTACTGTCTTAATCATGCTTATTTGTTTCAAGTTTTTTTCACTGTTCACTGCTCATTTTTTAACCTTTTGCAAAACATGTTCAAATATTCCTTTTGCCATGGGTCTTTCCCCTTTCCTGTAACCTCCATCTTTTTACGCCGGAGTTTACCTGAGACATAACTGAAATGAAACTCCCCAGTTCTTCTCTTATTTCCCTACTACTGTGTATTTGGCTTTTCTTTCCAAACCTAAAATGGACTTCTTTCTGAATTTAATGTGAACATTTCCATTTTTGCCATATTTTTTTTTCATTTTTTAATTATAACTTACATGCAGTAAAGTGAAATAACATTTTTAAAAATAATGTGGGCCAGTGTGATGATGGCTCAGCAGGTAGAATTCTGGCCTGCTATACCAGAGACCTGGGTTTGAATCCCGGTGCCTGGCCATGTGCAAAAAAAAAAATGATAATGTGAAAAACTAATTTCAGAAGTCGGTAATTTCTTGAAGATACTATATGAGCTTCAAAGAAAAATCGGTAGTGATCAAAATCTTGCTTTACCTTCTTAATAAAGCCAGACTTGGGTTCCCTCCTTTCTCGGAACTAAGTTTGTTATTCATTTGTGTTCTTTGGTCCTGTCAGTCTTCTTTGCTAGTTGCTTGCATGTTTATCTTTCCCACTAAACTATATATATACTTTCTCAGGCTGGGAACCAGAGTCATTCACTTGTATTTCTTCCCAACCCCCAACTCAGAACCATGCCTATAGAAAATACTTATTTGTCAAATTGTGCTGAATTTGTGTTTATTACTTCTTAAAGTAAGGTGTACCTGTATTGGTTTCTGTTTTTATTCTGATATCAGCTGTAATTACAAGCTACTATAAAATGCCTAATACTTTAAGATGCATGTATATCATGCTTAAAAACAAGCAAACAAACATTGGGTGAACCACAATACCCTACAATTCTCTTTGTTACTGGTCTGAATTGGAAGGCAAATCTTCTGTCTGTGACAACCTTTCCTGAGCTGCTCCAAGAACCCAGGCAATTTCGAGGCAGTAGGTACCTAACTTTTAACAGAGGTTAGGGCAAAATTGTGGAAGTTCCTGTATAATATTCAATAATCTTTCTCTTATCAAAAAATCAAATGATTTTTATATGATATTTGGTCATATTTTAAAATCATATTTGTTAAATTATTTAAATATTTTAGTTCCTGTGCCAAAGAAGATTTTCATGTCCTCTTTCAGCTCTGAAGACTGAAGTTCTGTGAGTCTAACATTATTTGAACATTTTCATAATCAGTAAATTATTTGTCAAAACAAACTTGCTTTGGGCAAAGTACCAGTTACTTTCAGGCTCAAACCAGGTAGAGCTTTTATCTGCCTCATTTGCAGCTATATAGGAGGGCTCTTTGCAGTGGCAATGAAGCATTATAGATCACTCTTTCAGCTTCACCAAGTTTTAATGCTACTATTTTTGATCCTTAGCTCTAGGTGGAACAATTGTAAATATAACTGAATGCTAAATTGTTTATCCAGATGCCTCAAGGTATTAATTATGTCTTCCACCAAACATTATGCTTCTGAGGACACTGGCTGTGCCCACTGTCCTGCCAAGGTAGACATTTTTCCTTGTGTATCTTCATGTAGAATTTTATGTTTCAAATTTACCTTTTTTTTCACAGTGATATTTCACCCTTTCTTTTCCATACTATTGATATTTGAGTTTTTCTTTTCCCTTGCCCAAAGATGACTTTATTTATAAAGAAATCTGGACACTATAATGATAGTGACTAAATGTACAAATGTAAAAATGTTTTTGCATGAGGAAGAACAAAGGAATGTCAATACTGCAGGGTGTTGAAAATCGATGGTAATTAATATTTTTTTTTATTAATTAACGGAAAAAAAGAAATTAACCCAACATTTAGAAATCATACCATTCTACATATGCAATCAGTAATTCTTAACATCATCACATAGATGCATGATCATCGTTTCTTAGTACATTTGCATCGGTTTAGAAGAACTAGCAACACAACCGAAAAAGACATAGAACGTTAATATAGAGAAAAAAATAAAAGTAATAACAGTAAAACAAAACAAAACAAAACAAAACAAAATAAAAAGCTGTAGCTCAGATGCAGCTTCATTCAGTGTTTTAACATGATTACTTTACAATTTAGGTATTATTGTGCTGTCCATTTTTGAGTTTTTGTATCTAGTCCTGTTGCACAGTCTGTATCCCTTCAGCTCCAATTACCCCATTATCTTACCCTGATTCTAACTCCTGCTGGACTCTGTTACCAATGACATATTCCAAGTTTATTCTCGAATGTCCGTTCACATCAGTGGGTCCATACAGTATTTGTCCTTTAGTTTTTGGCTGGACTCACTCAGCATAATGTTCTTTAGGTCCATCCATGTTATTACATGCTTCTTAAGTTTATCCTGTCTTAAAGCTGCATAATATTCTATCGTATGTATATACCACAGTTTGTTTAGTCATTCTTCTGTTGATGGACATTTTGGCTGTTTCCATCTCTTTGCAATTATAAATAATGCTGCTATAAACATTGGTGTGCAAATGTCCGTTTGTGTCTTTGCCCTTAAGTCCTTTGAGTAGATACCTAGCAATGGTATTGCTGGGTCGTATGGCAATTCTATATTCAGCTTTTTGAGGAACCGCCAAACTGCCTTCCACAGTGGTTGCACCATTTGACATTCCCACCAACAGTGGATAAGTGTGCCTCTTTCTCCGCATCCTCTCCAGCACTTGTCATTTTCTGTTTTGTTGATAATGGCCATTGTGGTGGGTGTGAGATGATATCTCATTGTGGTTTTGATTTGCATTTCTCTAATGGCCAGGGACATTGAGCATCTCTTCATGTGCCTTTTGGCCATTTGTATTTCCTCTTCTGAGAGGTGTCTGTTCAAGTCTTTTTCCCATTTTGTAATTGGGTTGGCTGTCTTTTTGTTGTTGAGTTGAACAATCTCTTTATAAATTCTGGATACTAGACCTTTATTTGATATGTCATTTCCAAATATTATCTCCCATTGTGTAGGCTGTCTTTCTACTTTCTTGATGAAGTTCTTTGATGCACAAAAGTGTTTAATTTTGAGGAGCTCCCATTTATTTATTTCCTTCTTCAGTGCTCTTGCTTTAGGTTTAAGGTCCATAAAACTGCCTCCAATTGTAAGCTTCATAAGATATCTCCCTACATTTTCCTCTAACTGTTTTATGGTCTTAGACCTAATGTTTAAATCTTTAATCCATTTTGAGTTAACTTTTGTATAGGGTGTGAGATATGGGTCTTCTTTCATTCTTTTGCATATGGATATCCAGTTCTCTAGGCACCATTTATTGAAGAGACTGTTCTGTCCCAGGTGAGTTGGCTTGACTGCCTTATCAAAGATCAAATGTCCATAGATGTGAGGGTCTATATCTGAGCACTCTATTCGATTCCATTGGTCGATATATCTATCTTTATGCCAATACCATGCTGTTTTGACCACTGTGGCTTCATAATATGCCTTAAAGTCAGGCAGCGCAAGACCTCCAGCTTCGTTTTTTTTCCTCAAGATGTTTTTAGCAATTTGGGGCACCCTGCCCTTCCAGATAAATTTGCTTATTGCCTTTTCTATTTCTGAAAAATAAGTTGTTGGGATTTTGATTGGTATTGCATTGAATCTGTAGATCAATTTAGGTAGGATTGAAATCTTTACTATATTTAGTCTTCCAATCCATGAACACGGTATGCCCTTCCATCTATTTAGGTCTTCTGTGATTTCTTTTAGCAGTTTTTTGTAGTTTTCTTTATATAGGTTTTTTGTCTCTTTAGTTAAATTTATTCCTAGGTATTTTATTCTTTTAGTTGCAATTGTAAATGGGATTCGTTTCTTGATTTCCCCCTCAGCTTGTTCATTACTAGTGTATAGAAATGCTACAGATTTTTAAATGTTGATCTTGTAACCTGCTACTTTGCTGTACTCATTTATTAGCTCTAGTAGTTTTGTTGTGGATTTTTCCGGGTTTTCGACGTATAGTATCATATCATCTGCAAACAGTGATAGTTTTACTTCTTCCTTTCCAATTTTGATGCCTTGTATTTCTTTTTCTTGTCTAATTGCTCTGGCTAGAACCTCCAACACAATGTTGAATAATAGTGGTGATAGTGGACATCCTTGTCTTGTTCCTGATCTTAGCGGGAAAGTTTTCAATTTTTCCCCATTGAGGATGATATTAGCTGTGGGTTTTTCATATATTCCCTCTATCATTTTAAGGAAGTTCCCTTGTATTCCTATCTTTTGAAGTGTTTTCAACAGGAAAGGATGTTGGATCTTGTCAAATGCCTTCTCTGCATCAATTGAGATGATCACGTGATTTTTCTGCTTTGATTTGTTGATATGTTGTATTACATTAATTGATTTTCTTATGTTGAACCATCCTTGCATACCTGGGATGAATCCTACTTGGTCATGATGTATAATTCTTTTAATGTGTTGTTGGATACGATTTGCTAGAATTTTGTTGAAGATTTTTGCATCTATATTCATTAGAGAGATTGGTCTGTAGTTTTCTTTTTTTGTAATATCTTTGCCTGGTTTTGGTATGAGGGTGATGTTGGCTTCATAGAATGAATTAGGTAGTTTTCCCTCCACTTCGTTTTTTTTAAAGAGTTTGAGGAGAGTTGGTACTAATTCTTTCTGGAATGTTTGGTAGAATTCACATGTGAAGCCGTCTGGTCCTGGACTTTTCTTTTTAGGAAGCTTTTGAATAACTGATTCAGTTTCTTTACTTGTGATTGGTTTGTTGAGGTCATCTATTTCTTCTTGAGTCAAAGTTGGTTGTTCATGTGTTTCCAGGAACCCGTCCATTTCATCTAAATTGTTGTATTTATTAGCGTAAAGTTGTTCATAGTATCCTGTTATTACCTCCTTTATTTCTGTGAGGTCAGTAGTTATGTCTTCTCTTCCATTTCTGATCTTATTTATTTGCATCCTCTCTCTTCTTCTTTTTGTCAGTCTTGATAAGGGCCCATCAATCTTATTGATTTTCTCATAGAACCAACTTCTGGTCTTATTGATTTTCTCTATTGTTTTCATGTTTTCAATTTCATTTATTTCTGCTCTAATCTTTGTTATTTCTTTCCTTTTGCTTGCTTTGGGATTAGTTTGCTGTTCTTTCTCCAGTTCTTCCAAGTGGACAGTTAATTCCTGAATTTTTGCCTTTTCTTCTTTTCTGATATAGGCATTTAGGGCAATAAATTTCCCTCTTAGCACTGCCTTTGCTGCGTCCCATAAGTTTTGATATGTTGTGTTTTCATTTTCATTCGCCTCGAGGTATTTACTAATTTCCCTTGCAATTTCTTCTTTGACCCACTCGTTGTTTAAGAGTGTGTTGTTGAGCCTCCACGTATTTGTGAATTTTCTGGCACTACACCTATTATTGATTTCCAACTTCATTCCTTTATGATCCGAGAAAGTGTTGTGTATGATTTCAATCTTTTTAAATTTGTTAAGACTTGCTTTGTGACCCAGCATATGGTCTATCTTTGAGAATGATCCATGAGCTCTTGAGAAAAAGGTGTATCCTGCTGTTGTGGGATGTAATGTCCTATAAATGTCTGTTAATTCTAGCTCATTTATAGTAATATTCAGATTCTCTATTTCTTTATTGATCCTCTGTCTAGATGTTCTGTCCATTGATGAGAGTGGGGAATTGAAGTCTCCAGCTATTATGGTATATGAGTCTATTTCCCTTTTCAGTGTTTGCACTGTATTCCTTACGTATTTTGGGGGATTCTGGTTCAGTGCGTAAATATTTATGATTGTTATGTCTTCTTGTTGAATTGCTCCTTTTATTAGTAGATAGTATCCTTCTTTGTCTCTTTTAACTGTTTTACATTTGTAGTCTAATTTGTTGGATATTGGTATAGCCACTCCTGCTCTTTTCTGTTTGTTATTTGCATGAAATATCTTTTCCCAACCTTTCACTTTCAACCTATGTTTATCTTTGGGTCTAAGATGTGTTTCCTGTAGACAGCATATAGAAGGATCCTGTTTTTTAATCCATTCTGCCACTCTATGTCTTTTGATTGGGGAATTCAGTCCTTTAACATTTAGTGTTATTACTGTTTGGATAATATTTTCCTCTACCATTTTGCCTTTTGTGTTATATATATATCATATCTGACTTTCCTTCTTTCTACACTCTTCTCCATACCTCTCTCTTCTGTCTTTTCATATCTGACTCTAGTGCTCCCTTTAGTATTTCTTGCAGAGCTGGTGTCTTGTCACAAATTCTCTCAGTGACTTTTTGTCTGAGAATGTTTTAATTTCTCCCTCATTTTTGAAGGACAATTTTTCTGGATATAGGAGTCTTGGTTGGCAGTTTTTCTCTTTTAGTAATTTAAATATATCATCCCACTGTCTTCTAGCTTCTATGGTTTCTGCTGAGAAATATACACATAGTCTTATTGGGTTTCCCTTGTATGTGATGGATTGTTTTTCTCTTGCTGCTTTCAAGATCCTCTCTTTCTCTTTGACCTCTGACATTCTAACTAGTAAGTGTCTTGGAGAACGCCTATTTGGGTCTAATCTCTTTGGGGTGCGCTGCACTTCTTGGATCTGTAATTTTAGGTCTTTCGTAAGAGTTTGGAAATTTTCAGTGATAATTTCTTCCATTAGTTTTTCTCCTCCTTTTCCCTTCTCTTCTCCTTCCGGAACACCCACAACACATATATTTGTGCAGTTCATATTGTCCTTGAGTTCCCTGATACCCTGTTCAAATTTTTCCATTCTTTTCCCTATAGTTTCTGTTTCTTTTTGGAATTCAGATGTTCCATCCTCCAAATCACTAATTCTATCTTCTGTCTCTTTAAATCTATCATTGTAGGTTCCATTGTTTTTTCCATCTTTTCTACTTTATCCTTCACTTTCATAAGCTCTGTGATTTGTTTTTTCAGTTTTTCTATTTCTTGTTTTTGTTCAGCCCATGTCGTCTTCATGTCCTCCCTCAATTTATCGATTTCGTTTTTGAAGAGGTTTTCCATTTCTGTTCGTATATTCAGCATTAGTTGTTTCAGCTCCTGTATCTCATTTGAACTATTGGTTTGTTCTTTGACTGGGCCATATTTTCAGTTTTCTGAGCATGATCCGTTATCTTCTGCTGGCGTCTGGGCATTTAGTCAGATTTCCTGGGTGTTGGACCCAACAGGTTGAAAGATTTTTCTGTGAAATCTCTGGGTTCTGTTTTTCTTATCCTGCCCAGTAGGTGGCGCTCGTGGACCACGTTTGTCTGCGGTTTCCACCAGTAAAAGGTGCTGTGGGTCCTTTAACTTTGGATAACTCTCGCCGTGGGGGAGGTTCGCCAGCCGAAGCGGCTTGGAAGAGTGCCAGCCGGCCCGGGGGTCCGAACGCGGGGAGGGTCGCTGGCCGCCGCAGCCTGGGAGAGCGCCCGACCAAATTTCCTAGTCGGCCCGGGGTGCCAAGCGTGGCGGTAGGACGCCAGCCACCGCAGCCCGGTAGATTTCACCGTTCCCAGCCGGACCAGGGAGTCACGTGTTTGGGAGGGACCCCCCCGTCACCATGCTCCGCGGTCTGGGGATTTCCAATCCAGTTCTCTCAGTTGGTCCGGGGGGCCTCACGTGGTGGGAGCGCCAGCCACCGCGGCTTGAGGGAACCGCCTGCCCAATTCTGCCAGCTGGCCTGGTAAGGAGGAAGGGAGCGAGTCCGGCCACTTGCCGTCCCGCCCGGGAAAGCCCGCGCCCCTCGGCGATCTCACCGGAGCTGGTTCTCCCAGACAGTCAGCCGTTCCAGGATGGGGCACGCTGTCTCTTTGATCTCTGTCGTGGCTCTGGGAGCTGTTCTGTATCGTTTCTACTCCCCTAGTAGCTGTTCTGGAGGAGGAAAGGTGAGGGTGGCAAGGCTGTCGAGGACGGTGGCGGAGGAGCCGGTGAAGGCGGAAGAGGGCACGGTGGTGGTTGGAGAGCCGCCGGAGCAGGAGGGGAAAGGGAAGGATAAGATGGCGGATGGAGCGCTGCGGGAGCAGGAGGGGAAAGGGAAGGGCAAGATGGCAGCGGGAGCGCCGCCGGCGGAGAAAGAGGGAGAGGAGGGCTGGATGGCGGTGAGAGCACCACCCGCCCATGGAGGAAGAGGGAGAGGAGGGCTTGATGGCAGCGGGAGCGCCGCCCGCCCACAGAGAAAGAGGAAGAGTGGTAATTAATATTTTAAAACTTTAAATTATGTGTGAGACTAAAGCAAAAAATGTTTATTTGGTACAAAATTTATATTTTGAGTTGTGCATTTCCTAATATAACTTATGTGAGCAGCTTAATTGAACACCACAGTACATGGCACCTTGAGTAGGGAATGAGATTTTGTATATTTGTCCAGAGGGATGCACTGATAAATCCCAGAGTGATTTGAACAGTGAATAAAAAAAGTATCTGCAAAGTCCCCTTGGGGAAATGGTGAGAAAGGGGGAAGATTCACCTTCCCCAAGTGAAGAAGTCTTGATATTCTCACAAGCAGTGGGGACAACCAAAGCAATAGGCTGAACCCCCAGTCTTGGGGTTTGTTCATATGAAACCTAACCCCACAAAGGATAGGCTAAGTATCTTAAAATTAGGCCTAAGAGTCACGTTCTAGGAAACCTCTTTTGTTGCTCAGATGTGGCCTTTTCTCTCTCAGCCAACATGACAAGCAAACTCATTGCCCTCCTCCTCTCTATGTGGGATATGAGTCCCAGGGGTATAAACCTTCCTGGCAACATGGCACAGAAATCCTAGAATGAACTGGGACTCAGCATCAAAGGATTGAGAAAAGCTTCTCAACCAAAAAGGGAAAGAAAGAAATGAGACCAAATAAAGTGTCAGTGGCTGAGAGATTTCAACCATTGTTGAGAGGTTATCCTGGAGGTTATTCTTATACATTAAATAGATATCACCTTGTTCTAGTTTGCTAGCTGCTGGAATGCAATATACCAGAAACGAAATGGCTTTTAAAAACGGGAATTTCTAGGTTAGAGTTCTAAGGCCGAGATAATGTCCCAATTAAAGCAAGTTTATGGAAATGTCCAATCAAAGGCATCCAGAGAAAGATACCTTGGTTCAAGAAGGCTAATGAAGTTCAGGGTTTCTCTCACAAGTGAGAAGGCACATGGTGAACATAGGGCTTCTCTCTCAGCTGGAAGGGCACTTGGTGAACATGGCGTCATCTGCTCGCTTTCGCTCCTGGCTTTCTGTTTCATGAAGCTTCCCGGGAGGTGTTTTCCTTCTTCATCTCCAAGATCACTGGCTGGTAGAATCTTCTTCTCATGGCTGTGTCATTCTCTGCTCTCTCAGAAATCTCTCTCATTCTCCAAAATGTTCCCTCTTTATAGGACTCCAGAAACTAATCAAGACCCACGCAAATGGGTGGAGACATGTCATCACCTAATCTAGTTTAACAACCACTCTTGATTGAGTCATATCCCCAGGGAGATGATCTAATTGCAGTTTCAAGCATATGATACTGAATAGGGATTAGAAGAAACAGCTGCCTTTACAAAGTGGAATTAAGATTAAAACATAGCTTTTCTAGGGTACATACATCCTTTCAAACCAGCACACACTGTTTTAGTTAAGGTGTAATGGGAAGACTGGAGGGAACTGCTTGAAAATGTAGAGCTGTGTTCCAGTAGCCATGTTTCTAGAAGGTGATTGTATATGATATAGCTTTCGCAGTGTGACTGTGTGATTGTGAAAACCTTGTGTCTGATGCTCCTTTTATCTATTTATCGACTGACAAGTAAAACATATGGATTAAAAATAAATAAATATAGGGGGAACAAATGTTAAAATAAATTTAGTAGATTGAAATGCTAGTGATCAATGAAAGGGAGGGGGAAGAGTATGGTATGTATGAAATTTTATTGTTTTCTTTCTTTTTAAAATTAATTTATTAATTAAAAAGAAATTAACAACAAACAAACTAAAACATTAACATGTGATCTATCCATTCTACACATACAATCAGCAATTCACAATATCATCACCTAGTTGCATATTCATCATTTCTTAGAACATTTGCATCAATTCAGAAAAAGAAATAAAAAGACAATAGAAAAAGAAATAAAATGAAAACAGAAAAACAAAGATTATACATTCCATACCCCTTACCCCTCGTTCCATCGATCACTAGCATTTCAAACTAAATTTATTTTAACATTTGTTCCCCCTATTATTTATTTTTATTCCATATGTTCTACTCGTCTGTCGACAAGGTAGATAAAAAGAGCATCAGACAAAAGGTTTTCACAATCACACACTCACATTGTGAAAGCTATATCATTATTCAATCATTATCAAGAAACATGGCTACTGGAACACAGCTTTATATTTTCAGGCAGTTCGTTCCAGCCTCTCCACTACATCTTGAATAACAAGGTGATATCTGCTTAATGTATCAGGATAACCTCTCGACTCTGTTTAGAATCTCTCAGCCATTGACACTTTGTCTCATTGCACTCTTCCCCCTTTTGGTCGAGAAGGTTTTCTCAATCCCTTGATGCTGAGTCTCAGCCCATTCTAGGGTTTTTCTCAATCCCTTGATGCTGAGTCTCAGCTCATTCTGGGATTTCTGTCCCATGTTGCAAGTAAGGTCCACACCCCTGGGAGTCATGTCCCAAGTAGACAGGGGGAGGGTGGTGAGTTTGCTTGTTGTGTTGGCTGGAGAGAGAGGCCACATCTGAGCAACAAAAGAGGCTCTCTTGGGGGTGACTCTTAGGCCTAAATTTTAAGTAGACTTGACCTATCCTTTGTGGGGTTAAGTTTGCTATGAACAAACCCCAAGACTGGGGGCTCAGCCTATAGCTTTGGTTGTCCACACTGCTTGTGAGAATATCAAGAATTCAACTTGGGGAGGTTGAATTATCCCCCGTTCTCACTATTCCCCGAAGGGGACTTTGCAGATACTTTTCCACTCACTGATCAAATCACTCTGGGATTCATCGGGGCATCACCTGGACAAATCAGCAAAATCTCATTCCTACCCAGGATTCCAGGTACTTATGGTGTTCAATAAAACTATCTACATAAGTTATATTAGGAAATGCACTAGTCAAAATATAAATTTTGTAACAAATAAACATTTTTTGCTTTAGTCTCACACATAAAGTGAAATTTTAAAATATTAATTACCATCTATTTTCAGCACCCTGCACCAATGATATTCCTTTGTTCTTCCTCATGCACAAACATTTTTAAATTTTGTACATTTAGTCACTATTATTATACACTCTAGGCATTCCTAGATTATACCATCTCAGTCTTTAACGTCTGTCTTTCTTTCTGATTTCATTTATGTCCCCAGAGCTCCTCCCTCTATCATTCTCACATGGAGTTTCATTCAGTGTTTTAACATAATTGTATTACAGTTAGGTAGTATTGTGTTGTCCATTTCTGAGTTTTTGTGTCCAGTCCTGTTGCACAGTCTGTATCCCTTCAGCTCCAGTTACCCATTATCTTACCCTATTTCTATCTCCTGATGGTCTCTGTTACCAATGACATATTCCAAGTTTATTCTCGAATGTCGGTTCACATCAGTGGGACCATACAGTATTTGTCCTTTAGTTTTTGGCTAGTCTCACTCAGCATAATGTTCTCTAGGTCCATCCATGTTATTACATGCTTCATAAGTTTATTCTGTCTTACAGCTGCATAATATTCCATCGTATGTATATACCACAGTTTGTTTAGCCACTCGTCTGTTGATGGACATTTTGGCTGTTTCCATCTCTTTGCAATTGTAAATAACGCTGCTATAAACATTGGTGTGCAAATGTCCGTTTGTGTCTTTGCCCTTAAGTCCTTTGAGTAGATACCTAGCAATGGTATTGCTGGGTCGTATGGCAATTCTATATTCAGCTTTTTGAGGTACCGCCAAGCTGCCTTCCACAGTGGTTGCACCCTTTGACATTCCCACAACAGTGGATAAGTGTGCCTCATTCTCCACATCCTCTCCAGCACTTGTCATTTTCTGTTTTGTTGATAATGGCCATTGTGGTGGGTGTGAGATGATATCTCATTGTGGTTTTGATTTGCATTTCTCTAATGGCCAGGGACATTGAGCATCTCTTCATGTGCCTTTTGGCCATTTGTATTTCCTCTTCTGAGAAGTGTCTGTTCAAGTCTTTTTCCCATTTTGTAATTGGATTGGCTGTCTTTTTATTGTTGAGTTGAACAATCTCTTTATAAATTCTGGATACTAGACCTTTATCTGATATGTCATTTCCAAATATTGTCTCCCATTGTGTAGGCTGTCTTTTTACTTTCTTGGTGAAGTTCTTTGATGCACAAAAGTGTTTAATTTTGAAGAGTTCCCATTTATTTATTTCTTTCTTCAGTGCTCTTGCTTTGGGTGTAAGGTCCATAAAACCGCCTCCAGTTATAAGCTTCATAAGATATCTCCCTACATTTTCCTCTAACTGTTTTTGGTCTTAGACCTAATGTTTAGATCTTTGATCCATTTTGAGTTGACTTTTGTATACGGTGTGAGATACGGGACCTCTTTCATTCTTTTGCATATGGATATCCAGTTCTCTAGGCACCATTTACTGAAGAGACTGTTCTGTCTCAGGTGAGTTGGCTTGACTGCGTTATCAAAGATCAAATGTCCATAGATGAGAGGGTCTATATCTGAACACTCTATTCAATTCCATTGGTCGATATATCTATCTTGATGCCAGTACCATGCTGTTTTGACCACCGTGGCTTCATAATATGCCTTAAAGTCAGGCAGCGTGAGACATCCAGCTTTGTATTTTTTCCTCAAGATACTTATAGCAATTTGGGGCCCCCTGCCCTTCCAGATAAATTTGCTTATTGGTTTTTCTATTTCTGAAAAGCAAGTTGTTGGGATTTTGATTGGTATTGCATTGAATCTGTAAATCAATTTAGGTAGAATTGACATCTTAACTTTTAGTCTTCCAATCCATGAACATGGTATGCCCTTCCATCTATTTAGGTCTTCTGTGATTTCTTTTAACAGTTTCTTGTAGTTTTCTTTGTATAGGTGTTTTGTCTCTTTAGTTAAATTTATTCCTAAGTATTTTATTCTTTTAGTTGCAATTGTAAATGGAATTCGTTTCTTGATTTCCCCCTCAGCTTGTTCATTACTAGTGTATAGAAACACTACAGATTTTTGAATGTTGATCTTGTAACCTGCTACTTTGCTGTACTCGTTTATTAGCTCTAGTAGTTTTGCTGTGGATTTTTCAGGGTTTTCGACGTATAGTATCATATCTGCAAACAGTGATAGTTTTACTTCTTCCTTTCCAATTTTGATGCCTTGTATTTCTTTTTCTTGTCTAATTGCTCTGGCTAGAACTTCCAACACGATGTTGAATAACAGTGGTGATAATGGACATCCTTGTCTTGTGTCTGATTTTAAGGGGAAAGTTTTCAATTTTTCCCCATTGAGGATGATATTAGCTGTGGGTTTTTCATATATTCCCTCTATCATTTTAAGGAAGTTCCCTTGTATTCCTATCCTTTGAAGTGTTTTCAACAGGAAAGGATGTTGAATCTTGTCAAATGCCTTCTCTGCATCAATTGAGATGATCATATAATTTTTCTGCTTTGGTTTGTTGATATGGTGTATTACATTAATTGATTTTCTTATGTTGAACCATCCTTGCATACCTGGGAGGAATCCTACTTGGTCATGATGTAATAGTCTTTTAATGTGTTGTTGGATTCGGTTTGCTAGAATTTTGTTGAGGATTTTTGCATCTATATTCATTAGAGAGATTGGTCTGTAGTTTTCTTTTTTTTGTAATATCTTTGCCTGGTTTTGGTATGAGGGTGATGTTGGCTTCATAGAATGAATTAGGTAGCTTTCCCTCCACTTCAATTTTTTTGAAGAGTTTGAGCAGGGTTGATACTAATTCTTTCTGGAATGTTTGGTAGAATTCACATGTGAAGCCGTCTGGTCCTGGACTTTTCTTTTTGGGAAGCTTCTTAATGACTGATGCAATTTCTTTACTTGCGATTGGTTTGTTTAGGTCGTCTATTTCTTCTTGAGTCAAAGTTGGTTGTTCATGCCTTTCCAGGAACTTGTCCATTTTATCTACATTGTTGTATTTATTAGCATAAAGTTGTTCATAGTATCCTGTTATTACCTCCTTTATTTCTGTGAGGTCAGTGGTTATATCTCCTCTTCCATTTCTGATCTCATTTATTTGCGTCCTCTCTCTTCTTCTTTTTGTCAATCTTGCTAAGGGCCCATCAATCTTATTGATTTTCTCATAGAACCAACTTCTGGTCTTATTGATTTTCTTTATTTTTCTCATGTTCTCAATTTCATTTATTTCTACTCTAATCTTTGTTATTTTTTTCCTTTTGCTTGCTTTGGAGTTAGTTTGCTGTTCTTTCTCCAGTTCTTCCAAGTGGACAGTTAATTCCCGAATTTTTGCCCTTTCTTCTTTTTTGATATAGGCATTTGCTGCGTCCCATAGGTTTTGATATGTTGTGTTTTCATTTTCATTCACCTCGAGATATTTACTAATTTCTCTTGTAATTTCTTCCTTGACCCACTGGTTTTTAAGAGTGTGTTGTTGAGCCTCCACGTATTTGTGAATTTTCTGGCACTCTGCCTATTATTGATTTCCAACTTCATTCCTTTGTGATTTGAGAAAGTGTTGCGTATGATTTAAATCTTTTTAAATTTGTTGAGACTTGCTTTGTGACCCAGCATATGGTCTATCTTTGAGAATGATCCATGAGCACTTGAGAGAAAGGTGTATCCTGCTGTTGTTGGATGTAATGTCCTATAAATGTCTGTTAAGTCTAGCTCATTTATTGTAATGTTCATATTCTCTGTTTCTTTATTGATCCTTTGTCTAGATGTTCTGTCCATTGATGAGAGTGGGGAATTTAAGTCTTCAACCATTATGGTAGATGTGTCTATTTCCCTTTTCAGTATTTGTAGTGTATTCCTCATGTATTTTGGGGCATTCTGATTCGGTGCATAAATATTTATGATTGTTATGTTTTCTTGTTTAATTGTTCCTTTTATTAGTAGATAGTATCCTTCTTTGTCTCTTTTAACTGTTTTACATTTGTAGTCTAATTTGTTGGATATTAGTATAGCTACTCATGCTCTTTTCTGGTTGTTATTTGCATGAAATATCTTTTCCCAACCTTTCACTTTCAACCTATGTTTATCTTTGGGTCTAAGATGTGTTTCCTGTAGACAGCATATAGAAGGATCCTGTTTTTTAATCCATTCTGCCAGTCTATGTCTTTTGATTGGGGAATTCAATCCGTGAACATTTAGTGTTATTACACTTTGGGTAATACTTTCCTCTACCATTTTTCCTTTTGTATTATATATATCATATTTAATTTTCCTTCTTTCTACACTTTTCTCCACACCTCTCTCTTTTGTCTTTTCGTATCTGACTCTTGTGCTCCCTTTAGTATTTCTTGCAGAGCTTGTCTCTTGGTCACAAATTGTCTCAGTCAATTTTTGTCTGAAAATGTTTTAATTTCTCCCTCATTTTTGAAAGACAATTTTGCTGGATATAGGAGTCTTGGTTGGCAGTTTTTCTCTTTTAGTAATTTAAATATATCATCCCACTGTCTTCTTCCCTCCATGGTTTCTGCTGAGAAATCTACACATAGTCTTATTGGGTTTCCCTTGTATGTGATGGATTGTTTTTCTCTTGCTGCTTTCAAGATCCCTTCTTTCTCTTTGACCTCTAACATTCTAACTAGTAAGTGTCTTGGAGAACGCCTATTTGGATCTATTCTCTTTGGGGTGCGCTGCACTTCTTGGATCTGTAATTTAAAGTCTTTCATAAGAGTTGGGCAATTTTCAGTGATAATTTCTTCCATTAGTTTTTCTCCTCCTTTTCCCTTCTCTTCTCCTTCTGGGACACCCACAACACATATATTTGTGCGGTTCATATTATCATTCAATTCCCTGAGCCCATGTTCAAATTTTTCCATTCTTTTCCCTATAGTTTCTGTTTCTTTTTGAATTTCAGTTGTTCCATCCTCCAGTTCACTAATTCTATCTTCTGTCTCTTGAAATCTACCATTGTAGGTTTCCATTGTTTTTTTCATCTCTTCTACTGTATCTTTCATTCCCATAAATTCTGTGATTTGTTTTTTCAGACTTTCCATTTCTTCTTTTTTTCATTCCTTGCCTTCTTCTTGTCCTCCCTCAATTTTATGATTTGGTTTTTGAAGAGGTTTTCCATTTCTGTTTGTATATTCAGAATTAGTTGTCTCAGCTCCTGTATCTCATTTGAAGTATTGATTTGTTCCTTTGACTGGGTCACATCTTCAATTTTCCTGGTGTGATTTGTTATTTTTTGCTGGTGTCTGGACATTTAATTACCTTAATTAGTTTATTCTGGAGATTGCTTTCACTTATCTTACCTAGGGATTTCTTGCTGGATGCGTTTGTTGTCTTTCTGTTCATCGACCTTCAGTTCAGCTTTTTCTGGGCCTCTAGCTTAAGTTTTGTTTAACAGAGGGTAAATTTTCAGTTCTTATTTTCTTGTTTCTTGTCCTGCTTTTAAGGTGCCTTTTCCCTCCCTACCCTTAGGAGGATCTACATAGGTATTACAGACTCCAGCCGGGTTTTCCCGGACTAAACTGGCCTCCTTTCGGGGGGAAGGAATCACCTGCGTCCATTTTCCCTGAGTGTGAGACCCAGCAGATTGCAAGACTTTCCTGTGAAGTCTCTGGGCTCTGTTTTTCTTATCCTGCCCAGTATGTGGCGCTTGTCTGTCTGCGGGTCCCACCAGCAAAATATGTTGTGGCTCCTTTAATTTGGACGGCTCTCCCTGCTGGAGGCGTGGTGGAGACAGAGGAAAGGTTGTAGGCTCGTTTTAATGGCTTCAAATTGGGAAGCCCTGGTATCTGAATTCCTTGAGAGAGGGACTCCACCTGAGTTGCGCCTCACCCCTCCCGTGGGGTAGGCCCAGGTGGCAGAGAGCCCCAAAAGCAGCCTGCTTCTGCGTTTGGGGCAGTTGCAACCTGTGCAATCCCGGCGCTGAGTCCAGAGGCAACCAAGCCTCCGCAGAAACAGCCGCAGAAGGCTGAGTTTCATTCCCTTTCCTCTCTTTCAGTCAGCCCAACAGGCGACCTCTGTCCTGATCAGTTTCGCCTGAGCTGGGGGCCCATCCCTAGTAGTCAGAATTTGTCCATCAATGCCACCACCGGTGTTTGGTTGGACTCAGTCCCTGTTACTGTTGGAGACTCTTTCCTTTCCCTCTGGGAAGCTGCCTGTGGGGGAGGGGTGCCGGTTGCCGGCTGCCGCGGCTTGGTGAACTCGCTTTTCCAAGACTCGCAGTCGGTCTGGGAAGCCGCCCATGAGGGAGGGGCACTGGCCGCCGCGACTTGGGGAAGTGCGTGCTGCTCTGGAAACTCACCGCTGCGGAGACTCACAGCCGGTCCAGCTGGTCCAAACTGGGGTATGCTGTGTGTTTGGTTTCTGCCGTGGCTCCGGGAGCTGTTCTGTACTGTTTCTGGCCACTTCGTAGTTGTTCTGGAGGACGAACTAAAACATACACACCTTACCAAGCCGCCATCTTGGCCCCTCTCCTACGTATTAGCCACTCATCTGTTGATGGATATTTTGGCTGTTTCCATCTCTTTGCAATTATAAATAATGATACTATAAACAAACAAACAAATAATAGGGGGAGAAAAAGCCAAAACCAAACCAAAAAAAAGAAATCTGGACACTATTGGAATGCTTTCACCCTTGGCTATAATTTGCATTGCATGAGAAGAATGTGTTTGGGGGTATTATATATTGTTGGGAGAGAGCAATAGTTTTCAGATTTTTTAGTCCCTTAAATCTTCATCCAAACAGGATTCTAGAAAAAAATTTTTTTTCTTTAATATTTTCATATACTATTGTACAATATATGAGTGAATCTCTAATTTTGAGTACCAGAAGAGAAACTGCTTGAATTGATTTCTGGGAGCAACTAACCCAAAGCCCAATTAAATTTCTAGTAAAAATAATTTAATCTTTATTTTCTATCATTTATTTACCTTATTAAAAATTTAATTTTATATCATAGAAACAATATAACCACATTGTAGAAAAGATAGAAAAAAGCAAGAAAACTACATTATTTCATGATCTTAATAAACAAATTCTTATCATTTTTGTGATTAGGTATCTCTTATCCACTGTAGTTTTGCCAAGTCATGATTGGTGAAAACAGTTTTATAATTGTACTAGTTATTTAATTTATTGCCTCTCAGCTTCAGATTCGCCATTCATTGTATGTTCTGTGAAAATGAACCTGGGCCCTTTAAATATTTTTCTTTTATTGGCTGGCATAATGTTAAACTTTGCCAGTAGAGCACTCTGGAAAAACATTGAGGAGAAAGGGGTTTTCCTTTCTGGTCTGACTTGTGGCTTCTCTAGTACCCAGCTCCTGCAGTACAGGCAGCTCCTCCAGAACCTGGCTCCTGCAGCACATGCAGCTTCCCCGGTGCCCAGCTCCTGAAGCTCAGTCAGCATCTCCAGTGCTGTGCTCCTGCAGAGTATAGCAGTCAGCAGTGTGCAGATGCCTTCACCTGACCGCACAGACAACTCCATATGATCAGTTTCCCTGGCATCCTTGAGAGCAGATTTCTGGTTAAGGTCTGAAAGACAGATTTTCAGCAATACTTTCTCTGAATTCTGTGAGCTATGATTATTGCTCCTCAACAAAGTCTGGATCTTAGCCCGGGGGTGGGTTGGAGGGGGGTCTCTTCTTAGGTGCTGTGACTCAGCTCTATGGGTAGGGGCTGGCCCTTCTATCTGCTATTCCTGTACTTTCTGGAGTTCTCTTTACGTTTTACTAACCAATCCCTCATTCCACCAATTCCCTATTCAATTAAGAATTCATTAATTATTTTTTAAATATTTTTTATTGTGAAATATAACATATATACAAAAAAGGAATAAATTTCAAAGTACATTGTAACAAGTAGTTATAGGACAAATTTCAGAGTTGGTATAGGTTAGAGTTCCACAATTTTAGGTTTTTCCTTCTAGCTGCTCTAAGACAATGGAGACTGAAAGCAGTATCAATAAAATGATTCAGTAGTTGTACTCATTTGTTGAATCCTATCTTCTCTGTTATAACTCCTCCTCCTCCTTTGATCTTTCTCCCAATCTTTAGGCATATTTAGGTTATGTCCATTCTAACTTTTTCAGGTTGGAAAGGGGTATCAGTAATATGGGATAGTGGGAGAGTCTGGCCTCTGTAGGTTTCAGGACTCATCTGGTCTAGGAACCATCTGGAGGTTGTAGATTTCTGGAAAGTAGTCTTTCGTGCTAAACTGATTGTTCTTTCTAGCCCCATGAGTCTACCAAATATGCAGCAATTCAGCTCAGCTCTACATAAGGAAAAGTGGCAGCCTTTCAGAGTCCAGAGGTAGGAGGTAGGAAGTGAGGATGATATTCACCATAAACTTTGCCCTGGCAGCCATAAATTTTTATCTTTTCCCTCCATTCGCTTCCCCCCCCCCCCACCACCATACACAGTTTTTGGTCAAAAGGAGAGCTTTATCTCTGCTGCCTGTCTTTCAGCCTCTTTAAATTTTAACCATCTTCCCCTCCTCAGTTTGATCATTTGTTGATATTTTATTGTGCTTTGATGTTTTGAAGAGGATTTTATTTTTAAGTTACTCCACATTTTTAAATTGCCTTCATTAGGAAAGGTGATAAAAATGATAAAGTGTGCCACTTTGGAAAACACATGCCAGGAAATATCTAACTCCCAATATAAGTTGAAAGGTTTTTCTGTTTAAGAAAATTCTGGTTTTAGTATCTTGAGCCTATACTATTGACATAATTTATGGACTTACTATTTAAAAATAGCTTTGTGATAAATATATTTGCTATTATACAAAGACTTGTAAAAATTAAGAAAAAGGTGTTGAGGACAAAGTCTCAGCACTGTATATCACTGAATTCACCAGGTTCTTATAAGTGATTAAACTATGAGAATGTATCTTTATTTAAAGTGTTATTGATTAACTGGTCTTCTTTGTGTTTTTCTTTTATAGGGAATACAGTGAGTAACCTGATTATGGTCATACCTCCAATCTTTGGTGCAATTCAGAGTGTTAGAGATGGGCTGGAAAAGCGGTACATTGCTTCTTATTTAGCACTCACAGGTATGTATAACACTTTATCTGAGAAAAGGTATATACAGTGTTCAGATGGGCTGTTTTTCTCATTATTTTTCTAAAAGCAGTGGTCAGTTTTGTGTTGTATGTTATACTACTTCACCGTGTTCTGGGACTTCTGAATTAGAACTCCACAAACCTTGCGGGTAAATTGAACTACGTTTTGAATAACAGTAAAAAGAATCATGAACTACTTCAAGCATACAAGAAAGAATAAAGATAATACTACAACAAATACACCCATGTGTCTGATCACCCAGCTCTGTGATCTCTTAAGAGTTTCCAATATTTGTTTTAGATCTTACTTTTTTTAAGGAAATTAATTAGTACAGATAAAATTTATGTTCCCTTTGTGTTTCTGCTAATCCTTTTCTCCTCAATCTCCCAGCCTCCCTTCCCCAGAGTTAACCTCTATCCTGAAATTGATATTTTATCATTTCTCGTTTATAATTTTATTTATAATTTATAATATATTATCTATGTGTATCCTTTAAAAGTATATGCAATATGGATTCTCATATTTTTAAGCTTTTTGTAATGATTTCTGTAAAAATTTACTGGTAATCGCCCCACCCCCAAACATTATGTTTTAGGCTATGAAGTATATTGATACATGTTATTCTAGTTCACTCTTTTTATTGTTGAATAGCATTCTATTGTTTGAATATACCAAGTCTATTCATTCTCCTCATTATAGACATTTTCCCAGGTTTTCAGTGTAATAGGTAATGGTGAAATGAACGTTACTGCACGTCTCCTTATGCTCATGTGTGAATGTCTGGGTTTATGCCTAAAAGTGGAATTGTTGGGTCATGGATATATGCATACATCTTTGACTTTGACTTTGGCAGTGTAGGTCCAGTTGTCATTCCCTTTACAAAGATAGCACTGCTTAAATCGTTATAGCTTTATAATCATGATATCTGGTACAGTAAGTCCTCCTGCCTTTTTTCCCTTCAAAATTATCTTGACAGTTTTTTGCTATTTGTCCTTCCACATGAATTTGAGGATCAGTATATCAAATGCTAATCTCCCCCCCAAAAAACCCTATGATTAAAAAAAAAATTTTAATGCAATTTTAATGATATATATTATATGTTCACATACCATATAATCATCCAAAGAGTACAATCAGTGGTTCACAGTATCATCATCATAGCTGTGCGTTTATCATCACAACTGACATTTTTTTCTTTTTTGTGAAAAATAACATAAATACAAAAAAAACAATAAATTTCAAAGCATACCACAACGATTAGTTGTAGAACATATTTCAGGGTTTGGTATGGGTATGGGTTATAATTCCACAATTTTAGGTTTTTACTACCAGCTGCTCTAAGACATTGGAGACTAAAATATCATTATAATGATTCAACAGTCTTACTCATTTGTTAAACCCTACCTTCTCTGTATGGCTCCACCATCTCCTTTGATCTTTCTCCCACTCCTAAGAAATTTTGTTTAAAATGATATTAAATGTGTAAATGAGGAGAAGCTGAATTCTTTCATTTAAGAACAGAGTTTAATGCTCACTTCAGCAGCACATATACTAAAATTGGAATGATACAAAGAAAATTAGCATGGCCTCTGTGCAAGGATGACCCACAAATTTTTGAAGCATTCCATATTTTTAAATAAAAATGTTATAAATACCTGATATCAAATAATAAATAATTCAAAATTATAGGAAAAAAAAGAACAGAGTTTATCTCTAAGTTTATTTGGTTTTCTTTTATGTCTTTCAATAAAAATTTTCTAATTTCTTCATCGAGGTCTCTGTACATCTTTTGCCATATATTCCTAGCTGCACTGTTAGTTTTGATGGTATTGTGTTAATATTTAAAATTTAAAATTTACATTATATTTTTAAAGTTACATTTCCTCATGTTATTACTGGGATTTAATCATAAATTTAATTTTTTTCTATTGAATTTGTTTCCAAAAGCTTTGTGAAATACTATAAATTCTCTTGGATTATGAATGTAGATTGCCATATTACTGGATAACTATGAATTTTTCTCAATTTATTTGTTTAGTTTATTATTTTTGTTTATTTAATTTATTTTATTTTGTTTATCTTTATTTTGTTTATTAGACACTGGTGTCTAGCACAATGTTCCGATCTATTTTCAGCACCCTGCAATAAAAACATTCCTTTGTTCTTCCTCATGCAAAAACATTTTTAAAATTTGTGCATTTAGTCACTATTATTATACACTCTAGGCATTCCTAGATTATACCATCTCAATGGTTAACACCTATCTTTCTTTCTGATTTCATTTATGTCCCCAGCCCTCCTCCCTCTATCATTCTCACATGCAACTTCATTCAGCGTTTTAACATAATTGTATTACAGTTAGGTAGTATTGTGCTGTCCATTTCAGAATTTTTATATTCAGTCCTGTTGCAGAACCTATATCCCTTCAGCTCCAATTACCCAGTATCTTACCCTATTTCTATCTCCTGATGGTCTCTGTTACCAACGAAATATTCCAAGTTTATTCACTAATGTCGGTTCATATCAGTGAGACCATACAGTATATGTCCTTTTGCTTTAGGCTAGTCTCACTCAGCATAATGTTCTCAAGGTCCATCCATGTTGTTACATACTTCATAACTTTATTCTGTCTTAAAGGTGCATAATATTCCATCGTATGTATATACCACAGTTTGTTTAGCCACTTGTCTGATGATGGACATTTTGGCTGTTTCCATTTCTTTGCAATTATAAATAATGCTGCTATAAACATTGGTGTGCAAATGTCCGTTTGTGTCTTTGCCCTTATGTCCTTTGAGTAGATACCTTGCAATGGTATTACTGGGTCATATGGCAATTCTATATTCAGCTTTTTGAGAAACCGCCAAACTGCCTTCCACAGTGGTTGCATCCTTTGACATTCGCACCAACGGTGAATAAGTGTGCCTCTTACTCCACATCCTCTCCAGCACTTGTCATTTTCTGTTTTGTTGATAATGGCCATTCTGGTGGGTGTGAGATGATATCTCATTGTGGTTTTGATTTGCATTTCGCTAATGGCCAGGGACATTGAACATCTGTTCATGTGCCTTTTGGCCATTTGTATTTCCTCTTCTGATAGGTGTCTGTTCAAGTCTTTTTCCCATTTTGTAATTGGACTGGCTGTCTTTTTATTGTTGAGTTGAACACTCTCTTTATAAATTCTGGATACTAGACCTTTATCTGATATGTCATTTCCAAATATTTTCTCCCATTGTGTAGGCTGTCTTTTTACTTTCTTGATGAAGTTCTTTGATGCACAAAAGTGTTTAATTTTGAGGAGTTCCCATTTATTTCTTTTTTTCTTCAGTGCTCTTGCTTTAGGTGTAAGATTTATAAGATATTTCCCTACGTTTTCCTCTAACTGTTTTATGGTCTTAGACCTAATGTTTAGATCTTTGATCCATTTTGAGTTAACTTTTGTATAGGGTGTGAGGTACGGGTCCTCTTTTATTCTTTTGCATATGGATGTCCAATTCTCTAGGCACCATTTATTGAAGAGACTGCTCCATCCCAGGTGAGTTGGCTTGTCTGCCTTATCAAAGATCAAATGTCCATAGATGAGAGGGTCTATATCTGAACACTCATTCGATTCCATTGGTCAATATATCTATCTTTATGCCAGTACCATGCTGTTTTGACCACTGTGGCTTCATAATATGCCTTAAAGTCAGGCAGCATGAGACCTCCAGCTTCGTTTTTTTTCCTCAAGATGCTTTTAGCAATTCGGGGCACCCTGCCCTTCCAGATAAATTTGCTTATTGGTTTTTCTATTTCTGAAAAGTAAGTTGTCGGGATTTTGATTGGTATTTAATTGAATCTGTAAATCAATTTAGGTAGAGTTGACATCTTAACTATATTTAGTCTTCCAATCCATGAACATGGTATGCCCTTCCATCTATTTAGGTCTTCTGTGATTTCTTTTAACAGTTTCTTGTATTCTTTGTATAGGTCTTTTGTCTCTTTAGTTAAATTTATTCCTACATATTTTATTCTTTTAGTTGCAAGACCGTAAATGGAATTTGTTTCTTGATTTCCCCCTCAGATTGTTCATTACTAGTGTATAGAAACACTACAGAATTTTGAATGTTGATATTGTAACCTGCTACTTTGCTGTACTCGTTTATTAGCTCTAGTAGTTTTGCTGTGGATTTTTCCAGGGTTTTCGACATATAGTATCATATCATCTGCAAAGAGTGAGAGTTTTACTTCTTCCTTTCCAATTTTGATACCTTGTATTTCTTTTTCTTGTCTAATTGCTCTGCTAGAACTTCCAACACAATGTTGAATAACACTGGTGATAGTGGAAATCCTTGCGTTGTTCCTGATCTTAGGGGGAAAGTTTTCAGTTTTTCCCCATTGAGGATAATATCAGCTGTGGGTTTTCATATATTCCCTTTATCATTTTAAGGAAGTTCCCTTGTATTCCTATCCTTTGAAGTGTTTTCAACAGGAAACGGTGTTGAATTTTGTCAAATGCCTTCTCTGCATCAATTGAGATGATCATGTGATTTTTCTGCTTTGATTTGTTGATATGGTGTATTACATTAATTGATTTTCTTATGTTGAACCGTCCTTGCATACCTGGGATGAGTCCTACTTGGTCATGATGTATAATTCTTTTAATGTGTTGCTGGATTCGATTTGCTAGAATTTTGTTTAGGATTTTTGCATCTATATTCATTAGAGAGATTGGTCTGTAGTTTTCTTTTTTTTGTAATATCTTTGCCTGGTTTTGGTATGAGGGTGATGTTGGCTTCATAGAATGAATTAGGTAGCTTTCCCTCCACTTCAATTTTTTTGAAGAGTTTGAGCAGGGTTGGTACTAATTCTTTCTGGAATGTTTGGTAGAATTCACATGTGAAGCCGTGTGGTCCTGGACTTTTCTTTTTAGGAAGCTTCTTAATGACTGACTCAATTTCTTTACTTGTGATTGGTTGTTGAGGTCGTCTGTTTCTTCTTGAGTCAAAGTTGGTTGTTCATGCCTTTCTAGGAAGTTGTCCATTTCATCTACATCATTGTATTTATTAGCGTAAAGTTGTTCATAGTATCCTGTTATTACCTGCTTTATTTCCGTGGGGTCAGTGGTTATGTCTCCTCTTCCATTTCTGATCTTATTTATTTGCATCTTCTCTCTTCTTCTTTTTGTCAATCTTGCTAAGGGCCCATCAATCTTATTGATTTTCTCATAGAACCAGCTTCTGGTTTTATTGATTTCCTCAATTGTTTTCATGTTCTCAATTTCATTTATTTCTACTCTAATCTTTGTTATTTCTTTCCTTTTGCTTGCTTTGGGGTTAGTTTGCTGTTCTTTCTCCAGTTCTTCCAAGTAGACAGTTAATTCCTGAATTTTTCCCCTTTCTTCTTTTTTGATCTAGGCATTTAGGGCAATAAATTTCTCTCTTAGCACTGCCTTTGCTGCATCCCATAGGTTTTGATACATTGTATTTTCATTTTCATTTGCCTCGAGATATTTACTGATTTCTCTAGTAATTTCTTCCTTGACCCACTGGTTGTTTAAGAGTGTGTTGTTGAGCCTCCACGTTTTGTGAATTTTCTGGCACTCTGCCTATTATTGATTTCCAACTTCATTCCTTTATGATCTGAGAAAGTGTTGTGTATGATTTCAATCTTTTTAAATTTGTTGAGACTTGCTTTGTGACCCAGCATATGGTCTATCTTTGAAAATGATCCATGAGCACTTGAGAAAAAGGTGTGTCCTGCTATTGTGGGGTGTGATGTCCTATAAATGTCTGTTAAGTCTAGCTCATTTATTGTAATATTCAAATTCTCTGTTTCTTTATTAATCCTCTGTCTAGGTGTTCTGTCCATTGATGAGAGTGGGGAATTGAAGTCTTCAACTATTATGGTAGATTTGTCTATTTTCAGTGTTTGCCTCAAGTATTTTGGAGCATTCTGGTTCGGTGCATTAATATTTATGATTGTTATGTCCTTATGCTGAATTGTTCCTTTTATTAGTAGATAGTATCCTTCTTTATCTCTTTTAACTGTTTTACATTTGAAGTCTAATTTGTTGGCTATTAGTATCGCTGCTCCTGCTCTTTTCTGGTTGTTATTTGCATGAAATATCTTTTCCCAACCTTTCACTTTCAACCTATGTTTATCTTTGGGTCTAAGATGTGTTTCCTGTAGAGAGCATGTAGAAGGATCCTGTTTTTTAATCCATTCTGCCAGTCTATGTCTTTTGATTGGGGAGTTCAATCCATTAACATTTAGTGTTATTACTGTACTGGTAATACTTTCTTCTACCATTTTGCCTTTTGCATTTATATGTCATATCTACTTTTCCTTCTTTCTACACTCTTCTCCACACCTCTTTCTTTTGTGTTTTCGTATCTGTCTCTAGTGCTCCCATTAGTATTTCTTGCAGAGGTGGTCTCTTGGTCACAAATTCTCTCAGTGATTTTTTTGTCTGAAAATATTTTAATTTCTCCCTCATTTTTTGAAGGACAGTTTTGCTGGGTATAGAATTCTTGGTTGGCAGGTTTTCTCTTTTAGTAATTTAAATATGTCATCCCACTGTCTTCTCGCCTCCATGGTTTCTGCTGAGAAATCTACACATAGTCTTATTGGTTTCCCTTGTATGTGATGGATTGCTTTTCTCTTGCTGCTTTCAAGATCCTCTCTTTCTCTTTGACCTCTGACATTCTGATTAGTAAGTGTCTTGGAGAATGTCTGTTTGGATCTATTCTCTTTGGGGTACGCTGCACTTCTTGGATCTGTAATTTAAAGTCTTTCATAAGAGTTGGGCAATTTTCAGTGATAATTTCTTCCATTAGTTTTTCTCCTCCTTTTCCCTTCTCTTTTCCTTCTGGGACACCCACAACACGTATGTTCATGAGCTTCATATTATCATTCAATTCCCTGAATCCCTGCTCATATTTTTCCGTTTTTTCCCCTATAGTTTCTGTTTCTTGTCGGATTTCAGATGTTCCGTCCTCTAGTTCACTAATCCTTTCCTCTGTCTCTCGAGATCTACCATTGTAGGTTTCCATTGTTTTTTTCATCTCTTCTCCCTTGCCTTTCATTCCCATAAGTTCTGTGATTTATTTTTTTAGACTTTCAGTTTCTTCTTTTTGTTCATTCCTTGCCTTGTTCATATCCTCCCTCAATTCATTGATTAGGTTTTTGATGAGGTTTTCCATTTCTGTTCGTATATTCTGAATTAATTGTTTCAGCTCTTGTATCTCATTTGAACTATTGGTTTGGTCCTTTGACTGGGTCATATCTTCAGTTTTTCTGGTGTGATTTGTTATTTTTTGCTGGCGTCTGGACATTTAATTACCTTAATTAGTTTTTTCTGGAGGTTGCTTTCACTTCTCTTACCTAGGGTTTTCTTGATGGATGAATTTGTTGTCTGTCTGTTCTCTGACATTCAGTTCAGCTTTTTGTAGACCTCTAGCTTAGTTTTTTTTTAACAGAGGATAATTTTTTGGTTCTTGTTTTCTTGTTTCTTGCCCAGCTTGTATGGTGCCTTCCCCCCAGCCCCCCACCCTTAGGATGGTCTATGTAGGTATTATAGACTCCAGCCGGTTTTCCTGGACTAAACTGGCCTCCTATCAGGGGGAAGGAGTCCCCTGCATCCGTGTTCCCTGAGGTTGAGACCCAGCCGATTTAAAGATTTTCCTGTGAAGTCTCTGGGCTCTTTTTTTCTTATCCTGCCCAGTATATGTTGCGCTTGACTTCATGCAGGTCCCACCAGCATAAGACGATTTGGCACCTTTAGCTTTGGCAGACTCTTCCTGCTGGGGGCGTGGTGGAGACAGAGGAGAGGTTGTAGGCTAGTTTTAATGGCTTCAAATTGCCAAGCCCTGTTGTCTGAATTCCTTGAGGGAGGGATTCCACCTGAGTTGGGCTTCACCCCTCCCCTGGGGAAGGCACAGGTGGGAACAAGCTCTGAATGCAACCCGTTTCTGCCTATGCCTGGGGAAGTTGCAGCCAGATAAATCCTACTGCTGAATCCAGAGGCAATCAAGCCTCCATAGAAACACAGCCACAAAAACCTCTGTTTCCTTCCCTTTCCTCTTTTTTCCGTTAGCCCAATGAGCCACCTCCACTTTGACCAAGTTCACCTGAGCTGGGGGCCTATTTTTAGTAGTCATAATTTGTTAGTTAATTCCACAATTGGTGTTTGGTTGGGCTCAGCCCCTGTTGCTGGTAAAGTCTGTTTCCTTTCCCCTCTAGGAAGCAGCCTGTGGGGGAGGGGCTCTGGCCACCATGGGTTTGGGAACTCATGGTTCTGGGGAGTCTCGTAGCCAGTCCAGCTGGTTCAGACTGGGGTACGCTGTGTGTCTGGTCACTGACATGGCTCCGGGAGCTATTCTGTACTGTTTCTGGTTATTTAGTAGTTGTTCTGGAGGACGAACTAAAACACGCACATTGCTAAGCTGCCATCTTGGCCACACCCCAAATGCACATTGCATGTAAATATCTTGATTGATTTACTTTGGGGGTTGATTTCCTTCAGTAGTCTAAAGCTTTGTGTTTGCAAGATGGATGTGTACTTGGGGGTGTTATACTGGTGCTTGTGAATGTGGGTGCCCAAAGTCCAGGGAGGATGTAGCTGTGTGGGTGTACAGGTCTTGGGGCCTAATCCTGGTGTGCACTGGTGTAGGGCACAGGGCCCTTTGTGCACATTTGCATAGCTATGGTGGCAGGTTTGCTTATGCTTTCATGGGCTGGGGGCAGATGTGACTAGCTGCGTAGGTCAGTGCTTTCTCAGCTGGGAAGCTTGACTGAGGGCCATGTGCATGTGCAGGCCTAGGAGTGCTGTAAACTTTTGTTCTCAAAGGTGAAGGATGTGATTGGGGGCTGAGAGCATGCGCACGTCTAAGAGTGCTGTAAACTAATGCATGTAGCTTAGGGGCATGGGGTGAGACTGTGGGACACTATGGGCAGGGGGTGGGCATAGGCTTGGTATGGAGGTTTGAGCCTGCAGCCTTTATGTGCTGGTGACAGCCTGCAGGGAGCAGGGAGGGGTAGGCAGTGCTCTGGAAGGGTGCAGGAAAGGTGGGTTGGACTATACTTGGGGTGGGTGTGTGGGGTAGGTACATGGGCCAGGTGTTGGTGGGTTGAGGGGCTTAGAGCATGGGGAGTGCGAGCAGGTGACTGGTTCAGGTGCGTGGAATATGGGGTGAGTTGCAGGTCATGCACTGGTGAGGGTAATGCATTCAAGGAATGTGGCTTGGCTTACTTCCTAGTCTCCGTCTCTCTGTCCATGCAGTCCTGTGGGCTCCGTACTTCTTCAACAGGACCGGTTTTCTGCTTCTCAGTTCCTCAGCTTTTGCAATTAGGGCCACCCTATGTAGTGCAGAAGGCTCTCCTAGGTCAGTTACACTCTTACATCAGCATCTCAGTCACCCTCTCGTCCTTTCTCTATCTTTTCCTTGGAGCAGGGCTGAACTCAATCTACCTTATTCAGCCATTTTCCTGGAACCTCCAATTCTTTTTTAAAGATGCCAGGCCCAGGCTTATCCTTGGGAGTTAGGTCCCACGTTCCCAGAAAGATTTACACCCCTGGGAGTCCTGTCTCACATGGGGATTCAGGGTGGGAGCGGGGCAGTGCATTTCCTTGCTGAGTTGGCTTAGAGATAGAGGCCGCATCTGAGCAATAGGAAGTTCTCTGGGGGTGACTCTTAGGCCTAATTGTTAATAGGCTTAGCTTCTCCTTTGCAGGAATAAGTTTCATAGGAGCAAACCCCGAGATAAGGACTCAGCCTGTTGAATTGATTGTCTCCACTGCTTGCAGTAGTATCAGGAATTCCCAGATGGGGAAGTTTAATATTTCATTTCACACTTCTCCCCAGTCCCCCAAGAGAACTTTGCAAATACTTTTTTAACCTCTGCCCAAATTGTTCTGGGATGTAACAGGGCATCACATTAACCAGTACCAACTGGCAAGATCTCATGCCCTATTCGAGAGTCCATGTAATTATGGTGTTCATATATATTGACCATATAAGTTCAATTAGATAATGTGCTACCCAAAATATAAATTTTGCACCAAATAAACATCTCTTCCTTGGTCTCACACAGAAGTTCAGGTTTTGAAATATGGGGCATAACATCCTTTACCCTGTATTCTGATTTACCTTAGTCCTATCCAGATCAGCTTCATTCTTATCTCTTTTCTAAGTCCCATCCTTTTTTCAACTTTTTTGACAGATGCTTTATGGGGTAATGCTCGCTTTCATAGCTTCAGAGCTCTGATTCCAAATCTCAATTGTCACATAAATACCTGAAGTTTCAGGGAACAACCAGGTTATATACAAATATCTCAGTATCTTAGAATTTAGAAGTAACAGTCATAACTTGAGAATAGATGTTACAATTTAGGACCCTTTATAATAGGCCCCAATCTGATAACCCATGCTCTCGACTTCAGTTCTGTGAATTTGTATATTATAGTTGGTTCAAATGAGTGAGGCATGATAATATTTGTCTTTTTTGTTTCTGACATTTCTTTCAACATACTATAGTGTCCTCAAGTTACATTCACCTAGTTGCATGCCTCACAACTTCATTCCTTTTTGCAGTCTTTCAGAAGTCCATTGTATGAATACACCACAGTTCCCCCTTGCATTCCTCGGTCATTGTAACCTTAGGCCCCCTTGACCCATTGCAAGTCTCAAACACTGCTGTCATAAACACCAGTGTGCAAATGTCTGTGTCCCACTCTGTGTCCTAGGTATACCTAGGAACAGGGTTTCAGTATTATATGGCAACCCCTAGCCTCCAGTGGAAACCATCATACTGCCTTCCAGAGGGGCTGCACCTCTCAGATTCCCTATCAACAGTGAATAGGTACATCTCTTTCTCCACATTTTCTCCAACACTTGTTTCTCTCTGTTCATTTTTAAATACTTTTATTCACTCATCATATAACTCAACCTAAGTAAAAACAGTCAATGGTTCCTGATATAATTACATAACCATGCCTTCAACATCACAATCTAAATGAAGACATGTCCTTTTCTTCTGCAAAGAATTCCATAACCCTCCCTCATATCCCCGGCTTGTGGACATTTAGTTTTGGCAAAATGTCTTTGTTACATTCAGTGGAAACCTATTTACAAAGTTACTGTTGACTATAGACCCTAGCTTGCATTGATTGTATTTTTTCCTGTATGCCATCCCATTTTCAACACCTTGCAGTATTGACATTCATTTGTTCTCCCTCATGAAAAACGCCCTTTTATTTGTACATTTAATCATCATCATTGTCCACTCTAGGCATTCCTAAGTTATATTGTCTCAGTCTTTATCCTCTAGCTTTCCCTATGTGCCCCCAGTCCTCCCTCAACCATACTCACATTTGGCTTCATTCAGTGTACTTATATTATTGTACTGCCATCAGTTAGTGTTGTGCTATCCATTTCTGAATTTTTACAATCAATTCTGTTGCACATTCTATACTCTTTCAGCACTAAATGCCCAATCTCTACCCTCTTTCTATCTCTTGATAACCTGTGTCCTTAACTTTAACTCTCATAGTTTCCTCATTAATGTTAATTCATATTAGTGAGACCATACAGTATTGTCTTTTTGTTCCTGGCTAATTTCATTCAACATAATGTCCTAAGGGTTCATTCTTGTTGTTAAAAACTTCCTGATGTTATTCTGCCTTACAGCTGCATAATATTCCACCATGTGTATATACCACAGCTTGTTTAGCCACTCGTCCATTGATGGACATTTGAACTGTTTCCATCTCTTGGCAGTTCTAAAGATGTTGCGATGACCATGGGTGTGCAAATATCCATTTGCGTCCTTGCCTTCAGTTCCTCTGAATGTTTACCTAGTAATGGATTGCTGGATCATATGGTAGTTCTATACTTAGCTTCCTGAGGAACTGCCAAACTGCTCTCCAGAGTGGTAGCACCATTTTACATTCTCACCAACATGAATAAGTATGCCTCTTTCTCTACATCCTCTCCAGCACTTGCTGTTTTCTGTTGTTTTTTTTAAATAATGGCCCTTCTAGAGCTCTCATTGTGGTTTTGATTTGCATTTCCCTGATAGTCAGTGAAGTTGAATGTCTTTTCATATGCCTTTTAGTCATTTGTATTTCCTCTTAAAAGTTTCTGCTCATGTCTTTTACCCATTTTTTAATTGGGTTGTTTGTCTTTTCGTTATTGAGTTCTAGAATCTCTTTATATATTCTGGATATAAAACTGTTATTTGATATATGGTTTCAAAATATTGCCACCCATTGCCTAGGCTGCTTTTTTACTTTCCTGGCAAAGTTCTTTGGTGCATAAAAGTGTTTAATTTGAGGAAATCCCCTTTATCTATTTCTTCTTTCATTGCTCGTGCTTTTGGTGTCAAGTCTAGGAAACCATCTCCTATCATGAGATTTATAAGATACTTTCCTACATTTTCTTCTAAAATTTTTATGTCTTAGCTCTGATGGTTAGGTCTTTCATCCATTTTGAGTTAATTTTGAGTTAATTTTGGTATAGGGTGTGAGATATGGATTCTTTATCATTCTTTTGCATATGGATATCCAGTTCTCCAAACAAACTCTATTTAAGAGGCTGTTCAGTCCCACTTGGGTTGGCTTGATTACTTTATAAAATTGACCTTTTATCATTGTTACATTCAATGGAAGCATATTACAATGTTACTGTTGACTATAGACCCTACCTTGCATTGATTGTATTTTTTTCCTGTATACCATTCCATTTTCAACACCTTGCAGTGTTGACATTCATTTGTTCTCCCACATGAAAAACATCCTTATATTTGTACATTTAATCATCATTATTAACCACTCTATGCATTCCTAAGTTATACTGTCTCAGTCTTTATCCTGTAGCTTTCCATATATATGCCCAGCCCTTCAAAGGTCAGTTGTCCATAGAAGAGAGGGTCTATATTTGAACACTGAATTTGATTCCATTTGTCAGTATACCTATTTTTATGTCAGTACCATGCTGTTTTGACCACTGTAGCTTCATAGTATGCTTTAAAATCAGGTAGTGTGAGACCTCCTACTTCATTTTTCTCTCTCAAGATATTTTTAGCTATGTGGAGCACACTGCCCTTCCAAATAAATTTGGTTATTGTTTTTTCTATCTCTGCAAAGTAAGTTGTTGGAATTTTGATTGGTATTACATTGAATCTATAAATCAATTTGGGTAAAATTGACATCTTAACTACATTTAGTCTTACAATCCATGACCACAGTATACCCTTCCATTTCTTTAGGTCTTCCATGATTTCTTTTAGCAATTTATTGTAATTTTCTGTGTATAGTCTTTTGTGTCCGTAGTTAAGTTTATTCCTAAATATTTTATTATTTTGGTTATTAGTATAAATGGAATTTTTTTCTTCATCATCTCCTCAGATTGTTCATTACTAATATATAGAAACACTATTGAGTTTTGGGTATTGCTCTTGTACCCTGCCACTTTGCTGTACTTAGTTGCTATACTTAAGCTCTACTAGCTTAGCTGTAGATTTTTCAGGATTTTAGATATATGATTTCATGTCATCTGAAAACAGTGAGAGTTTTACTTCTTCCTTTCCAATTTTGATATCTTTTATTTATTTTTATTTTTATTTTTTACATGGGCAGGCACTGGGAAGCGAACCCAGGTCTCCAGCATGGCAGGCGAGAACTCTGCCTGCTGAGCCACCATGGCTTGCCCCTTTAATTGTTCTGGCTAGAACTTTCAGCACAGTGTTGAGTAACAGTGGTGACAGTGGGCATCCTTGTCCTGTTGCTGATCTTAGAGGGAAAGTTTTCAGTCTTTCCCCATTGACGATGGTGTTGGCTGTGGCTTTTTCATATATTCCCTTTATCATGTTGAGTAAGTTCCCTTCTATTCCTATCCTTTCAAGTGTTTTTATAAAGAAAGGATGTTGAATTTTATCAAATGCCTTTTCTCCATCAATCAAGATAATCATGTTTTTTTTTTCTCTTTTTTTTTATCATGGTGTATTAGTTCGGGTTCTCTAGAAAAACAGAATCAACAGGGAACACTCGCAAACATAAAATTATAAAAGTGTCTCACGTGACCATGGCAATGCAGGGTCCAAAATCCACAGGGCAGGCTGTGAAGCCAATGATTCCGATGAAGGGTCTGGACGAACTCCGCAGGAGAGGCCTGCTAGCCAAAGCAGGAAGAGAACCTGTCTCTTCTGAATCTTCCTTAAAAGGCTTCCAGTGATTAGATTAAGCATCACTCATTGCAGAAGACACTCCCCTTGACTGATTACAAATGGAATCAGCTGTGGATGCAGCTAATGTGCTCAGGATTTAATTCTGTGAAATGTCTTCATTGCAACAGACAGATGTTCTATCCGTTGATGAAAGCAGGGAGTTGAAGTCTCTAGCTATTCTGGTAGAAGTGTCTCCTTCACCCTTCAGTGTTGTCAGTGTTTGTCTAATGGATTTTGGCTCAGTGCATATATATTTATGATTGTTATGTCTTCTTGTTGAATTGTTCCTTTTATTAATACATAGTGTTCTTCTTTCTGTCTTTTAATTGCCTTACATTTGAAGTCTAATTTGTCAGATTTTAGTGTAGCTACCCCCTGCCTTTTCTGGGTTTTGTTTGTGTAAAATCTTTTTCCAGCCTTTCACTTTCAATCTGTTTTTGTCCTTGGGTCTAAAGTGTGTCTCCTATAGACAGCACATAAACGAGTCCTGTTTTTTAATCCATTCTCCCAGTCTGTGTCTTTTGCTTGTGGAGTTTAATCCTTTAACATTTAATGTTATTACTGTAAAGACGGTACTTTTTCTACCATTTTGTCTTTTGTGTTTTATGTGTCGTATCTTTTTTTCTCTTTTTACCTTTACTGATATTCTTCATTAGTACACTCTTCTCCAGACCTTTCTCTCATGTCTTTTTCTGTCCACCTCTAGTTCTCCTTTTAGTATTTCATGTAGAGCTGATCTCTTAATCACAAATTCTCTGTGACTATTTCTCTGAAAATATTTTAATCTCCCCTTCATTTTTTTTATGGCTACTTACAAAAAATGGAAAATTATGAATGTTAGAGAGGATGTGGAGAAATAGGAACACTCATTTATTGTTGGTGGGGATGCAAAATGATTTGGCCACTGTGGAAGATAGTTTGGCATTTCCTCAAAAAGTTAAGTGTAGAATTACCATATGATCCCATAATCCCACATCTGTCTATCTATCTATCTATCTATCTATATATATACCCAAAATTAAAAACAGACTAGAACAGATATCTGCATCCCGAGGTTCATAAAGGCATCATTCACACTTGCCTAAAGATGGAAGCAACTCAAATGTCCATGAACCAGTGAATGGCTAAACAAAATGTGGCATGTATGCACAATGGAATATTATTCTGCCATGTAAGGGATGAAGTTCAAATACATACAGCAACCTCGTGAACCCTGAAGACATCATATTGAGTGAGATAAGCTTTTGTCCTAAAAGGCTAAGTATGGTATAATCTCACTGGTATGAAATAATTATAATATGCAAATTGATAGAATCATAATCTAGAATTTTGTTGACCAGGGACTGGGTGGGGTGGAAAATGGGTAGTTACTGCAGATAATTTTTATTTGGGATGATGGAAAAATTTTAGTAATGGATGGTCATGACGATGGTGTGGCATTAATGTAATTTACAGCACCAAAATGTATTTTTGAATGTGAAAAAAATTCAAGCATCACATGTTTGGAGGGTTGCATAGGAGCAATAATTTTTCTCATGCTGTATTGGATATTTGTCTTTCCATACTGTTACTGATTTAAAATGATTTATCTGGGCGGGCCACAGTGGCGTAGCAGGCAGAGTTCTCACCTGCCATGCCGGAGACCCGGGTTCAATTCCCAGTGCCTGCCCATGCAAAATAAATAAATAAATAAAAATGATTTATCCCTTACCCAACTGTCATCGTTTTTCACCGGTTCAATTACCTTATTACTTTTACTTTTATTTTCAGTGAAATATGTGTATCTTCCTACCGGTGCTTTTAATACTCTTATAGATTTTTCATATCACAAATGATAGGGTTAATTATTATCATCAAGTAGGACAACAGCGTACATACCACAAACAAACCAGCAATAAAATTACTGTGCACAACTGCTGAAACCCTCTGTTGTTTGTGTGCAGAAATGAAACAACTTTAGTTTTGCCTATTAAAAATCTGTAGGTTGATAAGTGTATGAGGACAGGAGAATTGGACGTTCTGTGCAATTCATTTGCAAAGGACAGTTTTGCTGGGTATAGAATTATTGGTTGTAGCTGTTCTCTTTCAGAATCTTAAATATATCGTACGACTGCCTTCTCGCCTCCATGGTTTCTGCTGAGAACTCCACACATAGTCTTATCGATCCTGTATGTGATGGATTGTTTTTCTCTTCCTGCTTTCAAAATTCTCTTTGTCTTTGACATTTGACAGTCTGTAAGTGGAGTAGGTCTATTTGGATCTATTCTTTTTGGGCATGCTGCATTTCTTGGATCTGTAATTTTATGTCTTTCATAAGAGATGGGGAATTTTCTGTGATTATTACCTCTATTAGTCTTTCTGCTCCTTTTCCCTTCTCTTTTCCTTCTGGGTCATCCCTAACATGTATATTTGTGTCATCATGTTGCCATTCAGTTCCCTGAGACCCTGCTCATATTTTCCCATTCTTTTCCCCTATCTTTTCTTTTGTGTGTAGGACTTCAAAAGTCCTGTCCTCAACTTCACCCATCCTTTCTTCTGCCTCTTAAAATCTACTGTTGTAGGTGTCCATTGTGTTTTTTTTTTTTTATTTTTTTATTTTTTTTTTTTTTAAAGGAAAGACAGAGAGAAGGAAGGAAGGATAGAAGGAAGGAAGGAAGGAAGAAAGGGAAACATTTTTAAACATTTTCTTGTTTTTTATTGTATTCTGTTTCTCCGTTTTTGTTACATGGGCTGGGGCCGGGAATCGAACCGAGGTCCTCCGGCATAGCAGGCAAGCACTTTGCCCGCTGAGCCACCGCGGCCCGCCCCCATTGTGTTTTTCATCTCTTCTGTTGTGCCCTTCATCTGCATAAGTGCTGTGATTTGTTTTTTCAAACTTTTGAGTTCTTTCTGTTGCTCCATGTCTCCTTTATATCCTTTGTCTCTTTTGCCATATCTTCCCTCAACTCATTAATTAGATTTTTGATGAGATTTTGCATGTCTGTTCAAATATCCTGAATTAGTTGTTTCAACTCCCGAATGTCATTTGAAGTGTTGGTTTGTTCCTTTGGCTGGGCCAGACGTTCGATTTTTTGCTGGCTTTTAGGCCTTTGATTTCCTTAATTAGTTTCTTCTGAAAGTTGTTTTTACTCTTTTACCTAGGGTTTTCTTGTTGGATAGCTTTGTTCTCTATCTGTTCTTTGGCATTCAGTTCAACTTATTCTAGACCTCTAGCATAGGTTCTGTTTAACTGATCAGAATTTTTCAACTCTTATTTTTCTGTTTCTTGCCCTGCCTATATGGAGCCATTTTTTTTGAGGAGAGTCTCTTCAGATGTGATGATCCCAGTAAGATTTTCCCAGACCAGACAGGCCCACATCTCAGGAGAGAGTTGCCAGTATCAGGTTTCTCTGAGGGTGAGTCTCAGCGATTGTCAGACTTTCTGTGTTTTTCCTTTCCTGCCCAGCATATGGGACATGTCTACCCAGAGCTTCCCATCAGGGTAGAGTGATGTGGCACCTTTAATTTCTGCAGCCTCTCCCTGCCAGCATGTGGTTGAGACCTCTGTCTACCTCTGAGGTGGAAAGCTGGCTTGGGTTGCTTTTGTTTTCCAGCCCCTGTGGCCTGAATTCCCTGAAGGAGAGCCACCGCTTGAGCTGGAACCTGCCCCCCACCTTTTCTTAGGAAAATACAGCCTTTACGGAATTGTCCTCATTCACCTGACTATTTACTTTGTCTCTCAGACATGTCTTAATTCCACCCTTACTTGGGGCAGTGCTGAAGCCTGAGAGTGCGTGCAGTTCTATCTCATGAGGTGTTAAGAAGTTAAAAAAAAAAACTCAATAAAAGTCTTTTCAGAGCCAGACCTCTGCACCCCAAGTTTGCCAATTAAAAGGTGGAGTTGGTAGGTAACTCTGTGTGCCCCCTTTTCTTGGGGTCCAGCCTTTTTCCAGTATTTTGTGCTGTCCAACTCAAAGAGCATCTTTTTTTTTTTTTTTTTTTGTCAGCCTTGCTCCCTGTCTGCTTGGGTGTGGGGTTAGGATCTCCTGGTTCCTTTAGTGCTTACTGCAGGTTTATCTGTTCTTAGGGCCTATTTTCAGCAATCAAAATTTGTTAATTAATTCTGCAATTAGAGCCTTGTTGAGCTGATTCCTTGCTACTGGTAAAGTCTGTTTCCTCCCACCTTGGGAAATCAGCTTGCTGTGCCCATGGGGGAGGGGTGCCAGCCTCCACAGCTTGCGAAACTTACAGTTCTTTGAGGGATCTGAGCTGTTTCACCTGTTCCAGGTTGGTGTGAGATGTGTGTCCAGTCACTGGTGTCCCCACAACGGTTATTCTATACAGTTCCTTGTTATTTACTAGCTGCTCTGGAGGACAAACTCTCTAGTGTATTTCTAATTTCATCTGTAGTGTCTTTCATTTCCATTAGATCTGGGGTTTTTTCTTTGTATGCTTTCAGTTTCCTCTTTATGCTGATCTATTGTTGTTTTAATATCCTTTATCTCTTTAGTCATCTCCTTGCATTGATTAAGATTTGTTTGAAAATTTTTGATTTGTTGTTCCAATTTCCGTGTGCCATCTGACTTTTTAATTTGTTACTTTAATGGAGTTTGTATCTTCTCATCTTTTTTTTTTTTTTTTTTTCACATGGGCAGGCACCGGAAATTGAACCCGGGTCCTCTGGCATCACAGGCAAGCATTCTTGCCTGCTGAGCCACCGTGGCCCGCCCTCTTCTCATCTTTTAATATGCCTTCAGATTTTTTGCTGCGATCTGGTCATCTAATTATCTTGATGGCTTTATTCTTGAAGGTTGGTTTCTCTCTCTTGTCTTGGACTTTGTTGTTGATCGAGTTTGTATTAAGACTGTTCTTTCACTGTTGAACTGTCAGTACATCCAGCCAAAACAGGACCAGGTACTCATGCAGGAGTCATAGATCACATCCAAGGGACCCTGGAGAGAATTTGTAAAGATTTAGAAACGCCCTTCCTATATTTTATTCCGTCACCAGGTTGCACTTTCTGGCCTAGCCAGCAGATGGTGCCCTTTAGCTGCCTATGTTCCTCAGCCCTATCGAGGCAGGCTGTTAATGGCTTTTTGCCAGATCAAACGGTGTCTGGTATCGTTTCACTGGGAGGGGCTGAAACTACAGGATCCATGTTCTAACTTCACCAGCCAGTATCTGGCTCTGTCTTGGGCTGTATCCTCCTTTGCATTTGTTGTGGAGGACTCCTGCATCCATTCCATTTTGCAGCCACCCTGCAGGCAAGGATCAGGACACCCACCACTGTTTCCCTCCTGGGGGATGGGTACTAGGAGCTACAGATGGAATTATTCACAGTCTCCAGACACCGTTTCTCAGTCTCTTTGTCCCGCATTTCCCTGGGCATTGTACTGACTGCCCATGGTCACTGGATCCCCAAACAGTTTATTTGGAGTTTCCTCCTGGGTACTTACTGCTTTTGGGAGAGATGTGGGTCTGCTACCCCCTGCCTAATCCTCCCTTTTGGAAGCTCCTCTCCTATTTGTTTTTAAAATTTCACTCTAACTGCTCTGTAGAGAATGGGTTGGTGAATAGCAAGAGTGCAGGCTGGGAAACCAGTAAATAGAGGCTATTGCAGTAGTCCAAGTGACAGATGATAGTGGCTTAGATGAGGACAGATGGAGAGAAATGGGTAACTCAAGATATAGTATGGAAGAGGTGCCTCTGGGGCTCACTTAAGGCATTAAAGGTGGGGGCTGAAAGAAAGGAAAGATTTTCGAAAATGACTTTCAGGTTTCTGGTTTGATAGATAAGCATTCCATTAATTGAGACAGTGAAGACTAAAATAGGGATTTGGAAGGAAGATCTGGCATTCTCTTTGGATTATGCTCAGTTTTAAATGTGAAATGTCTGTGAGACATTAAAGAGTCAGATAGGTATTTGGATGTGTGAAGTTGGAGTTCAGAAGTGAAGCTTAGGCATTGTTGTCATAAAGCTCATATTTAAAGCTATGGGAATTGAAGAGATCACTGAGGGAAAAAATATATAGAGAGAAAAGGGCCTAGGAATGGACATAAATATCACAAGTTTGTGCTCAAAGGCAGAATCTGACTTGCACATGGTTTTTTTTCTTTGTTTTTTTAATCTACTACCACCAAAGAAAAAGACGTGATAAAACATTCTTATGCATATTCTCTGAAGATCTTTTATAGACTTCTAAATTGTTTACTTAGCAACTAATGGGACATCTGGCTGAAAGATGACAGATCATAACAGTTTTTCAAATAAATTAAAATTTAGTTTAACAGAAAAACTATCAGAAGAAATTAATCAGTTTAAAGTATTTTTGAAAGCTAATACTTTCTCATACTAAAATATTAAATGATAAATTTTAAAGTAAAGATATAAACAGCAATTCTTTATTTATGAACACAGAACATAAATTCTTTACTATGGGCCCAAACATTGCTTTAGGTGCTTTACGTGTTATTAACCTTCACAGCAACCCTATTAAGTGAGTTCTGTTAATGTCTTCTTTGTAAAGGTGGAGAAACTGAGGCACTGGAGAGGTTGAATATTGATCTGGTAGACTTGAGACTGGAATCCAGCAGCCTGGCTCCATCCTGCATAAACTACCATAAATTATGAAAGGGAAGAAGACAGACCTTTTCTGAGTAAAGTTTTGCAATAGGAACAATATACTTTATACACATGGTTTTAATTTAAAATTTAACCATGTTTTAAATTAGTTGTCATTTTAAAAATTGCAACATTTCACATAAAAATCCAGATGTCTGCCTTCTCTTGAAGGATTCAAAGATCCAGCATCACTGAGCCTGTATCCTGCATGGTAAATAATCAGCCTGACCTGTTCCCTTCAGTGCTCTGTCCAGTTGGCCACAGTCTACACTGCTCCTTATTTTTCTTTTACCTAGCCTGCTTTACTCAAGTGCCTGTGTGGGCATTTGAATTTGTGGCCCCTGATTTAGATATTATGATTGAAGGAATCAACAAAGGAATCTAATTAAGTAGCAACTAATTAATAGGGTATCACAGAAAACTAGGTTTTAATTAATAAATGCTATTAACAGATTAAGTAAGATGAATACAGAAAAAGGCTGTTTAAGTGATATGAATGAATTGAGGAATGGGTGAAAGAATAGTGAGGAAGTGGAAGCAGTCCTTTTGAGAACTCATAAAATTGAGGAGGTACAGGTAAATGAGGCAAAGGTGTGGGTGTTGGTGTTATTAGAGAATATATGAACAGTTCATTAGAAAGGTAGAGTTTGGTACAGGAGAGAAAGGTGATAAAGTGAAGATCTTTCGATGAGAGCAGATGGTTTCCCAGTTCACAAGGGCAAGGATTGGGATTGCTAGGTAGAAACATGCTGCTTCAGGGACGGAGGGAATAGGAGTATTAGTCCTGATGTGGATACAATACAGAATATTAACACACAGAAGTGGGAACAGCAGTGTTCACACAGAAATATTTTAGACTAAATATTTAGACTAAATATAGATTTAGTTAGACTTAATTTAGATTGGAGTTTAATTTGTAAAAATCTGATAAGTTTTTATAAGAAAGGTGTAATAATCGTAATTACAGTCTTATACTACTGAGAGAGATAAAAAATATTATTTTACATTTTATGGTGAGAAACTGAGGCTCAGACATATGAAGTTGATTTAAGTTAAGGTTGCCCGTTCAGCAGAACTGGGACTTGAACCCAAGTCATTTTGAGTCCTAGTCTTATTCTCTTCTTGACATACCAGCATCTATAGTTATGTTTTTGGAGTCTAAATTAACTAATCATGTACTTTAATTTTAAGGGAACATTAGTTACTCTTTCCCAGAGCTTTCTGGTTGGAAGAATGTACTTAAACTAAATATGTTACACCACCTTTATAGTTCAGAATTTAAAAAGGAAAAAAGAGGTATCAAAACTGATTTGGAGATTTTTTTCCTTGACAGCCTTGTTGTTATAACCACTTTAAATGTGTTCCGTTTAGATAAAGATAAAATTGAATATCTGTAGAATATTTTCCTTTAATCTTTTCCTGAATTTAATAATAAAACCTGAAATCATACCTTGCCTTCTTTTTTTCTTTTCATATAATGAAAATATGTCTGATTCTTAAATATGTCTGTATTTGTACTTCTAGCTTTTGAACTCACTTTATTTGGCACCCTCTGGTTTTGTCTTTGATTCATGGTCTTACAACAAAATGGTCCACTCTTAAGTTTGGGATCATCCCTCACTTGTTAAAGTTTATTTATTAAAGAAGTAGATTTTGGATGACTTCCGGAGAAGATGGCGGCTTAGTAAGACGCGTGGGTCTTAGTTCCTCCTCCAGAAAAGCAACTGAAGAAACAGAAACAATACGGAACAGCTCCCGGAGCCACGACAGAGACCAAAAAGACAGCGTACCCCATTCTGGAACGGCTGAACGGGCAGGGAGAATCCGCTGCGGTGAGATACCCGAGGGGCGCGCGTTTTCCCGGCCGGGGCGGCTGGCGACTGGGGTCCCCTCCACGCACGTGGCTCCCCGGTCTGACTGGGAACGTTGGATAGCGGGGCCCTCCCGTCACACTTGGCGTTTCGGGTCAGCTGGGCAATTAGGACCGGCACTCTCCCAAGCCGCGGCGGCCGGCAACCCCCCCACCCCACGCGCAGTTTCCCTGGCCGACTGCGAGATTCGATTGGAGCCACGGCATCTTGTACTGGTGGGCCCCGCAGACAGACGATCGCCACAAGTGCCACCTACTGGGCAGGAAAAGAAAAACAGCCCAGAGATTTCACAGAAAAACCTTTCAACCAGCCGGGTCCCACACCCAGGGAAATCTGATCAAATGCCCAGACACCAGCAAAAAATAATGGATGACGCTCGGAAAATTGAAGATATGGCCCAGTCAAAGGAACAAACCAATAGTTCAAATGAGATACAGGAGCTGAGACAACTAATGCTGAATATACGAACAGAAATGGAAAAACTCTTCAAAAACCAAATCAATAAATTGAGGGAGGACATGAAGAAGACATGGGCTGAACAAAAAGAAGAAACAGAAAGTCTGAAAAAACAAATCACAGAACTTATGGGAGTGAAGGACAAAGAAGAAAAAATGGAAAAAACAATGGATACCTACAATGGTAGATCTAAAGAGACAGAAGCTACAATTAGTGAACTGGAGGATGGAACATCTGAATCCCAAAAAGAAACAGAAACTATAGGGAAAAGAATGGAAAAACTTGAGCAGGGGATCAGGGAACTGAATGACAATATGAAGTGCACAAATATACGTGTTGTGGGTGTCCCAGAAGGAGAAGAGAAGGGAAAAGGAGGAGAAAAACTAATGGAAGAAATTATCACTGAAAATTTCCCAACTCTTATGAAAGACCTAAATTTACAGATCCAAGAAGTGCAGCGCACCCCAAAGAGAATAGACCCTAATAGGCGTTCTCCAAGACACTTACTAGTTAGAATGTCAGAGGTCAAAGAGAAAGAGAGGATCTTGAAAGCAGCAAGAGAAAAACAATCCGTCACATACAAGGGAAACCCAATTAGACTAAGTGTAGATTTCTCAGCAGAAACCATGGAAGCTAGAAGACAGTGGGATGATATATTTAAATTACTAAAAGAGAAAAACTGCCAACCAAGACTTCTATATCCAGCAAAATTGTCCTTCAAAAATGAAGGAGAAATTAAAACATTTATAGACAAAAAGTCACTGAGAGAATTTGTGACCAAGAGACCAGCTCTGCAAGAAATACTAAAGGGAGCACTAGAGTCAGATACGAAAAGACGGAAGAGAGAGGTATGGAGTAAAGTGTAGAAAGAAGGAAAATCAGATATGATATATATAATACAAAAGCCAAAATGGTAGAGGAAAATATTATCCATACAGTAATAACACTAAAAGGTAATGGACTGAATTTCCCAATCAAAAGACATAGAATGGCAGAATGGATTACGACCCAGCAATACCACTGCTAGGTATCTACTCAAAGGACTTAAGGGCAAAGACACAGACGGACATTTGCACACCAGTGTTTATAGCAGCATTATCTACAATTGCAAAGAGATGGAAACAGCCAAAGTGTCCATCAACAGACGAGTGGCTAAACAAACTGTGGCGTATACCTACGATGGAATATTATGCAGCTTTAAGACAGACTAAACTTATGAAGCATGTAATAACATGGATGGACCTAGAGAACATTATGCTGAGTGAGTCTAGCCAAAAACTAAAGGACAAATACTGTATGGTCCCACTGATGTGAACCGACATTCGAGAATCAGCTTGGAATATATCATTGGTAAGAGTTAGAAACAGGATAAGATAATGGGTAATTGGAGCTGAAGGGATACAGACTGTGCAACAGGACTAGATACAAAAGCTCAAAAATGGACAGCACAATAATACCTAAGTGTAATGTAACTATGTTGGAACACTGAATGAAGCTGCACCTGAAATATGGTTTTTTGTTTGTTTGTTTGTTTGTTTGTATCTTCTGTTTTTGTTTTTTTCTTTTTCCTTTTTTTATATATATATATATTTTATTAGTATTATTATTTTAATTCTCTTCTCTATATTAACATTCTATATCTTTTTCTGCTGTTTTGCTAGTTCTTTTCCTAAATCGATGCAAATGTACTAAGAAATGATGATCATACATCTATGTGATGATACTAAGAATTACTGAGTGCATGTGTAGAATGGAATGATTTCTAAATGTTGTGTTAATTTCTTTTCTTTTTTTTGATTAATTAAAAAAAATTAAAAAAAAATTGGATAAAAAAATAAAAGCACATAGTAGATTCAGGAAAAATAAATAAATAAATAAATAAATAATAGAGGGAAAAATGTTAAAATAAAGTCAGTTTGAAATACTAGTGATCAATGAAAGGGAGGGACAAGGAATATGGTATGTAAAAATTTTTTTTCTTTTTCTGTTTTTGTTTTATTTTTCTGTTGTCTTTTTATTTCTTTTTCTAAATTGATGCAAATGTTCTCAGAAATGATCATGATGATGAATATGCAACTATGTGATGATATTGTGAATTACTGATTATATATGTAGAACGGAATGAGCATATATTATGGATGTTTGTGTTTCTTTCTTGTAATTTCTTTTTAATTAATAAAAAATTATTTTAAAAAAGTTAAAAAAAAAAAACAGAAGTAGATTTTGGAGAATAGTTTCCAAAGTACCTATATCCCGTCATCTTGTGAAGAGAATTTTATGGTCTTGAATTACACCTTAATTTTCATGATGAGGTTCATAAATGTTTTTGCTGAAAACATCACACAGTTATTGCCAACTAAGTAGGATTTTTATTGCTGTTTTGCTTTTATGACTTGTTTATTTTTACAGCAAGAAGGGTTTTTACTCCCACCCCCGACCTTGACCCCAACCCCCACCCCAATGAAAGCTCATATGCATGCTATAGTTTTCCCTTAGATCTGGTATGGTCAACATAATAACCATTTAAAGAGACTCAATATCAGTGTTAATCCTCTTGTTCTCATTTTCTTTTCAATATTTTAATGTCTGGAAAGCACTTGAGTTAATCACTGATATACAGATTACAGAGGAAATGACCAAAATGTTTCCTGAATTTTCCTTTGATTACTTGTGAAATGTGGAATTGTGGTTGTTTCCCCCATCTGCTTCACATTCGAGGTCTGATGGACATTTCAGGTCTCTTAGTTTCTTTCTTCTCCTCCTTTTCCTTGTAAATCACCTCTTGCGCTTGTTTCCTATGCCACAGTTTTCCTAGGCTCTGAACACAAAACCAGTTTCATCCTTGACTACTTTTCTTCCTCCTCCTCTCTAGTCCCCATATTTATTTATTTGACAGCTCTTAAGGTTCTGTCTTTGTGATACCTCTTTTTTTCCATTTTTATTGTCATTACTCTGAGACTCTGTTTTTTTTTTTCTCATATGGACGTCTTCCTAACCTTACAGGTGACATAGGGCAACACAGATTCTTTTCCTAAATAAAGGTTCTGTGCTTTGAACACTGTCCCTCTCATACCACGGATAGGTCGGACCCAGGGAAAGGCTTCAGGGCCAGATGGACTTTGCTGCGATTGTTAGCTCTGCCTCTTACCCAGCTATGCACCCTTGCCAGTTTCCTAATCTTTATGAACACTACTTTCTTCATATATAAAATAGGAATAATAATGTCTTACCTTATAGGGCTATAGAAAGGTTTGGGAATAAGAATATATAAGGTACAATGCCTAGCACTGGTATTATTACCTGCAAAATTTTAAAAGCCCTATTTATGTTGCTAGTTCATCTCTCTGCCTTTTTTTCTATTCCTTTCTATTCAAACTGAATGACATGCTTGTCCTTAAACATTTTCTACATCTCCATACCTGCATTCAAACTCCATTTATATTTTCCAACTGTCTGTTCTCCCTTACTCTTTCTACCTGTGAATTCCTCCATGTCTATCTCAATATTACTTTCTCAAGCAAGCCCTTCTGTTTTTTTTTAGTGGCTTAAAGTAACGATTTATTATTTTACAGTTGTGGTGGGTCAGGAGCCTGGTAAGGGCTTGGCTGGTTCTACCAGGCTGAGGTTTCTCTTTTTTTTTAATTAATTAATTAATGGAAAAAAAAGAAATTAACCCAACATTTAGAAATCATACCATTCTACATATGCAATCAGTAATTCTTAACATTATCACATAGATGCATGATAGTTTCTTAGTACATTGCATCGGTTTAGAAGAACTAGCAGCACAACAGAAAAAGATATAGAATGTTAATATAGAGAAAAGAAATAAAAGTAATAATAATAGTAAAAAACAAACAAACAAACAAACAAAAAAAACCCTATAGCTTAGATGCAGCTTCATTCAGTGTTTTAACATGATTACTTTACAGTTAGGTATTATTGTGCTGTCCATTTTTGAGTTTTTGTATCTAGTCCTGTTGCACAGTCTGTATCCCTTCAGCTCCAATTACCCATTATCTTACCCTGTTTCTAACTCCTGCTGGACTCTGTTACCAATGACATATTCCAAGTTTATTCTCGAATGTCCGTTCACATCAGTGGGAGCCCTTCTGTTTTTATTGCCTACGTTCCACCCAGATAACATTTTTTTTCCTGTTCAGAACTCATCTCTCTTATTATATTTTCTGAATTTCAGGGATACTACTCACCATTATGCATCCCCCACATCCCATCCTCCCCCCCGCCACACACTCTTACTTTGATATGAACCGCTGAGTAACGAAGTGGGAAGAAAAAAATCAGTCAATGAACAAGTACTTTATAAGTGTTCGTATATGTCTTTTAGAGGTTCCTTAATGAACTCCACAGGCCTGGATCATGCCTTTATGAAGCTCAGAATCTAACAATGACTTTTAGCTTTTCATGTACAATTGAAACATTGTCAGGTTTTTAAAATACAGGTACCAGAGTACCTACTGACTTAGTAGTTTCAGGACTTAGTAGTTTCAGGATTAAGAACCTATCACTTATAAAGCAAAAGAATGTGCTTTAAAAGTTGATGGATCTGGAATATGCGCTGAAATATTAAGAGTAAAGGGACAGGGCGGGCCACAGTGGTTCAGCAGGCAAGAACGGTTGCCTGCCGTGCCAGAGGACCCAGGTTCGATTCCCAGTCCCTGCCCATGGGAAAAAAAAAAAAAAAAGAGTAAAGGGACATGATACACACATACACACACATATATATATAGTAAAATGCTAAAAATTGGTGAAACTATGAAGAACGTTGACAGGTGTATACTGTAATATTCTTTGTAAATCTGAAATTATTTCAAACAAATTTTAAAAGAATAAAATGCAAAAAATAAAATGCATCAAGAAGTTGTACAGGATTTCGATAAGCAGAGACATAGGTTAGGGCAGGTAGGATGGGGCAATGCAGGAGATAAGTATTTCAGAATAAAAGCACCTTATGAGCACAAGATGAGCAAAAGCAAAACAGACTAGAAGTTGATGATGTAGCATTGATAAGCAGTCAGGTGTGACTGAACTACAAACTGCAGTAGAAGAAATGAGTGAAAGCAGATCATGAACTCCACGTGTGCCTTGCAAGGAGTTTAATCTTTGTCTTTTAAACTGGCAGTCACCATGTAGGGTGCTCACACTCCAGAAGGGGAGAAAAATTATCTGTTGGGGTAATGGAAGAAAACTGTACAAATTCTAATTTAATGCTACTTCTTTGCATCTTTTTTCCTAAATTTCTATTTTACATGTTTAAAAATATGTGTAATACCTTAATACAACAGTATGCATACAATTTATAAATATATATGCACATGGTTGCTAAAAATTTTTTTCCTATCGAAGTTCAGAGACCACTTCTTTAGACATTTACCCATCTTATAACCAGAGTAATAATTTTTTAATGCAAAACTGATCATGTTAATCCCTCTATATGTATGTATATAGGTATTTGTATATACATATGTAAGTACATACGTATTTGTGTATGTGTGTGTATTTTCTTTAACAACTTTGCTTAGGCATTAGGATAAAGTTGAAGTCAACCAAATTTTAACATGGCTTTAAAAGCACTAATCCAGCTGCTACAGATCATTCCAGCCTCATCATGGGAGCTCTGCTCCAACATTGCCCATGGTCCCAGCAAGCTCTTTCAGTTGTTTGAAAGCACTATCTTTCCTTTTACTCTGGATGATCCTACTACACAGAATGAGCTCTCTCCCTTTTTTTTATCCTTCACCTTTTTAGCTCCCAGTTTCTTCTTCACATCCTGGTTTAGAACAGCAACTTTTTAAAAAAATTTATTTATTAATTAAAAAAAAAATTAAGAACAAACAAAAACATTAACATATAATTTCATTCTACATATATATTCAGTAATTCTCAGTATCATCACATAGTTGCATATTCATTATTTCTTAGAACATTTGCATCAATTCAGAAAAAGAAATAAAAAGACAACAGAAAAAGAAATAAAACAGTAACAGAAAAAAAAGATTATACATACCATACCCCTTACCCCTCACTTTCATTTATCACTACCATTTCAAACTAAATTTATTTTAACATTTGTTCCCCCATTCCTTATTTTTTGTTTTTGTTTTTTAAATTTATTTACTAATTTAAAAAATTAACAAACCAAATAAAACATCAACATATATAATCAGTAATTCACAATATCATCACTTAGTTGCATATTCATCATTTCTTAGAACATTTGCATTAATTCAGAAAAAGAAATAAAAAGACAATAGAAAAATAAAACGAACACAGGAAAGAAAAAAAAGATTATACCTACCATACCCCTTACCCCTCGCTTTCATTTATCACTAGCATTTCAAACTAAATTTATTTTAGCATTTGTTCCCCCTATTATTTATTTTTATTCTATATGTTCTGCTCACTTGTTGACAAGGTAGATAAAAGGAGCATCAGACACAAGGTTTTCACAATCACACAGTCACATTGTGACAGCGATATCATTATACAATCATCCTCAAGAAACATGGCTGCTGGAACACAGCTCTACCATGTTTTCAGGCAGTTCCCTCCAGCCTCTCCATTACATCTTGAATAACAAGTTGATATCTACGTAATGCATAAGAATAACCTCCAGGATAAGCTCTCAACTCCGTTTGGAATCTCTCAGCCATTGACGCTTTGTCTCATTTCCCTCTTCCCCCTTTTGGTTGAGAAGGTTTTCTCAATCCCTAGATGCTAAATCTCAGCTGATTCTAGGGTTTTTCTCAATCCGTTGATGCTGAGTCTCAGCTCACTCTAGGATCTCTGTCCCATGTTGCCAGGAAGTTCCACACCCCTGGGAATCATAGGACAGCAACTTTTATTAGCAACTCATTTTTATTGAGTTTATTCTAAGCATTTAAAATAGTTTTTAAAGAAACAACAGTAGTAATAGTTGTTCTTCTTTCCTCCTCCTCCTCTAGCCCTATTTCTGATAACTGGCATTCAAACTCATTGAAATGTCTTTTTGTCTTCTCAAGTCACTCTGGCCACCCTTCCTCCCCATAAGAATTTCATGCTAATTGTTTTTTCTTTTGTTTGTTTTAATTTCAGTGGTGGGAATGGGATCCTGGTGCTTCCACATGACTCTGAAATATGAAATGCAGGTTAGTAATCACAAAATTACTAAATGCTTATTTCTTTTAATCCAGAGGCACTTCGAATTTGAGAAAAGAGCCCATAGCTAGAGGATAGTATTGAGACAAGATAATGAAAAAAATTAAAAATGCAATTTGAAATCTTTGGAGGTTTTTTTTTTTTTTTTAACCTCAGGCCAAATGATCCAAATTGACTAAGTGAAGTAAAAAAAAAAAAAAAAACCCGATAAATCGTCCATAGAAAAAACAAGTTGATAGCAGTATTACTTTTTTAATAAATATTTTTATTGTCAAAATTTAACAAGCAAACATACAAACATTCTTGACATATAAACATTCTATACATGGTGTACAATCAAGGGCTCACAATATCATCATTTGGACAATAAGAGTGTCCAAATTTAGGCATCCAGGAAAGATACCTTGGTTCAAGAAGGCCAATAGTGTTTGGAATTTTTCTCTGCTGGAAAGGCACGTAGCAATGTCTGCTAGTTTTCTCTCCAGGCTTCTTCAGTGGCTTCCCCAGGGCTCTTTCCATCCTGTTGGCTCTGTCCTGGTGGCTCTAAGGCTTTTCCCCAAAATGGTTCCCTCTTAAAGGGCTCTAGTAAGCGACCCCACCTTGGATGGGTGGAGATGCATCTCCATGGAAAACATCTAATCAAAAATTTCCACCCACAATTGGGTGGGTCACATCTCCATGGGAACAATGAAAAACATTCCACCCAGTAATATTGAATGTAGATTAAAGGACATGGCTTTTCTGGGGTACATAATAGCTTCATACTGGTACAGAGGATGACCCAGTGTAGAAAGTCACAGCCTGAGGGGTCATGGGGAATATCTGCATGGGGGATGTGCTCCAGTGCAGGGCGGTGGAGCCTGAGATGGCTGAGGAGGATGTCCACACAGTAGAGTAGTCCAGCGCATGGTGTCAGAGCCTAACGACAGGTGAAGCAGACGTTCACATAGCAGGGCAGCCTAGGGGAGGGTGTCAGGAACCAGAATAAACAGTATGTCCATGCAGAAAGGAAAGCACAACATAGAATAAACAGTGTGTCCATGCAAGTGGAGGACATGGTTTGGCACAAGGTTGGAATCTCAGCAGGTTGGGGAGTGCAGTGCCATGCCATTTTGTGCTGAACGTGAGAGCCTGCAAGAATAAGGATGGCTTCTACGTGGTGAGTGGCCCAGTGCAGGATATAGAAGCATGGGTGGGATGAGGAAACTATTCAAATGGTCATAGGCAGCAGCTCAGAATAGAATGTTGGAGCCTGTGAGTTGAGGAGGATATTTCTTCAGAGTTGGAGCAATGGCAGACATGGGATGTTGGTTACATACAGGGGAATTGATCAAATAAGTAAATATTTTATAAGATAATGGGAGCATGGTTTGACAATGATATTGTAAATATGGAAAGGTGAAAACTAGAATGAACTCTGTGATGAATTGCGTTGGAGGTATCTGTGTGAACTCATGTTTTCAAAATATATAGAAATATAGATGTAAAAATGTATGCGGTATGCATGCACATATATATATATATATATACATATATACACATATGCATATGTTCACACACTTACACACACACACATATATTCATTAGCTCTGTTCATCAGAAGACCTGAGCAGGGAATACCAAAACCAAAGATCACACCTAGCATCCAAGTCTTGATTTCTAAAATTCATTCTCCTTTAAAGCAGCCAATACTGATTCCAAAGTTTGGTCAGAGAATGGGCAATATGATCCTGCAACATGTATTTGTGCCAGAAAGAATGGAAGTACTCAAAGAATAATGGAGAGAAGTAAAAGGACACCGAAGCCAACTTGAAGAGGTTCCCACTGGCCAATGTGGGACAATTTGAGCATCAAAATAACTGATAGTAAGGGACTGCAACAGTTATAATGCAATGCATTGAATAAACTAGGAAATCATAAGTCCATACTAAGATAATAAGTGATATAATAAGTGAAACAATGAATAAATATAAATAAATGAATGACATTTTTATGTAGTTTCAATGTACCTCCCCACAAAATAGTTTTAAAAGGTATAAAAGTAACTTTACAGTAGAGAAGCCTAGCAGATGATACTTTAATACAGCCATCAAAAAGAATATCATTATACTGGGACAAATCAAAATTATGTGTCATCTAATAGGATACATTAATAAACTAGGATCACTTCTCTTATTTTCTTGCCAAAGATTCATAATCTGAATCTAATCCTATGGAAACATCAGGTAATACCAAATTGATGGACATTTTATAAAATCATGGGCCTGTAATCTTTAGAAATGTCAGGGTCATAAAAATCAAAGAAAAACTTAGGAACTGTTCCAGACTGAGGGAGACTAAAAGATATGACAACTAAATAAATGTGTAATTCTGGACTAGAATGGGGAGGGGTATGGATTCTTTGTGGAAGAAAAGGAAATGTCTTTATATAGATTATGGCCTTCTTTATATAGAAGGCATGGCTATTTACTTAGGTTGGATTGTATGATGTGTGAATAAAATTATTTAAACATGAACAGAGAGAAACACATGCTAGAGAAAATGTGGAGAAAGAGATGTACCTATTTACTGTTGGTAGGGAGATGAGAGATACAGCCCCTTGGAGGGCAGTGGGGTGGTTCCACAGGAAGCTAGGGGTGGGGTTGCCATATGATCCTGAAACCCCATTCTTCAGTATTTACCTGGAGGAGCTGAGTGTGGGGATATGAATGGACATCCGCACACTGGTGTTTGTGCGGCAGTGTTCGATTCACAATGGGTGGAGGTGGCCTAAGGGTGCAATGACTGAGGGTAGGAAGGGGGAACTGTACTGTATACATAAAATGGACTACTGAGAGGCTGCAGGATGAAATGAGGTTGTGAGGCATGCAACTAGTTGAATGAACCTTAAGGACTGTATGTTGAATGAAATGTCAGAAATAAAAAGGCAAATATAATATACCTCACTCATATGGACTAAATATAATATAAAAACTTGGTGAATTGAAGTTGAGAGCATTGGTTGTCAGGTTGGGGCCTATTGTAAAGGGTCCTAGATTGTAAACTCTTAATAGCAGTCACATGTATTCAGGAGTTGTAACTTATTTCTAAATTCTGAGATACTGAACTATTTGTATATAACCTGATCATTCCGCCTGAAACTTTGGGTATTTATGTGACACCTGAGACTTGAAGTTGGAGCTCTGAGGCTCTGAAAGTGAGCACTACCCCATAGAGGGACTATTTAAAAAGTTGAAAAAGGGATCAGACTTCGACTAGACATGGATGAAGTTGAATTGGATAGGACTGGGGTAGATGAAAATACAGGGTAAAGGATGATATCATCCATATTTTAAAACTTCAACTTCTGTGTGCAACCAAAGGGAGAAATGTTTATTTTGTGCAAAATTTATATTTTGGGTAGCGCATTACCTAACTTACTTATATGGTCAGTTAAGTTAAACACCATAAGTACATGGAATGTTGAATAGGGTGTGAGATCTTGTTGGTTCGTTGAGTTTAATGTAATGCCCCGAAATATCCCAGAGTAATTTGGGTGGTGAATAAAGAAGTGTTTGCAAATTTCCCTTGGGGACTGGGGAGAAGGGAAGAAAATGTCAACTTCCCCATTTGGAGAATTCTGATATTTTTGCAGGCAGTGGAAGACAACCAAATCAATAGTCTGAACCCTCAATCTTGGGGTTTGCCCCTATGAAATTTATTCCTGCAAAGGAGAAACTAAGCCTACTTATAGTTATGCTTAAGAGTCACCCCAAAGAACCTCTTTTGTTGCTTAGATGTGGCCTCTCTCTGTAAGCCAGCTCAGCAGGTGAACTCCCTGCCTTCCTGCTATGTGGGACACGACTCCCAGGGGTGTAAATCTCCCTGGCAGTATGGGACAAGAACTCCTGGGATTAGCTGGGACCTGGCATCATGGGATTGAGAATGTCTTCTTGACCAAAAGGAGAAAGAGAAAAATGGGACAAAATAAGGTTTCAGTGGCTGAGATATTTTAAGAGAGGTTATCCTGGAAGTTATTATGCATTATAAATATCCCTTTTTGGTTTGTGGTGTATTGGAGTAGCTGGAGGGAAGTACCTGAAATGGTTGAGCTGTGTTTCAGTAGCCTTGATTCTTGAAGATGACTGTATAATGATACAGCTTTTACAGTGTGACTGTGTGATTGTGAAAACCTTGTGTCTAATGTTCCTTTTATCTAGGGTATGGACAGATGAATAAAAAATATGGATAAAAATAAACAAACAATAGGGGGATGAGGGGTAAAATAAAATGGGTAGATTGAAATACTAGTGGTCAATGAAAGGGAGGGGTAAGGTGTATGAGATATATGAGTTTTACCTTTTTTATTTCTTTTTCTGAAGTAATGTAAATGTTCTAAAAATGATTATAGTAATGAATATACTACTATGTGATGATATTGTAAGCCTTCTGATTGTACACCATGTATGGACTGTATATGTGTGAAGATTTGTCAGTAAAACTATTTTTAAAAAAGACATGACAGGGCAGTACAAGGGTAGCGTGGGTACCTACCCTACAAGGGTAGAATTCCCATCTGATATGTGGGAGACCCAGTTCGACTCCTGGAGCCTGCTCATACCAAATAAAAAGTTAAAAAACAAAACTTAAAAAGCACCTTCCTTTTGGATAGTGCAATGGTGGCTCAGTGGCAGAATTCTCGCCTGCCATCCCAGAGACTCGGGTTCGATTCCCGGAGCCTTCCCATGACACAACAACTAAATACAATGTGTAATTCTGTACTGAATCCTTTGTGTGTGTGTGTGTGTTGTGCTTTATATTTGTATTTATGATATTATTGATAAGCTCAGCAAAACTTGAATGGGAAAAAAATTTTAAATTAAAAAAAAAACTTGTATGGGGTCCAGGAATTACACGATGATAATAAACCAATGCTAATTTCCTGATTTTGTTGGATGAGTTGTGGATATGTAATTCTGTACCTTTTTTTAGATACAATTCACATATCATAAAATTCACCCTTTTACAGTGTGTAATTCAGTGATTTTTGAATATTTTCACAGAGTTTTGCAACTGTCACCATGATGTTATTCTAGAACATTCTCATCACTTCAAAGAGGAGCTCCATATCCATTAGCGGTCCCTCCCCAATAACCTCCACTCCCAGTCCTTGACAACCCTTAATCAGCTTTCTGTCTTTATGGATTTAAATGGACATTTCATATAAATGGAATCATACAGTATATGGCCTTTTTTGTGACTGGCTTCTTTGATTTAGCATGATGTTTTCAGGAGTCATTCGTGTGGTAGCATGGAATACTTCATTCCTTTAATGGCTGAATGCTATTTCATTTTATGGATATACCACATTCTGTTCATTTATCAATTGAAGGACATTTGGATAGTTTCCACATTTTGACTATAATGAATACTGCTGTTATGAACATTCACATGGGTGGACATATGTTTTCATTTTCTTGGATATATACCTAGGAGTGAAATTGCTGGATCATATGGTCATTCAATGCTTGACTTTTTTACATTCCTATTAGCAATTTCTCCACATCCCTGCCAACTGCTGTTATTGTCCATCTTTTTGATTAGTGGTTTTGAAATGGTACCTCATTATTGTTCATCTTTTTGAGTAGTGGTTTTGATTTGCATTTCTCTAATGACTAATATTGAGCATTACTTCATGTGCTTGTTGGCCCTTTGTATATCTTCTTAGGGGAAATGTCTGTTCAGGCATATTGCCTTTTTTTTTTTTTTTTTTTTTTGCATGAGCAGACATCAGGAATTGAACCTGGATCTCCGGCATGGTAGGCAAGAACTCTGCCTGCTGAGCCACTGTGGCCCACCTGTATTGCCCATTTTTTAATTAGGTAATTTGTCTTTTTATTACTGACTTGCATAAGAGCTCTTTATATTCTAGATACTAGACATCAGATATATGATTTGGAAATATTTTCTTCCGTCCTTTGGGTTTTCTTTTCACTTTCTTAGTGGGGTCCTTTGAAAGAAAATGTTTTATTTTTTCTTAGCTTACTTGTGCTTTGGGTATCACATCTGACAGTCTGTTGTGTAATCCAAGATCAGAAAGCTTTACTCTTATGTTTTCTCCTATGAGTTTTGCACTTTAGCTCTTACATTTAGGTCTTTGATGCATTTTGAGTTAATTTTATATATGATGTGAGATAGGGGTCTAACTTCATTCCTTCCCTGTTGAATGCTCTTGGTTCCTGTTTTGGTTTTGCTAAAGCTGCCAGAATGTAATATACCAGAAATGGATTGGCTTTTTCAGTGGGGATTTATTAGGTTACAAATTTACAGTTCTAAGGCCATGAAAATGTCTAAATTAAGGCATCAAGAGAAAGATATTTCCTCTAGGGAAAGATTTCTGGCATCCATTGTTTCTCTGTCACATAGGAAGCACATGGAGACGTCTGCTGGTCCTTCTCTCCTGGTTCTGGTTTTAAAATGGCTCTCTTAGCTCCTGTGAGTCCTTTTGGCTTCTCCTGGGGTGTTTTCTCTCTCTTTCAGCTTCTTTGAACTCTCTGAGTTTCACCTGTATTTTATCCTCTCAAAGAGGTCTCTGGCAAGAGGATTAAGATCCACCTCCATGGAAACAACCCAATCAAAAGGTCCCACCCAATAATAGGTCTGCCCCCACAGGAATGGATTAAGAGAATATGGCCTTTTATGGAGTATATTACATTAAGAATCATGGAATTTTAATATTGGAAGAGATTTTTTTTAATTTAGTCCAACTTACAAATTTTTCAAATGGACAAAAAAGGCCAAGAAGGAGGAAGTAACTTGACTAGCAGTTACACCGAAAGTTAGAGACAAGATTAAGGCCCAAATTTCCTGACACCTGGGTTTAATATTCTTTTGTTACAGCTTATCTATTTTAGGACTTGTCTTACGATAATGGTGTTGGTAGTGTAAAAAGTTTAAATTTTTAGAGAACCTTTCCTGGGCTTCCGTTTCATTTATTCAGTCAAATCAACTCATTCCTTTTGGCTCTCAGTGATAATATATGTTTATTGATTCATCTTTAATTTATCCTGCTTTCTCACCTCTATAAATAAGAATTCTCTTGATTCAAATACCATAGTAACTTTTGAATCCATCCATTGCCACCACCTTAATCCAGGCCACTGTCATCACCAATGCAGATTCCTAATTGATCTCCCTGCCTCCCCCATCCATTTATCACACTGGAACAGGAGTACCCTTCCTAAAAACAAAACTAATCGTTTCATTCTTTGAGCAATATTTACTAGAGCTTATATAAGTGTTAGGAATGAGATGTATGAAATGCAGTCAGTCACTGTCCTCCAGATAGTACAGCATTTAAAAAATTTCTTTAATACATCCCATAGCCCAGGCTCATTAATTTGAACCACAGCTTTGCTATCTGACTCTTGCCTACCTCTCCAGAGTCATCTTTAGACACATTAAGTCCCTACTCAAAACTATGGGCTCCTTTACCAGTCATAATTTTCCTAGTTATGGTTTTGAAATAAGGCTTTTATATTTCTGTTACCTAAATTTTAAAATCCAGGCCCTTTTAACATATGCTCTCTTCAATTCTGTCTCTTTAAACAAACAAGCAAGCAACTAGAAGCCAATATCTGGAGTCCAGACCTTTCTTCTGCACTACTAATTGTGCTTCCAGTAGCCTGCTTTACATTTCCAGTGAGCTTTCTCACAGGTAATTCAGCTCAGTGTATCGAACATTGTTCTTGTAATTTTCTCTGTTTCCACAATCTCAGTAAACAGTGCTGCCATCAACTGGACTATTCAGGCAAGAAACCTCAGAGTTACCTTGGCACTTTTGGCTCCCTTACTTCTATACATCACAGATCACAAACCCCTGTTTATTTTGTTTTGTAAATATTTCTCAAACTTCTTCACTTATGTCCATTCCAAAATCTGCTACCATAATCCAAGCAGTAACTTTCCTGAGCCTGAACTCGGCAGTAATCTCTGAGCTAGTCTTCCCACATCCCATTTTTTTCCCTTTCAGAGCAGTTTTTTTTACATATACCTGAACTGGTAATTACCACCACCACTACCACCCAGCTTAATTAAACCTTTTCAATGACTTACTATGACTTTTTTTTTTTAACTTTTTTTATTAATTAAAAATTAACAAACAAGACATTAAGATATCATTCCATTCTACATATACAATCAGTAATTCTTAATATCATTACATAGTTGTATATTCATCATTTCTTAGACCATTTGCATCGATTTAGAAAAAGAAATAAAAAGACAACAGAAAAAGAAATAAAACGATAACAGAGAAAAAAAAGATTATACATACCATACCCCTTACCCCTCGCTTTCATTTACCACTAGCATTTCAAACTAAATTTATTTTAACATTTGTTTCCCCTATTATTTATTTTTATTCCATATGTCCTACTCTTCTGTTGATATAGTAGCTAAAAGGAGCATCAGACACAAGGTTTTCACATTCACAGAGTCTCATTGTGAAAGCTATATCATTGTTCAATCATCATCAAGAAAACATGGCTACTAGAACACAGCTCTACATTTTCAGGCAGTTCCCTCCAGCCTCTCTGCTACATCTTGAACAACAAGGTGATATCTACTTAATGCATAAGAATAACCTCCAGGATAACCTCTCCACCCTGTTTGGAATCTCTCAGCCATTGATACTTTGTCTCATTTCACTCTTCCCCCTTTTGGTTGAGAAGGTTTTCTCAATCCCTTGATGTTGGGTCTCAGCTCATTCTGGGATTTCTGTCCCACATTGCCAGGAAGGTCCACACCCCTGGGAGTCATGTCCCATGCAGAGAGGGGGAGGGTGGTGAGACTGCTCTTCATGTTGGCTGGAGAGAGAGGCCACATCTGAGCAACAAAAGAGGCTCTTTTGGGGGTGACTCTTAGGCCTAAATTTTAAGTAGACTTGACCTATCCTTTGTGGGGTTAAGTTTCATATGAACAAACCCCAAGACTGGGAGCTCAGCCTATAGTTTTGGTTGTCCACACTGCTTGTGAGAGTATCAAGAATTCAACTTAAGGAAGTTGAATTTCTCCCCACTCTCACCATTACCCGAAGGGGGCTTGCAAATACTTTTCCAGTCACTGATCAAATCACTCTGGGATTAATCAGGGCATCACTCTGGACAAACCAACAAAATCTCATGTCCTACCTGAGATTCCAAGTACTGATGACATTCAATCAAACTATCTACATGAGTTATATTAGGAAATGCTCTAGTCAAAATATAAATTTTGTAACAAATATTTTTCGCTTTAGTCTCACACATAAGGTGACATTGTAAAGTATTAATTATCATCTATTTTCAGCACCCTGCAATAATCACATTCCTTTGTTCTTCCTCATGCAAAAACATTTTTTAAATTTGTACATTGTACATTTCACTATTATTATACACTCTAGGCATTCCTAGATTATACCATCTCAATCTTTACCATCTATCTTTCTTTCTGATTGCATTTATGTCCCCAGCCCTCCTCCCTCTATCATTCTCACATGCAGCTTCATCCAGTGTTTTAACATAATTACATTACAGTTAGGTAGTATTGTGCTGTCCATTTCTGAGTTTTTATATTCAGTCCTGTTGCACAATCTGTATCCCTTCAGCTCCAATTACCCAATATCTCACCCTATTTCTATCTCCTGATGGTCTCTGTTACCAAGGAAATATTCCAAGTTTATTCACTAATGTCAGTTCATATCAGTGAGACCATACAGTATTTGCCATTTTGTTTCTGGCTAATCACACTCAGCATAATGTCCTTAAGGTCCATTCATGTTGTTACATACTTCATAACTTTATTCTGTCTTACAGCTGCATAATATTCCATCTTATGTAAATGTCACAGTTTGTTTAGTCAGCTGTCTGTTGATGGACATTTTGGCTGTTTCCATCTCTTGGTAATTGTTAATAATGCTGCTATAAACATTGGTGTGTAAATGTCCATTTGTGTCTTTGGCCTCGTGTCCTCTGAATAGAGACAGCATATAGATGGGTCCTGTTTTTTAATCCATTCTGCCAGACTATGTCTTTTGATTGGAGAGTTTAATCCATTAACATTCAGTGTTATTACTGCATGGGTAGTACTTTCTTCTACTATTTTGCCTTCTGGACTTTATATGTCATATCTAATTTTCCTTCTTTTTACCTTTACTCATAGTCTTCCTTTCTACACTCTTCTCCACACCTCTCTCTTCTGTCTTCATATCTGTCTCTAGTGTTCCCTTTAGTATTTCTTACAGAGCTGGTCTCTTGGTCACAAATTCTCTCAGGGATTTTTTGTCTGAAAATGTTTTAATTTTTCCCTCATTTTTGAAGGACAATTTTTCTGGATATAGAATTCTTGGTTGGCAGTTTTTCTCTTTTAATAATTTAAATATATTATCCCACTGTCTTCTCGCCTCCATGGTTTCTGCTGAGAGATCTGTGCATAGTCTTATTGGACTTCCCTTGTATGTGATGGATTGCTTTTCTCTTCCTGCTTTCAAGATCTTCTCTTTCTCTTTGACCTCTGACATTCTGATTATTAAATGTCTTGGAGTATGTCTATTTGGATCTATTCTCTTTGGGGTACGCTGCACTTCTTGGATCTGTAATTTTAAGTCTTTCGTAAGAATTGGGAAATTTTCAGTGATAATTTCCTCCATTAGTTTTTCTCCTCCTTTTCTCTTCTCTTCTCCTTCTGGGACACCCACAACACGTATATTCGTGCGCTTTATATTGTCTTTCAATTCCTTGAGTCCCTGCTCATATTTTTCCATTTTTTTTCCTATAGTTGCTGTTTCTTGTCAGATTTCAGATGTTCCATCCTCCAGTTTTGAAATTCTATGTTCTGTCTCTCGAAATCTACCATTGTAGGTTTCCATTGTTTTTTTCATCTCTTCTACTGTGTCTTTCATTCCCATAAGTTCTGTGATTTGTTTTTTCAGACTTTCAGTTTCTTCTTTTTGTTCTTTCCTTGCCTTCTTTATATCCTCCCTCAGTTCATTGATTTGGTTTTTGATGAGGTTTTCCACATCTGTTCATACATTCTGAATTAATTGTTTCAGCTCCTGTATGTCATTTGAATTTTTGGTTTGTTCCTTTGATTGGGCCATAGCTTCAATTTTCCTAGTGTGATTTGTTATTTTTTGCTGGTGTCTAGGCATTTAATTACCTTAATTAGTTTATTCTGGAGATTGCTTTCACTTCTTTTATCTAGGGTTTTCTTGCTGGATGAATTTGTTGACTCTCTGTTCTTTGACATTCCGTTCAGCTTTATCTGGACCTTTAGCTTAAGTTTTGTTTAACAGAGGAGAATTTTTCAGTTCTTGTTTTCTTGTTTCTTGCTCTGCTTGTGTGGTACCTTCCCCTCCCACACACTTAGGAGGGTCTACTTAGATATTATAGACCCCAGCCAGATTTTCCCAGACCAAACTGGCCTCCTATCAGGAGGAAAGAGTCACCTGCCTCGGTTTTCCCTGAGGGTGAGACCCAGCAGGTTGAAAGACTTTCCTGTGAAGTCTCTGGACTCTGTTTTTCTTATCCTGCCCTGTGTGTGGCTCTTGTCTATTGCAGGTCCCACCAGCATAAGATGATGTGGTACCTTTAACTTTGGCAGACTCTCCCTGCTGGGTGCATGGTGGAGACAGAGGAGAGGTTGTAGGCTGGTTTTAATGGCTTCAAATTACCAAGCCCTGGTGTCTGAATTCCTTGATGGAGGGATTCCACCTGAGTTGGGCTTCACCCCTCCCCTGGGGAAGGCACAGGCTCAAGACAAGCCCCCAAAAGGGCTCACTTCTGCCTATGCCTGGGGCAGGTGCAGCCTGAAAAATCCTGCTGCTGTATCTAGAGGCAGTCAAGCCTTTGTAGATATACAGCCACAAAAACCTGTGTTTCCTTTTTTTTTTTTTTCCCCCTTTTTCTGTCAGTCCTGCCCCCTTGGCACCGGGGCAAAAATGAGCAACCTCCACTTTGATCAGGTTCACCTAAGCTGGGGGCCTATTTTTAGTAGTCAGAATTTGTTAATTAGTTCCACAATTGGCGTTTGATTGTGCCCAGTCCCTGCTGCTGGTAAAGTCCTTTCCTTTCTCCTCTGGGAAGCGGCCTGTGGGGTAGGGGAGCTGGTCGACACAGCTTTGGGAACTCATGGTTCGGGAGGGGGGTGCTTGCAGCCGGTCCAGCTGGTCCAGACTGGGGTACACTGTGTGTCTGGTCACTGACGTGGCCCCAGGAGCTGTTCTGTACTGTTTCTGGTTATTTGGTAGTTGTTCTGGAGGACGAACTAAAATGCGCACGTTGTTAAGCTGCCATCTTGACCCGGACAACTTACTATGACTTTTAAAATAAAATTTAAAATCCCATTTAACCTAAAACATTCTGCATGATCTGTTTGGTACTTATCTCACCAGACTCATTTCATATCCTTTATCTCCCTCACCAATTAAGCGTCAAGTGTATTGGGCTTTTTTCAGTTCTTAACGTTTCCTTCCTAGCACAGGACCTTTGCACATGCTATTTCCTCAGCCTTGGGTTTTAATCTTCTTCCCAACCCCCCCTTCATCTTGATTAAATCTGCATATTTTTCAAGTCTCAGTTAATGCGTCACTTCAAGGAATGTTTCCAAACCCTGACTAAATTTATGGTCATGTTACTCTGTACTTTTCCGTCATAGCACTTATTCTAATTATAATTAAATATTACTTGTGCAGTAAACTGTTTAATGTCTCTTTCCCCTATTAGAATGTAAAATAACATGAGAGCAAAGACTATTTTATCTCCAGTACCTAGCATAGTGCCTCGCTATTGAATCAATGAATAAAAGGATGACAGCAAATATTTCAACTGCCTTTCATAGACGGTATGGATAGGGCTATGAGATAATACAGAGAAAATAGATCTTTTTATACCATATCATCTATTTGGACAGAAGATCCCAAAAATGGACCCTTAAGTGCCTCAGTAAATTGTGGAAAGATTAAATGGCTACAAATATATTTTGCTAACATTTAAAAACCAAAATAAAGAAGACAAAATGCAAAATATGTTAATGTCAAGCTAGTAGAGCATGATTTGAAAACTTTAGAGGAGATTTCTGCATGTCATAGAATTTAGGGTAGATTTTGCCACAGCCTATCATGATACTATACCAGATTTTTTTAAATATATAAATATGATTTAAGGGAGAACTTTTGGAGGCAACATAATGTAGAAGTATACTCCAGAATCAGTTCAAAATCTGGCTCTGCTACTTATTCTGTAACCTTGATTAAGTTATTAAATTGTATAATCTCTGTTCCTATCTGTGAAAATCTAATATTACTTACTTCAGTTGTGAAAATTAAATGAGATAATAAATGTGAAACACTTAAGCATAACTCTGTGCACAATTGCTGTTATTTTCATTATTGTAATAATTTACCAGAATACCTCATTCATTTTGCATAAGCTGTCTTCTTTCTTTCTAGAATGCCTTTCTCTACCACCCTATTTCATTACTGGCCATCACCTTCTCTAGCTTCTGTGTACCTCTTTTGTTATAATTATTAGTCTATACTTAATTACACAGTTTCATTCCTTCTACCCTGCTAGACTGTGATTTCCTTGTGAGCAGTCACCAAGTCTTGTCTATCATTGTGTCCTTAGGTCCTAAAATTGCCTGACACAAAATAGGCATATTGTTGAAGATTAATTAAATGCATATCTATAATACCTACTATAGTGCCAGCTTATATATGATAGGTATAATAATAACTATTATTACTACTAATAATGTCACTTTTCAGAGATATAAGTTACTTAGACTAGAGAAATTGTTTCCCCCACTGCAATATCTCTTCTTATGTATATCAGTGGACATTTTACCCATCTAAGGTACTGTAGGAAGTGAGGAAATGCAAAAAAATACTGATAGGATCCACAGACCTGAAGACGGTGGACATCAGTATTTTCTGGAGTACTGATATTGTAGTTTGTGATATAGAGTGATGTGAGCAGCATTATTACAAGGCTGTCCTCCAGAAATAGAGAGTCAGGCATCCTACTTAGGTCTGTATTTTAGGACACATGAATGAATGGATAAGATTATGCTTGTTAAATCAGTAAACTAAATATGCATAGTGTAAATTAGATTATGATAAATACATTAAAGAATTAGTAAAGAAATTAATATGAAGTGACAATATTAATCATTCTCTTTTATTTTATTTGCATAATAATTGCAGCTCTGTGATTTTCAAGCCCTGCTGTTTGTCTTTGTTTCTTATAGCTATTGGATGAGCTCCCAATGATTTACAGCTGTTGCATATTTGTGTACTGCATGTAAGTATTTAAAGTTTAAAATTCAATTATTTGACATATTTTAAGATTTATATATACTTCATAGTGAATTAATATTGCTAACTCAGTTATATTATGGGGACATTGTAATAATGTAGAAGATTAAAACTTTTGTGATCTCAATATAGAGTATAAACTCTGGGAAGTTATAATAATGTTATTTATTAACTGTTATGTTCTCAAAACCCTGTAGCCAGTTGAGATAGAATCTGGCTTAATTTGACTTAATTTGCTTTTTAAGTGAGGAATGTGTTCAAATTTAGATAAATATTTTATATACTATGCTACAAAAATTGTTAGATGAAGTTTCTATGTATTATGTGTAATAATTTTCTCACCAGAAACGTATTCTCAAAATGAAATAAACTTCCACCAGTTGTATAATGCTATGGCATTGTAATACTCTCTTTACTTTGAAAATATCTGTTAAGTAATAGATATTTGTTTCCTTTAAATTCTTCTTATTCACAAATAAGAATAAATGCTGTCAAGATTATATTCATAAAAAAAACAAAAAAAATTAAAAAAAGATTATATTCATGTTATTCACAAGCACGGAGGAGAACAATGAGAAAAGCAGTACATAAATCATTACCAACCATTACTTCTTGGACCACATTTTCTTTTACTTCAGTATCAAGTTAATTTGTATTTCCTGAGTGTCAGGGAAAAAAAAATCAACCTGGAAAAATAAAAATAATTATAATAAGGATATTCATAAGTGCTAATATTTATCTACCTGGAACTGTCCCAGGCTGCTTATTATAAATCATCTCTCGTTCTCACAGTTGTGCAAGAGAAATAGGTATTGTCTCATATTACAGATGAGAAAGGAGGCAAGAGAGATTTAGTAACTTGTCTAAGAACATAAGCAGAGCTTGATGAAGGAGCATGCCAGAAAGTGACATCATGGAAAATGGCGGAGTAGGGAACCTTAAGAATGGGTCTCTCCAGTGAAACATCCATAAGCTGGCAAAAACTGACAAAATCAATTTTTTTAGAACTCTGGAATCTAATGTAAACTTAAAGCAACCAGGGAACTGCTTTGTGAAGAAAACAGCAGCTGAATTTTGGCAAGAGAGTGTTGTGGCATTTTTGCCAAGTAGCCTATTATCCCCCATTCCTTAGTGCAGTGGTAATGACCAAGCGGATGGTCATCCTGTGTTCCTCCAGGAGTTGCAAGTGTCAGGGGGCTAATACAGACCCTGTTCTTAAAATATTATGATCCTTGATTGTGTATTTTAACCTGTCTACTGGTTCTCTGAGGAACTCACACAGAGACTAACTGTTTTAGTTTGCGAAATGCTGCCAGAATGCAATATTCCAGAAATGGGTTGGCTTTTATAAAGGGGATTTAAGTTACAAGTTTACAGTTATAAGGCCATAAAAATGTCCAAACTAAATCATCTAGAGAAAGATACCTTTGCTCAAGAAAGGCTGATGGCATGGAACACCTCTGTCAGGTGGAAGGCCTAGGGCTGCAATCTGCTGGTCCTTTGATTTCTGGTTTTAAACAGCTTCCTCAGGGATGTTTTTTTCTGCATCTCCAAACGTCTCTGTATAGGTGGAGCTTTTTCCAAAATGGTTCCCTCTTAAAGGACTCCAGTAAGCCAATTAAGACCCATCTTGAATGGGCAGAGACACATCTCCATGAAAACCACCTAATCAAAAGGTCCTACCCACAACTGGGGAGGTCACATTTCCATGGAAACAACTTAATCAAAAAGATCCCACCCAAACATAGGTCTGCCCCCATAAGTATGGATTAAGATTGAAAGAATATGGCTTTTCTGGGGTACATAACTGTCTCACACCAGCACAATAACATTTGTTTTGCCAACTCCCCTCAGGCTTTTCAGGTGGGAGCATTGTCAATTTTAAGATTTAAAGACATACACTGTCTACCTTCCTGGAACAAGTGCTGGCAGATGAGAGAAGCAGCAGATATTTCCAAAAGCCCAGGAAGGAGGAGGCTGAGGTAGAAGTTTCTTGAGGGAATAAGGGTTTAGAAGGACAACCGTATACCAAGGGAAAAGGAGTGCAATGCATATGCACAGGACTGGACATACTCAGAAAAGACCTGAGAAGACCCGAGACTTACCCCTCTGGTTGACCTGTGGGCTCTGCACAAGAAGATGGTGGTAGTTAAAACAGAGTTGTAAGTTGTCTAGCTTAGCAAAGAAGGAGCGCCACAGCTCGGACACAAGCCAGAAAAATCATGAGGAAAAATTCATTAGAGGGGTTCACAGCAAGAAATAATCAGTGAACTTGAAGATAGGAAGGACTATTGGAATTATCCAGTCTGAGGAGCAGAAAGAAAAATTAATGAACAGAACCTAAGGCACATGTGGGACACCACCAAGTGTAGCAACAAACATTTTATGGAGTCCCACAAGGAGAAGAGAAAGAGGTGGGAAGAATATTTTGGAAAAACAATGGCTAAAATTTCCCAAATTTGAAAAAAAATAAAAGCATAAATCTACTCATGTAAGTGCTCAGTGAATTCCAAGCAGGATAAACTCAAAGGAATCCATGCTGAGACACGTTATAATCAAACTGTCGAAAGGCAAAGAGAAATCTTGAAAGCAGCAAGAGAAAAGCAGCTGCTCACATACAAGGAGTTCATAATAAGATTCACAGTGGATTTCTCATCAGAAACCATGGAATCCAGAAGGCAAGCAGGTAATGTATTTAATGTGCTGAGAGACACAGCAACAACAACAAACTGAACCAGGAATTCTATGTCTGGCAAAGTTGTCCTTCAAGAATGAGGGAAAAGGTGAGAGGCAATAGCTGTGGCAGTGGTGGTAGTAGCGGCGGCAGCTGTGAGGGGGGTTTTGGAAGATGGTGCTGATTAACGAATCCCATGTGGTTTTGCCATGTTCGATTCAGGAATATCGGGTTGGACAGCTTTATTCTGTGGCTGAAGCTAGTAAGAATGAAATTGGTGGTGAAGAAGGAATTGAAGTCTTAAAAAATGAACCTTATGAGAAGGATGGAGAAAAGAGACAGTATACACACAAAATTTATCACCTAAAGAGCAAAGTTCCAGGATTTGTGAGGATGATTGCTCTTGAGGCTTCCTTGGTGTTTCATGAAAAAGCCTGGGATGCATACCCCTACTGTAGAACAATTGTAATGAATGAATATATTAAAGATGATTTCTTCATTAAAATTGAAATATGGCACAAGCCAGACTTGGGAACATTAGAAAATGGACATGGTTTAGATCCTAACACCTGGAAAACTGTCGAAATCGTCCACATAGATATTGCAGATTGAAGTCACGTTGAGCCAGCAGACTACAAAACTGATGAAGATCCAGCATTATTCTACTCAGTAAAGACCAAGAGAGGCCCTTTGGGATCCAACTGGAAGAAGGAGCTGGCAAACAACCCAGACTGCCCTAAGATGTGTGCCTATAAGCTGGTGACCATCAAATTCAGGTGGTGGGGACTGCAAAGCAAAGTAGAACGCTTCATTCAGAAGCAAGAAGAAAGGATATTTATGAACTTTCATCGTCAGCTTTTTTGTTGGATTGACAAGTGGATTAATCTGATGATGGAAGACATTAGAAGAATGGCAGATGAAACTCAGAAAGAACTAGAAACAGTGTGTAAGAACGGTTCCATCTGAGGCACATCAGCTGCTAATGTCTAGATCAGGGTCAGAGACAATATCAAACTGTTTACGTAATCAAGGTCAAGTGAGGGGAACAAGTGCAGCCAGTGATGAGTGAAGAAGAATCTGACCAGTATATTGCAGCATTGGCATTTCTTAGACATGTGCTTTCAATTTTGTACACACATGCAGAGGTTCCAAACCATGTGTGTGTATATATGTATGTGTGAGTGTATCTGTAGCTGTATATAAAATGCATGTAGAGCTGCAGATAAAGATACACACATTTGTGTATATATATATGTACATACAAACAGACTGAAGGGGGTTAGTACAGTATCTCCAAAGTATTATACTGTCTTTGGCAAGAATGCAGAGGAAAATATTTTCAATGTATATACCTGGAACAGATTTTAATAATTATCAGGTAATATTGTTAATGGACAAATTGACTGCAACATAATACTAGCTGGTATGTTTCATAAATATCAAGTTGTGGACATATATATATATATATATGGATATATATATATCCATATATAAAAGGATATATATATCCTTTTTATTTTCTTTCCATTCTTTAAGTCAGTTTTAGAAATTTTTATTTTAGACCCATAGGCAAAAAGACTCCCACAGAAAAATTCATTCTAAATTTTTTGATATCCTATTGAATCTGGGGTGTAAACTCTCAATGTATTTGTAACTATTTATTTCTGGATGGCCATTATCTTACAGCCAAATTTGACAATATCTATTAGTGAGGGTTAAAGTCACAGGCCAGTTTTTACTTGTTTGCCCTGAGGGAAAATCCTTTTAAAACATTTCTGGTTTTTATTGGATTTTTGTATTTTAAATTTCAAATATTTTTCTACATCAAACCTAGCAAAAATGGAGATGAAGGTTTCTTCTGATTTATAATAAACACTATGTAATTTTCAGGCACCTGTTAAAAAAAAGAAATAAATTCTTAATAATATCGTAGGCTATGTAGAAGAAAGTGGATGTGTAGCACTGCCATGGAGTCTTGTTTCTAAAATGACTGTTTTCTTTAATTGCAGCTTGGAAATTATGCAAATGGTCTAGATTCCTCACAGCTTACACCATAGGATATAGTGATGATGTTTTGCTCTTTTCATGTTGAAATACACTTTCAGGGTAGGTGGGGGGAAAGCTGACTTTGATATAGGAAAAAAGAAACAGCAAGAGCTTGCCTGCCTGTGGTTCGGGGGCCCTGCCGAGGGACTGGTGTGCCTCCACCCTTTTGATGTGCTCTCAAGTAGAAGGCCCATGGGGACAAATCCTGGATTGGCATTATACAAATGCCAGAATGCTGGCGAGAAGCTGTTGCCTTTTTGAGGGGTAGGGTTGGAGTGGGAGTAATCCTTTTAAAAAGGCAACAATAGCTAGGTAAGTTGTTGTTGTTGTTTTTAATCGGCTTTCTCTGTCCAAATGCAGCTTTTCCCCCGTCAGTCCAGGAAGCTTGAGTAGAATGATTTTGTGTAAGCCTTCAGGTCACAAACTGTCTGCTTTAACTTCTCGTCCCTCCTAAAACATGCCAGCCCTTGTAGTCAAATCACATTAGTAATCTGATGTGCTGGCAGCCCAACCATCCCTGAGTCTCGTTTTTCCACATGTCTGATGTCCTCACTGATTGTAGTGGCTCAGATAGGGTGTTTTGGATCCCTACCATACGTGTGAGGCCCTGTTGTCCTCAGCCACAAATGCCACATCTCACATGTCCTCTGTGTACTCAGGATAAGAGACTTAGGCTAACTTTCTGGGCACGGTTGTAAGATAGATTCTGTCAGAGCTTAATCATTGTCTGCAAAGTGTGTGGGGGAGGAGGATTATTGCTAATTTTGTAAAATAGAGTCTAGTCCTCTCTTTTTAATAAACTTAATTCTCCTGGCATCTGTAATATCATTAGGAGCTCGGGTGTGCATGAAAACAAGAGGCCAGCACATGGATTTTAATGTTTATCTAACAACTGTGGAGATTTGAGGGAGTATGCAGTGAATGTAAAAGACCTAGTGTACTTGGCAATCTCTTGTGTAAATTACAGTAAAACAAAGTAAATGAAATTTAAACAAAAAATAAATTTGATCACAAAATGCCAAAAAAAAAAAAATGAAGGAAAAATTAGGGCATTTCTAGATAAACAAAATCATAAGACGTTCATTGCCTGTAAATTTTGCCTAAGAGAAATGTTCAAGGGAATTCTTCAAGTTGAAATGTGAAAACTTAAGATAGTAACTCTGAGCTATACAAAAAAATAAAATAAAGAATTCCAGTAAAGACAACTATATAGGTAAATATAAAAGCCAGTATTATTATATTTTAGTTGGTAACTCTTCTCTTTGTTTCCTGCATGGTTTAAAAGACAAATTCATAAAAAATTATATATCTGTGTTCATGAGCACAGAATGTATAAAGATGTAATTTGTGAAAACTATAACATAAAGGGGAGGGGAGGAAGTTTGTATAGGAGCAGAGTTTTTGTACTGAAGATAAGTTGGTATCACTTGAATCTAGATTGTTATAAATTTAGGATGTTAATTTTCTAGAGAGAAGATATCCAAAAAGTATACCCAGAAAAGATATGAGAAGGGATCAAAATAGTACATTCAAAAAATTAAACACGCATGCATAAAAAAAAAATGGTAAAGGGCAAACAGGGGACAAAGAAGGCATAAGTCATACAGAAGACTAACAGCAAAACAAGAAGTAAGTCTTTCCTTATTAATAATTACTTTAAATCTAAATGGGTTAAACTCTCCAACCAAAGGCAGAGATTGGCAACTGCATTTAAAAAGCAAACATCCAACTCAATGCTATCTACAAGAGATTCACTTTAGATCCAAAGATACGAAGAGTTGAAGGCAAAAGCATGCAAATAGTAGGCAAAAGAGAGCTGGCAGTGGCTATACTAATATAAACAAAATAGTTAAGTCAAAAGCTGTTAGAAGAGACAAGAAGGACATTAGATATTGATTAAAGGGTGAATTCATCAAGAAGACATAACAATTATAAACATTATATACATCAAACAGTAGAACACCAAAATATATGTCAGAATTCACAGATTTGAAGGAAGAAATAGACAGTTCTACAATAATAATTGAAGACTTTAATACCCCACTTTCAGTAATAGATAGAATATCTAGACCAAATATCAACAAAGAAATAGTGGATTTGAACAATGCTGTTAACCAAGTTATCTAACATATATGAAACACTTTGACTAAAAATAGCAGAATATATAATTTTTTCAAATGCACCTGAAACTTTCTCTAGGACAGATCATATATTAGGCCACAAAACCATCTAGAGCAAATTTTAAAAGATTGAAATCATGTAAAGTATCTTTTCCTACTGCAATAGAATGAAATTAGAAACCAATAACAGAAGGAAAACTGGAAAATTCAGAAATAGAAATTAAACAACACACTCTTAATGGGTCAAAGAAGAAATCACCAAAGAAATGAGAAAATATTTAGAGAAGAATGAAAATGAAATCACAACATACCAAAAACTTGTGAAATGCAGTAAAGGCAGTGCTTAGAATGAAAATTATAGCTCTAAATGCCTACATTAAAAAGAAGAAAGATCTCAAATCAATAACCTAACACCTTGAGGAAATAGAAAAAGAAGAGAAAATTAAATCCAAACTGAACAGAAGGAAGGGAATTATAAATGTTAGAGTTACAATAAATGAATAAAGTACAGAAAAATAATATACTCAGTAAAACCAAAAAATGGTTCTTTGAAAAGAGAAACAAAATTGACAAATCTTTACCTAAACTAATCAAGAAAAAAGGGAAGGAAAAAGCAAATCACTAAAATCAGAAATGAAAATGAGGACAATATATCTACCTTCTAGAATAAATAAGGATCATAAAAGAATACTGTGAATAATTGTATGCCAATAGATTACAAAACCTAGATAATGGACAAAATCTTAGAAACACACAAATTACAACTATGTACTCGGTAAGAAACAGAAAAATCTGAATAGAACTATATTGTAAATAGATGAACCAATAGTCAAAATCTCCCAACAAAGAAAGGTCCAGGACTTTTTTTTTCACATTACCCTGATCAGACAAAGATACCACGTAGAAAAAAAGAAAACAAAAAAACACAGAGATCAGTATTCCATATGAACATAGATGCAAAAATCCTCAACAAAATACTAGCAAATCAAATGCAGCAGCATATTTAAAGGATTATATGTCCAACTAGGATTTATCCCAGGAATACAAAGGTGGTTTAGCATAAGAAAATCAATTAGTGTAATATACCACATTAGTAGAACAAGGAATCAGAAAACATGATTATCTCAATTAAGAGAAAGCAGTTGACAAAATCTGATACAATTTCTTGTTATAAACACTCAGAAGACTAGGAATAGAAGATTCCTTCATCAATATGATGGAGGGCATACATGAAAAACCCATAGCTAATATCATATTCAGTGCTAAAAGACTTAAAGCTTTTCCCCTAAATTCAGGGACAAAACAAGGATGCCCATATTCACTACTGCTGCTCAACACTGTACTGGATGTTCTAGCCAGAGCAATTAGGCAAAATAAGTAAGTAAAAAATAAATAAATAAGAGGCATCCACATTGGAAAGGAAGAAGTAAACTATCTCTGTTGGTAGATGGCATGGTTATATATATAGAAAATCCCAAAGAATCCACAAGAAAACTGCTTCATCAATATTAAAATGTTTGTGCATCAAAGGACATTATCATGAAAGTGAAAAGACAACCTCCAGAATGGAGGGAAATATTTGCAAATCATATATCTGATAAAGGTTCTATATCCAGAACATATATTTAGAATATATAAAGAACTCTTACAACTCAAAAGGACAGTTAAAACCCAATTAAATTGGGCGAAGAAGTTGAAAGATATACAAATAGCTCAAGAGACCATGAAAAGATGTTGATCATTAGCCATTAAGGAAATGCAAATCAAAACCACAATAAGGTAGCACTTCACACCCACTGTGAAGGCTGGAATTTAAAAAGTTGGAAATTATAATTATTAGGATATGGAGAAACTGGGACCCTTATATATTAACTGTCAAAAAAGTTTGACAGTTCCTTAGAAAGTTAAACATAGAATGACCATATGACCCAATATCATAGGTATACAGCCAAAAATAATTGGAAACAGGTACTCAAACAAATATATGTACACACATATTCACAGGAGCAGCATTCACAATAGCCAAAAATGCTGTGTCCATCAATGGATGAATGGATAAACAGATTGTGTTATATACATAGATGGAATATTACTCAGCCATAAAAAGGCAATGCTTCAACATGGATGAACCTTGAAAACATTATGCTAAGTCAAAGAAGGCTAACACCAAAGGTCACATATTGTATGATTCCATTTATATGAAATATCTAGAATAGCTAATCAATAGAGATGGAAAGCAGATTGTCATTGTCTGGGATTGGGAGGAGGAGAGACTAGGTGCAACTGCTTAATGGGTACAAGGTTTTCTTTTGGGGTGATCAAACTATTTTGGAAGTAGATAGAGGTAGTGCTTACACCGCATTATGAGTGTACTAAATGTCACTGAATTGTTTACTTCAAAATTGTTTACTAAAAATTGGCAGCAACTTTTCTTTATTGGTGACATAAAATGATGTATTTTAAAATCCATGATGTCTTCTTAGATGCAATAAAATATATTATTAGCCACTTTACAGGTGAAGAAACTGAAGCTTAGAGAATTTGAGTAAGTTGCCCAAGAGCAAGGATGTGATCCCCATTTTTTTATTCTAAAGTTCATGCTCTAAACCAGCTACTATACTGCTTCCCACCACCTGGTGGAAACAATAGATTTTAAAACTTTAATTCATTCAGCACTTATTCAGTATCTGCTATGACTTAGACACCAACCCAGAAATGTTGGGGATAGAAAGATGAGTAAAATAACTTTTAATGTGACAATTAGGGACTGTAGATATCAGTGTAATTAAGTAAAATTTTCAGCTGCATAAAACTTTTAATGGAGTCTAAACCAAAAATGGTTCATTTTATGTCATAGGAATTTTACCTCAATTTTTTAAAAGTATGATTTAAAAAAAAAAAGTTACCTTGCCCAGGTAATCAATCTGTGTAAAATATCCCTGGAAATATATCATGATGGAGAAAATTAGAATTGTCAAAACTCCTCTGAAGGAGAGATTGGAAGAAAACTTTCTTAGACTGTTTGGGAATGTGGTGTGACCATAAAAGCAGATCTTTTCATGTGCTAACAGGCCATTTGTATATCTTGTCTTATGAAATATCTCTTCCTTTTTTTCCTTTCTTTGTTTAAGCATCACAGGCACATGTGGTTTTTTGATTTTTGAGAGTCCTTGTTTTCTAGGCAATTATATTTTAGGGGAAGTTATTTACAAGTTATTTCTAAACTCAGCTTCTATTGATATTTTGATCTCTGAAGTAAAATTCATTTTTATTTGGTTTCCATATATCCCTTGTTGGCATGTGATTAAGCCATTTATCGTTGTGGCTCTACCCCGTCCCTAACTCCAAAATGGAGTTCTCTCACTTGTTCAGCTCTTTGCTCAGTCATTTATATAGCATATTCAATTTGAATCCGCTTCATAAAGTTATTCTTCTATTTGTCCTAGGAAGTCACTTTATTTTTCTTATTTTATTTAAATTACAACTCATTTTTATATTAAACATTTCCTCCTTTTTAAAAAAACAGAACTTAGAAAGAAGGAATCTAGCATCTCTTCTGGCTCTATTAGTCTTCCATCTGCAATCATATGATTTAATTATTTCCATTAAGTTCTTTGCGAATCTTTTATATTTTTTATTCTTTTCATTTTCAAAATGATTTGTATACAGATCACCACAATTATATTCATAGTAACCCTATGTAAGCAGGGTAAAAATTTTATTTGCATTTCATTTAGGGATTAAATTATAAAACTGAAATTCACATAATCTGGATGACTTGCCCCAAGTTAACAACTAGTACACTAGTTAAGACAGCATTAATATAAGCCAAGCCCTCTATCTTGGAGCTTGTCTTTATGAAACTTATTTCTGCAAAGGAGAATCTAAACCTACTTATAATTATGTCTAAGAGTCACTCCCAGAGAACCTCTTTTATTGCTCAGATGTGGCCTCTCTCTCTAAGCCAACTCTGCAAATAAACTCACTCCTCTCCCCACTATGTGGGACATGACTACCAGGGATGAGCCTGGCCCTGGCATTATGGGACTGAGAAAGCCTTCTTGACCAAAAGGGGGAAGAAAGAAATGAAACAAAATAAAGTTTCATTGGCTAAGAGAGTTCAAATAGAGTCAAGAGGTCATTCTGGAGGTTATTCTTATGCATTATATAGATATTCCTTTTTAGTTTCTAAGGTGTTAGAATAGCTAGCAGAAATACCTGAAACTGTCGAACTGCTTGCTATCCAGTAGCCTTTATTCTTGATGAGGATTGTATAACTACATAGATTTTACTGTGTGACCATGTGATTGTGAAAACTTTGACACTTCCTTTGTCCGGTGTATGAACAGATAAGTAAGAAAATAAAAGCAAAAAATAAATAAGTAATAGTGGAGGATGAGAGATATGGAATGTTTTGAATGTTCTTTTTTATTTTTTTATTTTGGAGTAATGAAAATGTTCTAAAATTGATTGTGGTGATGAATGCACAATGATATAATACTGTGAGCCATTGATTGTATACTTTGATGATTATATGGTATGTGAATATATCTCAATATAATTGCATTTAAAAGGCAGCATTAATTGTTGCTGAATTGTTTCTGTTATTGCTGCCATCATTATATACTCTAGCATAGGCAGCGGCATGAGATAGGAAGCAGAACAGCATAAAGATTAAGAACAGAGGCTTTGGGTCAGACAGTTTCCAATACTGGCACCATCATTTACTAATTCTCTGACACTGGGAAAGTCATTTAACTTTTCTGATCTTAGTTTCCTGTGTTGTAAAGTGGAATAATTTCTATCTCATAAAATTGGGGCAATTAGATTTGAAAAACTATATATTGGTTTTAAATGACAGGGTTTGGTACACTGAAAGGTAGCTCTTGTTATCATGATTGTTGTTATTTACTAGGTAGAAGAAAAAGGGAACTTATTTATTGAGCCTCTACTATGTGCCAAATATTTCATCAGTCATCTTTCTAGGTGGATTAAATCACCCCCATTCTCATAGATAAAGAAACTGGAGACAAGGAGGTTAACTAACTTACATGTTAACACAGTTAGTAAGTGGAATTCAAGCATAGGTATTTTTTACCCCAGAACCTATGTTCATTCTAGTATGTCAGTAAATAAGGGGTTGTATTTCCTATAAATAGAGATTTCCTTATACACTTGTTCAATCCATGAACATTAAGTATTTCAATTCAAACCATCTTTGAAAGAAATGTAAGATCAGTTTGTAATAAAACATTGTAATTGCAACAAAATGTCCTTGCATATTATCTTTATCTCCTATACGTTTCAAGATAATTGAAACTAAAAGTATGAATAATTAAGGCATCGGCATGAATTCAAAGTTCTAATTGGCCGAACCTAGATCTTAGCATTCAGTTGTCTCTACTCTTGGGCTGCCTAGTCTAATAAAGAATATAAGAAACAGGTGTACCTCATTTTATAGGATTTAAAAATCCAGGATTACGTCACCATTTGGCAACCATGATAGTAATAATTAATTTCAGGGGAAAAATTATCAAATGACAGTGAAAGTTTGTTGAGAAATAGAATACTTATTGTCATTTATCTCTCACAGATGACTTTTTAATTAAAATTTGGGAAAATAATTTTACGTGAGAAACCTGGTAGATATCACCTTAACTATATAATTAAAGTTAACATCATTTCTGCAGAATTCATCACTTCTGCCAAAAAGTGAAACTAACCAGAATTGTGGGATGTCCTCCACAATAATTGGTCTGTATTCTTCAAAATTAAGAGGATACTATGAAAAATTACATGGCAACAAATTAGATAACCTAGATGAAATGGAAAAATTCCTAGAAACACACAAACTACTGTCGCTGATTAAAGAAGAAATAGAAGATCTCAGCAGACTAGTAACAAGTAAAGAGACTGAATTAGTAATCAGAAGCCTCCCAACAAAGAAAAGCTCAGGACCAGATGATTTCACTGGTGAATTGCACTAAACGTACCAAGAAGAATTACTAACTATATAACTCAAACTCTTTTAAAAAATTGAAGACAAAGGAACACTTCCTGCCTGATTCTATGAGGCCACCATCACTTTGATACCAAAACCAAATAAAGATATCACAAATAAGGAAATTGCGGACCAATGTTCCTCATGAATATAGATGCAAAAATCCTCAACAAAATACAAGCAAACTGAATCCAGTAGTACAGTAAAAGAGTTAGACACTACGATCAAGTGGAATTTATCCCAGGAATGAGAGGATTCAAAATAAAATTAATCAGTTTAATACACTGCAATAATAGAATGAAGGAAAAAAAACCCAAAGACATGATCTTCTCAACTGACACAGAAAAGGCATTTGACAAAATCTGCCACCCCTTCTTCACATAAACACTTAGAAAATAGGAATAGAAGGAAACATCCCTAGCATGATAAAGGGCACATCTAAAAAACCCACCACTAACGTCATACTCAATGGTGTGAGATGGAGTGCCTAACTCCTAAAATTAGGAACAAGCCCACCGTTCCCACTGACACCACTGTTATTTGTCATTACACTGGACGTTCTAGTGAGGGTACGTAGGCAAGAAAAAGAAATAATTGTTATCCAGCTTGGAAAGGAAGAAGTAAAAATGTGCCTGTTTTCAGATGACACGATCATATATATATGATCCTGAAAAATTGACGACAAAACTACTGGAGCTAATAAGCAAATTAAGCAAAGTGGCAGGGTATGAGATCAACTTGCAAAAGTCAGAGGTGTTTCCATACAATAATAAAGAACAGTCTGAGAAACTATTCCGTTTACAATAGCAACTAAAACAATCAAATATCTAGGAATAAATTTAACCAAGAATGTAAAGAATTTGTACATGAAAAACTACAAACATTGCTGAAAGAAGCCTACATAAATGAAAGATCATTCCATATTCATGAACTTGAAGGCTAAATATTATTAAGATGTTGATTCTGTCCAAAGCAATTTACAGAATCAGTGCAATCCCAATAAAAATTACAACAACCTTCTTTTCAGAAATAGAAAAAACAGCCATTAATTTCACATGAAAGGGGCCCAAAAGCCAAAAACTCTTGAAAAAGAACAGTTGGAGGGCCCATAACCTCCAAATTTGAAAACTTATCTACAAAGCTACAATAATCAAAACAGCATGTTACTGGCACAAGGACAGACATATTATACCAATGGAATGGAATTGAGAGTTCACATAAACCCTCACATCTATGGCCAATTGATTTTTGGCAAGGATATCCCATTCAATCAATGGGGAAAGAGTAATCTCTTCAACAAATGGTTCTGGTAAACTTGAATATCCAGAAGAATGAAAGTGGATCTCTACCTCATACCATATACAAAAATCAACTCAAAATGGATTAACATCCTAAATATAAGAACCAAGACTACAAAACTCCTAGAAGAAAACAGAAACATCTTCAAAGATGTTTGACACAGGACCTTTGTATTAGGCAATGGTTTCTTAGACTTTAAATCAAAAGTACAAACAAACAAAAAACATAGCTGAGATTTCATTAAAATTAAGAACTTTTGTGTATCAAAAGACTTTATCAAGAAAATAAACAGACAATGTACAGAATAGGAGAAGATATTAAAACCTAGAATATATAGAAAACCCTTACAACTCAACAAGAAAAAGACAACCCAATTTAAAAACAAGCAAAAGACCTGAATAGACCGTTCTCCAAAGAAGATATACAAATGGCCAACAAGTACATGAAAAGATATTCAACATCATTAGCGATTAGGGACATACAAATCAAAATCACAATAAGATACCATTTCAGGCCCACTAAAATGGCTTCTATTAAAAAAATGAAAATAGTAAATATTGATTAGGATGTGGAGAAATAGGAAACCTGTATATTGTTGATGGGAATGTAAAAAAAAGTAGCAGCTGTGGAAAACAATTTGGCTGAATAAATAAATAAAAATAACAACAAAGAATATCTAAATGGCCAATAAAGATGAAAAGGTGCTCAACTCATTTAGTTATCAGGGAAATGCAAATTAGCCACAGTATAACAGTACTTACTGCCTGTCTGCCATAATGAATAAAATTAAGAACATAGGCATACAAGGAGTTGGATATGAAGCAACAGGAAATCTCATACATCACTGGTGGGCATGTGTATTGGTACAACCACTTAAGTAAACCATTTGGCAGTATTTACTAAAGCTGAATATATATATGTCACTTTTGACTCAGCAATTCTACTTATATGTATAATATCCAACATAAATGTATAATATATTTGCCAAAAGGCATATAGAAAAATGTTCATAGTACAATGATATAACTTAGCCCAATTGGAAAATACACTAAAGCCCACAGTAGTAGAGCAGATAAATAAATTGTCATATATTCACAAAGTGGAGTATTATACATACGATAAGATAAACGTATCACAACTGTATCTAATGATATGGATGAATTTCACTAATATGATGTTGGGTAAAAGGAGCCACGGAACACACATATTATATTATTCTGTTTATATAAATTTCAAAAAAAGGCAGAGCTACTAACAGCTGTTAAAAGTCAGGATAGTAGTTATTCTTCAAGGGAGGGATAGTGACTGAGAAGGAGGTACAAATGTGGCTTCAGGGATGCTATGGTGTTCTTTTCCTTGATCTTGGTGCTAGTTACATAGATGTACTCACTTTGTGAAAATTCACTGAGAAATGCAGTTAAGATTGTACATTTTTCTGTAATGTCTTTTATATGTCAATAGAGTGTTTTGAAAAAATAGACCTCAATTTAATTAAATGTATTTTACATGTAGTTTTTAGAGAATGTATGGATTGCCTGAGTAATGACATAAAATTGGCCAGTATGGTGGTATGTGAGACTAGTTTCTGCCCAAGAACATGTACTTTGCAGGGACTAGACACTAGAAGGACAAAATGAAAAATAATTTGCCATAATAAAAATACCATGCTCTTTGAAATCAAGTGGTTCTGGGTTCAAATGCTGAAATCTTAGACAGTTTCTTCATCTATAAAAATAGAAATCAGGGTGGTACAATGGTGGCTCAGTGGCAGAATTCTCACCTGCCATGCCGGAGACCCAGGTTTGATTTTCAGTGCTTGCCCATGTAAAAAAAAAAAATTAATTTTTAAAAAATGAAAATCATATACCTACTTTGAAGGGTTGTTTTATATAGTGCAGATAACTAAGTATAAAGTATTTGACCTGTTAATAAGGGCCTAGAAAATGTTAGTGGATAGTTTTTATTATTAAACAGTAATATTGCCTTCTGTATGCTTGTGCTGTTCATTCATAAAATATACAAATTTTAAATATATAAATATGCAAATTTAGAGCTTCTCATTGGCCTAGCTAAGTTAGGTGTCCACTCCTGGTCCATCCAGCCTCTTGCAGACTATGAGCAGTGCAGGTTCTCTGAGAGTATGGTGAGAGAAAATAACATGTAGTCCTAGATCACAGAGGTATGTATGCAAGTGGTAAAGTAACATTGTTTGTTTTCCTAGTTATTCTAAAACAAGTTTCTTTTTCCTTCTTTTTTTTTTTTAAAGGTTTGAATGTTTCAAGATCAAGAACTCAGTAAACTACCATCTGCTTTTTATATTAGTTCTATTCAGTTTAATAGTAACCACAGTAAGTTATATTTTGTTTCTACTAGGTTAAAAATGTGAGCTAGCTCTTTATGGAGCTTGGCACATTTTTGCTTCCAGTATTTGATACATGCTATTCAAAATGAAATATTTCTACAGAAAACTGCAATTTCTCAAAAGTTCCTTTATTTTCAGTACATAGCATTTTTTACTGAAACTGAAATAACTTTTTAAAATTTGGTTTTTTTGTAAAAGGGTGGGAAGTAAAAGCAAAAATTAACAACGAAAAAACCTTTAATCTCATGGATGACTATATTACCTCCTAATTGTTAACAAGAGAGCTGCTCTGTTCACTTGGTCCTAGAATACCTGTCTTAATAGTTAACCTTTTCCTACAAATTTGATCTTACCCTAGTATTTTATTCCTCAAGTAATTGCATTTTGAATTAAGTAAACTAAATTTTAATTTAATTCAGCAAACATTTATTGAAAACCTACCACGTCAGACACTAAAAATACAAGAGACTAAGAAGCAGTTGCTATCCTTGAGGAGCTCATTCTAGGAGGGAAGTTAAACATTAAAGGATGATAATTGTAATAATAGAGGTAAAAACTAGTTATACAATGATGAGAAGATCAATCAAGACTGCTCCTGTGGGTCAAGAAAAGCTTCAGATAGGAGGCACTTGAGCTGGGTTTTAACTGCACAAGGGTGTAGTGACAGAGGCTACTGCATGTCCACAGGCATAGAACTACAGAACACAGTGATTTTTAAGTGCTTCCTAGTGCCAGATATTATACCAAGTACTTTCTATTTATTGTGTCATTAAACCATCATCACCAGTGAAACTGGGAGAGATTTAGTACAGCTGAATCATATGGTAAGTGGAGAGGAATGGAGATACGAGTCTAGTAAATTAGACAAATTTTAGATTATAAAGACCCTTGTATGCTATGTTTACAAGTTTAGAATTTTATCCTGAAGGCAGTGTGGAGCCATTAAATAAAGAGGAGGAAAACTGTAATCAGATATGTATTTCAGAAAGATTACTCTGGTTATGGAGGATAGAGTGAAGGGATATGAGGCTAGACCCAGGGATAACAAGATCTAGAGTCAGGGATTTTTGCATTTGCCTAGGCAAATATGAGACTCAGTCTAAAGAAAAAATAACTGTAAGGATATATATGTATAAAATAACAGAATTGTAGACTTGTGACCAACTGAGTGAAGGGGATGGAAATGGAGTAAAAAGAGGGAGTTGTCTAGAATAACTCAGTTTATGGTCTGGCTGTGAGAATACATGGTATATCCTTACCAAGAACTTGGAGGAAAAGCAGATTTTGCAGGAAATATAATGAATAGGTTTATTCATAAGCCCTAGAGTATGGGTAGATGAGTTCAATTTAGAATGCGTGGAGACTGAGGTTCCTGGCATTAATGCTTAGCAGGTAGGCTAGGTGGAAGATGTAGATTTGGTTGTATGAAGGTATTATAGTACTAGAAATACAGGAATAGATGAACTTGTACTGAGATAAATATAAACTAAGATAACTAAAAATACATACCTGTGGAACACTGACATTTGAAGGTCAGGTGGAAGAAGTGGAGCCAGCAAAGGAGACTGAGAACAAGCAAGCAGAGATGTAGAAAAACTAGGAGAGCCTGATATTTCAGAGTGCAGAGATTTCTAGTAAGTGAGGAGTAAATTGAAATTAAGATTTGACCCATAAACGTTATCAGTTAAAAGAGAAGCAACCTTAATGAAGATATTGTCAAAAGCAGCTTGATAGAGGGAGAAGCTGGATTTTAGTGAGTTGAGAAGGTGAATAGGAGGTTGAAGAGGTCATAGACACTGTTTTCTTAAGACTTGACATTATCCTTTGCCTAAACCACATACTTGTTTATAGTGAAGAAATCCTATTTTAGTTGTGAACTGGAGTCTTGTTACCACATAGAAGAAAATAAAGTCCAGAGAGTTTCATTGTCTTGCCCCATCAACCAAGTTTATAGAGAACTGGTGGCAGAGTCAAAACTAGATCTTTTTGTCAATCAAGAGATGATTTGAAGTCGGTCAGACCTGAGTTTGATCTACCATCATCGCTTAATAATTGTGGAAATTTGGGCAAATTACTTAATCTCTTTCAGGCTTATTTTTTCTTCATCTGAAAAATGAAGAAAATAATATACATTTTATATTAGTTATGAGAATTATACCTGGCATATAGAAAGGATTACATAATTCAGTTATCTTAAAAAATGTTTTCAAGAGGCATGTCCTATGCATTTCTTCTACTAGTAACAATGGGAATCTAAAAGCATTAACTACATAAAGAGACTTTCAGAGATTAAAAGACTTCTGTCTTGCTTAGAGTAGTTACAGATGTATGTCTCAAACATCTTACTGTTAAAGCTCTAGGTACTTCAAGGAAATGTAATCTTCTTTTCTAGTAAGACCAGGAACTTCCTTCAGGAATAAGAAATGTTCTAGCAAATATTTATATATATATTTTAAAAATTAGCACTACATTAAATGAGGATATAGAGGTATCTAAGCACAATCCTTGCTGACAGTCCTTGCTGACAAAGAGATTATTGTTTTGAAGGGCGAGAAACAAATAAACTGATAAATGCTGTGAAGTTTATACTGAGATTGAGGTGCCTAGCATTAATGCCACCTGATGCTTAGCAGGTAGGCTGGGTGAAGATGTAGATTTGGGAGTATGGAGGTAGTACTATAGCCAGTATAGCTATAGGTAGTACTAGAAATGCGGGGATAGATGAAGTTGTACTGAGATAAATATAGACTAAAGGACAGTTAGAGTAGAAAGGAAGGTGAGAATAGAGGGGAGCTCAGAAAGGGTTCCAAGGAGGTATGGTTTGAGCTGAATCTTGAAAGATGAGTATTGTCAGGGAGGGAAGATTTCTAGTAAATTACATGGACAATGTAGAACACAGCCATGTTTAAAGATACAGAAGCATGAAACTAGCACAGTTGGGGGAGCTCAGTACTTTCTGGAGTGTAGGATGTATAGGAGGCAAAAGGCAAGCAGGAGTGTTAACAAGGCCCAACAGAAAGACAGAGTCCAGATGATTGAAAGCTTCGAATGTCAGGCTATGAAGGTGAATTTTGTCTTATAAGTGATGAGTATCAGTGCAGGCTTATGATTTGAATTTGATTCCTCTGTTCCAGTCCATTTAAAAATAGTGCTCCAGGGTACATGGTGGTTCAGTCGTAGAATGCTTGCATTCCATGTGGGAGACCCGAGTTCAATTCCTGGACTGTGCACCGTTCCCCCCCCCCCCCCCCCAAAAAAAAGGAGTGCTCCAAAAGGCCATATGTGCTTGCTAAATCTTTAACAGGCATCTAATGTAATCACTTACGTGACTTGGGAGTAAGAGGTTTTTGGAACCAGAAGAAAATGCCAGAAAATTATTTTGAATATTTTCACTTACTGAGCAACAACTATTATGTTAGACATTTTAGGTCTAACATAAATCTTAAATCTTTAGGTCATTATCCTTCACCACAATTAGATGAGAAAAATGAGTCTTTGGTTAAATAGGCATGTCATAAGTAAGTGGTAAAGTTTGAAATTTAACTACTGCCTCTAAGTACAGTGTTCTTTCTACTGTAGACAGACTGCTATAGAGATTATCAAAATAACTTCTTCAACCCTCATACCCCATGTCTTTTTGTCTCTCGATGCTGCTGCAGATGCCAAGAGGCCAGAAGAGTTCACAGCAGCTCTTGAAACATTTAGTTCATGGCAGGGCTAGAATTGGGGTAGACCCACTTATAGGTACTTGCCCTCCTGTGACATGCCATCTAATCTAATTGCTTTTACGTGGCTGGAGTCGTTTAAATAACAGGATAGGGGAAACAGGAGAGGTTTGGGATTTGCAGAATAGTTAGAATAGGTTTTACCCCTTCCATCATTATTTGTATTCACATGTGTTTCTTTTAATATTTTGCAGGTTTACCTTAAGGTAAAAGAGCCTATATTCCATCAGGTAATTTTTTAAAAATTATCATACATTTGATTAATAATATGCCAGCTTTGTGCTTTCCTTTTCTAGTTAAGTATATGTACATACAGTTTTTGAAAATGAAATGGTAAATGTCCTAGACAATCTTATTGTTTAAAACAGATTGTCAACTCAAGTGCCTATGGGTAAAGGTAACAGGAATTATAATTGGGACAACCAATGCTCAGATCCAGATGACTGTATTACTCTCATAAGCAGGTAAACAATAACAACAACAAAAAACAAAAAAACCAGAAAGGGTTACAGTCTTTTTATGATATGATGATCTAGAAAAGACAGAACTGAACATTTCTCAAATATTTGCCTCCCAATATATTTAAGTAAGTTTATTGAGGTGGGAATTTTTTACATTGAAGGAAGTAAACACAGGAACCTTTGTTGTAGGAAATGAGGACTTAACACAAAGCCAAAGTGAAACAAAGTAGCAAATCTTAAATAAAGATAGCTACTGTTCATTGAGTGCCTACCATGTGCCTGGTGTTATGCTCATTACCACACGCACATATTTTTTTACTGTTCCTGAAAGTCGTATAAAATAGGGATTACCATCCATATTTTAAGGGAAAGGAGCTCAGAGAAATTAAATAATTTGTCCCAAGGTTTGATAATTATTAAGGGACAGAGCCAGGGATCAGGTCTGAATCCTGTCACCATTCTTTTAACAAACTAGCATAAATAAATAGGTAAGTAAAGTAAGCAAGCAAATATACCTTTCAGGACTATTAAGAAGTCTCCAAGTTTTAGGATATTTTGTGCCTAAAGAAAAAATAAATTTTTGAACTCAAGTTATATAATATTCATCTAACAGGACTTTTTTTTTTTTTGGTATAGTGTGATATATATCCAAAGCGAAGAAAGAAAAAAAGGAGTAGTTTTCAAAGCACTCTTCAAAAAGTAATTACTGGGCAGATCCCAGAGTTTGCCATGTGCTACCATACCATCATCTCAGATTTTTCCTTCTAGCTGCTCCAGAATATAGGAGACTAGAAGGAATAAATATTTTTTTATCATCACAATCGACTTTTTTCTTTTTTGTGAAAAATAACATATATACAAAAAAAAAAATTCCAAAGCATAGCTCCACAATTAGTTGTAGAACAGATTCTAGAGTTTGATGTGAGTTACAATTCCACAATTTTAGGTTTTTGCTTCTAGCTGCTCTAAGATACTGGAGACTAAAAGAGATATCAATTTAATGATTCAGCCATCATATTCATTTGTTAAACCCTACGTTCTCTGTATAACTCCACCATCACCTTTGATCTTTCTATCCCACTCTTTAGGGGTATTTGGGCTATGGCCATTCTAACTTTTTCATGTTGTAAGGGGCTGTCAATAATACGGGGTAGGGAGATTGGAACTAACTGATGTTCTGGAGGGGCTGGGCCCTTTTGATTTCAGGACTTATCTGGACCAGGGACCTGGTCTGGAACTTGGTTTTTGAAATAAATTCCAAAAGCACATTATTGTGCATTGCTTTTCTACAGGCCAGTGGAAAGTAGATATACCAAAGTAGATGCTACAGAAAATAACATCATCACTTTCTTGTTTATTGTATCTGAAATGATGTCATTATATAATTCCCCCTTTAATAAGATAGGTTCATTGAGGCAGTGTAGAAAAATGAAGTTGACTTGTATAAAGAATACTTCAGTTTTTATAAATCTCTTGTTTTCCTTTTATAAGAAAGAAAATAAAATTTGGAATTTGGGGGGTTATTTTCCAAGTGTATGACCATCAATATCCATTTTGCATTTAAGACCTCCTTAACACTATGTTTATATTAAAAAAAAAAACTACAAACCATTATTATAACCTCCCTTGCTGCAATTTCCATGTGTTTTTTCAATAATAAGTATTTTCTTCTCTTATGTACAGAGGTAATGTTTGCTGATATCAAGGAAGGCAAGATGAAAACTAGGTCCATCCATGTCCACTGTGGTTTAAATCCTAGCCCTAGAGACTAAACATTAGAATAGAGATGTGAAAGAGTAGAAGGATGCTAGGATGATTCAGATAAGCAGTCTGAAGATGAAAGAAATCCATTTATTCAACAAATCCATTCATTCAGCAGATGTCTGCTGGATGCCTTTCATAGCACCAAATTCTGAACTGGAAGCCAGAGCTACAGAAGCAGTAAAGAAGGACTCTAAAGGATCTAAAGTCAGACAGACTTGGATTCAAATCTAGTCTACCCTGCTTACTAGTTGTTAAACCCTGGGCAAGTTACTTAACTTCTCTGATCTTTGGCTTATTATTTATTTAACAAACAATTATTAAGTACCTTATACATGTCAACCACTGTATTAGTCATGAAAAATATATTGGTGAATAAAATAACAAGGTCCCTGCTCCCAAGGAGACTATTATTATACCTTGTCTGTAAGAGTGATATAATCCCTAAAGTGGTCTGAGGAGGTAATGCAAATAAAACCCTTAGCACATAGTAAACACACTGTAAATGTTGATTAATATTAATAAACTGTATTAGCTAGGGTTCCCTAGAGAAACAGAATCAGCAGGAGATACCCATAAATATAAAATTTATAAAAGTGTCACGTAACCATAGGGATGTAGAGTCCAAGGTCTGTAGGGCAGGCCACAAGCTAGCAGCTCCAGTGAAGGTCCTCAGTGAACTCTCAGGAGAAGCTGGCTGGCTGAAGAGTGACTCTCTTCTGAATCCTCCTTAAAAGCCTTCCAGTGATTAGATTAAATGTCACTCATTACAGAAAACACTCCCCTTAGATGATTACAGCAGATGCAGTCAGCTGTGGATGCAGCCAGTGTGATCATGATTTAAGTTCATAAATGTCCTCATAGCAACAGATAGGCCAATGCTTGCCTGACCAGACAACTGGGCACCACCACCTGGCTAAGTTGACACATGAACCTGACCATGACATATACCAGGGCAAATTAAGATATGGCCTCTAGTCTCAGGGAACTTACTGAATAGTCAGGAAGATAGACTTGTAAAAAATATTTACAGTATGTAAGTCTTATAATAAATATGTAAAAGATGCAGTGTTAAGGTAGACAAGGGCACAATCTTATCTGCTTAAATAACTCAGAGAGGGGCTTCAGGAGAGTCTTAAAGGGTAAAGAGGATGTCACTAGGTAGACAAAGTTGGGGAAGGGTACTACATCCAGAAAGAGGCGCATATAAAGATACAGAATGGGAGTCTAGTAACTTCTGCACATGAAATGGGAATGTAAGTTTCCCAGAGGTATATCAGAGCAGGCCAGGATATTTCCAAATCACTGACTACATAAATATAACCCATATTCCTAGAGTATTTATTTTATTCAAGAATATTAGGGGATTGAACATTTTTTAAACATGCAGATACATTACAGGATAGAATACAATGACCACATGAATTTTTAGGATGCAGTAAGACATTTTGTGTTTTCAGTGTGCATCTCTTGCTTCTATACCTCAAGAATAAGTCATCCCTGCTCTGCCATTAGGAATACTTTGGAAGAAAGGTTTGAAAGTGCTGGTACCCTGTAATGTTTGGAATGGCTAGCCCTAGCTATAGGAGATGAGATTGGATTGCTGGTGAAGGATTAGATCATGCACAGCCCTTTACGCTATGCTCTGAAAGGTTTGAACTCGTAGGTAGTGGGGAGCCACTGGGGGGTTTTAGGCTAGAGTGCAAGTGGATCAGATGCCCATTTTTTGGAAGGCCAACTAGGGGTTGTGATGAGGGGGTAAGAATGTGAGTAAAGAGACAAGTTTGGTTTCTATTGAACAAGTCCGTTGAGAAAGATGAAAAAAAAATCAAAGCTATGATAAATACAAAACAAACTATAGTTAGAACAAATAAGTAAATTATATTGCACATTAGAAGGTGAGAAGTGCTATGAGATAAGAAAAATCCAATTAGAGGGATCACCTGCCACTTCCCCCCTCCACTCTAAGACACTAGCTTTCTTGCCTTTTATTTCAAACATAGCTACCATGTTTCCACTTTAGAGCTTTTGACTGCTTTTAGTGCTTAGAATACTAGTACTCCAACTATCTGCGTGGTTTACTTCATTTCATTCAGGTCTCTGTTCAGATGTCAACTTAGCAGAGAGGCCGTCCTCTCTATCAGGATGGCAACTCTATCTAAAATTACATCCCCATCCTTCTTTGTTTTATTATCCTCCTTTAATTTTTTTCATAAAATCCAACTATTGAGAATTTATATCTAAGACCTTTGTGTTACCACTAAGATTTTGTTTATACTGGTAATTTTAAAAATAAAGAAATAATATGAGTCATCAACATAGTGATATAAGACATCCACTAAAAAAGCCTCCCCAGAGATTTAGCAAATAAAAGGACAAATCCCACTTGCTTAGAACTCTGGAGGACAGTAGAGACTAGGAAAAAATTTCAAAACACTTAACTGAAGAAACAGAAAAATATCAGATAGGAAAATTCCATTTCAGACCTGCCACTTCATTCCGGTTCCTGTGTCCCTCACTCAGTCCCACATAGCTTGGGCGTTGCACAGAGGCAGCATGGCCTGGGTCCCTCCCATGGCAGACAGATACTGTAGAGCTAGTCACAGCAGCGTGGTAGGACTCCACACACATCCAGGCACAGGGACCGGAGTCCACAGGGACCCAGGGCAGAACACAAGCAGCTGAAAAGTGCTGCATGCAAAAGGTCCCTGGGAGAGACAACCATAGACATGCTGGGAAGAACTGTTCACCCCCCCAAACCCAGTTTCAGTCACCTGGACCAAATAAAGTCAAGATGGACTCTTCTGAAGTGACCCACCTTTCTGGATTGACACCATCAGGCTGGACCACCATTCATAGCATTGAATTTTTTTTCATGCCTACCTTGACGGGGCAGAAACTGGAGGCAAAAAGCCTCAGAGAAAAAAAAAATGGGGGAGGCGTTGTTAAACTGAATTGCTGTAATATAAGAAGGTCTCAGATCTGAAGAGTGTAAGGAAAATGGAGTACTAAGTGAGGGAGAGAATTTAAACAAATCCTAGGAGCTAGGGAGAAAAGTCTGCACAAAACAAACAGAACACGCTGATTTAAACAACCCAAACTCCTGGAGTCCAGAACAGGAAGGAGGCCTTGTAATTCTGTATAGCTTAATATAATACCAGAATGCACCTCAGACTATGGTAGGCTGATAATTAAAAAGTATATAGAGTCCCTTGAGGGTAAAAAGAAAAAAAAAAAAGAACTATTAAAGCTTTCCTACTGGGGAAATCCTGGGTACCCTCTCAACCGTTGGGGACCCCCAAGAAAATAGGCCAAGCCCTGGATTTTGAGGCTTGCCCTTAGGAATCTTATTTCTGAAAGGGAGAAGCTAAGACTACCCATAACAAGGCCTAACAGTTGCTTCCAGGAAGGCTCTTTGTTGCTCAAATGTGGCCTCTCTTTCACTAAGCCCAACTCTGCAAGGAAAATCATTGCCCCTACCCCCCATATGGTACAAGCTTTTCAAGGGTGAAAAATTTCCCTGATGACATGGGGCATGACTCCTGGGGATCAACAACACCTTCCCTACCAAAAGACGAAAAGAAGTATAATAAAATAGGGCATCAGTGGCCAAGAGAGATCAGATGGAGCCAGGAGGCTTTTCTGGAAACTACACGTATGTGAGCTTCAGTCAGATAGTGCTAATTGTTATGGTTTGCTAAACCCCACTCAACATCACTCCTGTTGACTCTTAAGAACACCTAGGGCTCAAACTGAGACTCTATAAAGGTTTCATGCACTAGGCTTGCTTCCTGGAACATAATACCCAGAGAGTTCCTAGGTCAGATAAATCCTAAAACTCAGAGGGACCAGCCTCTCCAAGATTATCAATAAATTACATCCCCCTATCCTCTAGTGTGGACACCCCTCCTCAACATAAAAAAGTCAGAATAGGCATTGTCCAATGATCCCTATAGACTGGGAGGAGGATTAAAGGAGAAGAAGGAGGTGTAACAGAGAAAATGGGATTTAAAGAACAAGTATAGCTGCTAAATCACTATATTAATATTCCTTCTAGCCTCCCGTGTTTTGGAGCAACTAGAAGGAAAAATCTGAAATGTGGAATGGTAGCCCATGAAAAACTCGGGGATCTGTTTTGTAACTACTTGTTAAAGTGTGCTTTGAAGATTATTACTTTTTTCTTTCTTTGCTTTGAATATATGTTATTTTTTACAATTAAAAAGAGTTTAAAAAAAAATAAGATTCCCAAAGAAGGAACAAAGGAAAGGAAGCTTTCTCCTGGAGGTGAAACAATTGCACAAAAAGTGCAATCTTAAAAATTGTACCATATATCCAAGACAAGAATCAGATTAAAAAGAGCTGAGAAAATTTGAACATAAAACACGGGCTGTTCTAAAGGTGTAGAATAAATTAGACCTAGCACCAAGAAATTAACACAAAGCCAATCAACAATAAAACCCTAGGCAAGAAGGGGAAATGGACTTCAGAATTAACTCATCAAGATTATGATAACATGAATATACATGTTGCCTAGACATCAGCAAAAATTACAAGCCATACTAAGAAACAGAAAGATATGGCTAAGTCAAGAGAATAAATTAAAACTTCAGAGGAATCTCAGAAATTGGAACAACCAATCAAATCTCCTAAGTCAATTCAAGAAAAGGAAGAAAAATATTCATAAAGAGATAAAGGATATTAAGAAGATGATATGTGACAATAAGAATTTGAAAATATAAAAAGAAACATAGAAATTATAGGGATGAAGGGCACAATAGTAGAGATTAAAGATATACTACAGGGATCAAAAATATTGGCAAATTCCCTTGAGGGATGGGAGAAAGAATATGTAACTATTAAACCTTACTGTCAGGGAATCCCCTGCTACTGTGTCAAACTTTAGAAGACACCCATATTGATAGGCCATGCCCTTGATCCTGAGGCTCACTCTTGTGAAGCCTGTAGCAGAGAAGCTAAGACTACCTGTATGCCTAAAAGTTACTTCTGGAGGACCTCTTTTGTTGCTCTGATATGACCTCACTCTCTCTAAGCCCAACTCAGTAACTGAAATCATGCCCCCCCCCCTACGTGGGACATGACATCCAGGGGGGGGGGAGTCTCCCTGGTGACGTGGGAGATGACTCCCAGGGATGAATCCAGCCCTGGCACCATGGGATCAACAATTACATCCTGACCAAAAAGGGGAAAAGAAGTGTAACTAATAAAGTATCAGTGGCAGAGAGAGTTCAAATAGAGTCGAGAGGCTACTCTGGAGGTTGCTCTTACGCAAGCTTCAGTTAGACCTTGCTACCTACAGGTAGGTAACTTTCCAGAAACCTACAACCTCCAGATGGGTCCCTGGTCCAGATAAGTCCTGAAACCTAGAGGGCCCAACCTCTCCAGAACATCAGATAGTTCCATCTCCCTACCCCATATTAGTGATAGACCCTTCCAATATGAAAAATTTAGAATGGCCATAGCCCGAACACCTCTAAAGAGAGGGATAGAAAGATCAAAGGGATGGTGGAGTTACACAGTGAAGATAGGATTTAACAAATGAATATAAATGCTGAATCATTAAATTGATATCTCTTTTAGTCTCCAGTATCTTAAAGCAGGTAGAAGTAAAAACCTAAAATTGCGGAATTGTAACCATGTCAAACTCTGAAATATGTTCTACAACTAATTGTGGTGCTGTTATATGTTATTTTTCACAAAAAAAGAAGGGAAAAAAGTCGATTGTGATGATAAAAAAATCTTTAAACCCTCTAGCCTCCAATATTTTGGAGCAGCTACGAGGAAAAATCTGAGAGGAGCATATGGAGACCCATGACAAACTCTGGTGTATGTCCTATAACTAACTACTTGTTGAGGAGTGCTTTGAAAACCATTGCTTTTTTATTTCTTTGCTTTGTATATATGTTATACTTACTATACAATAAAAAAAGTTGAAATCAAACAAACAAAAATGCACTAGAGGCATATAACAGCATTTTGAACAGGCAGAAGAAAGAATCAAAGTAGAAGACATAATTAAAATCACAGAGAAAACAATGGAAAAAGTTGAGCAGGGACTCAAGATCTGAGGGACAACATGAATACACACACATATATCATGTCCCAGAGAGTGAAGAGAAGATAAAGGGGACAGAAGGAACATTTGAGGAAATAATGGCCAAAGTTTCCCAACTCTTATGAAAGACATAAATATACATGTTGAAGAAGCCCAGAGTGCTCCAAACAGTAAGTCTAATAAACCTACTCTGAGACATGTACTAATCAAAATGTTAAGTGCCAAAGATAAAGAGAGAAGTCCAAAAGCAGCCAGGGAAAAGCAATTTGTCACATACAAGGGATTTTCAATAGAACTCAGTATCAATTTCTCCTCAGAAACCAAGGAGGCAAGAAGGCAGTGGTATGTTATATTTAAGGTGCTGAAGAATTATTGTCGGTCAATAATTCTTCATCTGCCAAAACTGCCCTTCAAAAATGATTTATATTTTAATTCACATTTGTGAATCAAAATATTCACAGACATAAATAGGTATAAATTTAACGATTTGTCAAAGTTTAGATACTGCTCTCATTCTTTCATACAACTGTTATTTCTATGTACAAAAACACAGAAAGTTGTTTTGCAATTTTAACTCAAAAGATTTACTTAATTTTTAGTTTTAAAAATAAAGGAAAAACAATGCTGTCTAAGCTAAAGGAGTACTGGCTTGAAAGTCTGGAATTTTGATTTCTTGTCACTTTGTTATCCACAGACAAGTTTTTTGCTGGCACTATTTTTCAGTTTCTTCATCTGTAAAACATTCAAAACAAGGAGAGGTATTTTTTCACAAGGATAATATAGAAATATATATGTATATACCACATAGAATTAATTTATAAAATATACACAGGACACGGAATTCACATATTAGTAATATAATGTGTATATCATGCTATAATAATCAAGGAAAGCTTCTGGAAAATGGTATTTGAGTTGGGCATAAGGAGATAAGTAGTTAGATAAAATTTGAAGGAAGGGGTTAATAAAGACTGAACGTATCTGCCACCAGCACTATTATCTCACTAATCAGATTAGCTTCCCTGAGAGAGAAAATACTGATAACAGTTCTAGTTTATTATATTAAAACCAAGGTGATGCAAACATTTCCAAATAAGAGCTAAATGCCACTTATTTAATTTGATGGCCTTGCAAAGGACAATACTCAAATCACATAGCTGTCACAATCAATAGAAATGCCTGTGTATCTTAAGCAAGAAGACAAAAAGAAAAGCATACATGAGAGTAAATAAAAAGAATGTTTAAGTTAGTGAACCCTCTTTAAGCCCCTAATTGACACATCAGTAATTCAGTATTTCGGATAAAACTTCATCTGATGTTTCATGGAGCACTGTTACTTAAAATCTCCCTGCCATCTCCTAAAGGTGATTTCTAGACAGAACATGTCAGTATGTTATTACCTCTTCCCTTCTAATTTAAGTGACTTATTAGAGTGAGGTAGTTATCAGATGGTAGAAAAATCTAAATTTCCCCAACTGTAGCCGAAGGCTTTTTCTGTTGAGGTTCTTTAACAATTTGGGGCAATTGATTGCCATTAATATAATGAGTGAAGTTATTACAAACTCCAAATGCCTAATTCCCATTGCATATTTTCACCACAGGTTCTCACTCTCTGGGGCTTCATCTACAAATCCTTAACAGATCTCTCACTTTGAACTGTTCTAGATCACCAGTGAACCAAGTGCTTGTCTTCTAGAATGAAAGGCTTGAGCTCCCTCTGGAGGTTAGAGTGTGAATAGAGTATGAAGCAAATAATTAGTTCTAGTGGGTTAGAATGGAATTTTTCCTTTATTTTTAAATTTATTTAAAATTTTTAAACCAAATGAAACATATGGGAAATTTACAAGAGCAGTACAAAACTTTTTTCTTTGGAACTGTTTGAGTCTGTGTGCAGTATATGTGTGACATTTCAATTTTTAAAGTTTTTTAGTTAAAAAACTAAAAATAAGAAAAATAAAATGACGGACAACTGAATAGAAAACCAAATGGCCAGTAAACATAAGACACAATATTCAACACATAATCAGAGAAATACATATTAAAAACCAGATGGGCTGACAAAAATTTAGAAGTCTGACTATATCATGTATTGGTTAATATATGGAGCAACAGAAATGTCCATCCACACTTGGTTGGAATGGACGTTGGTAAAACCACTTTGGAAAACAGTTTAGCCTTTTTAGAAATTTTGAGAATACACTCTAACCCAGCAGTTACATTCTTAGGCACATAACCTAGAGAAATTCATGGACATGTGTATATGGGAATAAGAATGTTCACAGCAGTTAAAGCTAGCAACAATCCAAAAATCCCACCAGCAGAATGGCTAAATGTATTTTCATCCACTTAAATAGTATATAACATCAAAAATGAATAAACCACAGCTGCATGCAACAAGAAACTGAATCTTAAAAGCCAAGACGACAAAGAATGCTTACAATATTATTCTATTTACATAAAATTTCAAAATAATATTACTCAAAATAGCATGTTTAGGCACCCAGTCTAAGTTAGTAAATATATAAAGAAAGCAAGAAAATGTTTGTTATAAGAGTGATCTGCTTTAGGAAAGGGAGAGGGTTGTGACTGGGAAGACGCATGCAGTGCTTCCGAGGTATTGACAGTGGTCCAGCTCCTGGCCTGGGTGGTGCTTTCCCAGCTAGTGGCTTTATAATTATTTGTTAAAATGCATATTTGTGTTTTATGCAATTTTGTATTTAACATTTCACACTTTTAAAGGTTAAATTTTCCTCCCAAGATCAACTCTCCAAGTAGTAATACCCATCAAATGCACAGTATAGAAGAGAGGGTAATTGATAGAGCAGGTCTAGGGACATATGGGAGCATAAAGAGTAAGGACACAGGAATAGAATTTAGCCTTAGTCAAGATGTAGGTTCCTCTTCCTTTGGAGACTAAGGAAGGGAGAAAGGATGCAGGAGGAAGACGCGTATGCACAGACATTTAGGAGAAGTTTCAAGAGTTCAGGGTTGTACTTTTCTGTATAATGGAAAGCACAGCCATTTACTGAAAACAAAACCAAAGGGAAGGAAGAGAGCAAGGGCTTGTGAATTACAGAATTTGTTCAGATTTTAAGAGCTACGTAAAACTTAATCTAATCATTGAGAATTGAATTTAAATTAAATTAAAATTGACCTGGGACTTATGGAATTAGTTATTCACAGTCAGGCTCTTGATTACTCCTCAGAGGTTGACATGAATCTGAATTACATGACTAATTTTTTTTTTAAGATTGTGCTCTTTAAAATGTAATGGGAGTAGTAAATGTTTACATTTAGTCAGGAGGGCTGTTTTTGTGGACAAAATACACTTTCTTTTCCAAAGAATAATGATCTTACTAATTTTATTTTCCTTTCCTATTCAGGTCATGTATGGAATGTTGGTCTTCACATTAGTACTACGGTCTATTTATATTGTTACATGGTAAGTGGTTTGGGATCAGCAACACTATGAATACAGTCTATTCAGACTTGTAACAGTAACCTATAGCCTAAATTGAAATAACACATAAAAACCCAGCTCCATCAGGTATGTTGATAGAAAACTAGAACCCAACATTTATTATAGTATATAGTAAGGAATTCAAGTTCTTCAAGCAAGTCAATAGGCATCACATGAAAAATGCAAGTTACAAAATTAAAAAAAAAAAACTTGAGGAAAGCTGGGTATATGGCCTCTTTTTGAAAATTTTAAGGTACGTTACTATAGTAAAGGCATTAAAAAATTTCACAGTAAAAAAACATTTTGTTTTTATGTTTTGGAAGCCTGCTTGATTAGGGCACACCTGTAGTCTCAGGGAAAGCTACTACTGTCACAAAAAATTAGTATTCCATGCAACATTAGGGAACCAAACGTAATTTTTATGGCATTTGTGAAGATTAAATAAGAGAATATATTAAATAATGCCTGGCCAAATAGCAGGTGCTCAGTAAATAAGTAGTATGATTTGTGAGTTTCTTTTTTTAATTAAGTATTTTATTCTGAGATAATGGTGGAAGTACATGCATTTGCCAGAAATAATACAGATATCCCATGTACCCTTTACCCCATTTCCTCCAAAGGTTACATCTTGTGAAACTATAAACAACAACAACACAACCAGAATTTGACATTGATACAGTAAAAAATACAGAACAGTTTTATCACACAGTGATTCCTGGGTTGCCCTTTTAAAGCCACGCTCACTTCCCTCCCACCCCTGTCCCCCATCCCCTGCCCACCATCTCCCGCCCTCTGTGTCCTTAACCCCTGGCAGTCACTCATCTACTCTCCATTTCTATAATTTACCATTTCAAGAATGTTATATAAATGGAATAAAACAATATATAACTTGGAATTGGCATTTTGCACTCAGCACAATTCTCTGGAGAGTCATCCAAGTTGTTGACTGTATTAATCATTCATTTCTTTTTATTGCTGAGTAGTAGTAGTCCATGGTATGGTTGTACCACAGTTTAACCATTCCCCCATTGAAGAACATCTAGGTTGTTTTCAGTTCTTGGCTATTGTGAGTAAATCTTCTATGAACACTTATGTTCAGGTTTTGTGTGAAGGTAAGTTTTTATTTCTCTGAAATAAATGCAAAGGAGTAAATTGACTAGGCTATATAGTAATGATATGTTTAGTTTTGTAAAAACAGCCAGACTATTTTCCAGAGAGGCTGTACAATTTTACATTCCCACCAGCAGTGTATGCAGTTCCTCCACATCTGTACTAGCATTTGGTGTTTTCACAGGCTTTAAATGTTTTAGCCATTCTCATAGTTGTTTAGACTTCATGTATTCTAAATACTGGTGCTCTGTCAGATAATGTGATTTGCAGATATTTTCTCCTGGTCTGTACTTTGTCTTTCAACTTCTTCATAGGGTGGTTCACAGAACAAAAGTTTTTAATTTTGATGAGGTTCAATTTATCAGTTTTCTTGTCATGGGTCATGCTTTAATGTCAAGTCTAAGAATTCTATGCCTGGCCTTAGATCCCAAAGATTTGTTCTGTTTTTCCTTAAATTTGTATAGTTTCACATTTAAGTCCCTGATTAATTTTAAATTAATTTTTATATAAAGTATAAGGCTTAGGTTGAGGCTCTCTTTTTTTTTTGGCCTGTGGATGTCCAATTTCTCCAGGACGCTTTATACTTTCTCCATTGAATTGCTTTTGTACTTTTGTCAAAAGTTATTTGGCTATATTTGTATGAGTCTATTTCTGGACTCTTTGTTCTGTGCTGTTGATCTATATCCCTCCACCAGTACCAGAGTCTTGATTACTGTAGCTGTATGAGTCTTCAAATCACATAGAATTTCTCCCACTTCATTCTTCTTTATCAAAATTATTTTAGGTTTTCAGATTCCTTTACCTTTCCTCATATAAATTTTGGAATAATACTGTCTATATTTAAAGTCTTTGGATTTTGATAGGAATTGTGTTAATCCTGCAGATCAATGTGGGAAGAATTGACATCTTTACTGTGCTGAGTCTTCCAGTCCATAAACTGGTATACTCTCTCTTGATTTAGACCTTTGGTTTCTCTGATCAGCATTTTGTAGTTTTCAGCATACAAGCTATTCATGTGTTAGATTTACACCTAAGTATTTCATTTTTAAGTTACTATAAATTGCTCCGTACTTCTAAATTTCAACGTCCACAGGTTCATTGATACTATATAGAAAGTTTATCTTTTATTCTGCCACCTTACTGAACTCACCTATTTAGAACTACGGTTTTTTTTGTGTGTGCGTGTAGATTCATGGGGAATTTCTGTGTAGACAATCATTGCATCTGCAGATAGGGACAGTTATATTCCTTCCTTTCTCGTGTGTTTTTCCTTTTCTTACTTTATTGTCCTGATTAGAACTTCCACACCTGTACTAATAGTGGTGCGCACAGACATCCTTGCTTGATCTTAGGGCAAAAGCTTAAGTCTTGAGCTATAGGTTTTTTTTGTAGAAGCTCTTTATCAAGTTGAGTAAGTTTCTCTCTGTTTTTAATTTTATGAATTTTTTATGATGAGTTAGTATTAATTTTGTTAAATGCTTTTTCTGTATCAGTTGAAATGATGTGTTTTCTTTTTTTAGCTGTTAATATATTGGATTGCATTGATATATTTTCAAATATGAACCATTCTTGCATTCTAGAATAAAACCTATCTAGTCTTGATGAATCATACTTTACTGAATTTCACTTGTTAAAATTGTGTTAAGGATTTTTGCATCAATATTCATGAGGTATATTGGCCTGTTGTTTTATTTTTCTGTACTGTCAGATTTTGATATCAGGGCAATACTGGCTTCATAAAATGAACTGGGAAATGTTCCCTTCTCTTCTATTTTCTGGAAGTGTTTATGTGGAATTGCTGTGTTTTTCTTCAAACTTTTGGTAGAATTCATCAGTAAAGCCATCTGGGCCTGGTGAGTTATTTCTAGACAATTTTTAAATTACAAATTCAATTTCTTTAATAGTTATAGGACTATCCAAATTATCTACTTGATATTGGGTGAGCTCTGATAATTTGTGGTTTTTTTTGAGGCATTGGTCCGTTTCATCCAAGTTGTCAAATTTATATGTGTAAAATTGTTCATAATATTCTTTTATTTTCCTTCTGATATTTTCAGGGACTATAGTGACATCCCATTTCAGTCCTGACAGTAATGTGTGTTCTCTCTCTCTTTTTTGGTGTGTGTGTGTGTGCGCGCGCACGCGTGTGTGTGGAGGTGGGGGGTGGTCTTGTTAAAGGTGTATCAATTTTATTTAAAAAACAGCTTTTTGTTTCATTGATTCCCCCTATTTTTCCTGTTTCAGTTTCTTTAATTTCAGCTCTTGTATTATTTCCTTCCTTCTGCTGCTTTGAATTTATTCTTTTTTTTACAGATCTTGAAAATGTAGCACTTCCTTGGCCTTCAAGTTTTCTGATAAGAAATCATCTCTTTTGAATTGGTTTTTCCCTGTAGGTAAAATGTTATTTCTCACTGCTTTGCCTTTGTACCTTAATTGATAGAAGTTTGACTGTGGTGTGTTTTGATGTGGATTTCTTTGCGTTTATCCTATTTGGGGTTTGCTCAGCTATTTGAATTTAGGTTTATGCCTTTTTTCCAAATTTGGAAGTTTTCAGCCATTATTTCTTCAGTTACTTTTTCAGCCCTGCATTCTTTCTCCTCTCCTTCTGGTACACTAATCTCATGAACATTTTGTTGTATAGTCTCACAGATCTTTGAGTGCCACCTCATTTCTGCCAAGTATGGGTATAAATCCAGGTTCCTTGCTTGGCCTCTGTTGTACCTAGTGGCGGGCAAAGGGGTTCCTCATTACTGCAGGGCCCGGGTGCAAGTTATGGCTCTCTGTCGGACATCTGCTGGTACCACCCAGGCTGGGAGAGGCAGGAGCACCTAGTTATTCCTCGCCACAGGGCTTCTACTGACAGCCTGGTGGTGTGGCTGCTAGGACTGGTAAATGTTCTGACTCGGACACCACCCCATCGGAGACGGGGAGAAGTGCCTTGTTATTTCATCATGGGATAGATGAAGGGAACTGAGAACTCTTACAGTCAGGTGGGAAAAAGTTCCTGGTTCCTCTGTGCTTGGCCTTCCTGACCTGACATGGATTTCGGACACCTTCTTAGATAGACTCACCACTCAGCGTTTGCTGACATGGGTCAAAGTCAGGCCAGTTTTTTTCCTACAGCGTTCATCTGGAGTGCAATGTAAAGTTTTCTCTCTTGCCAGGCTGTCCCTTTCCGGGTTCTTTGGCTAGAGAGAACATGTTTTCATGGGGATGTGTTTTGTTGTGCCTAGTAGCGTTTCTGGGTTGCTGCCTTCTTCAGTTCCGAGTCTGCAATATGTAAATCAAAACAAAAACCCATGGAACTCATCACCTGTTGTTCTGTAGGTCCTGAAATGTCTAGCTGTCCACATGTTCTTGCACCTTTCAGAGTTTCTTATGTTTGTTTTATATATAATTTAGTTGTACTTAGCAGAAAGAATAGGGAAAGTAAGTCTCTATTTTCCCAAAAGCAGAAGTCCCCTGGTTTATTCTTTTCTTTTTTATTTTTAATTCTAGGTACCTAGAACTATAAAGCAACATAAAGCAAAGACTTTACCTTAAATCAAGTCTAAAGACAGGATACTACTACTTTTCGAAACAAATGACACACATGTAAAAGTACTTAACAATGGTCATCCTTTGAAATAGAAACATCTTTTTCTTCTGCCTGCCTTGCCACAGCTTCTTTCTTTTATCACCAATTAGTGGTTATTTCATTTAGCATTGTTCATTAATTACTTATCTGTCTAACTAGACTCTGGGCTTCCCAAAGTCACTGGTAATACTTGAAACCCAAAAAGTTTTTTTTTAATTAAATTAAAACTCTAAAATGTCTGGGGTTTCTTATTTTTTGTATATTTGCCTAGGTATCTGAAAAATCCCTCCTGTAATAAAAGCACCTAGAAATCTAGATAAAATAGAACCAAAATAAACCTTTTAAATGCCTACCTGAAATCAAAGAAAATAAAGAAAACTCCAGAGGGTCAAGCCCAAAGAAGCTGCAAACTAGAATAATCATTTCTGCCTAGTTTCCTGGCCGCAACAACAAATACCACACAATGGGTTGACTTAAAAAGAACAGGAATATATTGGCTTACAGTTTTGAGGCTAGGAAAAATCCAAAATTGAGGCATCAGCAAGACAATGCTTTCTCCCCAAAGATAGTAGCTTTCTGCAGCTGGCTGCCAGTGACCCTTGTTTTGTCCTTGGGTTTCCTGTCCCATAGCAATATGCATGACAATGTATTCTCCCTTCTCCTCTGGGTTCCGATGACTTCCAGCTTCTCCCTGTGGCTTTCTCTCTCTGTGTGAATTTCATTGTGCTTATAATGGACTCCAGTAATCCAATTGATTCACCTGGCCACAACGTAACTAAAAATAATATTTTCAAGAGTTCCTATATGCAATGGGTTCATACCCACAGGAATAGATTAAGAACTTGTTTTTCTGGGTTATATAATTCAGTCCCCAGCAACAGCCAATTTGAGGACATTTGCAGATAACAAGAAACCAGGGCCTCTTCAGTTTGATTATGAGAAGATTAAAGACAACGTTTCCATTGTCTTTTTATGTTCCAGATGGGCATGTTTATGAGGGGCAGTTGGAATTGTTACCACTACTATATCCATATACATACAGCCAGGACTATCAAAGAGGTATATTGTCAGTGAAGGACGAGGCTAGAAAAAACTTTATTCTACAGTACCAGGAGGTGACAAAGTAATTTGTCTTTCACTCTCAGTTTTTAGTAGGAATGACAACTCTCCAGAGAATTTGTAATCACTGCTTTCACACAGGTTTGGGATTTTAATGTACATTACTTTCATTGTCTGAAATCACAAGGCATAAAATTAACTCAAATTGATCCAACTTCAAAAGTAGAGCTCCAGGGTATCTGAGAGAAGCAAAAGCAAATGATCTTCAAAGAATTGCACCTTAATCCTCAGGATTTCCTCATTTGAAGATCAAACATGAGCATGTAATCAGCAGTTCCAAAAACAAAGGAGAAAATAAGCCGCAATAAACAGAAGACAGCAGAAACAATAAACAGAATTAAATTCTCCATATCAGATGAATTTAAAGTAATAAAGTAACTATTTAGAAAATGTGTAATAAAATAAGAGAGAGAATGGAAATGTGAGCAAGGAACAGGAGATTATAAAAAATGAAAAGACAGATTTGAAAAAGAATACAAGAACTTCTGGCCTTAAAAAAGTACTATTACTTATGAGAGGATTGTATGGTAGCCCATGACAAATTCTGGGATTCTATCCTGTAACCACTTTCTGAAGAGTGCTTTGAAAACTATTACTTTTTTATTTCTTTGCTTTGTATGTATGTTATACTATACAATTTAAAAAGTTAAAAAAAATACCATTACTGTAATTTTTTAAAAAGTAAAATAGAGAGTACACGGGTGGTTCAGTGGTAGAATGTTCACCTTCCATGTGAGAGACCCAGGTTCAATTCCTGGACCATGCACCCCCCCCCCCCAAAAAAAATGTAAAAGTAGATAAGACACAGTGAAAGGAGAATTATTAAATTAGAAGACAGTTAAAGAAAAAAGCCAGAAAGCATAGCAGAGAAATCACATGTCTAATTGCAGTTCTAACAGGAGAGATTAGTAAAAATTGGGAAAACGAAGTATTCAAAGAGAATTTTTTTTAAATCTAACTTCTCTAATAAAAAAAGATAAGTGAAAAAATTCTAAAATTGATAAAAGATGTAGCTCTTCAGCTTCAAGAATAACAGCAAACACCAGGCAGGGTAAATAAAAGGAAATCTTCCTCACATATGATAGATATGAGAGATTACCTCCTTCAGCATCATTCAACTTAGGGGAAACAACTTATGCAGGAAAAAAATTTTAGAAACAACAAATATCATTAATTCATTAGTATTCCTAAAGATACACTCTATTTATGAAATCAAGAATAGCATGCTTTAAAAAACATTAAGAAAAATATCTTAGAAATTAAAAATATGATAAAATGAAAAATTCAATTGAGGACTGACAGTTAAAGAAGCCATCTGAATAGAGAACAAAACAGAAAGAAATGGAAGAATAGAAGAGACTTGATAGGAATATTAGAAGAATCAGCATAAAAAAAGGGGAGGGAGACAGAAAATGGAAGGGAGGAAATCATCACCAAAATAATGCAAAAAAATATCCTACAAATGAAGAATATGAGTTATTAGATTGAAAGAGCCCACAGGATATACAGCACAATGGATGGAATTAGATCCATGCGAATGTTTAGCCTTATGAATTCCAGAATGCTAGAATAAGGAAAATTCTACATGTTTTTAGAATTGGGAGGCAGGTATACTTACTTACAAAGGATCAGGATGCAGAATGGTATTAGATTTATCAAAGCAACACACAGAGCCAGAACACAGTAGTTGGCTGTAATATATATCAATAGAAAAGAATAGAGCATCCACAAATAAATACTTACCTGATTTTCAGCATGTGTACCAAGGTAATTCAGTGGATAAAGGATAATTTTTTTTCCCAACAAACTATGCTGCAACAACTGAATATTCTTAAGGAAAAAAAATAAACTTCAACTCTTACCTCATACTACTCCCAAAATGAATGGATCGTATCCCTAAATATAAATGCCAACATTATAATAAAAACTTCATGAAGAAAATATAGGTGAAATCTACATCTCTGGGGTAGGCAAAGATTTATTATAAATAGGACACAAGTAGTACAACCTGTGAAAGAAAAAAATTGATAAGTTGAACTTTATTAGAATTTTAAAAGTTTTGCTCTTCAGAAGACACTGTTAAGAAAATGAAAGCAGTCATAAACTTGGCAAAAATATTTTTAAAGTATATATCCTACAAAGTGTTTTATATATCTGTAAACTGGTATTTAGAGATAAGAATGAAGCCAGTCAGGTCAAGATTAAGTTAATTCAGAACACAGGGGTAAGGAAGACACTGTCTGCATTTTAGAACTGCACCTACTCTTTGAGACCAAAGGAAGGTTTATTTTGTCCAGAACCTAAATTTTCTATAGCACATTGTTCTGGTTTGCTAGCTGCTGGAATGCAACACACCAGAGACGGATTGGCTTTTAATAAAAGGGGATTTATTTTGTTGGTTCTTCAGAGGAAAGGCAGCTAACTTTCCACTGAGGCTCTTTTCTTACGTGGAAGGCACAGGATGGTCTCTGCTGGTCTTCTCTCCAGGCCCCTGGGTTCCAACAACTTTCCCGGGGTGATTTCTTTCTCCATCTCCAAGGGCCCGGGCTGAGCTGCAAGTGCTGAGATGAGGAATGCCAAGCTGCTAGACTGTGCTACATTGCGTTCTCTCATTTAAGCACAAGCCAATTAAGTTAAACGTCACTCATTGCAGCAGACACACCTCCTAGCCGACTGCGGATGTAATTAGCAACAGATGAGATGCACCTACCATTGGCTCATGTCCACAACAACAGAACTAGGTGCTTTCACCTGGCCAAGTTGACAACTGAATCTAACTACCACACACATAATCTAACTCAACCTGTCTGAATAACTCATTTGAACAGCTGAAACACAAGGAGCCCAGAATAAGAATGAGGGCCTTTAATCCTGTATAGCTTAATGTAATGCCTGGATACATCCTAGAATATGTTAAGCAGGTAATCAAAAAGTAGTGGCAAAGACCCCTGAGGAATGGGAGAAAAAATAGGGAACATTAAACTGTACCATCAGGGAATCCCCTGATACTGTGTCAAACATTAGGGACACCCAAGTCAATAGGCCAAGCTCTTGATCTTGAAGCTTACTCTTGTGAAGCTTATGTAGGTAGCGGAGAAGCTTAGCCTACCTATAGGTATGCCTAAGAGTTACTTCTGGAGGACGTCTGTTGTTGCTCAGTTGTGGCCTTACTCTCTACACCCAGCTCTGTAACTGAAATCACTGCCCTCTCCACTACATGGGACATGACATCTGGGAAAAGTCTCCCTGGAAGCTTGGGAAATGATTCCCAGGGATGAATCTGACCCTGGCACTATGGGATCAACAATTCCATCCTGACCAAAAGGGGGAAAAGAAGTATAACTAATAGAGTATCAGTGGCTTAGAGAGTTCAAATAGAGTCGAGAGGCTACTGAGGTCACTCTTACACAGCTTCAATTAGACATTACTACTTATCATAACTTGCCAAACCCCAACCAAAACCATTCAAGCCAATCTTAAAGAACACCTAGGGCAATGTATAAGATTCTACAAAGGTTCCATGCACTAGAGTAACTTTCCAGAAACCTACAACCTCTAGGCGTGTTCTAGACTAGATAAGTCCTGAAACCTAGAAGGCCCAGCCTCTCCAGAACATCAGCTAGTTCCATCTCCCTATCCCATATTATTGACATCCCCTTCTAAAATGAAAAAGTTAGAATGGCCATAGCCCAAATACCACTAAAGAGTGGGATAGAAAGATCAAAGGTGAAGGTGGAGTTATACAGAGAAGGTAGGATTCAACAAACGAATATGATGGCTGAATCATTAAATTGGTATCTCTTTTAGTCTCCAGTATCTTAGAGCAGCTACAAGTAAAAACCTAAAATTGTGGAATTATAACCCATACCAAACTCTGAAATCTGTTCTATGCTTTGAAATTTATTGCTTCTTTGTATATATGTTATTTTTCACAAAAAGAAACAAGTCGATTGTGATGATAAAAAAAATATTTATTCCTTCTAGCCTCCTATATTCTGGAGCAGCTAGAAGGAAAAATCTGAGATGATGGTATGGTAGCTCATGGGAAACTCTGGGATCTGTCCTGTAATTACTTTTTGAAGAGTGCTTTGAAAACTATTCTTTTTTTTCTTTCTTTGCTTTGTATGTATGTTATACAATAAAAAAAAAGTTAAAAAATAAAACAGAAAAATAATAAATTTTAGAGAGGATGCAGAGAAATAAGAACACTCATTCTATTACTATTTTAAGGCATAAGGAAAGGCATAAGGCATAAGAATTATTTAAGAAATAATTCTTAAAATTATTTAAGAATTTAAAATGCTAGTTTTATCTTACTTGACTATATATTTCTCTTATGTATACAATAAAATATTTTCTCAGCTTCAAATATATATATATGTGTGTGTATCCTACAGAGGACTTGCATCTAGAATATAGAAAGAACTCTTACAACTCCATAAAAGGAAGGCAAATAGTCCAGTGTTTTTTGATTGGGCAAAAGATTCAACAAATACTTCATCAATTAAGATATATAGATCAGTAAAGCACATGAAAAGATGTTAAGCACCATTAGTCATTAGGGAAATGCAAAATAAAACCACAAGGTGCCACTTCATTCTGGCCAGTACAGCTAAAATGAAAAAGACTGACCATACCAAGTGTTGATGATGTTGTGAAACAATTCACTGGAATGCTCATACACTGCTGGAGGGATTATAAAAATATACAATCACTTAAAAAACAATCTGGCAGTATCTTAAAAAGTTAAACCTATCATGAAATCCAGCCGTTCCACTCCTAGCTATACCTGAGAGAAATGAAAGCACATGTCCATACAAAGACTTATTTATCAATGTTCACAGCTGCTTTTATTTGAAAAAGTCAAAACTGAAAACAGCAAAAATGTCTAACAACAGATAGACAGATAAAGAAATTGTGCTATATCCATACAATGGAATACTACTCAGCAAAGGAAATGAACTATTGATATACATAACAACATGGATGAATCTCAAAATAATTTTACTGAGTAGAAGAAGCCACAATAAAGAGTACATGCTGGGCAGGCCATGGTGACTCAGCAGGCAGAGTTCTCGCCTGCCATGCAGGAGACTCGAGTTCAATTCCCAGTGCCTGCCCATGCAAAAAAACAAAACAAAACAGTACTTGATGTCTGGTTCCATACGTATAACATTCTAAAAAATGCAAACTAAGCTACAGTGACAGAAAGCAGAAAGACCTGTGGGAGTGAGGGAGGGTGTTAAGGAGTAAATAAGAGATGGATTGCAAAGGAACACGAACTTTTGGGAGTGATGAATACGTTTATTATTTTGATTGTGGTGGTGGTTTCATGAGTATATACAGAGGTACCCATTACACAGTACACTTTAAATATGTGGAGTTGAACACAATTCATTTATACCTCATTAAAGATGTAAAAAGAAGATATAAGTTGCTCCCTTCTTATTTTGGGTAATTCACCAAGCTTCAGTTTCCTCAGCTATGAAATGAAAAGAATAATCACAGGGTTAATTGAAGATTACTTATCCATATAAAGAATTTACTACAGTGCCTGACACAGAGCAGGTGACTCAATCATGTTAATTATATTCTACCATCCTCCTGCCTCTTCCGTGGGACTGAAAGAAGTTATTGGGTACTTTCACATTACCTTTCTGATAATATTTCACAAAGTCTTGTTGGCCCAGTCTCTCTCAGAATGTATAAATACAGTAAGCAAATATATTAGAGGACTGAATAGATAGGTTTGCTTTGTATATAGATGAAACCCCTTTCTTCTCATTAGAGCCATGACTTAAAGCTCTGATCATGATACAACTTGAGAAAATTTTATTTTGCTTTTCCTTTTTTTCCCACAGGGTTTATCCATGGCTTAGAGGATTGGGTTATACATCTTTGGGCATATTTTTATTGGGATTTTTATTATGGAACATAGATAACATTTTTTGTGATTCACTGAGGTAAGATATATTTTTATATCTTGAGAAATATTTTTGGAAGCATTCTATTAAATATAGGAATATAGAATTATTAGTGTCCTGGAAGGAATTTTGCCATTGTTGAAACTGAAAATATATATATAGCAAATAAAGTTAAATTCTGGGAGTAACTTTTTTAATTACCTAAAAGTTTGGACCTGAGAATATTTCCTAACATCTGTAAGCTTGTTTTTTCTATTGATGCATCACAGAATTACATAATCAGATGTTCATTAGGTCTTTGAAACTTGCTTTATCGGCTTTATTGAATAAATAAGAATGATTTGTAATAAGCATATGAAATACATGTCTATAAACTTGTACTTTGATAAGCTTAATATTATTTTCTGAGAAGGTAAGCATTCTTTTTTACCATCTTGTCAGTAATTACGTATTGAAGGAATCTGCATCCTACACTTAGGTCTCTGGACCCTAGTCTGCCATTAGGATACTTTATCATTCTAACCCTCAATTTCCATAAAATGAATGTATGGGTCCTTCCAATTCAAAATTCTGTGAGCTAGCAGTTTTGTGTAAACACAGGAATATATGGGCACCACCACAGGGAGGCAATAAGCAAAATCTAGACTGTGGGGTATCTACAGGATGAATGAGCTGGTTTCTTCAACAAATAAATTACAGATAGGAAGCGGGGGAGGAAGGAGGGAAAAATAAATTTAAAAAGACTTTGGAGCTCTCCCAACCTAATACAATGTTGGCCTGTTTGAATACTGATTCAAAGAGACCAATTGAAAACATTATGAAACAACTGGAACTTTATTCAATGACTGGATATATGATGATATTAAGGGGATTACTGTTCATTTTCTTATATGTGAAAATGGTATTTTAGCTATGTTTTAAAGCAATTTTCATCTTTTAGAGATGCATGCTGAAGTATTTCAAGGTAAAATGTCTGGGATTTGCTTCAAAATGTCCAGTTTCAGGGAATGGCCTGTAGATAAACAAGATTGGCCAGAAGAAGATAATTTTGAAGCTGAGTGATGGATACATTGAGTTTTATTACACCTTTCTCTCTAATGCAAATATTTCTATATATTTGAAATTTTTCCATAGTAAAATATTTAAAATGAAAGTTTTTGAAACATCTGTGACATCTATAAACTTAACCATTTATATAATTACTGGTACATTATTACTTCTCACATTTTAGTAATCTTGTTTCTAAAAAGTGAACTGTAGTGCCATTAAAATTATATCTAAGTGTGCTGTTGAAGTCTTTGAAAAACAAAAATGTTCTGGTTTATATGTAGATTTTAATATTGAAATGTGTACAGATGCAATAAAATCTGGCATTTACATCAAAGTGATTTGGGAGGGGAGAAGTAGATGAGAGTGTAGATGATACAAGATTGGATTTAAGTTGATCATTATTGAGGCTGTTAATGAGTATTATTATTTTGTCTACATTTGCACATGTTTGAAATTCTCTGTAATAAAAAATTAAATAAGTAAATGTAGACTGATAAGTTATACAGTTTGCTTAGAAAACTAAGATTGAAGTGAGTGGTTCTGAATCATTTATATCTATCAGAATCCCCACTGTAGTTTTTACATTGCTGAGGATGAGAGTCACTAATCTAGTCTAAGAAATAAAGTAGGCTCTTAGAGGTGGTAATTGTCTCAAAAAGAAAGGGGGATATCTAGAAAAATAATTTGGTGTTTCACATTTTTTTCTCCTCAAATAAATGATAATATTGACATGGTATATTTAAAAGATCTAGAGTTTGAGACTCAGCTGTCCTCTAGCTGAGTGACTTGGGCAGTTCAGTTAATCTCTCTGAATTCTAAATTCCTAAACTGTAAAACAAAGCTAATAACCACCTCAAAGAATCACTGAGGAGAAATAATAGATATAAAAGTGCTTTTTAGACTATATGGTGCTGTACTAAGGTGATGGTTGTATATAGGGCATTAGGAAAGGCATGTATCTAGTTTCTTGAATGGACAGCTAACTAGACTAGTTTTCTCAAAGTGTGTTTCGGGAAACATTAGTGCCACAAGGTGTAAATAGTTGTTACCTGATAAAAGGGTCCCATGGATTAGGTTAACTGAAAAAAAAAAAAAACTATTTTATTTAAGATAGGGCATTTCAAAGCCTTTAATCTGTTAATAGGCATTACAAATCTCCAAGAGGGCAAATAAACTCTCCATGTTTATTTGACAGAGCCCTTTCTTCATAGAACCTCTGCTAGGAAGGTTCTAGGAATACTATTCCTCATAATGCACTTCGGAAAACAATGCAGCAGACTGTAGAAGTCTTAAGGAAATTAAATATTTGAGAATGACATGCTTTCAAAATGCTCCAAGACTGCTAGCATCATTTACTATATAAATAAAAATTTAACATGGTGGTTTGTATTTTTACCCCTCTCCACAGGAACTTTCGAAAGAAGGTGCCACCTATCATAGGTGTTGCCACACAATTTCATGCGTGGTGGCATATTTTAACTGGCCTTGGCTCTTATCTTCACATCCTTTTCAGGTAAGAATTAGAGACTTTTTTAGCCTTCTATTGGTCCTTCCTTTTTCTTTACTCTTCAAATAGGATGGTATAAATACAAAAAGTTAAGGACAGAATCGGGTACTTACGTTCCAGCTTTGCCTCTGCCACTGTGTGACCTTAAGCAAGCCCCTTCATCTCTCTGAAGCTTGGTTTTCTCCTCCTAACCTCTGATACACAATCTGCATTCTAAGCACAACACTAATCTCCATTATGTCAGCAGGACATAAACATTTCTGGTTTCTTGTTGATCAGGATCACTGTTTATAGAGAACACGGTTTGTTTGTTTGAAGCAGCCAGATCCCCTGCATAAGGAATTAGGAAGGCTTGAGCATCTGAAATACCAATTTAATTTTTCTCCTTCCCTGAAATAAATTGGTTGCTGCTTCTCTTCCCCTGCTTCCCTAATAAAGTCTGTTAGAGTGAAGCCATTTACAACAAAAATAGAATCAGAGCTCTCTGATCACTGTCCAAATAATACCCCCATATCACTTTCTCTTCCTTTACCATGTCTTATTTTTCTTCAGGGCATTTATAACTAGTTTTATATATATTTACTTGTTTACTCGTCCCAAACAGAATGTAAGTTCCTTGAAAGCAGGTTCTTTTTCATTACTACACTTCCAAATGCTCATTCAGAACAATGCCTGGCACATAGTAAGCACTTAATATATATTGTTAATCAATATTTTGAATTAATATGTACATAATGATCTCTTTACCGTTGTATCAGGCTGTTTAATGTTTATTCTCAAATTTTGTTTTTTTCTCAAGAAATATTTGTAAAAAGGGACAGAAAATTTTCCTTTGAACCAATGTGAAAATCTTCTCAAGTGAAATTTTTAGAATGCCTCCCCAAACTAACATTTGCATTTCACCTATCTGTGATCAACTTATTCAGGCAACCTGAATTACCTAAAAATTTAACTACTTGGGAATTATATATTTAAAAAAAGCTTCTGGGCATCTCAATAAGAATCATGAAATTCATGCTACAGAGAGGTCAAGGTTATTAATCATGTAAAAGATCTTTAAACCCTGACTCTAAGCATACATATTTTACTTTTTGCAGCTCCTTCTACATTGATTATTTGGATTCTCAGCCTATAGCACACTAGACATATCTAATTACAAAGGTAGAGGAGAGAGACAGATAGATAGTTAGACAGACAGACGGGTAAGTAGGTAGGTAGAAAGAAAGAAAGATATGGTAAAGCTGGCAAGTAGTAAAATTGGTGGATATTCAGAAAGAAAGATAGACGTTAAAGATTGAGATGGTATAATCTAGGAATCCCTAGAGTGTATAATAATAGTGAAATGTACAATATACAATTTTAAAAATGTTTTTGCATGAGGAAGAACAAAGGAATGTCATTATTGCAGGGTGCTGAAAATGGTAATTAATATTTTAAAATGTCACCTTATGTGTGAGACTAAAGCAAAAAAGTTTTATTTGTTACAAAATTTATATTTTGACTAGTGCATCTCCTAATATAACTTATGTAGATAGTTTGACTGAACACCATAAGTACTTGGAATCTCAGGTAGGACATGAGATTTTGTTGGTTTGTCCAGAGTGATGCCCCGATGAATCCCAGAGTGATTCGATCAGTGAGTGGAAAAGTATTTGCAAAGCCCCCTTCGGGGAACAGTGAGAACTTCCCCAAGTTGAATTCTTGATATTCTCACAAGCAGTGTGGACAACCAAAGCTATATAGGCTGAGCCCCCAGTCTTGGGGTTTGTTCATATGAAACTTAACCCCACGAAGGATAGGTCAAGTCTACCTAAAATTTAGGCCTAAGAGTCACCCCCAAGAGAGCCTCTTTTTTTTTTTTTTACATGGGCAGGCACTGGGAATCGAACCCGGGTCCTCTGGCATGGCAGGCAAGCATTCTTGCCTGCTGAACCACTGTGGCCTGCCCAAGAGAGCCTCTTTTGTTGCTCAGATGTGGCCTCTCTCTCCAACCAACACGACGAGCAGTCTCATCACCCTCCCCCTCCCTGTGTGGGACATGACTCCCAGGGGTGTGGACCTTCCTGGCAACGTGGGACAGAGATCTTGGAATGAGCTGAGACTCAGCATCAAGGGATTGAGAAAACCTTCTTGACCAAAACGGGGAAGAGCAAAATGAGACAAAATAAAGTGTCAATGGCTGAGAGATTCCAAATAGAGTTGAGAGATTATCCTGGAGGTTATTCTTACACATTATATAGATATCACCTTTTTAGTTAAGGTGTAATGGAGAGGCTGGAGGGAACTGCCCGAAAATATAGAGCTGTGGTCCAGTAGCCACGTTTATTAAAGATGATTGTATAATGATACAGCTTTCACAATGTGACTGTGTGATTGTGAAACGCTTGTATCTGATGTACCTTTTATCTACCGTATCGACAGGTGAATAAAATATATGGATTAAAAATAAATAAATAATGGGGGAAAATGTTAAAATAAATTTAGTAGATTGAAATACTTGTAATTGGTCAGGGTCAGGGGTAGGGAGTATGGTATGTATGAATTTTTTCTTTTTATTTCTTTTTCTGGATTGATGCAAATGTTCTGAGAGGTAATTGTGGTGATGAATATACAACTATGTGATGATATTGTGAGTTACTGATTATATACCAAGAATAGAATGATCATATGGTAAGAATGTTCGTGTTTGTATGTTGTTATGTTTAAAAAAATTTTAATTAAAAAAAATGGTTGCTGAAGGAACAAAGGATATACTAATGTTGGTATTTCTTTGCAGATACTGATCTACTATGGTTAAATTTGTCAGTAAGCAAGTTTGCATGGATTAAAAATTAGCCTGAAGAGTTTTTCCCCTCCCTTTTTCTTTCAGTTTGTACACAAGAACACTTTACCTGAAATACAGGCCGAAAGTAAAGGTAAGCCTATTTTTAGGCCCGTGTGTGAGTGGAGGGTGAAGTTGCATGGAAGAGGTAAAGGGATGTTGGAAGGATGGGATGGGATGGAGGTGGAAGAAGAAAGAGGAGAGGAGAGGAGAGGTAGTAGAGAGACCACAGGCTTTGGAACCAGACAGTGATGAATCTTAAGTCTTTCACTTACTGTTACATGACTTGGGGCAAGTCTCTTCTCTTTAACAATAAAATGGAGCAATTAATAACTATAATGCAGAGTTGTTTTAAGGATTAGAGATGATTTAGTGCCCTGCTCCATACCTGATGAGTAGATGTTAATATATTTGAATACATTAAATAAAAGTTCCTGAGATCTGGTGAAAGTCTGGAAGGAATATGGATTGTTTTGTTTTGATCTACTTGTGCTCAGGCAGCCAATACGAAGATGATCACTAGCAAAACTATCAAGTACTGTAGTCATAGCCCCGTGGATTCTTTCTCATTCTTTTTCTGGAATAACATGGAATGATTTTATCTTGTTTCCAAACAGTTTCTCCTCGGAATCTGGCCAGTGATCCTGATTGAGCCTCCTAGGAAACACTAATGAATTATTCTGCCAAGAACAACCAAAATACACCTACCATAGGCCTGGCAGAATGAATAAGGAAATCCTTAAAGATCTACATGTCCAAATATATCATGACCATCACAGCAAAGGAACGACTTTCTAACTAATACTGCCAGCCACACAGAGAATGAGGAATGGGCGCCGTTGGGTGTTTAGCGCGTGTCTTTATCTCATTCTTCCCCTTCCTCCTTACGTACCATAAGATGTTTAAAAAGAAACAGATGTGATGTTTATGTATGTACTCAAATTCTGGAAAACTCGGGCTTTTCTTACAAGTTAACAGTTTGTGCTGGTCATAGGAAATTCACCTTTTTTTTTTTTTTTTTGACAAAGTTTGCATGTGAACGGTAACCTTTCATCTATGATTTGAAATGAACATTTGATTAAATAATGATAACAATTATCTAAGGACTGACAAAACCCCATATCCAGATGGTCAGCTGTGAGCCAGCACTTAGCTATGTCAGCTTTGATTTACATTTTTGTCATATTAACCTCATGGATGGTTTTCCAAGGTGTAAGAGCTAACTGGGATGCTGGGATCACTATCAGCCTCTGTACTAGTCTGAGTATCATAAGCAAGCTGTCATAATGATAAAAATTTTTGTGTGTGCTGCCTCAGCATCCATTGGCTAAGCCACTGGCCTCAACACTGACCTTTGGCTTAGTTAATGAACAGCCTTCTACCCTTGGGGCATAAACTCCCCCAGAGCCTTAAACCCACATTTGTGGCCAACACCTACACACCTCACCCAAAACCCACAGTTAGTCCCAAGCAGTAAGCTAACTATCCCCATTGCCCTCAGATCCCCAATCCCTTTTCCTTTTGGTATGGGGTTGCTTTAAACTAACCAGTCCTTAACTCCCACGAGCAATCTACTAACCTCCACCCTGGACCACGGTCAATAAAGGCACAAGCCCCAGTTCCTTTTGCTCTGCCTGTGTGTTCCCCATCTCTTCGCTGAACCACCTGAGGTGCTAGTGCTTGCCACAGACTTGTCATGGCCTGTGAGTAACAAATCACCTTTTCTCATGCATTATGGCGTCTATCTCCCATTGTGTCACACCTGACCTCCACCCACATCCAAATCTGAAATCCAACAGCTCAGACCTGCTACCAGTCTATACATTTCACATCCCAAGATTTGCAGTGGACTCTGGGTCCATCAATCTTTATGAAGATCCATGAGGATACCAGTTAAAAGTGGTTGCTGTTTCCTTTGATCTTTGTAGATGTTTACATCTGGTTTTATAGCTAGGCACACATAACTGGTGGTCTAACCTATCCATACTCCATTCTCCTAGCATACCTTATCAGTAAATGTCAATATACTCTGACTTTTTAAATTACACAGCATTTTCCAGTTCTAGGAAGAGGCCATTGTCATGGCTCAGGAAAGTTTTTCAGGTAAAGTAGAGTTCAATGAACCTGTTTACATAAAGCTTATTGAAAATACCTGTTCCTTTCAGTTTTTGAAGGAAATAACTGTAAAGGTTGAGGAAAGCTCTCTCTAACTTATAGCTTAATGAACCCCCCAAAATTAAAGTGCCAAGAAAAGGCAGTGAAATCTTAATATAGGGAAGCTAGTTCTAACTTGGATTTGAGTATGTAAAACAAATTTAATCACTTTTCACAAACGTAACACCTGCCTGGAGTAAAAGCCTAATTTAACCCTTCTGCTTATAGGCCACCATATTTGTAGGTGTCTCATTTCGCATTTTTATAACTAATCTCCTACTTTATTATAAAATCCAGATCATTTTACTACATGGTGACATGACCCCAGAAGAAATCCTGAGCTACAGCTTCAAAAGGAAAATCTTTGTGTTACCATGCATAGGTGATAAAACACTACTACTTCCAGTAGTCCATAAGTAATGTCAGTACAAATTAAAACCAAAACAAATATTGTTGTGTTTCTCCACCTAATGGTCCTAGTTTTAGCACTAGTACTATTTTCCTTCCATTCACATGCAAACACGCCATTAGGCAGATACTTTCCCTTGACTCACCTACTTTTGTGATCCTCCAGCAGAGAAAAATACTTTCCATGGATAAATCTAAGGGAATTTTGGTTGTGGAGCTCAGTACCCTAGGAAGGAATAAAACTAAAAACCTCAAAAACACACAGCCCATGGACTGTACTTTCTTTTGCCACAAAAGCTTGACTCCCAGCTACAAATCACCTACATTGACATAAGCAATCAATCAGCATAATTTTTTAATGAATTCATTTGTTTCACACCACTATCTTTTTATGCTTTCCGCTCAAGATATATTCCTGTATCAAGAGTCAGTACAGGATCAAAGGCACACCCTTCATGGCAATTCTCCTAAAATTGTAAGTATTAAAGTCAGATTAAGAGTATGGAGAAGACATCCTGATACTGCACATAGAGTAGTTTGTTGGAAGAGTAATACAGCCAGTCACTTGTTGGACAGTTACTAGAGAGGCATCTACGCTGCTGGGTAACTTGTATAATTTTGGCCAAATCTTCAAAGACCCTTGTTTCTTTTGGGAAAATAGGATGCAAACTCAGCATAAAACATTTTAGAAGTGTTAAGGCGAAAACAGAATTTCAATCCAGTGATTTTAATTTTCCAAGCCCAACGACGCCTCACACATGGCTCTCTCTTCAGCAGCATGAACACCACGTTCAAGACTTTGTGCCACATCAAGTGTTATGGAAATCATCACTGACCTTCTGGATAAGGCTAAATCGTCTGTATTTCAATAGCTTTATTTTTTTTTTTTTCATTTTAGGATTCTGGGGGAACATTACAAGGCTGAACTACTTCCTGGTTCCCTTCCTTTTGTTTTCTTAGAAAACTTTCCGTGTAACTACAGTATACAAAAAAAAAAACGTTTCCTGCTTAGTAAATGTTTGCTTATTACCTGATATGAAAGGTGGTCATCGGCGCACCCTACTTAGGAAGTTATATTTTAGAAAACATAAATACTCTGAAGGTACAAAAGCAGCAGTTTGCCTGCATATTTTAAAATCATTCCTATGCTGCCATTTTCACTCCAGTAAATTGAAAGCAATTTGACTTAAAAAAAAAAAAAGGAAAAACTGAAGATGGTTGTATTAATCTGACTGGTCACGCTTTCCACCCCTTCCGCAGCCTGGAGCATTCATTAAACTTTCCCACCACATGAAATGATCTCTTTTATCCTTGTAATGTTGCATAAATTGGTGATTAACAGGAGAAGCATTTGCTTTTTGAATAGTCTACAAGTGAGAATTCCAAATAATGGTATTCAGATGAGCAGAAGGAAATAAATATTATAGTTTTGAATTATAATGCAGAGTTTTCAGAAGGACTATTACTCTGGGTTTTCCTTAAACTAAGACAGTTTTCCTTATATCAAGTAAAGGAGGTATGAGCCAAAGAAAATTTAAAAACCAAAAATTTCTGGTCTATAATGCATGAAAATCTTTAAATACACCCCAAATTAAGTCCTATTATAATGCCAGCAACCTTCAGAATTTAGCCAATATACCTAAAAGTATTTAATAATTTTGTTTTAAGTTTTTCATCTGAGTCACAGGACTCATATGGCTCTTGGGGGGGGGGGGGGGAATCATTTGCTGCTAAATTTGGTAGATTTAGCTTCCAAATCTACATTTACATGACAGGAGAATTTTTTTGACCCTGTACTTCATGATGTGCTACTGGATAAGCATTTAATAAGATGATTCTAAGAGGACCAATTACAGTTGGAATTTGCAAATCTACCTCTTGTCTTAACATTTTGCATAATCTATCAGTGCCATAATATAATTAGTTTGATCAGTGTATCTTGTTTTTCAATGTCAAAAATTGCTGGACATTCACTATGCTGTAACCATATGGAAATAATGAGTAAAGTTTGGTTAAAAGTAGTTACTCCTTTATGGAAGGAACTGTAAAATGAAAAGCAGCAAGTGGCATGACCATCTGACTGGGAAATTTCAATATTTTTTAAACTGTTGCACTTTCTCTAACAATAAGGAAAATCCACCTACCCACACCTATTGTTTACTGTCTTAACTGTAGTTTCTACATGGGAGGTGAGGGGGGAGCTGCCCGAATTGCTGAGGTCTGTGTGAACCTGCCACTAGATGTAACCATTCCTCCAAAATTGCTAGCCGAATCAGCTTCATGTATCCAGATATGATGGATGCTGCCTCATTTGAAATTCAAACAGAAAGTGAAACTCTGGCCTCAGACTATAAACTTTAGCCCTGGATATGAAACCTTGGCATAGTTGGAGGGAATTCCTATGCAAATTGTAGGGGTAGCAATTTAATCAAAGCACAGCCCTTTCTCTGATAGGCAGAGTGGCTAAGGAGAGGAAGGATCACTAAAGAATTTAGGCAGTATTATTACCTACAGAATTTCTTGCTGGTTTAGTTGCACATTCGATCATTTGGAGTAAAAGCTAAGCAGTACCGGAAATATATAGTTGTTTCACAGGGCCTTCATGTGTCATTAAATACAGCAAATTATATATGTTTTTGATTAGCAGCTAGTTTAGAAAATGATCACAAGGACATTCCATATTAGAAAACCTTATAACCTAACTTGAGAAATTCAATTACAGGCCTCTAAGTGACCTAAAATTTCCCCACCAACCGCAGGTCCCGCTTTGCTCTAATAGGTTCTTTTTAATCCTTACTAGTGAGACCTGCTTCACTGCTTTAAAGAGTACAATGTTGAAACTTCAACTAGATTTAGTCATTGATAATTTAAATATTCATAAAATTGTCTTGAAGCTTCTAGTTTTTGAAACTTCTGGCAATGTCAGATCTGCAGATCATCACTAAAACTGGGTTTGCAGAAGTGACTCTAAGGTTGGCAACAGAGCACATGTATCGGAAATCTGTAAGCATAGAAAAATGATTCCCTACAATTAATTCGTTCTGAGATTATCTGCACCTGAAAGGAAATTATAAAAATATGCTCTCAAATGGCTCTAGACTAGGGGTTGGCAAACTGGCTCAAAGCCCAAATTCAGCCTTCAAGGTAATAATGATCTTTACATTTTAAAACATTCTTTAAAAAAACAAAACAGAAAACTGTGTGACAGAGATCATATGTAACCTGCAAAGCCTAAAATATTTACTCTGTGGCTCTTTACGGAGCGTGTGCCTCCGTGCTCTAGATCATCAATCAGCAAGTGAACGCCGTAATGGGAGGACAGCAGGGCTTCTCAGCTGTACTTCTCTGCAGCATTTTTCCTTCCTTGTGTATTTGTCAGGATGAAACTATTTTATTAACTTCAGACATCTCTCACTTTTTCAATGAATGCAATCATAGGATTGGCATTTAAATATTTACACTATAAAATGATTTTTGCATCAGTTTTACTAGATTGACAACAACATGCTGCACAGTGCCTAAACCTTTGGGGAAAAAAAACTGTGAGCAAGGTCTATGATTTTGTTTTCATTATAAAGGGAAATCCATTCTATACTGTAAAATTCAAAATGCCAGCTGCATTCACCTTTGAGTTGACTTCCAGGAAGTTAAGATCTGCTGTATTTCCTTTTGACCATTTTTTCTTCATGCTATATAAATGTTACATGTAATAGTTGTCTGAGAACTACAAAGCTGTTGTCATGAACATACTTTGTTTCAGCTCTTTTGAGAAGGAAAAGTTCTAAGTCCTTTCCACAATTAATCCTGATGTCCTTGTGGTCTTTCTTCTTAGAAATATATTATTTCATACCAAATGAATAAGTGAGTCTAAACTCACTTGTTGATGGACTAAACTCATCAGGCATTGTTTACTGTCAAGTATTTCCATATTTTTATCTGAATCATTTTTTGTTGTCACCAACAGATAAACTCTGCAAGCTAATATAACATTTCCTATTTTCATGTTTGTTACCAAATAAATTTGCTCTACTAACTAATAAACATAGAGATTGTACAGAATCTTTATGAGGATTTAACCATTTTCTTTTGATCCCAGATCTGCTTACTGACTTTTTCCATTTGATTTGCCAATGCCACAATAATTTTTCTAGAAAATAGTAAATAATGTATTTTTATCTAATCTGCTATAATATAGGCTATATTTCAGCGTTAATTGCTTTTCTGGTCAAAGTAATAAATGATTCTGTTTTAAATAAGATTTCTGGTAATGTTTTATCCCTGGTTTACATACATTTATGTAAAGGCAAAGCCACCATGTCTAATTGTGCAGTTTATGCGCTGTATCAAGGCACCTGGTTCGGAGAGGGGGAAGAGTGAGGGCTGAAATCTAGCCTGCCGAAATATGTTCCTTTGTAGGGTTGCAGTTCAGAGGACACATCTTTTTCCAGTCTCCTCAAGAGGGCAGCAGTGATACTATTCATGGTAGCTATGCTGCAACTTCTTGTTCATTAGAGCAGAACTCTGCATTTATAAGCCAAGACACTGTATGGCAGTACTTCTCTACTCCAAGCCTGGGTAAGTTATGAGCTAAAAGCTAATAACTTTTCAAGTAAACATTTATGATCTATAAATACATAGCATTCTCAACTTGAGCTGTGGACTAAACACATGAATCTTCCAACTTCACACAAGTAAAGTGAACAGACCAAGGAACAGAAACAAATCTTATTGCATAAGCCATGTCTGTCTATGGTTTCTATTCTTCACAATAACCAAAGTGCCATCTATAAGATGTAAAACAAATTTTAAAATTCCTACAACCACCTAGTTTCCAAACAAACCATAGCCTTTTCAATATTAGCTTTCTCAGCCAAGCATATCCAAATGAGTAGCTTCGTCACTGCTGACCATCTGGTAGACCCTTCAACTGATCTAGCCTTTGTGCGTCAGGGCAGGACAGCCATGCCTAGATCAACACATGGTTGCTAGCAGCATGTAAACCAGGAACTCCTGCCTGACGGAGAAGACAAAAAGGACTTTGTAAAGCAATTTAGGCTATGCTTTGTGAAAGGAAGGGCTGAGAAGTACAGACTGCTTTAATTCCACCTCTGAATAGTATATACCTCTCTGAAGCCACCCTGCCACACACACTGTCAACCTACAGGCATCAAACATTTGATTTAGCAACTTTTTATTGAGCTTACTCTGGGCTCAGTACCAGCATAGTCTGGTTTAGCCTTTTCAGCTCTTTTTTTTTTTTTTCCTGCTTCAGCCCAGGACTGAATGCAGAATGGGTCTGCCCTGTTGAGAGAGAATAGGACCTGCCTCCTGGTAAGGTGGCCTAGTCCCAAAATAGGGCTTGACTTCTAAAGGAAAGTATAAGGAATGCAGGAAAAGAAAAAGGCTTCGTTTTTAAAGCTCTACCACATGAGGACCATACGGCACTGTGCATCCACTCAACAAACTTGGGAGTGCTATATCCATGTTCTGTGGGAGGAACATAGTGGAGACACAAGACAGACACCTGCCCTGATGGTGCTTACTATCTAGTGTCTAGCAAATGAGTATGCTGGTTAAATTTGTTGTGTCATGGAGGAAGGTATTGAGAGCAGTGGGACTATACCCTGGGAGGGTGGAGTAGGGAAGACTTCCCTAAAGATAACCTATGTCAAAAAAACTGAAAGATGAGCAGAACTAGGAAAGAAAGGATGGTTACAGCACAAAGCAAGAAGTATCTGTCACACAAGGCCTTGAAAGTCATGTTAAAAATTTGAATTTGGAAAGCTTTTGAAATGATAAAGAATAGATTAATGGGGACTAGTGTGGATATAGGGATATCATATCGAGAGAGAGATGAAAGCTTTGACAGACAAAGAAGTCCTGAATAAATTTGTCAACAAGAGACCGGCCCTACAAGAAATCCTAAAAGGAGTTCTGCCAGCTGAAAAAAAAGGAGAGGGAGGTCTGGAAGAGGGCAGAAAATTGAAGACTACCACTAAGAGGAATTTAAAGAATACAAAGAGAAACAAGGAAAAGAATATATAGATCTGACATATAAAATAAAAAAGATAAGTGGTGGAATCAAGAAACGCCTTTTCAGTAATAACTGTGAATGTTAATAGACTAAATTTACCAATTAAAAGATACAAATTGGCAGAATGAATCAAGAAATATAGTCAAGCTATATGCTGCTTACAAGAGATTCATCTTAGACACAAGGATACAAACAGGTTGAAAGTAAAAGGATGGAAAAAGATCTTCCATGCAAGTTGTAACCAAAAGAAAGCAGGAGTAGCTATACTAATATCGGACAAAATATACTTTAAATGTAAAGACATCATAAGAGACAAAGAAGGACATGATATACTAATTAAAGGGTCAATTGACCAAGAAGATATAACAATCAGAAGTATTTATGCTTCCAATCAAGGAGCTCCAAAGTACATGAGACAGACATTGGCAAAACTGAAGGGAGCGATAGATGTTTCAACAATAATAGTTAGTGGCTTCAATACACCACTCTCCTCTATAGACAGAACAACAAGACAGAAGATCAACAAGGAAACAGAGAAGTAAAATAACTCGATAAATGAATTAGACCTAACAAACATATATAGGTCACTGCACCCCAAAGCACAAGGTTATACATTCTTTTCTAGTGTTCATGGAACATTCTCCAGGTTAGAACATATGCTGGGGCACAAAACAGGTCTATATAAATTTAAAAATATTGAAATTATTCAAAGTGCTTTCTCTGATCACAATGAGATGAAGCTGGGATCTCAATAACCACCAAAGAATGAGAACATTCATAAATATATGGAGATTATACAACATACTCTTAAACAACCAGTGGGTCAAAGAAGAAATTGCTAGAGAAATCAGCAGCTATCTGGAAATGAATGAAAATGAGAGTACAGCTTATAAGAACTTATGGAATGTGGCAAAGGCTGTGCTGAGAGGGAAATTTATTGCCTTAAATGCCTATATTAAAAAACAAGAACGAGCAAAAATCGAGCACTTAACAGCAAACCTGGAGGAACTTGAGAGAGAACAGCAAACTAACCCCAAAACAAATAGAAGAAGAGAAATAACAAAGATTAAAGCAGACATAAATGAATGGGACAACAAAAGAACAATAGAAAGAATCAATAAAACCAAAAGTTGGTTCTTTGAGAAAATCAATAAAATTGATGGGCCACTAGCAAGACTGACAGAAAAAAAGAGAGAGGATGCAAATACACAAAATCAGAAATGAGAAGGGGTACATTACCATAGACCCTGAAGAAATAAAAGGAATCATAACAGGATACTATGAACAACTATATGCCAACAAACTAGACAACACATGGACAAATACCTGGAGACACACAAACAAGCTACACTGACACAGGAAGAAATAGAAGATCGCAACAAACCAATAAAAAGTAAAGAGATTTAATCAGTCATCAAAAATCTTCCTACAAATAAAAGCCCAGGGCCAGATGGTTTCACAGGGGAATTTTATCAAACATTCCAGAAAGAACTAATACCAATTCTGCTCAAACTTTTCCCAAAAATTGAGGAAAAAAGAACTCTACCTAACTCATTTGATGAAGCTAATATCATTTAAATACCAAAACCAGGTAGAGATGCTGTAAGAAAGGAAAACTACAGGCCAATCTCCCTAATGAGCATAGGTGCAAAAATTCTCAATAAAATATTAACAAATTGAATCCATCAACACATTAAAAGAATTATACACCATGACCAAGTGGGGTTTATATCTGGAATGCAAGGATGGTTCAACACAAGAAAATAAATTAATGTAATACAGCACATTAACAAATCAAAAGGGAAATATCATGTGATCATCTTGACTGATGCTGAAAAACCATTCAACAAAATTCAGCATCCTTTTCTGATAAAAACATTCCAAAAGATAGGAATCAAAGGTAACTACCTCAATATGATAAAGGGAATATATAAAAAACTGATACCCAGCATTGTACTCAATGGAGAGAAACTGAAAGCCCTCCCCCTAAGATCAGGTACCAGACAAGGATGCCCACTGTCACCACTATTATTCAACATTGTGCTAGAAGTTCTAGCTAGAGCAATCAGACAGGACAAAGACATAAAAGGCATCCAAATTGGAAAGGAAGAAGTAAAACTCTCATTATTTGCAGATGATATGATATTATTCTTGGAAGATCCTGAGAAATCTACAGCTAAGTTACTTGTGCTAATAAACAAATTCAGCAAGGTGGTAGGATATAAAACTAATGTGCAAAAATCAGTAATATTTCTTTACACAAGCAATGAGCTATCTAAGGAGTCAGTTAAGGAAAAAATTCCATACAAAATAGCAGCTAAAAGGATCAAATACTTAGGAATGAACTTAACTAGGGGCATAAAGGACTTGTACACAGAAAACTACATAAGGGGATTGCTAAAAGAAATCAAAGGAGATCTAAACAGGTGGAAAGACATTCCCTGCTCATGGATAGGAAGGCTAAATATAGTTAAGATGTCACTTCTCCCCAAATTGATCTACAGATTCAACACAGTATCAACTATTCCAAATTTCAACAACCTACTTTGAAGATTTGGAAAAACAAACTACCAAATTCATCTGGAAGGGCAAGAGCCCCTTAAAGCCATCCTAAAAAAGAAGAACGAAGTGGAAGATTAACACTCCTTGACTTTAAAACCTATTATAAAGCCACAGTGATCAAAACAGCATGTTACAGGTACAAAGACAGAAGCACTGACCAATGAAATCGAATTGAGAGTGCAGAAATGGACCACCAAATCTATGGTCGGCTGATTTTTGACAAGGCCCCCAAATCCTTGAACTGGACAAAACAGTCTTTTCAATAACTGGGCATGGAAATAACCATGAGAATGAAAGAGGACTCCTATCTTACACCCTACACAAAAATGAACTCAAAATGGATCAAACACCTAAATATAAGAACTAGCGCCATAAAGCTTCTAGAAGAAAATATAGGGAAACATCTTCAAGACCTAGTAACAGGAGGTAGCTTCCTAAATGTTACACCCAAAGCACAAGCAAGAAAAGAAAAAATAGATAAATGGGAACTCCTCAAAATCAAATGCTGCTGCAACTAAAAAGACTTTGTCAAAAAGGTGAAGAGGCAGCCAACTCAATGGGAGAAAATATTTGGAAATCACTTATCAGACAAAGGTTTGATTTCCTGTATATACAAAGAAATCATGCAACTCAACAACAAAAGAACAAACAATCCAATTATAAAATGGGCTAAAGATAAGAATAGGCATTTTTCTGAAGAACAAATACAGAAGGTTCAAAAGCACATGAAGAGATGCTCATCTTCACTGGCTCTAAGAGAAATGAAGATCAAGACTACAATGAGATACTACCTCACACCTATAAGAATGGCTGCTATTAAACAATCAGGAAACTATAAATGTTTGGAGAGGATGTGGAGAAACTGGGACACTTATGCACTGCTGCTGGGAATGTATAATGGTGCAGCCACTATGGAAGATTGTTTGGCGGTTCCTTAGGTACTAAATATCGAGCTGCCCTATGATCCAGCAATAGCACTACTTGGTATATACCCAGAAGAGCCGAAAGCAACAACACAAACAGATATTTCCATACCAATATTCACAGCAGCATTATTCACAACTACCAAAAGATGGAAACAAACCAAATGCCCATTAATAGATGAGTGGATTTGGGCAGGCCATGGTAGCTCAGCAGGTAAGAGTGCTTGCCTGCCATGCCCGAGGACCCGGGTTTGATTCCCGGTGCCTGCCCATGTTAAAAAAAAAAAAATAGATGAGTGGATCGACAAAATATGGTATATACATACGATGGAATATTATACAGCAGTAAGACAAAATGATATCCTGAAGTACATAACAAGATGGATGAGCCTTGAGGACACAACGCTGAGTGAAATTAGCCAGACACAAAAGGACAGATACTATATGATTCCATTCCATTTCTGACCAGCATAGAGGTATAATTAGAGATTTATAATACAGAATACAGGGGACTTAGAGATATATAGAAGCTAGGGATGGGTGAACCATTAGCTAATGTAAGGGACTGGTAGGAGTGAAGGTGATTCTCTAGTGGGTCTAGAAGTAATATTACCATATTGAAGATGAAAAAGATTGAAAGGGGTTGTATAGACCTACGTGTCCCACTGACTCACACTAGAAATATGAATGAGTTCTTGTAAGAATTACTTCAAAGATATGATTCTTATATAAAGAGTATTTAAGCTCAGGGTACAGGGGGGAAAGTGCTATTGCATGCTATGACCTATGTTCAAAAGGAAACCATGAGCACTACCACCAGCAACAGCAGAGGCAAATAATGGAGTGAGGGGCAACAGTTAAGAGGAGGTTACCTATTTGGTGAAGGTGTGTTTATTGGTTTTCTGTCTCTTGGGGACAATGAAATTATCTAAAATTGAGAATGTTGATGGACTGAGGACTTTGGGCCCTCTATATGATGCCTTATGAATGCAGGTGGCTGAAGGATGCACTGACAGAGAAGTAGATTGGAGAATGATGGTGTACACTTATGAACAATGGTTGTGCTGCTACAAAAAGGAACAATGTCGTGAGGCAACCAAGGATGTGAACGAACATGTGGGACATTTGGTGAGACAAAATAAGCCAGAAACAAAAAAACAACAATGGTATGGTCACCTTTAGAAAATGCTTATAAGAAAACAGGGACCTATATGGTAAGATTTTAGAGCAGATACATTAAGTCTGGAGTAATGATTATTATTTCTGGATTCTGAGAGGCTGTCTTATATATATAACCTGATATTTAAAGATAAGAATGAAGCCAAACAGGTTGGGGTTAAAGTAATTCAGAATATAGGGGTAAGGAAGACAGTGTCTATATTTTAGAACCACATATACTCTTTGAGACCAATGGAAGAAAGGTTTTTTGATCTGGAACTGAAATTTTCTGTAGTGCATAACCGAATTCAACCTATCTGTATAGCTTATTTGAACAACTGAAACACAGAGAGCACAGAATAAGAAAGAGGTCCTTTAATCTTGTATAAGTCATTGTAATGCCTGGAAACATCCTAGAGTATATTAAACAGATAATCAAAAAATATTGGCAAAGTCCCCTGAGGGAGGGGAGAAAGAATATGGAAGTACTAAACTTTACCATCAGGGAATCCCCTGATACTGTGTCAAACTTTAGTGATACCTAAATCAATAGGCCATGCCCTCGACCATGAGGCTTACTCTTGTGAAGCTTATTATGTAGGTAGCATAGAAGCTTAGACTACCTATAGGCATGCCTAAGAGTTATTTCCAGAGTACCTCTTTTTGTTGCTCAGATGTGGCCACAGTCTCTCTAAGCCCAACTCTGCAAGTGAAATCATTGCCCTCTCCACTATGTGGGATGTGACATCCAGGGGGAAAGTCTTCCTGGCAACGTGGGAGAGGACTCCCAAGGATGAATCCAGACTTGGCACTGAGGGATCAACAATTACATCCTGACCAAAGGGGGGAAAAGAAGTGTAATTAATAAAGTATCAGTGGTACAGAGAGTTCAAATAGAGTCAAGAGGCTACTCTGGAGGCTGTTCTTATGCAAGCTTCAGGTAGACCTTCCTACATATCATAACCTGCCAACCCACAACCAGGACCATTCCAGCCAATCCTAAAGAACACATAGGGCAATATATAAGATACCACAAGGGTTCCAGGCCCTAGAGTAACTTGCCAGAAATCTATAACTTCTAGATGGGTCCCTGGTTCAGATAAGCCCTGAAACTTAGCCCAGCCTCTCCAGAACATCAGATAGTTCTATCTCTCTACCCCACATCAATGACAGACCTTCCAATATCAAAAATTTAGAATTGCCATAGCCCAAACAATGTCATAGCACAATGAGAGGTATGGAAAGATCAAAGGTGATGGTAAAATAATACATAGAAGATAGGACTTAACAAACGAATATGAATGCTGAATCATTAAATTGGTATCTCTTTTAGTCTCCAATATTTTAGAGAAGTTAGAAGTAAAAACCTAAAATTGTGAAATTGTAACCCATGTCAAAGTCTGAAATATGTTGTACAACTAATTGTGGTGCTATGCTTTGAAATTTATAGCTTTTTTTGCATATATGTTTTTGTTCACAAAAAAAAGAAGGAAAAAAAGTCAACTGTGATGATAAAGAAGTGTTTGGGCCCTCTGGCCTCCTACATTCTGGAGCAACTAGAAGGAAAAACAGGAGAGGATCATATGGTAGCCCATGACAAACTCTGGGATCTATCCTGTGACCACTTTTTGAAGAGTGCTTTGAAAACTACTGCTTTTTTATTTTTTTGCTTTGTATATATGTTATACTATATAATAAAAAAAAAGTTAAAAAAAAAGTTTTCTGGTGTCTTACCTGACCTTCTCACCATGACTCTTTGGAGTTGGTTGGCATTTCCTTAGTGCCTCCCTGGTCCAGTTTTGGCTGGGAAATACTAATTTGGGAAAATCTTCTCCAGGGTGACCCTCCTCCCAGAATTTTCCCTCCAGGCAAAAAAGCTAGAGACAACAAAAGAAGTATTAAAAAACTACAGAGACAAAACAAAAGCAAAGAGAACAGATCAACATTCCTGGAGAATCTTGGGGATGAAACAACTGCATGAATAGTGAAATCTTAAAAATTGTACTGCATATTGAGGGAAAGAATCAAATGAAGAAGAGCTGACAAAAATCTGAGCTGTTACACATGGGTAATTCTAAATGTCTAGAATAAGTGGAATCAAATGTCAAAGAACAGCCTTAACACAAAGCCAATCAACAATAAAACCCTAGGCAAGACAGAAAATTGGCCTTCAGAGTAAACTCATCAAGATAATCAGATGGTGCAAGGTAGTTCAGTGATAGAATTCTTGCCTGCCATGTGGGAGACCTGGGCTCGATTCCTGAACCATGCACCTCCCAGAAAAAAAAAAAAAAGATAGCCAGTTGCCTAGACATCAGCAAAAAATTACAAGCCGTACTAAGAAGCAGGAAGATATGACTCAGTCAAAGCAAAACCTTAAAACTTTGAGGAAGACAGCTTTAGGTACAACTAATCAAAGATGTTCAAACAAATCTCCTAAATCAATTCAAAGAGATAAAGGAAAATATGCATAAAGTGACAAAGGACATTCAAGACACTGGGTGAGTATAAGGAAGAAAATGAAAGCATAAAAAAGAAACACAACAGAACTTATGGGAATGAAAGTCACAAGAAGATATTTAAAAACACACTAGAGGCACACAGCAGAACTGAAAGGGCAGACTAAAAATCAGTTAACTAGGAGATAGGATAATCAAAATAATACAGACAGAAGAACAGATAAAGAAAAGAATGGAAAAATTTGAGCAGTATCTCAGGAATCTGAATAACAGCACAAAGCATGCAAACATATATTGTTATGGGTGTCCCAGAAGGAGAAGAGAAGGGGAAGGGGACAGAAAGAATATTTGAGGAAATAATGGCCAAAAAATTCCCAGCTTTTAAGAAAGACATAAATAGACTTGTACAGAAGTACAACATGTTCCAAATAGAATAAATCCTAACGGACCTAGTCTGAGACACATAATAATCAGAATGTCAAATACCAAAGATAAAAAGAATCCTGAAAGCAGCAAGAGAAGAGCTAGAGCAACTAGGCAAGAAAAAGAAAGATAACCAAGTTATAAAGTAAGAAGTACAGTTTTCATAACTTGCAGATGACATGATACTACATATAGAAAGCCCTGAAAAATCTACCACAAAAATACTAGAGCTAATAAATGACTTCAGCAAAGTGGTGGGGTACAAAATCAACATGCAAGAATCAGTAGTGTTTCTATACGTAAGTAATGAGCAATCTAAGGAGGAAATCAAGAAAAAAAATGCCTTACAATAGAAACTAAAAAAAAAATTATCTAGGTATAAATTTAACTAAGGATGTAAAAGGACCTGTACATGGAAAAGTATCAAACATTGCTAAAAGAAATCAAAGACGACCTAAATAAATGGGAAGACACTCTGTGTTCATGGAAAGGAAGGCTAAATATCCTTAAGATGTCAATTCTACACAAATTGGTTTACAGATTCAATGCAATGCCGATCAAAATTCAAGCAGCCTACTTTGTAGAAAAAGAAAAGCCAATTATCAAATTTATTTGGAAGGGTAAAGGGCCCTGAATAACCAAAAATATCTTGAAAAAGAAGAATGAATTTAGAAAATCACACTTCCTGACCCTAAAGCATATTACAAAGCTTTTCTGTGTATAAGCCCTTTACATCCTTAGTTAAATTTATACCTTTTGATTTTTAGTTTCTATTGAAAGACTAATATGCTTTTGGTCAAAACATCATGGCACTGGCATAAAGCTATAATGACCAGTGGAATCAAATTCAAAGTTCAGAAATAGATGTTCCCATCTATAGCCAATTGATATTTCACAAGACTGCTATATCTGCTCAACCAGGAAAGAACAGTGTCTTCAATCAGACAGTGCTGAGAGAACTGGATATTCAGATGCAAAAGAATGAAAGTAGACCTCTATCTCACACCTTACAGAAAATTTAATTCAGTGGATCAAAGGCCTAAATATAAGAACCAGGACCATAAAACTCCTAGAAGAAATGTAGGAAAACATCTTTAGGATCTTGTGATAGGCAAGGCTTTATTAGACCAAAGCACACCCAAAGCACAATTAGGTAAATGGGAGCTCCTCAAAATTAAAAACTTTTGTGCTTCAAAGGACTTTGTCATAGAAGTGAAAAAGACAACCTACTCACTGGGAGAAAATACTTTGAAACCACATATCCAATAAGCATTTACTATCCAAGGGGGGAAGATATAAACTAATCCTACAATTCAACAATAAAAAAGAAAAAGCCCAACTTAAAAATGGGTAAAAGACATTGTACTGGTTTGAAAGGATATGTGCACCCTAGAAAAGCCATGTTTTAATCCTGATCCATCACGTAGAGACTGCCGTTTCTTTCAAACCCTATTCCAGTACTGTATGTTGGAAGTTTGATTATATTATCTCCACGGAGATGTGACTCACCCAATTGTGGGTATTAACTTTTGAGTAGAGGGAGATGTGATTCCACCCGTTCCAGGTGGGTCTTGATTAGTTTACTCCAATCCTTTAAAAGAGGAATCTTTGGAGAGAGCTTCTGAATGACAAGAGCCAGAGCCCACACAGCCAGAGACCTTTGGAAAATATCCCTGGGGTAGCTTCATGAACCAAAAAGCCAGGAGAGAAAGCTAGCAGATGCCACCATGCTTGCCATGTGCCTTTCCAATTGAGAGAGAAAACCTGGATGTCATAGGCCTTCTTGAACCAAGGTATCTTTCCCTGGATGCCTTAGATTGGACATTTCTATGGCCTTGCTTTAGCTGGGACATTTTCACAGCCTGGAACTGTAAACTTGCAACATAATACATTCCCCCTTATAAAAACCATTCTGTTTCTGGTATATTGCATTCCAACAACTAGCAAACTAGAACAGACATGAATAGACATTTTCCAAAGAGGAAATATAAGCAGCTAAAAAGCACATGAAAAGATGCTCAACATCACTAGCTACAAGGGAAATGCAAATCAAAACCACAATGAGATACCATTTCAGACCTACTAGAATGTCCACTCTTTTAAAAAAACAAAACTACAAGTGTTGGAGAGCATGTGGAGAAATAGGAACACTCATTCTCTGCTAGCGGGAATGTAAAATGGTGCAGCCACTATGAAAGACAGTTTGGCAGTTCCTCAGGAAGCTAAGTAGAGAATTACTGTATGATCCAGCACTGAGATACTACCCGAAGGAGTAAGAACAGGACTCAAATAGACATCTGCACACTGATGTTCATAGCAGCATTATTCACAATTGCCAAAAGACGGAAGCAACCCGAGTGTCCATCAAGTGAGGAATGGATAAACAAAATGTGGCATATACATATGATAGAGTATTATTCAGCTGTAAGAAGGAATGAAGTCCTGATGCATGTTTTACAGCATGAATGAACCTGGATGAAAATAACCCAGACACAAAAGGACAAATATTTGTATTATCTCAATGTTATGAGATAATAAACAAACTCAAAATTATAATAAACAAACTCAAGAGAGTTAGAATCTAGAATATAGATTACCAGGAAACAGATTGGGGTTAGAGAATAAGGTGTTAATGCTTAACCTGTAAAGAATTTCTATTTAGGATGATTGTAAAGGTCTGGAAGTGAATGGTGATGATGGTCGCACATTACTGTGAATGTAATCCACAGCACTGAACTTTACAGATGAATGTGGTTAAAAGAGGAAACTTTAGGATGTATCTATTACTAGAATAAAAATTTAAAGATAGGACTGTATTGCACAGTGAACCTTATTATAGATGATGGACAATAGTTAATAGCATAAGAAAGTTCTTTCATGGTTCATAACAGATGTATGATGATAATATAAGGTGGTAATAATAAAGTGTTATAAGGGAAAAATATACCTACCAAAACAATGGATGATAGAACTCATTTAATAATCTTTAATGAATTATAACAAAGGTAACTACTGTTAAAAAAAGAGTACAATTTTTTTTTAATGCTATCATTAAAAGTAACAAATATTCCATACCAATGCAAGGTGTTGGTGAGGTGGTGTGCCAGTCTGAATCTGTGGTGGACCCCAGAAAAGCCATGCCCTTTGATCCTCATTCAATATTGCTGGGTGGGAGCATTTTGATTGTTTCCATGAAGATGTGACCCACCCAACTGTGGGTAGTAACTTTTGATTAGATGATTTCCATGGAGGTTGGTCTCCACCCACTGAAGGTGGAGTTGCTTGCTGGAATCCTTTAAAATAGGAAACATTTTTTTGTCACCTTATGTGTGAGACTAAAGCAAAAAATGCTTATTTGGTACAAAATTTATATTTTGACTAGTGCATTTCCTAATATAACTTACATAGATAGTTTGACTGAACACCATAAGTACTTGGAATCTCAGGTAGGACATGAGATTTTGTTGGTTTGTCCAGAGCGGTGCCCCGATGAATCCCAGAGTGATTCGATCAGTGAGTGGAAAAGTATTTGCAAACCCCCCTTCGGGGAACGGTGAGAACAGGGAGAAATTCAACTTCCCCAAGTTGAATTCTTGATATTCTTGCAAGTAGTGTGGACAACCAAAGCTATAGGCTGAGCCCCCAGTCTTCGGCTTTGTTCATATGAAACTTAACCCCACAAAGGATAGGTCAAGCCTACTTAAAATTTAGGCCTTAGAGTCACCCGCAAGAGAACCTCTTTTGTTGCTCAGATGTGGCCTCTCTCTCTAGCCAACACAACAAGCAATCTCACCACCCTCCCCCTGTCTACGTGGGACATGACTCCCAGGGGTGTGGACCTTCCTGGCAATGTGGGACAGAAATCCTAGAATGAGCTGAGATTCAGCATCAAGGGATTGAAAAAAAACCTAGAATGAGCTGAAACTCAGCATTAAGGGATTGAGAAAACCTCTAGAATGAGCTGAGACCCAGCATCAAGGGATTGAGAAAACCTTATCGGCCAAAAGGGGGAAGAGTGAAAGAGACAAAGTGTCAATGGCTGAGAGATTCCAAACAGAGTCGAGAGGTTATCCTGGAGGTTATTCTTACGCATTAAGTAGATATCACCCTGTTATTCAAGATGTAATGGAGAGGCTGGAGGGAACTGCCCGAAAATGTAGAGCTGTGTTCCAGCAGCCATGTTTCTTGAAGATGATTGTATAATGATATAGCTTTCACAATGTGACTGTGTGATTGTGAAAACCTTGTGTCTGATGCTTCTTTTATCTACCTTGCCAACAAACGAGTAGAACACATGGAATAAAAAAAAAATAATAGGGGGAACAAATGTTAAAATAAATTTAGTTTGAAATGCTAGTGATCAATGAAAGCGAGGGGTAAGGGGTATGGTAGGTATAATCTTTTTTTATTCTGTTTTTGTTTTATTTCTTTTTCTATTGTCTTTTTATTTCTTTTTTTGAATTGATGCAAGTGTTCTAAAAAATGATGAATATGCAACTAAGTGATGATATTGTGAATTACTGATTATATATGTTAATGTTTTATTTTGTTTGTTAAATTTTTGTTAAAAAAAGAGGAAACATTTTAGAGAGAGTCCCTTTTTGGTAAAGCCACATGAAAGCCAGCAGACACTGCCATATTTGCCATGTGCCCTTCCAGCTGAAAGAGAAACATTGAACATTGTCGGCCTTTTTTGAACCAAGGTATCTTTTCCCCGGATGCCTTAAATTGGACATTTCTAAAGACTTGTTTTAATTGGGACATTTTCTCAGCCTTAGAACTGTAAACTAGCAACTTATTAAATTCCCCTTTTTAAATCATTCTGTTCCTGGTATATTGCATTCCGGCAGCCAGCAAACTAGAACAGGTGGTATAAAGCAATCCTGTATTTTATGCATGATTATTTTGTGAACTCACAATTTCTTTAATTAAAAAAAAAATTTTTTTTTAGAGTGCCTGGCCTGGGTCTGCCAGAGGTACCTCAGCTATCAGAGTCAGCCCCACTTCCCGATCCCGCTCTGAGGACTGACGACCTGGAACAAGGAATCAGAAATCCAACTTTCTTCCTCTTCCTGGTTGTCAGGTGCCACCTTTGCCCACAGAGACTGTTTGTCTTGAAGGTGGTGACAGAATGAACTGATGCCACCCAGTTTTTCAGACAAAGGAGTGACAGAACTGGCACTGGATCAAGACTAGGATTTACACTAGATTTTACCACCACCCACAGCTCTGTGGCCTTTATGCCACAGGACTGTGAAGCCCAAAAGAGACAAAGTATGTGTCCACACATGTGAGACGTCACCTCTCCATCTAAGTCTCTCTCTGGCCACTACAAAACCTTCCCAGAGAGCTCACAACTGCCTGTCCCAAAGCCTGTTCATCTTACTCCAATAAACTCTCTCCATGTCACCTTCTCTCCATTACAATTCACTTCCCAAAAGATATTTCTACTAAAAACAACAGATGAGCTTCTAAGAGGCTTGAAGAAAAGGAGTTAAAATTATTCCATTCAGTCATTTACCCAGGCTTAATGGGTGACTTCATGTGCCAAGCTGTAGGCCTCAGGCATGAACGAGACACTCTGGGGAGGAATTAAGGTCAGATCCCTGCCTGGGGCTTCATTCTTGCCCCCATTTGTCCCCAGACTTAACAAGTGCTCATCGCCCCTTTCAGTCTTTTACCTGCCATGAAGTTCCCAGTAAATCCTAGGGTTTCCATAATCAACTATGTACCTCACATCCCCATCTGAAACCTATACTCAGTCCCTTCCTCATTCTCCCCCAGTTCTCCTGACACTCCCACCCCTATCCCTCAGGCTTCTGGTCAGGTCTCAGAAAATAAAACTTGACATACAAAATGGATTCTGAGGCATGGGGGCCCATCAGTTTCTCTCCCTCTGCAGCTCCTCTGATAGGACCTGATGTGCTGGCAAGATGGATGAGCACGAACATGCCACTGCCGCACCTGCCAGAGGCCAGACCAGATAACCACAAGCATGAACTCACGATGTGCACCAGCCTGATATCTCCCAGCGATGCGTGCAGCCACACATCACTTCCACCCCTTCTGAAGTGGTTTTTCCTTCAAAACCACGAGCTGTCAGAAAGAGAGTTGGAGCCATTTTTCCTTTCCTTTTGCTAGCAGGTTTTGCTGGCTCCCACCTGCCTGCTCTCCCCTTGCTTTCATTCTGTTTCTTTCTCTCTAGCAATAAACTATTAAGCTTTAACTTGCTGTCTCATGTGGCTCCTTTAACGACCCATACCTAACACTTCTCTCATTCTGACCAGCCCAAGAAGCCACCAAACTAGGAAGACACCTACCCCCTCCATTCTGACCGCCTGCCCACTTCAAGCCAGGACCTCACCTCTTACCTGGATCACTGTACCACCCTCCCTCTAGGTTTTCTACCTCCAGCCTTGCCTTCTCCAGTGGATATAACACCATATGGGCTACTACAATGGGCTCTTCAAAAGAGATGTGGCCTGTCAAAACTTTCACAGGGTTGTAACCAAGAAATAGGGATTTGAGGGATGATTTTGATTAGTGAATCCTTATATAAAAATTCCTTTTTGCTTTTTAGAATGTTGGAGTAGACAGGGAAATACCTGAGATCTCTGAATGTAGTCCAGCTGCCTTGATATCTGAAATGAGTGTAAAAAGCCCTTATCCTGTGCCTTTGTGATTATAAGAGCTGGTTATTCTCTTATACAGCAAAGGTCCTGATGCTAATGAAGTCAGCCATTAACTACTTCTTCCTTCTGGTTTACACCTTTAGTACTGAAGTGATAGCTCTGCCTCCCCTCCTTTCAATTTCTGTTCTCCTATTGAAATGATAACACTTGTCTCCTTTTCTGCTTTGAACTTACTATCTGAAATGACCTTATCTCCTCTTGTTAAAATCGTTAAAACCTTGAACCCCTTAAACTTGGGGAAACAGATTTGGGGCCCTTAGGCTATTTGTTCTCCTCCTACACATGTAGTAATAAACTCTTTCTCTCTTTGAAATCCCAGTGTCTCAACAATTGATCATTGAGCGGGATGGGCAGAAGAGTCCATGGCCTTTATCTGGTAACATGGTCAAGCTGAAACTCCAAGTATGGAATTCAAGGACCTTCTCAGGGCAGTGCTACTCTTTCTTCACACCTTGAACTCCAAATATTTACCCCTCTAACCACACTAAACCTTGACTGTTTCCCCAACACATCCTGCCTAGTTTAACCCCTCCTGGGAACCTCTGGAGAGTACCCTTCTCCCTCTTTACACCTCTCCTTGCCTGCTGGGAAAACTTCCCACCTTCAAAACCCATGGCTCCCAATACTTGGAATTCCTCCCTATCCCTCGGGCTGGTCTTTGACTAACAGAATGTGGTGAAAGAGACTCTGTGCAAGTTCTGCAGCCCAGGCCTCATGAGGTCTCAGGGTTTCCGCCTTCACCATCATGAAACCCTGAGACCACCACATGTGCAGAAGCCCAGCATGAAAATGTAACCAAGAAGTTAGGATTTAACAAATGATGATGACTACTGAATCATTATATAAAAACTCCTTTTTTCTTTCTGGTATATTAGAGTAGAGGGAGGGAAATACCTGAAATCTCTGGATTATGATGTAGCTGTCCTGATCACTGAAAAGGACTGTAAAAGCCTTTATCTTGTGCCTTTGTGATTGTAAAAGCTGGTACTTCCTTTATCTGTGTATTTTTTATTTTTTTACTTTAAAAACTTGTAAGGGAAAATCCTCTAATGCTAATGGAGGAAGTTGAATTAGCTCAGAATAACCATTAACTGGTACCAGTACAGTTTTTCTCCTTTTCATTTATAAATTGTCTCTGCTTATACTTGCTATTGAGATAACTCTGTCTGTTTATACTTTTTGTTAAAATTGCAATAACTTCATCTCTCCTTGTTAGACTCCAAAAAAAACCTTAAATTCCCTAGGCTCAGGGAGACAGAATTTTAGGCCAATAAGCCATCTGATCTCCTGTTTCATACCAAGTAATAAACTCTTCTCTCTTTGAAACCCCAGTGCCTTAGGAACTAGTCATTTGAGCCCATGGGGCAGAGAATACACTGCCTTTGTCTGGTGCCAAAAGAGCACATGGAGAGAGAGGCCAGCCCCTAGCTTATCCACTAGCTGAATATAGCCACATGAGCGCATTCAGGTGGATCCAGTACAAGAACCTCCCTGTCAACCCACAGAATCTCAGGAAATAATAAATTATTGTTGCTTTAAGTCATTAAGTTTTGGGATGGTTTGTTACACAGGAACAGATAATATACAATTCAGTTCTAAGGTGAAGCCTTCCCTTCCCCAAGTTCCCTCTCTGGTGTTTTGCACGATATATTCCTTTATAATGATTTAGTATCTTCTCTCCCAAGACACAGCGAGCTTCTTGAAGACCAGAATTGACAGTGGTAATGAGATCAAGCCATTTATTATTTGTTGAATTCAGCACACTTGAATGTCATTAATATATTTAGGAAGTACTCCTGTTGCCAGACTTGGCTTCCCGGTTCTTGGCCATGCTATGAGAAAGAATTCAAGGGCATAACATAGCATAGAATAAAGCAGGCAGAAAATTTATTGAGAACACACAGTGTTACCAGACAAAGGCCATTCTTCTGCCTGATATGCTCAATAACAATTCCTGAGACACCAGGGCTTCAAAGAGAGAAAGAGTTTACTACTGGGCACATAGTAGGAGAGCAGATGGCCTAGCTGCCCAAATCTGTCTCCGGAACTACAGTAATTCTGATAGTTTTATTATAGAAAAAGATGGGCAGGGTTTAGGATAATGAGCACAGTGGGCCCAGATAATGCAATTAGAGATGATCTAATTATTGGGCATACACGGACTGATTACATGCTTAGTCACAGAACATATGTAAGAAAATGGCAGAATGAGGCATAGGTGATTTATATGTTAAAGTCTAAGCTACTGTGAGTGTCCGGCAGGCCCATTTTGGTTAGATCCAGCTGATTATCAAGATAACTTTGGACTAAGGGTAGGTTCTTTCTGGGCTGACCCAAGACCCTTCATTAAAAACATTAGGGGCCATCTTTAGTGATTACAAGACTCTGAAGTTGAAAAACTAGATAACTGAGTACAAATGAAGGTTAGTCACAAGGTTTTGACAATTACAGGGGAGAAGATAAAGGCTATGTAATCATTATCAGAGATTAAGGCAGCTGGATTACAGTTTAGAGATTTCAGGAATTTCCCTCTGTCTATACCAATATACCAGAAAGCAAAAAGGAATATCTATATAATGATTCAGTAATCAACACCATCCCTTAAATACTGATTTCTCTGTTACAACATGAAGGAATATGTGGACACTTTCACAAAGACAGAGGTGAGAAAGGCGAGAAGCCCTGGCAATGTGGGGCCATTTGCTTTTATAGATTATCTTTACTTACTCCCCTTCCCCCCAGTCTTACCCCTTTGTTCAGGGCTCTTTCTTCTACCTTCCCTTCTCTACAGGGCTGTACCTGGCGGTAGACAGTATTTTGGGTGGGCTGGTTGACTCTACCATTCTCCACAGTGACTCACTCAGATGGGGGTCCTTTGGCTCCAGATGAACCGGTTGGCTGCAGCTGGGTGCTTCCCATTCGAAGGTAGCCTCCAGGCAGGGTGTCTGTACAGGACATGGGCCCTCCTGAACTTGACTAACCACCTTTGTTCAAGTTCTCCTTCAAAGTTTTCTTATCCTCTTTCTCCTCTCTTCCTGTTCTAGCCTGCCTCACTTCCATATGAACACTTTACGAACACTTTACGTGCAATGCATCCATCAAAAATTTTTGAGCATATACTACGTTAAAAGAATATGTCCCTTGGGTGCACGAATAGTTCAGTGGTTAGAATGTCCACCTTCCATGTGGGGGACCCGGGTTCGATTCCCAGACCATGCACCCCCCCCAAAAAAAAGAATATGTCCCCTTCCCTTTATGATGCTGTCAACATAGCATGTCTAAAACAGAACTAAAATGTTTTAGTAAGGATAGGTCTACATTGTGGGAAAGTACAAAACCACTGGTAGATGGAGGGGTCAAGAAAAATCTTCCACAGAGCTGACATTTGACATTACAATATGGATGAACTCTCAAGATATCATGGTGTACGAAATAAGCCAGACACAAAAGGACAAATATTATGATTCCACTTACATGAAATAACTAGAATATGCAAATAAAGAGGAACAAAAACAAAGATTACAAGTTACCAGGAACTGAAAGGTCGGGGATGGGAGTTAAGGCATATGGGGTACAATGTTTCTGGTTGGGATAATGGAAAAGTTTTGGTAATGGATGGGGGTATTACTGTGAATGTAGTAAATATCTTATTGTATACTTGAAAGTAGTTAAAATGGGAAATTTTATGACATATGCTATACCCCCCCCCACACACACATACACACACCTTAAAATATATACACGTAATCACTAATGGTTAAACCTGTAGCTCCTGCTTCCCCTCCCCCTCCTCCTCACCCAACCCCTAAGTAGAAGGACTGACGTCATAGATTGGCCAGATTCAAATCTACTGAACTAAGCCAAAGTCCAGGGAGGGAACGTGTGAAACAAAGGGTTACAGGTTGGTTCCAGTCTGGGGATGGCTCCTTCCTACTGCTTTTCTCACAGACATGCAAGGTAAGTCGGGGGCTTGGGTTTCTTTCCAATGGGAAAGAAGTACCTTTTCTCTCCCACCTCACCCTCCTCTCCTTAGAGCAGCGGTCAAGAAGCAGAGAGAGGCCAAGGGGAAAGAAATAAAACAAGAGTTGCCCACCCTGCCCAGATCCAGGGCAGTCCCTGGGGTAAGGGTTCCATGCTGGGATTTGGGCCCAAGTCCTACCGTAATAAAAGCTTTGTTTGCCTGCCACATTCTTTGGGTATATATCCCCCCAGGAAGACCCTGAAGTGGCAGGGGCTGGTAGGTGAGCCAGAAAAGCTGTGTCCCAGCCATTCATCTCTCAGCATCAAAGCTGCCTGTGAGGAAAGAAGTTGGGGAGTTCTAGGCAGAGAGAATAGCACTGCAAAAAGATGAGCAGGCATGTCAGTGGAGCACTAGAAAGACAGAGAAAAGATTACAATGAAAGGACCACAAATCAATTTCATTTATACCACTCTGCATGAGAACCTTGGACTTAATCCATAAAAACAAATTGTTTTGCCTCGATAAACACTCCTGTACGAGTTAACTGACAAGTGCTAATGTTATCAGGCTCTTATTATGTGCCATGTAGTTATAAAGGGTCTTACATGAATTAATCCTCTAAGGCACAAAGATAAATAATTTTCCAAAAGTTGAGCAAATGAGGAACCTGAGATTGAAAAGGGCTGAATAATTAGTAAGTGGCAGGTCGGTCCTCTTTTATCAACTCTGTTACTCAGCAGCTTGGTATCAAAAAGCAGACGTATCAAAAAGGAGATAGGTTCTTTAGCTGGACTTACCGGGAGGTTTTCTGGAGGAGCTAGTATTTGAGCTGAGTCATCAAAGACAGAAGAGACTGTGAGGGCTTTAGCTGCGGGGACTCCAGAGAGCCTGGAAGTACTTTAAGAAAAGGACGAAATCCAAGAAAAATACACACTCAGAGGTCGGCCAAGCTTCAGAGCTAGTAAATGCCCATGCAGAGCACACACTGCACATCCAAGAGCAAGTGCCTCCCTCACGAGCTCGACCCGGCCAGCACCTTTTCTTTACTTTCATATCAAAAGTTGGCTGAGACCCAGATTTCTGAATCACGTGTGTCAATGTAAGTTTTATTGAGATAAGAATAACTGTTGCACTGGGTCAGAGATTATTTTTCTTTTTACAAATTATTTGAGGGGTTTGCTTTTTAGTCATTTTAGTTTTTAAAAACTAGAATTGTATGGCACTTCAAAATTCACAAAATTATTTTCTTGCTCCTTACTTCAAAGATGAACGTTAATTTTCTCCATTTTTCAGGGGAGGGCACCGAAAACCCAGAGGTTAACTAATTTCAAATTCACACAACTAACAAAAGGAAGAGCTGGGCTCAAGTTAGACTCTAAACTCTACTACCACTCATTTTTTTATTCCTTTATTCATTGAAAAAATATATTTATTGCATGCCCCATGTGTGTAAAGCACAGGACATGGCACTGATTATACAATGAGGACAAAGTAAGCACAGTTCACCTTGCTGCCTCCTTTTCTCAGTACATCAACCACCAAAACAGAAATAAGTTAAGAACTATAGAAACTTACATCTAATATTTCCAATAGACACTCAGTAATTATACTGACACTTTAGCACGGCTATTTCACCTTTATTTGTAGTTAGTGCGGCCATCACTTCACTGGACACCTGCTTTGTGCCCACTTCTATGCCAGATATTGTGTATGGACCCTAATACACAAGCAACAGAGCACAATTCAATCCAACAATAATTATGTGCAAACTACTCAATCTAAAAATATGTATTGAGCAGATACTCTGGGAAAAACATTTATTCAACAAATATTTATTAGCACCTATGACAATCATAATAGCTAATATTTACTCAAAACTAACTACATGTGAAACATAATGCTAAATTCTTTGCATGTAGTATCAGATAAATCTCACGATTACTCTTAAGACATAGGTGTTTTAGAGCTTAAATAGACATGCTCATAATCATGAGCATGGAAAGCGGTAGAGCTAGAATTTGAATCAAGACCACCAGCATTTACCACTTCTATGTTTCTTCCTTTCCAATGCTGAACTCTGTGCAGGGGTCTGGATACAATGGTGAAAAACAGATGTGAGCCTGCCCTCAAGACACTTACAGACTAGTAGGAAGATAAACTATAAACAAATAATACTCTGGGAATGTCTAACAGGGAACTGGTCTCCTTTGGGCTTCATTAAAGCTTCCCCAAAGGACATGACTTTTTAAGCATACTTAGAGGAGAAATAGGTATTAAAGAAGCAAAGGAGAGAAGGGAAGGTCAATCTAGGCCAGAGAATAGTACGTGGCAAAGTCTCAAGATAGAAAGAGATCTAGTGGTCTTAGGAACTGGCCAAAGGTCAAGGTAGCAGGTTATGGTAGGAAGCTACCAGGAAAAGAGCATGTATGTGGAATGGCATACAAAGCATATTTCAAAGGTCACTCTAGCTACTATAGAAAAGGGATCAGCTAAGAGTTAGAAAGCATTTGGGAAGACCAGTCAGGAGGCTATTTCAGCTAAGAATGAGATGCTAGCTTAGATTAGCCTGCTGGTATTGGGACTAGAAGTGGAAACATTGATTAAATATTTAGGAGTCAGATGTGATCAGGCTTGGGTAAGTGTATGAAGGAGAGAAGCGAGTTAATCAAGGTTTTGGGTTGAACAACATGGTAGATAGTGGCAACTCTGGGGAGAAAAATGACAGCTTGGATTGTATCCAAAGTGGCTGAGAAAAAAGTGGTTAAGTAACAGGTGGCTGGTTAGACATATAGAGGTCATTACAGTGAAGGAGATTGTTTTTGAAGGAGGCGAAAAGAGTGCCTAGGACAGAGCCCTGAGGCTTTCATAATGGGAGCATTAAGAAAGGCTGATAGATATAGAGAGATATCACCAAGACGGCAGAGTGAGACACTCCAGAGTTCTGTCCTCTGACAGAATCTTTAAACAACTAGTGAGAACTAACAGAACCACTTTTCTTAGAGTGCCAAAAATCAACTAATGGGTTGAAGTAACTGGATGAGTGCCAATTCAAGAAAGTGGCAACTTAAAAAGGACAGAAACCCCTCATGGTTCTGTTACTGTCCCTTCCCCCATGCCCTCCCCAGCTCAATATGGAGCCAGCCTATGCTCTCAGTTCAAATCCCTGATCCTGGTTCTGAAGGAAGCAGAGTAATCCCTATGCACATACTAAGGTGCATGTGTTTCTGGACCGACCTATCAGGTAGTAGCCTGAAGGGGTGAATTGGGACACTTGTCTCTGGTTCACTGTCACAGAGCTTGCCCTGTGTGCAGAAGCAGCTTGGGGACAGCTAAATTAGTGTGAGAAATAATCAAATCATAACAACCAGGGAAAAACTATACCTAGCCTTAAGACATACAATAAAGCACCTGGGAATGGGAACTCAGAAGAAAAATTATTTCATAGGAAGCAATTTATGAATAAAATGAGATGACTGATAAAGAGATTAAATTATAAAAAGGAACCAAACAGAAATATTGGAGCTGAAAACCATAGTAACTGAAATTTAAAATTCCCTAGAAAATATCTGAAACTGTTGAACTGCAACCCAGTACTTGACTTTTGAAGATGACTGTATCACTATAGAGCTTTTATGACCTGATCATGTGATTGTGAAAACCTTGTGACTGGCACTCCCTTCATCCAGGGTATGGGCAGATGAGTAAGAAAATAAGGACAAAAAATAAATAAATAATGGGGGGAATAAGGGTTATGTGATGTTCTGGGTGTTCTTTATTCTTTTTCTTCTTTTGGAGTAATGAAATGTTTAAACATTGTGGTGATGAATGCACAACTATTTGATGATACTGTGAACCAATGACTGTATATCTTGGATGACTATATGGTATGTGACTATATATCTCAATACGAGACATTTTAAAATGACCAAAAAAAATTCCCTAGAGGGATTCAACAGCAGATTGGGGCTAGCAGAAGAAAGAATCAGTGAACTTGAAGACAAGATCATTTAAATTACTTAGTCTGAGGAACATAAAAAGAAAAATGAAGAGAACCTAAAAGACCTGTGGAGTACAAACAAGCATACCAATATATACAGTACTGGAGTGCCAGAAGAAAAGAGAAAGAGAAAGGAGTATGGAGAATATTCAAAGGAAATATGCCTGAAAACTTCCCAAATTTAACAAAAGATATGACTATACACTTTCAAGATGCTAAAACTCCAACAGGATAAACCCAAATAGATCCACACCAAGGCATATTATAATCAAACTGCTGAATGCCAAGGATTAGGAGAAAATTCTGAAAGCCACAAGAGAAAAGCAATATGCAAAACAATGAAACCTTATTAAATAATTTAAAGAATACCTAATTCCATGTTCATGGATTAGAAGACTAAATATTGTTAAGATGTCAATTCTATCCAAAGTGATATACAGGTTCTACACAATCAAAATTCCATCACCCTAGGGCAGGCCACGGTGGCTAAGCAGGCAGAGTTCTCGCCTGCCATGCCAGAGACCTGGGTTCATTTCCCAGTGCCTGCCCATGTGAAAAAAAATAAAAGCATCACCCTTTTTCACAGTAATGGAAAAGCAAATCACCAAACGCCTATGGAAGAGCAAGGGACCCCAAAATAGTCAAAACCCCTTGAAAAAGAAGAACAAAGTTGGAGTTCTCACACTTCCCAATTTCAAAACTTATCAAAAGACTACAGCAATCAAAGCAGTGTGGTACTGGCACAAAGACGGACATAAAGATCAAAGGAACAGGGCAGGCAACAGTGGCTCAGTGGCAGAGTTCTCGCCTGCTGTGCTGGAGACCTGGGTTTGATTCCCAGAGCCCGCCATGCAAAAAAAAATCAAAGGAACAGAATGGAGGATTCAGAAACAAATCCTCATATCTATCACCAATGGCTTTTTGACAAGGGTGCCAAGGTCACTCAATAGAGAAAGAATAATTCCTTCAACAAATGGTGTTGGGAAAATTAGCGGTCCACATGAAAATGGACTTCTATCTCTCAACATACACAAAAATTAACTAAAAATGGATTAACGACCTCAAATAGGTTCTAAAACTATGAAACTCTTAGAAGAAAATATAGTGAGTATCTTCAGGATCTCGTATTAAGCAATGGATTCTTAGATTTTGTACACTATGTTGTTGTTACTCATACATCAAAAGCATGAGCAACAACAACAAAAATAAAGTGGACCTAATCAAAATTAAAAACTTTTGTGCAAAAGACATTATCAAGAAAGTGAAAAAACAGCCTACAGAATAGGAAAAATATGTAGAAACCATATACCTGACAAGGGCTTAATAACTGAAATATATAAAGAACTCCAACAATTCAATAACAAAAAGATAACCCAATTAAAAATTGGGTAAAAGACAAAAATAGACATTTCTCTAAAGAATATTGTGTTAGTTAGATTCAGTTGTTTATTAAAAGCCAATCCGTTTCTGGTGTGATGCATTCCAGCAGCTAGCAAACTAGAACAAATTTGGTACCGGAGAGTGGGGTGCTGCTGCAGTTTGCAAATACCAGATATGTTGGAACAGTTTTTGGATGGCTAAAGGGAAGATTTTGGAGGAACCGTGAAGAGAATGATGGAGAAGTCCTGGAGGGTTTGAAGACACTGTTGGTGTAAATGGAACTATTACCAATCTTGACAAAGGAGGACACAAAAGGGAAAAAATTGGAGTTTGCAGAGTGAGAACCATAGAAGCTCGGGTCTGAAGCCAAGAAACCTTGGCCAGGAGAGTGGACCCACCCATATACAGGGAGAGGGTGAGTTTACCCTGAAGGGTGAGGATGAGGCTCCCCTCTCATTGCAGTGGAATAGTTGTGCAGCCTCGGGCCTTGGAAAAGGCGTAGCATGCTCCTTGGGGGACTGGGAGAGCCTGGCTGCCACCACATGGAGGGGTTGAGCATGTGCCCCAGAAATGGCAGAGAGCCCAGGGGTGGCCCTGATGCCTGGAGAGAGTGGAGCCCAGAGGTGGTCTCCTCGATGTTCCCCGAGGTTGATTTGGAAAGAGGCAGGCCACTGCATAGGCCCTTGGAAGGGGTGGGACTGCCATTTTCTAAAGCCGAAGGATAAATGACTTTCAGATTCTGAAATCCCATGGCGCTTGCCCTGCAGGTTTTACATCTGTGTTCTTCCAATTTCTCCCTATGGACATGAAAACCTATATCCTGTGAATATCCTCCTTTGCATCTTGGCATCAGACAATTTGTTTTGAGATTTACAGGCCCACAGCAAGAAGAGTTTTTGCACCTGTTTAAGGTGATGCTTGAAGTTGCCAAGTTGACAAGGGGTGGACATGTGTTAGTTAGATTGTTGTCAGCTTGGCCAGGTGAGCATACCTAATCTTGTTGCTGCGGACATAAGCCAACGGTACGTGAACCTCATCTGCTGCCAATTACATCTGCAGTCAGCTAGGAGGCGTGTCTGCTGCAACGAGTGACGTTTGACTTAATTGGCTGGTGCTTAAATGAGAGAACGCAATGTAGCACAGCCTAAGCAGCTAGGCATTCCTCATCTCAGCACTAGCAGCTCAGGCCAGGCCTTTGGAGATGCAGAAAGAAGTCACCCCGGGGAAAGTTGCTGGAACCCAGGGGCCTGGAGAGAAGACCAGCAGCGACCATCTTGTGCCTTCCACATAAGAAAGAACCTCAGTGGAAAGTTAGCTGCCTTTCCTCTGAAGAACCAACAAAATAAATCCCCTTTTATTAAAAGCCAATCTGTTTTTGGTGTGATACATTCTGGCAGCTAGCAAACTAGAACAAATATATACAAATGGCCAATGAGCACATGAAAAGATGCTCAACTTCCTTAGCCATTACAGAAATTAAAATAAAAACCATGATGAGTTACCATTTCACGCCCATTAGAACAGCTGCTATGAACAAAACAGAAAATGAGAAGTGTTGCAGAGAACCAGAGAAATAGGAACACTCATTCATTGCTGGTAGCAAAGAAAAATTGTGTAGCTGTTATGGAAGACAGTTCAGCACTTCCTCAGAGAGTTAAGTATAGAATTACATATGACCCGACAATCCCACTATTAGGTCTACGTCCAAAAGAAATGAAAGCAGGGACTCGAACAGATATATCTGCACCCAATGTTCATTGTCAATTGTCAATATATGGAAGCAACCCAAGTGTCCATCAACTGATGAATAGATAAACAAGATGTGGTATATACGTACAATGGGATATTATTCAGCTGTAAGAAGGAATGAAGTCCTGATGCAAGCGACAACATGGATGAATCCTGAAGATATCATGTTGAGTTACATACGCTAGACACAAAAGGGCAAATATTATATGATCTCACTTATAAATAAATGTGCTGGTTTGAAACTGTTATTACCCAAGAAAAGCATGTTCTTTTCCTGATCCAATCTTGTAGAGCCAGACCTATTGTTTAGGATAGGATTTTTTAATTGGGTTGTTTCCATGAAGATATGATCCACCCAAATGTTTGTGGGACCTTTTAATTAGGTGGTTTCCATGGAGATGTATCTCTACCCATTCAAAGTGGGTCTTAATCCACTTACTAGAATCGTTTAAGAGGGAACCATTTTGGAAAAAGCTCAGAGCCAACACAGACAAAGACATTTGGAGATGCAGAAAATAAAATCTCAGGGGAAGCAGTTTGAAACGAGAGGTCAAAGAACAACCAGATGTCAACCCCATGCCTTTCCAGATGCCAAAGGTGTTCTGGATGCCATCAGCCCTTCTTGAGTCAAGGTGTCTGTGGTAGTTAGATTCAGTTGCCAACCTGGCCAGATGAAGGTACCTAGTTCTGTTGCTGTGGACATAAGCCAATGGTACATGAACCTCATCTGCTGCTCATTACATCTGCAGTTGGCTAAGAAGCATGCCTGCTATAATGAATGATGTTTCATTTAATTGGCTGGTGCTTAAATGAGAGAGCTCAATGTTGCACAGCCCAAGCAGCTAAGCATACCTCATCTCAGCACAAGCAGCTTAGCTCAGGCCTTTGGAGATGCAGAAAAGAATCACCCCGGGGAAAGTTGTTGGAACCCAGAGGCCAGCAGAGATCACCCTGTGCCTTCTCACATAAGAAAGAACCTCAGTTGAAAGTTAGCTGCCTTTCCTCTGAAGAACTAACGAAATAAATCCCCTTTTATTAAAAGCCAATCCGTCTCTGGTGTGTTGCAATCTGGCAGCTAGCAAACCAGAACAGTGTCTTTATCTGTGTGCCTCAGTTTGGACATTTTTATGGCCTTAGAACTGTAAACTTGTAATTTAATAAACTCCCTTTATAAACGCCATCCCATTTCTGGCATATTGCATTCTGGTTGCATTAACAAACTAAAACAATAAATAACCAGAATATGCAAAGTCTTAGAGACAGAAAGTAGCAACAGGGTACCAGGGGCAAGTTGGGGAATGGGGTACTTAATGGTACAGAGATTCTGTTTTGGGATAATGAAAATGTTTTGGTAATGATGGTAGTGTAATAGTATACTACTAATGAGTGGTGTCAATACTACTAATTTTTATACTCGAACATGGTAAAAATGGGAAATTCTGTGTGGTAACATGATATTACCACAATAAATTTTTTTTAAAGATTTTACAAAGTTGATAAGAGATGAGAAACTGAGCAAAGAGAAATGAGAGCCATGATAAAAGAGGTCAGAGGAAAGCCAAGAGAATATGGCATCTACAAAACAGAGGAAAGAATGTGTTTCAAGAAGAGAGTGATTTGAGATGCAGGACACATGTGCCTGAATTTAGCAGGAAACTATTTAATAAGAGAAAGGCTGTTGTCACACAGACTTGGCTTGGGAGTTCTCAAGAGGACAGCATTTGAGGTGCACTTGGGAAAGCTAGAGGAGGATTTAGATATACAGAAGAGAGACTGACCTTGCATGTTTGGGAAAGAGCCAACAGTACCAGCAAGTACAAACAGATGGAAAGCATCACCTTGAGGAGAACTTGATTTAGACTCCTAGCCTGTGAGACATTTAATTCCCATTGTTTAAGCCAGCCCATTACATGTTATTTGCCTGAGAAGTCAAGGATGCTAAAACATACCTGAAATGACTTGTTCAACAAAGCGCAGCTTTTGAACAAAGGTGGTAAAGTGAGAATTCTCATTTCGTCTGAATCCAGGGTTATCACCTCCATGCTACCTTGACTCTGGTAGCAACAAAGGGAACAGATCAGAAAGGGTCAAGCTGGGCAGGGATGGGCAGGAGAATAAACTTAAGAGAAATGTAGTGTTCTAGTCTGCTAGTTGCCAGAATGCAATATACCAGAAACGGAATGGCTTTTTGAAAGGGGAATTTAATGAGTTACTAGTTTACAGTTCTAAGGCCAAGAAAATGTCCCAATTAAAACAAGTCTATAGAAATGTCCAATCAAAGGCATCCAGGGAAAGATACCTTGGTTCAAGAAGGCTGATGAAGTTCAGGATCTCTCTCTCAAGTGAGAAGGCACATGGCTAACACAGTCAAGGCTTCTCTCTCAGCTGGAAAGGCACATGGTGAATATGGTGTCATGTGCTAGCTTTCTCTCCTGGCTTCCGGTTTCATGAAGCTCCCCAGGAGGCATGTTCCTTCTTCACCTCCAAAGGTCGCTGGCTGGTGGACTCTCTGCTTCGTGGTGCTGCAGCATTCTCTGCTCTCTCTGAATTTCTTTCTCCAAAATGTTTCTTCTTTTATAGGACTCCAGTAAACCAATCAAGACCCACTCAAATGGGTGGAGACATGTCATCCCCTAATCCAGTTTAACAACCATTCTTGACTAAATCACATCAACCAGGGAGATGATCTCATTACAGTTTCAAATATACAGTATTGAATAGGGATTATTCTACCTTTATGAAATGGGATTTATATCAAAACATGGCTTTTCTTAGGGGACATACTTCCTTTCAAACCAGCACATGTAGGATGCAGAATCAACAGGATGTTGAGGCTGGATATACGCTGAGGATAATTGAGGAGTCAGTGCTACTGGTTTGAGCAACTGGAAGGGTAGGACTATTTACTGAGGTGGGAAATGCAAGACAAGGATTCACAGGTAGATGGAGAGTTTGCTCTGGACATGAGTCTGCTGAGTCAAGGTACATTTGGGAAGATATCCAGGGGGAAAGGGATATACGGATCTGAAGGCAGAAGAGCTCTAGGGTGTGGAAGATGTGGGATGCTTCAGTGCAATCTGTTAAATAAAAATACAATAGCCACCTACATTGGGAGTTGCCAGGAACTGCCTCCTTTCTAAGAAAGGGTAGGTATTTTTCTAAGATAAAAACTGACCAAGGATGGGTTTTACTAAGACAGTGGAGCAATCGTAACAAATTACAATTTTTCCAACATTTAGTGATTAGCTGGTCTCAGCCCAGTAGGCCGACTAAAATTGGACAAATATGCTATACTAACCAACATATACCTATTCTCTGCTTTGTAGACCCTTCTATGTAATAAAAACTTAAATGTCAACCAATTATATAACTTCCCACTTAAAAGTCCCCTAGTTGGGGTATTGTCCCAAACAATATGGAGGAGTGAGACACTTCAGGGCACTTTCACCCTATAGAAGCTCTGAACAACCAGCAAGAACTGGCAGAAACATCTTTCTCAAAGCTACACAAAGAAACAGTTAAAGGATTGCAGTTATAGGGCAAGTGTTTAATCAAGAAAAAGGCAACTTAAAAGCATTAGGATCTCATGGTGCTCTGGCTAGCCCCTCCCCCATCCCCTCACTGTCCAGATGTAGAACCAGTCCGTGCTCCCAGTAGAGGCCCCCAGTCCCAGTTCTAGAGGGAGAAGAGTAACTCTCGTGTACATAGTGGGAGTGTGTATGAGTGACTCAATCTCTCTGATGATGGTGGCCTAAGGAACTGAACCAGTACTCTTGTCTCAGGCTTGTCATCCCAGAACTTGCCCTGAATGCAGAAGGCAGCTCACAGAGTTCTCCTACAAAACATTTTGGAAGAGTAGTCAAATTGTGGCTGCCCAAGGCAAGGGATTGCCAGCTGCAAGATGTGCATGCAGTGCCCAGGATCATGAAGAAGCTGTTTCTAGAGAAGAAATAACATTCATATCTGTGTAAACAAGAGAATCCTTAGGGCCACACACACATGCCATAGACAAGACAACTGCACAGAAAGGATCAGGGAGGCTCCTATGCTTTGGCCATAAGCTATTCTCTAAACTCATTGTATAGATAAGCCCTAAAGAAGAGAACTTGCACAAGTCAATTGCAAAGACTGGGAAAGATGCTTTCTTTTTTTTTTCCTTATTTTTTTGTTAGCTCCTGGCACTCAAACAAAATTCTGTCATAACATTAGCTGGATTCAAGCTTAAGGAATAGATGCCTTGGAGTTTAAATTTCAGTGATAATACCTAATATTTCAAAATGTCCAGGTTTCAACAAAAGATTACAAACATATCAAGAAACAGGAAGTGATGGCAGAGATAAGGAAAGGAGTAAAGTATTAGAAACCAGCAATGAGAAAGACCAGAACTGCAACATATGAAAGGCTTATAAAACCTGATCCTAAGTATGCTCAAAGAGCTGAAGAAAAACTTAGGCAAATAACTAAGAAAATCAGAAAGATGGCAGGTCAACAAAAATGGAATATCAATAGAGAGATGGAAATTATCAAAGGAACCAAACAGAGCTGAAGATGACAGTAAAGAAATTTAATCCCTAAGTGACTTGTTCTAGTTTGCTAGCTGCTGGAATGTGATATACCAGATATACCAAATATGGAATGGCTTTTTAAAAAAGGGAATTTAATAAGTTGCTAATTTACAGTTCTAAGGCCAAGAAAATATTCCAATTAAAGCAATTCTATAAAAATGTCCAATCTAAGGCAACAGCGAAAGATACCTTGGTTCAAGAAGGCTGATGAGTTCAAAGTTCCTCTCTCAACTGGAAAGGCACATGGTGAACATGGTGGCATCTCCTTGCTTTCTCTCCAGGCTCCTTGTTTCATGAAACTCTCCCAGGGGTGTATTCCTTCTTCATCTCCAAAGGTCTCTGGTTGCATGGGTTCTGGTTCTTGTCACTCTCATCACCCTTTCATGGCTCTGCTCTCTCGGTATCTTGTCATTCTGAAGCTTTCTCCAAAATGCTTCCTTTTTCAAAGGATTCAGTAAACTAATCAAGACCCATGTAGAATGGGTGGAGCCACATCCCTGTGGAGATAATTTCATCAAGTTTACTACATAGAGTTCTGAACAGGATTTAAAAGAAACGGCTGCCTCCACTGATGGAGTACAATTAAAACATGGCTTTTCTAGGGTACATAACCCTTTCAAAGCAGCACAGGGCTCAATAGCAGACTGTAGTTAGCAGAAGAAAGAAGCAGTGAAAGTGAAGATTAGACAACTGAAATCATCCAGTCTGAAAAGCACAAAGTACAAAAGTGAACAGGGCTTAAGAACCATGAGGCACCATCAAGAATTTTAATATACACATTGTAAGAATTCCAGAAGGAAAGAAAGAAAGGTCAGAGAGAATAGTCAAATAAATAATGGTTGAAAACTACCCAAATTTAATGAAAGGCATGAATATACACATAGAAGACACTTGTATTTCAAACAAGATAAATTCAATAGGCCCATACCATGGCATATTATAATCAAACTATCAAAATGTCAAGGATAAAGAGAGAATTCTGAAAGCCATAAGAGAGAAGCAACGTATTATGTGCAAGGTAGTCTCAATAAGATTAAATCCAATGTCTCGTTGGAAACCACGGAGGCAAGACATCAGTAGGTAATAAATCTAAAGTGCTGAAAGCAAAACACTGCCAGCCAAGAATTCTATCTCTGGCCAAATAGTCTTGCTTTTTAAAAAAATATTTTTATTGAGACATTTTCATGCACCACAGTCCATTGTATGCATGTATACAATCAATGGTTCATGTTACGTATTTATACCATGATCATTTTTAGAACATTTGCATCACTCCAGAAAAAGAAATAAAAAGGAATAACCCATACATCCCATACTCCTTATCCACCCCCTCACTGACTAGTATTGCAATCTATGCTAATTTTTTACCCCATATCCCCCCATTATTTATTTATTTATTGTCCTTATTTTTTAGTCATCTGCCCATATCCTGGATAAAGGGAGCATCAGACACAAGGTTTTAACAGTCACACAGTCACACTGTAAAAGCTGTATTGCTATACAATCATCTTCAAGAATGAAGGCTACTGGAACACAGCTTAACAGTTTCAGGTACTTCCCTTCATCCACTCCAATATACCACACACTAAAAAGGGATATCTATATAATGCATAAGAATAACCTAACCTCCAAGATAACCTCTTGACTCTGTTTGAAATCTCTGCCACTGAAACTTTATTTTGTCTCATTTCTCTCTTCCCCTTTTTGGTCAAGAAGGCTTTCTCAATCCCATGATGTCAGATTCCAGCTCATCCCCAGGAGTAATGTCCCACATTGCCACGGAGACTTATACCCCTGAGAGTCATGTCCCATGTAGTGGGGAGGCCAGTGAGTTCACCTGCCAAGTTGCTTAGAGAGAGAGGCCACATCTGAGCAACAAAGTGGTTCTCTGGAAGTGACTCTTAATTATAATTATAAGTGGGCTTAGCTTGTCCTTTGCAGGAAGAAGTTTCATAGTTTCATAGGGGTGAGCCTCAAGATCAAGGGCCCAGACTATTGAATCTGTTGTCCCCACTGCTCATAAGAATAGAAGAAATTCCCCATATGAGGAAGTTGAATATTTCCTCCCTTCTCCCCAACCCCCAAAGGGGACTTTGAAATACTTGTTTATTCTCTGCCCAAATTACTCAGGGATGTATCAGGGCATCATATTGACCTGTGCAAACCAACAATATCTCACTCCCCAAACTGTCTTTTAAAAATGAGGAACAAATTAAGACACTCGCAGATAAACACTGAGGGAATTCATCACCACTAACAGGCGTTAGAAGAGCCGCTAAAGGGAGTTCTGCAGGTGGAAAGGAAAGGACACTAGATAATAGATTGAAGCCATATGAAGAAATAAAAATCCTGGGTAAGGGTAACAACATGGAAAAATATTAATGCCAATACTGCTGATTTATCATTCCACTTGTTTTTTCCTACAGGATCTAAAAAGCAAATGAATAAAATACAATGATTCCTGGACCATGCATTCCCCCTCCCCCGCCACAAAAAATACAATGAGAAATCAGTGTTTGGGACTCATAATGTATAAACATGTTATTTGTGACATGAACTATATAAAGGTGGGGACACAGAAGGGTATAGGAACATAGTTTGGGTAAACTATTCAAGTTAAGTTGGTAGATAAACAAATGAGGTTGTTATAGGTTTAGGACGTTGAATTTAAGCCCCATGGTAATTACAAAGAAAATAGCAGAGAATATGCAAGCCTGAAGAGACAAGGAATTAGAGTACAGTTTGCCAGAGGCAGGGACAGGGGCAATGGAACTTAGAGCATAATAGGTACGGGGTTCGTTTGGGAGGTGAGAAAGTTTTAGGAATAGGAGTTGGTGAGGATACTGAAACACTGTGAATGTGATTAATCCCACTCATTAATACTATGCTTGGGAATGTTTTATGCTGTATATATGATTCTACAATTAAAAAAATAAACAGCAACCAAAGAGACAATGACAATTAAACGCAATACATGGTCCTAGACAGGATCTAACAAGGGAGGAAAAAAAGGCTCAAAAGGACATTATTGTAGAAATGAAAAAATTGGAATGTAGAATGCAAGCTTTATATCAATGTTACAATTCTCAAACATAATAACTGCACTTAAGGTGCACTTAAGGTGCTACATAACTGAATACCCGTTCTTAGAAAATGTACACAGCAGTGGTAAGTGTCCACAGAACATGATATACACAATCTACACTCAAGAGTTCAGAAAACCGATTGATAAATACATAGATGGACAGATAGATGGATGATGGATTGATATGACAAACATGTCAAAATGTTAAATTTCATGGATCTGTGGAGAGGTTAGGGGAATACTGGAGTTCTCTGTATGGGTTTGAATTATTTTTCTAACTTTCCTGTAAATTTGAAGGAATTTCAAGAAGAACATTTTTAATTCTATTATTGCCTTTATAAGCCTTTGTAACCCACACAAAGTGGGTTACACACACCATCTTAGGACTGATACTCTGATTTTTCCAGTTTGAGATATCTCTGTTCAAGCAGTTTCTTTCAATAACCTGCAGCTTTGCTCTTGCTGGTAACTGTTTATTTTAACAGCTTTGGTGTTAGAAGTGGGATCTAGAAACAACTGCCACCCCCACCCCCGCTTGTGAGCAACCAGGTGTAGCACCCACACAACTAACTGTGTCCACTGCTTCCTCGCTGACCACAAAGGGCTGGTGGTAAGTTTCTCCCAGATCCAAGCTCGGTTCTTTTTGCATGTCTGAGCTCTCTCTAGGTTTACTGACTGGTTTTGGCTTGGTCTGGACATTTGCTTGGTGAGTGCCTGGTTCTGGCTATGTGGACGGGTGGTACATAGGTTCCAGGGCACATAAAGGCAACTGCTTTAATGTTTCCAGGGCCCCTATATAATTTGCAATTTCAAACCTTGATGAACCTGCGCTCTTGTCAGTCTAAATCTCTTTCTTCTTCTCTGACAAAACCCCCTGCTGTATATGTATTTTCTCGCTATGAGGTCAATTCACATTTGTGAATAAACGGATAAATCTCATCAACAATTATTTTAGTTGACAATGGCCACTTATAAAATATTTAAATTAACCAAGATATTTGAGAAGTGCACTCGAAAAAAGAAGGTCCTGGACTCATCCAAAGGACTGGGGTGCATTCTCTGATTGATATTCAGAAATTTCTAAAAGATAAAATGACTCTAAAACAGTTTCTTTAAAGAGCTTAAAGGATTCCTTTAAACATGCTGAAAATATATATACATATATATGTGTACACATACATAGAGGGATGAGACAAAGCCAGCTCTTTTATATAAACTAGTGAGATTTGTGTTTATCCCTTTCTGAGTCACTTTGTCTAATTCATGGCTAAAAATTTTAAGCTATAAGGTATCTATTTGTGCCTGTATATTTATAAATATCTATTATACGTATAATATTTTGTTACCTCCAGATGGTAGCACCAAATTAATTTATAAAATTCCTTAAAGAAATTCTGTTCAAATTAGCTTAAAGATAAGTAAGTGCTTACATAATTTAAGTATTTCTAAAATCCCAGGAATTAAAAATCTAAACTTATGAGACTTCAAATATCAAGGTTTAATAGAAACAGCCATGTTCCTTCTCACATCAGTGATAAAAACAATACAAGCATATACCTTATTTTATTTAGAGATGTTCTCCCTAAACTACCATAAGTTTGTTACTCAGATAAGCTAATATTACATCTATTAAATGTTTAAGATGATTAAAAAATATGAGACTACTGTGCGGGTTTGAAAAGGTTTATGTACCCTAGGAAAGCCATGCTTTAATCCTAATCAATCTTGTAGGAGCAACAGTTTCTTCTAATCTCTATTCAGTACTGTATGTTGGAAACTTCAGTTAGCTTATCTCCATGGAGATATGACTCAATCAAGTGTGGGTATTAAACTTGATTAGGTGGAGACATGTTCACACCCATTTCAGATGAGTCTTGATTGGTTTTCCTGGAATCCTTTAAAAGAAGAAGCACTTTGGAAAATGCTAGAGAATAAGAGAGAAAGCCAGGAGACTCTGAAAGAGAACCTCAGAGCCACAGAACCCCAAAGCAGAGAGTCCACCAGCCAGTAACTTGTGGAGATGCAGAAGGAAAATGCCTCCCAGTGAGTTTCATGAAACAAGAAGCCTGGTGAGAAAGCCAGCAGATGCCGCCATGTTTGCCATGTGCCCTTTCAGCTGAGAGAGAAATGCTGAACGTCATCAGCTTTCTTGAACCAAGGTACCTTTTCCTGGATGCTTTAGATTGGACATTTCTATAGACTTGGGACATTTTCTCAGCCTTAGAACTATAAACTCGTAACTTATTAAATTCCCCTTTTTAAAAGCTACTCTGTTTCTGGTATATTGCATTCTGGCAACTAGCAAACTAGAGCAACCACTCACAAAGGACTCTCTGGAAGATGGTGAAGTAAGGACAGGCCAAACTCACTTCTCCAATAAAAACACCTAGAGGACAGGCAGAAGCTGTCCAAAGCAGCATTTCAGGGGTTTGGGAGACCAGGGAAGGACCACTGAAGCATAAAAGGAAGAGCTAGATAACAAAAAGGAGAAATTACAACTAAGAAATACTGGTGATGAACTTGACCCTACCCCTCCATCCTCAAGGCCAGCAGCTATACATCACTGGTTCTTGCCAGCTGGCACAATTCTCGTGCAACCATTGGCTGGTGAAGTTAACATTCTCAGTCCTGAAGCTTAGAATCTTTTCACATGGGAGCCTAGGAGACAGCGCCTCCTTTATATCCACAAACAGAGACTCCACCATAGTTCCTGAGGCCCAGCTCCCACCCCTAAGATCAGCAGCTTCAGGCACCCCTGGATCATTATTTATTTATTTATATTAATTAAAAAATTTTTTTAAAATACCAAAAAAACACCAAACGCAAACATTCGTAATTTTTTATCATTCTGTTCTACATATATAATGAGTAATTCACAATATCATCACATAGTTGCATATTCATCATCATGATAATTTCTTGGAAGACTTGCATCTATTCAGAAAAAGAAATAAAAAGAAAACAGAAAAAAATTCATATATACCATACCTCCACCCCTCCCCCTCACCAATCACCAGCATTTCACTCTAAATTTATTTTAACATTTGTTCCCCCTATTATTCATCTTTATTCCATATGTTTTACTCATCTGTTGACAAGGTAGATAAAAGGAGCATCAGACACAAGGTTTCCACAATCACACAATCACGTTGTGAAAGCTATATCATTATACAGTCATCTTCAGGAAACATGTCTACTGGAACACAATTCTACATTTTCAGGCAGCTCCCTCCAACCTCTCCACTACATCTTGACTAACAAGGTGATATCTATTTAATGCGTAAGAATAACCTCCAGGATAACCTCTCACCTCTGTCTGGAAGCACCCCTGGATCTTGCCCAGGCAGATGCAGTGGTCTGTGACAGACAGAGAGGCCTCCCCTTGAGAAAAGAGGGAGGCACAGAACAGTGTTAATCGAACAGTTGGCTGGCAAGTGTGACCATCTGGGTCCTGAAGCCTTTAATCTTTCCAGACAGGAAACGAGGGCTCTCATGGTTCCACTATTTCCACAAACAGAGAAGGTACATGAGGAAAGGAGCTCCACAATGGCTCCTGGCACCCATCCCCCACCTCCGAGGCTGGCAGCTTCCAGTAGGTCCAGACCCAGCTTGGTAGACTGCCACACTCTGGGAAAGGCCAAAGTGGTGAACAGGGTGCACAAGACCGCCATCTGTTGGGAAGGCTGGGAACGTGCAGTCTTGGATGCTGCCTTCCTGTCCTCTCTCAAAGACTCCATGGAATGGTTTGGCACCCTCTGTGTGAGAACCTGGCCCTAGTCTGGCTCAGAAATACTAACAAACCAAGTGCCAAAGGAGACCTTTAATACAAACCCAATCAATAACAAAAATCTTAGACTGGACAGGTAAACCAACTTTCAAAATAATCTTATCAGATATCCAGAAACCAGCAGAAAATTACAAGACGCATGTAGAAACAGGAATGTATGGCCAAGCCAAATGATCAAATTAAGAAGTCAGAGGAGATACAGAACTAGGAACAACTAATCAAAGACATTCATACAAATCTCTTAAATAATTTCAAGGAGATGGTTAAAGAGATAAAGGGTATTAAGAAGATAGTAAGAGAGCGTAAAGAGGAATTTGAAAGAATACACAAAAATAGCAGACTTAGGGAAATGAAAGATAGTGTAGACGAAATTTAAATACACTAGAGATACACAACAGTAGATTTGAAGAGGCAGAAGAAAGGATCAGCAAACTAGAAAACAGATCAACTGAATTCAAGTACAAAAAAGAAATAATGGAGAAAAACTGGAAATTTTTGAAATGGGTTTCATGCAAATGACTAACAACATGAAGCAGATAAATATACAAATCATATGTGTCCCAGAAGGAGAAGAGGTGGGTAAAGAGGAAGAATATTTGAGGAAATAATAGCTGAAATTTTCCCAAACCTCATAAAAGACATAAATAATGCAAATAAAGGAAACCCAATATACTCTAAATAGAATAAATCCAAATAGACCCATTCTAAGATACATACTGATCAGACTATCAAGTACCGAAGAGGGGAGAATCCAAAAAAGCAGTAGGAGAAAAGTGATTCACCATATACAAGGGAAGCCACATAAGGCTAAGTGCCAACAGGCACCATGGAGACAAGAAGGCAATGCTAGCTATGATATATTTAAGATACTGAAAGAGAAAAGTTTCCAGCCAAGAATACTTTATCCAGCAAAGATGTCCTTCAAAAATGAGGGAGAGTTTAAAATATTCACAGATAAAAAGAAGCTGAGAGAGTTCAGTAATAAGAAATCTGTCTTGCAAGAAATACTAAAGGGAGATTTGCCAGATGGAAAAAAAAAAGACAGGAGAGGCTTGTAGGAGAGTACAGAAAAGATGATTATCAGTAAGAGTAAATGAAAGGACAAAAAGAGAGAAAAATAACAGACCTCACAAATAAAAACCAAAGGGTAAAATGGTCTAAATAAAGATGGCTTTCAGAGAAATAACACTGAATGCTAATGGATTAAACTCCCCAATCAAAAGACACAGACTGCCAGAATGGATTAAAAAAATATGATCACTCTATATGATGTTTAAAAGAGACATCAATTGGTTGAAAGTGAAACAACAGAAAAAGATACTCCATGCAAGCAGTAACCAAAACCAAGCTGGGGTAGCTACACTAATACCAGACAAAATAGACTTTAAATGTAAAAATGTAATGAGACAAGGCACTATGTATTAATAAAAGGGGCAATGCATGAAGAAGAAATAACAATCATGAATACTTATACACCTAATCAAGGTGACTCCAAAGTACATGAAGCAAACCCCGGCAAAAGGAGTAATAGACATTCTACAATAATAGTTGGAGAATTCAACATACTATCTTAATAGATTTTAAAAGACAAATAATATATGGCACTTTCTATGATCATAACAGAATGAAAATTGAAACCAATAATAGCTGGAGAACTGGAAATTTCACAAATATATGGAGGTTAAAAAACACACTCAATCAGTGGGTCAGATAAGAAATCGCAAGATAAATCAGTAAATATTGGTAAATAAATTAAAACAATGTATTAAAACTTATGGGATGCAGTGAAGGCAGTGCTGAGAGGGAAATTTATAGCCCTAAATGCCTACATTCAAAAGGAAGAAAGAGCTAAAACCAAAGATATAACTGAACAACTGGAGAAACTAGAGAAAGATCAGAAAACTAATCCCAAGCAAGGGGGAAGAAAGAACTAACAAAGACTAGAGCAGAAATCAATGAAATGGAGAACAACAACAAAAATCAACAAAGAGAATAAATAAAACCAAAGGTTTGTTCTTTGAGAAGACCAACAAAATCAACAAACTCTTAGCTAGACTGACAAAGACAAAAAGAGAAGATGCAAATGAATAAAATCAGATATAATAGGGGGCCATTACCACTGAACAAAAGAAATAAGAAACAATCCCAAGAGGATACTGTTTCAGTTTGCTATTGCTGCCAGAATACAAAATGCAAGAAATGGATTGGCTTTTACAAAGGGAATTTATTAAGTTACAAGCTTACAGTTCTAAGGCTATGGGTATGACTAAATTAAGGCAATAACCAGAGGATACCTTCAGTCAAGAAAAGCTGATCATATCCAGGGTTTCTCTGTCACACGGGAAGGCACACAGTGATGTCTGCTGTCCTTCTTTCTTGGCATCTGGTTTCAAATGGCTCTCTCAGCTCCTTTTTCCAGCAGCTTTCTTTATTAGTCTTTGTGACTCCTCACTTAGCTTCTCTGGGGAAGACTTTGGGTTTCATCTGTTAGCTTAGCATCTCCAAACATTTATATCTTGGTTTCATCTCTCTGCTCTCTGTGTTGGTTCTCCAAGCATCTGTTCTCTCTCTGTGAGATCTTTTAAGGGCTCCAGTAAACTAATAAAGATCCACCTTGAATAGGTGGGGTCACAGCTCCATGCAAATAATCTGATCAAAAGATCCCACCCAGGTGACGGTCCTCTTTCCCAACTAGAAAGCCACTGCTGCCTCTGGATGCTCTCAAGATCCAACACTGTAAAAGCAGAACTGGGAGGATTTGGACTTCCCCATTTTGTGCCAGATGTGTTTGGGGGAAAATCACATATCTCAATGACCAAAGAAAAGTACAGGAAGGAATGCAAAGTCTGTGCCAGGCCACTCACAGTGTTTCATTGATGCCCTGGGTTTGCATGCATTTCAAGATGACCAAAGTATGCCAAACCTGTAGCAAATTGAAGAATATCTGCCAGACCTGCCTCTTTGACCTAGAATATAGCCTGCTCATCCAAGCTCATGACGTGGAATTGTCTTTTAAGGATGACATGCCAAAGTCAGATGTCAACAAAGAGTACTACATGCAGAATATGGAGAGAGATTTCTAACTCTGATGGAACGTGGCCAGTTGATATGCTGGGGAAAGCCATATTCACCAGCGACATGCTACTCTAACTGGCCTGGACCATACCTTATTAAACTCCACAATTGCTCCTTCCGGATAAAAGGAGAATGTAAGAGAGGAAAGGAGCATCCATACAGACATGAGAAGTCTACAGATCCAGATAACCCCCTTGCTGATCAGAATATAAAGACCAATATGGAATCAATGACCCTGTGTTAGATAAGCTTCTAAAGCAGGCTTCAACAGTTCCTCATCTGGATCCACCAGAGGACAAGATATCACTACACTATATATTGGTGGTCTTGGAGATACCATTACTGAGACAGATCTAAGAAATAATTTCTACCAAATTGGAGAGATTCAGACAATAACTGTTGTACAGAGACAGCCATATGCTTTCATCCAGTTTGTTGCAAGGCAAGCTGTAGAAGTGGCTGCTGAAAAATCTTTTAATAAATTCACTGTCAATGGTCACAGACTTAACATGAAATGGGGAAGACCTCAAGCAGCCAGAGAAAAAGAAAAAGAGAAGGACGGAACCAAAGACTCTGGAATCAAGCTAGAGCCTATTCCAGGGATTGCCAGGAGCTCTTCTTCCTCCTCCTGCAACAGAAGAAGACTCTGCCAACTACTTCAGCCTACCCAAGTGGTCCTCCAGCCACAGTGAACATAGCCCTGCCACCACCCCCGCTGTACTGCTCCGCCCCCACCTCCAGGTTTTGGGCCACACATGTTCCATCCAATGGGAACAACCCCTCCTCTCATGAGGGCTCCAGGACCACTCCACTATCCTTCTCAGGACCCTCAAAGGATAGATGCTCATGCTGGGAAACTCAGCAGTCCCCTGCACATTATCACCACACTTGGGCTCTACAGACAAAAGAATGGCTTAAATCCCAGTGAATGAATCTTGGACTAAATATATTTTTTCTTCTCTTTTAGTTTCCATGGTAGCTGAATTTGTTCTGATGTGGGCAGTCAGAGAATGCTTTCCTACATGTATTCAAAGGACTGATGGACCTCAAATAAGCTGCCATTAACACATCTGGTTACTCTTAGAACATTACTAATAAAATCTAATGCCTGCTTCCCTTTTCTAAATGAGGGAAAAGTGACTGAATAAATTGAAATGTCCAACAGAGTTACCACCCTAATTATGTGTTCATTTTGTATTTTTATTTTGAAAAAAAATTGACTTGCAGTTAAAAATAACTTTTGACCATTTTAATGTCCATTGGGTATTTTTCTATCATCTTTTAAAAATATTACTAATTCTAATCATTGTAGACAAACAGAAACCAGCACCCAGATTCTTTTTTCCCCTCTTCTTTTCCTCATCTCTTACTAAAGGAATCTGGCTGATATTTTTGCTTCTCTACACTAACAAAAAGACAAAAGTTGCTTTTCCTGTCAATCAGAAGGAAACACAAATTCCATGGAGCAGTATATCATCATCATAGAAACTTGGTATCTGGAATGAAATTATTTAAAGAACTTCCTAAGAAACACTTTAGCAATCTGAAACACAAAGCATTGGAGAATTAAAGTAGAGTTTAAATGAATAGGAGAATAAAAGAACAATAGAAAGAATCAATAAAACCAAAATGTGGTTCTTCAAGAAAATCAGTAAAATCGATGGACCACTAGCAAGGCTGATAAAGAAAAAAATAGAGAGGATGCAAATAAACAAAATCACAAATGAGAGGGGGGTCATTATCACAGACTCTGTAGAAATAAAAAAAATTGTAAGAGTATACTATGAACAACTATACGCCAAAAACTAGATAACTTAGATGAAATGGACAAATTCCTGGAAACATAAAAACAAGCTACATCAACTCAAGAAGAAATAGAAGATCTCAACAAAGTAGTCACAAAGAGGTTCAAACAGTCATCAAAAGTCTTCATATAAAGAAAAGCCCAGGGCCAGATGACATGACAGCGGAATTTTATCAAACATTCCAAAAAGAACTAACACCAAATCCTGCTCAAACTCTTCCAAAACATTGAGGAAAAAGGAATGCTACCTAACTCATTTTATGAAGCTAACATCACTCTAATACCAAAACCAGATCAAGATGCTACAAGAGAGGAAAACTACAGATCAATCTCCCTAATGAATATAGAAGTCGCTGGCTGGTGGACTCTCTGCTTTGTGGTTCTGTGGCTCTGAGATTCTCTTCCAGAGTCTCGTGGCTTTCTCTCTTGTTCTCTAGCATTTTCCAAAGTGCTTCTTCTTTTAAAGGGTTCCAGGAAAACCAATCCAGACCCACTTGGAATGGGTGTAAATATGTCTCCACCTAAGAAAGTTTAATACCCACACCTGATTGAGTCGCATCTCCATGGAGATAATCTAATTAAAGTTTCCAACATACAGTACTGAATAGGGATTAGAAGAAATGGCTGCCTTTACAAAATGGGATTAGGTTTAAAACATGTCTTTTCCAGGGTACATAAATCCTTTCAAACAGGCACAACCTTGTACAAAGAGCTAATAACAGAGGGGTATAGTGAAAAATTAATACTGCATGCTATGATCTAAAGTTAACAGGAAGACATCAACAGTACCACAGCAATGTCAGGGGTAAATCAATGGGGGGGGGGGGCAAAAGATAGGGGGAGGTTGAGATTTGATATTTGTTGAGGCTATGCTTATCAGATTTTTGTCTCTTTGGACCAATGAAAACTGTCTAAAATTGAGAGAGCTGATGATTATACAACTAGGCAAGGACACTTTAAAATGCAGAGTGTTTATTTTGGACATTATCCACGATGCCCACTGGATGGATGTAGCTGAGGGGTGCACTGACTGAGAAGCAGAAAGGCAAACATGTTGTATAAATATGATGGAATACTGAGTGGCTACAGAAAGGAATGAAGCGGTGAGGCATGCAACGTTGTGAATGAAACTTAGGGATATTATGTTACATAGAATGTGCCAGAAACAAAAGAACAAATATGGCGTAGTCTCTTTTAGAAAATATTTATGTGATAACAGGGGCCTAGATTTTCGGTTCGAACAGGAATCACATTTAGACTGGAGCTATCAGTGTAATGGCTAGATTCTGTGATGCTGCACTATACGTACATGGCCCGTATTTCCCTGGAACTTTGGGTACCTGTGCGACACCTAAGAAACAGAATTGGAGTTCTGCAACTCTGAAAGAATTGCTACATACAACTGTTGAAGAAACCAAAAAAGAGATCTGGCCTCAGTTATAGGTAAGAACAAAGATGATCTTATCGGGACTAAGAGTAAGTCATAATACAGGATAAAGGATGAAATTATATATATTTGAGAACTTCACCTCCTGTATGAGACCAAAGGAAGAGAGGCTTATTTTGTTCAAAATCTAAATTTTCTGTAGGACACAATCTAACTCAACCTGCCTGGATAGCTCATTTTAGCAACCAGAACCCAAGGAGTCCAGAATGGGAATGAGGGTTTGCATTCTGTATAGGTTAATGTAATGCCTGGATACATCCAAGAGTATATTAAGCCGATAATCAAAAAATATTGGCAAAGTCCCTTGAGGGATGTGAGAAAAATTATGGAACTATTAAACTTTACCACCAGGAAAACCCCTGATATTGTGTCAGACATTAGGGACACCTGAATCAATAGGCCAAGCCCTTGATCTTGAGCTTGCTCTTGTGACGTTTAAGTAGATAGCAGAGAAACTTAGCCTAACTGTAGATACGCCTAAGAGTCACCTCCAGAGGACCTCTTTTGTTGCTGAGATGTGGCCTCTCTCTCTCTAAACTCAACTCTACAAGTGAAACCATTACCCTCCCCCCCCTTTGTGGGACATGACATCCAGGGATGAAAATCTCCCTGGTGGCATGGAAGATGACTCCCAGGGATAAGCCTGGGCCCTGGCACTGTGGGATCAACAATGCCTTCCTGACAAGAAGGGGGGAAAGAATTGTAACAAAATAAAGTATCAGTGGCTGATATGGCCCACATTTTAAAACTTCAACTTCTTTGTGAGACCAAAGGAAGAGATGTCTGTTTGGCACAAAATTTATATTTTGGGTAGTACATTACCTAATTTAATTTATATTGTCTGTTTTGTTGAACACCATAAGTACAGAGAATCTTAAATAGGGTGTGAGAGCTTGTTGGTTTGTCCAAGTAAGTGTGATGCCCCAATATATCCCAGAGTAATTTGGGTGATGAATTAAAAAGTATTTGCAAAGTCCCTTGGGGGACTGGAGAGAAAGGAGGAAATAATCAATTTCCCCATTTGGGGATTGATATTCTTGCAAGTGGTGGAGACAACCAAATCAATAGGCTGAGCCCTCGATCTTGGGGTTTGCCTCTATGAAACTTATTCCTGCAAAGGAGAAGCTAAGCCTATACATAATTATGCCAAAGAGTCACCTCCAGAAAACTTCATTTGTTGCTCAGATGTGGCTTCTATACCAGCTCAGCAGGTGAACTCACTGCACTTCCTCCTATGTGGGACATGACTCCCAGGAGTGTAAATCTCCCTGGCAACTTGGGACAGAACTCCTGGGAGGAGACAGGACCAGGCATCATAGGACTGAGAAAGCCTTTTTAACCAAAAAGGGGAAGAGAGAAATGAGACAAAGCAAAGTGACAGTGGCTGACAGATTTCAAACAGTCAAGAGGTTATCCTGGAGGTTATTCTTATGCAACATATAGATATCCCTTTTTAGTTTATGGTGTACTGGAATGGCTGGAGGGAAGTACCTGAAACAGTTGAGTTGTGTTCCAGTAGTCTTGATTCTTGAAGACAATTATATAATGATATAGCTTTTACAATGTGACTGTGTGATTATGAAAACTTTGTATCTGATGTTCCTTTTATCCAGGGTATGGACAGATGAGTTAAAAAAAATATGGATAACAATAAATAAATAATAGGGGGGATAAGGGGTAATTTAAATTGGGTAGATGGAAATACTAGTGGTCAATGAAATGGAGGGGTAAGGAATGTGGGATGTACGAGTTTTTTTTTCTTTTTATTTCTTTTTCTGGAGTGATGCCAATGTTCTAAAAATAATCATGGTGATGAATACACAAGTATGTGATGATACTGTGAGCCACTGACTGTACACCAATAATGGACTGTATGTGTGTGAAAATTTCTCAATTAAAAAAAAAAGGAATTCACCTGTAAAGCCATCTGGTCCTGGCCTTTTTGGGGGGAGGTTTTCAATGACTGATTCAATATCTTTACTTGTAATTGGTCTGTCGTGCTCTTCAATTTCTTCTTGAGTCAGTATAGGTTTTTCGTGCGTTTCTAAGAATATGTCTGTTTCATCTAAGTTGTCCAGTTTATTGGAATACAGTTGTTCATAGTATCTTCTTGTGATCCTTACTATTTCTGTGGGGTCAGAGGTAATGTCCCCCTCTCATTTCTGATTTTATTTGTTTGTATCTTCTCTCTTTTTGTCTTTATCAGTCTAGTTAAGGGTTTGTCAATTTTATTGATATTCTCAAAGTTCCAACTTTTGGTTTTCTTAATTTTTTCTGTTGTTTTTTTATTCTCATTTTCATTTATTTCTGTTCTTTCCTCCTGCTTATGATGGGATTGTTTTGTATTCTTTTCCCAGTTTCTCTAAGTGTGCAGTTAGGTCTTTGATTTTAGCTCTTTCTTCTTTTTTTTAATGTAGGCATTAAGGGCTATAAATTTGCCTCTCAACACTGACTTTGTTGGATTCCATAAGTTTTGTTGTATTGTTTTCCCCTTTTCATTTGTCTCAAGATATTTGCTGATTTCCCTTGCAATTTATTCTTTGACCCACTGATTATTTAAGTGTTATATAACTTCCTTATACTTGTGAATTTTTTAGTTCTCCTCCTGTTATTGATTTCCAGCTTTATTCCATTATGGTCAGAGAAAGTGTTTCATAAGACTTCAATCTTTTTTAACTTATTGAGACTTTTTGTGAGGCATCATGTGGTCTACCCTGGAGAACGATCCATGCACACATGAGAAGAATATATATCCTGCTGTTTGGGGTGCACTGTTCTGTGTATGCCTGTTAGTTATAGTTCATGTATCATATTATTCAATATCTCTGTTTCCTTATTGATCCTGTGTCTAGTTGCTCTATCTATTGATGAGAGTAGTGTCTTGAAGTCTCCAACTATTATTGTAGAAATGTCTTTGTCTTCTTTTACCCTGTAGTCTGACTTACCTTAGTCCTATCCAGATCATCTTCATTTACATCTCTAGTAAAAGTCTGATCATTTTTTCAACTTTCTAAACAGTTCCTTCATTGAATTCTAACAGTCATTTTTAAGAATAATTATATCAATCTTGCTCAAACTTTTCCAAAAAATTGAAGAGGAGGGAACACTACTTAACTCATTCTGAGGTCAACATAACCGTAATACCAAATCCATATAGTCCAAGAAAATTACAGACCAATCTCTCTAATGAAGACCAACACAAAAATTCTCAGCAAAACACTTGTAACTCATGTCCAACAGCATTTTAAGATAATTATACACTGTGATCAAGTGAGTTTAATCCCAGATATGCAAGGGTGGTTCAACATAAGAAAATCAATTAATGTATACACTCCTTTAACAAAACAAAGGGGAAACCCATATGATCACCTGTGTTGACACAGAGAAGTCATTTGACAAAATGCACTAAAAAAAACGGTAAGAGGTCAAGATGGTGGCTTAACAATGTGCACGTTTTAGTTCATCCTCCAGAATGACTACTAAATAACCAGAAACAGTACAGAACAGCTCCTGGGGCCACATCAGTGACCAGACACACAGCGTATCCCAGTCTGGACCAGCTGCACCGGCTGCGAGCCCCCACAAAACCATGAATTCCCAAAGTTGCGGCGGTTGGCACCCCTTCCCCACAGGCTGCTTCCCAGAGGAGAAAGGAAAGGAACTTTACCAGCAGCAGGGGCTGAGCCCAACCAAACGCCAATTGTGGAATTATTTAACAAATTCTGACTACTAAAAATAGGCCCCCAGCTTAGGTGAACCTGATCAAAGCAGAGGTTGCTCATTTTTGCCCTGGCGCCAAGGGGGCAGAGCTGACAGGAAAAAAAAAGAAGAAGCAGGAAACAGAGGTTTTTGTGGCTATGTTTCTACAAAGGTTTGACTGCTTTTGTATATAGTGGCAGGACTTTGCAGGCTGCAACTGCCTCAGGCATAGGAAGAAGTGAGCTCGTCTGGGGGCTTGTCTGGAGCCTCTGCCTTCCCCAGGGGAGGGGTGAAGCCTAACTCAGGTGGAATCCCTCCCTCAAGGAATTCAGACACCAGAGCTTGGTAATTTAAAGCCATTAAAACCAGCCTACAAACTCTCCTCCATCTCCACCATGCCCCCAGCAGGGAGAGTCTGCCAAAGTTAAAGGTACCACATCATCTTACACTGGTGGGACCTGCAGGCAGACAAGTGCCACATACTGGGCAGGATAAGAAAAACAGTGTCCAGAGACCCCACAGGAAAGTCTTTAAATCTGCTGAGTTTCACCCTCAGGGAAAACCAACACAGGTGACTCTTTCCACCTGAAAGGAGGCCAGTTTGGTTTGGCAAAACCCAGCTGGAGTCCATAATACCTACGTAGACCCTCCTAAGGGTGGGGGGAGGGGGGAAGGCACCATACAAGCAGGGCAAGAAACAAGAGAACAAGAACTGAAAAATTCTCCTCTGTTAAACAAAACTTAAGATAGAGTTCCAGAAAAAGCTGAACTGAATGTCAAAGAACAGATAGACAACAAATTCATCCAGCAAGAAAACCCTAGGTAAAAGAAGTGAAAGCTATCTCCAGAATAAACTAATTAAGGTAATTAAATGCCTAGACACCAGCAAAAAATAACAAATCACACTAGGAAAATTGAAGATATGGCCTAGTCAAAGGAACAAATGAACAAATCAAATGACATACAGGAGCTGAAACAATTAATTCAGAATATCTGAACAGACATGGAAAACCTCATCAAAAACCAAATCAATGAATTGAGGGAGGATATAAAGAAGGCAAGGAATGAACAAAAAAGAAGAAACTGAAAGTCTGAAAAAACAAATCACAGAATTTACGGGAATGAAAGGCAAGGTGGAAGAGATGAAAAAAACAATGGAAACCTACAATGATAGATTTCGAGAGACAGAACATAGGATTAGTGAACTGGAGGACGGAACATCTGAAATCCAGCAAGAAAAAGAAAATATAGGGGAAAAAATGAAAAAATATGAACAGGGTCTCAGGGAATTGAAAGACAATACTAAATGCATGAATATACATGTTGTGGGTGTCCCAGAAGGAGAAGAGAAGGGAAAAGGAGGAGAAAAACTAACGGAGGAAGTTATCTGAAAATTTCCCAACTCTCATGAAAGACTTAAAATTACAGATCCAAGACGTGCAGCGTACCCCAAAGAGAATAGATCCAAATAGACATACTCCAAGACATTTAATAATCAGAATGTCAGAGGTCAAAGAGAAAGAGAGAATCTTGAAAGCAGCAAGAGAAAAGCAATCCATCACATACAAGGGAAGCCCAATAAGACTATGCGCAGATCTCTCAGCAGAAACCATGGAGGCGAGAAGACAGTGGGATGATATATTTAAATTATTAAAAAAGAAAAACTGCCAACCAAGAATTCTATATCCAGCAAAATTGTCCTTCAAAAATGAGGGAGGGGGGGCCGCGGTGGCTCAGCGGGCAAAAGTGCTTGCCTGCCATGCCGGAGGACCTCGGTTCGATTCCCGGCCCCAGCCCATGTAAAAAACAAACAAACAAACAAAATACAATAAAACAAGAAAATGTTTAAAGATGTTTCCCTTTCTTCCTCCCTTCCTTCCTTCCATCCTTCCTTCCTTCTCTCTGTCTTTCCTTCCCTTCCTCCCTCTCTCTTTAAAAAAAAAAAAAAAAAAAATGAGGGAGAAATTAAAACATTTTCAGATAAAAAAATCACTGAGAGAATTTGTGACCAATAGACCAGCTCTGCAAGAAATACTAAAGGAGCACTAGAGACAGATACAAAGACAGAAGAAAGAGGTGTGGAGAAGAGTGTAGAAAGGAAGACTATGAGTAAAGGTAAAAAGAAGGAAAATTAGATATGACATATAAAATCCAGAAGTCAAAATAGTAGAAGAAAGTACTACCCATGCAGTAATAACACTGAATGTTAATGGATTAAACTCCCCAATCAAAAGACATAGACTGGCAGAATGGATTAAAAAACAGGACCCATCTATATGCTGTCTCTACTCAAAGGACATGAGGGCAAGGACACAAATGGACATTTACACACCAATGTTTAAAGCAGCATTATTTACAATTACCAAGAGATGGAAGCAGTCAAAATGTCCATCAACAGATGGGTGGCTAAACAAACTGTGGCATATACATAAGGTGGAATATAATGCAGCTGTAAGACAGAATAAAGTTATGAAGTATGTAACAACATGAATGGACCTTAAGGATAGTATGCTGAGTGTGAATAGCCAGAAACAAAAGGACAAATACTGTATGGTCTCACTGATATGAACTGACAGTAGTGAATAAACTTGGAATATTTCGTTGGTAACAGAGACCATCAGGAGATAGAAATAGGGTAAGATATTGGGTAATTGGAGCTGAAGGGATAGAGATTGTGCACTTGGACTGAATATAAAAACTCAGAAATGGAAAGCACAATATTACCTAACTGTAATACAATTATGTTAAAACACTGAATGAAGATGCATATGAGAATGATAGAGGGAGAAAGGCTGGGCATAAGTGAAATCACAAAGAAAGATAGACGATAAAGATTGAGATGGTATAATCTAGGAATGCCTAGAGTGTATAATGATAGTGAAATGTACAAATTAAAAAAATGAAGTGAAATAATGAAAATGTACAAATTAAAAAAATGTATTTGCATGAGGAAGAACAAAAGAATGCCATTACTGCAGTGTGCTGAAAATAGATGGCAATTAATAATTTAAAATTTCAACTTATGTGTAAGACTAAAGCAAAAAAATGTTTATTTGGTACAAATTTATACTTTGACTAGATATTAGTGCATCTCCTAATATAACTTATGTAGATGTTGGTTGAACACCTTAAGTACATGGAACTTTGTATAGGACATGGGATTTTGTTGGTTTGTCCAGGTGATGCCCTGATGAATCCCAGAGTGATTTGATCAGTGAGTGGAAAAGTATTTGCAAAGTCCCCTTTGGGGAACTGTGAGAATGGGGAAAACTCAACTTCCTCAAGTTGAATTCTTGATATTCTCACAAGCAGTGCGGACAACGAAAGCTTTAGGCTGAGCCCCCAGTCTTGGGCTTTGTTCATATGAAACTTAACCCCACAGGGGATAGGTCAAGTCTACTTAAAATTAGACCTAAGAGTCACCCCCAAGAGAACCTCTTTTGTTGCTTAGCTGTGGCCTCTCTCTCCAGCCAACACAGCAAGCAAACTCACCACCTTCTCTCTGTCTACGTGGGGCATGACTACCAGGGGTGTGGATCTTCCTGGCAACATGGGACAGAAATCCCAGAATGAGCTGAGATTCAGCATCAAGGGATTGAGAAAACCTTCTCAGCCAAAAGGGGGAAGAGTGAAAGGAGACAAAGTGGCAATGGCTGAGAAATTCCAAACAGAGTCGAGAGGTTATCCTGGAGGTTATTCTTAAGCATTAAGTAGATATCACCTTGTTATCCAAGATGTAATGGAGAGGCTGGAGGGAACTGCCTGAAAATGTAGAGCTGTGTTCCAGTAGCCATGTTTCTTGATGATGACTGAATAATGATATAGCTTTCACAATGTGACTGTGTGATTGTGAAAACCTTGTGTCTGATGCTCCTTTTATCTACCTTGTCGACAGATGAGTAGAACATAAGGAATAAAAATAAATAATAGGGGGAACAAATGTTAAAATAAATTTAGTTTGAAATGCTAGTGATCAATGAAAGGGAGGGGTAAGGGGTATGGTATGTAAAATTTTGTTTTTGTTTTTGTTTTATTTTTCTGTTTTCTTTTTATCTATTTTTCTGAATTGATGCAAATGTTCTGGGAAATGATCATGATGATGAATATGCAACTATGTGATGATATTGTGAATTGCTGAGTGCCTGTATTGGGAATGTTTGTGTTTCCTGTAATTTTTTTCAATGAATAAAAAATTGAAAAAAATTGAAAAAAAAATTAGGAAGTGCAAGTTTGAGTGGGTAGCACAATTTTAGTCTCAACATCCCCACAAGATATTTATTAAGTACAGAGGGGGAAATATTAACTTCACAATGAAGAAACTTGAAAGACACTTTAACCAACTGATCAAAATTAAGATCAATAATGGTGGAACAAATTGATAGCATATGCCTCTTGATAAGATATCCCTGCAAAAATGTATAACTCAAATCTAGTTACGAGGAAACACAGACAAACTCTGAGGAACAAAACAACTGAGCTGCAATTTTTCAAAGTGGCAATGTCATGAAAGACAAAAATTGAGGGACTGTTCCAGACCAAAAATGGTATCTACATTGCATGGATTACATTTATTAAAAATTCTAGAAAATATGCGCTAATCTACAGTAACAGGAAGTGTTTGTGTGAGAAGGAAGTGGTGTAGGGAGGGAGGTGGAGATTACAAAGTGGCACAAAGATACTTCAGGGAGGAATGGATTTTTATTGTGGTAATTGTTATACAGTATGTCAAACTCATCAAATTGTACACTTTAAAATGTGAAGTTTATTGCCTGTCAATATTATACCACAATAAAGTTGCTTTAAAAATTTGAAAAAAAATAGCACTAAGAAAGATAGGAATAAGTGGAGTCTTCCTCGATATGATAAAGGGCATTTACAAGAAACCCACAGCAAATATCATCCTGAATGGAAAAAGACTGAAAGCTTTCCCTCCAAGATGGGAAAAAGTCAAGGATGCCCACTGTCACCACTGTTATTCAACATCATACTGTAAGTTCTGTCCAGGATAGTTAGGCAAGAAAAAGAAATAAAAGGCACCCAAATTGAAAAGGAAGAAATAAAACTTTCACTATCTGCAGATGACATGATCCTGTAGATAGAGAGTCCCCAAAAATCTACAACAAAGATGCTACAGCTTATAAATGAGTTCAGTGAAGTGGTGGGATACCATACCAACATGCAAAAGTCAGTAACTGTGGGCACAGCAAAGGCAGCGGCCAGGCATAGAGGCAGGCAGCCACAGGGGCCTCTGGTGCAGGTACAGTATATTTTTCAATAAAAGCCTTCCATGTTTTCTTTGTTGATGTTTTGGTGTCCCAGAGCTTCTCTGAAGCCAAGTTTGATGATTTTGAGGATGACAAAGACACAGAATATAACGATAATGACTTTGCTGAATTTGAGGATGTCCTGAAATATTCTGCCGCTGAACTTCCTCAGTGGTTTCTAATGAATGAAGACAATGAAGATGAAACCATTTTGGAATGGGAAGGAGAGGATGAAAACCAAGGTGGAGATACCCAGTAGGGAGACACCAAGAGTGAGCCATGTGATGATAAAGTATCATTACATTTAATGCTCCTGGTTCAGATAATACCTACTCAAAAGATATGGTGTCTCTGCTATCCCTGATACACATGGTGGTTGACTCTGTGATAAAGCCAGAAAGTTCCAACTCAACAGAGAAGGTAAACAAAAAGCAGATAAACAACATGCTGGAGTAGAAGAGAACTTCCTGAAGCTGACTTATATGCAGAGATAAGAAGCTGCACAATCTCCGCATAAGGAGTAGAAAAGAACAGAGAAGGTGCAAATGATGAATGGAAAAGTTTCTGAGAAATAACGCAGGTTAGAAGAAGCTGCTTTGAGGCATGAGCAAAAGAAGTTGGAGAAGAAGCAACTGAAACTGAAGAAAATGAAACAAATCAAAGCAAAAACTGTGTAAAGTCATCCCAGAGAGCTGTCCTGAAGCCATATAAACTCTGAATTCACAGGAAAAATAAAGTGTAGGAATTTGAGAGTTTTGCCACACAAAGGAGGACTCCAAGAGACGTTCTCTCATGCAACACACAAGGGGTTTATTTACCACACATGCATGGGGCTCACTGAACACACAGGAACAGAGAGCCCCTAGCCTGGGTTTGGGGAAGCTTTTGAAGGGGGAGGAGGAGGGGGGTGGGGGTTGAGCATGGGCCACAGGTGTTGCTTCATGCAAGAAGCAGATAACAATCATTTTCACAACAAGCATTTCTGGTGCAAGGAGTCATGGGGGTTGCGAGAGGCAGATAACCACCCCGGAAGGTCCCAAGTTGTTTTTCTTAGCCTGATGGGGCCCATAACTCTTTCCTTTACAATCCTTCTTTACATAAGAAAAGTTAGCTACTGTTAAGTTTTATAAAATCCTTCTTTACATAAGAAAAGTTAGCTACTGTTAAGCTTTATAAAATCCTTCTTTACATAAGAAAAGTTAGCTACTGTTAAGCTTTATAAAATCCTTCTTTACATTCCCCACTCCTTTTTGTACATATCTCTAATCTTAGAGATTTTCTGGGTTATTTAATACTGAGTACTGTTGTCTGATGAGCATTAATTTGACATTTCCAATCTGCCTTTGTAAAAACTGTATAATTCTATTTAGAATATATGGTCCTATAGTTATTATTAAAAGTAACACAATTAAAGGCCCAGCGAGAGCAGATAATAGCGTTGTCAACCAGGGAGACTTAGTAAACCAGGATTCAAACTGTTGCGCCTCTCGTTCTTTTTGTCTTTCACGAAGGCGCTCTCTGAGTTTTGTCATGGACTCTTTAACACCACCAGAGTGATCCGCATAGAAACAGCACTGTTCTTTTAAAGCTGCACATAGTCCCCCCTCTTTAAGGAAAAGTCAGTCAAGTCCTCGCCTATTTTGCAGAACTACTTCTGAAAGGGAGGTTAGACAGTTCTGAAGGGCTGAGACAGATCTTTCTATTTTGTTTAAGTCTTGATCTATCGCGGCCTGTAATTGACTGGTTTGTTGATTGCTATGTACAATGGCAGCAGTCCCTGTGCCTATACCGGCAGCGGCGGTTACCCCCATAAGAACTGCCAGGGTTATTGAGATTGGTTCCCTTCTGTATCTGGTTTGGCTTAATAGTATAGTTTCTAATTCTGTCCCTGAATGATAGAGAATTCGGGGGTATATAGAAACCAACACACAATAGTTGACAGAGTTGTTAAAAACCTTTGTAGATACACAAGGGGTAATTCCAGTGTTACATGCCCACTTTAAACCTGGGGGAGGTTGAAGGAATTTATCATTATCTTGGGTTTGATTAATGGTGGCACATAAGATTTTAACGTGGGGAGGAGGGTTACCTATACAAGTTCCTTGTCCTGTAAACTCAGACAGGGTGAGTTTATGGTCGCTGTCCCAGTCGCAAGACGTGCCATTAGGGAGGATGGTATATGACTTATTTATAGCTATTCCTTCATAATAGGGCAGCAAAGCCGACAGGCAAAGCCAGCATGACTGGGTGAGATTAGCTCGGGAGTGATTGAGGGCAGAAAAGCCTCCTAGAATTAGGTTGTATAATCGGTCGCCAGGAGTCTCTGGATTGTAGGGAGAAGTACTATTGGGAGTCGGAAGGGGGAAAGAAGTGGGAATTAGGGAGCTATTGCTAGGCCTTCCTGGGGGCGTAGGCTTCGCAGGAGGCCCTGGGTTTTTCATAGTCAGAACAGGGTTGGGGCCTACCCTGATAGCTTTTTGGGGAATTTCTTCCTTCTTAATTAGTATTAGCCACCCCCCTGTCCCGGCCTTCCATCCAGAATCTCCATCCCCACGTTCTACCAGTGAGCCATTTAGGGTCAGTGGCGTTGGTGACATTGAGAAATACTGTCTCACAGTCCCCGACTCTGGGGCCTGTTGACAGTGGAGGCATGCATCCTGCAGGGTATCCCAATTTGAGGTTAGGGTCAGGGGACTGGGGTGTCCAGGTAGTGGCTAGAGTTTCACAACCCCAATAAGCGCAATAGTAGTGGCCAGGACTATTACAATAGCCTTTTCCAGGGTTTGAGGCAGGACACATGTAGAGGTGGAGTTTGTTAATACATGTCCACCAGGAATCTGGCAAGGGCAAGTTACAAGGGGTGATGTTGAAAGAGGGCTGTCCTACACCTTCGTAGGTTGCTAAAATCTCTTCATTCTCCCATCTAGATATTGTCCATTTCCAAGGCTTATGCGGGTTGGAATTGGGTTCCCCTAGGGGAAGGAGGAGAAGGAGTAGTAACCCTATGAACCCGCAGCTTGAGAGGATTGTCAGTCCTTTCCAGTTTCCACTGGGACTCAGAGGGCGAAGGCGCAGGTTTCAGATGAGACGCATGGATCCAGGATGCGATGCCATCGACCTTGACTGCGGTGGGGGTGGTCAAGAGTACCTGATACGGTCCTTTCCAGCGAGGTTCAAGAGTCTGTACCTGGTGGCGGCGGACGTAGACGAAGCCTCCCACCTGATATTGATGCGGAGTTCTGTTGTCTCCTGGCTGGTAGGAGGTGGAGAGCTGCCGCCACAGGAACCGCTGGGCTTTTTCCAAGGCTCGCAGCCTGTCAAGCAAGGGGGTATGGAGGGAACTATTAATCTCTAGAATGGAGGACATGTCTTTGACTGGAGGTGGCGCTCCATACAAGATTTCATAAGGGGTTAGATTACGCATGAGAGCAGAGGGGGTATTCCGGGCCCTGAACAGGGCATAAGGCAGGAGCATGGTCCAATCCTTCAAGCCAGTCTCTATAGCTAATTTGGTTAGGGTCTCTTTAATTGTCCTGTTCATTCTTTCTACCTGTCCTGAACTTTGGGGTCTGTATGCACAATGCAATTTCCAATCAATCCCCAATATCCTGGCCACATCCTGACTTACCTGGGCTACAAATGCGGGTCCGTTATCTGACCCTATTACCTTTGGTAGACCGAACCGGGGAAAAATTTTTCCATAATCTTCTTGACTACGACCTGGGCCATTTCTCTCTTAGTTGGGTAGGCTTCAACCCATCCTGAAAAGGTGTCTATAAAAACTAGTAAGTATTTAAGTCCATATTTTGCAGGTTTAATTTCAGTAAAGTCAACTTCCCAGAACTGCCCAGGTCGAGTTCCCCTTAGTCTTTTTCTATTAGGAGTTTTGGTGGGGTAGGCGTTTACGATTTGACACGCCTGACACTCTCTGGCTACGCGATCTGCCAGTTCCTTCCTTTTTGAGGCTGCCAGAGGGTACAATTTCCTCTGGTCTTGCAGGAGCTGCTGTAGTTTCCCTGTCCCCAGGTGAGTGAGCTGGTGGACCTGCTGTATGTAAGCTAGGGCTTCCGACTCTCCTTGGGGTGTAACCTCAGATAGTGTCTCAGGGGGTTGCTGGTTTTCTTTGGTTATTAGGACCAAGTTTATAGGGTCCCTTAATGCTGCCGCTTTTGCTTCTTTATCTGCTCGCCTATTACCCATGGTTACTGGGTCCGAGCCTCTTTGGTGGCTAGCACAGTGGACAATGGCTAGTTCTTTGTTTCAGCCCTGGCGGCTATGTTGCATGTTTCCGGCATCACTGAGGGTGGATTTTATACATGCTATTTTAATTGTCCCCAACATTTCCTCCCTTTGTTTTTTTTAAAAGGATGGAGGAAGAATGCTGATCCAGCCTTCTTTTGGCATTAACCTTTGCTGGGAGAAGTAGAGGCCTCATCCCCCAGGTTGTTTGTGGCTCTGTTTTTCTGGGGAGAGGAATTTTTGCAGAGTGAACCTCTATGCAAGATGAGGCATACTTCTCAAGGAGCTCGAAAATGGTCTTTAATTGTTTTGGCCCTCCTTTGCAGTGCTTTGCCTTGCACCCAGCGGTACCAATCATAGCATAAGCTAGAAGCATATTTTCGAGTTGTATGCTGCTCCCGTAGGAGTGGGGATTCTTACCCGAGAGGGTGGGTAGCAGTCAGATACTTTGGTTTCATACCTTGGTTAGCGAGATGAAGCCGGTGATAATGCACTTGAATGGGCCTGCTTAGGGCAGAATTAATTTGGTCCTTAGTTAGCTGTATTATTCTTTTTTCTCTTACTAATTTTTTTTCCCTCTCTTTCTCTTTCCCTCCTTTGTTCTTTTTCCTCCTCTGTTTCTCTCTTATAAAACACTTTTTTAGCTTCTTTGACTAAATCTCACAAGGCTAGGTCCTGCAACCCGTCTAAGCGCTGCAGCTTGCATCTAATGTCTGGAGCTGATTGGCCGATAAAGGCCATGGCCACTGAGGCTCTTTGATCCTCTGATTGAGGGTCAAAGGGAGTATACCTACGGTATGCTTCCATTAGTTTTTCTAAAAAGACTGAGGGCGATTCGTCCGCTCCCTGAATAATTTCTTTTACCTTGGCCAAACTGATGGGCCGGCGTGCGGCTGCTTGGAGACCCACTACTAGAGTCTGGCGATAGATGGACAGATGCTCCCTACCTTTAGAGGTGTTCGGGTCCCAATTAGGGCGGCGCAGCGGGAACCGATCATCGATGACATGCTGGAGTTGGGTGAGTCTCCCATCTTGTCCGGGAACTTGCTTCCTGGCTTCCAGGAAGATCCGATCTCGCTCTTCCGTGGTGAAGAAAGTCCCCAGGAGTTGTTGACAATCATCCCAAGTGGGCTGGTGAGAGAATATAAGGGACTCCACCAATCCAGTCAGCCTAGTGGGAGCCTCAGAAAAAGGAGGGTTATTATTTTTCCAGTTATATAAGTCAGAGGAGGAAAAGGGCCAGTATTGTAGAGCGGGCATTTCTCCCCCGTGTCTATCATCCACTGGAGGCCCATATGGTCTGAGGGGGAGAGTGACCGCCACATCAGATAGGCTTAGTGCTCATCTGCTTCGTGTACTATGTGCTGGTCCTGGTTCATCTGGGATTGTCTCTTGGTGAACCTGCAGAGAGGGAATAGAAGAGAGCGGGGAGAGAGAACTAGAGGAGGGAGAAGGTGAGCTAAGAGAAGGGGGGGGTCCTGTACCGGAGCTGAAGGGTAGGGAGGAGGGGAAGAAGGACCTGCGTCGAAGAGGAGTAGATCCGATTGGGATTCCGGTAGGACTGCAGGAGGTAAGGAAGGATAGAGTTTCGGAGCTTGAGAAGGACCCGGCACCTTGATTGGGAGTACAGAGGGAGAGTCATGTTGACTAAGAGGAGTAAGAAACGCCTTTACCCATGGAGGTGGGTTTTCACACAGGTCCTGCCAAACCATGATGTAGGGCTGCTGGTCCGGGTGGCCATACGGGTCAGGGCGGAAGATGACTGACTTGACGGCCCGAATCAAGGGGAGATGAAAAGCTCCTTCACAAGGCCATTCCACGTTAAAAGAGGGCCACTCGGCCGAGCAGAAGGTCTGCCATTTGCCTTTTTTACAATAAGAGATAGATTCTGACCTCTTTCCCTGACCTCAGACCAGTGTCTTAAGGTCAGAGAAAGTGGAGTCGACGTTCCCTGACCCATCTTTGGTAAAACAAAAACAATTCCTAACACACGAATACAGACAGACACACACAGAGCCGGCACACCATGTTTACACAGTTTCAGACACAGCTCAGACTGGCCTGATGACTGTGATCGAGTCTCCCCCCGTCAGAAGGGAAACAGAATCAGAGTCGGCCCTGTAGGAAGCCTCCAGGCGTCCCCGGAGGTCCCCCAATCCCGAGGCGTCCCTTGGGAGAGTGACCTGCAACCCCTGGACACGTCTGCCGGTTGCGGTCGGGGAGTGCTCACACAACTCTCCGACAGTCACTGCCAGTCTGACAGACTAAGCAATCACACCTCAGACAAAAAGGCCTCACTTACCCCGAGAGAAAGAGCTGTTGGAGCCTCCCATTACGAAGAGCAGATCTCGGTGGGACCTCCAAATGTAAGAATTTGAGAGTTATGCCACGCAAAGGAGGACTCCAAGAGACGTTCTCTCATGCAACACACAAGGGGTTTATTTACCACACATGTGTAGGGCTCACTGAACACGGAGGAACAGAGAGCCCCTAGCCTGGGTTTGGGGAAGCTTTTGAAGGGGGAGGAGGAGGGGGGTGGGGGTTGAGCATGGGTCACAGGTGTTGCTTCATGCAAGAAGCAGATAACAATCATTTTCACAACAAGCATTTCTGGTGCAAGGAGTCATGGGGGTTGCGAGAGGCAGATAACCACCCCGGAAGGTCCCAAGTTGTTTTTCTTAGCCTGATGGGGCCCATAACTCTTTCCTTTACAATCCTTCTTTACATAAGAAAAGTTAGCTACTGTTAAGTTTTATAAAATCCTTCTTTACATAAGAAAAGTTAGCTACTGTTAAGTTTTATAAAATCCTTCTTTACATAAGAAAAGTTAGCTACTGTTAAGCTTTATAAAATCCTTCTTTACAAAAGAATACTAGTCCTTTTCTCATCTTAGAGTACAAACACTCCCAGCAACAGAAATCCTTATTTCATTGTTTGCTCTATTTTTGGTTTGGCGTTTTACAGAAGATGTGTATACACTGGAAAGGCTCCATGTCTGTAACTTTCTTCCAGATAAACAAATTATTATTTTGATTACTTTATCAAATGAATGATATGAGATCTATTTATTTTAAACATATTTTAAATTATAACAGGAATCACCAGTGCTTTTAGTGTTTTGATATTTGAAGAAATATCATGAAACTTATAGGTAGATAATTAGATTATAATTAGACTAGGAAGCTGAAGTGGTTGGAAAGACTGACTATAACCCAAGATTCCACAAATAACTATTTAAAATTGCAAATAACCATTGTTTGATGTTTTCTTCTTTGTCTACATTGAACCTGTGAAGTTAAGTAAAATTTAGAACATTATATGTTGAATGTGGTATTGAAATTTCAAGGATTCAAAACATAATGTAGTGGTCAAGATGGCAGCTTAGCAATGTGTGCGTTTTAGTTCATACTCCAGAAAAACTGCTAAATAACCAGAAACAGTACAGAATAGCTCCTGGAGCCACGTCAGTGACCGGACACACAGCATACCCCAGTCTGGACCAGCTGGACCAGCTGTGACCCTCCCAGAACCGTGAGTTCCCCAAGCCACGGCGGCCAGTGCCCCTGCCCCACAGGCTGCTTCCCAAAGGGAAAGGAAAGAGACTTTAACAGCAGCAGGGACTGAGTCCAACCAAATGCCAATTGTGGCATTAAGTAACAAATTCTGACTACTAAAATTGGCCCCCAGCTCAGGTGAACCTGGTCAAGGCAGAGGTCGCTCATTGGGCTAACGGAAAAAGAAAACAAAGGAAAGAAACAGGCTTTTGTGGCTGCATTTCTACAAAGGCTTGACTGCCTCTGGATTCAGCAGCAGGACTTTTCAGGCTGCAACTGCCCCAAGCATAGGCAGTAACAAGCTCCTTTCAGGCAAGGCTTGTCTTGAGGCTTTGCCTTCCCCAGGGGAGGGGTGAAGCTCAACTCAGGTGGAATCACTCCCTCAAAGAATTCAGACCCCAGGGCTTGGCAATTTGAAGCCATTAAAACCAGCCTACAACCACTCCTCTGTCTCCACCACACCCCCAGCAGGGAGAGTCTTCCAAAGTTAAAGGTGCCACATCATCTTATGCTGGTAGGACCTGCAGGCAGACAAGCGCCACATACTGGGCAGGATAAGAAAAACAGAGCCCAGAGACTTCACAGGAAAAGTCTTTTAACCTGCTGGGTCTCACCCTCAGGGAAAACTGACGCAGTTGACTCCTTCCCCCTGGTAGGAGGCCAGTTTAGTCTGGCAAAACCCAGCTGGAGTCTATAATACCTACATAGACCCTCCTAAGGGTAGGGGGAAAAAGGCACCATACAAGCAGGGCAAGAAATAAGAAAACAAGAACTGAAAAATTCTCCTCTGTTAAACAAAATTTAAGCTAGAGGTCCAGAAAAAGCTGAACTGAAGGTCAAAGAACAGATAGACAAAAAATTCATCCAGCAAGAAAACCCTAGATAAAGAAGTGAAAGCAATCTCCAGATTAACGTAATTAAATGCCTAGACACCAGCAAAAAATAACAAATCACACTAGGAAAATTGAAGATATGGCCCAGTGAAAGGAACAAACCAACAGTTCAAATGAGATGCAAGAGCTGAAACAATTAATTCAGAATATATAAACAAACATGGAAAACCTCATCAAAAGCCAAATCAGTGAACTGAAGGAGGATATGAAGAAGGCAAGGAATGAACAAAAAGAATGGAAAGTCTGAAAAAACAAATCACAGAATTTATGGGAATGAAAGGCACAGTAGAAGAGATGAAAAAACAATGGAAACCTACAATCGTAGATTTCGAGAGACAGAACATAGGATTTCTGAACTGGAGGATGGAACATCTGAAATCCGACAAGAAACAGAAGCTATAGGGAAAAAAAAGGAAAAATATGAGCAGGGACTCAGGGAATTGAGTGATATGAAGCGCACGAATATACGGGTTGTGAGTGTCCCAGAAGGAGAAGAGAAGGGAAAAGGAGGAGAAAAACTAATGGAAGAAATTATCACTGAAAATTTTCCAACTCTTATGAAAAACCTAAAATTACAGATCCAAGAAGTGCAGCGCACCCCAAAGAGATTAGACCCAAATAGGCGTTCTCCAAGACACTTACTAGTCAGAATGTCAGAGGTCAAAGAGAAAGAGAGGATCTTGAAAGCAGCAAGAGAAAAGCAATCCATCACATACAAGGGAAACCCAATAAGACTATCTGTAGATTTCTCAGCAGAAACCACGGAGGTGAGAAGACAATGGGATGATACATTAAATTATTAAAAGAGAAAAACAGCCAACCAAGAATTCTATATCCAGCAAAATTGTCCTTCAAAAATGAGGGAGAAATTAAAACATTTTCAGACAAAAAGTCACTGAGAGAATTTGTGACCAAGAGACCAGCTCTGCAAGAAATACTACAGGGAGCACTGGAGACAGATACAAAAACACAAAAGAAAGAGGTGTGGAGAAGAGTGTAGAAAGAAGGAAAATTAGATAGAACATATAAATTCCAAAAGGCAAAATGGTAGAAGAAAGTACTACCCATACAGTAATAACACTAAATGTTAATGGATTGAACTCCCTAATCAAAAGACATAAATTGGCAGAATGGATTAAAAAACAGGATCCTTCTATATGCTGTCTACAGGAAACACATCTTAGACCCAACAATAAACACAGGTTGAAAGTGAAAGGTTAGGAAAAGATATTTCATGCAAATAACAACCAGAAAAGAGCAGGAGTAGCTATACTATATCCAACAAAGTAGACATCAAATGTAAAATAGTTAAAAGAGACAAAGAAGGATACCATGTACCAAAACATAATGCAGTTCAGTGTAGTTTTGTAGGCGGGACGTGCCAATGACATTATTATAGGATCTCTGTAGGTTTTGGGATACTTACATATACATGGAAAATTGGAGGGACAGGTAGCACACTGACAATGTGAACACTACATTTTAAATGACCACATGTTTATTTTTCTTGAGATGCATGAAATATTAACTGCTTCAGCTAGCTCAGATCAATGGTCAATGTGAAGTCACAAAATGTTTTCCTTTGTGGTTGCTGCAATCTATCAATCAGATGCTCACGGAGAAGCACTGTTCTGGGTTATGGCTGTGTATTGTTGCTTCTTCCCCTCCTTTTACCACTTCCACAGATGAGGCTGGATGTTTTCTTTCAAAGAAATAGCCATGGATATGCACAAATATCCTTTTTTTTGGGGGGGGGCGGGTATATGGACCAGGAATCGAACCTGGGTCTACGACATGGCAGGCCAGCATTCTACCACTGAACCACCCATACACCCCATAAATATACTTTTATAAAATGTGCTTTCCTAAACTATGTAGAATTCTTCCTGCTTCGTGAATGAACCCTGGGGGAGAGGCCCACTCTGCATTTTACAAATGTTTCCTACTAAGAAAGCATTTTGCTAAAAATAATGATCAGCTGTCATTTATTGAGTTCCGAATACATGCTATCCATTGCTCTGAGTACTCCCTACTATTTTTTTAAAAATATTTTTATTGATAAAACAACACACAAACATACATTCTTAACATACAAACATTCCATACATGGTATACAATGGCTCACAATATCACCACATAGTTGCGTATTCATCACAACAATCATTATTTTGAGCATTTGCAGCTCTCCAGAAAAAGAAAGAAAAATTTAAAACATTATGCTGAGTGAGACTAGCCAGAAATAAAAGGGCAAATACTGTATGGTCTCACTGCTATGAACTGACATTAGTGAATAAACTTGGAATATTTCGTTGGTAACAGAGACCATCAGGAGACAGAAATAGGGTAAGATATTGGGTAATTGCAGCTGAAGGGATACAGATTGTGCAACAGGACTGAACGTAAAAACTCAGAATTGGACAACACATTGCTACATAACTGTAATACAATTATTTAAAACACTGAATGAAGCTGAATGTGAGAATGATAGAAGGAGAAGTGCTGGGGGCACAAATGAAATCAGAAAGAAAGACGATAAAGATTGATACGGTGTAATCTAGGAATGCCTAGAGTGTATAATGATAGTGACTAAATGTACAAATTTTAAAAATGTCTTTGCATAAGGAAGAACAAAGGAATGTCATTATTGCAGGGTGCTGAAAATAGATGGTAATTAATATTTAAAATTTTTAATTTATGTGAGACTAAAGCAAAAAATGTTTATTTGGTACAAAATTTATATTTTGACTACTGTATTTCCTAATGTACCGTAAGTACATGGAACCTTGAGTAGGACATGCGATTTTGTGGGTTTGTCCAGAGTGATGCCCCGATAAATCCCAGAGTGATTTGAACAGTGAATAAAAAAGTATTTGCAAAGTCTCATTGGGGAATGGTGAGAAACGGGGAAAATTCAACTTTCCCAAGTTGAATTCTTGATATTCTCAAAAGCAGTGTGGACAACCAAAGCTATAGGCTGAGCCCCCAATCTTGGGGTTTGTTCGTATGAAACTTAACCCCACAAAGGATAGGTCATACCTACTTAAAAATAGGCCTAAGAGTCACCCCCAAGAGAACCGCTTTTGTTGCTCAGATGTGGCCTCTCTCTCCAGCCAACACAGCAAGCAAAGTCACGGCCCTTCCCCAGTCTATGTGGGACATGACTCCCAGGGGTGTGGACCTTTCTGGAAACATTGGACAGAAATCCTAGAATGAGCTGAGACTCAGCATCAAGGAATTGAGAAAACCTTCTTGACCAAAGGGGAAAAAGTGAAATGAAATAGAATAAAGTGTCAATGGCTGAGAGATTCCAAACAGAGTCGAGAGGTTATCCTGGAGGTTCTTCTTATGCATTAAACAGATATCACCTTGTTATCCAAGACGTAATGGACCAGCTGAAGGGAACTGCCTGAAAATGTAGAGCTGTATTCCAGTAGCCATGTTTCTTGAAGATGATAGTATAATGATACAGCTTTCACAGTGTAACTGTGTGATTGTGAAAACCTTGTGTCTGATGCTCCTTTTATCTACCTTATCAACAAATGAGTAAAACACAAGGAATAAAAATAAATAATAGGGGGAACAAATGTTAAAATAAATTTAGATTGAAATGCTAGTGATCAATGAAAGGGAGGGGGTAAGGGGTTCGGTAAGTATGATTTTTTTTTTCTGTTTTCTTTTTATTTCTTTTTTCTGAATAGATGCAAATGCTCCAAGAAATGATCATGATGATAAATATGCAACCATGTGATGATATTGTGAATTACTGATTATATATGCAGAACGGAATGATCAAAAGTTAAGAATGTTTACATTTGGTGTTTTTTTGTATTTTTAAAAAAATTGAAAATTTAATTTTAAAAAATCATATGTACTATACCCCTCACCCCTCCCTCTCATTGACCACTAGTATTTCCATCTACCCAATTTATTTTTACCTTTTCCCCCCATTATTTGTTAAGAAAGCATTTTTAAGTCATTGCTTATAAAAGGTAAGGTTTTTAAAATTTTATTAATTAAAAAAAATTACAAGAAAGAAACACAAACATTCCCAACACATACACTCAGCAATTCACAATATCATCACATAGTTGCATATTCGTCATCATGATCATTTGCAAGAACATTTGCATCAATTCAGAAAAAGAAATAAAAAGACAACAGAAAAATAAAACAAAAACAGAAAAAAAATTTATACACCATACCCCTTACCCCTCCCTTTCACTGATCACTAGCATTTCAAACTAAAATTATTTTAACATTTGTTCCCCCATTATTTATTTTTATTCCATATGTTCTACTTATCTGTTGACAAGATAGATAAAAGGAACATCAGACACAAGGTTTTCACAATCACACAGTCACATTGTGAAAGCTATATCATTATACAATCATCTTCAAGAAACATGGCTACTGGAACACAGCTCTATATTTTCAGGCAGTTCCCTCCAGCCTCTCCATTACATCTTGGATAACAAGGTGATATCTACTTAATGCTTAAGAACATACTCCAGGATAACCTCTCGACTCTGGAATCTCTCAGCCATTGACACTTTGTCTCCTTTCACTCTTCCCCCTTTTGGCTGAGAAGGTTTTCTCAATCCCTTGATGCTGGGCCTCAGCTCATTCTAGAGTTTTTCTTAATCCCTTGATGCTGAATCTCAGCTCGTTCTGGGATTCCTGTCCCACATTGCCAGGAAGGTCCACACCCCTGGGAGTCATGTCCCACGTAGAGAGGGGGAGGGTGGTGAGTCTGCTTGTTGTGTTGGCTGGAGAGAGAGGCCACATCTGAGCAACAAAAGAGATTCTCTTGGGGGTGACTCTTAGGTCTAATTTTAAGTAGACTTGACCTATCCCCTGTGGGGTTAAGTTTCATATGAACAAAGCCCAAGACTGGGGGCTCAGCCTAAAGCTTTGCTTGTCCACACTGCTTGTGAGTACATCAAGAATTCAACTTGGGGAAGTTGAATTTCTCCCCTTTCTCACCATTCCCCGAAGGGGACTTTGCAAATACTTTTCCACTCACTGATCGAATCACTCTGGGATTCAACAGAGCATCACCTGGACAAACCAACAAAATCTCATGTCCTATACAAAGTTCCATGAACTTAAGGTGTTCAACCAACTATCTACATAAGTTATATTAGGAGATGCACTAATATCTAGTCAAAGTATAAATTTGTACCAAATAAACATTTTTTTGCTTTAGTCTCACACATAAGTTGAAAATTTTAATTATTAATTGCCATCTATTTTCAGCACACTGCAGTAATGACATTCTTTTATTCTTCCTCATGCAAAAACATTTTTTTAATTTGTACATTTAGTCACTTTCATTATACACTCTAGGCATTCCTAGATTATACCATCTCAATCTTTATCGTCTATCTTTCTTTCTGGTTTCATTTATGCCCCAGTCCTCCTCCCTCTATCATTCTCACATGCAGCTTCATTCAGTGTTTTAACATAATTGTATTACAGTGAGGTAATATTGTGCTTTCCATTTCTGAGTTTTTATATTCAGTCCAGTTGCACAATCTGTATCCCTTTCAGCTCCATTTACCCAATATCTTACCCTATTTCTATCTCCCAATGAGACCATTACCATGGTCCCGATGAGACTGTTACCAACGAAATATTCCAAGTTTATTCACTAATGTCAGTTCATATCAGTGAAACCATATAGTATTTGTCCTTTTGTTTCTGGCTAATCACACTCAGCATAATGTCCTTAAGGTCCATTCATGTTGTTACATACTTCATAACTTTATTCTGTCTTACAGCTGCATAATATTCCATCTTATTTAAATACCACAGTTTGTTTAGCCACCTGTCTGTTGATGGACATTTTGGCTGCTTCCATCTCTTGGTAATTGTAAATAATGCTGCTTTAAACATTGGTGTGCAAATGTCCGTTTGTGTTCTTGCCCTCAAGTCCTTTGAGTAGAGATAGCATATATATGGGTCCTGTTTTTAAATCCATTCTGCCAGACTATGTCTTTTGATTCGGGAGTTTAATCCATTAACATTCAGTGTTATTACTACATGGGTAATATTTTCTTCTACTATTTTGCCTTCTGGATTTTATATGTCATATCTAGTTTTCCTTCTTTTTACCTTTACTCATAGTCTTCCTTTCTACACTCTTCTCCACACCTCTCTCTTCTGTCTTTGTATCTGTCTCTAGTGCTCCTTTAGTATTTCTTGCAGAGTTGGTCTATTGGTCACAAATTCTCTCAGTGATTTTTTTATCTGAAAATGTTTTAATTTCTCCCTCAGTTTTGAAGGACAATTTTGCTGGATATAGAATTCTTGGTTGGCAGTTTTTCTCTTTTAATAATTTAAATATATCATCCCACTGTCTTCTCGCCTCCATGGTTTCTGCTGAGAGATCTGCGCATAGTCTTATTGGGCTTCCCTTGTATGTGATGGATTGCTTTTCTCTTGCTGCTTTCAAGATCCTCTCTTTCTCTTTGACCTCTGACATTCTGATTATTAAATGTCTTGGAGTACATCTATTTGGATCTATTCTCTTTGGGGTACGCTGCACGTCTTGGATCTGTAATTTTAAGTCTTTCATAAGAGTTGGGAAATTTTCAGTGATAATTTCCTCCATTAGTTTTTCTCCTCCTTTTCCCTTCTCTTCTCCTTCTGGGACACCCACAACATGTATATTCATGTGTTTAGTATTGTCTTTCAATTCCCTGAGACCCTGTTCATATTTTTCCATTTTTCCCCTATATTTTCTTTTTCTTGCTGGATTTCAGATGTTCCGTCCTCCAGTTCACTAATCCTATGTTCTGCCTCTCAAAATCTATCATTGTAGGTTTCCATTGTTTTTTTCATCTCTTCCACCTTGCCTTTCATTCCCGTAAGTTCTGTGATTTGTTTTTTCAGACTTTCAATTTCTTCTTTTTGTTCTTTCCTTGCCTTCTTTATATCCTCCCTCAATTCATTGGTTTGGTTTTTGATGAGGTTTTCCTTGTCTGTTCGTATATTCTGAATTAATTGTTTCAGCTCCTGTATGTCATTTGATTTGTTCATTTGTTCCTTTGACTGGGCCATATCTTCAATTTTCCTAGTGTGATTTGTTATTTTTTGCTGGTGTCTAGGCATTTAATTACCTTAATTAGTTTATTCTGGAGATAGCTTTCATTTCTCTTACCTAGGGTTTTCTTGCTGGATGAATTTGTTGTCTAGCTGTTCTGTGACATTCAGTTCAGCTTTTTCCGGACCTCTAGCTTAAGTTTTGTTTAACAGAGGAGAATTTTTCAGTTCTTGTTTTCTTGTTTCTTGCCCTGCTTGTATAGTACCTCCCCCCTCCCCCTACCCTTAGGAGGGTCTACATAGATATTATAGACCCCAGCCGGGTTTTGTCAGACCGAAAACTGGCCTTCTATCAGGAGGAAAGAGTCACCTGCATTGGTTTTCCCTGAGGGTGAGACTCAGCAGATTTAAAGACTTTCCTGTGAAGTCCCTGGACTCTGTTTTTCTTATCCTGCCCAGTATGTGGTGCCTGTCTGCCTACAGGTCCCATTAGCATACGATGATGTGGTACCTTTAACTTTGGCAGACTCTCCCTGCTGGGGGCGTGTGGAGATGGAGGAGAGGTTGTAGGCTGTTTTTAATGGTTTCAAATTACCAAGCTCTGGTGTCTGAATTCCTTGAAGGAGGGATTCCACCTGAGTTGGGCTTCTCCCCTCCCCTGGGGAAGGCACAGGCTCCAGACAAGCCCCCAGAAGAGCTCACTTCTGCCTATGCCTGGGGCAGTTGCAGCCTGAGAAGTCCTGCCGCTATATCCAAAGGCAGTCAAGCCTTTGTAGAAACACAGCCACAAAAACCTTTGTTTCCTTCTTCTTCTTCTTTTTTTTCTGTCAGCCCTGCCCTCTTGGCACTGGGGCAAAAATGAGCAACCTCCACTTTGACTAGGTTCACCTAAGCTGGGGGCCTATTTTTAGTAGTCAGAATTCGTTAATTAATTCCACAATTGGTGTTTGGTTGGGCTCAGCCCCTGCTGCTGGTAAAGTTCCTTTCCTTTCCCCTCTGGGAAGCAGCCTGTGGGAGAGGGACGCCGGCCACTGTAGCTTGGGGAACTCACGGTTCTGGGGGGGCTTGCAGCCGGTCCAGCTGGTCAAGACTGGGGTACGCTGTGTGTCTGTCACTGATGTGGCCCCAGGAGCTGTTCTGTACTGTTTCTGGTTATTTAGTAGCTGTTCTGGAGGACGAACTAAAATGCGCACATTGCTAAGCCACCATCTTGACCCAGAAGAGAAAAGGTAGTTTTTTAAATGCAATTTTATTGAGCTATATTTACATACCCTATAATTATCTAAAATGTACTATCAATGGTTCGTTGTATCATCATATGGTTGAACATTCATTACCACAATCAATTTTTGAACATTTTCATTACTCCAAAAAAATTAAAGAATAAAAAACAAAAATAAAAAAGATCAAAACATCCATACCCCTTCCCCTTCCTCCATTATTAATTTATTTTTTTTGTCCATATTTTTACTTATCTGTCCATACACTGGATAAAGGGAGCGTCAGCCACAAGGTTTTCACAATCACATGGGCACACTGTAAAAGCTTATAGTTATACAACTTTCTTTAAGCATCAAGTCTACTGGATTACATTTCAACAGTTTCAGGTATTTCCTTCTAGCAATTTGAGTATACTAAAATAAAACTAAAAAGGAATCTCTATATATGTGTAAGAATAACCTCCAGAATAACCTCTTGACTCTATCTGAAATCTCTCAGCCACTGAAACTCTATTTTGCTTCATTTCTCTTTCCTCTCTTGGTTAAGAAGGCTTTCTCAATCCCATGATGCCATGTCCCAGTTCATTCTGGGAGTTCTGTCCCACATTGCCAGGGAGATTTATACCCCTGGGAGTTATATTCCATGTAGTGGTGAGGACAGTGAGTTCACCTGATGAATTGACTTGAAGAGATTGGACACATGTGAGCAACAAAAGATGTACCGGGTAATTTTTGATGGGCATGGGAAAGGGTTGGGGTTTTTGGTGGGGGGCTGGTATATTCTTTTTGATGCTTTATGTTCAGGTCTGTTCTGAGGCAATAACAATAAGTTGCTGTGAAAACAGCATGTGCGGCTGCCTTTGTAACCATATGAAAATTTCATATGGGTTTTCTCTAAGTCAATGCAGAAATGTGTAAATTGGAGGATATGAATATAATATTTTTAATAGTTCATGAAACTTGTTATTAAAATAACAAAAACAACATAAAACTGCTCTAATGATAAAAAAATCAGTAGTGTTTCTATATATACTTGTAATGAGCAATCTATGAGGAAATCAAGAAAAAAAATTCCATTTACAATAGCAACTAAAAGAATAAAAACCTACACACAAATTTTAACCTTGGATATAACAGGACATGTACACACACACACACAAACACAAAGGACATGTACACAGAAAACTACAAAACACTCCTTAAAAAAATCAAGGAAGACCTAAATAAATGGGAGGAAATTCCATGTACATGGATTGGAAGAAAAAATTTTCTTAAAATGTCAATTCTACCAAGAATGATTTACAGATTCAATTCATTATCAATCAAAATGCCAACAGCCTACTTTGCAGAAATAGAAAAGTCAATTATCAAATTTATTTGGAAGGGGAAGGGGCCCTGAATAGCCAAAAAAAATCTTGAAAAAGAAGAACGAAACTGAGAATTCATACTTCTTTACTTTAAAGCATATTACAAAGCTACAGTGGTCAAAATAGCATGGTACTGGCACAAGGATTTATCAACCAAAGGAACCGAACTTAAGAGTTCAGAAATAGAACCTCAACATCTATGCTCTGTTGATTTTTTTTTTTTTTTTTTTTTAGAGAGAGGGAGGAAGGAAAGGAAAGACAGAGAAGGAAGGAAGGAAGAAAGGGAAACATCTTTAAACATTTTCTTGTTTTATTATATTTTGTTTGTTTGTTTGTTTTTTACATGGGCTGGGGCCGGGAATCGAACCGGGGTCCTCCGGCATAGCAGGCAAGCACTCTTGCCCGCTGAGCCACCGCGGCCCGCCCCTATGCTCTGTTGATTTTTGACGAGGCTGCCAACTCCACACAACTGGGAAAGAACAGTCTCTTCAAAAAAGTAATGTTAGGAGAATTGACTATTCATTTGAAAAAGAATGAAATGGTCCCCTATCTCATACCATATACAAAAATAAACTCAAAATGGATCAAAGACCTAAATATAAAAACCAGGACCATAAAATGCCTAGAAGAAAATGTAGGGAAGCACCTTCAAGATCTTATGTAAGGCAGTGGTTTCTTAGCCCTTTCACTCAAAGAACAAGTGATGAAAGAAAAAAAATAGATAAATGGGACCTCATCAAAATTAAAAACTTTGTGCAAAGAACTTTGTCACAAAAGTGAAAAGACAATCTACTTAATGGGAGAAAATATTTTGAAACTATTTATCCGATACAGGTTTACTGTCCAGAATATGTAAAGTAATCCTACAACTCAACAATAAAGTGACAACCAATGCAATTTTAAAATGAGCAAAAGTCTTAAATAGACCTTTCTCCAAAGAGGAATTGCAAATGGTTAAAAAGCACATGAAAAGATGTTTAATGTCACTAGAAATTAGGGAAATACAAATTGAAACCACAATGAGTTACCATTTCAGACTCACTAGAATGACTGCTATTAAAAAAAAAAAAAAAACCAGAAAACTACAAGCGTTAGGGAGGATATGGAGAAATAGGAGCACCATTCATTGCTGGTGGCAAAGAAAAATGGGGCTGCTGTGTAAAACAGTTTGGCAGTTCCTCAGAAAGCTAAGTATGGAACCACCAAATGACCCAACATTCCCACTGCTAGGTATAAGTCCCAAAGAACTGAAAGCAGGGACTCGAACAGATATTTGCACACTAATGTTCACAATGGCATAATTCACAATTGCCAAAAGATGGGAGCAACCCAAGGGTCTATCAACCAATGAATGGATAAATAAAATGCAATATATATATACAATGGAATGTTATTCAACTATAAAAAGGAATGAAGCTCTGATACATACAATAACATGGATAAACTCTGAAGACATTCTGTTGAGCAAAATAAGCCAGACACAAGAGAAGAAATACTGTATGATCTCACTGATATGAAATAATTAGACTAAGCAAACCCACAGAGTCAGAATCTAGAATTCTATTCCAGGGGATAGGGAATAGGACGTTAAGGTTTAAAATGGACGTTAAGGTTTTAAAAGTTCCTATTTGGAACAACGGAAATGTTCTGGTAACGGATGGTGGTGATGGTAGGACAACATCATGGACGTTTAATAACACTGAAATACATATCTGAATTTGGTTAAAAGGAAAAATTTTAGGTTATGTATATGGTAATAGAATAAAAAATTTTAAAAACCCATGGAACTGTGCAACATTTGGTGAGACCAAATAAGTCAAACAAAAAAACAACAATGGTATAGTCATCTTTAGAAAATGCTTATAAGAAAACAGGGGTCTAGATTGTAAGCTTTTAGAGCAGACACATTAAGTCTGGAGTAGTGATTATTATTTCTGGATTCTGAGAGGCTGTTTTATATATACAACCTGATATTTAGAGATAAGAATGAAGCCAAGTTGGGGTTAAAGTAATACAGAACATAGGGGTAAGGAAGGCAGTGTCTATATTTTAGAACCACACATACTCTTTGAGACCAATGGAAGAAAGGTTTTTTGATCTGGAACTGAAATTTTCTGTAGTGCATAACCTAATTCAACCTATCTGTATAGCTCATTTGAACACCTGAAACACAGAGAGCACAGAATGAGAAAGAGGTCCTTTAATCCTGTATAGATCATTTTAATGCCCAGAAACATCCTAGAGTATATTAAGCAGATAATCAAAAACTATCGGCAAAGTCTCCTGAGGGAGGGGAGAAAGAACATGGAACTATTAAACCTTACCATCAGGGAATCCCCTGATACTGTGTTAAACTTTAGAGACACTCAAATCAATAGGACATGCCCTCAATCATCAGGCTTACTTTTGTGAAGCTTATGTAGGTAGCATAGAAGCTTAGACTACCTATAGGCATGCCTAAGAGTTACTTCTGGAGACCTCTGTTGTTGCTCAGATGTGGCCTCAGTCTCTCTAAGCCCAACTCTTCAAGTGAAATCATTGCCCCCTACGTAGGACATGACATCCAGGGGTGAAAGTCTTCCTGGCAATGTGGGAGAGGACTCCCAGGGATGAATCCAGACCTGGCACTATGGGATCAACAATTATATCCTGACCAAATGGGGGAAAAGAAGTGTAATTAATAAAGTATCAGTGGCAGAGACAGTTCAAATAGAGTCGAAAGGCTACTCTGGAGGTTGATCTCAGGTAAGCTTCAGGTAGACCTTGCTACCTATCATAACCTGCCAACCCGCAACCAGGACCATTTCAATGGTTTAGCCAATCCGAAAGAATATGTAGGGCAATAGATAAGATTCCACAAGGGTTCCAGGCACTAGAGCAACTTGCCAGAAACCTATAGCTTCTAGATGGGTCCCTGGTCCAGATAAGTCTTGAAACCTAGTCCAGCCTCTCCAGAACATCAGATAGTTTCATCTCCCTACCCCATATTAGTGACAAACCCTTCCAATATAAAAAATTTAGAATTGCCATAACCCAAACAACCCCAATGAGAGGTATGGAAAGATCAAAGGTGATGGTGGAATTATACATAGAAGATAGGACTTAATAAATGAATATGAATGCTGAATTATTAAACTGATACCTCTTTTAGTGTCCAGTATTTTAGAGCAGCTAGAAGTAAAACCGAAAATTGTGAAATTTTAACCCATGTAAAAGTTTGAAATATGTTCTACAGCTAATTGTGGTGCTGTGCTTGGAAATTTATAGCTTTATATATATATATGTTATTGTTCACAAATAAAAAAGGAAAAAAAAGTCGACTGTGATGATAAAAACATATTTAAGCCCTCTAGCCTCCTATATTCGGCTAGAAGGAAAAATATGAGAGGATCTATGGTAGCCCATGACAAACTCTGAGATCTGTTCTGTAACCACTTTTTGAAGAGTGCTTTGAAAACTGCTTTTTTATTTCTTTGCTTTGTATATATGTTACACAATACAATAAAGTTTCAAAAAAATAAACAAAACCATGGAACTGCACTACACAAACAGTGAATGCTAAGTTAGACCACACACTGCAATTAGTCGTACAATTTTTAAAATGTTATTTCATCAACTGTAATAAATGAACCACACCAATGCAAGGTATTAATAATAGAGAGGTATATGAGAATCCTGTATTTTGTACATTTTCATTTTGTAAACCCACAGCTTTTCTAGTAAATAGTGATGATGATGATGATGATGATAATAGAGTGGTATATATATTAATACTGTATTGCAGCATGATTGTTCTATAAACCCTCAACTTCTCTAAAAAAACAAAGAAAACCTTAGGTGTATACTAAGTTATGTATACAAGGTATGCAGGATGTGCTTTTGTTAAGAAAAGGATAGTTCTGTCCTAAAAGAAGAAGACCGACTTGTAAAATGAGAAAGAGGAGAGTATAGGATAAAGTCTAGATGGATAAGAAAGCTGTAGAAGGTTTGCAAAATAAATTTTACATCTCTTGCTCAAAACTGGCTAAGATTTAATGTTTTTTTCTGTAAGAGTTTGAAAAATTTCATATCAAACAGTATATTCATGCAATACTGTAATTTGTTTCTCTAATAAAATGACAAAGTTTTCCTAAATTATTGGTCTGCTCTTAGAAAGCTTTTTGTAAAAGGTTTTCTTTACTTTTCTTTACATTTTGGGTAACTGGCCTAAGTGGCAGAGATTCTGTGTCTTATGAAAATAATTTCCTATATTTTATGTTCGTTTTATCATGTCCTTGATTGAAAGAATCAAGTTCTATCACTTTTTTAAAAAAACTAAAGTATTTTTAAACAATCATATTACCTCCTATAATTACTTTAAATTTTTTATTGTAACTTTGGTTAAATAAATAGCCAAGGATTGTTTCATAGTGACCCATGATCCTATCTGAAAAATTGCTTAAACCTTCCCAAAATTTTGACATTTTGCCTTCCCCAAAATCAATTCCTGAAGCTGTCTTCTTGTCTTCAAACTGTCTTTGGGGTTTTCTAGAGGGTCCCTAGGAAATCGCAAAGGATTTGTTTTCTCACCTTGTAAAAAAAATGCTAAAATAAATTAGGTTTATTTAATATGCTATGAGTTGCATGGCAAGTATTGCAAGTTAAAAAGATTAATCTAACCCTCTGTTGGATAAATTTGTATGGGTAAAATGTTATCAATGTAAATATTTCAAAAGTTATATAAAACTCCTAAAAATGTGTCACTGTTCTCACAGTCCATAATATGTTCCAGTACTAACCTGTCTGATATTTAACAACAGTATAGTGTCATTGGTTATCATTTCAGTGATTCTTTAAAAATATTACATGCCACAAAAACAATCAAATTTCCTTGTCAGTTAGTTACATTGTTTTACTCTAACGCTTCCCTGAAAGTACTTACAACCATGCTTCATCTTCAAACCACTACAATGAAAACAATGAAAGTTCAGTTAACACCGAAGCTCATTTTGGCCCAACAAGCTGAGTTCAAAGCTTTAAACGAGAGAAGAGGAAGAGAAGGGAAGGGAAGGGAAAAGAAGAGAGTTATTCATTAACCAAAAAAAAATAGGTGTGATAAAAAGAGAGGCTCGTACTCATAAAACTGAGCCAAAATATAAAGGCTCAGCATACAAAACTAACAGTTCAACAAATTATCAAGATAAAAGGGTATACCTTAAATAAAGTCCCTCACAAGACCTACTCCCATAGTTTCAGGATTAAGAAAATATCCTCAAGGTTATCTTCAGCAGGTAGCAGAGGTTTTTCCTGATATGCCACTGCCACTTGACTACATCCTTCACGTCCTGAAAACAGGTACAAGCTGGTGACCTGGGATTCTGGGGGGAAATAAAACATCAGAAAGAGACCGGGAGAGAGATCCAAGGTGGCTGATTAGGGAGACGTTGGACCCACTTCTCTTCCAGAAAAACCACGTCAGACAGAAGCTGTCTGCATCACCAGATCTGGGGCTCTGGAGATCAGCTACAAGTTCTCCACAACACCCAGAAAAGTGCAGGAGGAAGACCTGGAGAAACTGCCCTGAGACAGCATGTGTAACCCCCTCAGCTTCTGGAACCCAGCCCCTATCTCGGGGCAGAAAGCATCTGGTTCTCCAGTGCCTGGCAGGCAGGCAGCTCCAAACTGAGAGGGCAGTGCAGGCCCACTCTCCCAAGAACAGGGTGAGACACAATCTAGCACTGTGCCAGCTTTTGGCAGGGGAATCTGGACGGCTGGGACCACCAGCAGTTTCAACGCCCCACAACCAGCCAGGCTCCCTCACTGTCTGGTGCGCACAGCTAAAACTGCCTGCGTTCTGGGGGCTGAGGGGGATGGGCAGCTGAAGCTTGCTATCTGCTGGCCCATGAAGACCTTGCACATCTGGGAAGACACTGAAAATGCTTTTGGGCAAAGAGGGCCATATATGTGAATGTATAATATATATCAATTTAAAATGCAAAAAAAAAGATGAAAAAATTTAAAAGGGACCTCCATAAGGCATGGGCCTTAGAGGTGGGAAATTTGTGAGGGGTACTGTTTTTTGTTATAACTCTTACGGATATAATTTGACTTTCAAAATTACACAGCCAATAACAATTTAAATTTGAGTTAAAAAAAAAAAAAGAGAGAGGGGCGGGCCGCGGTGGCTCAGCGGGCAAAGTGCTTGCCTGCCATGCCGGAGGACCTCGGTTCGATTCCCGGCCCCAGCCCATGTAAAAAACAAACAAACAAACAAAATACAATAAAACAAGAAAATGTTTAAAGATGTTTCCCTTTCTTCCTCCCTTCCTTCCTTCCATCCTTCCTTCCTTCTCTCTGTCTTTCCTTCCCTTCCTCCCTCTCTTTAAAAAAAAAAAAAAAAAAAAAAAGAGAGAGAGAGAGAGACAAGGAAGGACATTATATATTAATAAAAAGGGCAATCCACCAAGAAGAAACAACAATCATAAGTATGTACGTACCTAACCAGGCTGCCCCCAAATATATGAGCAAACACAAGGAAAACTGAAGGGAGAAACAGACCCATCTACAATAATAGTTGGAGACTCTACAAACCACTCTCATCAACAGGTAGAACATCTAAAAACAGGATCAATACAGAAATAGAACTTCAATAATATGATAAATGACCTAGCCCCAACAGATACATACAGAACAATGCACCCCAAAACAGCAGGCTATATATTCTTCTCAAATGATCGTGGATCATTCTTCAGGACAGACCATGTGTTGGATCACAAACAGGTTTTAGTAAATTTAAACAGATAAAAATTATGCAAAGCACTTTCTTGATCATACTGGAATGACTGGAAGTCAACAACAGGTAGAGGACTGGAAAATGCAAAAGTTCGAAACTTTCCAGTGACACTGTAAGAATTGGACATACAGATCCAAAAGAACAAAAGAGAACCCCCTATCATACCTCTTTTTTTTTAATTTTTTATTAATTAAAAAAAATTACAAGAAAGAAACACACACATTCTCAACACATACACTCAGCATTCACAATATCATCACATAGTTGTATATTTATCATCATGATCATTTCCAAGAACATTTGCATCAATTCAGAAAAAGAAATAAAAAGACAACAGAAAAATAAAACAAAAACAGAAAAAAAATTTACATACCATACCCCTTACCCCTCCATTTCATTGATCACTAGCATTTCAAACTAAATTTATTTTAACATTTGTTCCCCCTATTATTTATTTTTATTCCATATGTTCTACTCATCTGTTGACAAGGTACATAAAAGGAACATCAGACACAAGGTTTTCACAATCACACAGTTACACTGTGAAAGCTGTATCATTATACTATCATCTTCAAGAAACATGGCTACTGGAACACAGCTCTACATTTTCGGGCAGTTCCCTCCAGCCTCTCCATTACATCTTGGATAACAAGGTGATATCTACTTAATGCTTAAGAATAACCTCCAGGATAACCTCTCGACTCTGTTTGGAATCTCTCAGCCATTGACACTTTGTCTCATTTCACTCTTCCCCCTTTCTGCTGAGAAGGTTTTCTCAATCCCTTGATGCTGGGTCTCAGCTCATTCTGGGATTTCTGTCCCACATTGCCAGGAAGATCCACACCCCTGGGAGTCGTGTCCCACGTAAACAGGGGGAGGATGGTGAGTTTGCTTATTGTGTTGGCTGGAGAGAGAGGTCACATCTGAGCAACAAAAGAGGTTCTCTTGGGGGTGACTCTTAGGCCTAATTTTAAGTAGACTTGACCCCTGTGAGGTTAAGTTTCATATGAACAAAGCCCAAGACTGGGGGCTCAGCCTAAAGCTTTGGTTGTCCACACTGCTTGTGAGAATATCAAGAATTCAACTTGGGGAAGTTGAGTTTTTCCCCATTCTCACCATTCCCCGAAGGGGGCTTTGAAAATACTTTTCCACTCACTGATCAAACACTCTGGGATTCATCGGGGCATCACCTGGACAAACCAACAAAATCTCATGTCCTATACAAAGTTCCATGTACTTAAGGTGTTCAACCAACTATCTACACAAGTTATATTAGGAGATGCACTAGTCAAAATATAAATTTATACCAAATAAACATTTTTTGCTTTAGTCTCACACATAAGTAGAAATTTTAAAATACTAATTGCCATCTATTTTCAGCACACTGCAGTAATGACATTCTTTTATTCTTCCTCATGCAAAAACATTTTTAAAATTTGTACATTTAGTCACTTTCATTATACACTCTAGGCATTTCTAGATTATACCATCTCAATCTTTATCGTCTATCTTTCTTTGTGATTTCATTTATGCCCCAGCCCTCCTCCCTCTATCATTCTCACATGCAGCTTCATTCAGTGTTTTAACATAATTGTATTACAATGAGGTAATATTGTGCTGTCCATTTCTGAGTTTTTATATTCAGTCCAGTAGCACAATCTGTATCCCTTTCAGCTCCAATTACCCAATATCTTACCCTATTTCTATCTCCTGATGGTCTCTGTTACCAACGAAATTCTCCAAGTTTATTCACTAATGTCAGTTCATATCAGTGAGACCATACAGTATTTGTCCTCTTGTTTCTGGCTAATCACACTCAGCAGAAAGTCCTTAAGGTCCATACATGTTGTTACAAACTTCATAACTTTATTCTGTCTTACAGCTGCATAATATTCCATCTTATGTAAATGCCACAGTTTGTTTAGCCACCCGTCTGTTGATGGACATTTGGCTGCTTCCATCTCTTGGTAATTGTAAATAATGCTACTATAAACATTGGTGTGTAAATGTCCATTTGTGTCCTTGTCCTCATATCCTTTGAGTAGAGACAGCATATAGATGGGTGCTGTTTTTTAATCCATTCTGCCAGTCTATGTCTTTTGATTGGAGAGTTTAATCCATTAACATTCAGTGTTATTACTGCACGGGTAGTACTTTCTTCTACTATTTTGCCTTCTGGATTTTATATGTCATATCTAATTTTCCTTCTTTTTACCTTTACTCATAGTCTTCCTTTCTACACTCTTCTCCACACCTCTTTCTTTTGTGTTTTCATATCTGTCTCCAGTGCTCCCTTTAGTATTTCTTACAGAGCTGGTCTCTTGGTCACAAATTCTCTCAGTGATTTTTTGTCTGAAAATGTTTTAATTTCTCCCTCATTTTTGAAGGACAATTTTGCTGGATATAGAATTCTTGGTTGGCAGTTTTTCTCTTTTAATAATTTAAATATATCATCCCACTGTCTTCTCGCCTCCATGGTTTCTGCTGAGAGATCTGCGCATAGTCTTATTGGGCTTCCCTTGTATGTGATGGATTGCTTTTCTCTTGCTGCTTTCAAGATTCTCTCTTTCTCTTTGACCTCTGACATTCTGATTAGTAAATGTCTTGGAGTATGTCTATTTGGATCTATTCTCTTTGGGGTACGCTGTACTTCTTGGATCTGTAATTTTAAGTCTTTCATAAGAGTTGGTGTCATGGTTAGGGACACGTGTCAACTTGGCCAAGTTGTGGTATCTGTTTCTCTGATTGGGCAAGCGCTGGCCTGTCTCTTGCAATGAGGACATTTCATAGGATTAGGTCGTGATCACGTCAGCTGCATCCACAGCTGATTCCATTTGTAATCAGCCAAAGGGGAGTGTCTTCTGCAATCAGTGATGCTAAATCTAATCATGGGAAGCCTTTTAAGGAGGACTCGGAGGAGACAGATTCCATTCCTGCTTTGGCTGGTGAGCCTCTCCTGTGGAGTTCATCCAGGCCATCTATTGGAGTCGTCGGCTTCGCAGCGTGCCCTGTGGATTTTGGACTCTGCATTCCTGTGGTCACGTGAGACACTTTTATAAATTTTATATTTGCAAGTGTTCCCTGTTGATTCTGTTTCTCTAGAGAACCCTAACTAATACAGTTGAGAAATTTTCAGTGATAATTTCCTCCATTAGTTTTTCTCCTCCTTTTCCCTTCTCTTCTTCTGGGACACCCACAACATGTATATTTGTGCACTTCATATTGTCTTTCAATTCCCTGAGTCCCTGCTCATATTTTTCCATTTTTTCTACATCTTCTTTTTCTTGCTGGATTTCAGATGTTCCATCCCCCAGTTCACTAATCCTATGTTCTGTCTCTCGAAATCTACCATTGTAGGTTTCCATTTTTTTTTCATCTCTTCTACCTTGCCTTTCATTCACATAAGTTCTGTGATTTGTTTTTTCAGACTTTCCATTTCTTCTTTTTGTTCATTTCTTGCCTTCTTCATATCCTCCCTCAATTCGTTGATTTGATTTTAAGGAGGTTTTCCATGTCTGTTCAGATATTGTGAATTAATTGTTTCAGCTCCTGCATGTCATTTGAGTTGTTGTTTGTTCCTTTGACTGGGCCATATCTTCAATTTTCCTGGTGTGATTTGTTATTTTTTGCTGGCGTCTAGGCATTTAATTACCTTAATTAGTTTATTCTGGAGATTGCTTTCACTTCTTTTACCTAGGGTTTTCTTGCTGGATGAATTTGTTGCCTATCTGTTCTTTGACATTCAGTTCAGCTTTATCTGGACCTCTAGCTTAAGTTTTGTTTAACAGAGGAGAATTTTTCAGTTCTTGTTTTCTTGTTTCTTGCCCTGCTTGTATGATGCCTTTCCCCCCACACATACACACCTAGGAGGGTCTACTTAGATATTATAGACCCCAGCCAGATTTTCCCAGACCAGACTGGCCTCCTATCACAAGGAAAGAGTCACGTGCATCAGTTTTCCCTGAGGGTGAGACCCAGCAGGTTGAAAGACTTTCCTGTGAAGTCTCTGGACTCTGTTTTTCTTATCCTGCCCTGTGTGTGGCTCTTGTCTATTGCAGGCCCCACCAGCATAAGATGATGTGGTACCTTTAACTTTGTCAGACTCTCCCTGCTGGGTGCATGGTGGAGACAGAGGAGAGGTTGTAGGCTGGTTTTAATGGTTTCAAATTACCAAGCCCTGGTGTCTGAATTTCTTAATGGAGGGATTCCACCTGGGTGGGGCTTCACCCCTCCCCTGGGGAAGGCACAGGCTCCAGACAAGCCCCCAAAAGAACTCACTTCTGCCTATGCCTGGGGCAGTTGCAGCCTGAAAAGTCCTGCCGCTGTATCCAGAGGCAGTCAAGCCTTTGTAGATACACAGCCACAAAAACCTCTGTTTTCTTCTTTTTTTCCCCCCTTTTTCCGTCAGCCCTGCGCCCTTGGCACTGGGGCAAAAATGAGCAACCTAAGCTTTGATCAGGTTCACCTAAGCTGGGGGCCTATTTTTAGTAGTCAGAATTTGTTAATTAGTTCCACAATTGGTGTTTGATTGTGCCCAGTCCCTGCTGCTGGTAAAGTCCTTTCCTTTCCCCTCTGGGAAACAGCCTGTGGGGGAGAGGTGCCGGCTGCTGCAGCTTTGGGAACTCACGGTTCTGTGGGGGCTCACAGCCGGTCCAGCTGGTCCAGACTGGGATACGCTGTGTGTCTGTCACTGATGTGGCCCCAGGAGCTGTTCTGTACTGTTTCTGGTTATTTAGTAGTTGTTCTGGAGGACGAACTAAAATGCACACATTGTTAAGCCACCATCTTGACCTGGATGTCCCTATCATACATCTTGTTCTAGTCTGAAAGCTGCCAGAATATAATATACCAGAAACAAAATGGCTTTTGAAAAGCGGTATTTATTAAGTTGCAAGTTAACAATTCTAAGGCCATGAAAATGTTCAAATTAAAGTAAGTCTATAAAAATGTCCAATCCAAGGCATCCAGGAAAAGATACCTTAGTTCAAGAAGGCCGATGACGTTCACGGTTTCTCTCTCAGCTGGAAAGGAACATGGCGAGATCTGCTAGCTTTCTCTTCAGTGGCATCTCCAGGGCTCTTTCTGTTCTGTTGGCTCTGTTGGAACTCGTGTCTCTGGTGCTGTCATGGCCCTCAAGCTCTTTCCAAAATGATTCCCTCTCAAAGGGCTCTAGGAAGCAATCCCACCTTGAATAGGCAGAGACACACGTCCATGGAAACCATCTAATCAAAGGCTACCACACACAATTGGGTGGGTCACTTCTCCATGGAAACAGGAGAGATCCCACCCAACAATATTGAATGAGGATTAAAGGACATGGCTTTTCTGGGGTGCCAACAGATTCAAACGGGCACACATGTTATATAAAAATTAACTCAAAAAGCCAGAACCATAAAATTCCTAGAAGATAATATAGGGAATCCTCTTTAAAATCTTGTGGTAGAAGGTTTGAGACCTTATACCAACTGAAAGGAAAAAATAGATAAGTGGGACCTCCTCAAATTTGAGTACTTTCAAAGGACTTTGTGAAGATGGTGAAAAGGCAGCCTACTCAATGGGAGGAAATATTTGGAAACGCATATTCGATTAGGGTTTAATATCCAGGCTATCTAAAGAGATCCTACTATTCAACGATAAGAAGACAAACAACCGAATTTTAAAACGGGCAAAAGACATGAATACATATTTTTCTAAAGAGGATATAAAAATGGTTTAAATGCACTTCAGAAAATATTCTTCATCATTAGAAATTAGGGAAATGCAAATCAAACCTCAATGAGGTATCACTTCACACCTTCTAGAATGACCACTAAGTGAAAAAAAAACCCAGAAAACTGCAAGTGCTGGAGTGGATGTGGAGAAACAGAAACACTTTATCATTGTTGGCGGGAATGTAGAATGGTGCAGCACTCTGGAAGACAGTTTGGCAGTTCCTCCGGAGGCTAAATACAGAAGTGCCATGTCACCCGGCAATCCCACTACTAGCTATACACTCAGAAGAACTGAAAGCAGGGATGTGGACAGACATTTGCACACCAATGTTTCTAGTGGCATTATTTACACTTGCCAACAGATGGAAACAACCTAGCTGTCCGTCAACCTATGAATGGATAAACAAAATGTAGTATATGCATACGACAGAATATTATGTAGTTGTAAGAAGAAATTACGTCATTACACACATGGCTACACGGGTGAGCCTTGAGAACATTATGTTGAGAGAAATAAAGTCAGACAGAAAAGAGCAAATATTACATGACCTCACTAGTATGAACTAAATATAGTAAACTCATAGTGTTAATATCCAGAACATAGGTCACCAGAAGACAGAGTGAGGGCAGAGGATGGGAGCTGATGCTTAATTAGTACAAATATGTACTAAGATTGATTGTAAATGTTCAGGAATGGATGGAGGTGATGGGAGCACATTATAGTGAGTGGAACTAACAGCGATGGAGTGTGGAGGCCATGGTAGTTGAAAGTTTAGGGACGTGTATATCACTAGAAGGAAAGCCAGAGGATGAAACATAGGGAACCCTCTTGAGGTGAAAGGGTTTTAGAATTGATTTGTGGTGATGAATGCACAACTCTGAATATACCTGAAGAAATGATTGTATACTTTAGATGGATGGTACAGTATGTGAATTTAGGTCAGTAAAACTGCTTAAAAAAAAAAAAAAAAGACCAATCTTGAACACTGCTAAAAAGGGTTTTTTTTAAAACAACAAACTAAAACCTTAGATACATATCTCCCAGCTAAAATGGGTACCACTTTGAAAATGGTTATATAAAACTATATCTGACACAAAACTAAAATTAACCAAAATAACCCAAAAGTAGGCGACAGCGTCTGACATAGAGAGTTTCCACCCAAAATCACGAAACAAAAACCTATTGACCTAAACTTCCCTTATTTAATCCTCACACTTGTCCTTTTATCTGTTCTTAAAATTTTGTTGTTCCTCTTCTGTTGCCCTCCTCACAGGCCTATTTGCTACTCTTTCCCTAACTGTCAACATAAAACCCGCAGTCAAAATTAAAAATAATAATAATAATAATTAAAATATTACTTTTAACCATCTCCAGTAAACTTAGACCATTCCCTGGCTCCAGTCACTCAAAGGTTTCTAATACTGCCAATTTTGACTGCTAAGTTTGCCAATATCGAAATGATAATGAGCCTAAAATTAAGTTCCAAACAACAAAACTTAACCAATGGGCAAAAATAAGTGGCAAGTGGGTTTCCAAGAGGAAAAACCAATATAAATTTGTTTGCATTGGAAGCCTTTAATTAAAACATTAGACCAGCCTTTCACTATTGTGAACTTTGTGACTACAAAGTTTTTTTATGGGTGAAAAACTTAAATATGGCAAAACCAAAATTGGGATACATTACAGGCTGTTTTATATAACCAAACAGTCTGGTTTGACTCACACAATAAAAATTGGACTCCTATATAGAATGACATACAGCCCAAACCAAATTCTAATAACATTTTTCTAAACCTAACAACAAAAAAATCACTAAATCTAGAATCTAGATATTGGTTTAGTGGCAAAATTCTACTGCACATAAAATGCCTCTACTATTTTCTTATTATTACAAATAAAATTAATATAATATGGCTTGATCAACAGGTTACAACTGAAATTAAAATTCAACAAACATAATTTAAAATAAAATATTTAAATTGTTATAGCATAATATCATAATCACTTGGACTGACTCACTCTTTTAAAAATGTCACTGTACATTACAATTATAAAAATGTGCTATCAATTGTAACAATTGTTCCACACCAATGCAAGGTATTAAGAATAGAGCAGTGTGCTGGTTTGAATCTGTTAGGTACCCCAGAAAAGAATATGTTATTTTAATCCATTCTTGTGGGGGGAAACCTGCTGTAGGTGGGACCTTTTGATTAGGCTATTTCCATGAAGATGTGACACACCCAGTTCCCAATGGGTCTTAATCTTTTACTGGAGCCCTTTAAAAGAACTCACAGGGAGTAAGATAGCCTAGAAAGAAAATGGCCCAGGAGAAGCTAATAGAGAAAGAAAATGCCCCAGAGATGATACCTTAACTTCAAAGAAAGGGCCGATGAAGTCTGAGGTTTCTCAGCTAGAAAGGCACATGGCAACATCTGCTAGCTTTCTCTTCTCATTTCATAAGGCTTCGCTAGGGGCATTTTCCTTCTACATCTCCAAAGGTCTCTGGCTATGTTGGACTCTGTTGGCTTTAAAGCTTTTCCCAGAATGGTCCCGTCTTAAAGGGCTCCAGTAAGCAATCCCACCTTAAAATGAGTGAAAACATATTTCCATGGAAACCATCTGGTCAAAAGTTATTACCCACAATTGGGTGGGTCACATCTCCATGGAAACAATAAAAAAGATCCCACAGCAATATTAAATGAGGATTAAAGAACTTGGCTTTTCGGGGGTACATGACAGTTTCAAACCAGCTCAGATGCTTAGAGAGAAATCCCAGAGACATTCTGGGGAGAAAAAGCCACTGGAATCTGAAGCTGAAGGCAACGCAACTCAGGAGCAAAGGACCAGCAGACATCACCATGTGCCTTCCCATGTGAAAGAGGAACTCTGGACAGGGCCACCGGCCTTTCTTCAGTGAAAGTATCCTCTTGTTGATGCCTTAGTTTGGACTTTTTTTTATGGACTGAGAACTGTAAATTTGTAACCTAATAAAACCCCTTTGAAAAAGCCAACCTATCTCTGGTATATGGCATTCCAGCAGATTTAGCAAACTGAAACAGATGGTATATGGGAATACTATATTTTAGGCACGATTGTTCTAAAAACCCACAACATCTCTAATGGGGAAAAAACAAATGACAGCATGCTGATGCTAATATGACCTAAAAAGATTTTTAAAAGAGAAACCATTCATGGTGGATTTCTAGATCAACTCTTAGCCAGACTTCAGATCACACAAGATTTCTTATTTTTTTGGGAAAAAAAAATGCATATAAAGTTCTTCCCCATGGCTAGTCAGAAAAATATAAAGATAGCTTGTCCCATCCATGTTAAATTGTCTACCCTAAATGCAAGTTAAATAACTAATTTAAGAACTTTGTGTATTGAGCCTCAAACTGATGAAAGAAAGAAAAAAATATTCCCAGTCCTTTAATCTACCAGGACACAGGTCTCTTTCTTAAATGCACAGCATTATACCTTCCCTAGAAACATACCAAATACCACCTACAGTGAGCAATCACAAACATCTGTAGGGCTATAAAACAAAGCTTCCCCTCCCGGCTCAGCGCTCTGCACGCCTTCCAGGCTGAAGTTCACAGCTGAGCCTCATTGCTTTTACAAAACAGATGGGCTCTAAATATCTTGAAAGAGGTACCTGTATTCTAATATATAAAGAATACTATTTTTATATGAATTAGTCTGGATAGTAATAAGTAGCATAAATATTTTAAAAGATGCAGTTAAAGTATTTCATAATATCAGTCAGGCACAACCATTTCAAAAGCCAGACCTATTTGCTAACTTAGGCTCTCTGTCTAATAAAATATGGGAACAACTAATACGCTTTAGATTTATGCTTTTAATTATAGTTATCAGTCTGTATGTTTTTATTCCTTGTTGTACCGTGTTCTGTTCTAATTCCTTATCACCTGAAGACAAATGATTGCTCTTACAATAACTAATCAAAAAGAGAGTGAAGGGCGGTGCAACTGTGGCTCAATGGCAAAATTCTCACCTGCCATGCCAGAGACCCATGTTCGATTCCCGTTGCCTGCCCACGCAAAAAAAAAAAAAAAAAAAAAAACTGAAATAAAAATGGGGCTGTCTCTGGTAGACAGAAATTAAAATAATAAATACCCCTGCATATGCCTCAGAGAGAGGGTCATAACCAAAATCTACTCAACTTAATAAATAACCTCACTACAATGTGAAATACATACACACACACTCAAAATAAAGCAATAGGTAAAGTGTTCCCCTTCCATGCAGAAGACTTGGGTTCCATTTCTGGATGACACGCCAAAAAAAAAAAAAAAGGAAAGAAAATGATCAATAAAAAACACAAAACATCTGCTTCAGTCTACCGCAAAAGGAAATCAATCAATGGTGGTGACTGCAATACCAGGTTTCTAATGAGAAATAAAAAGAAAACAGGCCTGGAGCAGCCCACTTTCTGAGAAACAGAAGGGGCTTTTCTAAGATAAAAACTGAGAGAGGCTGGGACTTTGTAAGAGCGAGGAGTCATCCCAACAAAGTTACAATAATTACAACACTAGTAATTAGCTGGCCTCCATCTAATAGGTATAGACTACAAAAATCAAACAAATATGCTATACTAACCAATGTATATCTGTTCCATTCTGTAAGAATCTTCTACACGATTTAAAAAAAAAAAAAGAAAGAAAAATTAGATGCCAAGTAATTACTCTAAGTCCCCATTTAAAAATCCCCTAATTGCCTTTACAAGCCGCTGTAACCAGCTGACCATTTTAAGACTCTTACTCCAAGTCTCAGGTTTGAGAGGTCCCAGCTCCAACAGTTTTCTATCTATAAACCTACCGACAGCCTTGTTACTGTTCCTTGTAACACATCTTACCAGTGTCAGCAGAGTTCAGGGGGGGCCTAGCTGGGTTTTGGAAGAGAGGTGATGGGTGAAGGGTGGGGCAGCATCATGTCAAAGGCATCTCCTGACTTACCTCTGACTCGTTTTCCCCCCACAGATGGCTTCTCCCTGCCGCAGGTCCGTGAATATCAAGACTGTCGCCTTTCTCCTAATGGGCCTGAGTTTCTTGGCACTGCATTTGGGGCTCCTCCAGAGGCCCCAGCAGGCGGAGAAGGAGCTTGCGCTCACCCATACTCCTGTCGCCACGCACCCCTCGGCGCCCAACCCAGAGCCCTTGTGCGTGGCCAACGCCTCAGTGAACACCATCCCCGCCTTTGAGAAGCTGCCCGCCCGAATGCAAGACTTCCTGCGGTACCGCCACTGCCGCCACTTTCCGCTGCTCTGGGACGCTCCGTCCAAGTGCGCGGGAAGCCAAGGGGTCTTCCTGCTCCTGGCCGTGAAGTCATATCCGACGAACTACGAGCGGCGTGAACTGATCCGCCGCACGTGGGGACAGGAGCACAGCTACCGGGGGCTGCGGGTGCGCCGCCTCTTCCTGCTGGGCTTGCCGGCACCCCAGGACCGCGAGAGCGCCGAGCGGCTGGACGCCCTGGTGGGGCTGGAGGCGCGGGAGCACCGTGACGTGCTGCAGTGGGCCTTCACCGACACCTTCCTCAACCTCACGCTCAAGCACGTGCACCTGCTGGATTGGCTGGCGGCGCGCTGCCCGCGGGCGCACTTCGTGCTCAGCGGCGACGACGACGTTTTCGTGCACACCTCCAACGTGCTCGGCTTCTTGGAGGCACAGTCGCCCGACCGCCACCTCTTCGCCGGCCAGCTGATGTACGGCTCAGTGCCCATTCGCGACAGCTGGAGCAAATACTTCGTGCCTCCGCAGCTCTTCCCCGGGAAGGCCTACCCTGTGTACTGCAGCGGCGGCGGCTTCCTTTTCTCCAGGCACACGGCTCAGGCCCTGCGCAAGGCCGCCCGCGACACCCCACTCTTCCCCATAGACGATGCCTACATGGGCATGTGCCTGAAGCGCGCCGGCCTGGCGCCCAGCAGCCACGAGGGCATCCGGCCTTACGGCGTGCAGCTGCCCGGTGCCCGGCAGCCCTCCTTCGACCCCTGCATGTACCGCGAGCTGCTGCTCGTCCACCGCTTCGCGCCTTACGAAATGCTGCTCATGTGGAAGGCGCTGCACGACCCCGGGCTGAGCTGTGTTCGAGGGCACTGGGTCTCCTGAGGCAAGGTGTGCTGCACTGGATGGGTGAATGGCCTCAGCCTCTGGGCCTCCGCACGTGACGTTTTCCTTGCTGAGACACCTTTCCTGGGGCTGGGTACCCTCAGCCCTACCGAGTTCAGTGGATCTGAAACCCAGCGCACATTGAAATCACTTGGAGAGAAAGGGAGGGTAAAAAAGACTTATACCCTACCCCATCGCACTCCCTGCCCTGTTCCATCACCACTGGTTCTGATTTTATTAGTAATGAATAATTTCTAATTGGATGCCCGGAGCATGTGGATAGTTTTAAAGCCTATGCTACCTTTTCCTTCCTCTGGTTGGAATGTGGATAGACCTGTGACCCGCTCCTGCCTTGCAGGCAAGGCCAACACCCTGGGCCTAAGCCAGGGTTTCTCCCCATCCTTATTACTGACATTTGGGGCAGGACATTTTGTTGTTGGAGGTTGTCCTGTGCATTGTAGGCTGCTTAGCAGCATCTCTGACTTCTATCCGCTAGATGCCAGTAGCATCCTGGAAGTCAAGACCAACCACATATATCTCCAGGCATTACCAAATGTACCCTGGTGGGCAAATTCACCTCTGGCTGAGAATGCTGGCCTAGAGGAGGGGAGAGAAATGAGAATTTCTGAGTTATTGTGCAGAGTAGAGCTGCCCACTGGCTGCCCTGGAATACCCTAAATATTGTGGAAGAAAAAAATAAACTATTGTTTTTTGAGTATCTGGATTTTTGTTGGTTCCCTTGGTTACAGCATAAGTGCTTTAGAGGTGAGTGAATGACTGGATGATGAGTGCTGCTGTCCCAGTGCTGTAGTCCATATCCTATTAGGAGGCTGTGTTAGTCCCCTATCGCTGCTATAACAAATTACCACAAACTTAGTGGCTTAAAACAACTCAAATCTATTATCTTACACTTCTCAAGGTCAGAAGTACAAAATGGGTCTCACTGGACTGGAATCAAGATATCAAGCAGAATTAGAGAAATACAAATCAAAACCACAATGAGATATCATCTCACACCCACCAGAATGGCCATTATCAATAAAACAGAAAATGAGAAGTGCTGGAGAGGATGTGGAGAAAGAAGCACACTTATTCACTGTTGGTGGGAATGTCAAACGGTACAACCACTGTGGAAGGCAGTTTGGCGGTTCCTCAGGAAGCTAAATATAGAATTGCCATATGACCCAGCAGTACCGTTGCTAGGTATCTACTCAGAGGACATGAGGGGAAGGACACAAATGGACATTTGCACACCAATGTTTATAGCAGCATTATTTACAATTGTGAACAGATGGAAACAGCCAAAATGTCCATCAACAGACGAGTGGCTAAACAAACTGTGGTATATACATACGATGGAATATTATGCAGCTTTAAGACAGAATAAAGTTATGAAGTATGTAACAACATGGATGGACCTTAAGGACATTATCTTGAGTGTGATTAGCCAGAAACAAAAGGACAAATACTATATGGTCTCACTGATATGAACTGACATTAGTGAATAAACTTGGAGAATTTCGTTGGTAAAAGAGACCATCAGGAGATAGAAATAGGGTAAGATATTGGGTAATTGGAGCTGAAGGGATACAGATTGTACAACAGGACTGAATGTAAAAACTCAGAAATGGACAGCACAAAACTACCTAAGTGTAATACAATTATGTGAAAACACTGAATGAAGCTGAATGTGAGAATGATAGAGGGAGGAGGGCTGGGGGCACAAATGAAATCAGAAAGAAAGATAGATGATAAAGACTGAGATGGTATAATCTAGGAATAATCTAGGTATAATCTAGAGTGTATAATGATAGTGACTAATTGTACAAATTTTAAAAATGTTTTTGCATGAGGAAGAGCAAAGGAATGTCATTACTACAGGGTGCTGAAAATAGATGGTAATTAATATTTTAAAATTTCAACTTATGTGTGAGACTAAAGCAAAAAATGTTTACTTGGTACAAAATTTATATTTTGACTAGTGCATCTCCTAATATAACTTATGTAGACAGCTTAATTGAATACCATAAGTACATGGAACCTTGAGTAGGACATGAGATTTTGTGGGTTTGTCCAGAGTGATGCCCCGATAAATCCCAGAGTGATTTGAACAGTAAATAAAAAAGTATTTGCGAGGTCCCCTTCGGGGAATGGTGAGAAAGGGGAGAAATTCAACTTCCCCAAGTTGAATTCTTGATATTCTCACAAGCAGTGGGGACAACCAGAGCTTTAGGCTGAGCCCCCAGTCTTGGCGTTTGTTCACATGAAACTTAACCCCACAAAGGATAGGTCAAGTCTACTTAAAATTAGGCCTAAGAGTCACCCCCAAGAGAACCTCTTTTGTTGCTCAGATGTGGCCTCTCTCTCCAGCCAACACAACAAGCAAACTCACAGCCCTCCCCCAGTCTATGTGGGACATGACTCCCAGGGGTGTGGACCTTCCTGGCAACGTTGGACAGAAATCCTAGAATGAGCTGAAACTCAGCATCAAGGGATTGAGAAAACCTTCTCGACCAAAAGAGAGAAGAGTGAAATGAGACAAAATAAAGTGTCAATGGCTGAGAGATTCCAAACAGAGTCAAGAGGTTATCCTGGAGGTTATTCTTATGCATTAAATAGATATCACCTTGTTAGTCAAGATGTAATGGAGAGGCTGGAGGGAACTGCCTGAAAATGTAGAGCTATGTTCCAGTAGCCATGTTTCTTGAAGATGATTGTATAATGATATAGCTTTTGCAGTGTGACTGTGTGATTGTGAAAACCTTGTGTCTGATGCTCCTTTTATCTACCTTATCAACAGACAAGTAAAACATTTGGAATAAAAATAAATAATGAGGGAACAAATGTTAAAATAAATTTAGATTGAAATGCTAGTGATCAATGAAAGTGAAGGATGGGGGGTAACCATTTCATACCATGTATGAATTTTTTTCTGTTTTCTTTTTATATCTTTTTCTGGATAGATGCGAATGTTCCAAGAAATGATCATGATGATGAATATGCAACTATGTGATGATATTGTGAATTACTGATTATATATGTAGAACAGAATGATCAAAAGTTAAGAGTGTTGGTGTTTGGTGTTTTTTGGTATTAAAAAAATGTTAAATAAAAAAAAAAGATATGAAGCAGAGCTGCCTTCCTACTGGTGGCTCTAGAAGAGAAGTCATTTCCTTGCTTTACCCAGCATCCAGAGGCTGATTGCATTCCTTGACTTGGGGCCCCTTCCGTTTTCAAAACCAGCAATCGCATAACTCTGACCTCCACTTCAGTTGTCACCTCTCCTCTGACTCTGACTCTCCTGCCTCTCTATTTTACTTTTAAGGACCCTTGTGATTACATTAGGTCCACCCAGATAATCCAGGATATTCTTCCTATTTCAAGGTCACCTGGCCTCCTCCATCTTCAAAGCCAGCAATGCTTATCAGTCCATGATTTTCTTCCTTAGTCACACCTTCCTGTTTCTTCTGCCTCCCTTTTCCACTTTTAAGGACGCTTGTGATTACATTAGCCCCAGCTGGATAATCCAGAATACTCTTCCTATTTTAAGGTCAGCTGATTAGCAACGTTAATTTTCCTTTACCATGTAACCTGGAATATTCACAGATTCTAGAGATTAGGGCAGGGATATCTCTGGGGAGCATTATTCTGCCCACCACAGTGCCCAATAAATATGTGTTGAACAAATGAACAAACATTGCCCCACTTCCTTCACACACACTTTCCTGATGCAAACTCTTATTTGAAACATTTTGATTAAAACCTGGCTTTTCTAGGGGACATACATCCTTTCAAACCAGCACACAGTGTTTTCAGTGTATGACACACATATTTTGGAGCACTCTGACTTGGTGCATAAATATTTATGACTGTTATGTCTTCTTATTGAATTGTTCCTTTTATTAATACATAGTGTCCTTCTTTGTCTCTTTTACTTGTTTTACACTTGAAGTCTAATTTGTTGGATGTTAGCATAGCTACTCCTGCACTTTTCTGATTGTTGTTTGCATGAAATATCTTTCCCAACCTTTCACTTTTAACCTATATTTATCCTTGGGTCTAAGATCCATTTCCTGTAGACAGCATATAGATGGAGGCTGCTTTTTAATCCATTCTGTCAGTATATGTCTTTTGATTGGGGAGTTTAATTCATTAACATTTAGTGTTATTACTGTATGGGTAGTACTTTCTTCTACCATTTTGCCTTTGGATTTCATATGTCATATCTAATTTTTCTTCTTTTTACCTTTACTGATAGTCTTCATTTCTATACTCTTCTCCATATCTCTCTCTCTTGTCTTTTTCTATCTGTCTCTAGTGCACCTTTTAGTACTTCTTGCAGAGCCAGTCTCTTGGCCACAAATTCTCTCAGTGATTTTTTGTCTGAAAATGTTTTAATTTCCCCCTCATTTTTGAAGGACAATTTTGCTGAATATAGAATTCTTGGTTGGCAGCTTTTCTCTTTTAGTATCTTAAATATATCATACCACTGTCTTCTCACCTCCATGGTTTCTGCTGAGAAATCTGTGCATAGTCTTACTGGGCTTCCCTTGTATGTGATGGATTGCTTTTCTCTTGCTGTTTTCAAGATTCTCTCTTTCTCTTTGACATCTGCCATTCTGATTAGTAAGTGTCTTAGAGTATGTCTAGTTGCATCTATTCTGTTTGGGGTATGCTGTACTTCTTGGATCTGTAATTTTAAGTCTTTCATAAGAGTTGGGAAATTTTCAGTGATAATCTCTTCCATTAGTTTTTCTCCTCCTTTTCCCTTCTCTTCTCCTCCTGGGTCACCCACAGCATGTGTATTTGTGCACTTCATGTTGTCATTCAGTTCCCTGAATCCCTGCTTATATTTTTCCTTTCTTTTCCCTATATTTTCTTTTGTTTGTCGAATTTCAGATGTCCCGTCCTCTAGTTCACTAATTCTATCTTCTGCCTCTTGAAATCTAACATTGTAGGTTTCCATTGTTTTTTTTTTATCTCTTCTACTGTGCCTTTCATTCCCATAAATTCCGTGATTTATTTTTTCAAACTTTCAATTTCTTCTTTTTGTTCATTCCTTGCCTTCTTTATATCCTCCCTCAGTTCATTGATTTGATTTTTAATGAGGTTTTCCATATCTGTTCGAGCATTCTGAATTAATTGTTTCAACTCCTGTATGTCATTTCAATTGTTGGCTTGTTCCCTTGGGCTGTATCTTCAATTTTCCTAGTATGATTCATTATTTTTTGCTGGCATCTAGGCGTTTAATTTCCTTAATCAATTTATTTGTGGATTGTTTTCACAATTTTTTAACCTAGGATTTTCTTTCTGGATGACTTTGTTGTCTCTCTGTTCTTTGACATTCAGTTTAGCTTATTTTAGACCTCTAGCTTAAGTTTTGTTTAACAGATGAGAATTTTTTCGTTCTTGTTTTCTTGTTTCTTGCTCAAACTGGCCTCCTGTCAGGAGGAGAGAGTCACCTGCATCAGTTTTCCCTGAGGGTGAGACCCAGCAGGTTGAAAGACTTTTCTATGAAGCCTCTAGACTCTGTGTTTTTCCTGTCCTGCCAGGTATATGCTGCTTGCCTGCCTGGGGGTATACCACCAGTATAAGGTGATTCGGTACCTTTAACTTCAGCAGACTTTACCTGCTGGGGGCATGGTCAAGACAGAGGAGAGGTTGTAAGCTGGCTAAACTTAATCACTTCAGTTTTCCAGACCCTGGGGTCTGAATTCCTTAAGGAAGGGATTCCACCTGAGCTGGGCCTCACCCCTCTCCTGGGGAAGAGACAGCCTCCAGACAAACTCTCAAAGAAACTTAATTCTGCCCATGCCTGGGGCAGTTGGAGCCTGAGAAACCCTGCATCTGTATTCGAAGAGCAGTCAAGCCATAGAAACACAGCCACAAAAAGAAAAGAAAAACAAAATCCTTTTCAGAGCAGGACCCCTGTTCCCCGTGTTTGCCAATCAAGAACTTAAGTTGGTACATTGCTCTATGTATCTCCAGGACCTCTGTGCCCCCTCCTTTCCTTCAGGGCCCAGACTCTTTCAAGTATTTTGTGCTATCCAATCCCCCCAAAAACTGTTTTTCCTTTGTTTGTTTGTTTTTTCTTCTTTCCAACAGCCCTGTCCCCTCTGCACCAGGGCAAAACCCAGCAACCTCAGCTTTTACTCGAGGTTCAGCTGAGCTGGGGGCTTATTTTTAGTAATCAGAATTTGTTAATTAATTCCACAATTGAAGCTTGGTTGAGCTCAGCCGCTTGCTGTTAATAAAGTCTTTTTCCTTTCCCCTCTGGGAACCAGCATGTGAGGGAGGGGCACCGGCCCCCATGACTTGGGGGACTCACAGTTCTTGGAGGGATCACAGCTGGTCCAGCTGGTCCAGACTGGTCTACACTGTGTGTCCGATCTCTGATGTGGCCCCAGCAGTTGTTCTGTACTATTCCTGGATATTTACTAGCTGCTCTGGAGGACGAACTAAATCCCACACCTCACTAAGCTGCCATCTTGGCTCCTAATCATCACAATTCAACATTGTACAGGACTTGCGAGCAAATAACGCAAGGAAAAGATACAAAAACATAATTATTGGTTAAAAAAAAATGAAATTATTAAAGCCCCAGGGGTTTACAACCTTATCAGATCCAATTTCCCCTTTCTATAACAAAGTAAGGCCAACCTCACTGGCATGAAATGAAATTCCTGGTTAACATAATCTACCCACACACATATTTAAAAAAAAATCAATATAATGCACTAATTACAATTGTAAATATAAATATAAGAAAAACACTTTAAAATAAAATAATATGCATTTTGTTGTGTTAATTCCTCAGCATAAATATAAAAACTACCCCACAAGTTTCCTTAGGTCCCCCTGCGGGGCAGTACACCTCACTGAGAACCATTGATCTACATAGCACATACCTTTAACCCCAGAAAATACAAGTTGATTAAAATTAATAAGAAAATTCACCACTTTTCCGGATACAAAATCAATGTAAAAAAATCAGTATACCTAGGTCTAAATCTAGTAGAAGATATGCAAGAAAATAATAAAAAATTATTAGAAGATATTAAAAACTACCTAAAATTATTTGGGGTGATGGAAAAGTTTGTAATGGATGATGTGCTGGTTTGAAAGGATTTATGTACCCTAGAAAAGCCATGCTTTAATCCTAATCCCATTTTGTAAAAGTAGCTGTTTCTTCTAATCCCTATTCTGAACTATGTTGGAAACTTTAATTAGATTATCTCCACGGAGGTGTGACTCAATCAAGTGTGGGTATTAAACTTGATTAGGTAGAGATGGGTCACCACCCATTCCAGGTGGGTATTGATTAGTTTACTGGAATCCTATAAAAGAAGAATTATTTTGCAGAAAGCTTCAGAAGGCTGCAGAACCATTGTGTTAGTTAGATTCAGTTGTCAACTTGGCCAGGTGAGCATACCTAATCTTGTTACTGCGGACATAAGCCAATGGTATGTGAACTTCATCTGTTGCTAATTACATCTGCAGCCGCTAGGAGGTGTGTCTGCTGCAATGAGTGACGTTTGACTTAATTGGCTGGTGCTTAAATGAGAGAGCTCAACGTAGCACAGCTTAAGCAGCTCGGCATTCCTCATCTCAGCACTTGCAGCTCAGCCCAGGCCTTTGGAGATGCAGAAAGATGTCACCCTGGGGAAAGTTGTTGGAACCCAGGGGCCTGGAGAGAAGACCAGCAGAGACCATCCTGTGCCTTCCACGTAAGAAAGAACCTCAGTGGAAAGTTAGCTGCCTTTCCTCTGAAGAACCAACAAAATAAATCCCCTTTTATTAAAAGCCAATCCGTCTCTGGTGTGTTGCATTCCGGCAGCTAGCAAACTAGAACAACCATGACGTATAGAATTCCTTTTGAGAAGGACAAAAGAACAAGGAGATTCTGAGGGAGCAGAAAATGTCACAGAACCATGAAGCAGAGAGTCTACCAGCCAGTGACTTTTGGAGATGAAGAAGCAAATGCCTCCTAGGGAGCTTCATGAAACAAGAAGAAGCCAGGAGACAAAGCTGGCTGACTTTGCCATGCGCCCTTCCAGCCGAGAGAGAAACTCTGAACATCATCCGCCTACTTGAACCTAGGTATCCTTCCTTGGATGCCTTAGATTGGACATTTCTAGAGACTTGTTTCAATTGGGACATTTTTCTTTGGCCTTAGAACTGTAAACTAGTATGTAATTAAATGCCCCCCTCCCTTTTTTCCCAATAAATTCCCCTTTTTAAAAACCGTTCTATTTTTGTTATATAGCATTCCGGCAGCTAGCAAACCAGAACATATGGTAATGAGAACAGCAATACACTGTGAATGTAAATAACACCATTGAATTATATATTTGAAAGTAGTTAAAATGGAAAATGTGCTGGTTTGAGAGGATTATGTGCCCTAGAAAAGCCCTTTTTAACCCAGATCCAATCTTGTGGGAGCAGCCTTTTCTTTTAATCCCCAATTTAAATTGGAAACTCAATCAGATTACCTCCATGAAGATAATCTAATCTCCCAAGTATGGGCATTGACTTCGGATTAAAGGGAGATGTGACTCCACCCATTCTAGTTGGGTTTTGATTATTTACTGGAATTCTTTAAAGAGGAAGCATTTTGGAGAAAGCTTCAGAACTACCAGAACCACAAGAGCCCATGCAACCAGAGACCTTTAGAGATGAAGAAGGAAAACACCCCTGGAGGAGCTTCATGAAACAAGAAGTCTGGAGAGAAAGCTAGTAGATGTCGCCATGTTCGCCATGTGCCTTTCAAGTTGAGAGAGAAATTTTGAATTCATCGGCCTTTTCTGAGTGAAGGTAGCCTCTTGTTGGTGCCTTAATTTAAATATTTTTATAGACTTGCTTTAATTGGGACATTTCATGGCCTTAGAATTGTAAACTTGCAAGTTAATAAATACCTCCTTTTAAAAGCCATTCTGTTTCTCATATATCACACTCCAGCAGCTAGCAAACTAGAACAGGAAGTGTTGGTTGAATATATTTTACCATAATATAACGTGAATGTAGTGAGATCTCACGTTGTAAAGCACCTAAGTCCTTGACTTCCTTGGATCCTCTCCACAATCAGGGAACAGGATTATCAACCCTATTTAACAGATGAGGAGACTGAGGCCCAAGCAGGGGAATGACCTGGTCATATGAATGTAATAAGCATCAAGGACTAAAGGCCTCAGGTCTCCTGTCTGCTGTTCCTGGGCACTGACCATACTGCCCCAGCCATGCCCAACTTTCACTATCCCCAGAGTCCAAAGGCTAGGGCTGCACAAAGCCAGAGACCAAGTCCAGAGAGAAGGCAGCCAGTGATATACCACCTAGCCACTGGGCATTGAGAAAAGCAAATGACCTGTCCCCAGGGAGTGTTCTATCTCCTATATTATTCCAGAGATAAGATTTCATTAAAATGTAATAACAATATCACAACCAAGCAAGGGGTGGGGGAAGGGGAGACAGCCTTAGCATTGTTCATGCCTTCAGTGGAAGAATAATCTCCTCAGTCCCCAACCATCTCATTGGAAGCAAAAGCCTTTAGAGGCAAAAGGTGACACAACAGGCAGGGGTGAGGGTGAAGCTCAAAGGTGAGGCCTCATTTTAGTTTCCCCCAGCCCAATGCCACACCAGCCCTTTCCCTCAAGCCCCAAAGAAAAGAATAAACAACGATTATGGGGAGCAGGAAGTCCAACCCTAAAAGGCCTTGGGAGCTGTGCTCCCTCCCCCATTCCTGATGGAGGGGAAAGTGGGCCCACAGAGGGGAAGTGACCAGCTCAGCATCACACAGCAGGTCTGTGGCAGCGCTCGCAGCCCAAGTGTGACCCCAGCCTAGAGTCCAGCCCTGGCATGGGGGCAGTCAGTGAAGCTTTCGGATATCAAGGAGGAAGAATGGGTGCTCAAATACCATCCCATCTACTTTGTTAAATTGAGTAGGACACATGTCTCTTGCCACCCAACAACTGATCTTGCAGGTAATTATCCCAAAGAATGTCTCTAGGTAGACTATAGCTGAGGGTATTCATTGCAGCCTGATTCCTGGCTGCACAGAGTTGGAAGCCACCTGGGTGTGCATCCCCAGAGAGCAGATGGAGTCCTATATAGTGGTTAGAAGCAGCGGTCTAGGTGTCACACACAGCAACAAAGAGGCATCTTATGAGGATAGCACTTAGTGCAAAAAAGTAAGAACCAGATGGAAATAAAGTTATATTTATAGAAATAAACAAGACATGTTTTCTAAGAACACATATAAATAGGTGCACATTAAGTACATTAGAATGGTTGCCTCTTGCAGGAGGCGAATGGAAATGAGGATAAAGGGGACTAACCATGGTTATTTTAAGATTCCACCCCAAGACATCAGACCTGAAGAGCCTTCCTTTTGAGTCACTTCCTATGCCAAGGGACTTCTTTTAGGGGTCTCAAATAATAGCTTGGGGGGGCCAAGATGGCGGCTTAGTAAGGTACGTGCGTCTTAGTTCCTCCTCCAAAGCAACTACTAGGTGAACTGAAACAGTACAGAACAGCTCCCGGGGCCACGGCAGGGAATGGACACACAGCGTACCCCAGTCTGGACTGGCTAGTCTGACTGCGAGACTCTGCTGCGGTGAGATCCCCGAGCAGCGCGTGATTTCCCGAGCAGCGGCAGCTGTGGCGGCCGGAGCTCCTCCCTCCCTCCTTCCCAGGCCGGCTGAGAGTCTCGGAGAGGCAAGTTTCCCAAGCCGAGGCGGCCAGCACCCCTCTTTTGTGGGCGGCTTCCTGGTCTGGCTATGAGTCTCGGATCAGAGGGCTACCCAAGCCGCGGTGGCCCTCCCCCGCGGGCGGCTTCCTGGTCCGGTGGGGAATTCCCAGGGCCCGCTGCGGCTGGCAACCAGCCACAGGGTCCCCTCAAGCCGTGGTGGCTGACGCCCCCACCACGCGCGGCCCCCCAAACCAACGGAGAGAATTGGATCGGAAATCCCCAGGCCGCAGAGATCGGTGACCGGGGGGATCCCTTCCAAACACGTGAGACAAACGTGTGCCACGAGCGCCACCTACTGGGCAGGATAAGAAAACCAGAACCCAGATATTTAACAGAAAAATCTTACAACCCTGTTAGGTCCGACACCCAGGGAAATCTGACTAAATGCCCAGACGCCAGCAGCAGAAAATAATGGTCCACGCTCAGAAGATTGAGAATATGGCCCAGTCAAAGGAACAAACTTATAGTTCAAATGAGATACAAGAGCTGAGACAACTAATGCTGAATATACGATCAGAAATGGAAAACCTCGTCAAAAATGAAATCGATAAATTGAGGGAGGACATGAAGAAGACATGGGCTGAACATAAAGAAGAAATAGAAAAACTGAAAAAACAAATCACAGAACTTATGGAAGTGAAGGATAAAGTAGAAAAGATGGAAAAAACAATGGATACCTACAATGATAGATTTAAAGAGACAGAAGATAGAATTAGTGATTTGGAGGATGGAACATCTGAATTCCAAAAAGAAACAGAAACTATCGGGAAAAGAATGGAAAAATTTGAACAGGGTATCAGGGAACTCAAAGACAATATGAACCGCACAAATATACGTGTTGTGGGTGTCCCAGAAGGAGAAGAGAAGGGAAAAGGAGGAGAAAAACTAATGGAAGAAATTATCACTGAAAATTTCCCAACTCTTATGAAAGACTTAAAATTACAGATCCAAGAAGTGCAACGCACCCCAAGAGATTAGACCCAAATAGGCGTTCTCCAAGACACTTACTAGTTAGAATGTCAGAGGTCAAAGAGAAAGAGAGGATCTTGAAAGCAGCAAGAGAAAAACAATCCATCACATACAAGGGAAACCCAATAAGACTATGTGTAGATTTCTCAGCAGAAAGCATGGAAGCTAGAAGACAATGGGATGATATATTTGAATTACTAAAAGAGAAAAACTGCCAACCAAGACTCCTATATCCAGCAAAATTATCCTTCAAAAATGAGGGAGAAATTAAAACATTCTCAGACAAAAAGTCACTGAGAGAATTTGTGACCAAGAGACCAGCTCTGCAAGAAATACTAAAGGGGGCACTAGAGTCAGATACGAAAAGACAGAAGAGAGAGGTATGGAGAAGAGTGTAGAAAGAAGGAAAATCAGATATGATATATATAATACAAAAGGCAAAATGTTAGAGGAAAATATCATCCAAACAGCAATAACACTAAATGTTAATGGACTGAATTCCCCAATCAAAAGACATAGATTGGCAGAATGGATTAAAAAGCAGGATCCTTCTATATGCTGTCTACAGGAAACACATCTTAGACCCAAAGATAAACATAGGTTGAAAGTGAAAGGTTGGGAAAAGATATTTCATGCAAATAACAACCAGAAAAGAGCAGGAGTGGCTATACTAATATCCAACAAATTAGACTTCAAATGTAAAACAGTTAAAAGAGACAAAGAAGGACACTATCTACTAATAAAAGCAACAAATAACAAGAAGACATAACAATCATAAATATTTATGCACCGAACCAGAATGCCCCAAAATATGTGAGGAATACACTGCAAACACTGAAAAGGGAAATAGACACATATACCATAATAGTTGGAGACTTCAACGCACCACTCTCATCAATGGACAGAACATCTAGACAGAGGATCAATAAAGAAATAGAGAATCTGAATATTACTATAAAGGAGCTAGACTTAACAGACATTTATAGGACATTACATCCCACAACAGCAGGATACACCTTTTTCTCAAGTGCTCATGGATCATTCTCAAAGATAGACCATATGCTGGGTCACAAAGCAAGTCTTAACAAATTTAAAAAGATTGAAATCATACACAACACTTTCTCGGATCATAAAGGAATGAAGTTGGAAATCAATAATAGGCGGAGTGCCAGAAAATTCACAAATACGTGGAGGCTCAACAACACACTCCTAAACAACGAGTGGGTCAAAGAAGAAATTGCTAGAGAAATTAGCAAATACCTCGAGGTGAATGAAAATGAAAACACAACATATCAAAACTTATGGGACACAGCAAAGGCAGTGCTAAGAGGGAAATTTATTGCCCTAAATGCCTATATCAGAAAAGAAGAAAAGGCAAAAATGCAGGAATTAACTGTCCACTTGGAAGAACTGGAGAAAGAACAGCAAACTAATCCCAAAGCAAGCAAAAGGAAAGAAATAACAAAGATTAGAGCAGAAATAAATGAAATTGAAAACATGAAAACAATAGAGAAAATCAATAAGGCCAGAAGTTGGTTCTATGAGAAAATCAATAAGATTGATGGGCCCTTAGCAAGATTGACAAAAAGAAGAAGAGAGAGGATGCAAAGAAATAAGATCAGAAATGGAAGAGGAGACATAACTACTGACCTCACAGAAATAAAGGAGGTAATAACAGGATACTATGAGCAACTTTACGCTAATAAATACAACAATTTAGATGAAATGGACGGGTTCCTGGAAAGACATGAACAACCAACTTTGACTCAAGAAGAAATAGATGACCTCAACAAACCAATCACAAGTAAAGAGATTGAATTAGTCACTCAAAAGCTCCCTAAAAAGAAAAGTCCAGGACCAGACGGCTTCACATGTGAATTCTATCAAACATTCCAGAAAGAATTAGTACCAACTCTCCTCAAACTCTTCAAAAAAATCGAAGCGGAGGAAAAACTACCTAATTCATTCTATGAAGCCAACATCACCCTCATACCAAAACCAGGCAAAGATATTACAAAAAAAGAAAATTACAAGCCAATCTCTCTAATGAATATAGATGCAAAAATCCTCAACAAAATTCTAGCAAATCGTATCCAACAACACATTAAAAGAATTAGACATCATGACCAAGTAGGATTCATCCCAGGTATGCAAGGATGGTTCAACATAAGAAAATCAATTAATGTAATACACCATATCAACAAATCAAAGCAGAAAAATCACATGATCATCTCCATTGATGCAGAGAAGGCATTTGACAAGATCCAACATCCTTTCCTGTTGAAAACACTTCAAAGGATAGGAATACAAGGGAACTTCCTTAAAATGATAGAGGGAATATATGAAAAACCCACAGCTAATATCATCCTCAATGGGGAAAAATTGAAAACTTTCCCCCTAAGATCAGGAACAAGACAAGGGTGTCCACTCTGACCACTATTATTCAACATTGTGTTGGAGGTTCTAGCCAGAGCAATTAGACAAGAAAAAGAAATACAAGGCATCAAAATTGGAAAGGAAGAAGTAAAACTATCACTGTTTGCAGACGATATGATACTACACGCCGAAAACCCGGAAAAATCCACAACAAAACTACTAAAGCTAATAAATGAGTACAACAAACTAGCAGGTTACAAGATCAACATTCAAAAATCTGTAGCATTTCTATACACCAGCAATGAACAAGCAGAGGGGGAAATCAAGAAACGAATCCCATTTACAACTGCAACTAAAAGAATAAAATACTTAGGAATAAATTTAACTAAAGAGACAAAAAACCTATATAAAGAAAACTACAAAAAACTGCTAAAAGAAATCACAGAAGACCTAAATAGATGGAAGGGCATACCGTGTTCATGGATTGGAAGGCTAAATATAGTTAAGATGTCAATACTACCTAAATTGATCTACAGATTCAATGCAATACCAATCAAAATCCCAACAACTTATTTTTCAGAAATACAAAAACCAATAAGCAAATTTATCTGGAAGGGCAGGGTGCCCCGAATTGCTAAAAACATCTTGAGGAAAAAAACCAAGCTGGAGGTCTGGCACTGCCTGACTTTAAGGCATATTATGAAGCCACAGTGGTCAAAACAGCATGGTATTGGCATAAAGATAGATATATCGACCAATGGAATCGAATAGAGTGCTCAGATATAGACCCTCTCATCTATGGACATTTGATCTTCGATAAGGCAGTCAAGCCAACTCACCTGGGACAGAACAGTCTCTTCAATAAATGGTGCCTAGAGAACTGGATATCCATATGCAAAAGAATGAAAGAAGACCCATATCTCACACCCTACACAAAAGTTAACTCAAAATGGATCAAAGATCTAAACATTAGGTCTAAGACCATAAAACAATTAGAGGAAAATGTAGGGAGATATCTTATGAATCTTACAATTGGAGGCGGTTTTATGGACCTTAAACCTAAAGCAAGAGCACTGAAGAAGGAAATAAATAAATGGGAACTCCTCAAAATTAAACACTTTTGTGCATCAAAGAACTTCATCAAGAAAGTAGAAAGACAGCCTACAGAATGGGAGATAATATTTGGAAATGACATATCAGATAAAGGTCTAGTATCCAGAATTTATAAAGAGATTGTTCAACTCAACAACAAAAAGACAGCCAACCCAATTACAAAATGGGAAAAAGACTTGAATAGACACCTCTCAGAGGAGGAAATACAAATGGCCAAAAGGCACATGAAGAGATGCTCAATGTCCCTGGCCATTAGAGAAATGCAAATCAAAACCACAATGAGATATCATCTCACACCCACCAGAATGGCCATTATCAACAAAACAGAAAATGACAAGTGCTGGAGAGGATGTGGAGAAAGAGGCACACTTATCCACGTTGGTGGGAATGTCAAAGGGTGCAACCACTGTGGAAGGCAGTTTGGCGGTTCCTCAAAAAGCTGAATATAGAATTGCCATACGACCCAGCAATACCATTGCTGGGAATCTACTCAAAGGAATTAAGGGCAAAAACTCAAACGGACATTTGCACACCAATGTTTATAGCAGCGTTATTTACAATTGCAAAGAGATGGAAACAGCCAAAATGTCCATCAACAGACGAGTGACTAAACAAACTGTGGTATATACATACGATGGAATATTATGCAGCTTTAAGACAGGATAAAATTATGAAGCATGTAATAACATGGATGGACCTAGAGAACATTATGCTGGGTGAGTCTAGCCCAAAACTAAAAGACAAATACTGTATGGTCCCAATGATGTGAATCGACATTCGAGAATAAACTTGGAATATGTCATTGGTAACAGAGTTCAGCAGGAGTTAGAAACAGGGTAAGATAATGGGTAATTGGAGCTGATGGGATACAGACTGTGCAACAGAACTAGATACAAAAACTCAAAAATGGACAGCACAATAATACCTAATTGTAAAGTAATCATGTTAAAACACTGAATGAAGCTGCATCCGAGCTATAGGTTTTTGTTTTGTTTTTTTTTGTTTTGTTTTGTTCTTACTATTATTACTTTTTTTTCCCTCTATATTAACATTCTATATCTTTTTCTGTTGTGTTGCTAGTTCTTCTAAACCGATGCAAATGTACTAAGAAACGATGATCATGCATCTATGTGATGATGTTAAGAATTACTGATTGCATATATAGAATGGTATGATTTCTAAATGTTGGGTTAATTTCTTTTTTTCCGTTAATTAATTAAAAAAAAAAAAAAGATGTAGCGGAGAGGCTGGAGGGAACTGCCTGAAAATGTAGAGCTGTTTTCCAGTAGCCCTGTTTCTTGATGATGATTGAACAATGATATAGCTTTCTATCATTGTGAATGTGAAAACCTTGTGTCTAATGCTCCTTTTTGCTACTATATCAACAGAAGAGTAGAATATACGGAATAAAAATAAATAAATAGGGGGAACAAATGTTAAAATAAATTTAGTTTGAAATGCTAGTGGTAAATGAAAGTGAGGGGTAAGGGGTATGGTATGTATAATCTTTTTTTTCTCTATTATCGTTTTATTTCTTTTTCTATTGCCTTTTTATTTCTTTTTCTAAATCGATGCAAATGTTCTAAGAAATGATGAATATGCAACTATGTGATGATATTAAGAATTACTGATTGTATATGTAGAATGGAATGGTATCTTAATGTTTTATTTGTTAATTTTTTTAATTAATAAAAAAAGTTTAAGAAAAAAATAATAGCTTGGCAGTTAGGGCTGCTGGGATTTATTATTATTGTTATGAGTTTCATCTGGGAAAGAAGCAGTGAAGACAGAGGATGTCTAGCCTGGAGCAGAGCAGTGCTCTGCAGTGCTCTGGTAGACTGTCTTGGACCTCTGGCAGATTCAGTATGTGGAATCCCAGAGAGTCAGGTAGAAGGGGGTGGACCAACTCCAGTTTTCAAAAGACTCTCCCTTGTAGGGTGGAAAGGGCTGCCCTAAGAGTGAATGAACTCCCAGTGACAGGGTCATGCAAGAAGAGCTTGCAGAGGTTGCAAGGGTAGTGTTTTCCATGGGAAGAGAGGGCAAGGGAGAGAGGACAGGCATAGGAGTGTAGTCAGACCGGGTAGGGAAGGAGCCCAGTTCTTGACATTTACCAATTTTGTGACCTGGGGCATCTCCCTGAGGCTCAATGTGTCATTTGCAAAACGGGGTTAATGAGGGTTCCTGCACAGGGCAATCATGAGAATTAAATGGTTTTGGAAAATGCCAACACATCAGGCTCCACAATGGCAGCATAATGATTACCGACCTTATGAAAAACGACCAGTCGGGGTCCTGGGACCAGAGCATCCTTAGAGCCCTTAGCCTGTGGTGCAGGCCTGGCTTCCCAGCTTCTTTTCAACCCCCAAACCCCTTCCAGGAGCAGGACCAGTACCCCACTCCCCACCGGGCTGGGTGGCCCTGGAGACATCACTATCTCTTTCTAGGCCTCTTTCCCCACATAACAAAGAAGGCAGGTGCTGCCTACCTTCTGGGGGCCCTTCTAGTCTCACCTTTCATCATGGCTAGACTTCTTATTCAGCTGTGTGTACAGGTCTCTTTACCTTTGGGGGCCCATTATCTTCACAAAATGAGAGCATTAAATCAGATGAAAATTTATCAACTAATACTGATACGGAGTGCTTACTCCAAAGCACTTTTTTTTTTTTTTTTACTAGTATTATTACTTTTATTTTTTTTCTCTATATTAACATTCTATATCTTTTTCTGTTGTGTTGCTAGTTCTTCTAAACTGATCCAAAGCACTCTTGAGAGCTTTACATGGTCCGTTTAATCCCACAACAACTCCGTGGTATAATTACTACTCTACTGATTTTATATGTGAGGAGACTGGGGTACAGCAAGGTCAGGTCACTTGCCCAAGGACACGCAGCTAATATGAACCTAGTTAGTGAGTCCAGAGTCCATGTTTCCAACCTCCTCTTATGGCTCCAAAACTCTGACATAGAAGAAGGAACCCAAGCATTCTCTGAACCCCACTCTTTTGAGGGGTGGGGCAGATATGTTTTCTCGGCTCTGAAGCCAGCTCCACCTTGGAACACATAGGAGCTACAGTTCAAGAGGCAATGCTGTGCAACATTCCACCTGAGGAGGCCTTTATTGAGCCCCGTGCTGACCAGAACTGATCACCACATACTTCTGCGAGAAGCCCACTTTACAGATGAAGAAGATGAGGCCCAGAAAGGATGGAGGACTTGCCCAGATCACAAGGCCAGTAACTGGAAGAACAAGAACTGGGATCCAGCTCTGCCCGTCTCTGCCAAGTACTACTTACTGTCTTACTGAGAATGAGCCCTTGGTCCCTTGTGAACTTATGCCTGGTGGGAGGCCGAGACCCCACCAGTCAACTCTCAGTACAGTCGAGGAGCATACGTAATGGGATGGGAATGCTGAATAAGTAGGGTAGTGGGACCCCACAGAGAAGGTGGCCTTAGAGCCAAGGCGTGACGTCAGGCTGTAGGTGTGTGCAAAGGGAAGAAAGAGCTTTTCAGACAGCTGCAGGGGGGACAGCATAAACCATTTCTGAGGGTGGGAAAAGGATGAGTGCCTGATCCTGGAGGCTGCAGCCCAGGGGAGAGACATTGGAATGGGGGTTGGAAGAGGTGGGCGAGTCAGGTAGGGGGGTGACATGGTCTGACTGTGCATGACAGTCCAGGGTAAACATTGGAAAGTCTTTCTTGCCTGGATAGGAGGCCTCCCAGGGAGCTGGAGCTGCAACCAGGGGAGTGACTTCTGGGGGGTCTAGGCTGGAGGGAGCATGGGAGGTGGGGAAGGAGGTCGGAGGAGTCGAGGTGACTGAGAGGTTGAGGAAACCATTAACTGAAACTGGGAACCCTGGAGGGTGAGGAGAAGTGGACTATCTGAGCCTCAAAGTGGGTGGACACAGGCCTGGGATGATCAGAGGGTTTGTGTTCTGTCTTGCTGTCTTTGGGTGAGTCTCCATTGGATACCCCCAGAGCCCCTTCTGTGTGGCAGGATTGGTCATTCATAAGCCTTTGGGGATACAGTCCGTATTTTAAATACCCAGAAACCGAGGATCTGTGGCTTTCCCAAGGGCATTCTGGGAACCAGCCACAGAGCTGAGCTCAGGATCCAGACTGCTCCTACCGCTGCCCTGTCACAGCACGTGGTAAGCGCTCAATCCAGACCCTGGGCCAGCTTTTCCCATCTGATGAGGACCCTCCTTACATCTCTCGGGGACTGAGTGCCCCCTCCTCCATCCGGAAACTTGAGGATTAATGTAGAGATGGAGATGGGGAAAGGAATGGCGCTCTCCTCCTTTTCTTTCCCCAGCGACCCTGTCTTGGCACTTGCAGTGCTGGTTGCACAAGATGCTTGTCCAGAGCTTAGCCGGCCTGTAAAGCCTGACGTGGAGCCTGCACCTCCGCGGGGTCCCTGGCTGCGCGCGGAGCCCAGGGGTAGCTGCCAACCTGGGCTTGGCCCCCAGGGGCTCCCGGGGATGTTCTACAGCAGACAAAACTCGGGTGGGAGGGAGGGAGGAAGAGAGGGGGCCCGACGGAACAGAGAGGTGTCCAGCTGAGCGGCGAGGACCCAAAGCACGCCCTCCCAGGCCCTAGCGGGAACTCCGCGGCCACTTCCCAGCCGGTTCGCCCCCACAGCGCGGCGCCAGTTCGCATGCGCAGCAATCCTTTCCTGCTGCCCCACCAGAGACCACGCCTCTGTCCCCAAATGGGCGGAGGCCGAGGGACTGGGCGGGACCCGGAGGGACGGGGCGGGGCAGGGCCGAACGAACCCCGCGAGTCGGAGCTCGAGCCCCCGCTCCAGGCCAGCCCCAGCCGGATCACTGGCCAGAACCAGAGCCAGCTGTCCGGGTCCAGTCCAGTGCCCGCGCTGCGCCCAGCATCCCCCGAGTCCGGCTCGGCCCGCGGCTGTGCGGCAGGTAGCAGGAGCTGCGCGGAGGGAGGCATATGCGAGGGCGCGTGTGTTTTGTGTGTGTTCTGGGGGTGTGTGAGAAGGTGCAGCATGAGCCAGTACGTGTGAGCACGACTCGATGTAGAGGGTTGCACATCCTGCGGACCAGAGAGGAGGGGAGGTGAGCACGGGCCTTGAGGCCTGGGGGGCGGTGCCCTCAGGGATACGCCCCGGCACCCCGGGGTTCGTCCCCAGCTCCACCCCCACCCTGCGACGCGGGGCCTCTTTCCACTGTTCCGGATTCCGTTTTCCTGGTGTAGAGAACGTTGGCGCTAAACACTGGGGCTTAATGGGCTCTTCCCCTCCTCTTCCTTACAATTCCCCTTTCGGCTTCTCTCTCCACCCATTCGATCTCACAGCCCTTCCCTTGTAACTGGAGACTTGGGAAAGGGGCAAGGCCGAGGTCCCGGTGCCAGAGCCTGTTCCCCATAGGGGTCCTTATCAGGATGAATGGGAACCTTTCTCCTTGGCTGCAGGGCTTGGGCATGTGTGGGGGTGGGGTCTGGGGAGACTGGCCTGGTGATCAGAGGTGAAGTAGGACAGAAGGTCGTTAACTGGTGTTCAGTTCTCTCCCGTCATTTCATCTGGTGAGATTCATCGAAGAAGAGTAGGGCACAGAGGGGTGAAGTGAGATGCCATCTCTCTGGGGGCTGTTGAGTCTGAACTTGATCCCCTGTCTGCGTAACTCTCAAGCCAGCATCTCCTCCTCCCTGCACTATTGGAGGAAAGGGCTGAGGGCAACTATCCCCAGAATTCTAAAGGCAGGGAGAAATCTGGGCAGACTTCCTGGGATAGAGGTGGCTTGAGTCCCAGCCCAGCAGACCCTGTGAGTGAGACCTCCTGGGGGAACCACTGTGTTCAGCTGCCAGGATTGAGACCTTCGGGGGTCTTTGGGCCTGGTCCTTGTACCAGTCCTGATGGGGAGGGCCTTCCCGGGCTGAGGGACAGGGCAGGGTGAGGTGGGTCCAGCTGCTCCTGCTCCAGACCAGGCCAGAGTGGGGTGTCAGATCAAAGGGGTGCACAGGTGAGGTCGTTGCCCTGAACAGCCTCACTTCTGCCTGAGAGGCAAATGGATCAACAGATAAGCCCCTGCCAGAGTTAGACCCAGTGCTGGGTATGAGGCAGGGACTCATTACTGCCTGGGAGCTGGGGAAGATTTTACTGGGGATTCACTGGTGCTGGGTCTCAAAGGATGAAAACAAGTTCACTAAGCAGAAAACAAAGTGCAGGACATTGTCGGCCAAGGGGATAGCATGGTTAAAGATGAATGATAGCTTGGTGGGGAGCAGAGATCAAGTCAACAGGCCAGATGCCTGTCTTCTGAGAAGGGTCACCCTTGGCCGCAGTGGTGAGTGGGTTGCTCAAAACCAGTGAGGAGGGGCCGTGTCAGGGAGAGGCTCCCTCCTCTCCTCCCCTCACCAGGACTTGGCTTGGTAGGGAAGGAGGGAACCTCAACAGGAGTTCCCAGAGCAGGGGTGAGGGTGAGCGGGAGATGCCAAGGGGCTGCAGCACAGGGTCTGGACACTAGGAAAGGGTGGGTGGGGTGCCCTGTGAGATGGGGACCATGACCGGGAGAAGAGCAGGTCTGGGGGAGGTTGATGAGGCAGAGGTTGGCTGCAAAGATTTCCAGAGGCCAGTGGGCTTTTGGGGGTGAAATCCAGGACCCTGCTCTGAGGCCAGTGCTGTCTCTGGCTGCTTCTGAGGCTGCTTTCCTCGATGGCTCTCAAGACAGCCCTGGGCCCCAAATAGGAGCCCTCCTGAAGCCCTCACTGAGCACTGGGGAGGACTCTTTCCAGTGCCCCCTGCAGGCCTGAGCCATTGTGCCCAAGGTTCTTCCTGCTGAGACAGGCTCTGTACCTTCCTACCTGCCTATGGCCTCGAGACAAGGAATGTCCCCTGTGTGAGTCTCAGTCTCCGCATTTGTGAAATGGGTATAAATGCTGCCTAATCAGACAGATTTGGGAAATGGTGATTAGTTTAGGGCATGTCACTAGAGCACTTAGTAGGTACATGGCTTTTGGTAGCTGTTTTGATTAATAGTGATTAACAATTGACATCACTTTTTCCCTCCTTCCCTGGGGGAGATAGATAAATGCTTGCAGGAAGGAGGGTCTAACTTTGGGAGAAGAAGGGTGAAAGCAAATGGGAGCTCTCCCACTGAATTGGAAACCCTCTCAGACCCCTTTTGTGGCTGGGTCTTTCTGTCTGCCTGACCAAGGGCCTCCACCAAGGCTCCTATTCCCTGGAGAGAGGCAGGGGCTTGGAGCAGCTGGGTTCCCCCAGTTGCAGGGGGCAAAGCCTGAACTCTGTCCCCCAAGCAGCTCCCCAGCCTCTGTCTTAGGGCCTGTGCAGCCTTTCTCTTGTCTATCCCACGGCCCTATCTCTGCCCCCATCTCCTCAAGTGTTTTTTTGTGCCTTTGGAGTTCCCATCCATCCACCCATCTCCCCCAGAGACCTCTTCTGCCCCTTCATCCACTGCCCTCACCTCCCAAAACATTTCTTGGTTCCTTGTGGTCCACCTAGGCTTCTCATCCAGAGGTGATGCAGGCTCACCTCTGCAGACTCGTCTTTTCCCTGGGCCACTTCTACTCCAGATGTTGACATCCTTTGATTGCCTCACTTCAGTTCAGACCAAGCTGCAAATTTCCCTTTGGCCTCAGGCCTTGCCTTTACCTGCTTCTGAAGGCAAAATGGGTCAGGTCCCTTTGGGTTCTCATCCAGAGTGTTTTATGGAGTCAGCCCTCAGGCTTGGCCAGCATTTAGTTGCTTGTAAATGGCTCTAGTTACTCCCCATTTTAATTATTCAGAGGATGTATTTCTAGGAGCCCCTAACTTTCCCTGGGCTAGGGGCATGGAGAGACTACTAGTGGCTGAGGCTGTTGTGGCCTGTGGGAGTGGGCTGTTGTTTTCTGCCACAATGGGGGTTGTGGTCAGCTGTGGGAGAAGGGACTGGTGACTGGAGAAGGCCAAAGCCCATGCATTGGTATGAAGTTGACCACCACTGTTGAGGTATGTCCGGGAGGTGGCTGCAAGGAGCATGAGGCCTGAGTCCTCACCTACCCCTGGGCAGCCCACTGCTGTGTAACTTCCCCTGCCAGGCAGGTGCAGTGGAACTCAAGGGGTTTGTTACTACTGACAGTAATTAAGACACCAGAGTTTAGGGTGACTTTGTTTTACATTGGAGCAATTGAAGGGGCAATTGAAGGGGTAATAACTCCAGCCTTACTCGCTGGCTTCCTTGAGTGGGAGAGAAGGGGTGGGACCCCATAACCCACCCCCACCCATTGTTCTTCAGGAACTATATAGTTTCCTATGGCTGTTGTAACAAATTGCCACAATTTTAGTGTCTTAGAATGACACAAATATATTCTCCTATGGTGCTGGAGGTCCGAGATCTAAAATGAGTCTTAAAGGGCTAAACTCAAGGTGTCAGCATGGTTGGTTCCCTCCAGGGGTTCCAGGGGAGAAGCCTTGCCTCTTCCAGCTTCTGGTGGCTGCCAGCATTCCTTGTGGCTGCATCATTCCAAACTCTGCTTCTGTGGTCACTGTGGCTTCTCCTTTCCTGGAGCCAAATTTCCCTCTGCCTTCCTTTTATAAGGACCCTTATGATTACATTTAGGGCCCACCCGGATAATCCAGGATAATCCCCCATCTCAAGAGCCTTCATCAGATCTGCAAAGTCTTTTTTGCCATATAAGGTGACAGTCACAGGTCCAGGGATTAGGACGTGGACATCTTTGGGGCCACAGGAACCAACTGCAGTGTCATCGCAGGGCACCCATAGCCCTCAGCTTCCCTGCGTCACAGCCCTGGTTGTCCTGTGAGGCCGCTCTCAGCATCTGTCTCCCTCGGCCTGGGAGCCTTTGTGGTCAGTGCCTGGCACTGCTGCACCTCTGGCTCCAGCGCCCAGCCTGAGCCTGTGGTAACTGGCACTCAGGTGTGTTTGGAAGAAGAGAACATTCCAGCATGTCCCTGTGGGCTGCCCCAGAGGTTGGACCCAACCTGTACGTGACAATGGATTAGGCCTATCAGAGTGGAGCTGGGCTTTTTTCACACATTCATCCAATAAACCTAGTGCCAGGTGGGGTCATTTGCAGATGAATATACCAAGGCTGAGAAAGGCCAGGTCCTGTCTGAAACAGAAGTGTGACCAGAGTGGTTAGGGGAGATTGGGTCAGCAGAGTGGAAAAGGCCTTCATTTTAAGTTGAAGAATCTATGGCACAAATAGATCTCTGTCTTGCCCCTTCCTGGGCCTTGCTCTCCCCATCCAAGCATGGGGGTATTGATGGTCCTTCCAGCCTGAAATCCTGAGGCTCTGATCTATCCTCTGCCTGGACAGGGGAGGAGGAGGCGTTTGCATTCCAGGCTGTCACAGGCAGGAGCGTGACATGGCGCAGTGCTGAGCACTGAGCCTGGAAGTGCTGCTAGCAGGCCACTTACTCCAGACGTGGTCTGGCAACTTGGAGGTTGGAAGCCTCCTGGCATCTCCAAAGAAGAAACCCCAGCCATCCCCCGAAGAACCCCTGGCTGCATGCTGCAGTCCCTGCTCCAGCGTGGGTCTCCATTTCATCCCCAGGGCAGGGCCGTGCATGACCAGGCCCACTTCTGTCACAGAGGCATTTCTACAAGCTGGTCCCCCTGCCTGGCCCACTTTCCATCCGACCTTCTCATGAATGATCCAGGAGCCCAGCTGACACCGCAGCACACGCCCCAGTTCCTTGGCCTAGGATTCAGTACCCGCCATACCAACTGTGGCAATATTTCTGTGCTAGCCCCTCTTTTTTCTTCCCTCTCCCCTGCACCCTGACCTCCCCCTTTCCCAGAATAGTTTCTTCTTCCTAGGATGTTATTCCTGCAAACCTTCCATCTCCATTTGTTGAAATCACAGCCCATCTTTTGAGATCCTGCTTAGATGCCACCTCTTCCATGCAGCTTTCCTTGCCCCACTTAGTTACTCTTTTAGAACAGATCTCTCTTCCTTGTTTTAAAGTCTCTGGCTTTCCCCACAAGATTGACCTTTAAAGCCCTGTCTGACTGCTCACTGCCCCCCTGGTCAAACACAGAGCAGGTTTGGGTGAAGGATGGATGGGGGATGCACACTGAGTGAGACTCTCAGGGGCTGATGAGTGGGCCATTGGTCATTTCCCTTTGTCTTTCCCTGCAGGAGAGAGCCAAGCAGTACAGAACATAACTCTTTCCTCTTTGGGTCTCTATCCTCCATCTGTGCAGTGCAACAGAAGAGTTCATTTCTGTGCAGGAGCTTGACCTAGGAATTGGGCCTCAGTTTCCCCATCTGAGCAATGGGCCCCATCTTACCAAGTTATAAACCTTAGGTCTTGGAGACAGGAGGTGATAGGGGCACAGACTACCTCTGCAGAAAGCCAGGAAAGAGGCTGTCCTGGTGACATATGCACAAGATTGGAAAAGAGCAAAAAAAGTGTTCCCCTCCCCACCGTTCAATGGTGAGAAGCTGCAGCCAGAGAGGCAGCGTGCTGCACAGTGGGGCAGAGGTGCTTCTGTGATCAAACTGAGTCCCATTTTTTCAGGGTGATTTTCCTGTGGGGAAGTGAGTGAGCACCTGTGACGTGCACCTCCAGGTATAACAGCCCCCAGCCCCACCTAGGGTGGGGGAGAGAAGCCTCTAACTGGGAGTACTCTGCTGCATCTGCCCTGCTCTGAGCACATGCAAAAGTTTCTGGGACATGTGACTTTCAGGGCTAAAATCAGACCAGTTGTTCACCCATTCAGGAAGCTCCCTGCCTCCAGGAGTAAGGCCAAGTTCTCAGCCTCTTCCTGCCCCTGACCAAGGCCCGCAGGAACCCAGGAGCTAGAATATCCCCTAGTTTCCTCCCCCATGCACACTCTGCTTACCGACGATCCCCAGCTCCCTTCTCATAACACCCTGTGGTAGGACCTAATTCCCAAATGAGGAACAGCTGCAGGGGTCAAAGACCAGTGACTTAGTCAACGCCACACAGTAAGCCAGGCCCTGAGGCTGTTTCTCCCTCAAATGCACTGCCAGGGGGACAGCAGAGCCCCAGGACTGCTGTCCCCCACCACTGCCAGCTGAGGATCCTTGGCTCTGCCCTCCAGGCCTCCCTGCAGGGGAATGACTTGGTTGGATTTATATGTTAGAAAGATGGCTCTGCAGTTGGGTGGAGGATAGATTTGGACACAAATGATGTTGATAGGGGAGTGGAGAAGAAAGACAGGATTTCCCAGCCCCAGTGCCAGCCTGCTTGGCGTTAGCTCCAGTGATTCATCGGGCCTGGCTGCCTCTGCTCTGGGTGGCCCGGGAGCCGGGGGTGACCAGCCCTCCCTAGCAGCCTCAAGTGTAGCCAAAGCCCAGCTGTCCCTCCACACACTCATTTTCTCTCCCCACCCCTCTCCCTCATCCTTGCCATCCATTCTTCTGTGCACAGGAAAGATGAGATAGAGTCCTGGGAGGTCAAAATACGTACACAGTACACATAAAGAGATACACATTAAGCATATTATTAAAATGGTAATAGTAGGGCATTAGGAGAATGGGGGTGGGTATGGGATAAAAGGGAATAAATACATTAACAACCACAAAAACCCAACTACCAATCAATTGCCAAGCTCTGAGGCTCTGCTCTTTCCCTCCGCCTGGCATCCGGCCTTCTCCCCACCAGCTCAGGCCTCGATGCTTCCCGGCTCTGTCACTGCATCTGCCTCTGATGCTTCTTCTCTCCCCCGACCCCTTCCCTGGCTCCCAGCTGCAAGCTTTCCTCGCTCAAATCTCCTGGCCCTGGCCCTCCGGCTGTTACTCAGGTTCCAGCCTCTGCCTTTTCCTCAGGCTCTTCCTCCCGATGGGTGGTCAGGCCTCGCCTGCAAGCCCTGCTCAGGCTCCATCTTGAAGACGCCCCCCCCACCCCCACCCCGAGCCCACACTGATCTTCCAGCCTCTATCACCCTAAGCCCCGGCTGTGGTGTGTTTGCGTAGCTCTTGTGTGTGTCACCTAGAACCCCTCCTCCACTGAGACCGCCTCGAGGACCCTGCGCGTCAGCTCGGGGCCTGCCCAGAACAGGTGCTGGCAAAGGTGCGCAAGTGGAAGTCCCAGGGGCACTAGTATGAACTCAGCTGTTTAACCCTTCCCTGAGCATATGGCGAGGGGGGCTCTGGCGCTGGGAGTGGTGGGAGGGCAGGGAAGGGGATGGGGGACATGGTGGGGCTTTGATTGCCTCGTTATGGGGTCTGGGGTCTCACTCGCTCCTTTCTCCAGCTCTGGACCATATCTACTTGCCAGGCCCATGCTGCACGCGGGTGCCCACTTTGTGTGTGGAATTGTGGCACAGAGAGGGTACCCCTGGGAGACATTCCTGCATCCTCCCATAAAGCCCCACAGTCAGTGGGCCACCAGTTAGAGCTGACTGTCCCTCCTAAGCAGAGCTCTTAAATAGCTCTAGAATCCTCTCCATTCACATGCTAGCCTGACAGGTCAGGTTTTTCTGCTGTAGTCTTGCATTCTGTTTTTTCTGCCCTCGTCTTGCCCTTTACTTCTCTGTTCCTCATGTGGCTCTTTCTAAGACAACTGTGTGACCAAGTCCCTTCTCTCCTCAGAACCCTTCCACAGCTCCCCATCACCTTCAAGATAAAGCCCGAATCCTCAGCCTGAATTTCCTCTGCAGCCTCATCTATTAATAACCATCCTCCCCACCTCCGCCAGTTCTGTGCTAGTTGGGACCTAATCCTTTCCCAACAGCTGTGCCCACTCTCCTCAGTGCTGAGAACGTCTCCTGGGGGTGGTCTCTGCCTGGCTGGCACCCCTTCTCCCACACAGAGGAAACCTTGGAGGCATGTGCTTGGTTGGGGTCAGGGGGTCACTGCTGTCACCTTCTGGGGCCCTCCCTTGGACTTGAGCACGCCAAGCACCAAAGCCACAAGTGTCCAGAGAGATGGAGAGGAAGCGGAGAATCAGAGACGTGACAACTTGCAGAAGGTCACACAGCCCCTACCCCAGGAGTCCCACCTTTGGTGCCAGGTGTGCAGTGACCAGCTGGACAGGACCTCAGCTGTGAAAGGCCCAGAACTGGTGGGATCTGGTCACCAGATTCAACCAGCCCTTCTAACCAGGGCCACTGGGCCAGCTTGTTTTGTTCAACTTTTTACTGAAGGCTAACAACAACAGAAAAGTATATAAAGTGTAGCTGTGTACCTGGATGAAATTTCAGAAGTGACCACGTAACCACCACCCAGATCAAGAGAGAATATTCCCAAAGCCCCCAGGCCCCTTGCAGTTGCTTTCCCCCCAAAGTCATTGCTGCCATGCCTTCTAGTCACCATGGATAAGTTTTGCCTGGGTTTACTAAAAAAAGTTTTTTTTTTATTTTTAATAAGTGGAATTAGACGGTAATGCTTCTTTTGTTTAACATTATGCCTGTGAGCTTCACCTGCAGTTGCATGCGGCAGTCTTTCTTTTCCTTCTCATTGCTGTATGTATCCATTACGTGAGTATCCAACACAGCAACGCCTTTATCAGTTCTCCTGTTGATGGACATTTGGGTTGTTTCTAATTGTCAGCTATTACAAATGCTGCTGTAATAAACATTCTTTTACGTGTTTTTTTGGTGAATATGTGCATGCATTTCTGTTCAACATATGCTTAGGAATGGGATCACTAGACAGGACTTCGGCTTTGGTAGATATGGTCAAACAGTTTTGCAAAGCGGTTGGGCCAATTTACACTTTTACCGCTAATATGTGAGAGTCTCATTAGGATTTTTGTGTTTTCTTGTTTTTTGTTTATTCCTTTTGGTCTTTTTCACTTTAGCTGTTCTGGTGGGTGTGTAGTGCTGTCTTGTGGTTTTAATTTGCATCTCCTTAATGATAAGTGAAATTGAACATTTTTTCATGTATTTATTGGCCATTTGGATGTGCTCTCATGTTCTCTCCTAACCACTTTATTGTTTTACCTCACAGTTGGATTTGCAATCTGGAATTGAGTTTTGTGTGTAGTGTGAGGCAGGGATCAAGAAAATTCTTTTTCCATATTGACAGGCCATCAGCCCAGCACCATTCATTGAAAAGACCGTCCTTTCCCAATGTGCCATAGTGTCGCCTTTGTCATGAATCAGGTGTCCTTATACTGGTGGCCTATTTTCGGACATTCTGTTCTGTTCCATCGGTCTGTCTGCCTCTCTCTGCGCCGATACCACCCTCCTTAATTGCTGGAGCCCTGTGCTGGGCCTTGCTAGCGGGTAGTTGAAGTCCTCCAGCTTTTGCTCTTCTTCCAGGTGGCCTTGGCATTGCCCGGCCTGTCGTGTGCTGATTTGAGTCCCTCTTGGCTGCTGCAGGTGGGCTTAGCTGCGGCAGCTGCAGGCACCGTTACCCCACCTCGATGGGAGGGCCCCAAGGCTGAGAGAGGTGAGGTGACTGGTCCATTGCCACACGCCCTGGAACCTGGTCTCAGGGCCTCTTTAGCAGCACACTGCCCTCCAGGGCTTGGTGTAATGCTGCGGTTTAAACAAACAAACAAACAACTTTTTCCCTTAATATTTCTTAAAGGAAACTGTGTATCTGCTGGAGGTGGAAAGTCCGTATCATTCTCCATAAATACAAGGAAGCTGAGAGAACCTCAAAATATGAACAACAATCAATTCCGTCTTTGAATTATGTGCCTTTGCCGGATTAAGGCTGGGAGCCCGAAGCCTGTTCCCTCTTTGTGAAATAGGAGGTGGGCAGGGCTCTGAGATGTTAAAGACCTGCTGGGCCAGGCTGAGGAACTTCTCCGTGAAAGGGAATCGAAGGGGAAGTAATATCTTTTTTTGCCACAGCACTGTACCTTCTAAAATAACCAAGCATTAACCCACACCCCTGCTTTGGGATGCCTGGTGTGGTTTGGAGTCTGGGGTCTCCATGTTCTGCCTGGGTCTGCTGCTCATAGGTATGAACTTTGGAGAAGTTCCTTCATCTTCTTGCCTACAAACTTCTTTTCTACCAAACTCTCTCTCTGCTTCTCTCACTGCTTCGTTGACTGTAGCTGTCCCAGGGAAGGTTCACTGGTGTCAACCCTTCTGCTCCTCCAGCCAGCTCGGCATGGCCTGCTGGGAGAGGACCCCTCACTCCACCCTACACACACAGCCAGGCTCCTGCCCGCAGGCCCAGGGAGAGTCAGGCCTGAGGGGAGATGCTCACCTTTTCCAAGGCAAGGACAGACCAAGTTTATCCAGGGCAGAGCTCGGGGGCAGATTCTACTCATTTTCTATCTTCTGCCTCCATAGAGTCTAGAATCAAGAATCACGGCTCAGAGTGGATAAAGACTTGCCCAAGGGCACACAGTAGCCGGCTGGGACTGTCCAGCCTGCCGCGGGAGCCTGCGTCACCGAGCTCCTTGGGGAGGAACTCCCAGTCCCCTTATTGTGGCCCATCTCGGCACCCCACTCCCAGTCCAGGGGCCCTTGCTAAGCCAGGCTGGGTCTGTGTCGCCGTACATATTCATGCCTCTGAGCCTTTGCTTGAGCTGTTCCCTTTGCCTGGAATGACCTTTTTCTCATAAAAGACAAGCTATTCTGGGGCCAGGCCTCGGTGAGGTTTCCCTGCATCCTGCTTGCTAGAACCTCTGAAACGGTGTGTATCCATCCTGCCTTGTGTCTGTCTGTCGTGCTAGACCATACGGTTCCTTGGGGGGCAGAAACTATGAAATGTTGTAACTCTGCATGCCCGGCAGGGGTCTAGAAACGTAGCAGATATCCGCGTGCCAGCTGTGGACTGCCTGGTAGGGAAAGTCCCTCAGGGGCACAGCACTTTATTGTATACAGAATGCTGTTCTGGGAGTCTCATTTTGGCACAGAGGCCCGAGCTCATTATCTTCTCCTTCTACACAAAGATCATGCAGACCAGAAAGGTGACATGGCCTGTCCGGCCGCACAGCCCAGGTGGTCTTTGGGGAACTAATGGGCAGTCTCTGTCAGGTGCTGGAGATAGGCTTGGGTGTGGCACCGGCTGGCACCCAGCCATCAGGAAGGGGAGGGAAGGAGAGGCCTGTCCAGTGGGAAGGGTGGGGCTGGCCTTCGGGAACCTGAACCCTGATTCCTCGGGGGATTCCCTGCCAGTCTTTGAGTTTGTTTTCCCCCATCTGTGAAAGAATTTTTACTTCCCTCACTTTTGTGATTCATTCAACAAATATTTACTGAATTCTCCCCCCACGCCCAGTGTAGGTCTCTCAGGATGCACAGAGGAGTACGTCCTGAGCCCTGCCTTGGAGGGACTTCAGTTCCGCTGGGGAGATGGACAAATCACTGGGCAGTCAGGCACATGGCAGCAGGTGCTGTAAGGGAGAGGCTCTAAGATGGTGGAGGCAGAGGGAGGAACACTGTCAGGGCCGATGGAAGGTACTGGGACCGAGTCTTTTTTTCTTTTTTACATGGGCAGGCACCGGGAATCGAACTCGGGTCCTCTGGCATGGCAGGCACGCATTCTTGCCTGCTGAGCCACCATGGCCCACCCTGGGACCGAGTCTTGATGGATGACCAGGAGTTCTCCAAGGATGCAAGTGTGCAAGTGTGGGAACAGCATTCCTAGTGGAAGGACCAGAGTATGCAAAGACCTAGAGATAAACAGCTTTAGGGGGACTTCGAGGAGCTCAGGGGACTGAAACTCAGTGCGGAGGAGAGGGTGGTGGGCAACGAGGTTGACAGGGCCAGCAGGCGGCTGGGGAGCTCAGACTGTCCTGAACACCTCCCAGAGTTTACGCATAGTATAAAAATGTTTAAAAACCCTGAAAATGCCATATCCTCAAGCTCAGGCTCAGAAAGAGAAGCTTGGAATCCAGCTTGGGGGTTGGAAGGCAGCTTTCCTGGTTCCTGATTTATCTGTGGCCTTCAGCAACCATGCCAGGAGCCATAGGGCAAGAGCCACAGGCAAGAGAGACGCTAGTGACTTTGTGACCCCATGAAAGCATTGACCCGGCAAATGGAGTAGGAGGTCACTTGGGGCAGATGGAGGGGGTGGGGGGGAGGGGAGGGGGCGGTAACCTGTGCAAAGACCTAGGGCCACAAGAGCCTGACCTAAATAGGCCAAGGTCAGCTGGCTGGCAAGGTGAGGCTGGAGAGACGGCTAAACTGGGACAGACCCTCACCCAGCTGAGCCTGCCCCTGTTTTCCTGGACCCTGGTCAAGCAGACCCCCACCCGTCAGCCCCCCGCCCCCCTCCCCCGCAGCCACAACTCCTCTTCTGACCTCTACTGGGATAAGCCTTTCCAGCAGTATCAGCTGCTGCCTGGCCTGGAGAGCAGGCAGAACTCTCATTCTCCACCAACCAGGCTGTGTAACCTCAACCAGCTCACTCTCCCTCTCTGGGCCCTCTGGGCTCTAAGATACTGGAATTACAAGTCCTGATGTCTGGTTTCTGGCTTTTAGCTTTTCTAATCTAATTCTTGTAGCAAATTGCTTCCTGCTCTGGCCCTGCCAGAAACCCGTGGTGCTGATGACTCTCCTGCGTGGCTGTTTGCCAAAGTCCAGGGGTTGTCTCTAGGCCTCTACAGCTGGGAGTGGCTGGGAGGGGACAGGGTTATTGGCTTCTCTGGGCAGAGAGGTGGCCAGAGGGGTTAAGTGGTGGGCCTGAGGTCACCGCACAGCAGCAAGAGGACCCAGGATGTCTGTGGGGACAGAAGATGACGAAGCTGTGGGTTCCCGAGCAGAGGACAAATCAGCTCTCAGCCCCCGTGGTGGTTAGGGACGGTCTGGCACTCCCTGCCCTCCCCCACTGCCCACGGTCACTGCCCACTCCCACCGCCTTCCCTTCCTTCGAGGATCTCCTCGTCTTTCCCTTCTTGTGACACCCCAGCTCAGCAGGGTATGCTGGGAGTGAGCCAGCTCTGTCTGAGTGCTCAGTCCTTTCTCCTGGGCTGCGGGGTTGGGGGGCCAAGGCGGAGACCCCGGAGTCAGAGGAGCTGCACCCCAGTGTCCCGACTGGGCATGGGAACTTGAGCGAATTGCCTGATTCTCTTTTCTGAAAAAATGGCCACACGAAAAGCTCCCCAGCACACACAGACCTCTGGGGAAGTGATTTGCATCTGGCAGATGCCAGAGTGGTGGGTCTCTCGGGAATAAGAGGTGCTTGGCCACTTCTCCTCTCATTCCCCTTCCCTTCTGGCCCCTCGGCCTCTCACTTATTATCATGGCATCTTCTGGTTACTGAAGCAACATTGTTCCCATATAGAGCTGAGAACATGAGGCTCAGAGAGGTTGAGGGACTTGTTCAGGGTCACCCAGCCAGTGGCCCTGCAGCTGGGATAGGCATCAGTCTTGTTCTTCTGCTGGTATTCACCCCAGTGGCCAGCCTCTGTTGCCTCGGTTTCCCTCAGGGCAGGGCTGGGCGGTTGTGGCCTGTGCTTCGGTGTGGGTGTGGCATTACTGCCACTGTGTCTAGAGCCTGGGGGTGCTCATTGAGCCCCAGGATGTGTAGCTCCGCCAGCAGCCCAGAGGGAGTCTGAGATGTGGGGTGGCATAGACGGGGCTGCCACCTGGGGGCTTGGCCTTCTGGGCCCATCTGCCAGGGTGTCCGATGTCTCAGACCGTGCGGACTGCTGCTCCTCCACTCTGCCCACCGCCACCTCCCTGGCCTTCCTTGGCCATGTCGATCTGGTTTGTGCCTCTTGCCTTTGGCCAGCACATGTCCACAAGTTTCAGGACACTGGGCCTAGGCCCTCCTGGATGGAGAATGCAGGAAGGATGCTGATGTTTCCTGATCACCTCCTGTGTTGGTCTCGGGGCTCATGTGTGCGAGGAACCAAACAAGGGGCCCCTGCACCCTGAGGCTGATGGTCTGATGGGGGTGCCGAGGGCGTGGCTCCCTGGGCCAGGAAATCCAGGGGAGGGATGGAGAGATATGAGGAGACTTTGACTGTGAGGGGGTCATAGTCCAGCCAGGGGTGGGCTGGTCTGGGGCCCAGCATAGGAACCCAGACCTTACTCAGAGATCTAGGGGTCATCGTTGGAGAGAGGGGCCGTGGAAACCACTGCCATGGAAATGACCACTTTGAACTTTTTGGTGAGGCCACAGAGTGGGAGTAGAGGTCAGAAATGGGGGAGGGGGCCAGAACCAACAACAGACATCTCTACAGCCCGGGGCAGATGTTCCAAGGAGGGGACTGTGTTTAGGAATGTGGGTTGCCACTGTGGTCCGGGTGGCTGCTGTGGGGTAGTCTGGCTTTTGGAGGTTGGAGGTCTTAGGGCAGTCGGGTTACAGAAGCAATGAGCATACCCCTGAGTGAACTGAAGATATTTATTCCAGGGGTGCAGTGAAGAAGGCAGAATGCTGGAGGGAGGGGACAAGGGGGAATGAATGGCTGGAGGGGTTACCAGGGTTTTTCTACGTGGGGCAGAAATGTGCCACTCCAGACTAGGGACGAGTGTCTGGAGGAGAGAAATCTGGAATTGCTGCTGCTTTCCCTGGTGGGGAGTCACCAGCCAGCGAGCTGCTGGGGTCAGCCACCCATTAGGGAGTCCAGAGAAGGCTGGGTAAACAGGGGAGGGAGAAGGAGGGAATACAGCTGGGGCCAGCCCTGGATGCCACTGGGCTGTTGGCTGAGGGGTCTATTAACTCCTCCAAGCATCAGAAACTGAAGAGAATTCAGGCTCTGGGGTCAGGCCTTTGGGCTCCTCTGCCTGCTGTGCCGTGTTCCAGCCGCGTCTCTGCCTTCACCTCTGAGCCTCAGTTCTTTGCCTGTACAGTGGGGACGGGGCAGCAGGGAGGGCAGCCCTGGGGATCACGCAGCATCACAGCAGGCACTCTAGGTGCCAACAGGTGACGGCCTTCTTGCCTTCCTGTCCTGCCAGGTGCCCCAGGAGCGGCCTACATACCCAGCCCGCCCTCCGCTGCCTGGTCTCGGCCTCGCCTGCCTGGGGCAGCGGCCGCCACCATGTTCTCCTGCGTGAAGTCCTACGAGGACCAGAACTACTCGTCCCTGAAGCGGGCCTGTCTGCGCAGGAAGGTGCTCTTCGAGGACCCCCTCTTCCCGGCCACCGATGACTCGCTCTACTACGCCGGCGTCCCGGGGCCCACGGTTAGGTGGAAGCGGCCCAAGGTCAGTGGCTGATTTTCCTAGGGCTGCTGCAGCAAAGAGTGTGGAGGCTTCCAACAACAGATGTGTTCACTCCCTCGCAGTTCTGGAGGCTAGAAATCGGAAATCGAGAGGTCAGCAGGCCTGGGCTCCCTGTGAAGGCTCTAGGGAAGAGTCTCCCGTGCTCCTTCCAGCCTCTGGGGTGTGCGGGCAATCCTGGGCCCTCCTTGGCCGGCGGCTGTAGTGTCTGCCTCCGTCATCACCTGCCCCCACCCCGCCGCGTGTCTCTGTGTGTGTGTCTGTTCTCGCTGTCTTGTATAGGAATAAGGGACGCCAGTCATAACGGATTAAAGGCCCACCCTATTCCAGTATGGCCTTGTCTTCACTAATTACACCTGCAATGGGCCTATTTCCATAGAAGGGCACATGCTGAGGCACTGGGGGTTAGGACTTCCACAGCGCTTTCTGTTATGTGTTGATGCAATTCAACATATAACATCACAACACAAAACGCAACACAACGTAGAATAGCATAACATAATGTGAAATATAACAGTCAGTGTCAGGTCCCAGCTGGGTGGCCCAGCTAGGCCCAGAAACGTTGGGGCTGAGTCGGTGGAGGCCGCTGGGTGGCTGGGGGGCGTCGGTCCCTGGCCCCAGGCTGCTGAGAGAGTGGGGGTGCTGATGCTCTGGGGGTTTGAAAGGACCCTAATTCCATGGTCACCACCGCCCAGCTCCAGCCTCTGCTCTTCTCTGAGAAAATTGGGCAGTAGCCTCGGACGGCTATGTTGCCGGTCCTCCCCAGGCCATTTTTGAGATAAAAATGTGCAGATATGGGCGTGACCTTTTTTAAATGCAATTTTCTTGAGATGTGTTCATGCAGCACAGGCTCACAGTGTCATCACATGATCAAACTTAGAACCTCTTCATTGCTCTAGAAAAGAAAGAAAGAAAAAAGCAAACCCTAATCTTCCCTTACTCCCTATCCCCCTGTATTATTGACTCATGGTGTTGGTGTGGTACGTTTGTCACTGTTGATGACAGAGCATTAAAATATTCCTGTTAGCAATACCCCATAGTTTGTAATAGGTAAATTTTTCTCCGTATACCCCTCTGCTATTAACTCCTTATAAAAACATTGCACATCCACTCTAGCTCATGAAAGAACTTTTTTTTATGTTTGTACAGTTACTCAGACATTGTCCACCACAAGATTCACCGTGTTTTGCATCCCCATGTTTTAACCTCCACCTTTCCTTCTGGTGACACACATTGACTCTTCACTTCCCCTTTTGACTACACTCACACACCATGTTAATTATTCTCACAATAACGTGCTACCATCATCTCTGGGATGTGACTGTTTTTTCCCCCCCCCGCATGGGCAGGCACCAGGAAACAAACCCGGGTCTCTGGCATGGCAGGCGAGAACTCTGCCTGCTGAGCCACCGTGGCCAGCCCAATGTGACTGTTTTTTGATAAGATGAAGAGTGACACTCAAGTGTAAAGAATTTACTTTCCAGATTATCATAATGACTTTGATAGTCACTTGCTGTATAAATAAAAAGCATTTATGACGATGATTAATCAATAACAATAGTAGTAAAAAATAATAGTACCTACCTCATGGGGTTGTTGTGAGGATTAGAGGAGGTAATGCATGAGAAGTTCTGGAGAAGAGGAGGTAATGCAGGGCCTGGCACCCAATCCAGAAAAGCTATTGCCATTAATACTGCTAATGATGAATTAAGTAGCATTTCTGTCTGGCTGCTCGCCTCTCCTGCACTTGGTTGCTGAGGTTAGAGTGTGTTTAAATGAAAATTGTGGTCTCGGAGCATGCTTTCATCATTTTAAACCTGATTCCTGAGTGTGAGGGAGTGGCTGGGCGGGGGTCCCTAAAGCTTGTGCGTGCCAGGCTGCAGAGTCGGGTGTCCCGGTTGGAGGCGACATTGCCCCAGGCCCCTCCCCATTCTCCATGGTTGTGCTGGTGACACCCCGAGATTCACTCACACAGAGGGGACCTCAGTGCAGGTGACTGCGGATGCTCAGAGGCTGTGACTCTGCCTCCCAACAATCAGAGAAGGCTTCTTGGAGTTGAAGGATGACAGGCATTTGCCAGGAAGGGCTGCACAGACGAGATGTGAATAAAGACACGGAGACTTGAAGTCCTCAGGCTTATTTGGGAAATGACAGTGCAGCTGAAGCTTGAGCAGGGGGAGGAGAGTGAGCGGAGCAAGGAGGCCCAAGGGGTCCAGGGTGGGCAGGGTTGGTTGGAACCCTTGGCCTTTCCTCCAGGGGTGTGGGCAGCCACTGAAGGCGAGGCTTTCAGCAGGGTGTGACAGGGTCAGTTTGGCATACAACATTCCTTCAGTCCCTGAGCTTTTGAGAATGGCACTTAGTTTTCTAGTTCCTCTTCCGGACTATGAACTTAAGTCCTTCCCCATTCAAAACTCCTGTACATTTTCTTAGACTGGGATGCTTGAGAAACTGAGGTGGAGAGGGAAAGGCACATGCCCCAGTCACCCAGCAAGCTGATAGCGGAGCTAGGCTGTGACCCAGGAGTCCTGCCTCCCAGCCCTGCACCCTGGCCCCGCCTTTCCATCACCAGTTAAAGGGCTCTGGTACCTTTGACCTCAGCCTGACGGGCTGCAATAGAATCTCTGACCCTCTGCTGTGGTTCTCTGGAAATCCCAGGCGCCTTCTGGCCTGGCAGGAAGATTCTGTCTCCTGGATCTCTCCCCTCCCCCACGCCTTTCTTTCTCTCCTTTGTCAAGTGGGTGGGGAAGGAGGCCCGGCTTTAAAAGGGCCTTTGTAATACCCTGAGTGCAGGGGAGAGGGTGGGGAGCTGGAGCACATTGCCCCCTTCCTGCTCCACCCCCTCACTGCCCCTGTCCTGACCCTCTCCCGCCCCCAACCACCCCGGATGTTTCAGATCCATCACTCTGAAGGAGACTGGTGAGGATGGGTTTGGCCCTGTGGGAGGAGGGAACGCCATGCTCGTCAGGCTCAGCGTTGCCCTGCTGTGTGACCTTAGCTGAGTCACCTGCCCTTTCTGAGCTCCTCTCCTGATCTGTTCAGGAACCAGCCCACGGCTCCCTTCTTTTCACTGCCTTCCTCTCTGGGTGCCTGCTCTGGCCCAGCCCTTTTTAGACACTGGGCCTGAAGGGGAGGCGCAGACCTGCCCTGCCGTGGGACGTGGGGCCTGTGGTAGAGTGTGCGATTGGCGTGGGGGGTAGGAATGTCTGAGTGGCGGCAGGGGTGGGGATTCATTCTCAGATGGGCAGTCTGGGTGTGAGCTGACTCCTGCATTCAGAATGAGGAGGTGAGACCAAGTGGGCAAGTGTGCAATGGACGGTTCTCTTCACTGCAGGGATTAAAAAAAACCCTGGATGGAAAGCAGGGCCGGCGCCTTGGTGGCAGGCCCCAGACGCAGCTAGCAGGGACTACCAGGGTGGGAGGTTTATGTTGCAGGAAATCAAGCCAATCTTAGCACAGGAGAATGGGGGCGGCTCCAGTTAGCCAGAGTGGCCATTAACTCCCAGCTGTTGGGCTGTTGGCCGAAGAGGCGGAACTTTGGCCTGAGGCAACCATGTTCCTTTGGAGTCCCATCTGGGACCTCACTATTTACAAACACAGCAAAAAGCCAAGTTTTTTCTAAAACCCTGGGAATGGCCTCCTTCACTTGCCTCCCTCTCTTTAAGGTGGCATTCTCCTGGCCTCTCGATTCTTGGATGATCTTCTCAGCTCGCCTTCCTCCTTTCCTTTATCCCAAAGTGGAACAAGAAGGCTGATTTTTTTTTAATGTGGTATTTTTTTTTATTAATTAACGGAAAAAAAGAAATTAACCCAGCATTTAGAAATCATACCATTCTACATATGCAATCAGTAATTCTTAACATCATCACATAGATGCATGATCATCGTTTCTTAGTACATTTGCATCGGTTTAGAAGAACTAGCAACACAACAGAAAAAGATATAGAATGTTAATATAGAGAAAAGAAATAAAAGTAATAATAATAGTAAAAAAAAAATCTATAGCTCAGATGCAGCTTCATTCAGTGTTTTAACGTGATTACTTTACAATTAGGTATTATTGTGCTGTCCATTTTTGAGTTTTTATATCTAGTCCTGTTGCACAGTCTGTATCCCTTCAGCTCCAATTACCCATTATCTTACCCTGTTTCTAACTCCTGCTGGACTCTGTTACCAATGACATATTCCAAGTTTATTCTCGAATGTCCGTTCACATCAGTGGGACCATACAGTATTTGTCCTTTAGTTTTTGGCTGGACTCACTCAGCATAATGTTCTCTAGGTCCGTCCATGTTATTACATGCTTCATAAGTTTATCCTTTCTTAAAGCTGCATAATATTCCATCGTATGTATATACCACAGTTTGTTTAGCCACTCGTCTGTTGATGGACATTTTGGCTGTTTCCATCTCTTTGCAATTGTAAATAATGCTACTATAAACATTGGTGTGCAAATGTCCGTTTGTGTCTTTGCTCTTAAGTCCTTTGAGTAGATACCCAGCAATGGTATTGCTGGGTCGTATGGCAATTCTATATTCAGCTTTTTGAGGAACCGCCAAACTGCCTTCCACAGTGGTTGCACCATTTGACATTCCCACCAACAGTGGATAAGTGTGCCTCTTTCTCCGCATCGTCTCCAGCACTTGTCATTTTCTGTTTTGTTGATAATGGCCATTCTGGTGGGTATGACATGATATCTCATTGTGGTTTTGATTCGCATTTCTCTAATGGCCAGGGACATTGAGCATCTCTTCATGTGCCTTTTGGCCATTTGTATTTCCTCTTCTGGTAGGTGTCTGTTCAAGTCTTTTTCCCATTTTGTAATTGGGTTGGCTGTCTTTTTGTTGTTGAGATGAACAATCTCTTTATAAATTCTGGATACTAGACCTTTATCTGATATGTCGTTTCCAAATATTGTCTCCCATTGTGTAGGCTGTCTTTCTACTTTCTTGATGAAGTTCTTTGATGCACAAAAGTGTTTAATTTTGAGGAGCTCCCATTTATTTATTTCCTTCTTCAGTGCTCTTGCTTTAGGTTTAAGGTCCATAAAACCGCCTCCAATTGTAAGTTTCGTAAGATATCTCCCTACATTTTCCTCTAACTATTTTATGGTCTTAGACCTAATGTTTAGATCTTTGATCCATTTTGAGTTAACTTTTGTGTAGGGTGTGAGATATGGGTCTTCTTTCATTCTTTTGCATATGGATATCCAGTTCTCTAGGCACCATTTATTGAAGAGACTGTTCTGTCCCAGGTGAGTTGGTTTGACTACCTTACCAAAGATCAAATGTCCATAGTGAGAGGGTCTATATCTGAGCACTCTATTCGATTCCATTGTTCGATATATCTATCTTTATGCCAATACCATGCTGTTTTGACCACTGTGGCTTCATAATATGCCTTAAAGTCAGGCAGTACGAGATCTCCAGCTTCGTTTTTTTTCCTCAAGATGTTTTTAGCAATTCGGGGCACCCTGCCCTTCCAGATAAATTTGCTTATTGGTTTTTCTATTTCTGAAAAATAAGTGGTTGGGATTTTGATTGGTATTGCATTGAATCTGTAAATCAATTTAGGTAGGCTTGACATCTTAACTATATTTAGTCTTCCAATCCATGAACACGGTATGCCCTTCCATCTATTTAGGTCTTCTGTGATTTCTTTTAACAGTTTTTTGTAGTTTTCTTTATATATGTTTTTTGTCTCTTTAGTTAAATTTATTCCTAGGTATTTTATTCTTTTAGTTGCAATTGTAAATGGAATTCGTTTCTTTATTTCCCCCTCAGCTTGTTCATTACTAGTGTATAGAAATGCTACAGGTTTTTGAATGTTGATCTTGTAACCTGCTACTTTGCTGTACTCATTTATTAGCTCTAGTAGTTTTGTTGTGGATTTTTCCGGGTTTTCGATGTATAGTATCATATCGTCAGCAAACAGTGATAATTTTACTTCTTCTTTTCCAATTTTGATGCCTTGTATTTCTTTTTCTTGTCTAATTGCTCTGGCTAGAACCTCCAACACAATGTTGAATAATAGTGGTGATAGTGGACATCCTTGTCTTGTTCCTGATCTTAGGGGGAAAGTTTTCAATTTTTCCCCATTGAGGATGATAGTAGCTATGGGTTTTTCATATATTCCCTCTATCATTTTAAGGAAGTTCCCTTGTATTCCTATCTTTTGAAGTGTTTTCAACCGGAAAGGATGTTGAATCTTGTCAAATGCCTTCTCTGCATCAATTGAGATGATCATGTGATTTTTCTGCTTTGATTTGTTGATATGGTGTATTACATTAATTGATTTTCTTATGTTGAACCATCCTTGCATACCTGGGATGAATCCTACTTGGTCATGATGTATAATTCTTTTAATGTGTTGTTGGATATGATTTGCTAGAATTTTGTTGAGGATTTTTGCATCTATATTCATTAGAGAGATTGGTCTGTAGTTTTCTTTTTTTGTAATATCTTTGCCTGGTTTTGGTATGAGGGTGATGTTGCCTTCATAGAATGAATTAGGTAGCTTTCCCTCCACTTCGATTATTTTGAAGAATTTGAGGAGAGTTGGTACTAATTCTTTCTGGAATGTTTGATAGAATTCACATGTGAAGCCGTCTGGTCCTGGACTTTTCTTTTTAGGAAGCTTTTGAATGACTAATTCAATTTCTTTACTTGTGATTGGTTTGTTGAGGTCATCTATGTCTTCTTGAGTCAAAGTTGGCTGTTCATGTCTTTCCAGGAACCCGTCCATTTCATCTAAATTGTTGTATTTATTAGCGTAAAGTTGTTCATAGTATCCTGTTATTACCTCCTTTATTTCTGTGAGGTCAGTAGTTATGTCTCCTCTTCCATTTCTCATCTTATTTCTTTGCATCCTCTCTCTTCTTCTTTTTGTCAATCTTGCTAAGGGCCCATCAATCTTACTGATTTTCTCATAGAACCAACTTCTGGCCTTATTGATTTTCTCTATTGTTTTCATGTTTTCAATTTCATTTATTTCTGCTCTAATCTTTGTTATTTCTTTCCTTTTGCTTGCTTTGGGATTAGTTTGCTGTTCTTTCTCCAGTTCTTCCAAGTGGACAGTTAATTCCTGCATTTTTGCCTTTTCTTCTTTTCTGATATAGGCATTTAGGGCAATAAATTTCCCTCTTAGCACTGCCTTTGCTGTGTCCCATAAGTTTTGATATGTTGTGTTTTCATTTTCATTCACCTAGAGGTATTTGCTAATTTCTCTAGCAATTTCTTCTTTGACCCACTCGTTGTTTAGGAGTGTGTTGTTGAGCCTCCATGTATTTGTGAATTTTCTGGCCATCCGCCTATTATTTTTTTTTTTTTATTTATTTTTTTTTTTTTAAAGAGAGAGGGAGGAAGGGAAGGAAAGACAGAGAGAAGGAAGGAAGGATAGAAGGAAGGAAAGGAAACATCTTTAAACATTTTCTTGTTTTATTGTATTTTGTTTGTTTGTTTGTTTTTTACATGGGCTGGGGCCGGGAATCGAACCGAGGTCCTCCGGCATGGCAGGCAAGCACTTTGCCCGCTGAGCCACCGCGGCCCGCCCCATCCGCCTATTATTGATTTCCAACTTCATTCCTTTATGATCCGAGAAAGTGTTGTGTACGATTTCAATCTTTTTAAATTTGTTAAGACTTGCTTTGTGACCCAGCATATGGTCTATCTTTGAGAATGATCCATGAGCACTTGAGAAAAGGGTGTATCCTGCTGTTGTGGGATGTAATGTCCTATAAATGTCTGTTAAGTCTAGCTCCTTTATAGTAATATTCAGATTCTCTATTTCTTTATTGATCCTCTGTCTAGATGTTCTCTCCATTGATGAGAGTGGTGAATTGAAGTCTCCAACTATTATGGTATATGTGTCTATTTCCCTTTTCAGTGTTTGCAGTGTATTCCTCACGTATTTTGAGGCATTCTGGTTCGAAGCATAAATATTTATGATTGTTATGTCTTCTTGTTTACTTGTTCCTTTTATTAGTAGATAGTGTCCTTCTTTGTCTCTTTTAACTGTTTTACATTTGAAGTCTAATTTGTTGGATATTAGTATAGCTACTCCTGCTCTTTTCTGGTTGTTATTTGCATGAAATATCTTTTCCCAACCTTTCATTTTCAACCTATGTTTATCTTTGGGTCTAAGATGTGTTTCCTGTGGACAGCATATAGAAGGATCCTGTTTTTTAATCCATTCTGCCAGTCTATGTCTTTTGATTGGGGAATTCAGTCCATTAACATTTAGTGTTATTACTGTTTGGATAATATTTTCCTCTAACATTTTGCCTTTTGTATTATATATATCATATCTGACTTTCTTTCTTTCTACACTCTTCTGCATACCTCTCTCTTCTGTCTTTTCATATCTGACTCTAGTGCTCCCTTTAGTATTTCTTGCAGAGCTGGTCTCTGGGTCACAAATTCCCTCAGTGACTTTTTGTCTGAGAATGTTTTAATTTCTCCCTCATTTTTGAAGGACAATTTTGCTGGATATAGGAGTCTTGGTTGGCAGTTTTTCTCTTTTAGTAATGTAAATATATCATCCCACTGTCTTCTAGCTTCCATGGTTTCTGCTGAGAAATCTACACATAGTCTTATTGGGTTTCCCTTGTATGTGATGGATTGTTTTTCTCTTGCTGCTTTCAAGATCCTCTCTTTCTCTTTGACCTCTGACGTTCTAACTAGTAAGTGTCTTGGAGAACGCCTATTTGGGTCTAATCTCTTTGGGACGCACTGCACTTCGTGGATCTGTAATTTTAGGTCTTTAATAAGAGTTGGGAAATTTTCAGTGATAATTTCTTCCATTAGTTTTTCTCCTCCTTTTCCCTTCTCTTCTCCTTCTGGGATACCCACAACACGTATATTTGTGCGGTTCATATTGTCCTTGAGTTCCCTGATACCCTGTTCAAATTTTTCCATTCTTTTCCCTATAGTTTTGTTTCTTTTTGGAATTCAGATGATCCATCCTCCAAATCACTAATTCTATCTTCTGTCTCTTTAAATCTATCATTGTAGGTATCCATTGTTTTTTCCATCTTTTCTACTTTATCCTTCACTTCCATAAGCTCTGTGATTTGTTTTTTCAGTTTTTCTATTTCTTCTTTTTGTTCAGCCCATGTCTTCTTCATGTCCTCCCTCAATTTATCGATTTCGTTTTTGAAGAGGTTTTTCATTTCTGATCGTATATTCAGCATTAGTTGTCTCAGCCCCTGTATCTCATTTGAACTATTGGTTTGTTCCTTTGACTGGGCCATATTTTCAATTTTCTGAGCATGATCCTTATCTGCTGCTGGCGTCTGGGCATTTAGTCAGATTTCCCTGGGTGTTGGACCCAACAGGTTGAAAGATTTTTCTGTGAAATCTTTGGGTTCTGTTTTTCTTATCCTGCCCAGTAGGTGGCGCTCGTGTCACACGTTTGTCTGTGGGTCCCACCAGTAAAAGGTGCTGTGGGTCCTTTAACTTTGGAAAACTCTCGCCGTTAGGGAGGTTTGCCAGCCGAAGCGGCTTAGAAGAGTGCCAGCCGGCCCGGGGGTCCGAACGTGGGGAGGGTTGCCGGCCGCTGCAGCCCAGGAGAGTGCAGCGTTCCCAGCCGGACCGGGGAGTCACGTGTTTGGATGGGACCCCCGCGGTCACCGTTCTCCGCGGTCTGGGGATTTTCGATCCAATTTCTCAGTTGGTCTGGGGGGCCTCGCGTGGTGGGGGCGCCAGCCGCCACGGCTTGAGGAAACCGCCTGCCCAATTCTGCCAGCTGGCCTGGGAAGGAGGAAGGGAGGGACTCCAGCCACTTGCCACCCCGCCCGGGAAAGCCCGGGCCACTCGGCGATCTCACTGGAGCTGGTTCTCCCAGACAGTCAGCCGTTCCAGGATGGGGTACGCTGTCTTTTTGATCTCTGTCGTGGCTCCGGGAGCTGTTCTGTATCGTTTCTACTCCCCTAGTAGCTGTTCTGGAGGAGGAAAGGTGAGGGTGGCAAGGCTGTCGAGGACGGTGGCGGAGGAGCCGGTGAAGGCAGAAGAGGGCACGGTGGTGGCCAGAGAGCCGCCGGAGCAGGAGGGGAAAGGGAAGGATAAGATGGTGGACGGAGCGCTGTGGGAGCAGGAGGGGAAAGAGAAGGGCAAGATGGCAGCGGGAGCGCCGCTGGCGGAGAAAGAGGAAGAGGAGGGCTAGATGGTGGCGGGAGCGTCGGCAGAGAAAGAGGAAGAGGAGGGCTGAATGGCGGCGGAAGTGCCGCCAGTGGAGAAAGAAGAAGAGGAGGGCTAGATGGTGGCGGGAGCGCCGGCGAAGGGGGAAGAGGAGGGCTAGATGGCAGCGGGAGCGCCGGTGGAGAAAGGGGAAGAGGAGGGCCTGATGGCGGCGGGAGCGTCGGCGGAGAAAGAGGAAGAGGAGGGCTGGATGGCGGCAGGAGCGTCGGCGGAGAAAGAGGAAGAGGAGGGCTGGATGGCGGCGGGAGCGCCGGCGGAGAAGGGGGAAGAGGAGGGCTAGATGGCGGCGGGAGCGCCGGCGGAGGATTAATGTGGTTTTATTGAGATATGTTCCCATATCACACAAACCAGCCAATGTACACAATCACAGGCTCACAGGATCCACATGGGGCTGTGCACACAACCCCATGAGGGAGGCTGAGTTTTGAGCCAGATGATTTTGGCCCTGACCTTGGCCCCGCTTTCCTCCGTGTGTGACCTTGAGCAGGTCTCTTCCCTTCCCTGCACCCCAGCTTCTCATCTGTAAACAGGGGGAGTAATTCTTGCCGGTCATGCTTTTGGGGGATTGAAATGACTTCAGAGAGCTGTGGTGTCAGACACATGGGAGCAGATGACAGGCTTTGGTTCCCCTCTCCTGCCCACCTTCTTGCTTACCTTGGGGACCCATAGCTGGCCCATCCCATCTCTTAGGGATGCTGCAGGTGGGGCCTGCCTTGTCTTCTGTCTCACCCCTCAGGAGCCCTGACCCAGACCTCCCTCCCCAAAGCTCAATGCTTTTTTGTTCTTTCCAATTCAGTAAATATCTGCAGGGCCAGTCTCCTAGGAAGATCAGAGGTGAATCGGGACTGTCAGCAAGGCCCAGAGCTGGGGGAATTTGGAGGCGGGGCCATCCTCCTAAGCCAACCTAAGGCCCTAGCTGGGGTCTCCTCTTCCCGTCCAGCCCTCTGCCGCCCTCATCCCTCCAGATAAGCCTGACGTCCTTTGGTAGAACCAGGAGGGAACAAGTAGGGGTCCTACTAACAGACACCAGTTTGGGAGCCTCCCCAGATTCTCCCAGGACGGCCTGGTGGTCTCAGCGCCCTCTTTGAGCTCACCCAGGCCCACCCCCTGGGGTTCCTGCTCATCAAACCACCTCCCTGAGGAGCCCCACTTCCTGGCTGTGCAGGCAGTTTGCATTTGAGACCTAGCAGCTGGGGGCACATGCAGCTGTCTGGGCCACTGCCCTGCCCAGAAATTAGCTCCTTGTGGGCACAGGTCAGAGACAGAGCACTAGGTCAGGGGGCCTCCTAGGGGATATGGCCTTGAAGGGAGGGGAGGGGGGCAGGCGGAGGGGCTGGCGCAGAATGTAACTTGTCAGACGAGTGCCCTTTCCACCCTGTCCCAGGCAGAGGGCCCTTCCTGGGCCGCAGTTTTCCCAGCTGTCACATGGGGAAATTGGGGTATGCTGGTTGATTCCTGCTGATAACACTGGGAGGGAGGTGACCGGGGTGAAGGGGGATGGGTGAGGCGGGGGCAGTGAGGAAGCAGCCCCTGCAGGTGCAGCCTGGGTGCCCTGGATCTGCTGCTGTGCTGCATCCTCGTGAGTGCACCTGGCCAGGAGAACTGAATTTTCGTTGTCTGAGAAGGGAGGCCCCTGGTGACTGTTCTGTGTCCCGTGGAGCTGGTCTAACCGGCTGGGAGAGGCCAAGAGGTGAAAGGTGGCTGCAGATGCAGAGGGCCATGACCTAGAGGTATGTTGACCAAAGGAGGGGCCCCCACCCCACCTCTCAGGGTGGCTTGCCCTCTGAGCTCACACCAGACAGCCCTCTGTAGCTGGGCCAGCCCAGTCCTCTGTGCACTTTGCCCTCCCTCTCCCCCCAGGAGTCGCCTCTCTGGCCCCAGCTGCCAACTGCTTTCCGGGCACTAGAGATAAGCCATCAGGCCTGGCCCAGTCCTGGTAACTGGAGGGCGGGACCGGAAAGCAAACCTGAGTGTGAGCAGTGACAGAAAGAAACGCAGAGAGCTGAGAACAGAGGGGGTCAGATCAGAGCCAGCATGTATCTGGAGGCTGGGTGTGGACCCCCTCTTGGGGGGCATTTGGATCCTCATTTCCTTCCTGAGCATCCCTGCCCACCAGCCCTCTCCTCATGCCTGCTCTGCTGGTGTCACCACCACCAGGCAGCCTCCCCTGATCTCTCTCTGGACTCCTACCGTCACAGCTCTGCTCACCCACAGGTTTCCCCTCCTCAAAGGTGTTTGTGTGTGTGTGGGAACCTCCCTGTCTCACCCTGAGCCCAGGGACCTGGCCCGGGGAAGGTGTATGGGACAACTAGATAGAGGTTGAAGAACAAACTTTGGTCTTAAGAATGCCTGGGCCCATGGTGGTGGGAGTGAAGGCCTGGAGTGCCCATGCCCCCTTGCTCTCATTGCTGGGTAGTGAGACCTTCCAAAGTGGAGTCCAGGATTTGGTCACACATAAATACTGAACCTCTTAGAGGCTGTGGGGCCAGGCTGCCTGAGTTTGGATCTTAGTTCTCTTCTTCCTGTCTGGCCTGTAACAGAGAAGTTACTTAGCCTCTCTGTATTTTGGTCTCCTCATCTGTAAAGTGGGGGAGCTGCCAGTCCCCATATCACAGGGCTGTTTTGCCCGGGGCCTGGCACACAGCAGGTGCCTAGACGATGTGAGTTGTTCCTGTGGTATTCTGCTCGAGATGCCCCAAGGTGGTCTCTGGACTCCAGGGCAGACTGCAGGTGCCACCGATCTCATGTGTGTTTTCTCTAGGTTGGAGGTGGCAAGCCTGTGCCTCTCTTGGAGGCAGGAGCATGTCCTAGGGGCCTCCTTCTCCTCTCTCTGCTACCTCCCAGGCTGGTCAATCAGCCCTGTGGTCCCTACTCCTGACGGTAAATCAGGACGATGCCTGCGAGCCTGGGCTGGTGGCTGGAGAAGTGCCTAGGGTCAGAATCCATGTTCCAAGGTGGCAGGGCGTGCTGGGACTGCGTGGGTCTGCTTGGTGGAGAAGAGAGCTTGGTCCGGACGCCCAGGAGACCTGAGTCCTGAGCCTCAGCCCCCACCTCTGTGGAGTGGGGCAGCCATGTCTCTCCATCTCAGGGCACTGGCAGGGAGGATCTGAAGTAGAGAGGCCCCTTTGGCGGTTACAGCTTTCCGCAGACGCCGGGGACACCAGGCGCTGGCTGTCTCTCTTCCCGGGGCTGTCTTTCCAGATATTGTTATCACCTCTCCTTCCACCCCCATCCTCCCTGCCCTTCCAGGCCTCAGGGAGCCAGATGCTAAATCATAGTTCCCTCTGGCTCAGAGAGCTGGGCTGGGCCTCTGGGGCTGGGCCCAGGAGATAAGATAACATAGGGAGAGCAGCAGGGAGGCGAGACAAAGCCTTTTCTTCCTGCCTGTGTTTCCTGAGAATTGGCCTTGTGGATAAAATGAGCCAGGTATGCTCACAGGGCCAGGAGGCTGTCAGGGGTCCTGGTCCTCTAAAACACTGGTTTTCCCAGGCAGGGCTGGCAGCAGCAGCATCTCACTTTAGTTAGAACTGATGGCCTTTGCCCCATATTCCCCTGCCTGAGTCTCCTATCCTTTCCTTCCCCCAAACTCCAAGGCACTGTGTTCCCTGGAAAGACTAGGGCCTAGGAGGGGTGAGAGAGACCCTGGTATAATCCCAGCCCTGCCTCTTAGAGCTCTGTGGCCTGGGTAAGTCATTTAACATGTTGCACTTCATTGTTCCCATCTATGAATGGGAGGGTGACCATAGAGGCTCGTGTAGGCAAAAGCATGAGACACAGGCCCACAGTGGGCATTTGGGAATGGTGGTCTTACCCCACGCCCCCACCCCCACCCCCTGCAGGTGCACACACACGCAGACCCAAGCACAAACTCACACCCACACTCACACCCACAAAGGTACAGACACTTTGCTGACAGCCCAGCCTCCCATTTGCAGATGGGACCAGACCAGTTTAAAGTCATCACTGTCAATGCCTTAATTTTCTCTCATAGCTTAATGGCCTTTGCCCTCTTCCCCCTTTTGCATGGAACGGGAAAGCCCTTCCATCCTCCTCTCCAGATGGACCCTTAGGACACTCCTCTCTCCCTCCCACGAAGGCTGCCAGGATTTCCTGACCCAGCCTTGTGGCTTCTCTGTGCTTGTTTTCTGGCCCCCGTCTTTCTCCAGGACCGCCCCTTGGGCTGTGAGCTGAGCTGGCGACTGGCTTCCTACCCCTGCCTGTTCCAACTCTGCTTCTTTGGATGGTTACCTTTTTCTAGGTGCATCGCTGGCTCCCTCACCCACTTACTAGCCCCTCCGTGCCTCTGTGCTGGGTCTTGGGTACACAGAGACGGGGCAGATGCGGCCTGGCTTCCATGGAGGGCGTCTCAGGCCTGGAAGCCAGACTCACCACTGGCCAATCTCAGGCCAGCCTGGGGCGTGTGCTCCGAGGCAGGTGTGGAGGCAGGGGACAAAGAAGGGACCTTCTTGCCTGTCAAGGGAGGAATCTTTTTTTTTTTTTTTTGGCTTTTAAAAAGGGAAATTTAATAGGTTGCTAGTTTACAGTTCTAAGGCTAAGAAAATATCCCAGTTAAAGCAAGTCTACAGAAATGTCCAATCTAAGGCATCCAGAGAAAGATACCTTGGTTCAAGAAGGCCAATGAAGTTCAGGGTTTCTCTATCAAGTGAGAAGGCACATGGCGAACATAGTCAGGGCTTTTCTCTCAGCTGGAAGGGTACATGGCAAACAAGGCATCATCTGTTAGCTTCTCCTGGCTTCTGATTTCATGAAGCTCCCAGGGAGACATTTTCCTTCTTCATCTCCAAAGGTTGCTGGCTCGTGGACTCTGCTTCAGAGGTGCTGCAGCATTCTCTGCTCACTCCGAATCTCTCTCATTCTCCAAAATGATTCCTCTTTTATATGATTCCAGTAAACTAATCAAGAGCCACCCAAATGGATGGAGACATACCTCCACCTAAACTGGATTAGTTTAACAATCACTCTTGATTAAATTGCATCTCCAGGGAGATGATCTAATTTCACTTTCAAACACACAATACTGAATAGGGATTAGAAGAAATGGCTGCCTTTACAAAATGGGATTAGGATTAAAACACGGTTTTTCTACGGTACATACATCCTTTCAAAACAGGACAATTAGTATGAATTTTTTCCGCTTTCTTTTTTTTTTTTTATTAATTAGAAAAAAAAAAAGAAATTAACACAACATTTAGAAATCATTCCATTCTACATATGCAATCAGTAATTCTAATATCATCACATGGATGTATGATCATCATTTCTTAGTACATTTGCATCGATTTAGGAAAAGAACTAGCAAAACAACAGAAAAAGATATAGAATGTTAATATAGAGAAAAAATAAAAATAATAATAAAAAATAAAAAATATATATATAAAAAAAGGAAAAAGAAAAAAACAAAAGACACAAACAAACAAAACAAAAAAAAGAAAAACTATAGCTCAGATGCAGCTTCATTCAGTGTTTTAACATAATTACATTACAATTAGGTATTATTGTGCTGTCCATTTTTGAGTTTTTATATCTAGTCCTGTTGCATAGTCTGTATCCCTTCAGCTCCAATTACCCATTATCTTACTCTGTTTCTAACTCCTGCTGGTCTCTGTTACCAATGACATATTCTAAGTTTATTCTCGAATGTCGATTCACATCAGTGGGACCATACAGTATTTGTCCTTTAGTTTTTGGCTAGTCTCACTCAGCATAATGTTCTCTAGGTTCATCCATGTTATTACATGCTTCATAAGTTTATTCTGTCTTAAAGCTGCATAATATTCCATCGTATGTATATACCCTACAGTTTGTTTACCCACTCGTCTGTTGATGGACATTTTGGCTGTTTCCATCTCTTTGCAATTGTAAATAACGCTGCTATAAACATTGGTGTGCAAATGTCCGTTTGTGTCTTTGCCCTTAAGTCCTTTGAGTAGATACCTAGCAATGGTATTGCTGGGTCATATGGCAGTTCTATATTCAGTTTTTTGAGGAACCGCCAAACTGCCTTCCACAGTGGTTGCACCATTTGACTTCCCACCAACAGTGGATAAGTGTGCCTCTTTCTCCGCATCCTCTCCAGCACTTTTCATTTTCTGTTTTGTTGATAATGGCCATTCTGGTGGGTGTGAGATGATATCTCATTGTGCTTTTGATTTGCATTTCTCTAATGGCCAGGGACATTGAGCATCTCTTCATGTGCCTTTTGGCCATTTGTATTTCCTCTTCTGAGAGGTGTCTGTTCAAGTCTTTTCCCCATTTTGTAATTGGGTTGGCTGTCTTTTTGTTGTTGAGTTGAACAATCTCTTTATAAATTCTGGATACTAGACCTTTATCTGATATGTCATTTCCAAATATTGTCTCCCATTGTGTAGGCTGTCTTTCTACTTTCTTGATGAAGTTCTTTGATGCACAAAAGTGTTTAATTTTGAGGAGTTCCCATTTATTTATTTCCTTCTTCAGTGCTCTTGCTTTAGGTTTAAGGTCCATAAAACCGCCTCCAATTGTAAGTTTCATAAGATATCTCCCTACATTTTTCTCTAACTGTTTTATGGTCTTAGATCTAATGTTTAGATCTTTGATCCATTTTGAGTTAACTTTTGTATAGGGTGTGAGATACGGGTCCTCTTTCATTCTTTTGCATATGGATATCCAGTTCTCTAGGCACCATTTATTGAAGAGACTGTTCTGTCCCAGGTGTTTGGCTTGACTGCCTTATCAAAGATCAAATGTCCATACATGAGAGGGTCTATATCTGAGCACTCTATTCAATTCCATTGGTCGATATATCTATCTTTATGCCAATACCATGCTGTTTTGACCACTGTGGCTTCATAATATGCCTTAGTGGCTGCATAATATGCCTTAAAGTCCAGCAGCATGAGACCTCCAGCTTCGTTTTTTTTCCTCAAGAAACTTTTAGCAATTCGGGGCACCCTGCCCTTCCAGATAAATTTGCTTATTGGTTTTTGTATTTCTGAAAAATAAGTTGTTGGGATTTTGATTGGTATTGCATTGAATCTCTAAATCAATTTAGGTAGGATTGACATCTTCACTATATTTAGTCTTCCAATCCACGAACACGGTATGCCCTTCCATCTATTTAGGTCTTCTGTGATTTCTTTTAACAGTTTTTTGTAGTTTTCTTTGTATAGGTTTTTTGTCTCTTTAGTTAAATTTATTCCTAGGTATTTTATTCTTTTAGTTGCAATTGTAAATGGAATTCGTTTCTTGATTTCCCCCTCAGCTTGTTCATTGCTCATGTATAGAAATGCTACAGATTTTTGAATGTTGATCTTGTAACCTGCTACTTTGCTGTACTCATTTATTAGCTCTAGTAGTTTTGTTGTGGATTTTTCCAGGTTTTCGACATATAGTATCATATTGTCTGCAAACAGTGATAGTTTTACTTCTTCCTTTCCAATTTTGATGCCTTGTATTTCTTTTTCTTGTCTAATTGCTCTGGCTAGAATCTCCAGCACGATGTTGAATAATAGTGGTGATAATGGACATCCTTGTCTTGTTCCTGATCTTAGGGGGAAAGTTTTCAATTTTTCCCCATTGAGGATGATATTAGCTGTGGGTTTTTCATATATTCCCTCTATCATTTTAAGGAAGTTCCCTTGTATTCCTATCTTTTGAAGTGTTTTCAACAGGAAAGGATGTTGAATCTTGTCAAATGCCTTCTCTGCATCAATTGAGATGATCATGTGATTTTTCTGCTTTGATTTGTTGATATGGTGTATTACATTAATTGATTTTCTTATGTTGAACCATCCTTGCATACCTGGGATGAATCCTACTTGGTCATGATGTATAATTCTTTTAATGTGTTGTTGGATACGATTTGCTAGAATTTTGTTGAGGATTTTTGCATCTATATTCATTAGAGAGATTGGTCTGTAGTTTTCTTTTTTTGTAATATCTTTGCCTGGTTTTGGTATGAGGGTGATGTTGCCTTCATAGAATGAATTAGGTAGCTTTCCCTCCACTTCGATTTTTTTGAAGAGTTTGAGAAGAGTTGGTACTAATTCTTTCTGGAATGTTTGGTAGAATTCACATGTGAAGCCGTCTGGTCCTGGACTTTTCTTTTTAGGAAGCTTTTGAATGACTGATTCAATTTCTTTACTTGTGATTGGTTTGTTGAGGTCATCTATTTCTTCTTGAGTCAAAGCTGGTTGTTCATGCCTTTCCAGGAACCCGACCATTTCATCTAAATTGTTGTATTTATTAGCATAAAGTTGTTCATAGTATCCTGTTATTACCTCCTTTATTTCTGTGAGGTCATAGGTTATGTCTCCTCTTCCATTTCTGATCTTATTTATTTGCATCCTCTCTCTTCTTCTTTTTGTCAATCTTGCTAAGGGCCCATCAATCTTATTGATTTTCTCATAGAACCAACTTCTGGCCTTATTGATTTTCTCTATTGTTTTCATGTTTTCAATTTCATTTATTTCTGCTCTAATCTTTGTTATTTCTTTCCTTTTGCTTGCTTTGGGATTAGTTTGCTGTTCTTTCTCCAGTTCTTCCAAGTGGACAGTTAATTCCTGCATTTTTGCCTTTTCTTCTTTTCTGATATAGGCATTTAGGGGAATAAATTTCCCACTTAGCACTGCCTTTGCTGCCTCCCATAGGTTTTGATATGTTGTGTTTTCGTTTTCATTCGCCGCGAGATATTTACTAATTTCTCTTGCAATTTCTTCCTTGACCCACTCGTTGTTTAAGAGTATGTTGTTGAGCCTCCACGTATTTGTGAATTTTCTGGCACTCCGTCTATTATTGATTTCCAACTTCATTCCTTTATGATCCGAGAAAGTGTTGTGTACGATTTCAATCTTTTTAAATTTGTTAAGACTTGCTTTGTGACCCAGCATATGGTCTATCTTTGAGAATGATCCATGAGCACTTGAGAAAAGGGTGTATCCTGCTGTTGTGGGATGTAATGTCCTATAAATGTCTGTTAAGTCTAGCTCATTTATTGTAATATTCAAATTCTCTATTTCTTTATTGATCCTCTGTCTAGATGTTCTGTCCATTGATGAGAGTGGGGAATTGAAGTCTCCAACTATTATCGTTTATGTGTCTATTTCCCTTTTCAGTGTTTGCAGTGTATTCCTCACGTATTTTGGGGCATTCTGGTTCGGTGCATAAATATTTATGATTGTTATGTCTTCTTGTTTACTTGTTCCTTTTATTAGTAGATAGTGTCCTTCTTTGTCTCTTTTAACTGTTTTACATTTGAAGTCTAATTTGTTGGATATTAGTATAGCTACTCCTGCTCTTTTCTGGTTGTTATTTGCAAGAAATATCTTTTCCCAACCTTTCACTTTCAACCTATGTTTATCTTTGGGTCTAAGATGTGTTTCCTGTAGACAGCATATAGAAGGATCCTGTTTTTTAATCCATTCTGCCAGTCTATGTCTTTTGATTGGGGAATTCAGTCCATTAACATTTAGTGTTATTACTGTTTGGATAATATTTTCCTCTAACATTTTGCCTTTTGTATTATATATATCATATCTGATTTTCCTTTTTTCTACACTCTTCTCCATACCTCTCTCTTCTGTCTTTTCGTATCTGACTCTAGTGCTCCCTTTAGTATTTCTTGCAGAGCTGGTCTCTTGGTCACAAATTCCCTCAGTGACTTTTTGTCTGAGAATGTTTTAATTTCTCCCTCATTTTTGAAGGACAATTTTGCTGGATATAGGAGTCTTGGTTGACAGTTTTTCTCTTTTAGTAATTTAAATATATCATCCCACTGTCTTCTAGCTTCCATGGTTTCTGCTGAGAAATCTACACATAGTCTTATTGGGTTTCCCTTGTATGTGATGGATTGTTTTTCTCTTGCTGCTTTCAAGATCCTCTCTTTCTCTTTGACCTCTGACATTCTAACTAGTAAGTGTCTTGGAGAACGCCTATTTGGGTCTATTCTCTTTGGGGTGCACTGCACTTCTTGGATCTGTAATTTTAGGTCTTTCATAAGAGTTGGGAAATTTTCAGTGATAATTTCTTCCATTAGTTTTTCTTCTCCTTTTCCCTTCTCTTTTCCTTCTGGGACACCCATAATACGTATATTTGTGCGCTTCAGATTGTCATTCAGTTCCCTGATCCCCTGCTCAAATTTTTCCATTCTTTTCCCTATAGTTTCTGTTTCTTTTTGGAATTCAGATGTTCCATCCTCCAGTTCACTAATTCTAGCTTCTGTCTCTTTAAATCTATCATTGTAGGTATCCATTGTTTTTTCCATCTTTTCTACTTTGTCCTTCACTCCCATAAGTTCTGTGATTTGTTTTTTCAGATTTTCTATTTCTTCTTTTTGTTCCACCCATGTCTTCTTCATGTCCTCCCTCAATTTATTGATTTGGTTTTTGAAGAGGTTTTCCATTTCTGTTCGTATATTCAGCATTAGTTGTCTCAGCTCCTGTATCTCATTTGAACTATTGGTTTGTTCCTTTGTTTGGGCCATATCTTCAATTTTCTGAGCATGATCCATTATTTTCTGCTGGCGTCTGGGCATTTAATCAGATTTCCCTGGGTGTGGGGCCCCGCAGGTTGAAAGATTTTTTTGTGAAATCTCTGGGCTCTGTTTTTCTTATCCTGCCCAGTAGGTGGCACTCGTGGCGCTCGTCTGTCTGCGGGTCCCACCAGTAAAAGATGCTGTGGCTCCTTTAACTTTGGAAAACTCTCGCTGTGGGGGAGAGTCGCCAGCCGAAGCGGCTTGGGGGAGTGCCGATCTGAATCTCCCAGCCGGCCCAGGAATCCGCGCATGGGGAGGGTTGCCGGCCTCCGCGGCTTGGGGGAGCGCCGGTCCTAATCTCCCAGCCAGCCCGGGACGCCAAGCGTGGCGGTGGGGCGCCGGCCGCCGCGGTTTGGGGGAGTGCCTATCCAACGTTCCCAGCCGGACCGGGAAGTCACATGTGTGGAGGGGACCCCGGTCGCTGGTCTCCGCAGCTTGGGGGACCTCTTATCCAATTCTCCCAGCTGGTCCAGGGGGCCGCACGTGGGGGGGGCGCTGGCCGCCGCGGCTTAAGGTGACCGCCTGTCCAATTCTCCCAGCCGGCCCAGGAAGGAGGGAGGGAGGAACTCCGGCCGCCAGCCACCCCGGCCCGGGAAAGCACGCGCCCCTCAGTGATCTCACTGCTGCGGATTCTCCCTGCCGGTTCAGCCGTTCCAGAATGGGGTACGCTATCTTTTTGTCTCTTTTGTGGCTCTGGGAGCTGTTCTGTACCGTTTCTATTTCTTTAGTAGCTGTTCTGGAGGAGGAACTAAGACCCGCGCGTCTTACTAAGCCGCCACCTTCTCCGGAAGTCTCTCTGGTTTCTTTTTATTTCTTTTTCTAAGAAGTGAATGAACGAGGGCCGGCCAAGCGAATTCAGGAACCCACCAGAAGACACAAGAGCTGCAATCCCGCCCACACGCCTAAACGCCCCAAGGGAGGAGTCTTTTTATCTTTAAATTTTTTTTTCATTGTGGTAAAATACATACAAATATATGCAAAATTTCATTGTGGTAAAATATATACAAATATACACAAAATTTGCCATTTAAATCTTTTTTTTTTTTTTGCATGTGCAAACTCCAGGAACCAAACCTGGCATGGCAGGTGAGAACTCTGCCACTGAGCCACGGTTGCCTGCCCTAAATCATTTTTTAAATTATAGTAACATGTATAACATAAAATTTGCCACTTTAATAATTTTTCAGTGTACATTTCAGTGACATTAATTACATTCACAATGTTGTGCTACCATCACCACCATCCATTGCCAAAACTTCATCAACTCCAGATGAGGTACACACATTAAGCAGCAACTCCTCACACACACAACCCCTCCCGCCCCCAACCCCTGGAAACCCCTAACCTACTTTCTGTCTCTATGAGTTTGCCTATTCTAGGTATTTCATATAAGTGGGATCCTTTTGTGTCTGGCTTATTTCAATTAGCACAATGTTTTCGAGATTTATCCATGTTGCAGAGGGTATCAATCTTCATTCCTTTTTTATGGCTGAATAATATTCCATTCTTTGAATATACCACATTTTGTTTTTCCACTCATCTGTTGATGGACACTTGGGTTGTTTCCAATTTTTGGTTATTGTGGATAATGCTGCTATGAACATTGGTGTAAAATATCTGTTTGAGTTTCTGTTTTCTGTTCTTCGCAGTGTATATCTAGGACTGAAATTGCTGAGTCACATGGCAACTCTATGTTCAACTTTTTGTGGAACTGTCAGACTGTTTTCCGTGTTGACTGCACCAGTCTGTATTCCTACCAGCAGTGCTCGTGGGTTCGAAAACCTGTTTGAGTTTTGTTGTTGCTGTTGCTGAAAATAACAAAAACGCCATCACAGTGGGTATGGAGTGTTATCTCACAGTGGTTTGGATTCGTATTTCCCTAATGATTAATGATGTTGGGCATCTTCTCATGTGCTTGTTGCCTATTTGTATATCTTTGAAGAAATGTCTGTTGAAGTTCTTTACCTATTTTTTATTTGTGCTGTTTGTTCTTTTGTTATTGTGTTGTAGTGGTTCTTTATATAGTCTGACTATTCAACTCTTATCAGCCTTATGATTTCTGAATATTTTGTTGATCTTTTAACCCTGTAACTTTTCTGAATTTATTTATTAACTTCTGGTTGCTTTCTTGTGGATTCTTTGGGATTTTCAATATATGGAATCATGTCATCTGTGAATAGAGATGGTTTTATTTCTTCGTTTCTAATTTGGATGCCTTTTTATTTCTCTTTCTTGCCTGATTGCTCTGGTGAGAACTTCCAGTACTGTGTTGAATTGTAGTGGTAACAGTGGGCATTCTTGTCTTGCTCCTGATCCTAGGTGGAAAGCTTTCAGTCTTTCACCATTGAATATGATGTTATTTATAAATATCCTTTCTCAGGATAGGTAAGTTGCCTTCTAGTTTGTTGAGTAGTTTTATCATGGAAGGGTATTAGATTTTGTCAAATGCCTTTCTGTCAAATAGTCCTATTTATACCTGGTATTACATTGATATTTGTTTGTTGAACCACCCTTGCATTCCTGGGATAAATTTCACTTTTTGGTCATAATGTATGAGCCTTTTAATATGCCTTTGGATTTGGTTTGCCAATATTTTGTTGAGGTTTTTTGCTTTATATTCAGAAGGGATATTGGTCTTTAAGTTTCTTTGCTTGTGGTGTCTTTATCGGCATTTGGTATCAGAGTAATGATGCCATAGAATGAGTTAGGGTTTTCTGGTCTTTTATTTTTAGGAAGGATTTGCAAAAGATTGCACTGATTCTTTAAATATTTGATGGTATTCACCGGTGAAGCCATCTGTCCTGTACTTTTCTTTGTTGGGAGGAAGAGGGGTTTTCTGACCAAAGCACAGCCACATGCAGCCCCCAGGGAAGATGTGAGCTTTGACCGTACCTGGCATTGAGCCCCTGGGTGGCACCTACCTGGCTCCCCTGACCCAGCTCAGGGAGGGGAAGCAGGTTCGGAGCAGAACTCAGACTATAGCCAGGTCTTCACAGCCCCTTAGGATCCATGTTCACCTGGCGTCAGAACAGGCTGATCTCCCCATTCTGGTCTGATGGCTCCAGCCAGGACCCTCCCCTGCTTTAAAGCCTCCAGAGACTCCCCGACACAACGAGACAGTAAGCTGGCTGGCCTGGCACACCAGGTCCCCCAGGACCCCAGTTCTCCAGCTTCAGCCCCCTTTTCCTATCCATCCTTCCTTCGAGCTTTGGTCATATTCCTGGGTTCCTGGGCCCCAGGGTCATAGTATACAGGATCATTGATCATTCCAGAGTGGAGGGGTCTTCAGGTTCATATGCTCCGGTCCTCCAGGGCCTGGACCATAGTCAGGGACCATAGTCCAGAGACCATAGTCATCAGCGGTAGAGCCCTGCAGGGATAATGGTTGGTCCACTTTTCACAGGTGAGGAAATGGAGGTACAGAGGGGTTGAGCAACTGGCCCAAAGTTGCACAGCCAGTAAATGGGTAGAGCAGGAATTCAAATCCTGGATCCTGGACTCTGTTACCCTCTGCTGGCTGCTTCAAATCCTCTGTTGTGCTTGGACAAGCTCAAGCTCAGGGGCACAGTCTGAAATGGAGATGGGTAGGGAGGCCTCCTGTCATCCTCCCTGTGCTTTGTGGCTGGGCATGTAATTCAAACCTCTCTGGGCCTCAGTTTCTGCATCTGTAAAATGGACATACCACTGACCTTCTTTCCGGGCCATGGTGAGATTTGTCACAGTGCCCACAGGTTGCCTGTCAAGGGAAGGCAAGTAGTAATGTTTGCCCCCTTTTGTCCCACCACCTGGAGGAGGGTCTGCCACTTCTGAACTCTTTGAAGATGCTCATGGGATAGGAGACTGCCTGGGGTGGGCATTCTGAACATGGGTAGGCATGTGTATGCCCTAAGCAGAAACCTGGACTAGAAAGGGGGAAAGGAATTTCCCACACCCAGGTGACCCCAGCCTGGCCCATTAGGCCCACCTCACGCACATAAAGGGCACTCAGGGAGCTCTGTAGGTGTCTGCTCAGCTGTGAGTCCTGGGCCAGGGTGTAGGGCACTCTTGGCTGCCCCTGCTGCAGGGATCACCTGGCTCCATGGCCCAGGCCTGGGGATGGGATTTTTTTGTATGCTATATTCCCAGGGTCACATTTCATTCTTTTTCCATGTGAGTATCCCATTATTGCAGCACCATTTGTTGAATTCTTGTTTGTTTTTATTTTGTTTTGTTTTTTTTGGAAGTGCATTGGCCAGGAATCGAACCCAGTCTCCTGCATGGCAGGCGAGAATTCTACCACTGAACGACCCTTGTTCCCCCTGGAAATGGGATTTTAACAGCTGTGGGAATGCTGGGTGAGCTAACCCTGCCAGGCTCTGTCTGTTTGTGCTGGAGCCACCCATTTAGGTCTGTTCCCAGCACCTGAAAGTTGAAACATTCTCTTGGGGTCAGACCTTGGCTTGGCACTTTGCATACACTGATTCATCACAAGGTAGAAAGGATTGTTCCCACTATATAGATGAGCAAGTCAAGGCTGAGAGAGCTCATCCAATTGCAGAGCCAGGGGCTGTCATTCAAACTCCAGTCTGAAGCCACCACCCATATTTTTACCACTCCATAGTGCTGCCTCAGGGGACCTTTTAAAAGAAAAACCCCCAAAGCATAAAGAGATGGAAAGTCCAGGCCCGACCCTATAGGTAGGGACAGGTGAGGAGGGCAGTCAGTTGGTCCTGGAGCCCACCGAGGCTCCCCTATCCTAGCCGACAGAGCAGTGGCCTTCTAGGAATTGGAAGGGCTGGGCCTGAGGGCTGCCAATTGGGCATGAGTCATTTCCTGGCCATGTCCCATGAAGCAGACCCTGTTGGCAGAGAGGACTGCCTGGTGGGGCTTCCTTCCTCCAGGGCCACCCTGTCCTGTGAATCCTCTGGCTGTGCCTGCCAGTCTCCATGGAAAATCAAATAGAAGGCATTTCTGCCTTGCTTGGGCATTTGCTTGCTGTGTGCTTTTGACAATTCACTGACCCTCTCGGAACCTCCATTCCTCATCCATAAAACAAATAACAAGCTCATACTTCTTGCAGGTGTGTGCTCTCGCTTGTATGCTCTCAAGTGAGATAGCCCAGGACGGTGTCCACGTGAGTCCTGGTGCAGACTGGGTGGTTGGCACACCCGTCCCCACGTTCCCCTCGCTTTCTGTTTGTCACCTGTAATTTAGTGTTTGTATCATCTCTGCACCCCACCTCTGTGTCATTGTGACGGAGAGCCCTTGAAGCCTGGCTGAGGTGGGTGTTGCTGAGCTGCAGATGCTTGGAGAATGATGGAAACTGAGCCCTTGCTGGTCAGGGAGGACACGGAGGTCAGGAGGAGGGTGATGACCCAGGGTCCAGGGTCCCGATGTCCTTCAAGGGCCCTCACTCATTCATCACATCTTTGGCAGAAAAGCAGAGTTCTCCAGCTGGGGAAGGGGAAAAGGGTGTCCCAGGCGGATTTGGGTGGGAACACATAGGCCACCCAGGGCCCTGCAGTCTGCAGGACAGGTGGGGGTGGGGCGGATAACAGAATACTCACATGGAGAAAGAATCTCTGTGATGACAGCGGCCTCTGTGTGCAGCTCCCTGGCCCCTCACCTTCTCTCCTGCCTTCTCTGCAGGATATCTGTGAGGACCCCCACCTCTTTGTGGATGGCATCAGCTCTCATGACCTGCACCAGGGCCAGGTGGGCAACTGCTGGTTTGTGGCCGCCTGCTCGTCACTCGCCTCCCGTGAGTCGCTATGGCAAAAGGTGAGGCCTAGTGTGGGGTGGGCATGCTGGGGGAGGTCACCAGCTCAGCTGCGGCCCTCCTTGCCAGGCAGCGGAGGTGCAACCTGGACATAGGCGGATGAGATTTTACAAAAGCCTCTGCCAGGGATGGAGTCGGGGTGACACCGGGGTGCCCCACCTTTGACCCAGCATTAGAATCACCTTTCCCTCACTTGCCAGCTTAGGAGCTCCAGGGGCGGATTCTGGAGATCTGTATAGCTTTACGGTGATTCTGATGTGTCCCCTCCTCACGGTTAGGGGCCCGCAGTGTCCTTGCAGCCGCTTGGTGGGACACACACCTGTGAGATGTAGCTGCTGACTGACTCAGGAACACCGCTAAACGGGCTCAGGAAACCCCTGCTGGCAACCTGCTGCGTGATGCGGGCTGGTGCCTACCCCTTGGGCCTCGAAATCCCCAGGTGTTCAGTGGGGGTGGTCCAGATGCCCCCCAGCTTCATGGTTCATGGTTCCAAGCCACTGGTTTTGTGGACCCAGGACCAGCCAGTCTAGTTTAGAAAGAATGGACTCCTGGCCTGCCACGTCGCCCTCCTGTGGCAGCTCCGGGAAGTGCAGCCCTTAAGTCCAACACCCGGAGCTCCCCACCTGGGAGGCAGGGAAGCCGTGTGGAGGCTGAACTCCTCTCTACAGAATTATTGGCAGGCATTGCAGTGGGGAAAGCCCTGAGCAGAGTGTTCAGACCTGGGTTCATTGCCTTCTCGATCCCTACCCTCTCTGCTTGTCCGAGCAAGGGGCAGGGCTTAAGAGCCCACGGTGCTGAATCTCACAGGCTTGGGTTCGAGCCCCAGTCTCACCATTTGGGAGCTTTGTGACTTCCCTCAGGTTACTCTCTGGAAAACTCGGACGATCAGAGCAGCTGCCTCTCAGGGGAGTTGTGAGGGTGAAACCGGATTACTGTATTTAAAGTGCCCTGTGCAGTGTTGTGCAGCTGCAATTACTGATGTGATGAAAACTAATGTTCATAGAACACGGTGGGTGTTCCTAGCTAGCAGGGCACTAAGTCACAGAGGGAGTTGTGACACCTCCTCCGAGGCGCCCCTCAGCCGTCAAGGGAGCTGTGCAGTAGGCCAGGCTGGGGCTGTGGTGGGCACTCTGCTGGCCTCTCTTCTGAGCAGGGATGTGGCCTCTCAGAGCCACCCTGAGGTGGGCATACCTGAAGCCTGGCACCTGGTGGGCCCTGTGGGGAGAGGAGGATCTGGGGACCCTGGGCAGAGACCCCTCCTGTGACCTGTGGACACAGATAGTCATGGGGTCTCAGAGCTGGGAGGCCCTCAGAGCTCACACAGAGGGTCATCTGACACATGGGGCCCCAAGGCCCAGAGAAGGTTGGAGTCTGGAGTGGTTCTCTGGGTGTAGGGCTGGTCTCTCCGCTTCAGCCCCTGGCCTCCAACCCCCTCTTCTGAGCCCAGAACAAGGTTCCACTGCCTCTGGGCTCCACCTCCAGTGAGGTCAGAGCTCAATCTGGGGCTGGAGGCAGCATATAGGAATCCTCCCTACCACCTGGGCTGGCCCACCCTTCTCACCCTGCCCTATAATTGCCTGTTTACCTGTGGTCTCTCCTCTCGAGGTGAGCTCCCATGGGCCGAGCTGGTCCAACTCCTGTCTCTCCACTGAGCCCAGCAGGGGCCTGGCATATAGAAGTCTCCGGAGAGTTTGGGGAATGGAGCACTTCTCCAAACCGTGTGACCCGGCTCCTGACCAGCAGCTCCACACCGGCCTTTCTGCCCCAGACCTCCCGGGGCCTCCGGTGGAGCTGGAGCCTGACACCACTGGGTCCTCCCCTGGGGAATGCGCCGTCTGGTAGTTTGCAGGAGAGCGTGTCAAGCTTGCTGTGTCCCCTGCCCCAGGCCTGGCTGCTCCCCTTCTAGCAAGTGGAGGAAAGGGCCTGGGAGGCAGGGGCCAGAGGCTGTTCCCTGATGCTCTGTGACCCTGACGTGCCTCATGGTTACCTCCTCCCGCAGGGTGCTGCTCTGGGTGGTCTTGGAAGCCACCTGTGCCAGGAGGCTGATCTCCAGCAGCTTGGGTCCCAGGGAGGCTGGGCAGGGCTGGGTGCTCTTGGCTAATTGCAGTGTCTTATGATGCTGCTGTGGTGATGGTCCCTGCCTGGGTCCCGGAAGGCCTGGGGCCCTAGGGAGCTCATTACCATGCCTTGCCTCCCCTCCTCTCCCTGCCGACTGGGTCCTGTTTGTTGTCTTCCCCGCTCTCTGGGCCTGTTGCCTGCAGGGCACTCCCCCCACCCCCTGCTTTTTCCACGGAAGGGCAGTTCAGGAGTGGCAGAGTAACTCAGCCCAGCCTCACCCTCTGAGGATGCTGAGCTTCAGATGCGGCTATCACACCCTCTACACAAATGTCCCCTCCTCCAGGAAGCCACCCCTTTACAGCTATAGCCCCTGAGGAGGCCTAGGACCTAGGCACACAGCGTTTGGAGCCAGCCAGACTGGGATTTGATTCTGGCTGGGTCCCTTGCTATTCGTGGAACCTTGGGCAGATCATGTCCCTTCTCTGTTTCAGTATAAACCTGACCTTTCCAATCCCCAGGATTGTGGAAGGATAAAGGACGCTGGAGGGCTTGTCCTTGGCATTTAGTATGTGGTGAACACCCCCCTCTGCCCCCAACCCCCACCTCTAGGCTCTCCTGCCTATTTCTCTGTTCTGCCGGACACCTCCTGGCAATGCTTGCCCTCCAAAGAGATCCTTGATTGGGGTGGTCTGAGGGCAAGGAAGTGGCCTTTAGAGTACCAGGTGCTCCCCTAGATCCCGCTAGCCCACCTCACTGCCATCCCCTGCCAACTGGCTGCCCTAGCATGCCACTCAGACACCAAAGACTCAGCACCTCCAATCTTCCAGCTTTTTCCACCCCCAGTACTGCTGTATTCCAAGAATTCGTTGTCCCATGGCTGGCACCCCCTACCCGCCTTACCCTGACCTCGGTTCTTGGTTTCATGTTCGTCTACCTTCGCTTCCAGCCCCCTCACGCAGCCGTAGCCGAGGCCCAGGGCTGCTCTCCCTGGACGTCTTTAATCCAAGGATCTTTCCCTGTGATTCACGGCCATCACCTCATTCTGCCCTTGGCCAGGGCCTGTGCATTGTGCCCCGCTGTGCACCTTCTTTGTCATCCGTGGCCATGGACCCCATGGGCCCTCACATCAACGATTGCCCTGCAATCATTCATTCATGCCACAGCGTTTTCCGAGGGCCTCCTGTCCTAGGTGCTGGCTTAGAGTGCTGAACAAGATGGGCTCAGCTCCTGCCTGCTCAGTGCTTGTGGTCGAGTGAGGAGACAGCACAGTCAAAGACTGGGCCATGAAATAGAAAAGCCAAAGTTAGCTCTGTGAAGGAGAGAAACATCTCATCATGGAGGGAAGAGGAGCCCCCAAGTGGTAATCCCTAGCCACATCATTCCCCTCTTCTTCTGCCTCTCCAGCTACAAACTAAAGGTTCTGTGAGTGTTAGGCAATTCGAGGCCAGCTCTCCCCCTGGCTCAAGTCTAGTTCACAAGACCTTTTGAACTGTTTAAACCACTATTTCTTTTACAGGGCCAAGAGGCCCTTCCCCTTTCCCCCTTCATAGCCTGTATTAACATCTCCTGGTCTACAGGTCTCTGGCATATTGTTGGAAAAATACCCTGGAACTGACCCAGGGCTTGAGGTGCTGTCTTACCAGGACTAGGTGCTCTGTCCTCCTTGGTGCTCCCCTGCTGTTCACGTAGCCCAAGACCCCACTGACTGACACCCTTCACTTCTAGTGAAGTGCTTGTGGTCCATTAGGCCCTTCAGTTTGTTTTCAGTTCTTATACCTTGCCCCGTGCCTCTTTTCTGTAGGTGGTATGTTGTGGGAGTGTCCAACTCTACCCCCATTCACCCACATATAATAGACAAACTCGTGATTCTGCCTGGGCCTCGGTTCTTGGGGATACAGGTATTTATCAGATGCTTCCTCTGCCTCAAGTCTTTTGGGGGAAACTGAGGCTTATATAGGTGGAATAAATGATGAGATTTAAATAAGAGAGAAACCTGGTCATGTGGCTGCAGGGTTGAGGCAGGGCCAGCAGGCAAGAGCCATCTGAGTCCGTGGTTCTGAGTGCAGCCCCTGGACTGCAGCGTCAGCATCTCCCAGGAAGTCATTAGAAAAGCACATCTCAGGTCTCACCCTAGACAGAAACTCTAGGCGTAGGGCCCGGCAGTCTGGGTGTTCTCATGGATGCTCATGTTTGAGAATCACAGGTCCAGGTAGATGACGGGAGCTGGGCCAGAATTCTGAAAGTGGGGATCGAGGGGGATTTCCCAGTGTACCGGGGAGGCAGGACCTACAGGCTTTGGCAATTGGGTGTGGAGGGATGAGGGGGAATTAAGGAAGGCTCCCAGGTGTGGCTCAGGTGACCAGATCCCAAATCAGGTGGGCCCTTCTGACCTGGGCCTCCCCTCACCCTGCCAGGTGGTCCTCCAGCCTCTCCTTGCATCCCTCCAGTGATTGCATGTTCCTCCCCTCCTCCCCTTCTTGCTGCCCTTATGAAGTGCTCCCTTCTTCGCAAACAAGGCAGCTCCCAAGCCCATCTGGGCGGTTGCCACAGCAATCGACATCAGCGATCTGGTCTCCGAGGAGTTCCTCACCCTCCCGCCTGCCGGCACCTCCTCCATTAGCACGCCTGCGAGCAGTGGAGAGGAGGCATTTGGGGACTCCTGGGAAGCTTGCGGCCTGTCTCCCACCCCTCATGCATACCCTAACTGGAGGACTGGGCGGGGCTGCGAAGGGCCAGTGGCAAAGAGGTGAGGGGAAGAGGGAGGACAGAGACGCGGGTGGGGGTGGGGGGTGGGCGGGGCCCCGCTTTGGCATTCTCTTCCCCCGACGGCTGGAAGCCCCGGCCCACTTGGCTTTCTGACGGCGGCAGCTGCAGAACCCGGGCCATGGCGGAGGACGGGCCACAGCAGCCACAGCTCGAGATGCCGCTGGTCCTGGACCCTGACCTGACCCAGCAGATGCGTCTGCGTGTGGAGAGCCTGAAGCAGCGTGGGGAGAAGCGCCAGGACGGCGAGAAGCTGCTGCGGCCGGCCGAGTCCGTGTACCGCCTCGACTTCATCCAGCAGCAGAAGCTGCAGTTTGAGCGCTGGGACGTGGTGCTGGACAAGCCGGGCAAGGTCACCATCACGGGCACCTCGCAGAACTGGACGCCTGACCTCACCAACCTCATGACGCGCCAGCTGCTGGACCCCGCGGCCATCTTCTGGCGCAAGGAGGACTCGGATGCCATGGATTGGAACGAGGCCGATGCCCTGGAGTTTGGGGAGCGCCTGTCAGATCTGGCGAAAATCCGCAAGGTCATGTACTTCCTCATCACCTTCGGCGAGGGCCTGGAGCCCGCCAACCTCAAGGCGTCCGTGGTGTTTAACCAGCTCTGAGAGCGGCGCCCGCTGCTGTCCCCTCCTGTCGCCCGGCCGCCCTTTCCCCTGCCTGCAACCCCGCCCTCCAGGTGTGTGTGTGGGGACAGTCTTCTAGTGCGCGGCCTGTCCTTGTTGTGACCAAGTCCCCCCCTGGGTTCCTTCCTTTGCTTCTTTTCCCTGGTCCTGGCGCTCCTGCCCGCAGGAGGGAGATGCAGAGCCTCCATAGTCTAGACGCCGAGCTGGCTGCCGCTGCTTTTGCTGTAGGGGATAGAGACCTGGTCAGGGCTGGTGAGGGAAGATGGAGAGGCCATGGGCATCTGCTCGCTCTCCGCTTCGTTGTGGGAGAGAGACTGAGAGAGAACGAGAGAGCAACAGAGACAGATGTCTTCACACAGAGATGGAGTGATCCAAAGAACCAGCCATCCAGCTTCCTCCGGAGTTGGGGAGGTGGAGTTGATCGAGCAGCTGCCTCGGGGAATCCAGCAAGCCGGAGTTTGATGCCCACCTGGCCAGAGCGCCTTTGGCCGAAGCCTCGCCTGGAGGAGAACCCCCAGCCTGTGCCCGTCCGGGACGCTGCTGCTCCGGGAACTGACCTCAGGGCCTGCAGGAGGCGAGCAGGAGGGCTGCAGGGTTGAGGTCTCGCCGTTTGGGGCACGCTGGAGGGTGAGCAGGCCCAGCGCTGGCCCTTCTGGGAACAACTTCAGGGGTGGAGAAGTGAGGGTGTAAATATACAGAAGTCACCTAGAGATCTATGTATCTATGTATACATGCACAACCATGTGGAGAGAGAGCATGCTATATTCATATGGATGTTTCCTAGAGGTCTGTACCTGACCTACGTACAAATTCAATTTTATATTATTTATGACATGGTTGCCCAGCTGGTTCAAGGTGGGTCTTAGTAGGGGCTTAGCCAGAATGACCCTCAAGAGGGCCTTCCTGACCTGGGAGACTTCGGGGTTCCTACAGTGAAGCAGAGAGTGGCTTAGTAAAGGGGTTTCCTTCTGGGGGAAGCTAAAGGAAGGAGGTCCAGGCCCCTGGAGTGGATAGATTCTCTGGGGCTACAGGTGTCCCCTGCTGGGAAGTCAGGCTTTTTCTGGCTCACTGGTCAGGTAAGGTGAGCGACCTGCCCTGATGTGTCTGCTGGCCTCTCTTTGGCTTCTTCAGCAGGCCTGAGGAGTGGGGGTGGGACGGCCTGGCGGGCAGTGGGAGAGCAGGGCCTGAGCCAGGGGTCCTGGATTCTGGCGCCAGCATGCCTCTGCTTGGGAGCCGCCTGCTCTGGGCCTTGGTCCCCCATCTGTACAGAGAGGTCTGACGTTATCTGAAAGGTGGCCCAGTGAGTCTATAGTCGCTTATGGTCAGAAGCTGATGGGACCTCAGAGGTCATCGAGTGCAACCTGGCATCAGTGAGGGCCTCCGAGAAGTGCCCCAAACACCCCTTCTCAAGGCCAGCCCCGTTTTGTGTCCGTGGTCAGTTAGGGATGTGTCCACGACATCTCCCCTCAATGAGGGGAGCTGCAGTGAGAGGTGGATGGTCGGAGCTGCCTCACGACGGGGGGTCGGCTGGGAGGACGAGACCTCCCACCTCGGAGGTGTGGGGGGAAAGAGCAGGGTGTGGAGTCAGGGTTCCTGAGGGGGCAGACAGGCTGTGGGGGCAGCTGTGGTCTGGAGCCTGTCCCGGGACGCACTTGAAGTTGGGACCGCAGGCTGCCTCTTGTCCTCTGACCGTAGGGTGCTGCCCTTCTACTTGAGCTCTCCCTGCAGCTCTGTGGACTCTCTTGGTCCAGACCACCTGTGCGTGCCCTTCCCCTGCCCTGCCCTTCCTCACATGTCCCCTGCTTCTCCCCAATAAAGCCTGTGTGCCCCCCACCTCGGTGTGTTCAGTCTCTTGCCATGAACCACTTGTACCCTCGCCCCTCACAGCCCCTAGCACCCCTCCCTGGGCCTTCTCCCACACTCCCACCCACCTCCCCTCCTACATCAGCACTGGGTTTGGAACCGGGGCTCCTGACACCCACCCTGGAGCCTACACCACAGACTGTTTTTTCTCCAGTCTGGGAGTGGGGTGGGAGTGCACCCAGCCAGCCTGGCTCCAAGTCTCCCTCCTTTCCAGGATACTGGGCATGGGGCAGCCCAGAGAGGAAATAGCTGAGGAATGGGGTGGCATCAGGCCTATGTCAGGTTAAGTCTGGCCCCTGCCACCACTTGGCTGCCCCTGGCCCGCCCCGGGCTTCACACCTTCCACCTGTGCAGCAGAGACCGACCCCATCCTGTGGGGTCCCTTCTGCCTTCGTCCTCCAGGATTATCAAGCCTGTGACCATCTAAGACTGACGTGGGCACTAATGCATTGGCAAGGCCATGTCTCCTTGGTGCCCCTTCATCATCTCTCTTGAGCTCGCTCATTTTATGGACAGAGACAACTGAGTCCCAGAGGCAGGAGGCACAGCCCAAGGTCATGGGGAGGTGGAGGAGCCAGAAGAGGTGTGGGGTGGCCTGGGATGGGTGGTAGAGATGACCCCTCCCCATTCTTACCAAGGGCCCAGGCCTGGGGTGGGCCAACTTCCTTCTCAGAGGCCACACATTCAGATTTGCTTGGGAAAGACCCTTTTTTTGATATGCTTCCCCCTCCAGGCCGCTCCCAGCCAGGTCTTGCCTCTCCTTTCTGCCACCCCAGAGCCCTGCATTCAGCTGTCTACAGTCACCCTGTGTCCCTCCTCCCTTCACAGCCCCTCTCGCAGCCCTGTAGGCCCCCACTGAAAATACAGAAGCAGCCCCGCCCAGGCTCAGGAGTCTCTGAGCCTCCCCTGCACCCTCCCCAAGCCCTGCCCCTCCAGCTGCTGCCTCAAGCCACCCCTGCAGATGCTCCAGCCCCCTAGACTGCAAGGGACTGCCTCTTACCCCAAAACTTAGGGGTGGGGGGTGCAAGAGGTGGTAAATGAGGACACATTGTTCATGGAAATCACATGGCAAAGAGAACTGCCATTTCTTGAGATTCTGCTTCCCAGAGGCAGTGGTTAATGTGTCTCTACCGCTGACCAGCTGTGTTATCCTGGGCAGTTGCTGAACCTCTCTGAGCCTGTTTCCTCATCTGTCAGCTGGGGCTCATTATGGTACCTGCCTCATAGGGTCGTTGTGAACATCAAATGAGCTGTGTTTACAAAGAACTCAGAGCTTTACAAAGCTGGCACAACTCTGAGTTGTCTCATTGTTACTTCCCGGTGGTTACCACAAATGTGGTCTCACTTAATTTCCACAATTATTCACAGAGGAAGGGTGAAGGGAATATCTTGAGAATGAGGAGGGCAAGGTTCGAGAGAGGTGAAGCAAGGTGCCAGCAAGTGATGTGGGGTGGAGGGATGGGCAGGGCAGGTGCCAGGCTTGGCTCTGTGGTTGTGAGGCTGCGGATTCTTCTCTGCCACCATTATCAAGTTCCCACATCTGTGTGTAGCAAACCTCTGATCTCAGAGTGTTCCAGTTGAGGGGACCCCCACAGTACAACTGGGGAGACAGAGACCCAACAGGAGGGGACCAACCCCAAGGCCAGGTCCTGGCACTATACGGCATACGGCAGGGCCCCTGCCCCCACAGGTCTCAGCCTCTCCACTTGTGTTTCCTTCTCCTGCCACCGGATTCCCTGCCCTGTAAACAGGGATCCTCTGGGCCTCGCTGCAGTTGCATCAGCTGCTGGTCTGTGGGGTGAGGGCCTCCCAAGGAGGCTGCGGAATGGCACCCAACCTTCCTGACCTCTACCAGTCATGGCGTCTAAAACCCGGGGCATTTGAGATTCTTGGAATATCAGAAGCTGAGAACTAAGGAATGTCAGATGCTTAAAGCCAGAGACTCTCTGGTTTCTGAGGGCTTGAAGCTGAGCTCTGGGGACTCACCTCACTCAGTTTCCATTAGCAGGAAATTCCACTGCATCCCTGCCTCCCATAGCCCTGCCAGGCTTGTTCAGAAAGGCCCTGAGCTGGCCCTCTGGAGTCCTGAGCAGAAATCTGTGAAAAGCTCCCTCCCTACCCACACATACACATACACAAACACTCACGCGCACTCGTGCACACTGGCCTTCACACACACACACACACACACACACACACACACACACGGGTCCTGAGCAGTGCTGGCCCTCCCAGCCTTCTCCTCTCTCCCTCCCTCAGCTTTGGCAGAGTTCTGGTCTACCCCTGGCCCACAAAGAGTTTGCACCCAGCCAGGGCTCTGTTTGTGTTTAGATGGGAGTCCCCAGGGAAACCCAGGGAGTCCCCAGGGAAACTGGAGACACCAAGCGGCGCTGTGGGGGTGCCTGTCCCTGGTGCCCTTGAGGTGTCTGGGCTGATTTTGCAATGGGTGGCTGCTAATGGGCCCCCTGGGTAGGAGGGAGGCTCCAAACCCCACACAGTCCTTGCCTCGCTGCCAGGTCAGCCCAAGTAAGCACCTGTATGACTCAGGCCTCACTTTCCCCATTTGCATAGGGGGCTGGTATTGAGATTTTCCTTTGTCATCTTAGGAGGAAGGTTGATCAGGTAGTTTCAGCTCCCTCTTAACTCTGAGGTTATAAAACTATTGTGTGAATGCATGCAAATATACTTCATACACTAACAGGATGTCCTCTCGTGTGCACAACACCCTACAGTTTATGGAGCACCTCCAAGGCCTTTGTCCACTTTAATTCTCACAGTAGTCCTGGAAGTAGGGTAGGTAGATGAGAAAACTGAGACTCAGAGGCAGCCAGTGTTTCCTGGTCAAAACTTAGCTCCATGCCAGGTTGGTCATGTGGGTTAAGTAATATACACGAGGTCATTGGCCGGTCAAAGGCTTTGCTGCAGCCAGGGCTTGGGGATTTTTCCTCTCAGAAAGATTTAGCCGGCTTTGGAGCAAGACCAGGCCCTGTGCTTCATGCTGGGGATTTGGGGATGAGTCAGCCATGGTCTCTGCCCTTAAGGAGCTCCTCCCAGTGAACAGAGAAGAGAGAAATGTGCTGGCGAAGCCGAAGGAGGGCTGCCCAGATGTGCCCAGATGGAGGGCTCCATCAGGGAGGTCCCTGGAAGCTGCTCCTCTTCTAGTTCCTGGGGGACAGTGAAAGGGTATAGAAGTTTACTAAAGCTGCTGAAATGCAATATACCAGAAATGGGACAGCTTTTAAAAAAGGAATTTGGTAAGTTACAAGCTTATAGTTTTTTTTTTTTTAAAGGAAAGACAGAGAGAAGGAAGGAAGGATAGAAGGAAGAAAGGGAAACATTTTTAAACATTTTCTTGTATTCTGTTTCTCCGTTTTTGTTACATGGGCTGGGGCCGGGAATCGAACCGAGGTCCTCCGGCATAGCAGGCAAGCACTTTGCCCGCTGAGCCACCGCGGCCCGCCCCAAGCTTATAATTTTAAGGCCATAAAAATGTACAAACTAAATGCATACAGGGAAAGATACCTTGACTAAAGAAATGCCAAAGGATTCAGAACACCTCTGTCAGCTGGGAAGCTGTGTGGTTGGTGTCTGGTGGTCCTTTGGCTTCTGATTTCAAACGGCTTCCCCAGGGGCATTTTCTTTCTGCACCTCCAAATATCTGGGTCTTGTGTTGACTCTGAAGCAACTGTTCTCCAAGCGTCTGAGCTTCCTTCAAGATGTTTCCCCTTTCAAAGGACTCTGGTAAACTAATCAAGACCCACTTTGAATGGGCAGAGTCACATCTCCAGCTAATTAAAATGCCACACCCACAATTGAGGGGGCAGTTTCCATGGAAACAATGTAATCAAAGGTTTCCACCCTACAATATCAAATCAGGATAAAAGGACTTGGCTTTTCTGGGGTACACCACACTTTCAAACCAGCACAAAACAAAGGGGAGGGCTTTCCAGACTAGCTACCTGCGTGAAGATGTGGTGGCATGAAGCATCATGGGATGGGGCAGCGGGAGGCTCTGATAGATTTCCATGGGGTCCAGAAGAGGAAGGGTTCAGGGAAAAGGCTGAGAAGATTAGCAAGCCATTCCCACAGGGCTTTGAATGTCAGGCCAGGAAGCTGATGTCCTGTGGTACCTGGGAATTTTAACTGTAGGCAACACAGCAGAAGAGAGAACAGCCTAATGAACTCCCCCATACCTATCCCTCACTTCAGCAGCTGTCACCCATGGCCCATCCTGTTTCCTCTGTACCACACTCCATTTCCCAGAGACCAGGTATCATTTCATCACCAAGTATTTCAGGATGCCTCTCTGAAGGTTAAGAACCCATTAAAGAAAACAAAACATGACTATAATACCTTCATGCAATTAAAATATTTAAAAATAATCCTGTAATATCATCCAATACTCAATAAGTATACCGATGTCCATAAATGTGTGTGCATGTTTTACAGTTTGGTTGGTTGGCTGAGATCTAAACAAAGGTCCATGATGGCTATTGGTTGGTTCCTCTTTTGTCTTTTTACTTTTCCTTGCAATTTATTTGTTGAAGAACCTGGTCATGCTTATGTGGAAAATATGACATTTCCCACTGTCTGGATTATGCTGACTGCATCCTCATGGTGATGTTTAACGTGTTCCTCTGTCCCTTGCATTTCCTGTAGACTAGGATTTAGCTTCAGGAGGCAAATCATATCCAGTTGTCTCTTTCTTGTGATGTTAGAAGCCATTGAAGGTTGTTGCCTAAATCCATTAATTTGTCAGTGCTTACAAAATAGTGGTAGTCTAATATTTCTTATTCAATACTTAGCTGGCATTCTTCTCCATATCGAAACTACCCTTCATCTACGATTTGGTTACCTTCTAGTGTAATTTGTATAGAATAGGCAGGATATGTGTTTGATTATTTCTCTTAATTTTCCAATTTCAAAATAGTGAATTGATTCACTATTATCCATCATCAGTGACTAGTTATTTGATTTTGTAAGTATCATGATCTTGTGGATTTGATCATATTTGGTGTGTTTTAGTCCACTGCAGCTATTATTCTTATTGATAGTCAGATTGGCCCGACTTTGGACAGTGAGAACCTCTTAGGTTGATTCCTGAATCCTTTGACATGGCCCCAGGGGGCTTTGATGGCTTCCTTGCTTTCTGGCATAACAAGATGTGGTGTGGAAGGGGTTTTAATGTGTGTACACATTGTCACACCCTGCCTATGCTCAGTTTCTTGACTGATTGCAGGTGGGGTGAGAAGACTGGCCTGGGGCCCACTCAGAGCTGGATACAATGTTCTGTGAGGCAGAAGAGAGGGGAAATTGAGGTCCTTGGGGCTTTCTAACTTTGTGTCTCCAGGCCCTGGAGTTTCATTAGTTGTTTCTTGAGCCACAGAAGGCTCAGAGCCAAGCCCTGACTCTTGCTAATGATCTTCCCGCTGCCCCAGGAGAACCTCCCAGCACCCGGTGAGGGCTTCTTTTCCTCCCTCTCCTGCCTCCCGTGCAGTCCGGAGCATGCATAGCAGGCCTGGGGCCCAGGTAGGGGCTGCAGCAGAGGTAATGGCTCAGGCCAGAGTCCTCTCTATAGCCTTGGGCAGCTTCTTGCCCCTCTCTGGACCTCAGTCTTCCCATCTGTGTAGTGGGGTGACAACCCCTACTTGCATTTACCTGGAAGCAGAGCAGAGGTGGTCAGGGCAGTGGCAGGCCTGGGAATTTACTTAGAAAGAACGCAGAGTTGATTAAAAAAAAAAATGAGGCAAGGAGGTGGGGGGAAAGAAACCACCAGTTCTGAGCACTTGCTGGGTTCCAGACTCTAGGCCGGGCTCTGGGGCCCTGGATTTGATTGCTGCCTCCCTCACTTTGTCTTCTGCCAGCAACTTCCCATAGTATCACCTCCAAAGAGTGTTGTAAGGGTTAGGGGCAGTCAGTGAGTGGCCTGCCTCATGCCTGGTACCCGGCAGGCTCCATTAGTGGTGGAAGTGCCTCTCACCATGCTTAGTATTTTCATACTCTTGGTTTTGAAAGTCTCACTAGGGAGTACTTCCCTCTGCCAACATTCCTGTTGATGGTAAGAGGCATATAAACAAACGCATCCTTCATGAGCGTGGGGGTTGGGACACCGCCTTTGGCTGATGTCTGTGTACACAGACAGGACCCTGGGATTTATATCCACTGATCTGTCTCTGGAGCCTCATCCTGGGTGCCTGGGTGCACACCCCTCAGGCTGGGGGTGGTTTGTCCAAAGCGCTGCCTACGGCCCCAGTGAAGCTCAGCCCCACCTGGTACCATGCGCTGGCGGGACCCACTGGCCACCGCTGCAGTGCAGGATCTTCCCTTCCCTGGCCGTCTCTTGCTGACCTGGTTGCCTCCATTTGTCCTTGGTGGGTGCTCCCTGACAGCTCGCAGGACGCCTGTTCAGCAGCTGCTGGTGGCCTTCCAGGCTAGGGCCCAAAACTCTGTTCTCTCTGTGGCCCCACGTGCACTCATGTTAGCCCCAGCACTTTGCCCATGTGCCTATTCTCCCGCCAGACTGGGAGCCTCTCGAGGGCCAGCTTGGGGCCAGGCACAGAGCAGTCCATATTGATAAAGAACTCATTTTTTTGGAAACAGACAGGCCTGGGTTTGAATCCTGGCTTTCCATTTTCTAGCTGTGTAATCCTGGAAAAGTCACTTTACCTCTCTGAGCCTTAGTTTTCTCATTAGTAAAATGGGAATGAGTAATAGGAATCCACTCCAGGGTTGTGGTGAGAATTAGACGAGATGATCTGTGGCTGTCACAGGCATGGTGCCTGGCATTTCCAAGATGCTCCATAAAGAGTAGATATTATTAGACTCCCAATCAGCATCTATTAATTTGTTTATTCAGTCAGCACACGCTTATTAAGCACCTTCTCTGGGCTAGGCTCTGGGATCGATGCTGTGTGTTTAGCAGTGACCAGTACTTCTGTGTCCCTGTCCTCAGAGAATTGATGTTCCAGTGATAGTGACAGTTATTGAGCACAGTGTCACAGTTATTGGATTGTAGTTGGGGTAGGCGTCTCAGAGCATAAGTGCCAGGTGCCATGTGACCAGTGGACAGGGGTCCGGGCCTAGTCTGAAGAGTCAGGGAGGACTTCCTGGGGGAGGAAAATAGACCCTAAAGATCCTAAAGTGGGAGTAGCTGGATAAAGAGGAGGAAGGAGAACAGGTGTAGAGTTCCTCACAAAGAAAGAGCCTGGGGGAGCAGGGGGGCAGGGGGTGGGAGCTGGGGTGGGGGAAGCTCAGTGAATCTTAGAATGATAGAGCTGGGGAGAACCTAGGGAAGCCTCCAATCAATGTAGAAATGGGGAAACCGAGGCCCAGAGGTGAGATGGATTCCCTCCAGGTACCACATTCATTCATGGCAGAGATGGGAATTGACCTCTTACTCCTTCCCGTTTTTTGCTTGTTTGTTTGTTTTTAAATATTTTTATGGAGAGATCTTCATGCACATACAGCCCACACAGCGTACGCAACCAGTGGCTCACAAGATGATCACATAGTTGTATATTCGGCACCACCATCAGCTCCCTTCCATTTTGACTCCCTGGAGACCCGCACCCCCATTTCCTCCCGAAGCCATGTGTGACCCTTAATGTGTCTTCATCCTGTCCCCTCCCGCACTCGCTCCAGGTCATTCCAGACTGGAAGGAGCAGGAGTGGGACCCTGAGAAGCCCAATGCCTACGCAGGCATCTTTCACTTCCACTTCTGGCGCTTTGGGGAGTGGGTGGACGTGGTCATCGACGACCGGCTGCCCACCGTCAACAACCAGCTCATCTACTGTCACTCCAACTCCCGCAATGAATTCTGGTGTGCCCTAGTGGAGAAGGCCTATGCCAAGTAGGTGCCGCGGCGGGCAGGCCGGTGGCCGGGCTGGGGCGGCACAGCTGATGGGCTCCTGCATGCACGTTCCTTTACAGGGTTCCCAGGCACGGAGGGGAGAGGGGCCGGTGCAGAGACAGTGTGCTCAGAGCCTGACACCAAGGCATGGCCAGCTGAGCCCCTGCTGGGCAGGGGGGAGGCCAGGATTGAAGGTCCTCCAAGTGCCTGGTGTCAAACCCTCACCAACAACCCATGAGGAGATAAACAGTTAGTCCCATTTATAATGAGGAGCCTGAGGTTAAGGTGCATGGGTATCCAGGGAGCCGAGCCAGGCCTGCATTTGGGTCTATGGTTCTTTCCCAAAGATCCCAGCTGGCGCCCCCCCAGAAGACGTCTTTTTTACTAGAAAGGGTTTTGGAAACTCTGAGCTCTGGCCTCGTGTAGAGGGTGGGCCCCAGATCGCTGGGCTCCCCCTTGTCCATCCATCTATGTGGCCATCTGTCCTGTTGTCCACCCATTCTTTCTTTGCTCACCAGTGTCAGTGCCCAGGACCGAGTCTGGCACAGAATGAACACAAGCGAAAGCTTGCTGACCTGTGGAAGTCTGCAGGGCAGTGTCATGCCAGGGCCCCTGCAGGCCTGTGACAGGCTTGGGGCAGGAGGGCCTGTGGGCCAGAGCCAGCTCAGCCAGCTCTCTGGGAGCCACACTCCATGCCTCCTCCCAGAACCACTTGCCAATCTCCTTGGAAAATGTGTGCACCTGTGCGTGCATGCATGCATGAAAGAAAAAGGAGAAACTAAAAACTCCAACATCTAAAACAAACCCAAGAAAACATAATGTCGGGAGGTTCCATTTTGAACCCTAAGAAAGCAAAGCCTGCCCCCTGGTGGTTCCTGAATCTTCCTGGTCCTCGGCGCAGGTCCCTTGTCCACCGTTCCAGGACAGCGTCCTCGGGTGGGCTTGCTTGTTTTCTGCATTCATTTGTTTTTTAAATTATAAAATGGATACATGTCTGTTATTTAGAAATAACAGTGTATGTCAGAGAATGAAGAAGACTATGAAGAAGATAACGAAAATCTGCTATACTCCTGCGTATTCTTCCAGTGCCCTGGGTCCCTCCACCCCAGTCTTGCACCATCTGAGTTAACTGGGTTCCTGGGCTCCAGGAACCAGCATTGCCATGGTCTGCTCAAGGCCTTGCCCTGCTCTGACCCCATTCCCTCCCTTGGCTGTCTGTGCCCCTCTCCCATCCCTCCATGACTGCCAATTCTTTGAGGTATCTTTTTGTTCAGAACTGACCTTGCAAAATCCGTGTTGCAGCTTTGTGGGCATATATATTTAATTTATGTAAATAATATTGGGTGATATATCCCATTCTGCCTCTCACTTTTGGCATTGACACTATATGTCTTTAAGGCCCCAAACCCTTTTCCTACACATTTAAATAAGAATCCACAGCCATGTTCCTAGTGCCTCATATGCTACACATAATAGATGCTTATAAATATTTTTTAGTTAATTAACATATACACTGTAGACATACTTGGAATCTTATTATTGCTTTTTAAAATATAACAATCAAGCCCTGGCATTTTCCTAGCCATAAGAGAATTCTTTGACAGTGCTTTTTTTAGTGGCTGCTTAATGTTCCACAGGATAGAGATGTAGTATTTTTTTTTTAAAAAAAACTCAATTCCCCATTGTTAGATATTTAGGTTACTTCTGGTGTTACATTATTATAAATATTGCCATTCATCCAGAATTTATGTGTCGAAAAGATCTATGTACTTTTAGTGCTTTTCAGAAGAATTTCTAGATTGTTGGACAGCTATTTTTTTGAAGACAGGCCATTAGGGGTGAGAAGAATTTGAGTGATAAAATGGTGTGATTCATTGGGACAGTTGTTGGGGGGGACCCGGGTTCTAATGTTGGCTCTGCTGCAGCCAGCTGTGTGACCTTGAGCAGTGTGCTTGACCTCTCTGAGTTTCAAAAATCTCCACTATAAAGTGAAGGATCTAGACCAGCTGGGGGAACCTGAACTGGGACTTCTTTCCCCGTTCCCCAGGCTGGCAGGCTGTTACCAGGCTCTGGATGGAGGCAACACGGCAGACGCATTGGTGGACTTCACCGGGGGCGTTTCTGAGCCCATCGACCTGATCGAGGGAGACTGCGCTAATGATGAGGCCAAGAGGAATCAGCTCTTTGAGCGCGTGTTGAAGGTGCACAGCCGGGGAGGTCTCATCAGTGCCTCTATTAAGGTGAGAACACAGAGTCAGGCCCCAGAGTTGGCCTCTCCCCTTAACTGGCCCTGATTCGGATGAGCATTAGCTGCGGTGTCCCAGGCTGAGCCCAGGCACAGGTCAGCTCATAAATCCAGCCTCAGCTGCATGGAGAAAGGGGTGCAGTTGGAGGGTACAACCCCCTCCTCTAGGCAGCACAAGCCATGGTCCCCCTGCCCTAAAGTCCCTATGCTATGAAATACCTTCCCAACAGTGTCCAGCCAGTGTCCCCCCTTTCCACCCACCTTGTATTGGGGTGATGCGTGTCTGTTTATCTGAGGGTCCCTGAGCCGGGGATTGCAGCATTGAAAGTCATGGGGCAACCGGAAGAGGGGAGGGAGCGGCTATGTATTTTTTATGTATTTGTTTCCTTTCTTGGTTGCAATAAGGTTATTTGAGTGGCTACTAAATTGCATTTAAGAGCCTGCTGACATGGAGCTGGGGTCCTCGTGAGGGTCTTCTTTTTTTCTTTTTTATTAATTAATGGAAAAAAAGAAATTAACCCAACATTTAGAAATCATACCATTCTACATATGCAATCAGTAATTCTTAACATCATCACATAGATGCATGATCATTGTTTCTTAGTACATTTGCATCGGTTTAGAAGAACTAGCAACACAACAGAAAAAGATATAGAATGTTAATATAGAGAAAAGAAATAAAAGTAATAATAATAGTAAAAAAAAAAAACCTATAGCTCAGATGCGGCTTCATTCAGTGTTTTAACATGATTACTTTACAATTAGGTATTATTGTGCTGTCCATTTTTGAGTTTGTGTATCTAGTCCTGTTGCACAGTCTGTATGTGAGGGTCTTCTTATTTCATTAATTGTCCAGTTTTGAGATGAGAAAGTTGGTGCTAAGTGAAGGCAGAATTTTGAACCCAGACCTGGTGGACCCAGTGGCATGCTGGTAAATTGGCTCTCCAGGGGAAAAAAAAGACATAGGTAGCATTTGCTCATTTCTGTGGTATAGATACTTACAACATGATTGATTTCAAGCTACCAACCTTTTAAATAGCAGCTCCTAAAATTCCTGGATATTTAACAATCAGCCGAGCCAGTACAAGTCAGCTCTAGCACTTGTTGGGCTGACCCCACTGCAGGTAGCTCCCTTTACCCTACACTGCTGCCCCATTACTACAGGGCAGTAATGGGTCGTGAGCACCTAATCATAGAGGAACAAGATCTCACCTTGGTGTGGGGCTGCAGTGCCAGCCCTGACCTCCAGGAGGTGCAAGAACACGCATCCCATTGGTTCTGGGTTCCAGTCCACTCTCCCTCTCTGAGCCCCTGTGTCGTCCCACAGGCCGTGACAGCTGCCGACATGGAGGCCCGCCTGGCATGTGGCCTGGTGAAGGGCCATGCGTATGCTGTCACCGACGTGCGCAAGGTGCGCCTGGGCCATGGCCTGCTGGCCTTCTTCAAGTCAGAGAAGCTGGACATGATTCGCCTGCGCAACCCCTGGGGCGAGCGGGAGTGGAACGGGCCCTGGAGTGACACGTGAGGCTGGGGAGCCGGGCAGGTGATGCCAGGTCGGGGGTGGGCTTCCTGGAGGAGGTAGCACTGGGGCTGAGCCTTGGATGATTTGCAGGGGAGGGTGACATTAGGAAGAGAGAAGAAAGGAATCAGTGTTTGGGATGGTGAACTCAGGAGCCATGGTCTGGAGGTGGGAACGAGCTTGATTCCCGTAGAGGACATGGAGACCAACCTGGCCCGGGAGTAGGGGAGGAAAGCAAGAGGGAGGCCCTGAGGGGTGAGTGAATGGCAGTGACACTGGTCGCTTACGGCGCCAGGTGAGGCCGGGTAGGGAGCGAAGCCCAGGTCCCCAGTGAAGGAGCCCCCTGGCCTGCAGCTTTGCTCCCAGACCTCTAGTGCCCTGGCATGGTGGTGACCCACAGTTACCTGGGGAAATGGGCAGGCAGCGCTTCTCTGAGAGGGACTGGGCATGGCCCCACACACCCACAGATGTTAGTTAGCCTTGCTGGGGTCCCTCCTCTGATGCCCCACCTCCCCCGGCCTTTACACCAGCTCAGAGGAGTGGAAGAAAGTGAGCAAGAGTGAGCGGGAGAAGATGGGTGTGACTGTGCAGGACGATGGCGAGTTCTGGTGAGTGTGCTGGTGCCGCCCGCATCCTGGGTGGGTGGGGGGCCTCCTGTAGGCCTGGCAGTGCAGCCCAGGAGGCAAGATGGCCTGCCTGGCAGGGAGCACTAGACTGGAGTCAGGAACAAGGACTCAAGCAAATGCCCCATCACCAACTTGCTGGGTGGTGTCACACAAACTCTCTGTAAAGTGAATTGGGCAATAATGGACCCTTCCACCCCCATGGCTCTCTGCCCGCCCGAGGGGGCCCTGGGCTGCTCTGACACCCAGGGCAAGTCCTTGGCAAGTCAGCCAGGATGCCCGCAGGTGGGGAGTTAACAGGAGGGCAGCGGGCGTGATGGGTTGTAATGCCAGGCACGATGCCAGTGGGTAGGGAGGGGGAAGAGGAAGAGGAGGAGGCCTCGCGGAGGCACCACCTACTGAGCCTAGACTTGGGGTGCAGAGTAGCCCCTGGATAGGCAAGGAGAGAGACCCAGCTCAGACCCCTCCCGTGTGCAGGATGACATTCGAGGACATGTGCCGGTACTTCACCGACATCATCAAGTGCCGCCTGATCAATACGTCCTACCTGAGCATCCATAAGACCTGGGAGGAGGCCCGGCTGCACGGCGCCTGGACGCAGCACGAGGACCCGCAGCTAAACCGCAGCGGGGGCTGCGTCAACCACAAGGACACCTTCTTCCAGAACCCGCAGGTGGGTGTTTGTGAAGTCTCCAGCCGGGCGCCCTGCAGAACCACGGGGGTCCTCTCCACTGTCCTGCCATGGATTCCTGCGTGACCCTGGGCCCATCCCTGCCCTTCCTGGGGCCTCAGTGCACCCACCTGTACAGTGAGGGTTGGATGGGCACCTGAGTCCCCTCTTTGGTCCTGTAGCTCCCAACCCATGACATGCCAATGGTAAAAATGAGGAAACTGAGGCTCCAAGGGACGAACGAATATCTTGTCCAGAGTTGCAGGGACATTTAGAGGCCAAGCCAATGACTCAATTCCTCCCTTCCACGGCAGCACAACATTGCCTTTTCCTGGGGAATTGGGCCAGACTGTGACCCTTGGCAACTGCTCCATCCTTATCTTACTTCCCTAAGGCTACTGTAGCAAAGTACCACAAAATGGGTGCCTTAAAACAGCTGGAATTTATTATCTCAGCTCTGGAGGCTGGAGGTCTGAATCAGGATATCTGCAGGGCCATGCTTCCTCTGAAGTTCGTGGGGTGCTGGCAGTGGCTGGCCAGAAATCCATGGCATACCTAAGTCCCTCTCATTCTGTGTCCAAATTTCCCCTCTTTAAAAGGACCAGCTTATCGATTAGAGCCCACTCAGTGTGGTCTTATCTTTAATAACATCTTCTAAGAGGCTATTTCCAAATAGTGTCACATTCATAAGACCAGAGGTTAGGATATGAACATGTCTTTTGGGGGGACATAGTTCAATCCACAGTGGTCCTCTACCCAAATGGGGACAGCTGCTTAATGTGCCTTTATTGAGCACCATCTGTGTACTGGGCTCAGAGCTGACATCCACTATCTCATTGAATCCTCAGAACTCTCATGCAGCATAGGAATTGTTAGGCTCTTCTTCCAGATGAAGGAGACCAAGGCTCAGAGAGATAATGTGACTTGCCTGAGCTCACACAGCTAGGAAGTAGCTGAGCTAGAGCCGGATCTTAAAGCACCGACTTCTGGGAGCCAGGGAGCCCATCCTTATCATGGTCTCACTGAGTGTTTCTGTTTCTGGGCCATTCCCGCAGTACATCTTTGATGTCAAGAAGCCTGAAGATGAGGTGCTGATCTGCATCCAGCAGCGGCCAAAGCGTTCCACCCGTCGGGAGGGCAAGGGCGAGAACCTGGCCATTGGCTTTGACATCTACAAGGTGAGGCCTGCTGGGCCCCTGCTGGGAGAAGAGTGAGGGAGCTGGAGTGGGGCTACCCAGGCCCGGGAGAGCATCTTCTAGAACGTCCTGGTCACCGACACCACCCAGCTGTCCCTGACGCACAAGGCTGATACTGTGGGGCTGCTGCAGCAGGGGCCCTGTGTGCAGCATCAGCAGACAGCCCTACCTGCCTGGGACTGGCTTCTTTGGTAGCTCTCAGCCTGATTTCTTTCTGCCCCAAACCTTGCAGGCCTGGGCTGTTTGGGGATAAGGACAGGGAAGATTGTGTGGCCAAGACAGGCCCTGGGAGGTCCTGGAGGTCAGATGGACTCCTGTCCCCTCCTCCACTGAGGCCCGGCAGCCCCCGGAAGTCCCATTGGAGGCCCTGCTGGCCACAAGAAGGAGGGAGGGGTCTCTGGACAGAGGCAGGTGGGCTCTCCGCTGGCCTGCAACCCCAGGCCTCTGCATCTTGTAACGCTTCTTGGGTGATGATGGCCTGGCATGGGGGGACACCACTGGCCTGTCAGGCCCCAAGAGTGCGGTGAAATCACATGGAGGATATAGACTTCTGGTCCACATGAGTCACTTGCCCTTGATGCACTCGGTCATGTCACATACATTCATTGTGTTCTCACATGCAGTGACACTTTGTTGTGACTTTGAGATGCCGTGACCTTCACTCATGTGACTATAGCACTTGTTTTGGGTTTTGTCCAGTGTGACAAGACAGCTGGCGATGTCGTTTCATGGGTGCATGCTGTGACTCGTGGTTCTCTTCTGACTCTTGGGGCCCTGTGGACATTGCCACCAGCGGGATTCCTAGTGCCCTTTGATTGATTGATTGGTTGATTGATTGGTGATTATGTTTTCTTGGCGTGCGTGGTCCAGGAATCAAACCCAGGTCTCTGGCATGGAAGCGAGCCTTGTACCACTGAACCACCCATGCACCCAACCTTTTTATTTTTAAACAACTTTATTGAGATATAATTCACCTACCGTACAATTCACCCATTTAAAGGGTACAATTCAGTGGCTTTTAGTATATTCACAGGACTGTGCAACCATCACCACGGTCAATTTTAGAACATTTTCATCATCCCCAAAAGAATCCCTGATGCTCAGCTGCCACGGCCCAATCCCCCAGCCACGCCCGTCCCACCTCTGGGCAACCACTCATCTACTCTCCCCCACATAGACTGGCCTATTCTGGACATTTCCTATAAATGGATGCCATCGCCCTTTGCGTGGTGGCGCGGGGCGGGGGGACGGGCGGGTGGCCGGGGGGTGGCCCCGTGCAGCCCAGCCCCGTCCGCGCCCTGCAGGTGGAGGAGAACCGCCAGTATCGCATGCACAGCCTGCAGCACAAGGCCGCCAGCTCCATCTACATCAACTCGCGCAGCGTCTTCCTGCGGACCGACCAGCCCGAGGGTCGCTACGTCATCATCCCCACCACCTTCGAGGCGGGCCACAAGGGCGAGTTCCTGCTCCGCGTCTTCACCGACGTGCCCTCCGACTGCCGGTGCGGGGTGGGGCCGCGGTGGCTCGGGGTCGGGCTCGGTGGTGGTGGGGGGGGGGGTGTGGCACAGCGCACACAGCGCAGGCGCGGCCGGCCGGGCAGCCAGAACCCCGAGATGTTCCGCTCGGGCCGCGGAGCCCCCAGCCTCCCTGGGCTGACGCCAGTGCCCGCCCTGCCCCTCTCCCTTCCCCTGCCCCCCTCCCGCAGCCTCCCTTGACCAGCACTAGGAATGTGTGGATGCAGCACCTCACAGTTTATAAAGCAGCTCTCCTTCCATCTGCTTTCATCTTTCCACACCCCTGAGCCGAAGGCCTGGCTACTCCATTTTACATACGAATGAGAATTTGGGATTGAGGTTTGGGGAGTGACCCAAGGTCATGCAGCTAGTGGTGAAGTCGGACTGGGCCACCTAGCCTGTCTGATTCCAGGGCTCCATCTGTTCCTTATAATCCCCTGCCCCATGGGTGGGTGGCTGTGGGGTTCAAAAGACTACTTCGCTAGTAGTGGGTTTTACTGAAACTATCCCTGTGGGTTCTGCACTGCCTTCCCCACCTTGGCAGGCAGCCCAGAAGGACAGGGTGGGCCCTGCGTGCAGCCCAGACCTGGGAGGCAGCTTGTGTGGTGGAGTCACATGGGCCTGGGTCCCGCCAGCCCAGCTCCACTGCTTTCCAGCCATAGGGGCAAGTTCCTAAACGTGGGTGAGCCTGATGCTTCCTGATCTGTAAAATGAGCAAAGCAGTTACCTATCTCCCAGGCCATGTGAGGGTTGGAAACAATACCTTTAACACCCCAGCAGAGGGCTTGGCACCTAGTAGATGCTCAGTAAATTGCTTTTCTCTTTGGGGAGAACCGGGCACTCTTGGGTAGGTGTAGAGTAGCAGGAAGCCCGTGGGGGTTGGATGCTTGGGGACTGCCCAGAACAATTTGTCCAGGCCGAGAGAGTCTGGATGAAGAGTGCTCCTCTTCCCTCCCCACTCCTTGAACCCCTTCCTCACCTTCTTCATCACTTCCCGTCTCCTCTCTCCTTCCTGGTACCAGGGAGCTGCGCCTGGATGAGCCTCCCCGCTCCTGCTGGAGCTCCCTCTGCGGCTACCCCCAGCTGGTGACACAGGTGCACGTCCTGGGGGCTGCCGGCCTCAAGGACTCCCCAACAGGTGAGCTTGCCCTGGCCCAGCCCCTGGAAAGCCCCTGACCCTCCCCCGCCAGGCAGGTGCCCCCCCCACCCTCTTCCCTAGTCAGAAGACATTCAGCCATCTAGAGTTTTTCTGTGCTTGCTCATTTATTCAACAAATCTTTCCCGATGTTCACACCAGGCCCCTCCCTGGGCTAATGCTGGGCATCTAGAGAGGAACAGGCTCTGCCCTGCTCTCAGTGAGGAAGTCAGGTGCAGGAGCAGATCTCTGGGAGGGAGCATTCAGGGAAGGCTTCCTGGAGGAGTAGGTCTCTTCTGGCCTGAGGAGATATTAGCCTGGTGAAGTGGGAAAGGTGGGAAGGGTGCCCTGGGCAGAGGGAACAGCATGGGGAAAGGTCTGGGGGCCAGAGACTACCAGGGATGCCCCCTCCTACGGGTCTGCTTGTCTCTGGAAATTAGGTGACACTGACATAGGTGAGGCTCTGGTCTCCCCTTCTGAATAGCTGAGCCCAGGGGGCACCTTTCACCTCCAAACATCTGTCCCATCTGGGCCCTGCTCCAGCCCCTATGCTCACCCCGTCTCGCACCCCCTCTCTCCAGGGGCTAACTCTTATGTGATCATCAAGTGTGAGGGGGACAAAGTCCGCTCAGCCATACAGAAAGCCACCTCGACACCTGGGTACGACGTGAAAGGCATCTTTTACCGCAAGAAGCCGGGCCAGCCCATCACTGTCCAGGTGAGCCTACCTGTCTGAGGGCCCCTCCTGGGCCTCCAGCCTCAGGCTTCCCTGTTTAAAGAGGCAGGGCCCAGGGTGAAAGAGCCTTTGACAGGGAGCCTGGAACCCCAACTTCTGGTTCTCACTCTGCCCCTGACCACAGAGATTTATCACCTTGCAGTTCTGGAGCCTAGAAGTCTGAAATCAGAGTGTCAGCAGGGCCGTGCTTCCTCTGAAACCTGTAGAGAAGAATCTTTCCTTTCCTCCTGGCTTCTGGTGTTGGCTGGCAGCCAGCATTCCTTGGTTTGTGGCAGCGTCACATCCGCCAGCTCCCTGTGTCCCTGCCGGTCTCCTCTCCTCTTCTCCTAAGCGCCAGCCGTACTGAACCAGGGCCCACGCTAATCCCGTTTGGCCTCATCATGACCAGTAATTCAGAGACCCACTTCCAAGTCATGCCACAAGCACAGGACCAAGGGTTAGGACTTGGACATATTTTGGGGGGCACATTCAACTCATAGCACCGTCTGTAGGGTGGGTGAGTGGGATTAGCCCAGCTCTGGAATGGTTCAGACCCGGCAGTTTTAGTCTCTGGCCCAGAGACAGTGGTCTCTCTGCTGACCTTGCCCTACACGCCCCACAGCTGTGGTGGCTGTTCCTCAAATTACCCCTAAGTGGGCCCACCTGAGATGGTGTGTGTTGTGGCTGTTCCCTAAGAGCCTCGAGCAGGGGATTCCAAGGCCAGCATCCTTGGGCGTGGGGCTTCCTTCCTCTCTCGGGCCAAGGCGTTTGGTGGACGATGATTCTGAGTTCATTAGCAGGAAGCCCTCCGTTTCCCAGGCCCAGGCCAACATCTCCCCAGGTGAGAAACCATCTGTAAACAAACACTTGGGTACTCTGGGAGAACCATTGTAGATTTTCCAAGTTTTCTTAGCACTGGGTCCCACTAGATCAAATCACAGTTCTATAGATGTTGGGGCTGGAAGGATCTTACGTGAGCAGTGGAGCTCACGGGGAACTAGGGCAGGGGGGCTTATTGTGAGACCAGGGTCACCCAAGGTCAAGAGTGGAGTTGATAACAGATCCATTAACCTTCTACCTGAAAGGGAGCTTTGAGGCCATCTTCCCACTTGATAGATGGGAAACTGAGGCTCCAGAAGGGGCCTGGCCTTGCTCAGGTTTCACGGTGAAGCAGAAGCAATCCAGGGCTCCTTTTCTGCAGCCGTTCAATGCCCTGTCCATCCCCCCGCCCACCTGCAGGCATGTACTCTTGGTCCCCTCCCCTGGCACCTGTCCCAGGATTGTGAGGCGGCCCCTCTCACAACCCTCTGTTTCTTCCCAGATCTGGAACCACCGTGTCCTGAAAGACGAGTTCCTGGGCCAGGTGCACCTGAAGGCTGACCCAGATAACCTCCAGGCCCTGCACACCCTCCACCTCCGGGACCGCGGCCGCCGCCAGCCCAGCGACCTGCCCGGCACCGTGGCTGTGCGCGTCCTCAGCAGCGCCTCCCTCACGGCCGTGTAACACCTGCCTGCGTGGCTTCTGCCGTTCTCGCCACCATTGCATGTCCCCGCCAGGCCAGGCACTAGCCCGGTGCCAGGACACTGGGTTTCCTCAGCTTTCCACTGACTTGCTGGGTGACCTCAGGACGTCTCTGCTCCTCTCTGGGCCTCAGCGTCCCAAGAACCCCAAAGCATTCCCTCCTCGTGGAGGACTCTTCTTGCCTGAGATTTACAATAGCCTGCTGAGGGACTCTTATCCACTGAAGACATTTCTCCAAGGCCCTGCTGTGTACCGACCGAGTGCCAAGATGTCACTTGTTTACACGCAAGCTGCCATGTCCCCAAGCCCCATTCTTGCCCATCATGTCCCAGGCCCACCCCAGTTCCCCCGCTGGTTTTCTAGCTACCTTGAAAGGACTCCTGGCTCCTACCGCATTCCTGCTCAGGCTGAAATTCAGACAGTGTCCGGGTGGCATTGGTTTGTTTTCTGAACCCACCCACTCACCTGTCCATTCATTCCACAGAGATTTGCCAAATGAATCAGTGATGCCCACGAGGCCTCAGGTGGAGCTGGGCCCTGCCCCCAGCAGCTCTGGGAGACCCAGGCATCCGCCTGGGACCGTGCCTCTTCTCTCCGGTCGTCCGAAAGGGAGACGCCTACAGGGGCTGCAGCTGCCTTCTCATGCCAGGACTGATTTCATTTCCAGCTTCTGGTTTAGGGCCCTGGGGAGGCGATGGCAGTGGTGACCAGGAAGGGCGACTCCTGCCATCACTGCCCTGATGTCCGAGGGGGTGGTCCAGTTTGATGGGCTGGGGGCCAGGCAGGTGGAGGGGATGGGGAACTGGGGTGGGGGGGCACGGGCTCCTGCTCCCAGGCCCCCTCTGCTGCTAGATCCTGGATTTTCCTGGGAGAAGGGACCCTGGGTGGGGTGAGGGCGGTCTTCAGGCCTGCTGGGTTAGGTCACCCTTTGGGGTTGGCACTAGAATGATAAATCCATCATTAAGCCAGAGGCCCCTCTGCCAACATTCCCCCCAAAACACATCCCAAAGAGGTCACAGCCCTCTTCTTACTGCCTGGACCAAAACGTTCCTTCAGTCCTCAAAGTTTTGTATTCTTTCTCTTTTAAAATCTCAATTTTAAAAAGGGTTTTTTCAAAACCGTGAAAGCCTGAATCCCTTTATTCTTCTTGGACTCCTGTTCTTCGGGTCTTCTGAGTGTATTTTGATTCCACTTGAGGAGGGAATCTGGGAGAACTCCGGAGGCAGGGGAAGGAGAGGGTGTCCTGTATTTGGGTGTCGTGCAGGCTGCCACTAACGGTGTTCTTAGAGACTTCTCGTTGAGTGTTAGAGCCCTGACTGGCTTAGGGTCTCTTCTGTGCCCTCCTTGGGCTTCCAAACCAGGTGAAACAAATGAAAAAGTGCAATTGGTTCAAGAATGCAAAGCCCTGTGGCTTTTCTAGGAAAACATGTTGGGAATCTGAGTTTTCAACTCTGTATCTCACTGTTTTGGTCCAGTGTGCTGGCTGGAGGAGCTGGGTTCTTGGACTTGCCTCTTTGCTCCGAGGCCAATTCTACCCCTTTGTCCTGCCCTGGGCCACGTAAGGGACCAAGAGCTGAAAAACAGGGAGAAGAGGATTCCGTCTTGCAACCTGGGACTTCCACTCAAAAACTGAGCCCAGATCCAGGACTCGGTGTGTGACCAGGAGCAAGTCACTCAAACCTCCTGTGCCTCGATTTCCCCCTTCTGCAAAGTGGGGCCAATGATTCTTGTTTGTCAAGCACTCTTATTAACAAGTGCTGAATAAGGGCAAAACAATATCCCTTTCTCTATGTATATCTGTACTTGTACCAGTATATACACATTCATGTAATCACCACTTCTCAATGTCTATTTCAAATGAAGAATTCTGATTAGGAAGGGGAGAGGTAAGGGCCAGGTGAGCCGGGTGAGGGTCCCTGAGGCTCACATATGAGATCTTGGCTCAGCCGTGTCCACCTGGGCTACAAAGGCAAACCAGGACCCACTGGCAGAGTGTGTGGGCTCCAGCCTGGTGGCTGGGTGCCACCCCATACACAGAGCCGGTTTGGCACCTCTGCTTTTGTTCCCTGCCCCTCTGAGTGGGCCAGGCTGGTTCCTGGCTGCTGAGGAGATCCCTGGTCCCCAAAGGCCCCAGGGACTGGGCAGGTGATAATGTAGTTCTTTCAGGCTGGGACTGGAGGGTGGGTGGCGAAAGCTACTCCTCTGTTAGCCAGATGCACCCTTCAGCTCATGGGGACCCTGGAGTCTCCATTTCAAGTGGGGATGGGGTCTCCAGCCCATACCTCTCCTACCCAGGCTTCACCGAAAGGTAGGGTGGGAGATTTGTTCTATTCTTGGAATAAATATTACTGCAATCCCAGAAATACTCTCCTGTGTCATCTGTTCTTATGGGGGGAAGGGATGACAGAGGGAATACTTGCAGGCCAGGGTGACGGTTCTCTGGCCAGGGAGGACTTGGGAGTCACTTTGGACCCTTCTGCCTGCCAGTGCATCAGGGAGCTGAGGTCATTGGAATCCTTCCTTCCTTCAGGCCATCTGTGTGGACTGGCATTGTGCTGAGCTCAGATCTAGGCCTGGGGGATGCAGAGACCCAGACACAGCTTCCGCTCTGGAGCTGTCTGCAGACTGGCAGGGAGGCAGACACAAAGGCTCTGGTCATGACACACGTTGCGCAGGAGATAATCAGTAGATTGGTGAGGGGGTGTTGGGGGCGCCTGGTCTTTCAGGCAAGGGAGGGAGGGCCTAAGCCCTGAGCTGATGGATGAACTGGAGGCAAGTGTGTGCGTTTGTGTGTGTGTGTGTGTGTGTGTGTGTGTGTGTGCGCGCGCACGCTGGGGGAGGGGGTGTGGAAAGAGAAGGATTTGGGGGTGGGTGCTGGTGGATGTGGGGAGACCAGAGCAGGCTGTGGAGGGAGCCCTGGCGGATGCTGGCAGCTTGAGCTAGGAAGTTGGGGGTGTTGGGTGAGGAGAAACGGGATACATTCAGGAAGCAGAGCATATAGGACTCCATGCTAGATTGGGCTGATGGGGAAGGGAGGATGAGGGCAAAATAAGTGAGCCAGGATGACCTCAGTGTGGTACCTTTATGCAGCGGGTGTGAAGAGATGGTAGCTGTTGTCATGATGTTTGGAGACCACCCCCACTCCCCACCTCCTACCACTCTGCCCCCATCCCTGGGATTGTGCTCAGACCTGTATCCTGTGCTTGTCCCTGCAGCTTGCTGGCCATGGCCTTGGGAACAAGCATGTCCCCCTCTTGGTCTCATTTTCCCCATCCGGGCAGGGCTGGCCCCACTTGCCTCACCCAGCTGGCAAAGGTTAGGACATGAGGTGATGGTGGAGGGGTAGGTTCTAAGTAGGACCAGCAGGTGGAAGTCCACTCCAGAGCAACTCCTGTCAGGGGTTTTCAGGGTTGTCTGGTCAGAGAGAACTGGCCCCAGCAGAGGCTGAGCCTCAGGCCAACATGCTCCGCTCTGGCTGCCTGGGGCACCCTGCTCTCTGAGGGACAGTAGCCTCCTGGTCTCCAGCTGCCACTGCTGACTCCTGGGGCCTCGAGCACCCTGCCCCTGGGCTGCAGCTGCTTTGCTCCACTGTGAGGTGGAACCTCATGGCGCCCCCTCCCCACCCTGCCTAAGGAGAATATTATCCTGGCATTTTAAGGATGAGGAATAGAAGGCTCAGAGAGGTTGGGCTTGCCTAAGTCAGACAGCCAGAAATAGGCCAAGCTGACTCCAAAGCTCACGCCTTTCTACCACTATCAAAGCATGGCCAGGCCGGGGGTGGGGTGGGTTGGGGCAAGTTGTCACGTAATGGCCAGTGAAGAGCCAGACCTGTTACCTGACCCCACCTCCATTCCCAGCACCCCACTGCCCACCTGCAGCCCAGGTACAGAGGCTGGGTGCCTTGCCTTGCTCCATGGGATCGCAGTTGGGATGTTGTGCCTGTGACCAGCAGGTGGCGCTGCTGGGCCTCCAACCCCTTTCTGGGCTGCGGCAGGAGGTCCCTTTCTTGCAGACACATCCCCATTACAGAGCCTGGGGGTACTAGAGTGTGTCCCTCTACCTGGCCTAGGGCTGTCCCTGGAGAGGACTGAGTGGGGACAGCTTCCAGGTGTGGTTGTAGGCAAAGGGCGGTAATGAGAAAGTGCTGGGTCTCAGTAAGGAGGCCTCCACGTTACTGTCTTTGCCAGTGCTAATAACAAACGCTAATTGTGTAGTCCCCCCTTCTTTTTTTTTTTAAAAGTTATGTATTTAAAAATTTTTATTGTAATAACACATATGCAACCTAAATGGTCCATTGCAACCACTTTCAATTGTACAATTTTAAAATATTTTTATTAGATTCTATTCCAACGTATGGATGATTTCAATGTGCTTCCTTAATTCACTCTGTTAAGGCATCTGGGTTGGCTTCAGGTTTTAAATAATATTAGAAATGCTGTGTGGAGCAACCAGCTAGAAACAGATTTAAAATATATAAATCTTAAGAAAAATTCATAGAAAGGACCATGTCATAAAGTTTTTATAATTTTTGAATTTCAACTAATGTGGGCTTTTAGAAATGTTGTGTACATTTATTTATTAACCTCTGTATATATGAATACCCATTTCCAAGTGTTCATAATTGTGGGTATGATAATTAAAAGTACAGGCTTCTATTTAATAAGAAAAATAATCCAATACTTCATTACTTCATCAAACTTTGGTTATTTAAATGCTAAGACATGCAAATAATTTTTATGTTTTGTGGTCTGATCATACATTTATTTCATAAACCATATCCATATAGTCTTTGTCAAATTTCCTACTAGCATTTTTTGTTTATTCACGAAGATTTATATGTTTCATTTTATAACCTATTTCAGAAGAATATTAACTCTGGGTCTATGTGGCTCAAACATCTTTTTCATTTTATGTTTTTGGTACAAAATTTTTTTCTCAGAGCTTTAATAGACTTTATTTTAGGGTAGCTTTAGATTTACAGAAAATTATGCAGAATATACAGAGTTCCCATTTCCCCCCGCAACAGTTTCCTCTATTAAAAACATTTTGCATTAGTGTGATACATTTGTTACAATTGATGAACCAATATTGATACATTATTTGTAACTAAAGTCTAGTTGACAGTAAAGTTTACTCTTTCTGCTACACAGTTCTATGGGTTTTGACAAATATAATGTCATGTATCCAGCATTACAATGTCACACAGAACAGTTTCACTGCCCTATAATGTCCTGCATGCCACCTACCCATCCTGGACCACCTCTCTCTGAGCTCCTGAAAACCACTGCTGTTTTTACTATCTCTACAGTTTTTCCTTTTCCAGGATGTCATATAATTGGAATCATACATATGTAACTTTTCCAGACTGGCTTTTTTCCGTTTGTAATATGCATTTAAGATTCTTCCATGTCTTTTTGTAGCTTGATAGCTTTTTTTTTTTCTTAATCGAGGAATACTACTACATTGTATGGTTGTACCACAGTTTGTTTAGCCGTTCATATTGAAGGACATTTTGGTTGCTTCCATCTTGGGGCAATTATGAATAAAGGTGCCATAAATATTCATGTGCGACTTTTATGTGGACATAAGTTTTCAACTCATTCGAGTAAATATCCTCTCTCCCTTCCCTTCCCTTATAAATCACATATTTCCCTTTAATTTGTATGTGTCCCTGTTACATGCAGGGTTGCTCCAAGTCAGCTCCTTTGGCAAAGTCTCCTGGGTGATTACACGACAGCACGTACCCACTCCCAGAACAGGTTGGGGGGTATTATTTGATTTGAGGAGCTTTCGGGATACCCATCTGAGGGCAGTCCTTGGCAAGTGGGTCTGGGGCAGGGATTTAAAGGGAGAGACGCGTGCACAGGGAGGGGGGAGAAGGGGCCAAAATACGGGGTCTTGCTCAGCACCCTACCTTCTGCCATGTCCTGCCTGATCATTTTCCTCTCAGTCTCAAGCAGCCATTTAACAGAAGAGAAAAAACAGGCTCAGAGAAGGACAGAGGCTGAGATGCCAACAAATCAGTGACCATGTCAGGATCAGAATGCGGCTTCCAGCCCAGGTTGAGTGGGAGCAGGTGGTGTTAGTGCATACTTCAGGAGGTCACTGAGGCCAGGACGGTGGCCCCTGGTCCAGGTCACATGCTGGTCAGCACCCAGGTAGAGAGAGCCCCCGTGTCCCTGTTTCCTCGCGGGCCAGCGGGTGCTCACACAGAGCCCTGGACAGCCTCTGGAAGTTCTGGTCCCAGCACAGCCCGCCCCCAAGCTGATGTCATGGGTCCCAGGCCTCGGAGGGCCCCCCTTTGGCTCCGCCTCCTGGGAGAAGGCTCTGGACTGGAGAGGAGAGAGCGGGCAGTGCTGGCAGGACAGCTGCCCTGGACAGGAGAGAAGGGGAGACACTGAAAGGGAGACGGAGATGCAGAGACACATGGAGACCCAGCAAGACAGAGAGACATCCAGTGAGACAGTGAAAAACTGAAAGACCTGGAGAGACATCCAGAGAGAACCTGGGAGCAAGAAAGAAGAAGGGAAGAAGGTGTCTGCAGATTGGCCTGAACTCATGACCCCAGCTTCCTGAGCCCTGCACGCAGGTGGCAGCTGAAAGGGTGCGGCGGGGGCCCAGGTAAGGATGAACTGCCCTCTGCCCTGGGCACTGGGAGTAAGGTTTGCTCAGACCCTGCAGCAGCAGAAAGATGCAGGGGTCCGGCTGCTGCTGGATTCCGTGCCCCGCAGCCATTTGTTCCCAAGCTTCCTGCCGCACTTGGTGGTGGTGTGTGTGTGTGTTGGGGGCGGGGATTGAAAATGTCCTGAGCCTGGAAGGATGGCAGTTAGGACCCTGGAGAAGGAAGAAACAAGGAACATGTAAAACCAGGCACGGCACATAAATACAGATCGGTGTCTCCTGTTGTCAATTTGAAATGCAGTTAACTTATGCACAGTTTAGTTCATATTTTTAGAAAAAAAAAATGTCTTGTAGCTTTTTCCTTCTGTATGGCCCTTAAAATTATACGCCCTCACTGCCCTCCTAACCCTTGCAGCCCTGGCTCTGTCATGAAATCATCGGTTCTGACCCCAGCTGTGGCAGCTCCTGCTGGGGCCGATGCCAGCACCACAGCCGGGCGCTTCAGACACATCTCCCCACGGCAGCTGCCCGCGGGCCCTGCTGCACTCACCTCCCTGCCAGGTGCCCAGGCAGGGGGCAGGCCTCTGGAAGGATTGTGTCCCTGCTGTGTCCCGGAGTTCCAGAGCAGGGGTCAGGGCTCAGGTGTCAGCAGTTCCATAGGCAGAAGATCAAATGCCCCAGAGCCTCTGAATGGGCCCTGGTGAAAAATTGATGCTCCTCTCGGGGGGGGGGGCGGGGGGGGGGGCGGAGGGGCCCCGAGCCAGGGTCCACGGCCATCTGCCTTTGACGGCCACTCTCAGCCCCACAGGACTCTGGTCCTGGTCTGGTGCTGGACGAGGCTGGCGAGGCAGAGATGACTCGGACCCACCCAGACAACATAGCACATCAAAGCAGAGCTAGGATAGAGGGAAATGCAGGATAGAGGGAAATGCAGGGGCTCCTGGCAGCTGTGGGTGATCTGGGAGGGCTTCCAGGGCAGGTTCCATCTGAGCTGAGTCATGAGATATAGATGGTATTCATTGGTCAGAATTCCAGGCAGAGGGGATGGTGTATGCAAAGGCCAGGAGGTATGAAAAGAGCTAGCATATTTCAGGAACGAGGAGTTGCTAAGGATGGCCCAAGGGCAGGGGTGGGGAAGAAAGGAAGCAGTAAGAGGCAAGACAGACAGCAGCAGGGACCAGATCGTGCAGAGCCTTAGAAGGGGCCAGGGCTCTCCGGTTAGCTCATCTGGACAGCCCACACTCCTGGAGTCCAGAACAGGAACAAGGCCTTGCAATTCTTTATGGTTTGGTGCAGTGCCAGGACACATCTAAGACTATGGAGGGCTGATAATTAAAACATATTGGTAGAGTCCCTTGAGGATCTGAAGGGGGAAAATATAATATACAGAACCAGGTAAACTCTCCCATCTGAGAAACCCCGGGTACCCTCCCAGCCAGTGGAAAATAGTCCAAGCTCTAGATTTTGAGGCTTGCTGTTATGAAACTTATTACTGTAGGGGAGAAGCTAAGACTTCTCATGAGGAGGCATAAGAGTTGCTTCCAGGAAGCCTCTTTGTTGCTAGATGTGGCCTTTTTCTCCCTAAACCCAACTCTGCAAGGAAACTTGTTACACTGCCTGCTATGCGGGACAAGCCACTCAGGGGTGAGAGTTTCCCTGACAACGTGGGGCGTGACTCCCGAGGATGAATCTGGCCCTGGCACTGTGGGATCGACAATGCCTTCTTGACCAAAAGGGGGAAGAGAAATGTAATAAAACAACATCAGTGGCCAAGAGAGATCAAATGGAGTTGAGCGGCTATCCTGGAGGCTACTCTTATGCAAGCTTCAGTTCCAGTTAGATAAAACTCAGTTCCATGGTTTGCTAAACCCCACTCAACAGCACTCCTGTTGACTCTTAAGAACACCTAGGGCTCGAACTGAGACTCGGTAAAGGTTTCATGCACTAGGCTTGCCTTCCTGGAACATATAATCCCCAGAGGGGTCCTAGGTCAGATAAATCCTGAAACTCGGAGGGACCAGCCTCTCCAGGATTATCAATTAATTATACCCTCCATCCTTCAGTGTGGACACCCCTTCTCAACATGAAAAATTGAGAACAGACATTCCCCAAAGATCCCTATAGAATGGGAGAAGGATTAGAGGAGAAGGAGGAGGTTAAGAGAGAAAATGAGGTTTAAGAAATGAATATAACTGCTGAATCACTACATTAATATTCCTTCTAGGCTCTAGTGTTTTGGAGCAGCTAGAAGGAAAAATATGAGATGATGAAATGGTAGCTCATGAAAAACACTGGGATCCTTTCTGTAACTACGTGTTGAAGGGTGTTTTGAAAATTACTGCTTTTTACTTTCTTTGTTCTGTATATATGTTATATTTTATAATAAAAAATGTTAAAGTAAAAAAGAGGCTGGGGGTCTTAGGCTCTCCACCCTGAGGGCAGTGGGGACTCTGGAAGGGTTTTAGGCAGGGTGTGCCCTGAGCAGGTCATGCTCAGACCATGAGCTTCCCCCCAAGCCAGGCTGCCCTACTCCTGGGGCAGCTCTGAGCTGGAAGTCTGGAAACCAAGCCTTAGGCCTGAATTTGCTGCACCTTGCTGTGTGACCTTGAACAAGTCTCAGTCCTTCTCTGGGCCCCTTTGCTTACATGTCCAGGTCAGGGGCTGGACTTGCTACTTGCTAGGAGTCTTCTGGGAGTCTCTGAATGACAGAGACCGAGAGAAAGGCTCAGCTGCTCTAGGCAATGGAGCTGGTGACAGGGGCCAAGGTTCAGTCTGTGGCCAGAGGGAGAGGAGCCAGGGAAGGTTCCCCAGAAGGAAGGGGCTTTGGGAGGAGCCCAGGTGATCCCAGGCTGGCTTAAGGCTGCCATGGCTGGGCTGTCTGGTAGGGCCTGCTCAAAGGTTTATTACGATCTCTCCTTCTGCAGAATTGTGTTAGCCAAGTGGGAGCAGAAACACCTGACACAGAACAATGGTGATTCTCCAGCAGGTGAGTGCTTCTCCCACCTCCATGCCTCTTCATCTGACTTACCTCCCAGAGCTGTAGACTCTCAGAGCCCGAAATAACCTGTGCCCATTCCATACTCTCTCATCTATATCTTAACGGTGGGATATTCTCCTCAAGCTTTTCTTTTCACAAACTCCCCCATCCCCACCCCAATGCTTCGAAACTCAGCTGCAAAGCTTTCCCTAACTCTCCCAGGCCCAGTAGGGAAACTGCTTCCTCTGATGGGCTTGCTGAGGCTTCCCTTTTCACTGCACTTATAACACTGGGTAGAAATTATTTATTTACATGCATCACTGAATCCCCAGGCATTCCTGGCAGGGGAACAGCATGTGCAAAGGCCCAAATGGGGGAAAGTCCTGATGGAAAGGAGAAGGAGGTTGGCAAAGCTACTGAGGAGCCCTGAGCCTGATTGACTTTGAGAGTCTCGAGGTGCCGTGAGTGAGCCAGAGCTTTCCCAGCTGAGTCTTCCAGCCCCTCTCCCTACCCAGAGCCACAAACAGCCCCTGACCCTCAGCCCTTCCCCGTGATCAGCCTGAGTCTCTAATGAGCTCCTTGTCTCCAGAGCAAGAGCCAGGAATGTGGGCTCTGAGCCAGGTCTACCCAGCACTGGAGCCTCGGGCTTGTGAGGGTGGGGCCAAGGCAGCTCAGCCAGTAACTGCCCATCTTCCAGGGCCCTCAGAGGCCAGTGGGGCAGCTGTGTGTGTGTGTGTGTGCGCGCGCACGCGTGTGTGTATGTGCGTGTGTATGTGTGCATGTGTGTGTGTGTGTACAGGATCAGGACAGTATTTCATCCTGGGGCTGGAGAAGACCCTCCCTCTAGAACCACTTTGCCCAAAAGCCTCCTCAGAGGCCATCAGGGATGGCCAGGATCAAAAAGAGAACAAATGTCAAGTTCAGTGAGTGCGTGGGCCAGGGTCTGGGTGAAGGAGGGATGTTTTCCCTGCGGGGCCTCTGGGGCAGGCTCTGGGTGACTTCCCCTCACCCCTAGCCTGGCTCACCTCACCTTGGGGACGGCTCTGGCCTAGGGGCAGGTGTCTGTACATGCGCTCCAGCTCTGCCCACCCCACAAAAAGAAAGCACATTTCTGTTACTCCTTTCTTTCTGAAAAAGATGCCAGCTCTAGGGGACCATCCAGTAAGGAGGCTCCATAAAGCACTGCCCATGGACCTGGGCTTCACTACGGACTGTGGAAGGATGTAGGGCGTGTCACTCAACCTTCCTCAGCCTCTGTTTCCTCGTCTGTGAGAGGAGGAGAAAAGCTTTTCCTGGGACTGCTGTTATGGGGATTGACTGATGTGAGAGGCTCCAGCAAATGCCTCTTCCTTCACCTGCCTCCCCGGTCTGTCTCCCTCCACCCGTCCTCCTGCCACTTCCTTCCCTTTCCTGAAAGACCCATGTTCTCTCTCACATCTGCCCAGAACACTCTGCCTCCCCCTTTGTACCTGGGTAAGTTCTACTCAGGTTAAAGTCGAGCCACCACTTTCTTTGGAAGTTTTCACAGCTCTGAGTCCCGATCACAGTCCACCCTCTTTTCCTGCTACTTGGGGCCTCCTGGAGGGCCCTGGACATCAGGGACAGCCTGCTTTCCACTGTCTCCTTAGTCCCAGGCACTGGTCTGCTCAGAGATGGAGCTCTGTGCTACTTTGTCAAATGAATAATAATTATAATTAAACCATCATTTGATGCGAAGGGCTGGATTTGAATTCTGGCTCCATCCCCTTCCATTTATGGGGCTGTAGGGAAATTTCTAAATCCAGACCCTTATCTGTAAAACAGGGCTAACAATGTTGCCTTCTTCATAGGGATGTTTCAGAACGAAATATCACAATGCATATGGAATTTCTAGTTGGTGTTTGACACACAGCACAATAAATGTTAGCTACCAGTACTACTCCTAACATTAAAATAATATTAACAGAGTTCCTGTTATGAGATTTCCTGTTCTTTGCTCTCCCTCTCACTTTGGGATAAAAATCTCAGGAGGTCTCAAAAGATGTGATGGTTCTTTTCCCTTGTGTGTAGAGTTTCCCCATATGGGACATGTCAGTGACAGGACTCATCCTTCCATCCATCCATCCTTCCTTCCTTCCATCCATCCATCCATGCATTCATCCTCCCATCCATTCATCCATCATCCCCGCCTTTCTGAGTCCTCACAGGGTACTACAGGACACAACTTCACAAAGATGGGCTTAGAACTCAAATCTCATCACTCAGGAAGAAAGTTTCCTAAGGGTTCTTATTTCTCAAAGTAGCACCCGTGGTGGTCCACTATGCACCTGTCACCTTAGCTACATAATCTCATTTTATCACCACAAGACTATGAGGTAGAAAGCCTCACAATCTCATAGTTGAGGAAACAGTTCAAGATCAGGTAACTGATATTTCCCAGGCTATGCTGGGGTGGGTCTGGAAAGGAGCCCGATGTTGAAGTGGATAGCAGGCAGGGAGAGAAGGCCTTGGGAGGGAGGTCACTGTACAGGGCCCAGGGGCCATGGCAGGAGGAGCAGGCATAGAGCTCGGGGGAGGACAAGTCAGAAGGCCTGAGCTGGAGAGCATCAGTGGAACAGGGACTCTGTGGCAATCCGGAAAGACCCATCTTGTCGAGGTCCTCAGGGGTGGGGTGGGGTGCCTGGGGATTCCTAACAGGATAGGCCACCTCCTCCTGCTACTTTCTCACTCACCCATCCAGCAAAGTGGCACTGTGTCTCATCTCAGGGCCAGGCTGGCACAAAGGATGCAGAGATAAATTGCTTCCTGCTCTGGAGGAGTTCCCAAAGCAATAGGGGACATGGCTCAGAAACATGGTGAGGGTGGCTGTGAGCAACTAAGCCTGCAGAATCCTGGGGTCAAACTTGGGGATCACAGGAGGCTAATGCCATGCCATGCATGGCCATGAAGGCTATGAGGCTGTGGCAGGAGCCTCTCATATACAGAGGGGGGGATCGAGGGTTTAGGGAGAAGGACTTACCCAGGGTTTCAAGGCCAGTTGGTCCCAGGGTGGAAATAAGAATCCAGAGCTCTGTGGTGCATGTGACTCACTTAACAAGGACCATAGGGAGGGCTCCTCGGTTTCAGCATGTTGTGATTTCTGGCTCTATGGTAGGTCCAGAGTAGGGACTGGATGTACTTTGTCACCATTCATGGGAAGAGGGAGTTTTGAAGATAAATGTGTAAGCTGCAGCTGACAGTGGGGTTGACACTTTTATCAATACATAATGTCTTTCTTTGTCTTTTGTAACAATCTTTTACTTAAATTCTATTTTATCTAGTATTTGTATAGCTGCTGCAGGTCTCTTTTGGTTACTATTTGCATAGAATATTTTTCCCATTCTTTCACTATCAACTTATTTGTGTTTTTAGATATAGAGTGAGTCTCTCGTAGACAGCAAATAGTTGGATCATTTTTAAAAATCTGTTTTGCCAATTTCTGCCTTATAACCAGAGAATTTAATCAATTTCTATTTAAGGTAATTACTGATAAGGAAAAACTTACACTCTGCTATTTTGCTATGTGTTTTCTATATGTCATATCTTCTTTGTTCTTCATTCTTCCATAACTGCCTCCTTTTGGGTTTAATTGGCTGACCATTTTGGTTTCCTTCTCATTTCCTTTTCTGTATATTTTTTAGTTATTTTCTTAGTGATAATCCTGGGGACTCCAATTAGCACCTTAAATTTATAACATTCTAGTTTGAGTTAATACCAATTTAGCTTTAATGGTATACAAAAATTCTGCTCCTATATAATTCTGTCCCTCCCCTTCATGTTATTATTGTCATAAATTGCATATTTAAACATCATGTGCCATTTAACATGGATGTATAATTATTGTTTTATGCATTTATCTTTTTAATCATAACTTTTAAAAAGAAAAAAAGAGGAGTTACAAACTCAAAGTACAATAATTCTGGCTTTTGTATTTAATCCTTTTCATAATCTGTCTCTTTACTGATAGTCTCTATTCGGTGAGACGTCATTCTCCACGTTTCCTTTAGTTTTTTGACTATGATTTGAAGTCTTTCTCTCCTAAGCGTAATGTTTGGGCTTCCTCAAGGACAATTTCTATTAATTTATTTTTTCCTGTGAATGGGCCCTACTTTCTTGTTTCCTTTGCATGTCTCATATTGTTTTTGTTGTTGCAAACTGGACATTTGAAATGTAATAATGTGGCAACTCTGGAAGTCAGATTTTGCTCCATTCCTCCAAGAAGTTTGTGGTTGCTTCTTCTTGTGGGTTATAGCTATTTGTTTAGTGACTTTTCTAAACTAATTTTTGTGAAGATTGCATTCTTTGTTGTGTGAGGTCACTGAAGTCTCTAACTGTCTAAAGCTCCTTGCCCCAATTCCCACAGATCTCCCAGTCTTTATAGCTGGGCTCTGTGCGTGTGTGTGTGTGTGTTGCAGCATGTCTTCAATGCTTAGTCGGGTCATTTATAATTGTGCCTTAGCCTTTTTCCTGCTTGTGTGGAGGCTTGAAGTTCAGCTGGAGGTGAGAGCTTAGGGTCTTCTCAGGCCATTTCTGAATATGTGTCTGAACTTGGGCATAATATGACTGTCTATATTCCCTGACATATGTAAGAGTTTTCCAAACCCTTTACTCTTCAAAGCATCTCATTCACCAGCCTTGCCGGCATTTTTGAGTGTCTATTATTTGCCCCAACTAATATTCTTTGTTCCAGGAGGCAGGGGGTGGTTCATTTGCCTTTGAATGTTTTAACCAATGCCTTCAGCACAGCCACTTCTTCATCTTAAAAGAGTTCTGAGTTAGGGAAATTAGAGCAAATGATTTGTGTTAGTTCTTCAGGAAGCCCTCAGACAGATCAAAAGAGACAATCACAATTTTTTTTTGAGAACAAGGTCCATTCTGCTCCATCGGGGCTCATACCAGGCCCCAGGAATCTACCCCAGGATACAAGCTGCCATCTTCAAGATTGCTGCCAAGCTAGGGAGGGGTGATGGGGCAAGCACAAGTTAAAATGTCACAAAGCTCTCCTACTGTGTTTTAGCTGCCTCTTTATTACATGTTTGGTTGGCTGCTGTAAAACTGTGACTATTTTCCAGAGTTCTGATAAAGTTGATTTTTCGACAGTTTTTCCAGGTTTTTTTGGTGTTTTTGTGAAGGGACAGGTTCTTGAGTTTCCTACCCCACCATTTCTCCTGATGTCACTTGCTGATGACAGTTGATACAGTTATTTCCTAAAGTCTTTTTGTGCCAACTTGCTGTATCCTTGGGGAGGTTCCTGTCTCCCTCTGAATCTCAGACTCCCTATCTGTAAAATGGGCAGGATTGGACTGGATGGTGGTACAATGGGAGCAGGAGCTGCGGGCTGGGGAGGGCAGCATCATGGATCTGTGTGAGGCACCAAAAGAATAGAAGCAGAGGGTGGTGGGGAGGGAACACGTGAGAAGGGGAAATGTGGGGAGCTGAGGGCAGATGGCTCAGTGGAACCTTGGTGGTTGGATGGAGGCAAAGAAGAGGGTAAGTAAGTAAGAAGAGGATTCTTGGCCGAGGGCTCAGCATAGAAGCAAAGGCACAGAGATGGGAAGCCCTACCTGCTGGAGCAGCAGTGAGCCCCCGTTTTGGGAGAGGATCTGAATGTGATGCCTAAGTAGGTTCCAGAGTGGGCCTTAGATTGGTCTCCCAGTCCTGGTGCCCAGTCCATCACAGGGGAGGGGGCTTGTTCCACCAGGCTTCAGCTTAGGGTTGGCCTGAATGCAGGGGGTTGAGCCTGGGTGTGGGCAGAGCTAGGCTCTCAGCACCTTGAAGGGTACCCCAGGAAGCTTCTTCCAGCCACCTGGCTTGCTTTATGATCTCTCCCTTCCCACCTCTGCTTCTCTGTGCCTTGCTGCTTCCTCTTCCTGGAATGCTCTTTCTCCTTATGTCTGCCTGGAAAATCGTAACTCCCAAATGTCACCCTTAACCGATGCCCTCAGTTAATAATAACCAACAATCATTCAGGGTCTACTCTGACATGCACTGATCTGAGCGTGTTACACACGTTGGCTTATTTAGTCCTCACTATAAAACGTCGGTGCTACTATTATCCTGTCACCTAAAAGATGAAGAAACAAAGGCACATAGAGGGTGAGGAACATGCTCAAGGTCATACAGCTTGTGAGTGACTAAGCTGGGGTTGAACCTAAGGCGCCTGGCTCCAGAGTCCAACCTCTTAGCCGCCATGCTATCCTGTCTCTCCAGGCCGATCTGTCCCTTATCTTGTGGTACCATTCTTATCTGTGTCCCACTCTAGCAGGCCAGGAGCTCTGAGGACCCATCTTGCTTATCATTGACCCTGTCACCGAGCCTGTGCTCAGTGAAGTTTGATTAAATGGATGGATGGGAGGATGCCTGGAAGTCCCCTACCAGCATTCCTGTGCCTGAAGTTTTGATTCCTGTTCAAATGGATGCCCATGGCAGATGAGCAGGGGGCAGATGTCCTTGTTCTAAGCTTGACTTGGATCTCTCCCAAGAGTAGGATCCCTGAGAGGGCACAGGGAATGGGTAGTAGTCACCGCAATCGGTCAGCTTTGTGCTGGACAGCAAAGGCCTGGGTCCCTGAGGCTGGGACAGGAAATTAGAGTAGAAGGAACTTCCAGGTCCAGCCTGGGCAGCTCTGAGTTCTGTGTGAGGCATCACTGTTTTCTGCCTTGCCATTACCCTCCCCTCCTTCCACCCCAGCTGTTATTTGCTTATTTGTTGGGGGGAGCAGCTGGGCTTCCAGGAGTCCAGATAGTGACAAGGGTCAGAAGCAGAGGAGGATGACAAGAGAAGAGAAAGGAGGAAAGAGGGGAGAAAGACAAAGATAAGCAGGGAGAGGGAAGAAGGTAGGGGTGGGAGAAGGGTCACAGCGCCTGGGCGTTCCTGCCCTCTGACTATGGGTAGGAACAGAGGCTGTTGTGGCTCAGAGCCCAGTAAGGACCCTGGGCCAGGGTCCAGCCCTGTTAGGCCACCAAGACAAAGGAGCCCAGCTTTGGCATGTACTGCAGGGTGAGCTCTGGGCCGTCCTGGGGAATGTCCAGGAATGCATCACCCTCAACCTCTGCCTTCTCCCAGCCTCAGTGGCATTCTCTCTGGGCTGGAGATCACTCCCTGACCTCAGGACTGGACCAGAGAGCAGGCTCTTCAGAAGCTATACCCCAAAGTTGCACCCCAGAAGGAAAATCTGTATCTGCCTTCACTCCCTAGAGGAAACCAGCAAGCTAGAAAAGTCTGTGACGCCTTCAGATTAGTTTTTAAAATCCCTGGAGGGTATTATGCTGTACTCCATAATGCCCCCTCGTTTCTTCTCATAGAAAACATTGACTTTCTCCGAAACTGCGGTCCAGGGGAGGTTCCAGGTGCCACGTTTATTCCGGGCTGCGCGGCTCGGTCTGTAGGCTGCCACTCGCCGCGGCCCAAGCGAAGCAGGCCGGGAATCCCCAAGGAGGTTGAGGTGTTAGGGGTCCCGCCAAGATCGGGGGGCCGAGGCGGAGACCGCCTGGGCGCCCCCTCCCCGTTCCTCCCCCGCGGGCGTCACCTAAGCCGCCGTTGCCATGGGCCCGCGGCAGATGGCCGGGTTTAGGGTTCCCCGGCGGGCGGCGCGCACGGGATTGGGTGAATTAGGAGTCGGAGCCGCACCAGCGCCGGAGCCGCCGCAGGACCCTCGGCGCCATGGACCCCGCCGAGCCCCGGGCCCAGCAGCCCAACAAGTGGGCGCTGGTGCGCAACCTGAACCAGGCGTTCAAGACTTTCGCGGTCATGCCGGTGAGGCCCGGGTCCGGATGGGGAGGGTCGTGCTCTGGGGACCCGCCCCGGGCCTCGGGTTCCCGCCCGCCCCAAGCCGGGCGTGCCGCGGGGTCGCACCGCCCCCTCGTGCTCGCGGACCGCCCTCCACCCCGAGTGGCCCGTGCGGTCCTTGACGTCCGGCGTGGACTTGGCCCGGGCTGCCCCTCCCTGGGCCGGGGTTTCACACCTGGAAAACCCGAAGCGGGTGGGCAAGAGCCAGGCAGGGACTGGGCGGCATCTGGGGGGGTCTCGAGCACGTGGAGCCTCCAGGAGCACGGAGGGTCTTGGTAAGCGTTTGTGCACTGGCTGGCCGGGGGTGGAAGGGGCATGACCAGCGGCGCTGCACTACGACCTACCCTGTTCTTGGCCTACAGGCACCCCTGGCAGGACACTGGGCCCCTTTCCCATCAATGAAAATGGGGTGGATAAAACCAGTATCCCAGAGTCAGTTTGGTGATAAGTGAGAGAGAGAGAGAGAAAAAAAGTCTTGAGATAGACTCTTTTTCATTTCACAAGCAGAGACTGAGCCCCAGGCGCTGCAGGCAAAAGCGGCTAAAGTCCAGCGGGAACTAATACTGATCCTGTCTGGACTCAGGCCTGGAAGAGCGACTTGGATTTGCACGCGTCTCATCTTCACTTGCCCTGATCCCTTACATTTTAAGGCTGGTGAAAACTGAGGTTAATGACTTACCCAGAGTCACACAGCAAGTTAGTGTCATTACTGGAACTACCCAGATCTCCCGATGAGTCTTCACCTTGGATGTGTGCTGGCTTCCCACGGGGGAGCCCCGCCGGGGTTGACGGTGGCTGTGGAAGGCTCACACCAGCAGGCAATGCTCAGACACCTATTCCAGGAAATCAGCACTCGGGGGCTTGTGAGGGCCTGGGGACCTTCTATTCCAGCTGCTCATTTTATAGTGGAGAACTTGGGACTTGCCCCCAGTTAAACTGGCACACTGAGGAATGTCATGCCGCAAATGAGGTCTTCAATTCAAGGTCCCTAACGGGGTGCCTCTCCCACACTCCCAGTATGTAAAGTTGTCACTGGGCAGTGGAGTAGTAGGCACAGGGCCAGAGGCAAGCATGGGCTGCCTGGGACTTGCCAGCTGGACTTGCCCTTTCCAGAAACTCCCTTTTCTCAACTCCCTCCTTGTGCCTCTTTATAAAGCTTCGTGTTCTTTCACTTCTTCCTCTTTCTCTTCCTCCCATCCTTCCCTCCTCACCCACCCTGCGGCTGGTGCAGGCCCTGCCCCCCAGGTGTTCACAGTCTCAGCAGCCACTGACTGGGTGACTGACTTCAGCCAAGTTCCTTTCTCTCTTCGGGCCTCAGTTTCCTCTTCTGTAAAATGAGGACCCTTACAACCTCCACCTTCCTATGCTCCAAGGTCTCAGCATCCTCCCTGAGGCCTCTTGAAGCTGCCATTTTAGCCTCTTCTCTCTAGTTCTGGCCTCCTGGGGACAGCTCTGGGTTAGCAGAGCCCAGTTCTAACCACTTTTGCTTGCTGTATGGCCCTGGGCATTTTGCTGAGCCCCTCTGAGCCTCTAGTTCCTTCTCAAAGGAGGTCTTTTCTTTTGGATATTCTGTATTCCTTGAGTGAGAAACAAGTATTTTCTGCTCCAGGCCCTGTGCTGGGTCAGAGTAGACAGGGACTACTCTGACTTGGAGAGAGCCCTGCCTGTAGTCTAAGTTTCCAGCTTCCCTTTTGGGTCCACAAGCCACCTAGGGCCAGGGAGTCAATAAGTGCTTCCTGTTTTGCCTACAGAGCTTCAAGGCTGAGCCAAATCAGTGTTGGGAAAGAGCACTGGGCTTGGAGTTTGTCAGGGCCTGAATCCTGGCTCTGCCATGAAGCAGTTATTTGGCCTTGTGCACGGTTCTCGTTCTTTGAGTAAAGTGGAGATAGAATCCTCTATGTGAGCTGTCATGAAGTTCAATTAGATAATTACAGGGAAGCATCTAACTCACACATGGCGCATGGTGGGGGAATGTGGTTAGACCAGAGCACAGCAGCATCTGGTGTCACAGCCCAGCCACAGCCCGGCCCCAGGAGTCATTTCCTCTCTATCTCACTCACACAAGCGCACACACACTTTCATAGTCTCACTCACTCTCTTTCATTCTCACACACATTCCTGCCCTCGTGCATACCTAGACACACACTCTCCCGTATACACACGCACTCTCATACTCTCTCACTCACACTCTCACACAGTCTCTCATATGCACACATACTCACATACAAACTTTCTCTTGTTCTCATAGATACTCACTGTCACACACTCACATACTAGTGCACACACACACACTCACACATACTCTTTCTCCCTGAGGCCTTCTCTCTCTGTGGCTCTGGAGAGTCACAAATGAAGTACCAGACCCGGCCCGGCCTCAGGGAGCTCCAGGCTGGGGGCATGGAAGTGGATGGTGATAACCTGGTCTCGTGGTCCCTGGAGGAGGAGGAACGTGGAGGGCTGGGGCCAGGGCAGAGCTGCTCATAGTCACTCTCGGTCTTGACAGACAGGCCGGAGCCCCCCGGGTGGAACAGTGGGGGCAGGTGGAGGAGAACTGCTTGAGGTCGGGCACCCGGCCCTGCAGGCGGGCACCTGTAGGGGTGGGCAGGGGAGTGGCAGGAAGCACTGCTTGAGGGTTTGGGTCCCAGGCGGTTATGACGATTAAATGGGCTGGTATGGGTGCTCAGTAAACACGAATTCTCCTCCCTTCCCTGGGCTTCCCCACTTTTCTGGGAGAAAGCTTGAGTTTGGAGCTAGTCTGTCTCTAACATGAGCTAAGCTCCGTTCACATGAAGCCAGAGCCCATTGTAACACCTGTGGCCAAAAATAGTTAGTTCTAGGGGGCGTGGCAGACTGAAACAGTGATGACCTCAACTAGGAATCACTGAGTCTACCCCTCAATGAGAGATGTGGAAGCAGAAGCTCAGAGAGGTCAGTCACCTGTTCAAGGTCACACAGGGCTTTCCTTGGGGTCCTGTCCTCAGATTTATTTCACTGTGAATCATTTTTATTAGCTGTTATATTTTTAACTGCTGCTTGATAGTAAGTTAAATTTTTATTAAGAGATCTAAATTCCCTCACAATCCTGAGGAATTTGGAATTAGGTAAAAATCTGAACTTTTACCCCCAGGCCAACAAAGTCCTCCGTGTCCTAGCCCCTGCCCACCTCTCTGATCTCCCCTCTCTTATCTGCTCCTGACAAAATGGCCTCTCTGCTGTTCCTTCCTGCCTCAGGGCCTTTGCACTAGTCACTCACTCTGCTGAGATCACTATCCTGGCTGCCTCTTTCCTTGGCTGGTTCCTCCTCACCCTTCAGGTTTCGGCTCACAGGTTTCCTGCACAGAGTGGCTTCCCTGGCTACTGTCCAAAAGTGGGCAGGGTCAGTCATTCTCCACTCAGCGGCGTGTTTATGTCTTTCAGAGCACTTGTCACCATCCAAAGTGATTCTGTTAAACATATTTGCTCAGCCTATTTTCTGGCAACCCAACTTGATCCCAGCATTTAGATCAGTGCCTGGCATTTAGTAGGTGATCAGTACATGTTTGTCAAATACATCTGGGCTGAAAATGGTTATTCTAAGTCCATCTCAACTGACTCACACACTTGATGGGATTATGGCTTCTGTTTGGGTTTTAGATTTGGCTTCCATGAGCCCTTAGTGAGGGCCAGGCTCTGTGCTGGACACTGCAGGGGACACAACCCTCTCTCCTCGAGGTCAGGGCCCTCCCCACAAGCCATGACACAAATATGCTTGAACTCAGTCCATCAGCCCAGCACAGAGCAGTGTCCCATGTGAAACTGTCCTTGTGACTATGAAAGTCAACCCTGGAGGTGATGGAGGCTGCACTGTTCACCCACAGTCAGGGTGACCTGTGCTAATGCCTCCTTTTGGACAGAAGGGAAGTGCTTTGAGTGGTTCGATGTTTCTGCCTAAACCCCACTGAGTCTGTAATACATGTGTGGGCTGTAGAGCAGTAGGGGGAATGGGGCTTTAGACATGCCAGCTGTGTTCCTCAGCTCTTCCTGTCTCTGAGCCTCCACTTGCTCATCTGTACAATGGGTAGAGTAATGGCTGTCATGGAGGAGGGATCAGTGACAGGGCATAAGTATCTAGTCCCAGGCCTGGCACCAGAAGACCCTTAGCAAATGTGAATTCCATTTTCTTCCCTCTTCCATGGTTGGCAGAATAGACTCCAGTGGGTAGTTTATGGGACAGCCTGGAAGGGATGTCCCTCCCTCTCGCTGCTTACCTGACTTGGGGCTCTCTGTCACCCACAGGGGGACTATGTCTGGATGGACCTGAGATCTGGGCAGGAGTTTGATGTGCCTATTGGGGCGGTGGTGAAGCTCTGCGACTCTGGGCAGATCCAGGTGGTGGATGATGAAGACAATGTAAGTAGCCTCCCACCCAGCTCCCCCATGCCTTGGGGAGGACAGAGGTGGAAAGGTCACCTGAGGCCAGGGCCAGGTAGTGACCTCTCAGATACTCCCTCCACCTCCCCATGGAGACTTCCCCACTATCTCAGCAAGAGAGAACATCCACTCCTGCCTCAGGCTGCCTGTTCTATGTCCAAAGCATTTCACTTCTTTATCTCTGGAATTAGAGATGTGTCTGTGTGTGCCTCTATGTGTCCGTCTGTCTGTGTGTACTGGGGGACGGCACTGCACCAGACTGGGAGCTCCTAAAGCACAAGGGTGCCTTGGGGCCAGACAGATTGGCCTCAAATCCTATCTAACCCACTTATTCACTGTGCAACCTTGGCCAAGTCGCCTTGCCTTCTGTACCTCCATCTCCTCTTCTATAAAATGGGGATAATAATGACTATCTCACAGGGTGCTGACCCATAAGTGAGGTCACATGCATGGCACATCTCAGCACAATTAGCATCTGGAAACACCTGTCGTCCAGCTCTGTTGGGTTATAGCATCAGAAGGCCACATGAATTCATTGTTCATCCCGACATACGCTGGGAATCAGTCTAACAGATTAACCCTTTATTTCATGGGCAATGGAGGAAAGGGAAGCAGGAAGTGTAAGCTTGGTAGGTGGAGATAGTGGGGTCTTGGGGGAGGAAGGAAAGGAGAAGGAGGGTAGTCTGGATGTGGGCCCAGAGGGGAATGCGGGGCCTCTGAACATGTGTGCATGTGTCTGTGCATGCGTGGGCTTGGGTACCTGTGGATGGCACAGAGCACAGGGTTGCCACTTAGCAGGATCCTGAAAGACCCTGTGAGATTCAGTTCCACCATAACTTGGGTTGTTTCAGGGGCTGTGCTGGTGCTGGGGAGGTAAAGATAAGACTGAGTCCCTGTCTTAGCCTCCTAGTCTGAGGTGAGAGGATGGGAGACAAAGAGGGTGCAATGACTAGGAGCAGAGGCTGGACCGGTGGTGAGATGAGGGGGTTCAGAGGCTTGGAGGCTGGATCCCAGACATCAAAGGCACAGAGCATCATGAGATGCCTGCAGCCCTAAGGAGTACCCCTCTCAGCGTTTGCAAAGCCCTTTGACCCACATTTTCTCTTTGGATCCTCATAGCATCTGTGAAAGGCAGGGAAGGCAGCAAGTGTTACCCCATGGCGAAACTGAGGCACAGCATGGGCCCACCTGACTAGTCACACAACTAGTAAGTGATGGTGCTGGGATTAGAACGCAGGACCTCTGACTCCTGTGCATGAATTTCCTCTTTCCACATCTCCATGGCAGCTTTGCCTCCTCAGCATTTGGGGCTCAGTTTCTGTTAACCAAGCTTTTGTTTCTTGGACTTTCGAACAAGAGCATCTGCCACATCACTCCTGGGACTCCATTCTAGGTCTGGGACCCGGTAAGAAGCTGCTATAAGATTGTGGCCACAGAAGGAGGAGGCGGCTTAGGCTGGGCTGGCAGCACTGCAAGGGTCATGTACCTGCCTACAGCTTCCAGGGTGGGGCCTGGGACTCTGCCTGCAGGCTCGAGTTTCTCCTGGCTCATGTTGCATGTCAGATGGTGTCCCATAACTCTGTGTTACTGGATCCCAGAGGTCCCCTCCTACTCTGCCCCTTCCAAGGTCCTGACAGTGGGAGCTGTAGAAGGAGGAGGAGCAGACCCCATATGCCCCCTCTTGCACAGAGCCTTTCCCACCCCCATTTGCCTACCCAATACCAGGCCATTGTCTTTCACCCATCCATCATCTCACAGACTCCCAGCTACTTGAGGACAGGGACCAGATGAATTACTGCTGGTTCCCCAGACCTCAGCCTAAGGTTTGTGCAGAGAAGGTTCTAGGTAAAGACCTGCTGAATGAATGAATGAATGAATGAATGAATAAAAGAGTGTGGTTTCAGTCCTCACTGGAATCCTGACACTGCCTTTGCCCAACCATTCCCATTGCTACATCCATCCCTCCTTCCTTTCCTCTGCAAAGCACGTGGCCCCGTCTCTCCAGCTCAGTCCCAGGCTGGCCCTTTCCCTAATGCTTCCAGTCCCTGCAACCAACCATGCTCTCTCCGTCTCATTGGTATTCCTTTGAGGCCAGGCCTCACTTTCTGGTTACACTTTGGCCCATGTCATAGGAGCTTGTAGACTTTGAGCTGAGGGATGGTGATCTCGGTTGGAGGCGTCTACATGCAGCAGAGAGGTGGGGAGAGGCCCAGCTCTGCCATTTAACTCATCATGCAGCTCTGGGCCAGTTTCTTTATCTCTCTGAGTCTGACTCACTTGTAAAACTGCGTCAGTCATTCTCTGCTATATGATGTTATCAGTAACAAATGGAGGCATATATCTCCTTTGTAAAACTAGAATACATTAGAATAATAATACCCAGCATTTGTTGAGCAATTTATAAGGCACCAGTGCTTTATAGACCTGGCAGAGGTAAGCCATCACAAAGGTTAACTATTGTATCAATTAGTCCTCCCAACATCCCCAGGAAGAAGAGGTCATTGTTATAATGAACCTGTTATAATTATAGTATATATGATTATTATATATATATATATTATATCATGGACTGTTATAATATAAAATCTATATAATTTTGTAGATGAGGTGGTGGAGGCTCCGGGTGGCCAGGTGACTTGCACAGGGTGATAGGGCTGCATGGGGCCAGAGCCTGGCTCTAAACCTCTGGCTGAACTTGTGGTGGAAGAACTGCGGGTGCCAGAGGCAAGGTAGGAGGGGCAGACGGGAGCCCTCTTCTCCACCAGCCCATGCTGGGGCCTAGGACTGAGTCAGGGAGTGGGGGCCAGGCAGAGGGAATTTTCCATCTGGGTCAGCTTTTCTCAAGAAACAGGGAGTCTAGCAGAGAGGAATGTTCCACACAGGATTGGAACATCTAGGCAGGCTCTTAGACTTCCCCGCTCAGTCCGCTCATGCCTTGGGGAGGGCCCTGTAAGGACCTGCCCTGGTTGGAAATGCTCCCAGCCCAGGAGGAGCCGAGAATGCCTGGGAAACCAGAGTCGTGGGCTCAGGCCGACCCTGCCCCTGACCCCCCTGGGGGCCTCTGTGAGGCCGCCATCCTGCGCTGAGCTTCAGCTTTCTCATGGGAAGTGAGGGAGCTGGAGTAAGGGGTTTCTGGAGCCTCGCCGTCACTAGGACTTCTGCTTCTATTCAGACGTGACCCCCAGCAATTGCTCACCAGCCATCTGCCCCCATCAGAGATTCCGGCCCTGCGCAAGGCACATGAACCAGGGATGTATCCCACATAGACTCTGGCCTCCACGAGCTCTCAGACAATGGCAGCCAGTGTGACCGCTGTCTTGCTCAGAGGGAGACCCAGGTGACATATGAGCCCAGACAGGCCCGACACCCTGGGGTGGGAGGGGGGTGATGGCACAAGTGGAGCCTGTGAAGCCTTGTCAGGGAAGGCTTTAGAAACTGGGAAAGATCAGAGCTGAGCCTTAAGGTAGAGGGAACAAGATGAACAAAGTCCCAGAGTGACCACAGAGGGACGTGAGACCAACCTTCCCTGGCTTGGAAGTACAGGTGGTGGCGGAGCACAGGCTAGGAGTCCCTGTGTCCAGCTCCTCCAGGCCTTGAATGCCGGGCTGTGGGGCAGGGGTGGGTGGCGGAAGTTGGTGGGGAGAGGTAGGGAAGGGCTCCAAATTCCTGCGTGATAGGCTCAGACTGGTGCTTGAGGAAACTTCCAGGTGGATCAGGGATTGGAGAAGAGAGCCAGAGGTGAGAGGCAGGAAGAGGCAGGAGCCAAGGCCAGCTGGGGGTGAACTGGGTCAGGACAGGGGCTTGAGGTCGACCCTTTCGAGGGTTGAATGGGCAGGACTAGGTGACTGGTTGGATTGGGGTGGGGGTAGGGAGCTGATGTCCAGATTCCTGCTGGTATCTGGCTGAAAGCGGGTGTGGGAGGACATGAAACATCCATCGTACCTACCCACAACCTTGAAGGCTTGATATGGGAGGTGGCGGGAGGCAGGGAGTGTGTGGAGAAGGTGCTGGAGACTACCTGGGGGAGGGGAGGCTCCAGAGCACGGAGGAAACCAAGGCTGCCCTGAGTCAGGGCTTCGCTAGCTCTGCTGCTCCTAGAAAGAGCCAGTGCTACTGCCCAGATGCCCACCCACCTGCCACCTTGTGGCAGCCTGAGATATTGCAGGGAAGAGGAGGGGAAGCTGGGAAGGTTGACAGGCAGAGAAGGTGGAGTTTCACCTTGAGCTCACAGGTACTGAAAGTTCACCGGTTTCTCCACATACTTCATCAACAAGCCCCATCGACCATACATCGAATGGGTCCTCTTCTCCTCATCTCCACCGCTACTGCCCAGTCTTCTGCCTTTTCCTCCAACAAGCTCTCATTAGCCTCAGAGCCTTTTATTTTTTAAAAAATACCAAAAAACACCAAATGCAAACATTCTTAACTTTTGATCATTCTGTTCTACATATATAATCAGTAATTCACAATATCATCACATAGTTGCATATTCATCATCATGATCATTTCTTGGAACATTTGCATCTATTCAGAAAAATAAATAAAAAGAAAACAAAAAAAATTCATACATACCATACCCCCCACTCCTCCCCCTCACCGATCACCAGCATTTCAATCTATATTTATTTTAACATTCGTTTCCCCTATTATTCATCTTTATTCCATATGTTTTACTTGTCTGTTGATAAGGTAGATAAAAGGAGCATCAGACACAAGGTTTTCACAGTCACACAGTCACATTGTAAAAGCTATATCATTATACAATCATCTTCAAGAAACATGGCTACTGGAACACAGCTCTACATTTTCAGGCACTTCCCTCCAACCTCTCCATTACATCTTGACTAACAAGATGATATCTATCTAATGCGTAAGAATAACCTCCAGGATAACCTCTCGACTCTGTTTGGAATCTCTCAGCCATTGACACTTTGTCTCATTTCACTCTTCCCCCTTTTGGTCGAGAAGATTTTCTCAATCCCTCGATGCTGAGTCTCAGCTCATTCCAGGATTTCTGTCCCACGTTGCCAGGAAGGTCCACACCCCTGGGAGTCATGTCCCACGTAGACAGGGGGAGGGTGGTGAGTTTGCTTGTTGTGTTGGCTGGAGAGAGAGGCCACATCTGAGCAACAAAAGAGGTTTTCCTGGTGGTGACTCTTAGGCTTAATTTTAAGTAGCCTCAGAGCCGTTTGCTTTTGCTGTTCCCTGGACCTGGGATTCCCTTCCCAGCACATCTTCTCATAGTGATCTCTTTCTCATCATTCAAGTCTCACCTCCTCAGACCACCTGTCGGGATGATTCTCAATTACATAGGCCTGTTTTCATTTATTCTTGGAACTATCTGAAATTACTTTTCATGCACCTTGCTTACCAGAGCCTGAATTTGAAGCCAAGTCTGCCTAACTCCAATTATTACACTTCCCTCTCTGCCTTGCAGAGTGACTGGGGGACTCTAATCCATTACAGCAGCCCCTGTGCCTGCCCTGCCCCCGTTCAGGTCTGCAGGGAGAACTTGAGAAGAGTGCTGTTGGGTGGGCGTGGGCGGCACCACCCTCAAGGACTCAAACATGATAGACCCGATGGTGTTTGGCAGCAAGAGAGGACCAGACCCGTACCGGGGTGGCACAGAACTTGGACCCTCGCCCCTCCCTGGTCCCTTCCCCTGTGACGCGCAACCTGGGCCCCGGGGGAACGACCTGACGGCGGCGCGGGTCCCTCTCGGCAGGAACACTGGATCTCCCCGCAGAACGCCACGCACATCAAGCCCATGCATCCCACGTCTGTCCACGGCGTGGAGGACATGATCCGCCTGGGGGACTTGAACGAGGCGGGCATCCTGCGCAACCTGCTCATCCGCTACCGGGACCACCTCATCTACGTGAGTGCTTCCCAGTCCGGCCCGCAGCCCTGCCCCGCCCCAGGTGTTCCCGCTTCCAGTGATTGCCAGGCCGCTGCAGGCCACTGGGGACCCGGACTCCTCTTCCCGCAGCGGTGCAGTCTGTCCTTCATCCTGTCTTTTGCTCAGCGGCTTGCGTGGTCTCTGGTTGGGGAAGGGAGCGGTTTGTTCCGCAGGTTCACGTGCCTCCCCTGAGGCCTTGATACCTCGGGGAAAGCAGAGCAGGGTCAGCGTGAGGCTAACGCTTTGCCCAGGGATGCGGGACCTGCTGCCCTCCTGGTTTTGTTATAGGATCTGGGCCTGCGGGATCCTCAAGACCGAGAGAGGGTGGGTCAGGTCGGGGCCTTGTATACTCAGGAAGGGAGTGGAGGAGTTGCTTCCCCATCCCCCAACCCCTCCCCCCCCCCCCCCCAAAACACATAGACCTCATTTCTCCACGTTGAAGTTCAAGAAGACAAGTAAGGGACTGTTTCACTTGCTAAGAGTTTACCCCAAGATGGTAGATAGGCTCAGAGAACCTCAGAACAAGAGGGGCCTGTGTTGATCAATTCCTTGGAAGTTTCTCAAATTTTTTGGTCTTGGGAGCCCTTTATATACTCTTTAGAATTATTCAGAACTCCAAAGAGCTTTTTGTTTTTGTTTATATATCTATTGAAATTTACCCACATAAATATTAGAAATTAGAAGGTAAAATTGAGAGATTTTAAAAATATTTATTAATTCATTAAAACATAACCGCATTAAATCCATTACATGAATAGCATGTTTATATGAAAAATAACTATATTTTCCAAAAGAAAAAAATTAGTAAGAACTGTGGCATTGGTTTACAATTTTCAAAGCTCTTTAACATCTGGTTTAATAGTAGTTGGCTGGATTCCTATACATTCTTTGCATCCAATCTGATGTGATACGTTGTTTTGGTTGAATTGTATGAAGAAATCTGGCTTCACACAGAGATGTAGTTGGAAAAGAGAAGACACTGCAGAACTCTTGAAAGGGCTTAGGGGACCCTCATGGGTCTTTAGACCACACTCTGAGAACTGCTGATCTAGTCTGATAGCCCCATTTCACAGACAGGGAAACTGAAGCCTCACAGGGTTTAGTCACATCCAGAGCTATGCGCAGGAGGCACTGCATGCCTCTGACCCAGCCCCACCCTCAAGCAGCTCAGGGGACAAGGAAGCCACGATGTGTGTGGCTGCAACAAAGAGAGAGCAGGAGGGAGCCCCTTGAGGTCAGGACAGGGCTGGATTCCCTCTGGGTCCCCAGGCCCAGGACAGGCTGGCATTCTTGGGGGACGGGTGGGTGATGAGTGCCTGAGAGAAGGGCCGAGCGGGTGCTGGGGCAGAGGGGAAGGGCCCCCTGGCTGTGAGTGAGTCCAGTGGATAGAGACGGTGTTTAGGCAGAGGCCACGGCATGGGGAGAGGCTGGAGCAGGATTGTGCAAGGCAGGACCATGTAGGGGAGGTGGGGAGATGGGGCTGGGAGGTCTGAGGGAGCCCTGGGTGCCACCCCAGAGGAATCTCAGCAAGGAGCTCTCAAGGCTAAGGGTCCAGCTCCCTCAGAAGCCCTGGAATGGCCCCTCACCTACCAGAATGGCCCTCAGCTGAGCTCCCCACTCTGGGTCCCTCTGCCCAGCTTTGGGCTCCCAAGGAAAGAGTGAACCCAGACCCCCAATGCCTACTGCTGTCGGCACAGCACATGGTTTTTGCAGGGAGCCTTTCTGCACTGACACAGCGCCCCTCACTCTTTCCTCACCCAGTCCTTTCCCACCACCGAACTCTGAGGGGGGCAGGGCATGGATGGCTCCTCTAGAAATGATCAGTGCCACCCGCCAGAGGCTGGAGCTAGTGCTCAGCCCAGGACAGAGGCACCCCGTGGGGACCTACTGGTGTCTCCACCTTAGTTCTTGCTCCTCACTCGAGAGGGGAAGTGGGCCCTGGGGCTCCCTGTGGCCCCTCACCCAGGCCTGGACGCAACCTAACACTTGGGTCTGAAGGCAAACCTGGGGCCTGCACACCCACCTGCCCTCCCAGGACGGCCACCGCCAGGGCTGACACCCAGTCGTTGTATCTGTGCTGAGGCCTGACCCCAAGGCCCAGTGTCCGACAGGAGGATGGGGTGAGCCCCTTTCACGGGGGGGGGCGGGGTGAGATGGAAGTTGTCCCCCCCACCAGGGACTCATCCCCTTCCCCCCAGACCCATGTCTGAGAATAACGATTTAGTTGTTTTGCTGGCAAACTGGCCGCTTACACGTGAGGAAGTCAGCTGGTGGCTGAGTGAAGGGACAAAGGCAAAAGCAGGGTTTATAAGGGAGAGGAGGGGAAGAAACCTTGGACAGTCTGGGAACAGTGAGTCTTGATGAAATTTTCGAGGGGCGGGGAGTAGATTCAGTCTTTGGCAGCCTGCGGAGAGCTCAGCCTGAATAGTATATCTTTGAGTAGATTGACTCTGAGATCAAAGAAATAATCCCAGAGGTTTGTGGATTCTCCAGAACACCCTGAGATCTGCATCATTTGCCCCATTAGAAGTTCCCTGTTTCCTGGGTGAGGGATGGAGGTGCGGGAAGGGGCTGGGGCTTCCCTTATGGAGGGGTTGGGGAAGGAGCTGTGGCGGGGGGTGGGGGTAGTATATGAGCTGCCTTCTTATTTAGAGACTCATCGTCAGGACCCAGAGGGTCCCCAGCTCTGATAGCTCATGGCCCTAAGACTCTGGGTGTAGGTCGGCTGGGGATCCATGCCCAAGAATTGCAGGATTCAATTCCTGGATTTGCTGAATCATGATTCTGTGCTTAGTGATGAGGCAGGATGAGAGAAGGGCTTTTATGAAGCAACCAGACTATTGTTCCACCCAGAAACTGTACCAGTCCGTAACAATGGCAACCCCCGGTTGCTGCCGGGATTGGGTTACTCTGGGTGGCAGGCCCACGCACCCAGGATTTCCTCAGGTTACCGGGAGGCTGGCCCCTGCCCCGGCCAGCTCTCAGCCTCAAGCCAGGCAGACACTCTGTCCCTGACTCTCTGCCTTGGACTTGCTTGCCTCCAGCTGGCCTGTCCCCAGGAACCAGAGGGAAGCAGGCCAGGACCACCAACAGCCCCACAGACCCCGGATGAGGGGAGGCCCTCCAGGGTTACCGAGGTCCTCCTCACTGGGCAATTGCAGAGACCAAGGGTCATCCCTGAGTCCTGCGGGGAGTAGATGACTGGTGTGGGAACCAGGCTCCCTGAGGCCGAGCAGAGGCTGTAGCCCTGGTCTGGGAAGGAGAGGCCTGGGTATGTGGCCCTTGGGCATCCTTGACTGTCTCTGGTCTCAGCCTTCCTTGCGGAACAGTGGGGAGATTTCATGGGGTATGTGAGTCCCAGGATGTGAGTCTTGGCTCCATACCTGCTGAAGGAGATGGTCCAGAGCTGGCAGGCCTGGGGGCTTCCTGAAGGAGGTGGGGCTCAAGTGGAATTGATTCCTGCCAAATCTCCTGGGTTTGTCTCTGTCCCCAGAGAGCCTCCGTTTTCTCTGCCTGGGGACTTGGGGGCCCCTGGGGACCAGATGTCCCAGGTCCTTGGCTCAGGAGTAGCTCCTTATCTTTCCCTTACTCCAGGCCCTGGCAGGTTTTATTACTGCAGACTTGAATGAGAGGCCTCTGCTGGGGAGTTGTTCATTAACCCTTTGCTGACTGTGGACCTTTAGGACAGTGGCCAGAAGGGCCTCAAGGGGCAATGCTGAGATCTAAGGGGACAGACAGACACAGTGGCCCAGAGAGGGCGGGAAGTGGGTCTCATCGCCCAGTGACCAAGCCCCCTCACTCTTTATCCCAAACCCCTGCCGCCAGCTCTGCAGGCCCACAGGTGCACTGTTGGGATTTGGGGGAGCCCAGTGGAGGAGCAGGAGCTGGGGTCCTGGTGCCAGAGCCCCTCATTCACCTCGTTCCACCATTGCTTTTCTGCTGTGTGGCCTGGGCAAGTCCCTCCAAACGCAGGCTCCGTTCTCCCACCTGGAAAGGGGAACCTGACTCACAGTGGCCTTCTGAGGAGTGAGGCAAGTGATGGCGTGACAGCTGCGGGAGGCTGGGAAGTCCTGCTCCCAGTAGCGGTCTCTCTGGCAATTGACTTGTCCTTGCCCTTTTGCAGGAGAGGGGTCTCCTCACTAAAGAAAGGGGCCTCTTTATTATTATTATAGTATTATTTTTATATGGGCAAAAGTGTTATAAAATGGAAAAGTTTTCCTCCCACCACAGAGAAGACCCCTCATTAATTTCTTATGTATCTTGTAAGAGACGGGCTCTGTCGGAAAATCCCCCTCTCTCAACACACACACACACACACACACACACACACACACACACACACACTGCCTGTGCTTCTCCCACTCAGCCACATCCCCGGCCATCCCTGCTGTCAGCAGGGGCAGAGCGAGGCAGGCGGCCTCAGTGTCGCTCAGGGGTCTGGTCCTTCAGCTCCCTTGCTGCTGCTTCCCTGTGGACAGAAGTCTATGCTGCCCACTCAGTGGCTTCTCCACTCATTACTTTAGTCATTCAGCAAAACTTTGTGACCTAAATACATGCCCTGGGTAATGAGAGGAAAACGAGGCTGCCTGGAATCAATCAGGTGAGTGAAGCAAAGGGACATGTGTGGGGCGTGATGGGGCACAGGGGCAAGGCACCTGCCTTCCTGGAGGAGGCGTCATTAGTCCCGAAGGATGAGTAGGAGTTAGCCGGGTAAAAGAGGCAGGTGGGAAGTCCAGTCCTGACCAGAGACAGCAGGGGTGGAGGGTGGTGCTTTTAAACTGAAAGCTGGAGAATGACACGGTCAGATTTTTTTTAAAGCTCACCCTGGCTCTGAGTGGAGGACAGATTATGGGAGGTGGGGGGCAAATGTGGAAGTGGGAATCCCAGTGGGAGACTACTGCAGTGGTCTGCTCAAGACATGATGGTGCCTCATGGATGGAGGATGGTGGGGGTGGTGTGGGAAGTGGGTCTCCACTCTGGGCGATGGGTGGTGGTGGTGGTGCTATTTGCCCAATTGGGAAGGCTGATGGGGAGCAGGTGTGGAGGTAAGGACGCACTCTTGTTTTGGACAAGCTGGCAGACATGGGGGACATCGAGGAGGCAGGTGGCTGAGGGGTCTGATCTCAGGAGGGTCCTCTGGGCTGTACGCAGAGTGGGAGGGTCGTGGCACTATGGGTGGGAGATGCCTGCCGGGGGCGGGGTGTCGGGCATTGGGTTGAGAAAAGGGTGCAGGCCCCAGCACCCCCATCTCCCCCTCCCACACTGCCCCTGACCTGCACTTGGGCGCCAAGCCGGCTCTCTGGGACTCCCTGTCTGACTCTGACACCGCTGTCGGCTAGGTCATTAGACTCGGAAACAGCACATTGGCCTCCAGCCTCCGTGCCTGCCATTCACCTCTACGGCTGCCAGGGAGACCTTTCTCTAGCGGGCCTCCCAAATGTCACACCCTTTCATGCCTCTGCGCCCGGCGCCCACGGATGTGCCCAGTGGCCCGACCCTCCACCCACCAACATCTTCCCTCGAGGAATCCAGGTGCCCCCGTCGGAACTCCCACCGCCCCAGGCTCCCCTTCCTTGGCACCCCCTCCCCCCACTTCAGCCTCCCTGCTGCCTCAGTAAGGGGCTGTTGAGTGAATGCTTGGAGTCAGCCTTATGCCACGCGGAGATCACGGACCAGGTGGTGGAGCATCAAATCATTAATAAATATTGAGGAAAAGGAAGGGGCCACTCATGGCGACCGCTCTGTGCCAGGCCCCCATCAAGGTCATGCCCTTTAATCTTTACAGCAGACCTGGGAGGTGGGCGTTAACCATCCTCCTTTTACAGAAGAGCAAGCCGAGGCTTAGAAAAGTGAAATGACGTGCCAAAGGGATGTTACTTGTATCCAACTCACAGTCTGGCCCAGGTTTCCTACCCGGGAGGCCAGAGTCTATTTCCCACAGCTGGACAGGGCAGAGCTGCAGGGGAGGATGGCTGAGGGGTCTGGGGTGCGGCTGGCTGGGCTGGGAGTAGCAGGTCCTCATCTGAGAAGTTGGTCTAGTCCTGTACCCTGTGGGATGATGTTCATGGGGAATGCCCCTGTCTCCCCCATTCCTCACTCACCAGTTCTCTTTCTCCTGCTCTTGCACTTTCCAACCTCAGACCAGCTGTGGAGGGCGGGTGAGTGTGGCGCTGAGAGCTGCCAGCACTGGCTCCAGCTTTGGGCTTGTTGGCTTGGCCTGGCGGCTCCCCCCACCCTGCCTCCATCTCTCCCTGCTTGGGCTCTTGCCACATAGCCAGCCACCATCGTGAGCCTCAGCTGAGTGGGTATTGCCCCCTTGCCTGCCTCTGGCCATGGGCTGCTTGGAAGAGGAGGTTTGGGTGGGAGGGGAGAGTCCTCCTGAGCCCACAGTGGGGCAGCGACTGGCCAGGTCTCATGGCGTAGACCTGGGTTGGTGCCCGGCCTAGGGCTGTTCTGCATAGCCACCCCGGCCCCGGGGTAGGTCTGCCCCTGGCATGCAGTGCCCATTGCAGCACTTTCCCAGCATGGCCACGTTGGGCTGAGGTTGCTGGGGCATGGCTACAGCTCTGGAGTGATGCACTGAGTTCAAGCAGGAGGGACAGGGCTGCTATCTCCCCTGAGCCAGCCGCCCTTTCTTTGTCCCTTCCTCCCAAGGCCCAAATGTCAATACATCATCACCAATTATAGTCTGGGCCCGACCTTTTCAAGATGGGGGTCGGGGAGCGTGGAGGAGGGGTTAGTAACCCCTGAGTAGCTCATTCTGCATTGGTGGCCTGGGGGTGGAAGTGGGGAGGACAGGCCATACCACCCTCTGGGGCCCACAGTAGGAAATCTTGTTCATGGGTGTATAATATGTCTACTAACAGAGGAACCCAGGTAGAGAGAGTCTCCCCCAGGAAGCTTTCTGGGTGCACCTGGCCCCCATTGCTACCCAGAATGACTGGAGGTGCTGGGTCCCCATGACCCAGAAGCCCCCTGCCCTGGGGCAGTGCTGCAGAGATTGGGGGTCCACCCAGTCCCCCAAGCCATATATCCAGGCACCTTTAGTTCTGTATAGCTTAATTTTCACACCCTCCCCACCAGCCCAGCCTCCAATCTACACACAGTACTGTTTGTGAATGTCACTCCAAAAGTTGGGGATGCAAAACTTGGGGGAAAATGTGAGAGCCAGCATTTGAGGAGTACCTACTGTGTGCTATGAATTTTAAAATAGACTCTCCTTTATTCTTCATAAACAGTTATATTATGCCCATTTTACAGATAAAGACAAAGAAATCGAAGCTTAGAGCTTCTCTCTCCCTCTCTCCCCACTCCCCAACTCACTTCATCAAATGTTAATGAGCCTGGCTTTGAGCCTGATCCAATGCCAGACTGAAAGCCCCACCCAGAGTTCTGACCCAGGTCCACCAACTCCAAAACCAGTGCTCATCCTGTTGGAAAGATGGAGCAGGGCAGCGTCTGAGAGCTTTCTAGAGTCAGAGCCTCCCGCACGGGGAGTGGTGAGCTCCCCATCCCTTGTTGTCCACAGACATACACGGGTTCCATCCTGGTGGCTGTGAACCCCTACCAGCTGCTCTCCATCTACTCGCCAGAGCACATCCGCCAGTACACCAACAAGAAGATTGGGGAAATGCCCCCCCACATCTTTGCCATTGCTGACAATTGCTACTTCAACATGAAACGCAACAGCCGGGACCAGTGCTGCATCATCAGGTGGGTGACCTAGCACTAGGGTGGCGCTCCAGGCTTAGCCCCTCGAGCTCCATCTCTGCACTCCTGTTAATGCCTCTTGGGATTGCCTACTCTATTGGACATGCCATGAAGCTGTTCAAGAACCAGACCCTATGCACTGGATGCTATGTCATGATGTGGAGAATCACCTCCCCTTTCCTGGACCTTATATCTCTATTAATGCTGCCAAAGGTCATATTAGCTTTTGAGACCAGCCTTGATTACTGCTGGCTCCTGTTACTTTTTGGTCAGTTGAAACCTCAGGTTTGCTTGACAAAGGATCCTGTTCTTTCTTGAACAGATAGCTAAAAGACAAAGCATTGACTGTGCATCTAATATGTATCATGGTCTGTGGCAAGTTCGGATCGAGGGGGTGTGTCTGAGTGAAGGGGAAGGAGATCACCTCCACATGTGACAGGGCACTCTGCTGGGTGCCCTGGAAAGTCTGTATCATCAGCCCATTTTCCAGATGGAAAAGCAGGAGGCAGCTTGGGATGAGGCCCCAGTGTGGGGGTGGTGGCAGCAATGCCACCACCACCAGGACCAGGGTCCTTCCACTCCCTGGTCTCCTCCACAGCGGGGAGTCTGGGGCAGGGAAGACGGAGAGCACAAAGCTGATCCTGCAGTTCCTGGCAGCCATCAGTGGGCAGCACTCATGGATTGAGCAGCAGGTGCTGGAGGCCACCCCCATCCTGGAAGGTAGGGCCAGGGCTGAGGGCAGGGCCAGGTGGCTGGGAGGGGGCTGGCCTTGCCCATGACCCTCTACCTGCTCTGCAGCATTTGGGAATGCCAAGACCATTCGCAATGACAACTCAAGCCGCTTTGGGAAGTACATCGACATCCACTTCAACAAGCGCGGCGCCATCGAGGGTGCCAAGATTGAGCAGTACCTGCTGGAGAAGTCCCGCGTCTGTCGCCAGGTGCACCCCGGCCCCCGGGGATGCGGGGGCCCATGCGGGCTCTCCCCAGGGCAGGGCCCTACCTGCCCAGCACCTCCCCCGCCAACCCCCGGGCCTCAGGCACTGGCAGCCTAACCCCGTGGACCTTCCCCGACCTATGCTGTTGCCTTCTTGCTTTCATACCCAAAATCCCACCATGAAAAAAACCCATAGATCAGGCTTTTTCCTTAAAGCCATTTGTTCAAGTGGTAAACCAGGGGTTCCATCTTCCCTCCCATGAGGGCCTTGTCTGGTGACAGGTGGTCTCCTCCCCTCCCCCTCCCCCTGCCCCCGACGCGCATGCGCACACTTTCAGGCCCCTGATGAGAGGAACTACCACGTGTTCTACTGCATGCTGGAAGGCATGAGCAAGGAGCAGAAGAGGAGGCTGGGCCTGGGCCAGGCCACCGAGTATAACTACTTGGCCATGGTGAGGCCAGGGGCTCCCTGGGGAGGGGACACCCAGCCAGCCTTGCCCCAGCCCTGGGCCTGGAGGGTGGGAACTACGGGGCGGCCTCCTGCTGTGCTCTGCACCGCCCCCGCCCACCCTGGGCTGGCACGTGCTGTAGGCCTGTCGGCCGATTGGGCTCACCTGCTTGCACAGGTATCTAGACACAGTCTCGCCACAGACACATTTCTGGACACAGGACACAGATACGCACACCCGTGTGCGCACATGACCTCTCTGCACATACATGCTGTGTTAGTTTAGTCTTTAGGACGTGGAGACTAGGGACCTTTGCCGGCATCACGTGTTGTAGGGTGCAAGCTGCTTCAGCCCAGATGCTGCTGCAGCCTCTTGCTGCTGTCTGGACTCTGGAGCCATTACTACCCAATCATGAGGAAAAATATCTGAGGCATATAGGGAAACAAAGGTGTGTGTGTGTGTGTGTGTGTGTGTGTGTGTGTGTGTTGTGTACAGGTTGTGGATATGACAGGCCTTCCTGGACACTTCCTGTAGCTGGCTGGCACATGAACTCACATGCACACGTATGGGTATTGTGGGCGCAGACTGGGGCAGACCCCTGTCGGTGCCCTGCCTGACTGCAGCCACCCTCTCCTCCTGGTGAAGGTGTCACATCTGTAAGGGGGAGTGCCCCCAGTGTAGCAGGGCCTGGGTGCTGTGCCTGATGGGCCTGGTGGGAGTGCCCGGCTCCTCTCACCCGTGGGAAGAAGGAGTATCCAGGGACCTGGCAGGTGGGAACTGTGTTTTTGTGAGAAGGCCGGGCAGGAATGTTCTGGAGTCATGGTGCTCACTCGGTGAGGTGGGGGCCCAGCGTGCCAGGCTGGCCTGGTCTGGCAGAAAAGGTCCTTTGGCCCAGGCACAGCCTCCCTGATGCCCATGTGCGCCCCACTCCCCCACCCTCAGGGGAACTGCATCACCTGTGAGGGCCGGGAGGACAGCCAGGAGTACGCCAACATCCGTTCCGCCATGAAGGTGCTCATGTTCACCGACACTGAGAACTGGGAGATCTCGAAGCTCCTGGCTGCCATCCTGCACCTGGGCAACCTGCAGTATGAGGGTGAGGGGTCCATGCTGCACTGTCCCCAACCCCACCCTGGACTCGAGGGAGGCACAACCCCAAGCCAATCACGGGATACTGGTGGCTCACCTTCCATCACAGCGTGCCCTCCTTTGGGATGAAGGCTGGGGAGAGCCACTTGTGGGTGGGCTTGAACAGTCTGCTGGCTTGACGTCACCGTCAGGCGTGCTATCACTGTGGTGAAATTTCACCTTAGCAATGTATAGATAAAATGTATTAGGAGTTGATTATAGTTTGTTCAAGATCCCTTCCAAATTTGATTTCTTCTTCAATGTCAGCTATTTCAGGGGAGGATACCTCTTTGGACTAATTCATACTAAGATGTGAGTGACTAGATGGTCATCTTCTGAAAGTAGGGAGTGTAGGGAAGGGGACATGTTCAGTTATCCCCGTTCACTCATCCACTTCCTGGAGACCTTCTACAGGCTGGGAAGTCCTCTGAAGCAGGATCAAGGTCTCACTCTGCTCTTGCCCCTGGCCTAGGGAATTTTGCTCACTGAATAACTTAATGATCCCAGCTCTTAGGACATCACAGTATAGTAAATCTTAAAAGACTAAGAGACAAGGAGAAAGAATGCACCAGGCAGAGGGGTAAACCTGTGCAAAGGCCCTGAGGCCTGAAAGAGCAGGGTTTGTTTGGGGAAGGGTATATGGTGTCAGACATTGAGCTAGGCAAGTTCATAGGAGCCAGGTCTGCCACTAAGAGCTCTGGGAGTCTGGAATGGAAATCTTGGGCGTGGGACACAACTGCTAGCATCTGCTGCTTGGATGCTCCATATTCCCAAGTGCTGGGCACACTCACCACCCCCCCTCACAGTACTCATAGGCCTGTGGTGAGAACATTCATCCAGCAATATGCCAATCCACAGAAGCATTTCATCCTGGTGCTGATGCCCTCTGTGGACGGGGCAGGCCCCATCAGAGTGGCCATGGCAGTCTGGTCCTCCTAGGACTGGTCCCCTTGCCCCCTGTGCCCAATCCCTGCCCTGACACCACACCCCCTTGCTGCCGCCAGCTCGTACGTTTGAAAACCTGGACACCTGCGAGGTCCTCTTCTCCCCATCCCTGACCACAGCCGCGTCCTTGCTTGAGGTCAGTACCCAGCCTTTCTTCCCTGTAGCTCCTTCTCTTCCTCTCAGGGGATGGCTTTGATTTCAAACTCCATGGGGGCTGGGGACTCGGGAGTCAGGGTGCCAGGGCCTTCTTGGGAGAGTTCTGCTCAATACTGAGAACCAGCTGTGTATCGGTTCTGTGCTGGGGTGGGCCCCAGGGGAGTGGTCCAGGGTCTGGAAGCCTCCCTGGCTTGTCCAACCCATCCACGCCCCACTGGCCCCTGGGGATGATGTGGTACATGGGGGGCTCTGAGGTGGGGCTCTGGGATCCTGGGTGGGTCGTACTTGCTTGCTGGGTGAAAGGGCACTGTTATGTCTGAGCCACATGCATTGAGTCTGTCCATTAGTCATTTAGCAAACAATAGAATCTGCTCTGGGGATAAAAATGGGACTAGCAAAGCCAGAGTTTGGGAGCTCATAGTCTAGAGGGACTGTACGGGAAAGGACAGGTAACATGCTGGGGGCTTGGGGTAGGGGGAAGCAGCCCCTCTGAGTGGGCTTTGATGTTTGTGGAGGGAAGAGTCTGAGCAAAGGCCTGGGTTGGAAAGTGGGAGGGGGCTCGGGTCTTGGTGTGGGTGGCTGTCACCGCGTGAGCACTGGACTGTCTGTGCACCAGGTGAACCCCCCAGACCTGATGAACTGCCTGACGAGCCGCACCCTCATCACCCGCGGGGAGACGGTGTCCACCCCGCTCAGCAGGGAGCAGGCGCTGGATGTGCGGGATGCCTTCGTCAAGGTAGGCTGGACGCAGAGGGGCTGCCTGCTCCTTCCGCCCCTCTGGAGGTGGGTTGTTGATGGGCAGGTGCCAAGGCGTCCACAGAGCTGGATGGAGCCTCGAGTCCAGGCTCCAGCCACTAACTCACTTTGGGAGCCAGTGTGCAGGTCTTTCTCTGAGCCCAGCCTCTCCATCCATCCCACAAGGGGCTGGGTGTGTGCTCTCCAGGGACCCGTCCAGCTCTAGTCCCCCCAGGCCTCAACCCTTGGCCTGCTCTAACCTTCAGCTCCTTGGCCGTCTGTCTGGATCATATTTTCTGGATACTTAGTCCAGCTGTGCTGTTCACAGCCCAGGGGTCAGCCTCTCTGGTCTCTGCAGAAGACACTGGAAGGGGCTGGGTCAGCTGGGAAAGGGCCACAGTTCTCCCTGCTTCTAACAGTCATTTGTTTGCCATCTACTGAGCCCCTTCCTTGTGCAGGCCCTGCACTAGGCTCTGGGACCCTCAAGATATTCAGACTTCATAGGGGAGACAGAGTTCCACAGAGAGATGGGAGCTCAAAGCAGGGCTCCTTCCCAGCCTGCTGGGTGAGGCAAGGCCTCAGGGAGCAGCTGACATCTCCTATGAGTAGGAACTGTTCAAGCAGGCAAGGGGGCAACATGCAGAGGGAACATCTTGAGGAAAGGCTGGGAGGTTTCAATGAGCCTATTCTACCAAAGGGTCTGACGCGAGCCCACCACGGGTCTTGAAGGGGGGCCCCAGGGGCCTGGCCTGTCTCCCCAGGAAGGGCGTGGTTGGCCCAGGGGCTGATGTGCCGCCTTTCAGGGCATCTATGGGCGACTCTTCGTGTGGATTGTGGACAAGATCAATGCAGCGATTTACAAGCCTCCCTCCCAGGAAGTGAAGAACTCTCGCCGATCCATTGGCCTCCTGGACATCTTTGGATTTGAGAACTTTTCCGTGAACAGGTGGGGCTCTGCCCTGGGTGAATTGTGACGTGAGAAATGTCATATTTCTCCCTTTACTGACATTTGCTTGGCTCCAAGCTGTTTGAAAATTGGACTTGTGTCCTCTCTCTTCCCTTCCCATGGTGGAGTGGGGGCACTCTTACACCATCCTGGGCACTGGTCTCCAGGCCCCACCAGCCTCTGCTGACCTGTCAAGTGTCCACGCTGCAGGGTCCCTCGAAGCAGGTGATACCTGAGCAGGGCCTGAGCCAAGCTTGCGCCACTCTTGGGATCCTGCACTTAGAAGCCTGGCAAGGGTTGATGGATGGAGCAGACCCAAGAGGATCCTGGGGTGGAGACAGCCAGTCCTGCCCCACTCCCCAGCTGTGTGGCCCCTGGCAAGTCACTTCAATTTCTATAATGTTCAGATGTCCTAAAGCCCCTCATCCCCACCATCAAAATATTGAATACACAGAGCGTCGCCTGGGTAAGCTCTGAGTCAGTACCTCAGCGGTGTTAGCAGTCAAGACTCTGCTTGCCAAATCTTGCCAATCACCTGCCTACCTCCCACTGATAGTTACATTTTGTTTTACTGTGGCAACATATATATAACAAAAATTTCCATTTGCACCATTTTTAAGTATATAAAGTTGCATTAATTACTTTTACAGTTTTGTGCTGTCATCGTCATCATTCATTACACACCTTTTTCAATATCCCAAACAGAAACCATATACTTACTAAGCAATAGCACCCCATTCTCCCTTCCCCGGCCTCTGGTAACCTCAAATCCACTTTCTGCTGCTGATGCTTTTGATATCTCTTTATGGTCTGCCTCACCACTGTCTTGGGTCTTCTCCTGGGTGCTCTCCCAGGGGGTTGGGTGCCTGTCTACCAGCCCCCCAGCCCTCCGCTGAGGCCTGGTTATGCAGGGTAAACAGGGAGACCTGAGTCCCGAGCCCTGGGTTTTTAGCCTTAACCCTCCTCCTGACTCACTGCTGCCCTTGGGCAAGTCCTTTGTCCTCTCTTGTCCTCGGTGCTCTCTCCCATGCATTGAGGAGGTTGTACTCTGCGGTCCTGCCCCACTTCGGAGCCTAGAGACTGATGATGGGAGTGACTTGCCCAAGGTCACGCTGCAGATGGGGCAGAGCTGGGGCCTGACCATCCCTCCCTAACCCCATGCCCCTGCAGCTTTGAGCAGCTGTGCATCAACTTCGCCAATGAGCACCTGCAGCAGTTCTTCGTGCGGCATGTGTTCAAGCTGGAGCAGGAGGAGTACGACCTGGAGAGCATCGACTGGCTGCACATTGAGTTCACCGACAACCAGGACGCCCTGGACATGATTGCCAACAGGCCCATGAACATCATCTCCCTCATCGACGAGGAGAGCAAGTTCCCCAAGGTGGGCCCACAGCAGGCTGGCGTCCTGTGGCTGCCACCCTCTGGCCGGGGTGTGGGTGGGCCCTCTCCCCAGTCTGAACCTCAGCTGCCCGCATCCGCAGAGTGGTTCAGGGTTGCTCTGGGGTGAGTTCAAAAGCATTCCTCTGACATTTAGAATCCCCTAAAGTCCACTGGGTTCTGGGCCAAACAATGCATATCCAAGCATGTAGCTGGCCCAGAAAAGGTGCCCCCAAAATGGTCTTGGAGATAGGGATAGGTGGGGTGGGATTGCTGCCATGATTCTAATAATGGGAAATAGATTTTCTAAATGGAACTTTCAAGGTTATCCAGTTCCAATTCACCCACTTAACAGATGGAGAAATGGAGGCCCAAAAAGTTCCTGCAGAGTATAAGTAAAGGGGAGGGAAGTGTTGACAAAATTAGAAGAGGAGGGTGCAAAGACACGGGACAGGTAAGGTGGTGGGAAAGGGTGGGCTCGGCAGCTGCCTCCGGTTCCCACAGGGCACAGACTCCACCATGTTGCATAAGCTGAACTCCCAGCACAAGCTCAACGCAAACTACATCCCTCCCAAGAACAACCACGAGACCCAGTTTGGGATCAACCACTTTGCTGGCATTGTCTACTACGAGACCCAAGGTACAAGCTGTCCTAGGCTGTCTGTCCCTCTTTGCCTGTGTCCTCTATCTTTCCCTTCTCCAGGCCAGGAGAAAGACACCAGAGTCCTGGAATGCCAGAGAGAGAATGGGCTTTAGCAAACATTGGGCTCAATGCTTTTTGTACATATGGGGAATCCAAGGCTTGGAAAAGGGGAGTCCTTATATGACATGCCTACTACATATAAAGCCAGAGCCATCCAGTTACCCACCAAGGCTCCTGCAGTCACAGGACTGAGTGTGAACATTGAAGCCATCTTGTTTCTCCTGGGGGCATGCAGTTGGGCTCATTTTAAATCTGGAAGTTAAGAAGAGGGGTTAGAACACAGTCAGGGTTCCCCATTTAGAAGTCTTATGAGGTCTACCCCAAAACTGCAGCCTGTCCTTCCCAACCCCTCTCTCTCCCCAGCATCATAAAGGCATCTGGGGTGGGCCACGGTGGCTCAGCAGGCAAGAATGCTCGCCTACCATGCCAGAGGGCCTGGGTTTGATTCCCAGTGCCTGCCCATGTGAAAAAAAAGGCATCTGTTGTGGGGAATGCCTATATTGAGCTCATGCCATTCAGCCCCAAAAGGTCCTGCCTAGAGTCAAAGTGAGACTGAAAACAAACAAGCAAAGGGACATCAGTTCCATACCTTCTTGTTAATTTGTCCAGAGGGTGGCAGAATGCATCAGTGTGTCATGAACCATGATGCGTTTATGAAATCTGCAGGCTGTTCTGCTCATTCCTTCTTTCTTAAGAAGGAGCAGACATTAAGTTTGAGGGACTGTTGAGCAAAAGAGTCAGTCTATTGTTTGGGGTAATAGAGGATTGTGATTTTGGGTTCAATTCAACAAACATTCACTGGGCATCTATTATGTGCCAAGCCTCATACCACTGCGAAGGAACCAGAGATAAAAATTGAGTAGACTCATGCTGAGTTAAAACATTACAGGGTGGTTTGAAGGTGTCTCAGTGGCAGAGTTCTCGCCTGCCATGCCAGAGACCAAGGTTTGATTTCCGGTGCTGCCCATGTTAAAAAAAAAAAAGAAAAAACCTGGCAGATGTGGAGGGAACACAAGGGTTATCTACTCAGATTTGGAAACTGAGGCCTGGAGAGGGAAGCAACTTGCCTGATGTCACTAAACAGTCTGAGCTACTTTAAATAATTCTACCAGCATTTTCTGGTTTGCAAAGCACTGCATTAATCCAGCCTTTCATTTGTGAAATGGGTGACGTTAGGAGATCTGAAGAGAAGCAAGAATTTATGGCTATTATCATTCCCATTCAACAGATGAGGAAACTGAGGCTCCAGAGAGGGGAAGTGACCAGCCCAGGGTCACAGAGTGAGTCTGTCATGGAGCTTTGACTAGGGCCACATACTCCCATCCCATCTCCACAACTCACCCTTCCGTTACCCCTGCACTTCCTCCCTTCCTCACATGCCAGGTGGGCAGCCTGGCCCTGAGTGGGGAAGGGGGTGCTGCTTCTCTGCAGTGTGCCAGGACCTCAGCCAACCCAGCCAGGGGCTCCGAATCTCTGCCAGTTCAGAGAAACGACACAGAGGGCATATTTGCACAAGCCCCATCGGGCATCCCATCCCCTGTCCCCTCCCCCTCCCCGAAAAAGCCCCCCTGTTAACTGATAGAGCACGTCCTTATCCCGTGGTTTCTGATAATGGCAGCCTCATCTGGGGTCTGTGTGGTAGAGGGAGTGTCCCTGGGCTTGGGCTAGGGGTCCTGGGTTTGAGTCTTATCTCTGCCCTGGTTTGCTGTGACAGCTCAGCTGTTTTCTCCCTTGTGGGATGGGGAAGATAATCCCTGCCCATCTCAAGTATCGAGTGGGTTTTCTGAGCATCCATTCTGTGAGGGCACTTTGTAAAGCATAGTGTACTTCTCAGGTACAAGATATTTTAAATTAATTCCTTTACTATTAACTGGTTGCAGAGCAACATGTGTTCCCTCCCAGGTGACTCACGTTTCATTTAACAAGGGCTTATGATACCCTAGTTCAGAAGACTTTTCATTAGTGGTGGCATTTCAGGCATTGGGGTGGTTCAGGCAGGAAGTTAACCCTGTTCCCTCCCAGCGACCAAGAACTCCTGCCTTTCTTGAAGGAAGGCCACCTGGGTGGACTCGGGGCTCCAGTTTCCGGCTCTGCCAATCACTCTCTCCTTGATCCTGGGCGAGCTACTGTCCTCTCCAGGCCTCAGTGTCAGCCTTATAAAATGCATGCAGTTGCAGGACATTGCAGATTTGGGAAGGGGCTGAGGGCTGGTAGGTGGAGGCTGCGGAGTGGGCGAAGTGTGACCTCTCTGCCCCCGCCCCACCCAGGCTTCCTGGAGAAGAATCGGGACACCCTGCATGGGGACATCATCCAGCTGGTCCACTCCTCCAGGAACAAGTTCATCAAGCAGATCTTCCAGGCGGATGTGGCCATGGTAACGCTGGGGTGGGGTTTCCCACTGGGCAGGAAGGGTCCCCGGAAGCCAGACTTGTGTCTAGGCCCCACCCTTGTCCAGCAGCTTCAGCTGAGCTCCTCCCACCGTACAGCTCCGGGGGGGCCCAGAGGGGCCTTCAAGGCCTCTTGTTGTACTGATTGGGGGTGGGGGGGTGAGGCCCAGAGAGGGGGCCTTGTGAGGGGTCACAGTGCAGAGCCTGATCAAGACTCAGTTTACCATGGGGACCTACTCCCTAGACTCCAGCAGCTGCCGGGGAGCAGGGGTATAGGGGATGCGCCCAGCCTCAGGAGACATGGGATGGGGATTCAGAGAAACGGCCCAGAGGGCCTGTCTGCACAAGCCCCAGATCCCATCGAGTTGGTATGAGAATTTCCCAGTCCTCTACTTCTCCTCGGCCCCTGGGGTGGTAGTCTGGTGGGTTTTCTCCTGTGGGGAGGTATGTCTTTTTATTTCATATTTTCTCCCTGTCCCCATGGCTTCCTAGAGGGTGCAGGGATGGGCTCTAGGAGAGGGCAGAGCCCCCGCCCTCTCTGTGCCCGTCCAGGTGCCTGCGCTGCCCCCTGCCCTTGGGACCGCCGGGGGTCACAGAGCTTCCGGGGGCCCCAGGCGGCCCCCCTGGGAGCCTTCCTCTTTTCATGGTGGATTTCTGACCCTCCACGTTCTCCCTGCTCCCTCTTCTCCCCCTCTCACCCTGCACTGTGGTTCCTGTGGTAGTTTCTCTGTGGTTATTCATCGGGCACTCTCCGCCAGTCAGCAGCTTCTGCGAAGGTAAAAGACCCCAGCCCGAGGCCCGAGGATGGTGGGAGAGGCCTCAGAGGCCCCTGAGGGCTGGGCTGTGACTTTGGTCCCTGGGGCGCTGTGGCTGGGAGCAGGGCTGGGCTTTTTCTTCTTCTTCTTTTTTTCTCTTTTGAGCGTGGTTTGTGTGTGGCGTGGTTTACAGAGTGGTTTTGATTTTTGAATTATGTGTGTGACAGGTATCTCATTTTCTTAAAGGAGGAAACTGAGTCCTAGAAAGACTTGCCCAGGGAAGCAGGGGCAGAGCCTGGACTCAGCCAGATCTGCCACCTCCTCTGGGGGGTCTCTCATCTACCCCACGCTTAGTGTCTTGGAAGCGTTAGTCCTGACCTTTCAGCCAAACCCTGCTGAGTTTTGCTATACCCACGACTTGTTGAAGCAGGAGCGGACAGTGGTGTTTTCTGCATGCTGCAGATGAGAGATTGAGGCTCAGAGAGGGGATGTGACCCTCCTAAGTCACAGCTTCGCGATGGGGGAGCTGGGACCAGAGGCAGCCTCCCCTGGACTTGCTGAGGCTCCAGAGCAGCATCCTCGGCTCAGGTTGTGGCTCTCGAGGTGCTTTAGATGGGATGGGTGCTGGGGGCCTCTTAGCAACAGCGTAGCTCCACTGTCCTCTTTGCCTCCCTTTCCTCTTCTCTCCATTTCCTCCCTACTTAATACTGTAACCCCCACCCCCACCCCCAACACACTCACACACACTCACACACGTGGTTTAATGTTGAGTCCTTCCTCCTTCCTGCATGCCTGCTGTCCCAGTGCCTCGTTGAGTTCTGAAGTAATTCCAGGCAGCTGAACAGGACCCGAGCATGTCAGGAGCAAGGAACCTTGTGGATGGGGCCTCCCTCCTCCTACCTAATGATGGGCCCTGAGTACCCTGCCCCCCCTCCACACATACATACACACAGACACACAAACACACACCAACATTGTGGTCCAGCCTGCTGGTGGGGTGGAGGCAGGGCCTCTCTCAGAGAGGGGCCCAAGAGCCTGAAGCTGCAGCACCCAGGAGATCCACCACCCCAACCCACGTGTTGCAGGATTACAGATTTGCAGCACTGGTGAAAGACCAGTGTGGCTCTGGCCTCTGCTCTCCCTCTCCCCTCTGGTCTCCCCAGCTCCCTAACCATTCCACCTGGTGTAAGACTGAACCCCACCTGAATCCCATCTTGTCCTGCCTCATCTCTTCAAATCTATCTTCCAGCATTCTGTCTCATTCCAAAGCTCCTGGAGGCTTCTGGTGGCCTCTCTGTGACGTTTCCTCTTCTAGGGTACCTTCCTCTGGGACTGAAACCCATTTGGTGAAGAACGAGAAGGTCCAAGCACAGGACCCTGGGGTCTGAGAAATGGCCCACTCCTGTGGGAGTTCTAGGAGCGCCGAATTAGAACACAAACAATGACAGTTTGATACTAATTAATATCTACCAAGTACCCGTTCTGGGCCAGTCTATAAGCTAAACACTTACACTTATTCATCCCCACAGCAACCATGTAAGTAATTACTATTATCCCCATGAGGAAGCTGGGCCCAGAAAGGCCAAGGCATTTACTGAAGGTCACACAGCTTGTAGGTGACACAACAGAGACTTGAATCCAAGTCTGTCTCAGGGAGTTACAGGAAGTTGCTCAAGGTCATACCACAAGTTAGGGCAAAAGTGGGGCTTTCAAAGCCCCTGCTTTATTTTAAGTAGACTGTGCTGTCTCTGTAAGTGCAGCATCCAGGAAAGAAAACAAAGCCATGACACAGGAAATTGCCACAGGACATTGAGCATCCCCTGATTAAGGTCGAACCTCGGACATGTGTCCCCGGGCTCTGAGCCCACAGGACACTTATTCACTCTTTCTTCAGAGGCCTCCTGCCTACAACTACCCAGCTCCTTTACTTCATGCCCCTCCATGGAGCCATTCCATAGTGGCCATTGGACTTCTTACTTCTTCCTTGATCCCATCCCCAAATAGCTGCAGATTAACCCAGAAAACAGCAAATATCTGAAAGAGCAACCTTTCTCCTCAATGAAATAAAACCAAGCCAGAAACCCAGGTGGTCAGGGAAGTGAGACCTGACTTTGGAGCGCCATAGCTTCCATTTATTCATTCATTCAATTCATGTTTATTGAATGCTCATTATGTACCAGGGACTGCCATGCTGATTGAACTGGGGAACTACTGGAGGTTTCGGGGTGGGGCAAGGTTGTGACCGGATGTCATGTTTTAACAGGCTCACTCTGCCAGCTATGATGATAGTGGGGTGGAGGGCAGTGTGGAGTTGGGAGGGTGGGGACAGAAACAGGAATAATCCAATTATTGGTGGTTTGGACTGGGCAGTAGTAGAGGAAGTGGTAAGAGGAGGTCAGATTCTGGCTCTGCTTTGATAGTGGAATCAATAAGAGTTGCTGACATATTGGAAGTGAGAGAAAGATGCTGAAGATGATTCCTAAATTTTTGGCCTGAGCCGCTGGAAGGTGAACAATTTCTGTGAGCCCGTGGGCAGTAGGAACCAATTCAGAAACCCTCCAGTTCAGTAAATAGGTGTTGATTGTTACTTTGCATGCCCCGGGGACACAGCAGCAAATAGGGCAGACCCCGTCTGTCCTCATGGAGCACACAGCTCACCAGGGAAGACAGATGGAAAGGAGTAGTTCTAGTGTGATGATTGAAACCAAAGGGTACTTGTGTGTGAGTGAGTGTGTGCTGTGTGTGCTTATGACAGGGGCTCGCATGCCAACCTGGACAGCTTCCCCTCCCAGTCGGAGGGGGGGGTGGCCACCCCGGGCTGCCTCTGAATCAGTTTGGGGGCCATAGATCTGACCATCACCCTTCCACAGCTTCCCTTAGCAAAATCCTGGAATATATTCCAAGTAAAACTAAAAAGTGAAAAAATACTGCAAATTTCAGAATAGCAAATTTTGCTATTTCTTGACATTTCACTACAGCATAGCAGCATATTGTCTCTGTACAGTAGGGGTTAGACCTCTCTGGGTCCTTCCCCCACTCCCATGAGTTTTGGTGTCACCAGGTATCAGATAAAATCATGACTTTAAAAACATAAAATCCTGCAATAGTAATCAAATTCACTAATTATCTTGGCCCAAATGGAAATCACTAGGAAATCAGTAATGACAAAATGCTTTGGAATCAAGTCTGGTTTGTACGTCTGGTTTCTCTGTTATCAGTCTGAGATTGGTTCTTCCTGTTTGCTTGCTGCTTAGGCCCTCCCCCAGCACCCCATCCTCACCTCAATTCACAGTGTGGTCAGAGGGGTCTCAGAGAGCCCACCAGCTCACAGCTGGGGAACACAGACAGACCCCTGGCCTCGGCACCTCAAAGCTTGAACACCATTTTCGGAAGATTATCCAGGACGGCAGCGGCCTTGAGCTGCTAAACCCACAGGAAGGGGAGGTCTCCGGCAGCACCCCTCCCCCAGGGCCTTCCCTGATTCCCCACAGCGAGCCCTGCACCCCTCTGACTCCCGTCACAGCCCTGCCAGGTGGCTCAAGGGCAGTACTCTCATTTAGGAAACTGAGTCTCAACGCTGTTTAAATGGTCTGCCCCAGAGCTCACAGCTAGGAAGCGGTGGAGCCAGGATTTGAATTTAGGTTTGTCTAACCCCTGTATCTAGGGATGACCCCAGTGTCCTGAGGTGACCAAGTTCAACCACTAGCTTATACCGCGAGGGGAGATGGAGGCTCAGAGAGGGGCGGCGCCCGCCCGGGGTCGGCCAGCGCACGGAGCTCCAACCTCCCGGTCCCGGCTCCTCCCGGCCCGCCGCGCTCACTTCCTCTTGGCTGGGGACGTGGTGCCTCTTGGAGGTCCTGGGAGGCTCCCCAAGTGGGTGCTTCTGGGTCCCAGCCCCAGGCAGGCCGGGCGAGTCGCAGGAGAACCTCCAATGCGGAGGCCCGGGCTGACGCTCCCGGCAGCTGTCTCTCGGGCTCGGACCCCGCTGACCCTTCCTCCCGCTGGAGGCCGGGAGAGGGTGGCGGGCACGGCCCCTCCCATCCCTGTCGTCCGTCCCTCCAGGGCGCCGAGACCAGGAAGCGCTCGCCCACACTCAGCAGCCAGTTCAAGCGGTCGCTGGAGCTGCTGATGCGCACGCTGGGAGCCTGCCAGCCCTTCTTCGTGCGCTGCATCAAGCCCAACGAGTTCAAAAAGCCCATGGTGAGCGGCCCGGCCCTGGGTGGGGCGGGGTGAGACGGCCACCGGCCTCCCTGGGGAACGGCAGGGGGGTACCGGAGGGGCTTACCAGACACAGTCCCTGATTCACAGGAGGCAGGTGTGCTGGTAAGAGCCCAGACTCTGCAGCGGGTCCAATTCTGCCTCTACCGCCTACATGCTGGGCGGCTTCACCCAGTCACTTAATCCTCCTGTGCTTCAGTTTCCTGGCAGATGAAATGGGACCGCTAATGACACTGCCCTCCTCGGGGAGGCGGGTTCCATGCCACTACCTGGCATCTTGGGAGCGTTCTGGAAATGGTGGCAATCATTCTTGCTGTGGCCGGACCTCTGAAAGCCCCCCCCCCCTTTCTTCTAGCTCAGCTACCACTTCCTCCTTGAAGCCTTCCCTGATTCTTCTAGCTAGTTAGAAATGTTCTAATCTTTGACTCTTCTCACGGGCTTTTTCTGTGTGTGTACCACAGGCTAGATGTGTCTCCAGAGCCCTGTGAGGGAGACACTGTGGGTTTTTATTTTGTTCTATTTTTTGCCCTATGTTGGAGAGGTGAAGGGGCCTGAGCCCAGGGCATGGGAACCTGCCTCCCACCCTCATCTCACATCAAGCCCTTTCCATCCGAGGCACACAGGTCTGGGAGGTGTTGTTTTCTGCAGGCGAGGCCCAGTAGGGGGCCCTGGGGGAAAGCTGGGGCCACAAGTCTGGGGAGGGCAGGAAGGCAGCAGGCCTGGCCTGGGCTGGGGAAAGTGGCCTGGAGGGAGAGGAAACAGGCTACGGAAGCCGGCCATCTGCATGCGCTGGCCCCACCCACTGCCCATGCCTGCAAAACAGTCCCCAAAGAGGGTGAGGTCTGTTCCTCATGGGGTTCGAGAATGGGTCTGCCAGGGCTTGAGGGTCACAGAGGGCTCCAGCATGCTTTCCCTCTAAGCTGGGGTTCCAGGGAAACAGAGGCCCTGGTCCTGCCAAGGCCGGTGGGTCCATTCTCTCCTGTCTCTGAAATGCCTTGGAACCTTTCTCGTGACACCAGACTCCACATCTGTTGCCCAGATTTTGGCAGCAGCCTCGTCACAGGTTTTCTGCCTCCCCCCTCCAATTCTCCTTCCCTACTGCAGTGAGAGACTGTTTCTCAAATCCAAATCTGACCCTGTCACTCCCTGTTCCAAACCCTTCTCTGGCTTCCCATTACCCAGGAGATGAAGCCCAGCCTCCTTACCTTGGCCTCCAAAGCTCTCCTCTGGCCCTCCAGGATCCCTGGGCCAGATGTGGGGAGTGAGAAAGGGGTGGTTGCGGTCTTGTCCCATCCCTTCACAAAGGGAGACTTTGTGCAAATCAGAAAACGAGCTTCTTCCTTAAGTCACTTTATTGCCAGCAGCTAGAAACTTGCCTGAATAACTACAAATGTACAATGACTACAGTGAAGGTCTCCCCCTGTGGTTGTGCAGGGCCCCCACCACCCGCACAATCTCAGCCACAACCTGGCTTAACCTCCCCAGTCCACTGAAAACCCCCAACAAGTGCCGCGCCCTCAGGCTTCCCTGCCTTTGCACCTGCTTGCCCCTGGGTTGTTTCCACCGTGAATCGCCCTTTGCTTCTCCCAAAGGGAGTACAGTCACTCTCATCTGTGCTCCCAAAGCACACAGCTCGTCTCCCCGAGAGGGTTCTCGCTCCCGCTGCGTGTGTGGGCTTGGACAGCCCTGGCTTCGCTGCTCGTGTGCTGTGTGGCCAGGGCCTCCTAGGTCTTTGTCTGGGGCTGCAGCACACAGAGTGGGGCCAGCTTCTGGCAGTAGCCTCCAGCCCGGGCTCTCTGGCTCTGTGCCTGCCAGTTGTTCGACCGGCACCTGTGCGTGCGTCAGCTGCGGTACTCGGGGATGATGGAAACTATCCGAATCCGCCGAGCCGGCTACCCCATCCGGTACAGCTTTGTGGAGTTTGTGGAGCGGTACCGTGTGCTGCTACCTGGCGTGATGCCAGCCTACAAGCAGGTAGGTACAGGGCTGGGTGCACGAGTGGTAGAGAAGGGAGGGTCTCAGCTCTAGGCTGGGTGAGGGACCCAGGCCCCATTTTTTCATGGGGATGGTGGGCTGGATGCCATGTGCTCTGCAGGCACCCCAGGTCCAGCCAGGAAGATTAGGGGTTCAGGCAATGGAATGTGTCAAAGGGCGTAGATCGCCATGCTTGGCTGGCATGCACTTCTTGAAGGTGGCATGATGGACAAGACCAAGGTGGCCAAGGGGGCATCACATGTTAGATGTCGGAGAAGTTTTTGTGATCATCCAGCCCAGCTGAGGAGAAAAATTAGGTTCAGAGAGAGGCAGGATTTGGCCAGGGTCACATAGCAAGTTGGGACAGAGCTGGGCAAGCCCTTGGGACGGACATGTGGGTGGCTTTCCCACTGGTCAGGCTGCCCTTGCCATTGTGTCCTTCCCCCCACCCAGGGTGACCTGCAGGGGACATGCCAGCGCATGGCTGAGGCTGTGCTGGGCACCCACGATGACTGGCAGATTGGCAAGACCAAGATCTTTCTGAAAGTGAGCATGGCTCTGTCCCTGGGCTGCCTTGGGAGGCCATGAACGCCCCATCGCCATGGGGATTGGGGTTCCGGGGAGGTGCTTAGAGGGAAATGCGGCATCAGATGGCATCAGTGCTAGGCCTTCGAGAACCTTGCTGCCATCTGAGGTGGGGGGAGCTGGGTAAGGCTGGGCCAAGTCTTCCTTGGTGGGGAAGAGGAGACCGATATTTGAGACCATCTGTGCTCTGAGGGGTCCTGGTCACGGGATGCAGGACTCAGGGCATCGACCAAGGGTTAGAAAGCTGCAGGCCCGAGCTGGGGCTGTCTGTCAGGCCCTCACCAAGGAGGCTGGATTCAAATTCCAACCCTGGGGTTATTGCCCTGAGAATCTGGGCAAGTCACTGGCCCTTTCCAAGATTCATTTCCCCATCTGTGAAATGGGTTGTGTCTGGGTTGAGGGATCTTGGGCTTATCTAGAAGGTCTGTTCCTGTGGTTTCTTCGCTGGGCTTGGTCGGCTGTGTGCTCTCCTCCATCACTCAGTGCCACCTGGAAAGTGCTTTCTGTGTGCCAGGTCCCACTGGGGGCTTTCTATCCGTGATCTCATTTAACCCTCTCAGTAACCCCTTGAGGTCGGGATTATTGTGCCCATTTCACAGGCTCAGGGAGGAGAAGCAGATGCCCAGGGTCATGCAGTCTGTTCTCAACCCTCCCAGTGCCCTGAGCACAGCAGCTATTTGGGCAGGAAGCTGGCACCGGACTGCTCAGGGAAGAAAGCAGGGCTGAGAGCAGGAAACAGGGCCACAGGGATAGCTGGCTTTGGAGCAGAGCTGCCTGGGAGTTGGCGAGGGCAGGGCAGCTGCGGCGGGGCAGCATGAGTCCAGCACTCCGGGTTCCCCATTTCTATTTTCGCTCTGCTAGCTTTCAGTATAGTAGGGGGAGCGGGGACCCAGGACAGATGAGATCTTGTCCGAATTCTCCCTGGCACAGGGGCCTTGAGCAATCCTTTCATCTCCCCTAGCCTTGGCTTCTTTATCAGAAAAATGTGTCAAATATCCTGGCCTGTGCCTTTCACAATTGCCACCTGGAAAGTGCTTTCTGTGTGCCAGGCCCCAGTGGGGGCTTTCCATCCATGATCTCATTTAACCCTCTCAGTAACTCCTTGAGGTCGGGATTATTGTGCCCATTTCACAGGCCCAGGGAGGAGAAGCAGATGCCCAGGGTCCTGCAGCTGAAGTAGATAGCAGGGCCTCCAGCCTGGCTTGGTCCTAGGCCCAGGTGGCAAAGGAAGGAAGGCATGAAGCATGATGGCATCCAGGCCGGAGGGCTCTGAGGAGTGTCGTCATCCTCATCCTTTCCTCTCTGAGCTCTTCAGAAATGGGCTGTGATTTTGAGAGGCCAAATATCTAGTGCTCATTCATTCAAAAAATCTTGGCCAAGCGGCTCTTCTGTGCCAAATCTAGTCTGGAAGTAATGTGTGTCAGTGACTTCTTGGTGAGTGTGGCTCCCCTACAAGACTCTAACCTCTCAGGGGACTCATCTACCGGGCTCGCTGTGGCTCTGCCCCTAGCATCTAGCACAGAGCTGGCACGTAGAGATGTTCAATTCATCAAGTTTCCTTCAATTGGAGTGAGGGTGGGGGGCCCAGCAGCGAGGAGGAGAGAGGGCTGGAGAAGTCAGCAGGGCCTGGGTCATGGAAGGCTTTGAGTGCCAGGGTGTGGCGCTCAGGCTTGACCCTAGAAACCGTGGGGTGTGCATGAAGGACTGTAAGGTCGTGGTCAGATTTGTGCTTTAGAAGGTCCCTCTGGTTCCTTTTGTGGGAGGCCTGGCCGGGGAGTAACAGAGGCCAGGAGTCTAGTCAGGAGGCTGCTGCCATGATTCTGGAGAGGATCTGGCCCAGGACTGAGGCCAGTGAAACAGAAACATCAAGTAGAACAGTGGCTTGGGCAGAGACAGTGACAAGGATAAAGCCCGTGTGTGTATAATGGGCCTTCTGACCCACCCAGGGAAATCAGGCTCCTCCTGCTCCAATGGGTCTCTGGGAAACAGCCACAATCCCTCAGTACCTGTGGCTACGGGAGGCAACCACATATGGGGAGAGTAGGGCTGGGAGTCCACGGGAGTCCCAACCAAGCCCCAGGCCTGGGCTGCTAGTGAAGAAAGCGAGAAAGCCTGCGGGGGCAGCCTCAGGCTCGGAACTGAGCTGGTGGCCCTGGAGGAGATGCGGTGGTGGTGCTGCTCAGGGGCTCTGTACTCCAGGACCACCACGACATGCTGCTGGAGGTGGAGAGGGACAAGGCCATCACCGACAGAGTCATCCTCCTCCAGAAGGTCATCCGGGGCTTCAAGGACAGGTATGTGCCGAGGCCAGTTTCTGCACATCTCAGCCCACGCCCGGGTCTGTGGGCATGTGCTTGGCTCACTTCTGTTTCTCCCACGTGAACACCAGGAATAAATAAGCACATCTATGGGTTCACCAAGAAACAAGCACACATATGTACAGTAGGCCCACGTGATCATGCAAATACAGATGAACACACAAGCACACAACTCACACAGACCAATCCATGCCATGTACATTGTACACTCACCCACATACAGCCATGCACACATGGATGCATGAGGTACACACATATGCACACGCTGCCAGTGTCAGACGTCAATCTCCCATGAAATTCCCCAAAGAGGAGTTACATGTTAAAAAGTGTGTCCTATATTCCATGTAAGGGACAGGTGCATACCTGTGAGAATTTACAGATGGGCAGGGCTGACTCTGAAATGTGATTCAGGTTCCACAGAAATCCCACAACCTGCCCTTTTTGCAGTTCATCTGTTCACTCCCTCCTTTTATCTGTCCATCTGTGCATCCATCCATGCATCCATGCATCCACCCACCCATCCGTCTGTGCATCTATTCACCTGGCCATCCGTTCATGCATCATCTATTCATCCCTTTGTCCATCTCTACATTCTTTCATCCATCCATTCATCCATCCATGTGCTTGTCTGGTTTGTCCATCCATCTATCCATCCATCTCTGTCCATCCATTCATCTGTCCGTTCTCTCCCACAATTGTTCTCTTGCACATGTGTGCATTCAGGCTTTGGCTCACTGGCTTACTCGCACACTCACACATTTGCCCTTCACTTATTTGTACATTCAGCAGATATCTGCTGTCGAATGTGTGCTCTCTCTCTGCTTCTTGCCTTCTGTCGGGTCAAAGATGACTGTTTCCTGGGAAAGCAGCCTAGTGTGTGTGGGGGGGTAACAGCGCTGAGCTCAGTAAGTCGTAAGATGTGGGCTCTAATCCCAACCTCTATGAATCTCAGTTTCCTTGTCTGTAAAATCAGGAAGTTAAAGCAGTCAGTAATAAATAATGTTCACAGTGTTCAAAGCTTTTAGTCTTTGATATTATTTAATTTACTTATTTATTCATACACTTATTCAGTCAACAAACATCTTCTGAATGCATACCTTAATGGGCTTACAGGACAGATGTTATTATACCTGTCCTACAGATGAGGAAATGGAGGCATTGAGAAATATATGCCATGCCCAAGGCCACATTGCCGGGATGTTACAGAGCTGGAACTCAGCCCTGTTTCCTGACCCCAAACCCCACCCTTACCCTGGCTGCCTCAGGGCACTGATTCCCTGCTCTGAGATTCACCTGCATCACTGCTGCTGTTGCAGGTCCAACTTCCTGAAGCTAAAGAACGCAGCCACGGTGATCCAGAGACTCTGGCGGGGCCACAACTGCCGGAGGAACTATGGGCTGGTGAGCCTCCCTGAGGGGCTGCTCATTGCCCCATTAAGCCTTTGAACCAGCCCCGTTGCCATGGCAGCAGGACTTGCCTAGTCTGGTTCCTGCCCCTGCCCCAGCCAGCCCTTCCTGTCCTTCCAGCCCAAAATCCAGGTGGTGTTCTTGTGGCTTTTTCCCAGTTGGTCAGCAATGTCTGATGCTTTTCTTCTGGAATGTTTTGGAGGGCTGTGAGCATACTGGGGTATCAGAGACCCCGGAAGGGGACCCGCACAAGGATGGGTCCCATGGACCTCTGTGTGGAGCTGGACGTGGGGCTGGGGAGTAGACAGGAAGGAGGAGGGTGGTTGCAGCACCTGGTCCGAGCTGGTGGGGGGGGGGGGCTCGGGGGCCCATCTGAGGGGAGTGGGGGCCAAGCCTTCAGAGGCTCCAGTCTGGGATTGGAGCCCCTGGGCCGCGGACGCTCCCACGGGCTGGCCGGTCTGAATGCGGGCTGTGGGCTGCGGGCCGCGAGCGCGTCTGTGTCGTTGCAGATGCGGCTTGGCTTCCTGCGGCTGCAGGCCCTGCACCGCTCCCGGAGGCTGCACCGGCAGTACTGCCTGGCCCGCCGGCACATCATCAAGTTCCAGGCCCGCTGCCGCGCCTACCTGGTGCGCAGGGCCTTCCGCCACCGCCTCTGGGCCGTGCTCACCGTGCAGGCCCACGCCCGGGGCATGATTGCCCGCAGGCTGCATCGGCGCCTCCGGGCTGAGGTGAGGGGCCCCGGGGCCACGGTCCCGGGCTCACAGCCCCACCCCCACCCCTCAGCGCGTCCTCCCAGGGGCACGAGGCCTCGGCAGACACATCACCCCCACCTGTCGGCCCAGGAGCCTGTGAGCTAGAGAGGCAGGACCTTGGCCCCATGCCTTCTCTGGGGAATGCCTTAAATGGGGGGCTGGACCCCTCCTTTGCATCCTTCCAGCCAAGGGCAGGGCTGGGGGGCCTCCATCACTCCTGTGATTCTCTGGGGAGGCTGAGACAAACCTGGTCTGGCTTTGGGCTCAACAGTGTCCCCAGCCCATTGTGTGACCTGGAGAATGTCTCAGTTACCTCAGTTTCTCTATCTGCCAAATTGTTGGGCAAAGTTACTGGCAGTCCCAGAACCCAGTCAGGGGGGAGGGGGAGGGGTGCGAGGGGCCACGACAATGGCTGCCCCTTCCCTCAGTACCTGCGGCGCCTCGAGGCTGAGAAAATGCGGCTGGCAGAGGAGGAGAAGCTGCGGAAGGAAATGAGCGCAAGGAAGGCCAAGGAGGAGGCAGAACGCAAGCATCAGGTGAGCTGAGAAAACCCAAGCACCTTAGATTTCCATTCCTTTGTTCAGCAGCTTGCATGCAGAACTGCCTATTTGTCATTTGCCCATGCAGCCTTCCTTCATTTGTCCAAAAAGTATCCCTCGCTAGAGCCGGTCAGCAGTGGTGCACCGAGGTCTCCCAGGTGCCTGGTCCTGTGCAGTCAGAGGCTTCCGTGCACAATGGTCCGCGCCCTCAGGAGGGCCTTTCTAACTGGGGGATTAATGGCAGATATAAAGCCTGAGCTGGCTGAGGGCACCAAGAGAGCTACGCTGCCTGATACAGTAGCCACAGGCCACATTTGGCTACCGAGCACTTGAACTCTGGCTGTCCCAGTGGAAAAACGCTGAATTCATAAAACACACACTAGATTTTGACATCTTATTACTAATTTTTAAAACATTTGTTACATGCTGAAATTATACTATTTTGGGAAATATTGGGTTAAATGAAATATATTAAAACTGATTTCACCATTTCTTTTTACTTTTTAAAATGCAGCTACTGCATATGTGGCTCACATTATTTTTCTGTTGGACAGCACTGGTCTAGAACCTCAAACCAATGGCTGTGCGATTTCTGGGTTGGCGTGGTCCCCTCCAGGGAGGGCATCAGGAGGGCTTCCTGAAGGAGGCAGTTGCCAGCTGAAGCCCTGGGGGACAGGCAGGATTCTATCTGAGCTTGTTGAGAGACTTCCCCATGGTCCAGAGATGCTGGGCATGTCTCACTGGACGGTGAGGGCTGAGCTGAGCCCATGAGGCTCTGTTCTTGCCAGCGGTCAGGAGGGCCCAAGTGAGGTTGGGACCAAGACCCTGGCTGTGGCTGTCTTGGGCTCCCTGAGGAGGGCTTGCTCCTGAGGCTGTGGCACTGAGTCCTGAGACCCATCTCTCCTGCTTCACCCCACCTGCCCAGGAGCGCCTGGCCCAGCTGGCTCGGGAGGATGCAGAGCGGGAGCTGAAGGAGAAGGAGGCAGCTCGGCGGAAGAAGGAGCTCCTGGAGCAGATGGAGAAGGCCCGCCATGAGCCCATCAATCACTCGGACATGGTGGACAAGATGTTTGGCTTCCTGGGGACTTCGGGTGGCCTGCCAGGCCAGGAGGGACAGGCGCCCAGAGGCTTTGAGGTACCGGCAGGGAAAGGCCTCCACAGTCCATGTGGCAGGCCTGGGCACCCCGTGGGGTGGCCCTCCCCCCTGTTGTGGCCGTTGCATTCAAGTCCACCTGCCCCGCTGGGGGCACAGGGAGCTGTGATGAACCAGGCCGGGGGCCCGGTTCCCAGCCCTGCCCAGCCACCAACCTTCCAGGGGCCCTCACTGCCCCTCCCCAGGCCATTCCCAAACTGTCATTCATTCATTCATTCATTCATTCATTTATCGATGACCTTCCACATGCCAGGCTCTGTTTAGTTGTGAGCAAGGTGAACACAGTCCCTACCCTCGTGCAGGAGGCGCTGGCCCTGCAAGGACAGGGTGGGGGCTCCCAGGGACCGCATCCTAGTCCGAGTCTGCCCCCAGGCCCCCAGACCATGGCGCAGGGACACCGGCTTGTCTCCGGCAGGACCTGGAGCCGGGGAGGACGGAGATGGTGGAGGAGGACCTGGACGCAGCCCTGCCGCTGCCCGACGACGAGGAGGAGGACCTCTCTGAGTATAAATTCGCCAAGTTTGCTGCCACCTACTTCCAGGGCACAACCACACACACATACACTCGGCGGCCGCTCAAGCAGCCTCTGCTGTACCACGACGACGAGGGCGACCAGCTGGTGAGGCCCCTGCAGGCCAGGGCGCTGCTGCGGGCTGGGGCCGTGGGCTCTGCCCCTGGGTGGCGGTAGCCTGGGCACTGAGGGGGGTGGTCCTGGTGGGCAGAAACCAGGCCTGGCCGCATGGTCCCCCGGGACCCAGCCTCGGCCAGGCCCATGCAGGCGCATTTACAAGGAGCACTCAGAGCCACTCAGAGAGGCCCTCCTGGGGGTGCTTTTCCAGTCCGGTCCCCAAATCACCAGGCAGTTTGTGTCACCTTGGCCACACCCCCCGCGGGGGATCTCTGACCCGTGCCGGCCCTGCCCCAGGCGGCCCTGGCGGTCTGGATCACCATCCTCCGTTTCATGGGTGACCTCCCTGAGCCCAAGTACCACATGGCCATGAGTGACGGCAGCGAGAAGGTCCCGGTGATGACCAAAATTTACGAGACCCTGGGCAAGAAGTCGTACAAGAGGGAGCTGCAGGCCCTGCAGGGCGAGGGCGAGGTGAGGCTGAGGGGAGGGCTGCCCAGCGCCCCTGCCTCGGGATCCCCCCAGCACGAGCATCCTAACATTTGTCTCTGCATGCCTTCTCCCCCACCTCATCTACTCATGGGGAATAAATGTGGGGAGGTTCTGTAAACTGTAAAGTGCTGCCTGCAACTGAAGGAGGCCATGACAGGGTGGGTTACTACTCTCTTCTAAGCCTTTTGGGGTGGAGGGCAGGTGGGGTAGGGGCGGAGAGGGCATGGGGTAGGAGTGGACATACCTCCCAGCCTTAGTGTGGAGGAGGGGAGGTGGGCACAGCTGTGATCACAGCATCCTGATCTTGTCCTTACTTTCTGCCCCATTACTTGACCCTGGTCCCTGTTGGTCCCGCAGGCCCAGCTCCCCGAGGGACAGAAGAAAAGCAGCGTGAGGCACAAACTGGTGCACCTGACCCTGAAGAAGAAGTCCAAACTGACGGAGGAGGTTAGAGCAGCCCGGGGGGTCTGGCGGCCTGCAGGCTGTGCTGGCCCAGGCTGGGGCGAGAGCAGGAGCGTGAGTGGACGCTGTCTGTCCTGAGTCCCGGCTGGGAGGGGGCGGGACAGCCTGGGGGATGAGGCAGGCTGGAGTGTGAGGAAGAGGGCCATGAGCTCAGACGAGGGCTGGCACTGGGCATATTGGAGGAGGGCTGGGGAGGGCTGGAGTGGCAGATGGTGAGAGGGAAGACGCTTCATGCCAGGGGATGGACCAGACTGTGTTTGGTCCAAGGACTGGTCATATGCTGGGGCTTTTCTGTAGTTATTAGAGGCTTCGTTGAGCACCAACACTATTAATTTGTTTGCTTGAAAATGTATTGATTTATTCATTTAGTCGTTTTGCCTTTTCTGAGCACTGTCCCAGCCCTGTCCCAGGGCCACCCAGGCTGGCGGGGGATATACAAACACTAATGAAAGCATTTAAGAGCACAGGGGACCGGATCTCTCATGTCCCTAACATTGACACACCAGTCATGTCTAAAATACCTCCTTTCCCTTCTTTTCTTGGGGTCACCTCCTCCAAGAAGCCTCCCCTGACCTCTCTATGAGGAGTCAGTGGCTCCTCCTCAGGGCTTCCACAGCCTGCTTTGCCTCTGCCCTTGTCCTTGTCCCCATTTGTGACTCAAATCTAGCCTTGCAGCCGCATGGTCCCTGATCTGAGTCCCAGCTCTGCTATTTGATATCTGAGGAACCCAGGGAAGAAAAGGCCATTCTGGATGTGTTTGGGAGGATGGCATGAGGTGAAGGCTGTGGGTGCTCAGTAGGCGTGAGCACCTTCTCTGCCCTTCCTTGCTGCAATGCTGCCTCCCACCTGCTCAGTCTCTCTCCCACCTGCATATTCTGGGCAGAGCGCGGGGCTGCTGGTGTGGGCGGTGTAGACTGAGAGAAGAGAAACTCACTTCGTGAGAACTCAGGTCTGAGGTTGTCCACATCAGGGACAAGGTGTGGTGACTGGGTGATGATGCGTGGATGATTGGAAACTGGACTGTCCTTTGGGTGCCTGAGGCTGTGGGGGGGGGTCCACCCTGGGCGGGGCGGGGAGCGTGCGTCCTGCTCGGAGTCAGGGGAGCAGGGGCCCTCCCTGGTTGAAAGAAAGAGCCACCTTGGGGTAGGGTGTGGAGGGTCAGGGAAGCTGCCCAGGGGGCTTGTGCCCAGGAGAAGGTGGCACCAGGGCAGTGCTCCTGGCTGTGTGGGACAGTTACTGATGTAGCTCCTATGCTTCCTAGAGTGGAGGAGTGACGGGGGTGGGGACGAGGGAGGAACTGTGGGCTGGGCCCACCCTGTGGAGGAGGGAGCTTGGCTTTTCTAGCCAGTCCTGGGACTCTGCTTCTCTGAAGGAGCGAGCAGACCCAGGCGTTGGTACTCTGGTGGGCAGCGACGTGCCCCTCATTTCACCTTGCCCAGGCCCAGCCTTGTCCCCTCCCTCTGACCCAGCCTTGTCCCCTCCCTCTGGCCCAGGTGACCAAGAGGCTGCACGACGGGGAGGCCATGCTGCAGGGCAACAGCATGCTGGAGGACCGGCCCACCTCCAACCTGGAGAAGCTGCACTTCATCATCGGCAACGGCATCCTGCGGCCGGCCCTGCGGTCAGAGCCCAAGGGGCCAGCGTGCTGGGGGGGTGCCCAGAGAGCGGGGCTGGCTGGGTGGCGGGGGCTGGGGGGGGATACCCGCACCTCCTGGGGTGGAGCCCCAAAAGGATTTCCACGGTGGAGCAATAGCTCCATAGCAGCAGGTGGGCCACCGTTTAAGCCACAAAGGTTTGGCTCAGCTCTGCTCATCGTGAGACCTTGGTGGACTTGTTATCTCTCTAAGCCTCATCTTCGTTCCTCTGCAAAGGGGGGATTTTAATAGAATGTACCTTGTAGGGTTGTGGGGCCATAATGCCATAGAAAGTGTGTAACAGGACCTGGAGCACGGTAGGCTCTCAGGGGTGATTACTATCTGACATGCATTTTCAGCTTTAGCCTTGTCCCTGCCAGCTCACCTTCAGTGCCCCCAACCTGGCCCGGTGGTCAGGGTTCCTGTGGTCAGCACACCTGGGAACCCTGGAAGTGCCTCCTTCCCCACCCGGGCCCAGGAGAGGCCTTACCCACATCCCTCGGGTGTTGGGGAGGAGGTGGGTGGGACAGCCCAGGAGCAATTGAGGAGTCAACCCAGCTGGGTCAGGAGGGAACGGGGATAGGATTTTTCTGAGAACTGTATTTGCGCGGGGTAGGTTGGTTAGGAAAGCTGATCTCGTGAGCTTGGGTATGTTGGTTCGAGGGTGACAGGGCAGGCAGGGTGGGGGTGGAGGTGGTTCTGTTGAGCCCCATTTTACCTATGGGGAAACTGAGGTCCAGAGTAGGGAATAGACTGGCCCAGGGGTCATTCAGCCTCCCAGAACCCCTGCCTTCCAGCCAGACCTCCATCTGTTGCTCCATGAGGCCAGTTACTCCCTCACCTCCAGCAGCAAACACATGCCCAAGACGTGTTTGAGGGTCAAGAATTTGCCCCCAGTTACCTCACAGTCATACCTAAAGTTGTCACCTCTGGAACTCAATCCTGGGAGCCCTGGACCAGGAGTCGGGAGCCTGGGCCACCCCCTCTTCTCTTGGCCTCAGCCTCCCTGCCTTCTGGGTCATGGGACCTTGACACGCAGAGTCTGGACTGAAGGTAGAAAAGGACCTTGGGCTCAGCCTTCCCTGCCCTGACCCAACCCCACCTCCTCCTGGATGATCTGGGGCAAAGCAGAGAGGGCAACTGTGCAGTGCACACCCTGCTGCTGAAGGGAGTGGGGGTCGGGGCTAGTCCCCGGAAGGCAATCTCCCTCCCTTGCTTCCCCCACTGCCCAGGGATGAGATCTACTGCCAGATCAGCAAGCAGCTCACCCACAACCCCTCCAAGAGCAGCTATGCCCGGGGCTGGATCCTCGTGTCCCTCTGCGTGGGCTGCTTCTCTCCCTCAGAGAAGTTTGTTAAGGTAGGGGGGTGCCTGGCCCCTGGGTGGGAAGGGGAGCTCCACCTTCCCAGGCAGTGAGGAGGGAGAGCAAGAGGAAGCAGCTCACAGGTGGATCAGAAGGCAAAGGGGCTTGGTCGGGGGGCCTTGGGCCCCACTCAGGCTCACCGCCTGTGTTAGTTTGCAGGCTGCCAGAATGCGATATACCAGAACTGGAATGGCTTTCATAAAGGGGAATTTAATAAGTTACAAGTTTACAGTTCTAAGGAAGTGAAAGTATCCAAATTAAGGCACCAGCAAGCAGTTACCTTCGTTCAAGAAAGGCCAGTGGGTCAGGAACTCCTCTGTCAGACGGACATCTGCTGGTCCCTTGCTCCTGGGCTCCTTTACTTTCAGCCTCTGTTCCTATGGGGGTTCCTTACTTTGCTTCTCTGGGGCTGACCTGCATCTCTTGGCTTCCCTTGGCTCTCTCCAGGTTCTGGCTTGCTTAACATCTCATGGCAATGTCTGCTGGGCTCCAGGCATTTCCAAACACCCATGTCTCTGTTCTCCAAGAGTCCGCATCTGTCAGCTCTACTCTGAAGTTTCTGTCGGCTCTGAGGCTTCTGTCATCTCTGTCTCTCTCCAAAATCTTCCTCTTTTAAAGGATTCTAGTAAACTAATCAAGACCCACCTGGAATGGGTGGCATCACATCTCCCTCTAATCAGCAAGCCACACCCACAATTGGGCGCGTTGCATCCCCACAAGATAATCCAATCAAGTTTCCAACCTATAGTGCTGGCTGAATCAGAATTTTAAAAATTGGCTGCTCCCACAAATCGGGTCAGGATTAAAACGTGGCTTTTCTGGAGTACATCATAGATTCAAGCCAACACCTGCTGGGTCACATCTTATGGGCATCCCACCCCCCAGGCACCCACTACTTCACTCTGTTCTCACTTCAGTCCATTTTACTTGTGAGGAAACTGATTTTGACAAGAGTGGAGAAGGCACTTAGCTCAGCTCAGCCCACTTTCTTGGCTGCTCCTTGGTGCCAGGCCCTGGCCTCCAGGGACAGAAGCAGCGCTGGTCACAGCACGACCAACCCCCACCCCCACCTCCTGCCTGGTCAGTGCTGTAGAGAGGGCAGCTCTCGCCCAGCTGAGAGAGGCAGTGGAGTCTGAACTGGCCCTGAAGGAGGACCTAGGGAAGAGCTGACCACGGTGCATGTGGAAGGGTGAGGCAGGAGGCATGGCTGAGGGGGTCAGATCGAGGTGGCATTGCCATTGAGCTCAGGTGTGTGGGTATCATCCTGATGGCAGCGGGGGACCGTGGGAAGGCGCGGTGGGGCAAGTGGGCAGACTTGAGGAGCAGGTTCTGAGTGTGGGCCCATGGGGAGGCTGTGCTAATAGTGGTCCAGCTGAGGGAAGCTGGAGAGGTGCCGGGGCAAGGTGGCCCACGAGTTCTGCACCCCCCGTCCTCCCTCTCAGTACCTGCGGAACTTCATCCACGGGGGCCCACCTGGTTACGCCCCATACTGTGAGGAGCGGCTGAGGAGGACCTTCGTGAATGGGACACGGACACAGCCGCCTAGCTGGCTGGAGCTGCAGGTGTGGCCAAGGCCCAGCTGGGCTCTGTGGGTGTGAGTGTGTGTGCATGCATAAGGGTTGGTGTGCATGTGTGCATGTGAGTGTGTGTGTGTCTCCATTGCCCTCAGGAGCTCCAGAAACGTTCCCTTCTTTGGAATTCTGTGGTTCCTCAAGCACCCACCCCCAGTCGCTGAATCCCGGGCCTATTAAACAGGAAAGGCCCCGAAGGATGTTTGACTCCTATCTGCTCACTTTGTGGTTGAAATGACTGGGGCCATGGAACCCCCATTCCCCACCCACCCTCTCTCTCTCTCTCCCTTTCAATATCTGCATCTACAAAATGGTTATGAGGAGACTCATCTAATGGGGTACAGCCATGGTTATATGAGGTGAGGGCAGAAGCACCTGGCACCTGGCAACACCTGGCCTCCCAGGCCCATGGCCTGGCTCGGTGGCTCTGAAGGTCCCATGGGGGTGGATGTACAGCAGGGCTCCCTGGGCACCTGTGACCAGGGACAGGCAGTGTCCTGGTGGGATGCTAGGGGCCCAAGCTTTGGGGGCAGCTCAGGGAGCCAGGAGGGCAGAATTCCCAGCTGCCCTGGAGCCCAGCCCCAAGGAGGTGAGAATGTGAGCTGGCCTGAAATGAAGGGATTCCCACAAACCCTCTTGGGTCATTTCCCAGGCCACCAAGTCCAAGAAGCCTATTATGCTGCCTGTGACGTTCATGGATGGGACCACCAAGACGCTGCTGACCGACTCAGCCACCACGGCTAAGGAGCTCTGCCGTGCACTGGCTGACAAGATCTCACTCAAGGATCGATTTGGGTTCTCCCTCTACATTGCCCTGTTTGATAAGGTATGGCTGCCCTGACGCCCCTCCTCCAGCACCATCTGTGGCCCAGCCCACCCAGCTCCCATCCCAGTGATGCAAAAATGCCACCTGCTGGCTCAGGTGACCTCATACAAGTTACTCACCTTTAACCTGTAGGGTTACTTACAGAATTGTTTCTCACTTGGAAACCAGCAGCACCTCCTCTGCTTCAATTCTGAGGGTGGTAGAGAGCTATTAACGCTAATGAAAAACCCAACAGAACAATGTAGATAGGAACCAAGAGCTCACTTCAGTCATATATGCCCAGGCAGAATTATCCTCCCCTGGGGCTGAAGAAAGACCATAGCATAGAAAAACATGCAGCCCCTTTAGCTCTCTGAGATTCCATTTTCTCATCTGTAATGGGGATGTAAGTTCTTATTGCATGGTTGGGACATTCGGTGGAGATGTTTTGTGGCTGGTACAGAGATGCTAGTCCACGATGGGTAGTTCCTTCTCACTTGTTCTTGACCAGTTGTAGTGTGAGCATCCCCTGGCTTTGCATCTGGGCTGGAGCCTTCTCGTGACTTTGCCACCAGCCCCAGCAACATCACACATAGCAGAAGTATCCCCAACCCTGGCAGGTGCAGGCACAGAACCATGTTGTGGACATAGTTTGCCTGGGGTTTTCTCACCTATAGAATCCTCCTGTGTTTTCAGTCACAGTTTATCCATCAATGTGTCCCAAAAGGCTTGCACTAGGAATTGGGAAATCCCGTGTGGCTGTGCCCAAAATGTAAGCTAGAAAGACAGTATACTTGGATATGTTGGCTAAGAACCCATAGCTGGAGTGAGACTCCCAATTCTGGCCTGTCTCCTTGATGGTCTTAGACACTTCCCTGCCTCTCTCTGAGCCTCATTTTTCCATCTGAACAAGAATAGTTGGCACTGTTGATGGCTCCTCGTAGTCCTCCCTTGATGCTGTACCTGCTCACCCTCCCACTGGGGCTTCTCTGCTGTGACCACTGGTCCTGCCTGCAGGTCTCCTCCCTGGGCAGTGGCAGTGACCATGTCATGGATGCCATCTCCCAGTGTGAGCAGTATGCCAAGGAGCAGGGTGCCCAGGAACGCAATGCCCCGTGGAGGCTTTTTTTCCGCAAAGAGGTCTTTACACCCTGGCACAACCCCTCTGAAGACAACGTGGCCACCAACCTCATCTACCAGCAGGTGGTGCGTGGAGTCAAGTTTGGGGAGTACAGGTGTGAGAAGGTGAGTGGGAGGAAGTCTTCTGGCTGAGCTTGCTTGGCTCGCAGCCACCTGTTTGCCAAATCTGGGCTGAACATTACTGTCCTTGATCTACCACTGTCCTTGATCAAATGTAACAGTCATGATAATGTTAAGGTTATCGTGATTGAATTTGGGCATTACCCAGGATTCTACTGAATTTCACTCTACCTACCTCATGGAAATTGTAAAGATGAGGCAGAATTAGTAAGAGATCTGTTCACTTACATCAGAGTTTGAAAGTATGTCTCCTTTTATCTCCTAAGGGCAGGGGCAATGTGGTTGCTTTGTTTTTGATGATAATGGTGCTGATGGTTCTGATGATATGTTTGGTTCTGCTGATGATTATGATGAGGGAATGATGTGGAGATGATGCAAATAAAGAAGATAGTGTTATACGATGATCAAGGTGTTGTTGTTGCTGGTGATGATGGTGATGGCGATGGTGGTGATGGTGATGATGAGGATGATGAATGTGGTGATGGTGGTGGTGGTGGTGGTGGTGATGGTGGTGGTGGTGGTGGTGGTGGTGATGATGATGATGGTGGTGATGGTGATAGTGATGGTGATGATGAACGTGGTGATGGTGGTGGTGGTGATGATAGTGATGGTGATGAACGTGGTAATGGTGGTGATGGTGGTGGTGATGGTGGAGGTGCTGATGGTGATGGTGGTGGTGATGGTGGTGGAGATGGTGGTGGTGATGATGGTAATGGTGATGGTGATGATGAATGTGGTGATGGTGGTGATGGTGGTGGTGGTGAAGGTGGTGATGATGGTAATGGTGATGGTGATGATAAACGTGGTGATGGTGGTGGTGGTGGTGGTGATGATGGTAATGGTGATGGTGATGATAAACGTGGTGATGGTGGTGATGGTGGTGGTGGTGGTGGTGATGCTGAACGTGGTGATGATGATGATGAACGTGGTGATGGTGGAGATGGTGGTGGTGATGGTGGTGATGATAGTAATGGTGATGGTGATGATGAATGTGGTAGTGGTGGTGGTGAAGGTGGTGATGACGGTAATGGTGATGGTGATGATAAACGTGGTGATGGTGGTGGTGGTGATGGTGGTGGTGGTGGTGGTGATGCTGAACGTGGTGATGGTGATGATGAATGTGGTGATGGTGATGGTGGAGGTGGTGGTGGTGATGGTGGTGATGGTGGTGGAGGTGGTGATGGTGGTGATGGTGGTGGTGGTAATGATGATGGTGATGATGGTGATAGTGTTGGTGATGATGAACATGGTGATGGTGGTGATGATGGTGGAGGTGGTGGTGGTGATGGTAGTGGTGATGGTGATGAATGTGGTGATGGTGGTGGTGGTGGAGGTGGTGGTGGTGGTGGTGATGGTGGTGGTGATGGTGGTGGTGATGGTGGTGATGATGATGATGGTGGTGATGGTGATGGTGATAGTGATGGTGATGATGAACGCGGTGATGGTGGTGGTGGTGATGATAGTGATGGTGATGAACGTGGTAATGGTGGTGATGGTGGTGGTGATGGTGGTGGAGGTGGTGATGGTGATGGTGGTGGTGATGGTGGTGGTGGTGGTGATGGTGGTAATGGTGATGGTGATGATAAACGTGGTGATGGTTGATGGTGGTGGTGATGCTGAACGTGGTGATGATGATGCTGAACGTGGTGATGGTGGTGATGGTGGAGATGGTGGTGGTGATGGTGGTGATGATAGTGATGGTGATGATGAATGTGGTAGTGGTGGTGGTGAAGGTGGTGATGATGGTAATGGTGATGGTGATGATAAGCGTGGTGATGGTGGTGGTGGTGATGGTGGTGGTGGTGGTGGTGATGCTGAACGTGGTGATGGTGATGATGAATGTGGTGATGGTGGTGATGGTGGTGATGGTGGAGGTGGTGGTGGTGATGGTGGTGATGGTGGTGGAGGTAGTGATGGTGGTGATGGTTGTGGTGGTAATGATGATGATGGTGATGATGGTGATAGTGTTGGTGATGATGAACATGGTGATGGTGGTGATGGTGGTGGTGGTGGTGGTGATGGTAGTGGTGATGGTGATGAATGTGGTGATGGTGGTGGTGGTGGAGGTGGTGGTGGTGGTGGTAATGGTGATGGTGATGATAAACGTGGTGATGTGGTGATTGTGGTGGTGGTGATGGTGGTGATGATGGTGGTGATGGCAGTGGAGGTGGTGATGGTGGTGGTAAGCTCGGTTGATATTAGAATGCATTAATACATCCATTTCAGTGCTAAAATTCTAAAGCGCTCTGAAACTAATTGGAAAATACCCACTGCCTTGACGTCTCCAAGAGTCTTTCTCTGTTGTCCTCACTGCTGAAGCCCCAGGAGGCATTACTGGGGCTGCTGTGCACTAGCCCCACACAGAGAAGGGGAAAATTCCCAGTGCCCATCTGGCTCTCTGAAGCCTCTGCAGTACAGTCCATGGTTGCTAAATATTTTTAATAACCTTCCTGGAGGTATTAATGATGGAGATGGAGATGGTAATGGTGATATGCTCCTTATTCCAGCTGCCAGTCTCCAGAGGTACCCAAGGGCTCCCCTTCTCAAGGCAGGTACCCCCTCTCCTACCAACCCCAGTCACTGCTCCACAGGGCTTGGTGTGTAGCAGCTGACCCGTTACCCATGGGCTGGCTGGTATCTCAGTCAGGTCATGCCCCTGGACAAGGTTTAGCTTCATGCTGGTCCTGAGAGGACACAGGAGAGGGTGAGGGTCTGGCCTTGCCCTTTTCATTGCTCACAGCTCCACTGAGGCCCAGTGCCTGGAAGCTGTGGGGAGCAGGGACAGGAGAGGTGCCTGTGGGTTTCATTGTCGGGAAAGGCTTCCTCGAGGGGCCTGGGCCCCATGGATGATGAGGTCTCTTCCCCGTGCTTTAGGAGGATGATCTGGCTGAGCTGGCCTCCCAGCAGTACTTTGTGGACTACGGCTCTGAGATGATCTTGGAGCGTCTCCTGAACCTTGTTCCCACCTACATCCCTGACCGCGAGATCACACCCCTGAAGACACTAGAGAAGTGGGCCCAGCTGGCCATTGCTGCCCACAAGAAGGTAGGAGGGGTGGGATGGGGTCTTGGGAAGGCTCTCTGGTGACCTGGGCTGAGGGGCAAGGACCTGAGCAGTTAAGGAGGTCACAGTTCTTACCTGACCTGAAGCCTGTCAGGGGGTGGGATGGCACCTTCATCCTGCCTCCCAGCAGCCCTCTTCCTCCATCCTGGACTTCAGGCCACTTGTTACTTCTGCCGCCTACTCTGGGCTGGGCGCCAGGCACACAGATGGATCAAGCCAGCCGTTCATCCTCAGGAGGGAGATAGACACTTGTGTACTAGGGCTCCCTTGTCTGGTCTGCACCAGCCACTTGCTTTTTCACTTAGCTTCCCAAGAGCTACAGCTTAGGAGTATTGGTGGATGCTGGAAGGAGCATCCAGGAAGTGCACACTCTTTTTTCCTTTAATAGAACTCCAGCCCCAAATTCCTGCTTTGGGTACTTTAGGTACAAGCCCACCTCCCTGAAGCCCTAGGCCCACAATCTACCCGAAGTCGGCTCCCGCAACACTGAAGGGCCTTCCCAAGTAGAGTGGGATGCACTGTTGGGGAAGGATTTGCAGGGCACTGGCAGAGCCCTGAGCATGGCTGTGCTGTTGCAGGTGGGCACCCACTGGCTCCCCTCTTCTGGGGCCTCTGTTATGCAGAACTAAAAACAGCTTTGCCCCCAAGTTGTCATAAGGCTCTCAGACCAACAATCTCTCCCCACCCTACAACACTCAGACTCTCCCAACACAGCTTCCAGGTGCCCCCCTCCCACCCGACTTTTCGCCCTCCCTGGTAAGCTCCCCACCAGCCTCAGCCTCCCCTTAATGCTCTTGCACCCCTTCATCATTTAGGCCCAGCAAACCCCTAAGGCCCTCACCTTCCCTGTAGTACCCTTCAGAAGACAGGTGTGTTCTCCCTAGTACCCCTCAACCTCCATAGTGTAACTTGGGGTCTCTCAAGTGAGCAAGCTGCTCTTTATCCTTGGAAATCCCCTTTCTCATCCCCTCACACTCAGTCCACTGCTAGCACCTGTCCAGTCTACCTCCCAAGCCTCTCCACGCTCTGCCCCCACTGCACTGCTCTCCTTCCCATTACCCGGCACTCATGTCCACCCTGCACGCTACGCCTTTTGGTTGGGTGCTACTGCTTGTGCATTCATTTTGTCTTAGGCACTTGCTATGTGCTAGGCACTGTCCCAGGCCCTGAGGACATAGCCACCAACAGGACAGATGTGGTCTCTGCCTTCCCAGAGCCCCTGGCCAAGCTCAGCGTGTCACTCCCCTCAACTGCTTGGCTGGAGTTCCAGAGCCCTGGACAGGGTCTCTCATAAAGTGAACAGATGGGAATTGTTTTTAGGGGTGGTGATGGTAGTTTATTTAAAACAAAAAACATATTTTGAAATAATGTCAAACTTGCAGAGAAGTTGCCAGAAAAGTTCAAAGAACTAGAACTGCTGTCAGCCCATCATTCAGATTCACCAACTGTTAGCATTGAGTCTCACAAGCTTTGTTATATGAGCACATATTACTCTTATTTTCCGAACCATTTGAGATTAGATTGGAGATGTTGAGCCTCTTGTCCCCTAAATAATCAAATGCTGTGGAGACGCCACTGCTTCTCGGCCTTCCCAGCAGATGGAATTAAAGCAGTATGTATGTGGACACTCATGTTTATCTTTATGTCTGCATCTATATAAGAACCACGAGTTCATTCTGATCCCTCCAGTTCTACTCCAGCGCCCCAGGGTCCTGACTGGGTTCAGGAGGAATACTTTTAAATGAATGTAATGCTGGGGCTCTGCTTGAAGCCACCTGCCTGGAGCATTTCCTGCCTGGAGCATTGCGATGACCCCTCGCTGCTCTCCTTCCTTCCAGGCTCCAGTGCCTTTTCCACACTGTGAGCTTTCTGATGCCTGATTCATCTGGGTCAGTTTCTGTTAATAGCCCAATCTTGCAGTTGCAGCCGAGCCCACAATTCCAATGTGACCTGGTTCCCACACGCTGTTTCCCTATTCCCTCTCCTCCCTGGCCTGGTATAGCATGTACACCTCCTCTTAACCATCCAAATCTGTGTTCCTCAAATGCCACTCACTGTCCCATGCCTTTGGGCCTTGCACACACAGAGTATGCTGGCTGGAATTGTTGGCTTTCCTGTCTCTTGTGCTGGATTGGGGATCCCTGGGGTGGGACTTCATATCCCCAGGACCTGCACCGAGGTGGCATCTAGCAAGCACTCACTGATGTTGATGTATAAAAGGAAGGCAGAGTGCTGGGGCAGAGGTGGGCTGTGGGCATGGGGCAAGGCCATGATGCTCAGGAGGACACAGCAGCTCTGGGGCTGCCTCTGGCCGGGGGCTGGGGTATCTGATTTGCAGACAGAGCTATTATACTGCCCCCCCCCGCCTCAAAACCTCTCTGACCACCCCCAGGGGATCTATGCCCAGAGGAGAGCTGATGTCCAGAAGGTCAAAGAGGATGTGGTCAACTATGCCCGCTTCAAGTGGCCCCTGCTGTTCTCCAGGTTTTATGAGGCCTACAAATTCTCAGGTACCTCCTTATTTCTCCTACACCTCAGTCTCCTTCCATGCCCTTCTCCAACCCCTTTGCTTTATGGCCCTGGTGTCAGCAAAGCTCCTGTCTGTGGGGCAGTGTGCGCTTTTCGGGTCCTGCCTTCTCTTTCTCCCCCCCCATCCTGGCCTCCCAACCTGGGCCCCGGCACTAGGCTCTGCTTTGCCATCATTGTACCCCAAGCAGCCAGTATCAGCTTGACACAGGGAGGTAATCCTGTGTGTGAAGGAGTAAGCCCCTAGTCGTGGGTGGTATGCAGGCAGGGTTGATTGCCCCCTGCAGGGATGTGGCCACACAGTATTTCTAGCTCTGTTACATTCCCCAAAGCTGTCTGAGCCCACCTTGTTCAAAGGTGGTGATGCCCAGAGTTTGTGGGCACTAGGATAATGGCCGGGAATGTTTTGGGGGGGTGTGGGGTAGGGGGAGACAGTACCTTTGGCAGAATGAGCCCAGTGGAGCTGAACCCCATTGGCCCTGGGCCAGATGAAGCACTGGTGTCTTGTGTATCCTATCTCATATAACCCCCACCACAGCCCGGGGAAGAAGGGAGATACCCCACTCTATCATTAGGACTTTTTTGACTGCAAGTGACAGAAAACTCAGCAGCTCCCCATCATGATTCTAAGATGGCTGCAGCAGCTCCAGGCACCATAGCCTCATATACCAGAATCCTTCGACACAAAGGGAACTATCCCTTCCTGTTCTTTAATATCCAAGCAACCTTTCCAGAAGTTTCTTCCCAGCTAGCAGACTTCCCTTTATGTCTATTTGGCTAGAATTGGGCCATAAGCCACTCACTGGTGAGGGGGATGAAATCATCTTTGTTGGCTTAGACCAGTCAGAACTCCCTCCTTGAGGCTGGCACTGGCCAGCTCCCCTAAGACAGACACAGGACTCCACCGGCAGGGAAGAATGGGGTGTGGGGAGGAGCACAGCTGTTGAGTCTTCCACACTGAGTAGTTGGAGCTGGGGCCCGATGCTGTGTGATCTTGATCCCTGGCACATAGAAGGTGTTCGGTGGTGCATTGGAGTGAGCGCTTGAATGAGTATTGAATCGTTAAGGCATCTACCATGTGCAGATGGGTGGCCTAGAGTATGGGTGGGGCCAGTTCTGCTGGGCTCACTCTGTGGTGTTGCGAGTGGATGTGGCAGATATAAACTTACAGGGGCCATTCACTCAGCCTCCCCATGGGCCACCAGGCTCTGTGCTGGTGCTGGCATCACAGGGTCACCAAATAACAGGGCTGGAGGAATTTGGGCACTCCATTAGTCCAACTCCTCCCCAGATTCCACTTTGGGAAACTGCCCAAAGTCCAGTGGGAAGGATAGGACTAAACCCAGGTTTCCTAATTCAATATTCTCTTTCCACTGCCCCTTGGGTTGCAGCTTATAGGGAGGATGGGCTCTCTGGGCCTCAGTTTCCCCATCTGTAAAATGGAAATCAGTGTGCACCCAGCCCTGGCTGCCTCCTGCTGGTTGTGAGGATTGGGAAGGGCTGGGCCCGGGAGCTGGGGCAGCCTCCTTCTCAGTGCTTCGGTCTCTGCCCCAGGGCCCAGCCTCCCCAAGAACGACGTCATCGTGGCCGTCAACTGGACGGGCGTGTACTTTGTGGATGAGCAGGAGCAGGTGCTTCTGGAGCTCTCCTTCCCTGAAATAATGGCTGTATCCAGCAGCAGGTGAGGATGGGGCAGATAGACGGATAGAGAGATGGGGAATGAGAGGGCTCTGGAGCTTTCCTCAAGTCATGGGAGTTTTTGAGGGAGTTTCTGCCTCACAGAGGCCATCACTGAGGTTGCACAAGGTGACATCCTGGTCACATGGCAAGTCAGCAGTCTGTGCTGTAGTGTGCAGACCCACAGGCACCTTCTGCCTTTATGGAAAAAGCCCTACCTGGGTTTCAGGGCCTGGGTGTGACTCACCTCCATCTCCTCCTCCCTAAAATAGGGGTCTCAATACTTGCCTTCAAGAGCAATGGTTAGGAATAAATGCAGTAACCGATGGAGAGCTCTTTGTAAACTAAAAAGTGTGATGCACGTAGGAGGGATGGTGGAGGGCGAGGGTGGGTTCCAGGCACCACTTCTCATCAGAGGTGCCTGGAATAGATAGGCTTTCCCAGCAGCACGGAGGCTCACCCCTGTCCTGGGCTTGTAGGAGTGTCTCTGGGCTTTGCCTGATGGGGGCTGGGGAGTGGACCATGTCCAGCTCTGACCAGGCACGTGCCAGATACGTAGAATGGAGTGGTGACAAGACAGTCCACTCCCTCTGAGAGCTTTTGTCGAGAGAGGAGACAGACATTGAATAGGCCATTTTAAAGCAAGGATCATGTGATGAGGGCTGTGGGAAGGAAGGGAAGACTTCCTGGAGGAAATGGTATCTTGGCTGAGGCCTGAAGGGTGAGTAGGAATTAGCTAGGCAAAGAGGAAGTGGGCTAGGCTGGTCTGGGCCTCACCCTGCACCATGTCTGACTCCAGCTGAGATGTGTGTGTCCTGGGCCATAACTCACCTTGGCTGAGCCACGCCTCACTTGGACTGGACCATGTCTGATCAGGGTTGGGCCTTGTATCACCTTGGTTAGACTCGATCTTGGTCCAACTGGGCCACGTCTTACAGTGGCAGGAATGTGTCTGGGCTGGGTAGGAGCAGGCCTCCCTCTGGCCAGGCCACGTCTGACTCTGGCTGGCCTTGGTCTCCTCCAGGGAGTGCCGTGTCTCGCTCTCTCTGGGCTGCTCTGACCTGGGCTGTGCTGCACCTCACTTGGGCCGGGTAGGACTGACCCCGGCGGGGCCCTGTTCTCCGTGTTGGTCCTGCAGGGGAGTGAAGCTGATGGCTCCCAGCTTCACGCTGGCAACCATCAAGGGGGATGAGTACACCTTCACCTCCAACAATGCCGAGGATATCCGTGACCTTGTGGTCACCTTCCTGGAAGGGCTCCGGAAGAGGTCTAAGTACGTGGTGGCTCTGCAGGACAACCCCAACCCTGGTGAGTGGCTCTGAGCACAGGCTGCCAGGCACCGGGGTTGGAGGGGGGATGTTAGGCATATTTATATGTCTTGGCTTTGACCTTGACCTTGGCCTGGCATTGAAGGCTGCAATTGCCTTGTTACTCATCCTTCCCCAGATACCCCTGGATCAATTAGACCAAATGACTGAACTCTGTGTCTTCAATCTGTGCCTGGAGGGGAGTCTTTCTCTCCCTCCTACTCATCCCCTTTCTCCCTCTGCCCTCTCTTTGCTGGGCCAATTCCCACTGGTCTTTCAATACTTACCTCCTGCCACCTTCCCCAGGGTAGATCAGGCATTCCTCCTCAGTATTCTCCAAATACTCACCATCTTCAGATGATAACAGCAATCACGACTACCCCGATTGAGTCTCTCCCTGGGCTACCTGGGTCCTGGGCCAAGCATGGCAAACAGAGAGATGAAATGGCCCCTGCCCCCCGCCCCCCCCCCCCGGGGAGGGGGTGGAAACTGACAGCTCTTGTAACCAGTGCAGTGACCAGGGAAGCTCAGAGGCTGTGGGAGCCCAGAGGAGAGTCCCCCAGGCAGCCTGAGAGTTCCAGGAGGAAGTGATTGAAGAGTGTATTGAGTCAGAGAGAGAAGGGCACAAACAAAGCAAAGAGGCCGGAGAATCCTGGCCTGTCTAGGGAATGGCAAATGGCTTGGTTTGACCCAAACGAGCAAGAAAAGAGAAGACAGGTGAGAAATGAGGTAGAAGAACACATCACAGTAGGCCTGTGGGTGTGTCTAGGAGTGTGGGCCTTCTCCTGAGGGCAATGGGGAGCCATGGAAGATTTTGAGCGGGGGATGGCCCACGCTGGTGGCCCTGTGGGGGCTGTGGCGAGGTGGAGGCAGGATGGCGGCGGGCATTTAGTGAACTCTATGTCATCAACCCAAGTAAAGGTGCCTCTCTCTCTGCCCCTGTGCGACCCAGCGGGAGAGGAATCAGGTTTCCTCAGTTTTGCCAAGGGCGACCTCATGGTCCTGGACCACGACACAGGCGAGCAGGTCATGAACTCGGGCTGGGCCAACGGCATCAACGAGAGGACCAGGCAGCGTGGGGACTTCCCCACCGATTGTGTGTATGTCATGCCCACTGTCACCAGGCCGCCACAGGAGATTGTGGTATGTGGCCCGGGGGTGTTGCCTGGATGGGAGGTCCCCCCCCCCTTTATCCTGTTCCCATATCTGTAAAATGGAGTGAGGAATTACATTAGATTAATGAATGGTCAGCAGCTTCTGTGAAGACGGCCTAGGGGATTTATGCGGCTGCCGCTTCCATTGGGGCAGCTCTCAAAGCCAGGCTGGGAGGGGCCTAGAAATGGGCAGAACCGCCAGGGGACCGAGATGGAGGGGAAGAGAGGACCTGGAAGGGCAGAGAGGGCAGGGCCAGAAAGGGAGGGGCCTTCTTCCCAGAGGCCCCTTCAGTGCAGCCCTGAGGCTTCAGAGCCCAGTTCCCAGGTGGCTCAGTCGGGCTCTGTTGACTGAGCAGTTCTTTCACTGCACCCCCTGCCCTGTCCAGGCTTTCTGACTGGCTCTGCCTGCTTGTTCCACCACAGGGCACCCCAAGAGAAAGGTTGTGAGCTCAGCATGGTGAAGGAAGCAGTGACTTCAGGGATGAGGGCATGAGAGTCTTCCCTCAGCCCCAGTCCTAGAGGCCCCGGACTCTACCCTGAGGGTCCCAGTGGCTCCAGGTGGGGAGCTGACCTCAGGCCCCTGTTTCTTGGCCCCCAGGCCCTGGTCACTATGACTCCCGATCAAAGGCAGGACGTCATCCGGCTCTTGCAGCTGCGAACGGCGGAGCCCGAGGTGCGCGCCAAGCCGTACACACTGGAGGAGTTCTCCTACGACTACTTCAGGTGATGGGCTCCCTGGGAAGGGAGAGGGCCCACGGGATGACACGGTACAGAACACTGCTACTGTCTGCTAGGAGTGCTGGGGATGCTTTGCAGTCCCCCCCGCCCCCGCTCCCCGCCATAGGAGGAGCCTGGGTCAGAGGGAGCCAGTTTCTGTCTGCCGAGATGGCCCTTCTCTTGTCACATCTTATCGCTCATTCATTTACAAGCTCTAAATTGTGCCCACCCCGAGCCAGGCCCTGGGCACTCAGGACTCACAGCTGGTACCTGCCTCACTCACTGACCTAGTGTGGAGACAGGCAGGAAAACAGGGAGCTGCAGTTCCGTGTGTCCAGTGCTGTGATGGGGGTGCTTGGCTGGGGTATTGGGGGAGCAAGATGAGGAGAGGTTTCTTGGAGGGGTTGATGGCTAGACTTGAGGTGGTCTGGGGTGCAGGAGCACTGCAGGCAGCATGTGCAAAGGCCAGAACAGAGAAAGCACGAATCTAGTGTCGCTCCAGGAGGAGTAGGCAGCCCGAGGAGGCCAGGGAGGTAGGTGGGGCTGGCTGGCCCCGGCCAGTGGTGTTAGTATCTCCGTTTTATAGCAGAGATGTTAAGGCCCAGGGAGGGCCACTGACTCAGCCTGAGCCACAGCAGGGAAGAGCAGGGCCTGTTCCCTCATACGCAGCCTCCGGGAACAGCTTGGAGGTTGGGAACGGTGGGTCTTACTGGGGGGGCCTTTTTATGGGAAGGAAGACAGATTCACAAATGGGGGAGCTGGGCCCAGTCTGCTTGCCTGGCTGCTGAGTGCCCCCGGCCATCAGCTGACTGTCTGTCCCCTGTGCCTGGGCCAGGCCCCCACCCAAGCACACCCTGAGCCGTGTGATGGTGTCCAAGGCTCGCGGCAAGGACCGGCTCTGGAGCCACACGCGGGAGCCGCTCAAGCAGGCGCTGCTCAAGAAGATCCTGGGGAGCGAGGAGCTCTCGCAGGCGGCCTGCATGGCCTTCACCGATATCCGCAACAGCCGGGCTTGGGGAGCAGGGGAAGGCGACTCGGAGGTCCGGGCCGGGCCGATGGCGAGGGGTCTGTAGGGTAGGGTGGGGCTGGCTCCTGGCCCCAGGAGTTTTGTCTAGATTCGTCTTCCCTTCTGAGGGGCTCAGCTGGTTCCCGGGCAGATGGGACTGTGGTGATGGTGGTGGGGCACGGGGGAGATGGGGCGAAGTGTTGGTGGAATGACCCCATCCATGCACCCACACCTTCCAGTGTGCACAGTGCCGCCTCACCTTTGCCTCCCCTCACCCCACCATTCAGTTGGCAGATGATTATTATGCCATGTGCTGTGATCAGACTCCATCCCTGGCCTCAGGGGGGCTTCCAGTTAAGAGGGGAGACATGCTGATCAGGCTTTTTTAAAGCTGGGGCCAGTGCTGGGATGGGGCCAGGAGAGTGCTTGGAGAGGGACCTGGAGGACTTCCTGGAGGAAGTGGCATCTAGGCTGAGACCTGAGGCCTAGTAAAATTTAGTCACACAAAGGAGAGAGATGGATTCCTAAACAGGGAACAGCATAAGCAAAGTCCCTGAGGCAAAAGAGAGCAGGGCTGTTTCAAGGGCACAGAATAATTCAGCAGTCCTGGGGGGCATTGTTCAAGAAGGAAATTTGGAGGTATGGGCTGACTAATGAAGGTTTCCCAAACTGTGTTGAAAAGCTCAGACTGTCTCTCAAGACCCAGGGGAGCCGTTGTACAGAGGGTGACACAGTCAGATTTGTGATTTGGAAAGCCCACTCTGGCTGCTGTGAGTACTGTGGGTGTCAGGTTGGGAGCCTGAGGCGGGGCACCCTATGAGGAGGCGGCCCGTGGAAGTGAGAAGAGGGTTGGTGGCGGGCATGGGGAGGGGTTGGGCAGGTCATGCCCGTTTGGGGATGAGCAGCCTTAGGCTAAGGAACTTACCCCAGGTGACACACTGGGTAGTGGGAGCCCTGTCCGGGCTTGTGTCCTCCTGCCTGCCCCCCACTTGGCCACGAGCCCTTCCTTGACAACCCCCACCCGTGCTCAAGTACATGGGCGACTACCCATCCAAGAGGACACGCTCTGCCAATGAGCTCACAGACCACATCTTTGAGGGCGCCCTGAGAGCCGAGCCCCTCAAGGACGAGGCGTACACGCAGATCCTGAAGCAGCTGACCGACAACCACATCAGGTGAGCCGAGGGCGCCGGCGGGCTGGGGGGCAGCCCCCCACCCCTGGTGCCCACAGCTTGCAGGGAACCTTCACAGTTGTCCCCCTGTCATATCAGAAGCTCATCTGCTCCTGAGGCAGCAGCTGGCTTTGCCTGGGAGACATCCTTCCTCCCAGGACACAGACAGGGAGCTGCTCTCGGGCCCCCTCAGGTCCTAGCTTTGCTTTGAGGCCCAAGAATGACCCATCAGAAGCCAAGAGGTGATTGCCATACCCTTTTGAGTCTGTCCTTCTCTAAGTGTAACAGTCCCAGCTCCTCTGCCTGGTTCCCCTAACTTCCTGCCCCTCCCTGCCTGGGCCTTCTCTGGATACCTCTCCCCAGCCCAGACCCGACTGTCTGCCTGCAAGTTCAGTTCATGAGCAAATGTCCCCATCCCGGGCTCAGGCTGAGCTGGCTGTCAGCCAGAAGCCTTGGGTGAAAACCTCATGGATTGGGAGCGTTAGGCCCCAGAGTGTGTCATGTTCTTCTCCATGCTGGGTCAGCTGCAGGCAGGAGCAGGAAGCTACCACGTGCCTGAGAGAGGCTCCACCCTCTCCCCTTACACCTGGTCCCTGCTTCCCTCCCCAGCCTTGTCACTCATTATTCACTATATCCCATGACACAAATCCACCCTCAAATCATACATCAGGTCTTTTCAAACTGCCAAACCTTTATACATGCTGTGCCCATGGCCAGGAAAATCTGCTGTCCCCTTCTCTGCATGTCAGAATTTGTCTTTCCTTCAAAGCCCAATTCAAATGATATGTCCTCCATTGAAGCCTTCCAAGACTGTCTCCTGCCAGGCTCAATGACTTTCTCCCCTGCATTCCCTCAACACACTGGTGGTGCCTAAGCCACAGCACTGTGCTGTGGCACTGTCAGGGCTCTTAATGTTCAGCTTGGCAGGGGAGGAGCTAGGCTGGGGTGGGGGTGGAGGCAGGGGCAGAATTCTGGTGGCTGCAGGCCCAGGGATCCCAGGAGTGTGTGGTTCAGGAGGGATGGCTATGAAGCCAAGAGGTACTTGCACAGGTAGGGTCAGGCCAGGGACTGAGTGGTTGAAAAGCTGCAAGACCAAGGCAGTGTTTGGGGGAAGGAAGCCAGGGAGAGCATCTACTCTCTTCCCGTGTCTCTGCCTACTCCTACCCCCTTCCTAGGCTGAGCTCCATTCCGGCAAACCTTTACTGGCTGTCTGTCAGGACAGAGATGGGTTACCCCTCCTGCCCTCTAAGAGCATCAGTCCAAAGGGGTGGCCCTAGAACAGAGAAATTGTGGCCCAGGAGGCAGTGCCCCAGGGACCAGTCTAACCCAGTGCTACTCAAAGTGCTGGTCTGTGATGAGTTCAAAATCTTGTGCCCGAATATAAATCATGTACTGCTTCCTTCATTGAGAAAGTCTTGCTCTGAAAAAATATCTCAGCTGAACCTGAATGCTTGGTGATGTGGTGGACTTTCATCCTGGGAGAAGCACCTTATTTCCAAAGTGGACTGACAACAGTGGTGGTAGCCTGGCACCACTGCTGGACCACACTTTTGAGTGGCACCGGCTGGCTCTGGCTGTCAGGCAGGTAGGTATGTTGGTCCTCAGACAGGTCGGGCTCAGGGCAGGTAGGTGCTTCTGTGGCTGTATACCCACCGGAGGTGCTCAGGCATGGTTCCGTGGTGGAGTGCACAGACCCCTGTGATCCACCAGTGGCAGCTGCCCCTGCTGGATGCTGTGCCTCCTCCTCCTGGCAGGTACAGTGAAGAGCGGGGCTGGGAGCTGCTCTGGCTCTGCACCGGCCTCTTCCCACCCAGCAACATCCTCCTGCCCCACGTGCAGCGTTTCCTGCAGTCCCGCAAGCACTGCCCACTCGCCATTGACTGCCTGCAGCGGCTCCAGAAGGCCCTGAGGTACAGCTAGCCACCAGGGGCAGGGGGCAGCGGGCCCAGGGCTTGGGGGCAGGCACTAGGATGGGTTCCCAGCCACACTGGGCTTGTGGAAGCAATCCTGGGGGATGAGGACCGTATTCACAGAAGCTGGGGCTCTTCCCTGGGGTACCAGAGCTGCTCAGCTAGTCAGAGGTTGCAGGGCCCAACAGTCCATGCTGGACAGTTTGAGAGCCTGGTCACTCATAACTGCTTGGCTTGTACCTTCATGTCACCAGGGAGGCGTAGACACCTGGGCAGTGCTTTAAATCCTCCAGAGCCACTTGCATCCCTCATTTAATTCCGTCCTCTCCAAAGCCCTCAGTGGCACGTACTATAATATAGTCCCCATTTTATGGCTAAGGAACGCAACATTGGGAGAGGCTAAGTGACTTGTCACACAGCAGGAAGTGCCGGGCGGGGATTAGAGCCTGGTTGGTGTCTCCAGCGCCCTCTGTTCTGTTCCCCGTGGCCCCACCAACGCAGCAGCTCCTGACTCTCCCTACCCCACACCCTGCCCCTGGGTTTCAGAAACGGGTCCCGGAAGTACCCCCCGCACCTGGTGGAGGTGGAGGCCATCCAGCACAAAACCACCCAGATTTTCCACAAGGTCTACTTCCCCGACGACACAGACGAGGTAGGGCAGCCGGCTTCGTGGCCTGCAGAGGCTCTGACAGGCTGGGCTCCTTCGGCTGACACGGGGCATCCTGACATCTCTCCCTGGCCTCCTACCCCTCAGTGGAGCCAGTGCCCAGGCAAGAGGCCTTAGACTGCCAGGGGCGGAGCGGAGGTGGGGCGGGGATAGGGCCGAGGGGACCCTGGGTTCCGGGTCTAAGCCCTGCTTCCTTGAGAAGCTTCTTTGTGAAGGTTCTTGTTCCCTCCCTTCTTCCCTGCTTGGAGAAAACTCCTTTCTCCCTCTGGGCTGATCTCTGTGTCGGGGCCGCCTCCCTAACGAACCCCAGCTTGGTTCCTTGGTCCAGCTGGTCCCCAGCTTCAGCCCTCCCCTGTCACCCTGAGCCCACTTTCCTGCAGACAGAGCCCCCAGACCCTTTCTCCTTTCTCACATGATGTGACTGCTGACCCCTCCACCCTGGCCTCTTCTTCCAAACGCTCCTGCCGGTCCTTCTGTCATGACCGCAAGGCCTCATGCATCCCCACTCTCTGCCCCATCTCAGCATAACTTCTCCTTCAGATAGACATCTAAAATTAGTTTGAGAAGTAGTTTTAAAATTGATTGAGAGAGTAGAGTCTCTCAGAAATGCCGCAATAGGCTTCTGTTCACAAGGACAGGAAAATTTCCTGAAATCTTCTCCTGTCCCCTCCTGTTAAAGCTTAGAGCAGCTGCCCCCACGTCTTTCACCTCCCTCCATCTAAGCTTCGCCAGACACTGAAATCCCTCTCCATTCCAATCTGAGCTGCTCCTTCTTCGCCCTCCTTTCTCCTCTGTTTTCAGAATTTTGCTTTTTCCCTTCCTCAAGGCCGTCTCTTTCCAGTCGCCTCATTCTCATTTCTGCTCCCTTTGCCTCTGCCTATCACTTTTCTGGGTACCACGAGGACCCAGGATCTACAAGGTCACTTCCCAGCTGGAGGGTTGGGGAGGAAGGCATCTGGTAAGACCCAGACATGAATTGCTTTTTCCTGTCCCTCCTCTTAAAATGCGGAGCCTAGTACTGGAGCCATGGGGAGAGTCTCCTCAGAGGGAGGGGGCTCAGGTTAGTTGTAAATGCAGCCAGGAGGGCATGAGACATCCTAGTCCCTGGGAAAGGCCCTGCTGGAGCCAAGCAAGTGCCACCTCTCCCAGGCCTTCGAGGTGGAGTCCAGCACCAAAGCCAAGGACTTCTGCCAGAACATCGCCACCCGGCTGCTCCTCAAGTCCTCTGATGGATTCAGTCTCTTTGTCAAAATTGCAGACAAGGTGGGTTGTTAATTGTCTACTTCATGTTGGTCTGTTTGTTGTGAGATTTTCTGGGGCCATAGGAGTTTATGGGGCAGCAGGGAAGGAGGGGGAGGGGGAGAGAGAGAGAGAGAGAGAGAGAGAGAGAGAGGGAGGGAGGGAGGGAAGGAGGGAGGGAGAGAGAAGGGGAGAACAAGATGCTTGTCTGAGGCATCTGGCTATCCCATCTTACTTCCCTGCAGCACTTCCCCTTACATGGAGCAACTGTCCCTAAACCTCTCTTCTCTGAGGTTTTGCATGGCCTCTTTGGAACCATACACCAGCCACTCTATGTTCTGGCCACACCGGGCTCCTAACCCTATCCCAAGACACATGTACTTTCCAGACTTTGCTTTAATTGGTCCCTCAGCTGCCATGATTGGGGTCAATGAACTCTTTTTTTTTTTTTTTGCCAATGAACTCTTGATTAATCTTTGAAATAACTTTTGACAGGAGGTGCGAATATCCTATTTAACAGATCACAAAACTAGGGCTCAGAAAGGTTAAGTAATTTATCCAAGATCACATAGCAGTGACTCAGATCCAAGTGGATCTGACTCCAAAGCTCATGCCCCTGCCACCATCCCACCTCCCTCTCTCCCACCTCTTTGCCTGTGGATGTCTTAATGGCCCAGCTTTAAATGTCCTCCTATGAGAAGGCTTTCCTGATCATCTCAGCAGAATTTGGTGCTCCCTCCTGTTTCTCTCTGATAATCCAGTGGGTGAGTGTGTCTGTCTCCTCACCTCATGCCTGTCCCTTTGCCAGGCACTGGGAACCCAGAGGTGACCCCAATAATGTCCTGGACCCAGTGGAGCTCAGAGCCTGTGGGAGGAGTCAGAATGATGCCAGAGAAAGTCGACTCCAAGCAGGGACTGGGCCTTACTCTCTGCCATTTTCCCCATGCTGAGGATACCATTCAGTAGATATTTGCCGAATGACTGAATGGGATCACTACCACTCGGGGCAGATGTGGGCTGTGTTTTAGGGATACTCAACAAGCACAGTTGGGTTGGCAGTGGGGCTGATACATGGAAACCACTTTTTCTGGCAGAGGGAGTCTTTCCAGAGAGAGGACCACCAAGAGGGCCTGGGGTAGGAAAGTTGGAAATCTCAGTATTTGTTGAACTCAAGTGAATGAACTAGAATGGCCATGTCCCTAGGTCATCAGCGTCCCTGAGAATGACTTCTTCTTTGACTTTGTTCGACATCTGACAGACTGGATAAAGAAAGCACGGCCTGTCAAGGATGGTAATGTGAGGTTGGGGCCCTGGGATCACCTGAAGCCTAGAGCAGGGCAGGTGCTGGCTCAGGGCCAAACCACTGGGCGAGCCCAGTGGGACCTGAGGCCAAGCCTTCTCTGGGACTGGACTGGGAGGGGTATGAGCGCCCTTCTGTACTGGGCACCTTGGGTGACCAAACTCCCTGTGCCACAGGGATCGTGCCCTCGCTCACCTACCAGGTATTCTTCATGAAGAAGCTATGGACCACCACGGTACCAGGGAAGGACCCCATGGCTGACTCCATCTTCCACTATTACCAGGTGAGCTGCCAAGCACTCTCTATTCCTGTAGCCACCACTGCACCTGCTGGCCTCATTGTACTTTGACTGAAAACAGAGACCACTGCCCTTGCCAGATGAGGGGACAGTGATGGGACAGGATCCAAGAGATTCCCAGAATCATGCTCGTCCTTCCCTTCCAGGGAATGGCCCAACTTCAGATTCTTCTCTTTCTGAATGCTACAGCCCCCAAAGATTTGGTATTTCCTCCTCTGAGTTTCCAGATCTCTACCTGTTTAGGCACCCCCTACCCCCACCCTGATCAGTAGAGGCTGTTCTTTGAATTCAACATCCTGATGCAATAACTGGGCATATCCAAAGTTTCTGTAAGAAGGATTATGTAAATGTTTTTCATCTTAGGAATGGGACTGCAGGAAACTGGAAGGGAAGCTTGAATGTTGAGACTGTATCAAGTCTGACAATTTTTACTCATTCTGTCCTCCTGATAATCCCCAAGAAGTGGGCATGTTGTTCCCATTTTACAGAGGGAGAAACTGAGACTCAGAGAAGTTGGTGGTGTAATTAGGATCACATGGTTGATGGCACTGGGGTTTGATTCCAGGTCTTTGTAACTGCAGACTGTAGCACACTTTTCTGGGCTACAACCTGTCTACCATTGTGTGGGAAACAGATAAACAGGGACATTGGGATGGCGGCTGCTGTAGCCTGGGAGTCAGACAGCGTCCTTTCATCATGCTTCCTAATCACTCCTCTATGTTCCGCATTTAGTCAATGGTACCACCAGTTGCCCAGTCCCTGAGTCAACCTTCACTTCTCCCTCTCCCTCACCCTTACCTATCAGATTCCAGTACACACTCATCTGATTTTTATCTCTTAAATATCTTTAAACTGCATTCACATCTCTTTATCACCACCCCTACCAACTTGGTCCAGTCCACCATCATGGAAGTGATGAAGCTGGGTGAAGGCAGTAACCTTCTCTCTGGTCTCCCCCATCCATTTTTGTTCGCTTCAATCCATTCTCCTCTGGATGTTCATTATACTTTTCAGGTCCTCTCAGTGGCTTCCTATTGCTCTAACCTGTAACCCTAAATCTTGACTGTAGCCCACAAGGCCCTTTATGGTGATTCTGCTACCTGCTTCTGCTGCTTAGCTTCATACCAGGTACCTCTTTGCTCCATTTACTCCAGCTACATTTTTTCAGGTTCTCAAGTATGCCACAGGACCTTTGTACATATCCTTCCTCTACCTGGGATGCTCTTCCTTCAATCTTTTCCCTCACCTACTTAGCTTTTAAATGTCAATTCAACTATCTTCAGGGAAATCTTCCTTGGCCCTAAGACTAGATCAGGTCACCTAGTTATGTGCTTTCATAGCACTATGAACAATTTCTTCAAATATTGTAATTATATACTGATTTGTATGATTATTAGACTAACTTCTGTTCTTGCCTTGAGACTACAAATTCCATGAGAGTAGGGAGGGTACATATTTTTGCTTAAAGGGCCTGGCTCATAGTAGAGGCCCAACAAATATTTTTTGGAGTGATGGATGGGTGAATAGGTGAATAATAAATGGATGGATAAAAGGGTGATGAATGAATTTATGAGTGGATAGAGTGTGTGTGTGTGGGTGTGTAGGTGGGATGGGTGATGGATAGGTAGATAGGTAGGTGGGTATGAGTGGGTGAGTATATAGAAGGGTGGGTAGATAATGATCTGATCTTCAGTTGTCCTCAGGCCAGTCTCAGTTCTCCTATCCTTTAGATAGTGTGTAAGATGCTCCAAGGCTCTGGGAATCTGAGCAGTGCTGGCTCCTCAAAGGCTTCCGTCTGCTCTTTGTACGCTTCCCATTCTCAGTCACTCTGGTTCTGGGTCAGAGATGGATGGGAGTGGTGCTAATGATGGAACCAGCCAGCCTCAAGGGAGCACCATGGGAGGAGACCAAACCAAGTCACCTTTCCCAAGGGAGGACAGGCCCAGAGGGTCAGGGATGTGGGACAGTCTCAGGTTACTCGGAGTGTCTTCATCTTTGTCTTCACTGGACTGTTATGAGATGAGATACGATAACAGTTTTCCATCACTATGTTTTCTAACTTAAGTGTTGAGTCTGTACAGGCATAGTTGCTATTTCCCTGTTCTATGCCATATCCCATGGGGGAGTGGTATCAGCTGAGGCTGCAGAAGTGGGTGGTGGGAAGGAGCCTCCTGTCTCCAGGCCCCTCCACTTCTGTGACCTGCTGTGTCTCCGGAAGGAGTTGCCCAAGTATCTCCGAGGCTACCACAAGTGCACACGGGAGGAGGTGCTGCAGCTGGGGGCGCTGATTTATAGGGTCAAGTTTGAGGAAGACAAGTCCTACTTCCCCAGTATCCCCAAGCTGCTAAGAGAGCTGGTGCCCCAGGATCTCATCCGACAGGTCTCACCTGATGACTGGAAGCGGGTGAGTGCAGAGGAAGCAGTGGCATGGGGAAGTTGGGGGCATCCTGAATGGGTCTCAGGGCTCATGGGGCTGGTGTTGGGCAGTAGCCAAGAGAGGTATCTCTTGTGGCTCCTGTATGTGATCAAGTTGCCCTCCCATTTTCCCCTCTACCTGCTTTATTTGTCAGTCCCCCATGTAAAGGATTCAGCTGGCCACTTGGCAGTTATTTGTCCTCTCCTGCTTGCCTGATTTTATTTGATATCAGTTGGCCTGCCTGCCTGGGGGAGTGGCAGCAGAAGAGGACTCTGAGTGGGCTGGTGCCCTGGCCTGCCCTGACCCACCTTCCTCCCTGCAGTCCATTGTCGCCTACTTCAACAAGCACACAGGGAAATCCAAGGAGGAGGCCAAGCTGGCCTTCCTGAAACTCATCTTCAAGTGGCCTACATTTGGTTCAGCATTTTTTGAGGTAAAGGTATGTGGTAGGGGCTTCAATAAAGGGGGGACAAGAAGGCATAGACTCCTCCCCAGGACCATGGGAAACAGCACTGGCTTCTGCTACATGCCTGGCTAGAAAAGGAGGGAAGCACCTAAGCCTTGTCCCATATGCTAGGTACTGAGCCCAGCTCTCAGTCCTGAGAACACAGAGAGACCAGAAGTTCAGCCTGGCAGGGGAGGCAGATTTGTCAACAGCCAAGGGTAATGGAGGAAGATCTGTGCTGTGACAGCAGGAAGCTTTCACAAAGGTGGAAGAGCCTAGGAGTTCCTGCCCAGACAGGGGAAGAGGACCAGGGAGGCTTCCTGAGGGAGGCAACCCCTGAGCTGAGGTAGAATGTGAACTTTCCAGGGAGCTCCTGGGGAGAGTGTTCCTTCCTGGTAGAGAGCCCAGTAGGGATAAAGGCCCAGAGGTGTGAGAGCTCAGGCCTGGGCAGCAAGTGTAAGTAGTTGAGTGTGGCTGGGCCTGAGGAGGATGAGAGATGAAAGGCTGGGTTTCCTCTGCGGGTGGTATAACCTTGGAGGATTTGAACAAGGAAGTGAGGACCAGAAGCCCACTCTGGCTGCAGGGTGGACAACATTTGAGGGGCATACCCAGAGGCAGGAGAATGGTGAGGAGGCAACTGGGGATGGAGAGCAGGTAGGTCAAGATGGAAAGGAGATGACCTTGTTACACTTCAAGGATGAGAAGACCTTTGAGGGGCTTGGCGGTGAGGGGAAGAGAAAGGTAGGTCAAGTGTTGGAGGCAGGTCTCAGGTTCAAGGAAGATTTTCTGAAGATAGGAGACATTTGGGCTGAGAGAAAGAGATAGCAGATACTCCTGGGAAAGCCAGAGTAAAGGGAAAATTGAAGAGAGTTCCCAGAAACAGGGTGAGTGGACAGGGTTCAAAGCACCAGAATGGGGGCTGGGCAGGGCTGGCTTTAAAAGAAAGCAGGGTAACCCTCAATTGCCCAGAGGGAGGGGAGCAGATGCAGGCACGATGGTAGGTATCCTATTCTGTGAAGTGGGCGGCAAGGTCTTCTTCTGGAGATGGAGCTTAGGAGGGGAGGAAGTCAAGGGGGTGGTCTCAAGGAGAGAGGGAGCTATTCTGGATCTACTGCCATGGTGGGCAGGGGAGAGGATCACTTGGGGATTTATGAAGGGATTTGGGGCAGAGGTAGAAACCATGAGTTTCTGACAGGGCTGCCACACTTCTGGCACCAAGCAGGCAGCTGGAGAAGTTGACTGTCCCAGCTTGGAGCAGTTTCATTCCTATTCCTAAATGCACATAACTTTTCCTGCTCTGCCTGCCTCCCCCCACCCCCACCCCATCACCATCTGATGGTTTCTCATCTTTCTTCACTAGCAAACTACAGAGCCAAACTTCCCTGAGATCCTCTTAATTGCCATCAATAAGTATGGGGTCAGCCTCATCGATCCGAGAACCAAGGTGAGCAGGGACAGGAAAGGGCATGTGGAAGCACCTTCCTGGGAGCTCGTAAGGGTCTAGCCACCCCCCTCACTGTCTTCAATCCCTCTTACCCACACTTCTTGAAATGTTATCCGTGTTTGCTATGTCCACTTCCTTACCCCAACCACTCTATCAGAATTGTTCTTCTAGAGCTACCAACAAATTCTTTGTTACTAAATCCAGTAAATTCTTTTTAGCATTTGGCCTTTCATCAGCATTGGATACTACCAGCTGCCCCTTCCTTCTCAAATCCTCTTTGCCTGGGTTGGTAAGGATGGCCAGGCTGTGCTGGGCAACAATATGTCACTGCTGCTCTCATCTTTATGGGCCAGAGCAGTCCTGATCCAGAGGGCCAGGAAGTACAGTCCTTCCATGGACCCCAAAGAGGGAGAACTGGACAGATGGTAAAGACTACCATCTTCCCCTTGACTTTCATGTGCCACGCCTTCCTGGTTTTCTCTTAACTCTTTGGCCATTCCTTCTCAGACACTTTTGGGCCGCTTCTCTATGTAGCCCATAAATATGTTCACCAAGTCTCTGTTCTCAGCCTTCTTCTTGTCTCCCCCTTCAGGCCTTATAATTTCTAGTTCCAGTAGCCTCCTGGGCTTCTTTGAGTGTCCAGCCATCTGGTTCAAACCAAGACAGGGAGAAGGGAGGCACTTGCTCTTTTTTTTTTCTCATGGGCAGGCACCAGGAATTGAACCCAGGTCTCTGGCATGGCAGGTGAGCACTCTGCCTGCTGAGCCACTGTGGTCTGCCTGGCACTTGCTTTTAACAGCAGCTCCAGGGCTGAGCTGGCTTCTCCCTTTTGCTCATTTTCTTGGCGGAGGCCCAAAGCCTCTCATGTTGGTGGCATCTGGGGGAAGATTCCAGGCTGAACTGTTTCATGTCCTTTATACCCTCCCAGGACATTTTGACTACTCACCCCTTCACCAAAATCTCCAACTGGAGCAGTGGCAACACCTACTTCCACATCACCATTGGGAACCTGGTGCGTGGGAGCAAACTGCTCTGTGAGACATCACTGGTGAGAGCCCTTCCTTCTGAGCCTGGTGGGCTCACCTGCTTTGAGCCATCCTCCCAGCCCTGGAGCAAACATGATGGGTGCTGTGGCTTGGCTTAGGGTCAGGATCCAGGGTCAGACTGGAGCCAGAGTCAGGGACTCAGCTTAGGGTTTGGGATGGAGCTTACCCCGAGGCTGAGGAACACACTGCTTATTTAGCAGTTATGTTTGAGTGCCTTAGTATCTGGGGATTGAGCCCATGGTTGTAGCCCTTAGCCTCTGAGTTTAATATTAGAACCATCTGCAGTGAGGCTTTCTGGACTGAGCTAAAATTTCCAAAGAGACCTCAGCTGGTATAGCCTTTAGGCATCCAGGATTTAAGGGACCCACAAGCTATGAGATTCATGTGGCATCATAATAGCTTAGAACCTTAGACAAATGAATAGATGACTCCAACCCTTCAACTGTCCAGATGGGGAGACTGAGTTGAGAGCAGAACAGGATTTGCCTTGCACCAGGAATCTGTCCCAAACCTAGGGGTCTGCCAACTACACAGTCTCTAGTAGTTTGTATTCGGGGTCTGAGTGGGCCAGCCCTGTCCCACACTGTGCTCTGCTTATCTCCTCACCCCTATATCCAGGGCTACAAAATGGATGACCTCTTGACGTCCTACATTAGCCAGATGCTCACAGCTATGAGTAAACGGCGGAGCTCCAGGAGTAGCAAATGACCAATGGTGAGGAGGTGCTGGCTCTGTGCCTGCTCTCTAGGAGACAGCTAGCTGAGGTCCAACAGCTAGCCCTGCAGCAGAGGCTAGACCTTTGCCATCCAGGAAGGGAGGATGGACCAGCCAACCACCAGTGATCACACCAACGTGGCCTCTATCCTTCTTCAGTGAGGCGGCCTTGCTGGTATGCAGAACTCCCCTCCATCTGTCCACGAGGTGCTTGGGTTCAGTTCTACTCCCAGCTTGCTATAGTCTTCCCAGCTGTAAGAGCCTGGATGCTTCTCCTGTCTTTGACCAGTCCCACCATGAGACCTTCCCACCCTGCTTTGACTCCCAACGTACCCTTGAGACAGATAACCCAGGTTATCTTGATAACCCAGCTCTTCATACTGGAGCAACCAAACCAAATATGCATTGAATAGAATATTCTGAAACTTAAGAGACTGCGTTAATTCCCATAAATCTGGGAGCTTCAGCTGGGAGAGGGAGAGAGACCACTTTTATATATTGTAGTATAAATTCTTATCCCCTGCTCAAGTCTCCCCTGATCACCACAGGGCATAAAATGTGTGTTTCATCTTTTGGCCCAATAGTCTCTTTGCTGGGGGAAGAAGAAGGTATGCGTGGGCGGGACAGGTCCCATAGTGAGTGGTCTATATGACTACTTCATTGGTCTTTGTCTCCAGGGCCAAGCCATTCTGAGTTCAGGGGTTGGGATGCCTGAACCCAAGGTTGCTTGGAAGTAGCTTTAAAGGATTCTGGGAAAGGATAGGTTAGAGGTCAGCTTGAGAAGTGGGGAGTTAAATGCATGGGCTGGGAATATAGAAGAGGAACAAGCTTTCAGGCTTTAACTAGGACCCTGTGTCCTACCAGAAACATCTCCAGATACCTTTAAGAACCCCAAGAATAATGCTGCCTTGGGTTAAAGCTTTATGTTCAGAGGATGCCCGTGAAATGTCATTTTGTGACCAGGAAGGGTAAACCAAGTTTGGCATAACCTTGGCAAATCTGCAGGTGAGAGCTTCAAATAGAGGAGATATGATGTGGGGGTGGGAGCATCCTTCTGGCCTGTTGCTATGATAAGTGTATGAAGAAGTAACAGTGGAGAACCCCCTTGAGGTGGGAGTGTTTATGGCTCCCAAGTCTCTGCCTCTAATCTGCCCTCCAGGTTCCCCTGATAGTTCAGCAGAATCAAGTCCTGCTTCCCCTCTTACACCCAAGTGTCTGGGGTCATCACATTCATGCCCAATCACTTTATAGGAAGTGCTGTTCTCGCTCTCCCCAGTTCTCCTGGCTAGGAGGGGCAGGGGCAGGTGTATAAGGAAGTGGAGGCCCAAACAAGTCAGCCCTGGTTTCTGATATGTGGATGTTGTGGCTAAGGAAACAGCCCAGCACCCCCAATGTTACATGACATCACAGTCAGCCCAGGATAAAATCTGAGCTAGAAGGAAGGTGCTGCAGTGGTCTGCGCTTACACCATCATCATATGAATGGAGTCGCTGAAGTTAAGAGAGCATGCAAATGGGTGAAAGTTACACAATGAAATTCAACTCACCATTTCTAACTCTGGAGTCCTTCAGACAGAAGGGGCTTCAGATATTTGCTGTATACTCTGGTTTCTCTTCAAGGCCAAAGATTATTGGATGGGCATGGGGTTGTGCCCATCATCTCATTGAGAAAACAGCCAAAAGCAAACAATTAGGAAGCATTCTACTGCACACTAGACCAGAGAATGTGTGTGGGTGGTGGTGGGGGGGGGGGGGGATGAGATCTTTGCCTGCAACTTATGCCCTTGGCCTTGCCACCTCTTATTCTCTGACTCATGATGATATCACTGTTGCACTTGCTGTCCAGTCCTGGTTGATCACAGTGGGCCCCAAAGAACATACCATTTACTTTTGGCTTTCTGAGAAGTTGCCTTTATTTACACGCTAATGTTTACCACCCTTTAGCAGGGATTAGAAGAAGCATTAGGATGAGACAAACCCTGTAATACCCAAGGAACAAACTTCTCCAGCTCCAAGAGTACACACAGTTGTTTTCTCTTGCCCCTGAGATGCTTTCTTTACAGAAGGTTGGACCAGAATGGGCCTCCTGAGAGCCTCAGTGACCCCTGTGCTCTCCTTTGACTATTCCCTACCAAAACCACCCAAGGCAATAGAAAAGAAGAACGTTAAAATATTAATACATTTTACAAGTATAGCTAATTCCCCTTTGGGAACATCCTGTAGGGAGAGAAGGGCTTGCTAGACACGGAGGAATATCCTGTATAAAAGGACCCCTGGGATGAGGAGTCAGTACTGGATTCCTCTTGGGGCTGAGTGTTAGGATAGGGGGCCTCTTTGGTGCGCACCGTGGGTTCTAGGGTCTCTATGGATGAGGAATCAGTGTTGTCCAATAACCTCCCAGAAGGGGCCCTCTGGTTACTAAGGCCACGTTGATAGGCACTGGTGGTTTGACGTCCCCCTTGGGGGACACTGAAGGTTTGATATGCTCTTTGGAGGGTACTGGTGGTTTGGTGTTCTCCTTGGGGGACATTGATGGTTTCCGGATGTCCTCCCTGGGGGCTGCTGTGAAATGGAGGTAGCATAGGTGTATGAATTTTCTCTTGTTCTAGGAGGGCTGTAGGGTAGCCAGAGTAGAGAGGCTTTCCAGGACTCTTTGTCATTGTTGGGGGCTGTTTCTTGAATGTCTGTGGGGAACAGAGAAAACATAAACAGATTCCTCACATGTCACTTCCCCAATCTATGTTTGCTATGTGGTGAACTCATATCATCTCTCAAATGTTAGTCTGGCTCTACCCCATCAGGTTCATTCTTTCAAGCTGCCACCCCCAAGATTCTCCACAAACCTATATAGGATTCTCAAGTTCTGCCTGGGGCAAAAGAGTTCATTGGATGAGGCTAGAGTTCACCAAGGAGGCTCTCAGAAGGCAGAAACGGACACTTACTTGAAGATTATATATTTTACAATCATTGCTTCCCAACAAGATTATATAGAAAAATGAATACTCTTCCTTACTTGTATATGAGCTTTTTTGAAGGGAAGAACTTTGACTTGCTTGCCATTATATTCCCAGTACCCAGAAGAATGTCTGTCTATCACATGGCAGATGCTCAATATATCTTTTTTGACTAATTGACTGATGGAAAAACTAGTAATAGAGGACTACAGAATTCATACCCACCTGTCTAGTCAAGACAAACTTTTAAAAAATGATGAAATGCAGGGTGGGCCACAGCGGCTCAGCAGGCAGTGTTCTCGCCTGCCATGCCAGAGACCTGGGTTTGATTCCTTGTGCTCTGCCCATGCAAAATTAATAAATAAATAAAATGCAAAAAAAATAAAAAAAAATTTAAGGGTTAACTATATACTGAAGAATTGTAGGGGCTTAAATCAAGAATGTGAGAATACAAAGAGGTAAGCCCAGTTTCAACTCTATGTTGATGACAAGAAACTCACTTTACATATAAAGACACAAATAGGTTAAAAGTAAATGGTGCAAAAAGATATACTACGCTAACACTAATCAAAAGAAAGCTTGATTTGATATTAATATCATACAAAGTAGATTTCAGAGCAAAGAATATTACCAGGAATATAAAATGTCATTTCATAATGATAAAGGGGTCATTTTATCAAGAGGACATAATTCTAGATGTTTAATCACTAAGTAACAGATTTTCAAAACACATGAAGGAAACTGATAAAATTGCAAAGAGAAATACATTCACAATTATACTCAAAGATTTAAGTAACCCTTTCTCAATAGTTTACATAACAAGCATACAGAAAATCCGTAAAGATATAGAACATTTGAAAAAACTGTTAAGAACTCTACGTAGATGACATTCATAGAATCTCAAAAAGGCAGAATACACATTCTTTTCAGGGACACATGGAAAATTTACCAAGTTAAGCCACAATTCTGGACCATAAAACATTTACAGTACATTTAGAAGGATTTATGTCATACAAAGTATACTCTCTGGCCATATGGAATTAAATTAGAAATCAATAAACAATGCATGCCATCTATATTGGCATCTACAGCAGGCACTGCTGTAGGTACTGAAGACATCAGTGAACAATTAGGCAATATGATATTGGTATTAAGATAGATGAGCAGATTAATGGAGAATAGAGTCCAGAAAAAGACCCAAACATACATGGAGAACTGTTTTTTTTTTTAACATGTGCAGGCACCGGGAATTGAACCTGGGTCTCTGGCATGGCAGGCGAGAACTCTGCCACTGAGCCACCACAGCCCACCCTGTTTTTTTTTGAACTGGTTCTTGATAAAGGGGCAAAGGCAATAATTCAGTGGAGAAATTATGGTCTTTTTAACAAATGATGCTGGAACAATTGGAAATTTATATACATATCTGAAAAAAAGCACTTTGAAAATCAGGTTAGCAGTTTCTTAAAAACATTAAACATACACCTACCATATGAGCTTGTCATTTCACTTCTAGGAATTTATTTAAGAGAAATGAAAACATATGTCCATACAAAGACATGTATAATATACACAAATGTTGTAATACAATTTGTTTATCTAATCACATATTGATAGACATAGGGGTTGTTTCCATTTGGGAGCTATTACAAATCAAACTGCTGTGGACATTGCATGATAAGCACAACAACATGGGACAATCTCAAAATAATTATGCTGAGTGAAAGAAGCCAGGCAAAAAATAGTATATACTGTTGATTCCATATATATAAAATTCTAGAAAATGCAAACTAATCTACAGTGACAGAAAGCAGATCAGTTGGTGTCTGGGGCTGGAGTGTGCAAGGAAACAAAAGGAGTGATCACAAAGGGGCATGAGGAAAATTTTGGTGGTCATGGTTCTGTTCATTTTCTTCATTGTGGTGATAGTTTTATAAGTATATATCTAAGTCAAAATTTATCAAATTTAACACTTTAAAAACCTTATTGTTTGTAAATTATTCCTCAATAAATCTGTTTTAAAAATTTTCTGGTTATTCATTCATTTAAAATAATTACTGAGCACCATCTATGTGACAGGCATTATTTTAGTTATTGAAGACACATCAGTGAACAAAAGGAAAAAAATCCCAAAGCTTACATTCTCACTGGAGGAGAATAAAAGATAAGTAACTTCCTAGCATGCTAGGAAATGATAAGTACTATGGAAAAAATGATCAGGGTAAGAATAAGAATGACTTTTACAACAATTTTAAATAAGATCATCAGGTTAGACCTTTCTGAGGTATTATTTGAGCTAAAACTTGAAGGAGCAGGGGGAGTGAACCTTTCAGATACCTGAGGAAGTGCATTCCGAGCATTAAATAGCAAGTGCAAAGGCTCTGAAGCAATAGAATCCTAAACGTTTGAGGAAAAGTGGAGGCCAGATTGAGGGAAATATAAGAAATAAATAACGTAGGGCCTTCTAAGCCATTGTTGGGAATTTAGTTTTTAGTTCAAGTAAGACGGAGAAGTGTTGGAAGTTATGGGTAAGGAGTAAGGAATGACATGATCTACCTTAGTTTTAAACTGGATTACTCTTGCTGCTGTGTTGACAATAGACTGGTAGGGGAGGTTGTGCAAGGGTGGAAGCACAGAGAGACACAAGAGGCTATTACAGTGATCCAAGTGAGTGATGATGATAGCTTGGTCCAATATGGTAGCAGTGGAGATGGTGAGAATTGAATTCTGGATATCCCTCAAAGGCACAGCCAACAGAATTTGCCAATGGTCTGGATTTAGGGTTGCAAAAGAGAAAACTCAGGGATGAATTCAATTATTTGGGCTCGAGGAACTGAAAAAATACAATTGCCATAAAAGATGGGAGAACATGCAGATAGAGTAGGTCTGAGGGGAGGAAGACCGGCGGTTCAGCTTGGTGCATAATATATTTGAGATTTCTATTAGATATCTAAGCAAAGGTACACTGAAGCTCAGGAAAAAAAAGATCCCAAACAATCAATGGTAAATCATTTTTAATTTAGTTATTGGAATCTTTTTTTTTAAAGCCAAGCAGAAACTTAATTATTAGTTGAAATTAGGTTTATCTTAGATTTTTCCATGGCACCATTCAATGCTTGAAGATAGTGAAGCAATACCTACAAAATCTTCACGAAAATAAATTGTGACCAACGAATATGTTACCAGGTCATGTGATGAGGCAAACTTGCCTGGTGCCTAAAACAAAATTAGGCCATTCTTGTAGTCCAGAAATTTCAAGTGCACATGGAACAGTTATAAAGATGCACATATGAAAATCTCAAAATATAAACAAATTAAAATTATGTAAATAGCAATCTTTGATCACAATGCAATCAAATTACATAAAGTCATTTTTTACATGGAAATTTTAAAAATAGGAAATGCTCCTGAAATGCAAATTATAATTGCAGAATGTCTAACAATATAATGAAAATATATTTCAAAATCTATGGGATGAGTAAAGCAGAAGACATTTCATAGCATTAAATATTAATGTTAAAAGTGAAAGCAAGGTGCATGAGTAGTTCAGTGGTTAGAATGCCCACCTTCCATGTGGGAGACCTGGGTTTGATTCTCAGACCATGTACCCCATAAAAAAAGTGAAAGCAATGCTTGGGGGCTACAAGGTGGCATAGTGAGGTGTGAAATTTAATTAGACAGGAATAGTGCAGAACAACTGCTAAACACCAGTGACTGGACACACAGTGTACACCAGTCTGGACCAGGTGGAACAGTTGGAATCCCATACAGTACTGTAAGTCCTCCAAGTCATTGAGGCCAGCACCCCTCTGCCATGGGCAAAGCAGGCTGGATCCCTGAGAGGAGAGGAAACAGATTTGACTAGTAGCAGGGGCTTAGCTTAACCAAGCTCCAATTGTGGAATTAATTAACAAATTCTGATTATTGAAAACAGGCTCTCAGCACAGATAAACCTGGAATAAGCACTAAAGGAACTAGGAGTTTTTGCCTTGGTTGAGAGGGGGCAGGGCCAACAGAAAACAACACCAACAAAAAACAGAGGATTTTGAGTTGGACAGCACAAAAAACTGAAAAAAGGCTGGACTCCAAGAAAAGGGGGTCCATAGAGCTTGGAAAAACATGGAGCCATGTACCAACTCAAGCTCTCAATTAGCAAGCCTGAGGAGTGGGGATCTGGTTATGAAAAAACTTTTTTGCTTTCTTTGACTTCTTAAATATCTCATTCGAGAGAACTGCTAGCACTCCCAAGCTTAGCACTGTACCAGGCAAGGGCAGGATTAAGGCATTTCTGAGAGACAAAGTAATTAGTCAGGTGAAAGGTGTTAATTCACTAAAAGGCATTATCTTCTCCAAGAAAAGGGGAGTGGGGCCCAACTCAAGTGGAATCTCTCATTCAAAGAATCTAGGCCCCAGGAACTGGAAAACAGAAGCAATCAAAGCCTGCCTACTGCCTCAACTCTGTCTCAATCATGGCTCTGGCAGGGAGAGTTTGCTGAAATTAAAGGCATTGCATCACTTCAAGCTTGTGGGAAGCTGTGGGCAGATAAGTGCCACAAGCTGGGCAGGATAGGAAAAGCAGAGTCTAGAGGCTTCATAGGAAAGTCTGACAAGCCACTGGGTCTCACCCTCAGAGAAAACTGATGTCAACTACTCTTTCCTGCTGAGATGTAGGCTTGTCTGGTCTGGGAAAATATGTCTGGGGTCTGTAATATCTGAGAAGAACATCCTCCTCCTAAAAAAAAAAAAAAGGCTTCATATAGGCAGGGCAAGAAACAGAAAAACAAGAACTGAAAAATTCTGATCAGTTAAACAGAATCTATGCTAGAGGCCTAGAATAAATTGAACTGAATGTCAAAGAACAGATAGTGAACACAGCCACCCTGCAAGAAAACCCTAGGTGAAAGAGTGAAAACAACCTCCAAAATAATTTAATTAAGGAAATCAAGTGCCTAGACACCAGTGAAAAATAATAAGCCATACTAGGAAAATCAAAGATATGGCCCAGTCAAAGGAACAAACCAACACTTAAAATGAGATACAGGAGTTGAAACAGCTAATTCAGGATGTTAGAAAAGACATGAAAAATTTCATTAAAAATCAAATCAATTTGTTGAGGGAAGATATAAAGAAGACATTGGGCAAACATAAAGAAGAATTAAAAAGTTTGAAAAAACAAATCACAGAACTATGGGAATGAAAGGCACAATAGAAGAGAGGGAAAAAACAATGGAAGCCTACAACAATAGATTTGAAGAGGCAGAAGATAGGATTAGTGAACTAGAGGACTAGACATCTGAAATCTGACACACAAAAGAAAATATGGGGTGGGGTGGGGTGCAAGGGTAGCTCAATAGTAGTATTCTCGCCTGTCATGAGGGAGACCTGGGTTCAATTCCTGGTCCATGCACTTCCCAAGAAACAAAAAACAAGCAAAATAAACAACAAACAAACAAAAATTCAACAAATGGTGCTACAATAATGGGATACTCACATGGAAAAATAATGAAATGTGACCCCACCATACAGCATACAAAAAGAATGAAAAAAAGAAAGAAAATATATGGGAAGGAAAGGAAACATATGAGCAGGGTCTCAGGGATATAAATGACAAAATGAAGTGCATAAATGTATGTGTTGTATGTGTCCTTAAGGGAGAAGAGTAGGGGAAAGGAGGAGAAAGACTAATGGAGGAGATAATCAATGAATATTTTCCATTTCTTATGAAAGACGTAAAATTATAGAACCAAGAAGTGCAGCATACTCCAAACAGAATGATCCAAATAGACATACTCCAAAACACTTATTAATCAGATTGTCAAATGTCAAAGGTAAAGAGAGAATTTTAAAAGTAGCGCAATCCATCATGTACAAGGAAAGCTTGAGAAAACTGTGTGGATTTCTCAGCAGAAGCCATGGAGGTGAGAAGGGAGTGGTATGATATATTTAAGATACTGAAAGAGAAAAACTGCCAACCAAGAATTCTATACCCAGAAAAACTGTCCTTCAAAAAATGAGGGGGAGAGGGATGAACATCTGGGAAAATGGTGGAGTAGGATAGGTCAAGTTCACCCCTGCTCCAGACAACAGCTAGAGAAGGAAAAGAAAAAAAGACAAGGAGAATGATTCCAGGGTTAAGTGACCTGGGAGGGTCTTCTACACCACACAGGGTGGCCCTAATTGAAAAAGCAGAAAAATTGAGATGAGAGAACTGGACACTGGTCAGCTAGTGCAAACAGCTTAGCACATCTATTTCCAGACAGAGGCCTGGAGCCGTCAGGAGTGCACGGACAGGGAGACAAGGACAAAGAAGTAAGCCAAGCCATATCCCTTGAACATGCTACCCTCCACCTGCGCTGCCCCTGACCAGCAAAAAACCATGACTCCCTCAACACCTCATGCACCTAAACACCATCACCTGTCCCCCACTGTGCTCCAAGTATCCACACCCCAACCACCTCTCTGCACATTCTCGCCCCACACCCCTGCCCCCAGCATGCATACAAGCTTGTTCTAGCCTGACCCACCTCTCCAGCACAAGTGTACAGTCTTGCCCCACCCCTCCCTAGACAAGCATAACCTCAGCCAGCCTCTCAACCCCCACCTTCTCCTCCCTGTCCCCTGTATGCAGTCACCTGGGCACCCGGGCTGCAAGCGCTCACCTTCATACCCAGGCCACAACTTCACCCAGCCCATACAGTCATTCTACACTGCTGAGCCCACCCTGAGCTCTGCACAAGTGCATATCAGCATCCAGCCCCTTAGACGTGTGCACAATATGCAACCACTCTTGCCCCTTCAGCATTGGGCAAGTGCTGGGCTGAGCATCCAGCTCACACCCACCTCCAGCCCAGGCAGGCACAATCCCACTCCACTGCCCCTGAGCTCCGTACACATGCACACCAAGGCCCTTCCCCCAAGATCCACACACCAGTACAGGCACATCCTCCCTGTTGGGCACCCACATATCTGTGTATGGACCTCATGACCCCTGCACCCCCTACTCTGCCCTGCACAAGTGCACACTCCTGCCCACCCATGGCACAAGTGCCCTTCTCCCACACCTAGCAGATGCTCTAGAACTCATCTGTGCTACATAGCCTCCACACTGCACAAGCAGGCAACCTAACCCCACCTCTACCCCCACACCAGTGCCAGGGCCCTGCCCACCTGTTATCACACATGCATGAAACATGTACCACAACCTCCATGACTTGCGCCCAGCCCCTACACACACACATCTGCATCCTGGCCCCCCTGGGCTCCTCCCCCTACTCTCACTTGTGCCTCAGCCTCCCTGTGCTCCAACCTCCCTGTGCCCTAACTTCTGTGATCTGTACCCCACACCCTGACACCCACAACCCACATGCTTCATGTGCCCACCCTCATCTTGCCCACATACCAGCCCCAGCACATCCGCTTAGCACCCCCATCCACCTCCAGCCACACTCTACCTCTGTGTCTCCCAGGCTGTTCCCTGCTCCTGTGCTCCAAGGCCTGCCTGAGCTGCACCTCACCCCCACAACCCCCACACTGCATGTCCCAAACCCTGTGACCTTGTACCCCATGTTCACAGGCACCAGCATAAAGTCCTTGACCCACGCATATGCCTGCAATGAAACCCAACACTGCAAAACTGTGCCCCTCCCCACACTCCACATCCTGATCCACACCCATCCCACAAATATAAAGCTTCAGACTACTGAAGGAAATCAACATCCAAAGTAACCCTATCAATATACTTACATGCTGTGATGACAAAAGAATATCACTAACCATATGAAGATGCAGATAGATACAGCCCAGTCTAATGATGAAATTAAAACACCAGAGGAGACACAGATTTTGGAAAAACTAGTCAAAGATGTTCATATAAATTTATTAAATAAAATCAGTGGGATGGCTAATGACACAAAAGAGATCAAGAATACCCTAGAAGAGCATAAGGAGGAATTTGAAAGAATAAATGGAAAAATAGCAGATATCACAGAGATTAAAGATGCTGTAGACCAAATAAAAAATATACCAGAGACACACAACAGCAGATTTGAAGAGGCAGAGGAAAGAATAAGTGAACTAGGGTGCATGGGTGGTTTAGTGGTAGAATGCTCGCTTTCATGCAGGAGACCTGGGTTTGATTTCTGGACCAGAAGCACCCCTCCCTCACCACAAAAAAAAGAATAAGTGAACTAGACAATAGGACAACTGATTTTGAACACACAAAAGAGCAAATGACAAAATAAACAGAAAATTTTGAACTGAATCTCAGGGAAATGGACAAAACAAAAAGCACACAAATATAAGAATCATCAGTGTCCCAGATGGAGCAGAGAAGAGTAAAGGGCTAGGAAGATTGATGGAGGATATAATAGGGGAAAATTTCTCAACATTTATTAAAGACATAAATACACAAATCAAAGAAGCCCAGCAAACTCCAAATAGAATAAATCCAAATAGGCCTACCCCAAAATACATATTAATTCGTCTGTCAAATGTTGAAGAGAAGCAGAAAATCCTGAAAGTGGCAAGAGAAAAACAATCTACTACATACAAGGAAAACAACATAAGACTGAGTTTGGACTACTCAATTGACACTATGGAGGTGAGAAGGCAATGGTATGATATATTTAAGATCCTGAAAGAGAAAGACTTCCAGCCAAGAATTCTATACCTAGCCAAACTATCCTTCAAAGCTGAGGGAGAGATAAAAAAAATTCCACAGAGAAATGCTGAGGGAATAAGTCAACAAAAGACTGACTTTATAAGAAATACTAAAAGGGGTTCTACCAGCTTGGAAAAAAAATACAGGAGAGGGAGGTCAGGAGGAGGGCACAGAATTGAAGAGTACAAGTAAGAGTAACCTAACAGATAAAAAGGAAAAGAACCTATAGATCTGACACATAAAATCCAATAGATAAGATGGTGGATTCAAGAAATGCCTTTACAGTAATCTCTCAATGTTAATGGACTAAACAATTAAAAGATAAAGATTGGCAGAGTGGATTAAGAAATATAATCCAGCTATATCCTGCATACAAGAGACTCATCTTAGACACAAGATACAATAGACTGAAAGTGAAAGGATGGATAAAGATGTTCCATGCAAGCTATAATTAAAAAAGCAGGAGTAGCTATATTAATACCAGGCAAAATATATTTAAATGTAAAAACATCATAAGAGACAAAGAAGGACACTCTATATTAATAAAGGGGACAATTCACCAAGAAGAAGTAACAATCATAAACGTATAGGCTCCCAATCAAGGAGCTCCAAAGTACATGAGACAGACATTGGCAAAACTGAAGGGAGCAATAGATGTTTCAAC